>NC_136068.1:1028084733-1029309829 GCF_964261635.1 Lissotriton helveticus | reverse complement strand
CATTGGACGGCGCCCATCCGGCTAAGGATTGGAGTAAGGCACCGGATAGGAAAGGCGTCAGGACTATCAGCTTCGAAACCGGAGATGGGTAAGAATGGAATGGTATAACTGGCCCTGGTCTGGATCCATCAGTCATTCCTTGGGGCCCGACTTGCTCCAGAGCCGCCGATGTGGATCCAGAAGGGGTTCCTTCCAAACTATCGGGGCCCAGAGAAGCACCAATGGGAATGGGCCCCTAAATAGGAGCTATAAGGCCTCATAAAATTCTCGGAGCTGGGCGGGGTTCGCTCCAGCAACTCCGGGAGAAGCGAAGCTGACCCAGACGCTCGCTCTACCGCAGAGCCAGACCTCAATTGGCACCAATCCCTCATTTCGTTGGCTGACGGATGAGGAGATGTCAAAACACGTTTCCACTTCTTATGTTTGGACTTACAAGAGTGGCTTGACAACTTTAAGTGCCAACAACGACCTTGGGCTCCCCAGCACCTCCTGGGACCTTCTTCTCGACCAGTAGCTCGATCTTCATATGTCGAGCCGCTAGAAGCTTGAGGGATCGATTCCTCATGGCCTTCGGGTGCATGGTGCAGCACTCAGGACAGGTCTTCAGGTGGTGGTCCCACTCAAGGTGTCAAAAACAGAGAAGGTGAGGATCCGTCACCAAAATCTGCCAGTGACAGGCACTGCATGGCTTGAACCCAACCTTCGTAGAGGACATAATCTTGCCACACCAGGAGGATATCATCAAATAACAGTTGACAAAACATTGAAAAAACCTAGTCACAAAATGACTAAGGGGTAGCTCTTTCAAGATCTGCGCTTACTGGCACGTAAAGAAAAGAATGGACATCAGCGCACCTGGGTGGCGCCTATATAGGCACAACAAACGTTATTTCTGGTGTGGACAATGCCAATGATGCCCCATGGAGCCAAACAACGCTACGTACCAGTGTGCAGAGGTACTGCTCACGAAACATTTACGGAACCAGTGTGATGCCTGGGGATAATTCTACAGTAAGGAATCTGCAGTTAGAAGTCTCTATCATATTAAGTGCAGCAAAATGATGTCCAAACATGCCACACATTATTACTTCCTTGGCATAAACATACCTAGGAATAATGCAGAAGTGAACATGATGGTACATTTGATATAATTGCTTTATTTAGCTATAGCAGTCTAAAGGCCATGCTAATTTGTTCAAGGTGTGTAGTAACAACTTCCGAATATTAGATGCATAATAAACTACAGATTTATAATTGTAAACATTGGCAGTTAACAGGAGAGTATACTACATATATTTCTCAAAAGTCATAACGAAATGCGACAGCTAACCACTACCGATCATCTCTCCTCGGCTGTCCCTATTCAATCTCGGTGCCCTCACTAAATCAAGGCATCACACAAACTTTCTTGCAACAACAAATATATTCTAGTTGAAAAGTACAAGGAAAAAGTAATTAATATGCCAGTAATCAATGAAATGATGCCAGACTGGTGTTAGTCTGCAGCAGGTTATGGTACTCTTATTTTGGCAGAAGTTAACCATTTCCACTGCTGAGGTTATTTATACTCTCTCAGTGTATCGTTTATAACTCTGAGTGTACTTACAACTTTTTAGGAAAACTGTCGACACATTTGCCATGTTAAGTCTATTTGTCTAAGGATGTAGTTCCAAGCACCCTTGCTCTTACAGAAAGTCCCTGGAAAAACACGGGGACATGCACTTATCCAGACTGGCTAGGTATATGGAATTAGAAGAATGTGCCTTTGGTTGGCACATTCTCCCTATCAATGCCCCCAAGGGAGAATTTAGACTGAAACCAGCCAGTAATTTGCACTCTATCTGAACAGAAATGGAGGCTGTAGCACCAGCAAGAAAGGCGTTAACCAGAACCAAGCTTATTGTTGCTTTCCTTAAAGACAATGGAAAGAGGGGGCAAGAGGAAGGGAGTCTGGAAGAAAGAACACCAAAAGAATGAGCTGTAAAGTTCAAAGAAGGAGCTGTACTGCTGGGTGCAGGCAGACCCAGGTTTTTCAATGAATGATATGCCTTCAGTTGCACCCTCAGAATAGACGTCACTGGGAAGGCGCATTTATTATTCTTACTCCAGCCCTATATTATGTGGCGAATGTTACGCTTTCATTTAAAGTTTGCTTAACTGATTCGGACTGGTAGCCCTTCTGCTCTGATAACCCAGTGAGAAAGATTGATAGATGACTGACTCTGCTGCAAACACCACATTTAACTAAGCCTAACTGGCTGGGCTGACTGCGTTTTATTGCCGCTTTAATAAAAGGAGTATAATACTTCAATGTAATTCTGTTGTGATACCAAGGATTATCACCAAAAGCTTCCAATCAACTGACTGTGGGGCGACAATGCTCAACGCCGTGTGACCGATTAGTTTAGAAACACGACACTATTTGCAAGAACCCTGCTAAGATCGTTAAAAACAAACTCCTTTCTGTGCAGACTAGCTTAAGTTATTCAGAAAACGATCCCTGTAATATCACTGAAGCAGGGCACACAAGTACACGGCTCATTTGTTAGGTTCAGTTAACCTAAAAATAAGCTGCATGATCAACGACGAGGGAAAAGTGGTGTTTACTGATTTAAACAGAGAACGTCCATTTCCCTTCTTGAGAGGTTTGCAGTTGTTTACTGGTTAAATGCGAAAATCACACAGCCTTATTAATACACAACAGATGCAAAACGTGATCCAATTAAAAAATGACCGCACAGACAGCTCTGATAAAGTATCCACTGCAACTAGTGCAGTTGCTATAAATAATGTAGGCGTTTATCATCATCATATGACGAATATAGCAGCACATTTTGTGTATACATGCATAAAAACCCATTGAGTACTAGAAGGTATGATGAGTATGCCCCAAAACAGAGGGGCAAACATGAATAACAATGTGTTAGGCAGAAATAAGTCCTCAATGAAAGGCTCACAACATTAACGTAGTTGTGTTATGAATTAGAGCTTGGTAAAGTTATTTTTATATTAGTCGAGGTGAAAAGAGGAAACTTCTCTAGTT
This sequence comes from Lissotriton helveticus, assembly GCF_964261635.1. Taxonomy (NCBI): domain Eukaryota; kingdom Metazoa; phylum Chordata; class Amphibia; order Caudata; family Salamandridae; genus Lissotriton; species Lissotriton helveticus. The sequence goes on along the minus strand of NC_136068.1, from coordinate 1,029,306,786 downwards.
GAAGCAGTATGAAGCAAATAAGTTGGGAAGCTGGAGAGTCCTAAAATCTTTAAATCTATCCCGCAGGATGTGAAATGAAAGAAAACTATATGGGAGATTTTGCTTAGATTAGGAACGGGGAAGGTCTTATGTGCACACTTAAAGTGTTACGCACAATTAAAAACTAGCTCAAATCCCATATAAAGAATTGTAAAAAGTATGCATTATCCTAGCTATATGGCAAACAATGTATTTAAAAGAAAACTTGAACTAGCTTAAATGGAAATAAGAGGGGAGCAGAATACTTACACATAGTATGGAAGTGCTGTAATAAAGAAGGCTTATTGCATTATGCTTATCGAAATGCCTTGTGAATATATTGAGCTAGGGTTCACACAACAGTAAAGCTGATTTTTTAAGAGTAAAGTTGGCAAAGAATGACTAAAGACTCAAATCTATTGTACTTGAACTGACAATAACCAAAAGGCTAAAAGTAATTAAATGGAAATAGGAAACTCATCTATTTGATTTATTTAATTTAATTCAGTGTTTTCTATAGCGCAAACATGTCCTTGGGTATTAGATAGAGCACCTCACAATTACATTTCTTCAGCGTTACGAAGACAACAGAGAGAGGAAGTATCAAATACAGTAAATTAAGCAAATTTCGTACCTGGGTAACACAATTCCATGCAAATAAAAACAGTAGGACCTATTGAGTAAAGGAATGTACAGTCTAAGGGCACTCAAAGATCTAGAATGTCTTCGGTTATATATATTACTGTGCAATTGGGGCACATGCAGATGACTGATCAATTTGTCATTAACTCCCTGATCAGTGGGGAGGTCTGTTATGGTACATCGGGAATCCTTCTGGAGAAACCTGAATCCCTACCCAAAAAGGTTGAGGCAACACCTAAGCAACTGACAACGATGTGGTTGATCATTAGTTGGTTATGATAGGAATTTGCTCATTAGGAGGATCTTTGCTTTCCTCTTGTAGATGGACGTGTCTGGGATTCTTCTAATATTTGGAGGAAGCGAATTCCAGATTCTGGGGGCAGCTCCGGGGAAAGCACTGTAGTACATTTTCTTGTTCTGAAAGATAGGAGGTTTCAATACCAGGTCTATGACACTCCAGGAAGGTATGTCTCCTCCAGATAACTAACTTTGTTGAGCTAGATACATCAGTGTTTTTTAGTGGTGCGCGTTGTGAGTAATACACAGCAGTTTAAGCCGAATTCTTGCTTCATATGGCAGCCAGTTTAGAGCCTTCAAGTGTGGGGAAATGTGGTCATATTTTCTAGAATCTGTTAGGAGTCTCACGGCTGCATTGAGACAAGCTTTTAGTGGAGCCCTGGAGATCTTGGGTGGACCGGTTAATGTCATGTAGCCATATTCAATCCCCAAGAAGACTAAGGACTGGACTGCCAATTTGAGGTCTGATGTTGCAAAGATTGGTTTCAGTTTTCCAAGGTAGCTCAGGGGAAAACTGGCACTTCTCGCCAATGATTTGATGTGGGCTTGCATATTTAGATTTATATGTAGCGCGATTCCTGGAGATTTGGTCGAGTCAACTAGGACCGCGGTGTAATTTAGAGCTGTGATCAATTTGGACCATCCCTTAACATCTGGGGAGCTTTTGAGGGAGGGGGGGGATGAATAGGAATTCTGTTTTTTAGTGAGTTTAGTTTAAGATGATTGCTAGTTGACCAATGTAAGGACACCTTTCAGGCATCATTCATTTTTTTATTTTTATTGTTTTATTTGAAAGGTTTTATGTAGCGCTGGCTAGACCCGGAGGTATCAGAGCGCTTTATATGAGTATCAGATCATAGTTGTAGGTTACATCGTTACAAAGGTTACTCAGTTATCAGGGCATGGCAAAATAGTTACATGTAAGGTCGAGATAAACTATAAGCACATATACGTAAGGGAAAAAGCAGGCAAGGGGAGAGATTCAGGGAGGGGGGTAGGAGCAGGGGAAGTAGACAGAGAATGAAGGAGGGAAAGAGGAGAGAAGGGTGAGAGACAGCATGGAAAGGGGGGGCGACGGGGACACAAACCGGTAGACGAGTCAAAGCTGCGTCCAAAGTCCAGTAAGCTGTGATCCTAGGGGAAGTGGTATAATTTCCCCATTCTGTTGCAAGAGGCTCCCTTTATGCAGTGGACTCTCTCAGAGGGGTCTCTGAGACTCCAAGGCCTACATACTGGATCCTTACCAAAAAGGGGAGAGGGAGAGCTTTGGCAAGGGGTGCCATACATACCTCAGCTGTGAGTGGCTCCCTTGGCGCTGTGGACTCTCTCAGCCGGTTTGCTGAGACTCCAAAGTATAAATATTGGATCTTTCCCCAACAAGGGGAGAAGGAGTGCTTAGTCAAAGGGCACAAAGGACAGGGGGCTAGGCGGTGTAGCAGGCAAGGTTAGAGATTCAGGGGAGAGGGGATAGGAGCAAGGGAAGTAGACAAAGAGAGAAAGAGTACTAAATGGGAACAAACAGCATCAGTTTAGGAAACAGACTGTTTTCTCTATGTGGCCATGAGTTTGCCCCATCTCGAAGGTAAAAACCTAGCACAGGCCATTCCAGAAGCTTTGCAGTCCAGGACATGAAGCACACAGCTTGTAATTCAAATTCATTCCATTGATCTCCTCCAGTGAAGAGTTCTTGGTGTAAATCTGGGTGTCGTCTGCATATGTGTGATAGGAGATGTTAGCGTGCAGTAAAATTTCTGTTAGTGGTTCGACATATAGGTTAAATAGAGATGGAGATAGTGTTGAACCTTGCGGAACTCCAATCAAATTAGGGGATGGTGATGAAAGAATCTGGTTGACCATAAGTCTTTGCATTCTGTAGGAAGGATTTAAAGCATTTAAGCACATTCCCTGACAATGCCATTCTCTTTTCAAGATGGGCTAGCAATGTTTCATGATTTACCGTGCCAAAAGCAGAAGAAAGGTCAAGAAGAACTAATAGACTTGTTTCATTATGATCCAGGGCCGTTATTGCATCAACCACTACATGAAGTATTGCGGTTTCCGTACTGTGGCTGGGTCTGAATCCAGATTGACAATCAGCAAGAAAATTGAATTTAACAATGAGTTGGCTCAGTTGTTATTGCACACATTTTTCTAGTAATTTGGCTAATAATGGAACATTAGTCACAGGACCGAAACTATTTGGATCGGACGGGTCCTCTGTAGGATTTTTTAATGATGGGGAGGACTTGTCCTGCTTTTAGGCAGTCCTGTAAGGAGCCTTGAGACAGAGAGGCATTGATTACCGTTGTCCATATGGGGACGACGATTTGTTTGAGTATTATCAAGCCTTTTGAGGGGAGAGGATCATTGTAATGGTCATCCGGTTTTACAGGAGATTTTTGGCAATAGCATTATGGCCATATAACTTGAAGGCCGACTATTGTGCTTTGTTTTTAGTTTTTTTGTGGTATGTATGGGAACATCATCTTGGGATGGCAATGGGCTAGTGAGGTTGGCTGCTGCAATCCTGAGCTCACGTTCCAAAGATTTGGCTTTGGATGTAAAGAAGGCTGAGAGTAACGCACAACTCAGTTGGGATTTTATTGATTCTTGCGAGGATTAGGCCAATTTATTAGACTGTTTTATCATATTGAAGAGTTTGCGAGGTCTGTTTTTGGCATTATCCAGTTCAGATCTAAGGAATTAATTCGTGGATCTGAGAATGCTTTTGTGGTATGCATTTCTAGTCTGAGAATTTTTAGCTGGGGGAGGGGGGTGATGGTTGCTGTCTCAGTTTCCTTTCAGCTATTCGCAAAGGTTGCCATTCTTCATTTCGTGTCCCATTAAACCAAGGATATTTATCTTTCCCCGGAATTCTTTTCAGTTTTAAAGGCACCAAGGTATTGATTATATTTATCATAGTTGAGTTTTAGTGTTTGGTAAGTTTGATAATGTTAACCATGTTGTTAGGCAGGTGTAAATCTTTTTCACAGTGTGCCACTAATTGCTCATCATTTAAGTATCAGTGTCCCACTGATACTTAAATAGACCTAGAACCTGTGACTGACAGATTTACACTGATCTCTGCAGCAGTTGGCTTAGTAGGACTGGAAGTTATGACCCAAAGGTTACACACCATTCCGTGCAACATACACTTCAACCCATTAAGCTATTTTACAACCAACCAGCTACACACAAATCTTTGAGGTAGGTGCATTAACCAGCTAGGCTATCCTGATTGGAACCTGTAACACGCGGACTTCTGCAGCAGGTAAACCTCTCTGAGACCGCCAGTTATCTTACGAACAGGACTTATCAGCTGCAGGCCTCACTGCGACTCCTGCAGCAGGTGCGTTAACCCCCTCAGCTGTTTTCTAGAGGACGGACCCCGTGTCCTGCAGATCACAGGAGATGTAACAAGATCCTGAACTTTTTATCTCATATTGCAGCTAGTGATAAACAGACTTTTCACAGATCTCAGCGGCAGGCGCACTACCCCCTCAGCTATCAGCAGTGCCCATGCAGGGAGCAGTGGTCAGGCAGGTAGCAGTGCCCAGGTATGGAGCAGATACGCTCGCCCGTCGTTCTTAGCTTCCTTTCACAGCAATGTCCCTGAGTGCAGCAGTCACCCGCTGAGCAGACTAACCCCACCTCCCGGTGCTCTAGGCTCCCCCCACAGCACTGCTCCCGCCTCTAAGAGGCAGCATTGAGTCAGCACACCCCCTCGCACTCCCTGGCCCCACACTTTAGGAACCTCCAGGAGTGAGCGTGGAGAAGGGAAACCCCCATCTCCGCCCCCCTATCCCACGTGGGACTCCAGGCTCCCTCCCTCCCACAGCCAAGCCGCCACCTCTGGGAGGGAGCGTGTAGAAGACACACTCCACCCCACAAGGCCCCCCCACACAAACCTAAGGACCCCATTGGAGGGGTCGTGGGAGGATTCATGGAGCGAGCAGGCACCCCCTCCAGGCACTGAGCTCACTCCCACAGGACTGCCCAGTCTCAGAGAACACTTTGCCTCCTACCCTGGGACTCCCTTCCACAACACTGCCCCCGACCTTGAGAGAGCATGAAACGCCCCTCTGGCTCTGGGTTACACCAGCCTGCCTGTATCAACAAACTCTCCACTGCGGAAAAAGACATCCAAAAATTGCAGGGAGGGGACCCGGCCAGAAACAAGAGCAGCAGGGCAGCTAAACTTAGTAGGAGAGAACAGCCCCGCCGGCAGGAGGCTCTGATAGAGGGTCTCTCGTGGAGTGACAGCCCTGGAGGGGCAAGGCAGAGCAGTCTAGGATACAAACAGCGTCCGAGGACATCGTCACAAACACTGACATGTAGTGAGTAACACCCACTCGCACACACGCAAAGCTAGGCACAGACATTGACAGTCGGTGGCAGAACCCCCGTCTGCCAGTTAGCTACACACACGCTGACGGCCAGAAAGATAGACACAAACCCACAACATCAGAACAGGAGGGGCGGTGACTGTGGAGGGTGTTGACCCTCTAGACGAATCTTGTGTGGAGCGCTGATTTCTGGAGCTGTGCCCCATAAAGAAGAAATTGTTTACGACGCACAGAAAGCAGGCGAGCCCGTCCAAGTGGGACTGCAGAAAAAGCCAAAGAGAGGCAACACACACAGCTCTTTTCCAGTGGCTGGCCACCGTTTAGCATAAACAGTGACGCCGGCCAATGGAAAAGAGGGGCGGTGCTTACAGCCCCTTACTGAAACTCCTCAAAAACATTAAATCACGCCGAGCGAGGTGCACATGTGCGCAGCCACGCTAGCCGAGACCTAAAAAGAAGAAATAGAAAACAGTGGAGAGGCACTTAAGGATATGTGATGTCAACATAGAGAAAGAATGGACCTAATATACCATATTGAATTAGTTCATGTGACTGTTAGAGGTGCAATAATAATTTGGAATTTACCGAAAACTTGCTAAGAGTTGCAATAAATTAATGGTGGTTAGGTGCTCTCATATAACCATCATCACCAATGAGGTCTATAGACTCTGAGGTGCAAACATTTCTTGGAAGACCTTGAATGACATCCTTCTTAATCTAGACAATAAATCATCATACCAGGACACTTTCAACATTTTGTTCAAAGAGAGCACGGCCAGTACTGCTTTCTCAGTTTTCAAGCTCTATGATTGTTGGTACAGTTCAGCATATCCACATACACCGCTGACTTTAGCCTGTTCTTAACTTCAAGACTCAACATCTGGCAATTGACAGCCACACCAGTTCTTACTCTAACCATTTGATACTCTCTTTCCAAAACACCTAGCTTTGCATGGAGAAAAAAAAAAAGTACAGCTAACTTTCCCTAGCTTACGAGGTATGTGTAACTATGATTAATGAGTCAGATAAAAATGCGCTGATGCACTGCTTGATGAATAAGTGATCAACTCACTGTCCATATTAAGGCTACCCCCTTGAGAAAACAAACTGCAAAAACAAATTCCCGCCACACACCAAATGGTTCAAGAGCTGACTGATAAAAATGAAGCAAGTTTGTAGGTGCTGTGAATGACAAAAGAGAAAATATGAATCATAGAAGGGGACATTTAATGCCAAATTCAACAAAGAGTCCTATAGAAAGCCTGCACTGCTGCGAAGAACTTGCTGCACGTATGCAACAAAATGAAAGAACCCTAGCTAACTCTCCCTTTACAATACAAATAAACCTTCTCGAGAGCAAAATAGACTATAGCTACCAAACTACCATTCTTACACATGCCTGATTTCCATGACTTAATCTTTCTAAGTCTTCCGCCAACTATCTGAAATGCGAGTCTAAGGATATGCTTGCATTTATAAAAGCCTTCAAGGCCTCCATGCAAACTAACTTGCCAGGCTAAGGTTTTCAATAGAATCCTTAGAAGATGACATAGTTCCATCAGTCCTCCAACAAGCAACCGTGACTCTGCATCTAAAAAGAAATAAACAAAATGTCTCAGTACCCTGACTTGCCAGTTAGCTACCAGTTCTTCCTCAATCTTCTCCACTTCTCGATGAATGAAAATTCCATTAGGTATTACCACCTTTCAGTCTGGCATGTACACACACCCTTACCTCTTATGGATCCCCACTCCCAGCTTGTTGTCACTCGTGTCCAGTTTTCCTTGAGCTACTTCCACCCACTCAATATGCTTACAGGACATCCTCACCTGTTAAGGTCTCCACTGTGCTCCCAAGATGATCTACAGGTACTTCTTGCTTAACTCCTATACCCCGCCCCGCCACACCCGCACCCCATTCCGATCCATCCAATCCACACCTTTATGTCATTATCCGTTTCTCTTGGGGTTCTGCAGTGGTGCTGGCACTGAACTTGTGATTGACACTCAGTTTGAGGAACTGACAGTGTGGCATTACAATGAGCCAGCACTGATGAACAGTGCCAGAGACCACTTTTAGCAGAAAGCGTGAGAAGCTGCCATTAGTATGTAGTGAGGGACTAGCACTGCTTGGCAGCGGCAAAGATGGGAAGCATATGGCATGGTATTGGAGAGCAGTGCAAGACACCTTTGGAAGACAGCATGGCAACTGGTATTGCTGGGCACCAAGGAAATGGGGCACTAGGGGTGAACAGAGTGCATAAAAAAACAAAGCTTTCTAATACATGCTGAACATGGTTCTTCAACAGAAGAACCAGCACAGAGTGAAAGCAAGGCTGTGGGACCACTACCAAAATTTGGCTCAGCGAATCAAGGCCTTCACAACCTAGCAGGTGCCTGCACGTTACCTGAGTGGACTCGCCTCACATGGGGTGCTTGTAACCCTGTGTCAAGGCGATTCTCAATAATTATCCATTTGCACTGGTTTAGACAAGGTAGAGTGCCCTAAGCCAATATACAGTGAGCACAACTCATTTGCAGGATTGCAAATGCAGTTTAAATCCAGTAAATCAGATTCTCGCTCACATCCTATGCCACATAGACTTTCAGTGACTATTGTGCAATTTGGTGGCAATGTGTTCGAGAAGAAGGCAATGTTAAACTTTTTTCTGATCTGCAATTTGGGGGTGACAAAATATTAGTGTGAATTAATCATTGAAATGCCTACAATCATAACAAATGAACTAATGATGTTGCACTTAAAACAGCATAATTATTTTGTTATAGTGATTAATAATGCAGCACAGTTGTGCCACATTTTCGTGCAAGACACCATTATTTTAAAATGGATGCAGTTTCTGGTGCCTAGCTTATCTTGCTCCTGTCTCTTGCCCACTCTCGATCAGTGTCCCGCTGCAAGTCGTCTCTGCTATGACGTTCGAGGCGACCTGTATTAGAAAGTGTATATTGTGAATGAAACTTTCCATCTTGTACCTGATGTAACATTTTGAAGGATTTCCGCTAGAAGTTCCAGTGCTAGAGTGCAAACGAACATAATTCTAGGAGCTATTGTTTGAGAAAAGTTTCATATTATGGTGTATCTGAAATGGAAGATTTTGCTTACCTTATGAAATGGGTTAGTGCTAGGAATCTTTAGAATTATGTGTTTTTGTTCTTCTTTTATTTGTCAATGCCCATGATCCCTGCCCATGATCATAGCATGCTCAATCTGCAGTTTTATTAATTATTATGCATAATCTGTGTATAAAAATCTCTGGCTTTTAACAATTGGGGCCAACTTTCTATTTTCCTCCTGAGACTATCAGATTGTTCTGAGATTTGATTCCTCCCGGAGATGCTGTCAGTACTCTTTACGAGTTTGACATTTAAAAACGTAGAGGGATTTGAATAGCCTAAATAGGGATTTGTGGAAGGATTTCTGATTTTGTATATGAGCATTTATGGAAAATTCATGTATCTTTCTGTATTGTTTTTACTAATAATTCTGTAAAAAATACTTTTAACTATTTCTAACCTAGAACTAATTAATAGTCCAAGTTTCTACTTACCAGTTTCTACTTTGACTTTTACTTTGCTAAAAATGAATGCTTATCCTGATGAGAAGCTTAATCTCTTACTGCTAGGTTAACGAGAGACCTCGGAGCGAAACTGCCCAGGTAAAAATCGGGGTGCATAAATATTGGGGTCGGCTCCCACAGGAACACTTTGACATTACTGGTTCCGGGAAGTACCATATCAGCTGAATGCCAAGCCTGAGACCAGGCTACTGGCAACGCTGTCGCCTGACACATTGCACCACATTGCATGGCAGAAGGTCTGAGCTCGGACACATCCATGGCTCAAACACAGAAGGTTAACACGGAGGACTGTCCTGGAGGATAGATTAAAATAAAGGCAACCTAAGAGAATGATGAAATGAAGAGGGAAGTTACTCTCTTCCCACTTTGCATAACTGAACAGGTTAAGCGGGGAGTGTGATATGTTGCTTTCAACTCAGCCCACACACCGTTGATTGCCGGTATGAATACACTGCAATTAAGATACAGAAAAGCGTAGAGACACAAGATGCCAGCGACCCTGCATAACGTGTGGGTGCTGCGGGTGTTGTCTATCGAGCTGCGAGGAACGGGGCGAGTAAAGTAGGAAGTGGGTCAGTTACACAATTACTAGATAGTGTGCACTAGCACGGAACATTAGAATCTAAAGGACTGTGGGATATGTGATGTTAAAATGTGAGATTTTAAATAATATAGCTAGAGAAAACACATAGGTCCCTTCCGCAATTGCAATAAAGTTATGTTATATATAAGACATTAGGCATGTACGTGTAACTTTACTGTATAAATAAAACATGCTGTGTGCATAAAGTGCTTTGCATGCCATTTATGTGAGCAGTACTTGGTATGTAAATTACTTTGCTTTAGTGTTTATGAAAGTGTTTGAGAGCGACTTCAAAAGTCTTCAGATATGGTACAGTTTGCATGAATAGGGTTATATCAGACTTTAAAGAAAGCAGAGGCACAGCTGCGTCCTTTGGGCACAGGTTATGTGAAATGTACTCTCAAGTCAAGAGTGCCTTAGATGCGTTCATTTTTTAGTCACTGTGCCCATCATTACTTTCAAAGAAGTCCCCAAGTGTGTCCAGCTCAGGGTCATTTGCGAAGAGCTAAATTACCCTGCAATGTAAATTTCAGAGAGAAAGGGAAAATTGTGAGAAAATTACTAAATCAAAGAGCTTTTAAATTTAACAGTAAGATTTTCACACGTTTAGCGCAAATTTGGTTTATTGGTTTCCGCTGGATACAGCTAGTGTGGGAGACAAAGGAGCTACAAGGGGTTTAGCGCGGCTATGGAGACAGGCTCACCCACAACGTGAAGTGGGTTGTGCCTGTCTGAATCGCTTAGGGTCGGACTGGACAGGAAATAGGCCCGGGCACCCGAATAAATGTGGCCCTCATATGCGAATCATATAGTAAAAAATTGGCTGGCATTTGAAGCATATGGGCACTTTTGAATTTGTAAACACAGGTTCAACAGGTATTATGCAAGCATTTCTGCTTGCTACTGGTGATATTCCTGGTAATATCCATGACATCCACAGTAAAAATCTACCCACCAGAACATAAAAGTGGGGTAGGTTAGATTGAAGTGGTATAGAGCAGACTGGGGTAAATTGGGTTAGAGTGGATTTGAGTAGACTAGGGTAGATTGTAGTAGGGAAGATTGGGGTAGAGTGAGGTAGATTGGAGTTGAGTAGGGTGGGACAGATTGGGGACGGGTAGATTGGATAGGGGTAGATTGCAGTGGATTGGGGTAGAGCGGGGAGGTGTACATTGGAGTGGGGAGGTGTACATTGGAGTGGAGTGGAGTACATTGGAGTAGAGTGGGGGAGTTTGGGTGGACTGGACTAGAGTAGATTGGAAGTGAGTGCAGTAATTTGGAGTGGGTGGGGTAGAGTGGAGTATCGTAGAGTGGGGTAGAGTAGACTAAGATAGAGTAGGGTGGAGTGGGGTGGGGTACAGTGGTGTAGGGTAAATTGGAGTGAAGTGGAGATTGGAGTGGAGTGGAGATTGGCGTGAGGCAGATTGGGGTGGAGTGAGGTAGACTGGGATAGAGTGGAGTAAACTGATGAAAAACTTTAGACAGTCAAAGAGACCCAAAAAGGTTAGATTTATTTTTTGGGGGCCAGTGTAATGAATGCATGCTTTCCACACTGCTGGAAATGTTGCATTAAAAAAAAAATGCTGAAACACCACTGAAGAAGAAAAATTGTACAATATTCAGATAAATAATATACAACAGGGCAAGCAAAGAAGCACATGAAGAAAAAGAAAGGAAAGACTCCATGAGGACCTTGCTAGGGCACATGCGATACCCTTGGAAAGAAGTCAGTTTACCATACAGGTGGCCATTGATGAATGTCATAAGTACAGGGAATCGTGACAGTATGGAGACATTTCTATGACTATCAAGAAGATTACTGATTTTTAAAATGAGATGAACTCTCCTACATCTCATGATGATAAGTACAAAGCAAAAAAAGATCAGTAAATAAAGACTGGAGGATCTAAAGCAAGGTTTCTAGGATGTGCAAAGTAGGAGATGATGCCATAGTTGTCAATCGGGCAATTCCATGATGAATCAGCAAGAGCTGACGAATCTCCAGAGATGCATGGACAAAGATGCAAAGCACAAAACTAAAATAAAGCAACATGCACTTAACAAACACGTTACTTACCTTTGGTAACGGTATATCTGTAAGCGAAATAGATTGGTTATGGTTTCCTCACCTTAGAATTACCCTCAGGCTTCAGACTGGATCAGGAAAAAAAATTCCTCAGCAGTCCCCCTGCGGATTGATAGGTGGCGTCGGTCAACTCGTTGATCGTTGGTATTGTGGTCGCCAGAATGATGTCGTAGTATCTACTTAGACGCCGTCCTCGCGTGCGGACGTCAGTCCTTTACAAGACATTCCACGCCAGAAGCGCAGAGCCATGCAAGGCACTGCCCGCTGGTGCACGAAAACTTGGGCCCTGAAAGGGAGTCCCTTACTCTAGAAGTCAGTTCGCAGAATGGGAAGGATGGGTGAGGCTGTGAGGAATCCATATATATGTCTCTAATATATGTCTCTTACAGATATATTGTTTCCGAAGCTAAGTAACTTGTTCATCTGAAAGAGACAATTAGTTATAGATTCCTCTCCTCAGAATAGATATTTCAGCAATACCAACCCCAGTGGTGGGTCTGCAAACCAAGTTCACACCAGAAAATCCTGGAGAACCGAAAGGCCGAAGAAGCGGTCTCTCCGGACTTGGCTGTCCAGGCAACAGTGTTTGGTAAATGTGTGCAGTGAAGCCCACGTAGCTGCCTGGCAGATGTCATGAAAGGGGACTCTACGTCCCAAAGCAGTAGTAGCCGCCGTCGCCCCAGTGGAATGAGCACGCAACCCTACTGGAGGTTCCTTTTCCGCCAAGGAATAGCAGATTTGTATACAAAGAACGACCCTTCGAGAGATGGTCGGTTTTTGTACAGCCCGACCTTTCTTGGCACTCACGTAGGCAAAAAAGAGTTGGTCATCCACCCGGAATTGTCTTGTGCGATCCAGATAGAAGGAAAGTGCACGTTTTTGATCCAGACGATGGAGCCACTCTTCCTCTTTAGAAGGAGGCGGAAAGAAGGTGGGCAAAGTGACGGTCTGAGCTATGTGGAAAGAGGCAATCACTTTGGGAAGGTAAGGAGGTCAAGTGCGAAGGACAACCTTGTCTGGATGAACAGCCAACCAAGAAAGGAGGTTTAGAAGAAAGGGCTTGAAGCTCACTCACCTTGCAAGCAGAGGTGATGCCAACCAAGAAGGCAGTTTTCAAAGATAAAAGTCTGAGAAGACAATTATGTAGCAGCTCAAAGCGAGCGTACATAAGATAAGTCAGAACCAAGTTCAAGACCCACTGAGCCATTAAGAAAAGAATAGAAGGGAAGAGATGAGAAATGCCCTTGAGGAATCTATTAACAATAGGGGACTTGAAAAGAGGTTGATCAGGAAGCCTAAGAAAGGCTAAAATGGCTGAGAGATAGCCCTTAAGAGTGCCCAGAGCAGAGCCCTGCTGGGCCAAAGAAAGGAGGAACAAGAGAACCTCAGAAAGAGGGGCGGAAAGGGGATCCACAGCCTTTGCTGTGCACCATGCCACAAATTTGTTCCATTTGCAGGTGTATACCGTTTTCGTGGAGTGACGCCTGGCTGCCAAGATAAAATTACAGACTTCAGGAGGAAGGGCGAAAGCCCTGAACTACCACCGCTGAATCTCCACGCAAGGAGATGGAGGCTGGACAGGTTCGGGTGGAGGACCGTCCCCTGCTGCTGTGATAGAAGATCCTCCCGAAGAGGCAGTCTGATCGGAGGGTCGATGGCCATGTGTAGCAGCCCGGGATACCAGACTCTTCGTGCCCAAGCCGGAGCCACAAGAATGACGTGGGCGCTGTCGTGCTTGATCTTCTTCAGCACTCTTGGCAGAAGTGGTATAGGCGGAAAGGCGTATAGAAGACTGCAACTCCACTCACGACGAAAAGCATTGTCTAGCGAATGCCGCCTTGGAAATTCCAACACGCAGAACTGCTGACATGGAGCGTTCAATTCAGTGGTGAATAGATCTAACAAAGGTTCTCCCCACTTCTGAAAGAGACCTAGTACCACCTCCAAGTGAAGATGCCACTCGTGATTTATCATGCACCTGCGGCTGAGTATGTCCGCTCTGGCGTTCAGAGAACCTGTCAGGTGTTGAACCACCAGGCATATGCCCTGATGTTGCAGCCATGTCCAAAGGCGGAGAGCCTCTTGACATAGGGTCCACGACCCCACCCCACCCTGTTTGATGCAGTACCATATAATGGTGGTGTTGTCTTTGAACACCTGCACGACTCTTCCCCAGAAAGAGGGAAGGAATGCCTTTAGTGCATGATGAATCGCCTGAAGATCCAGAAGGTTGATGTGGAGTCTGGACTCCGCAGGAAACTAGAGGCCTCTGATCTCCGCCTCTCCCATGTGGCCGCCCCACCCCAGAAGGGATGCATCTGGCACCACTGTAAACTCTGGTTGGGGAAGGGAGAGGGATCTGTCATTGACCCAATCCTGGTTCATGAGCCACCACTGCAATTGTTGAGCAGTGCCCTCCTCCAAGATCTGGATGCAATCGGACAGACTCCCCTGATGCTGTGCCCACTGGAACATCAGGTCCCACTGCAGAGCCCGCATATGCCATCTGCAATGATCTACCAGCAGGAGGCCATTAGGCCAAGCAGCCTTAGGTTCATTCTGACCGAAATCTGGGATAGAGGCTTAAAGATCGGAATTATAACCAAAATATCCCGAACTCGCTGCTTGGGAGGATAAACTCGAAACTGTGTCTTGTCCAGAACAGCTCTGATGAAAAGGAGCTCCTGAGAGGGAGTCAGGTGTGACTTCGGAGTGTTGATAGTGAACCCCAGCGAATGCAGGAGATCCGCCGAGTTCGGAGCTGTGAGACGACTGCCTGGGGGGAGTCCGCCTTAAACAGCAAGTCGTCAAGATAGGGGAAGACTGGCACCCCTGATCTGCGCAGATGAGCTGCCACCACCGCCAACACTTTCGTGAACACCAGAGGGGCACTTGTAAGGCCAAAGAGGAGCACAGTAAACTGAAAGTGCTTGTGGCCTTCCATTAACCACAGGTAGCACCGGTGAGTCGGCAGGACGAGGATGTGAAAATAAGCGTTCTGCAAGTCCAACACTACCATCCAATTTCCAGGGTGGCGAGCAGACAGGACCTGAGTCTGTGTCAACATCTTGAACTTCTACTGGAGGAAGCGTTCGGCGTTCCTGAGATCCAATATGAGATGCAGGCCCTTGTCCTTCTTGGGTCCCAGAAAGTAGTGGGACTAACTACCACAACCTACTTTGGGACAGGAACGTGCTCAATGGCTCTCTTGGCCAAGAGAGTCTTAACTTCCTGTTGGAGAAGGGCCAGGTGATCCTCCGTAATGTGATGGAATTGAGGTGGCATGGATGGAGGGGTAGTCTCGAAGGGGAGGAAGTAGACCCTTCGGAGTATCTGCAAAACACATCTGTCTAACGTGATGTTGAGCCAGTGGGGGAGGGGATGGCGACTCCTGCCGCCCACTGGCGAATGATGGGCCTGAAAGGTCAGACTAGAAGGGGTTGGAGGCTGCTGCAGAGGGGGCGCTGGTGGACTGACCCACCCGTTGGCCCCCAGACACAAGGCAGTGAGATCCACGTCCTCGACCGCGCAGAGGTTGGAAAGCTTGCGCAGCCCTGTGGCTCTCGCCGAAGGTGGCGGGGCACCCCTTCTGTAGCCACAAAAGGGGCAAATAGCAGACTGCGTCGAGCGGGAGATGAAATCTGGCCATAGCCCTAGAATCCTTAAAGCACTCGAGCGCGTTGTCTGTCTGGTCGCCAAACAGGCGACTGCCATCAAAGGGCATGTCTAAAAGCGTTGCTTGGACATCCCTTGAAAAACCAGTGGACCTCAACCAGGAGTAGCGTTTCAGTGATACCGACGTGGAAATCGTCCTGCCCAGTGAATCAGCGGTATCCAGCCCACACCGGATGGTGAACTTCGCAGCGTCTCTCCCTTCGGCAACAGCACGGCCTCCTCTGGGCACTGTGGCAGCACCTGTCCCACACCGAGTGGGAGTAACGGCACAATGGGCATGTGGTGATGACCGACTGCAGCCTCGAGCTGGAGGAAGAAAAAATCATCTTCCCAAGGTGGTCCAGCTTCTTGGATTCCCTATCAGGTGGTGCGTTAGGGAATGGGTCTTTGGACATGGAGGCTTGAACTACCAAGCTCTCAGGGGTAGGATGGGAAGAGAGGAAAATAGGGTCGCCTGGGGCTGTGCGGTGGCGTTGGGCAATCATCCTGTCCACAGGAGCCCCTTTTTCGCCTTCTTCTTGTGCTTTGACTTACCCGAAGACTTCGATGACGAGTGGTGGTGGCTCCGTGATCGGTCCCGTGACCTCCCTCTCAAACCTGGAATGGCGGGGAGCGGACTGCCGGGGCCTCGAGAAACTTTCAGGACCGCACCCGCAAAGACTTCGGATTCATAGACCGGCAGTCAGAAAACGACTTTGGGTCGTGGTCGCCCCCATCCACCAAAGGCACACGAGGTGTGAGTCCGTGACGGACATCAATTTGTGACAGGAGTCACAAGCCTTGAAGCCGGTCTGACATGACATCCCTCTGTGCACCAGGAGTCGATCGACTCAAAAAAGGGCGTGGACAAAAGGCACAAAAACTGGAGTAAAAAAGTGACTTGAGGTACCGCTCTCTCAGGATCTGCACTGGCTGGCGCGGAAAAAGAAAGAACTGACGTCAGCGCGCGAGGGCAGCGTCTAGGTAGATACCGCGACGTCATTCCGACAACCACAACGCCAACGACAAACGCAGAGTCGACTGACACCACCGATCGACGCGCAGGGTTACTGCTGAGGAAAAAATTCTCCGGATCTAGTCTGATGCCTGAGGGTTATTCTAGGGTGAGGAATACATAACTAATTGTCTCTTTCAGACACACATGCAACTACATAGGAATTCAGAGACAGTTATGGCTAAAAACTTTCACTAAGGAATAACAAAGGGCTCAGGCTGAAATGTGAGGGAGGAAAAGTCAATAGCATGCAGGGGCACATATTCACACTTTATCAGAGAACTTTGGTCTGACAACTAAAATAAATTGTTATTTATTTAAAACGTTTTATACATTGCAACAAACCATGGAGCCCAATTCAGAGAGCAAAACAATCCCTAGTAGTGGCTTCTCGCTCGTGAGAAGTATTAAAAAAATATATAGGATATGCAAGGTTGTCTGACAAGACAAAAACTCCCCTTCTACACCTTATAAGACATTTAGTTTCTAAGAAGAGTCAATAATATGAACACAAGCAAGACCACTGTCCTATGTAATCGCCATTATGGGGTTCCTAAATTCTCCATCTATTTCAATCAGGTTAAGTCATGTCTGGGTAATACGACAAACAGTTTCTAAAAACATAAACAAAGAAAACATTCCTGAAGGATTTGGGTTGGTAATTCTTTCAACCAGTATGGACAAGACAAAGGGTGACTCACAAAAGGCAAAATTAAAATGAATGTTTTGAACAATATTCTGCTCTTGAAACCGTTTACCCCTTCCATGCTCATGACTAGCTCAGATCGTCATGCAGTACAGTGCTCCTGTGCTAAGCTGAGCTCGTCATGACCACACCCTTTTTTATTGCTGTCCAGCACAGCAGGGGAATCGCTCCAGCAGCGATGCGGTTAAAGTAGCATTTTCACCTATGTCCAAAATGCATTGCCTACATTTCTGAATTCAGTGTTTCAAACCATATATGAGACGGCCGATGCCATAACTTTTCAAGAGGCACAGCTGCAATGATATTCATTGCATATTTAAATGCAGTCCCCATTCTACTGTCGTCCTTGGCAAGTATAGGGGGTTCTTATCACTTTACACAAACATGACACCGAAGCAGTCCTGGGCCGTAACAGACAAACTTGTGTAGAAAGAAGGCTGGGGTGAAAGGGCTGGAAACAAAGCCACAGTCGGCTGGCTCACCAGACTCACAACTGCTGCCTGAGCCAGCCACACAATGCAGCCCAGCTCAGCAGCAGTCCCAGCTTAAGAAAGAACAAAGTAGTTCTTGAAAGAGAATACTAAAATGGTGACCAGTGTATTGATATAGTACTGCTCTCGAGGACGAATAAACGTAGGAAGAGGCATGACAAATGAATATCATGGACAAATTGGGAGAAAGAATAGAAGAGCTGCAATGGAGTCAGCAAATAGGAAGCCTATGTGAGGGCTAAAGGCCACAAAGTATATACAACATGTCTCGAAGAGACAGCGCAAGCGCGGTCTAGCCGACACATAAAAAAAATAAAGGAGATTGGAGTGGTGTAGAGTGGAGTAAGGTAGTGTGGCATAAAAGGAGTTGTGTAAAGTGGAGTAGACTGTTGTAGAGCAGAGTGGCATATAGTGGAGCAGTGTAGTAGAGATGAACAGCATAGAGTGTAGTAGAGTGCATTGGGATAGAGTGGTAGAATACAGTGGAGTAAAGTGGCATGGATTGGTGTACAGGAAGTTGCGTAGAGTGGAACAGAGTGTCCTAGAGTGGAACAGAGTGAAACAGAGTTTAATGGAGTAGAGTATCAGAGTGGAGTATCTTCGAGTGTAATGTTGGTAAAGTGCAGTGCCATAGAGTGCAGTGCAGTAGGGTGCAGTGGTGCAGAATAGATTGGCATACTGTGGAGTGGGGTGTAGTAGGGTGGCGTTAACTGGAGTGGTGCAGGATATATTGGAGTGGCACAGAATGCAGAGCATAGAATGGTGCAGAGTAGAGTGTAGTGGTGTAGAGTACAGTGGCTTAGAGTGCAGTATTGCAACTGTTCTACAAGTCTTCGTGAGACAGCCACAATGGAACAACCACATTGCCGATCATAGCTCACAGTGCCTTGATTGCTACCTAGCTGTGCAGGAGGACTACTCGCCCCCATTCTATTTGGATATATTGAGGACTGGACTGAGCCCATTGGGTGAATTTACTTTTGCTATATCCTGAGCAACCCATCTGGAGCATGGAGAAACGTGATACTTAACCATCCAAATTTATGTTAGTCGGCGCAATAAGTGGGCCAAGGAGGTACCAGTGGGTGAACCGCAAGGAGCACCGATAAGTGGGGCCCTCAAACCTCGATAGATGCACCATGTTCCAAGATCTGAAGCAGAGCTTGACAGCAATAGACAACAAAATGTATCTCCTTGCAGATAGATTTGTTAGACTGTAAGAAAAGGTTGATAAGTATGACGATCGCCTTGAACAACTCAAACACCTTACATCAAACCGATCTGTAGATAGGTAAAAGCTTTTCTGTATGGAAAAATTGCTTGAGATAATACGGAATAAAAATGAGGATTTAAAAGCTTATTCCTGCTGGAACAACTTAGGCATTATTGGTGTGCCAAATCCACAGATATGGGTCGAATGGAGGACTTTGTGGAGGACATGCGGCGTACACTATTTGCCTCTGAACTATCTCCCATGCTCACGGTCGAAAGAGCCCATAGGTCTTTCGGCCTCCAGCTCGCCCCATCATTGCGCATCTACTGAATTATCGCCACCACAACACTGCTCTGCGCTTTGCCAGGGAGCGCAGACCTCTCCACTACAAGAGATATGAAGTTTCCATGTTTCCTGATTTCATGGTCTCAGTAGAGGCAGCTCATGAAGACTTTTTACTGATTAAGCGCGCTCAACGGCAAACGGATGCTAGGTGTTCGCTTCTGTATCATGCTAAACTGTGTAAAGAACATGCTGGCAAAACCCTCATTTTTACAGACCTAAGTAGGCAGCCAAGTATACCACAACTCTTCAAATGAAAGCGGATCGATCACCCAAGCGAACAGCTGTGCGCAACTGATTAATATGTAGGCTGCATCACATAATAGGGGCCGTGGGGGCTGTCCTCCACTCCTAATAATTAGATTAGGATTGTCAGGTATCTTCTTTCTACTTCTGGCTTGTAAATTTGCATCACAGGATTGCACACAATACATGCAAGAGGTTTTCTCCATGTAATGTGCTGCAAAATATCTCTAACCCTGGCTCTCGCCCAGTGAGCTATTTCCTAATGAGCTGAGCCATGATTCCGCCATATATGTTCTCTCTGTGCAGTTCTCCTGGTCCGCCCCTACGGGACGTTTCCCAGATTTGTTTGATCACAATTGCATTTCGGTTTTTTTGGGGGTGTGATGGTGCACTTCGCTTGAAGAGGGAGGTGGGTGGATTATTTGATTTTGGCGTAATGTGCTATTATTTTATTCACCACCACTCATTTCCCAAAGCCTTGTAGCTATCAAATATGATTTAAAGGCTGGCGCTCGCCACTACAGTATCCTCCTCCTATGCACCCAGGCATCAACTTAAATTAATAAATTGGAATATCAGCAGCCATAATGACCATCGCAAGATGCAACACGTTTTTGCATCTCCACAGAGGCACACACAATATATGCCCCTTGCAGAAGCTACACCTCACCGAGGGGAGTCTAACCCGGCTGCGATCCGGCGTGGTTGGGGAAAAACATGTATCCCCTTACTCCAATTACGGTTGGAGAGTGGTGATCCTTATAGAAAGGGGCTGCCCGTGGCGCACGCGCTGACTCAGAGCAGATTTGTTTTACACTCAGGGGTTCTCCATGATCACACAGCCAGGGTCCTTTCTATCTATGTGATGAATACAGATGACCCCCAATTCTTTTCCGTAATGTGGTGGCCGGTTGAGACGCTAAGGCCCAGAAGGACTCTGTGGGGAGGAGATTTTGATGTAATACTTAACCCGGAGACAGACAGGTCTTCAAGCCGCACCCACCGCACGCAGCGACCCAGCTGCGACTTCTGGAAGACATTGACTTGACAGACCTCTGGCGCTTCCACCATGCCGACCAAATGGAGGTCACATAGATAACTATGGCCCACGCCTTGTGGTTGCGAATAGATTATTGGTGGGCGTCGCGGGACGTACTGGCCTGCCCACATATCACATCTGCCGCGGATGCTCTTTGACCTTCCACTTGGTGCCCTGAGAGATCAGGTGTTCAGGGAAGCTATCAGAGCGGCAATTTTGATAAAGTGGAAATATTGAGGGCTTCCCTTTGGAAGGCCTTCAAGGTGGTTATTAGGGGAGCATGCATTGCCAAACAGGCTGGCGTTCTACGCACCCTGCAAGGAGACTTAGAATGTCTAGAGCAACACATTAGAGAACTCAAACTGTAGTTTAATGATCATGATGTCTCTAGACTCGCAGCTATTCGGAGCAAACTTTCCGACTACGAAGAGACTGAGCGGCGGAAACGCACTACCTCAGGAGGGAAACGCGTGATAGGCTCTTTGGGGAGGGTGCCAGACCGAGCAAATCTCTCACTCTGTTACTTCGCAAGCCTTGGCCGAGCAATTACATTACTGAAATACAGGACGACAGCTCTCATGTTCTCACTGTCAAGGAAGCAGCCCAAAAGGTCATGGAGGTTTCTTTCCTTCTCTGTATAGAACTTGTCAGGACACTGCTCCTTCAGACCTTACAGTCTACCTAGACTCGATCCAACTTCTATGGCTTGAAGACTGGCATAGGCAGTACCTGGATGAGCCATTCACAGCCGGTCATTGGAGTAATCACTGCTATGCCTGCAGACAGAGCGCCTGGCCTTGATGGCCTCCCTGCTGCATTCTATAAAGAGTATGCTTCTTTGCTTGCCCCACATTTGTTAGCAAGGTATGCAGAATCTCTCTCTTCTGGTGTCCTACCTACTTCCTTGCGTGAATCCCTCTTTGTCACAATACTCAAACCTGGTAGGGACCGCTGCTGCTGCGATTCATACGGCTCATTCTCCTTGATAAATATGGACAAGATCCTAGCCAAACTTCTTGCCTCACGCCTCCTCCCATTACTGCTAACTGTTGTGAGGCTTGACCAGGCAGGCTTTATACCTGGCAGGACCACTTCTTAACCGCCGCCCTCTCTCTGCACAACTTCACACTATCGACCCAGCCTTTCATGTGACAGCAGTTTATTTGAAAGCCACTAAAGCGTTGGATTCTCTCGAATTGCCATATTTATTTGCCTTGCTGACACCTAGGCTTGAGTCCCACCTTCATCAAATTCATTGGTCTGCTCTAATGCCAACATGTGGTCTGATTTCAGGTCAATGGTAGCATCTCGGACCCCTTTGCAGTAACAAGGGCCACCTGCCAGGAGTGCCTCCTGTCCCCATACTCTTTGTGATTGCAGTGTAGCCTCTTGCAGCTCACCTTCTCCAACAGAACGTTCACCGCAGGCTAGCATTTACACCTCTCGGAATCTTAGTAATTTTTGTAATCCCACAAAGTATATCCAACATGCCTCGTCGAGACAGCGCCAGGGCTGTCCAGGTTCATCCTAAAAACAACACACACACTGACCTATCGGACCAGTCCCTCGGCACTGTCCATTTGCTGGACAGGCTAGTCTGCCCCTGCAAACGTTCCAGTAGCAGGTGTAAACATTGTTATCCTCTCTCCCCCACACCACCTCACCCACAACACCCCACCAACCCTTCCCTACCAGTGACAGCAACTTTGAGGAAGGCATTTTAAAGGGATCTCAGTACGTTTCGGATGCTTTTATGTGGTCTACGTGAAACCTAACTGCACCACACATACTTTAAAGTGTCTTTTTCCCAGAGCCAGGGCAAATGGTGGTGTCCGCTACTATGCCCTAGGCCCCCCCACATAGGGAGGACTCCAGACAATTTGTGGGTAATGGGGATTGGGGATTTCAGTGCGGAAACAGCACAATTGTGAGTAAGCAAGAAAATGCATGCATTGAAATGGAGGATTCCCTAAGACCAAGTTGGAAATAGTAATAAGGCCTGGAAATTGCAATCGTGAAGCAGCGGGATATTGGTGGCTAGCAGCAGTCATTTCAGCAGGGGATCTGCCCAACATCTTTAAAAGGAAGCCAGACATAAAAATGGGGGGGAGGGGGTTAAGGACAGGAGATGCGAAAGACAAACTGGGGAAAAGGGGATCACCAGAAAAAGCAGCGGAGGAAGATTAGGTGAAGAACTAGGAGCAACAGATGAACTGGGGTTGGGTTTTCAGTATGAAAGCAGCACAAGCACTAACATGGAGTGCTGAAAGATTGAAAAAGAAAAAAGTAGTTCCCTGTATGCAAACAGTGGACGGATACAAGTCATTCAATCAAAAGGATGGTAAATATTCTACGTTCCAAGTTATGGACAAACATGAGAAGAGGAAAGCAAGCAAATGAGATTGAAAACCATAAATTGAACCAATGGTAAGCAACAAGCTGAGTATTGCAATATCCCGAACAGGTCTTGAACAACAGACAGGCAAACCGGTCTGTAGACGAGAACTAAATAGCACTATTACAGAATCAGATCCAAAGGCACTATGTCGGCCATAATTACTGCCCACCCTTTTTTACGATATTATTAAATTATTCAGCCTCCTGTTAGCTTGTACTCTGCATGTAATTGCCATATTTTCCCAATAATCATAAAGAAAAGCTTTCTCCATGCCTAATTGGGGGAATCCCAAAAACAATACCTAGAAATGGTCTCAAAAGGACTATTACTACCCACATTATTTAACATTACCACTAAAGTCTTACTTAAGCACCTCACTGCCCACCTTTTCAAAAAGACAGACCATAGATTATGTATTTCTGCTTCTTATAACGTACTTATAACTGATTGCCGTAATGGCTGTGTCACAGGGCTTGGCAACTGCTGACCTGGGGGAAAGAGAGTTGTGGAACAGGCCAATCAGAATTCAGGAAATGATTGACAGATCAGAGAGTAAAAGATGGCATTTATAATGAATATGCTACTTACCAGTATGCATCTGTTCTTGGCATGTAGGGCTGCTGACATTCATATCTATAGCATAGATCGCCGCCTAGTGTTGGGTCCGGATGATTGCACATTGTTGTCCTGGAAGAGTCTTCGAAGTATCACAAGATAGGTGGCTCCTCCCCTGGACTACAGTGCGCATGGGCATCGACTCCATCCCCAGATTGTTTTTAGCCATTGTGGCGAAGATGGAGTGTAACAGTGTGAGCAATGACCATGCTAAGAGTAAGTTTGAATTCTGCAGCCGCTACAGGCGCCGTGGAGGAGAGCGGGCGATATGAATGTCAGCAGCCCTACATGCCAATAACAGATGCATACTGGTAAGTAGCATATTCAGTTCGAGGCATGTGGGCTGCTGAATTCATATCTATAGCATAGAATATATAGCAGTCCCTCCATTAACGGCGGCCGCCTGTGCCAGCTGCAGACGTTTGAAAAAGTGTCTTAAGAACAGCCTGCCCTACAGCTGCTTGGAGTGCACATCTACACAGTAGTGTTTAGTAAATGTGTGTGGTGTAGACCATGTGGCTGCTCTACAAATGTCTTCCAAAGGGATATTACCAAGGAAAGCCATGGAGGCCCCCAACTTGCGGGTGGAGTGGGCTCTGGGGGGGACCGTTAAAGTGCGTTTAGCCTTGTGATAGCAGATTTGAATACACTTAACGATCCACCTGGCTATACCTGCTTTGGAAATGGGGTTGCCTTTGTGCTGGGCCGAAAAGGCAACAAAGAGTTGTTGTGTCTTCCTAAAATCCTTGGTCCTATCGATGTAGTACATCAAAGCTCGTTTGACGTCAAGAGTGTGGAGCATTCTTTCGGCTACTGTCTCTGAGTTTTGAAAGAACGCGGGCAGTTCAATGGTCTGATTGACAGGGAACTGTGAAACCACCTTAGGAAGAAATTTAGGGTTAGTGCGCAGCACCACCCTGTTCGAGTGAATTTGTATGAATGGCTCCTGGACAGTGAGCGCCTGGAGCTCACTAACACGTCGCAGAGACGTAATGGCTATTAGGAAAGCCACTTTCCATGTTAAAAACTGAACCTCGCATGAATGCAGAGGCTCAAAAGGTGGGCCCATCAGCCTGGTGAGGACCACATTGAGGTTCCATACAGGAGCTGGCGGGGTCCTGGGAGGGATGACCCGTTTCAGTCCTTCTAGGAAGGCTTTAATGGCAGGCACTCTGAAAACAGAGAGATGCTGCCTGTTTTGGAGATAAGCTGCTATGGCGGATAAGTGTATCCGAATGGAAGCATATGCCAGCTTGCATTTGTAAAGATGTAACAAATAACAGTTGATGTTGTGAGTGGATGCATCTAGCGGGTTGATGTTGTGTTCAGTACAGTAAACGACAAACCGCGTCCATTTTGCTGCATAGCAAGCTCTGGTGGTGGGCTTTCTTGCCTCCTGTATGATATCCATGCAGTCGGGAGGCAAGTTAAGGTAGCCAAATTCTAAGACTTCAGGAGCCAGATCGCCAGGTTGAGCTGTTGCGGGTCTGGGTGCTGAATGTCGCCATGGCTCTGCGTCAAAAGTCTGGGCGATGAGTGTCATCGAGTGTTGCTTTAGCTTTCGTGCCACCAGCGGTATGAGAGGTGCTGGGGGAAAAGCGTACGCAAATCTGCCTGACCAGTTCATCCATATCGCATTGCCCTGCGACTGTGGGTGAGGGAAGCTGGCGGCAAAGTGTTGGCATTTTGCGTTTTCCCTTGTCTATCTCTGGATGACCCCACTGCTGGAAGTACGGGTGGAGTACTGATGGATGTATCTCCCACTCGTGCATTTGGTAGCTGTACCTGCTGAGCAGATCCGCCATCTGATTGTCCTTGCCCAGGAGGTGTTCCGCCATGAGGAAGATGTTTCTCTGAATGGCCCACTTCCACATGCTCTGAGCCAGATGAGACAACTGTGGAGAGTGTGTACCTCCCTGCTTCTGAATGTAGTACATGGCTGTCATGTTGTCCGTCCGGATCAACACGACTTTGTTGCACAGATGTACTTTGAATGCCTTCATCGCCATGAAGATTGCCATCAGCTCTAGGTGGTTGATGTGCATCTTCTTGTGCTGCGTAGTCCATAGTCCCTGCACTGTGTAGTGGAGTACATAAGCTCCCCAACCCTGGAGAGATGCGTCCGTTGTCAGGATAAGTTGTGGCACAGGCTCCTGGAACGGTCGGCCCTTGCAAAGGTTGTGTGGATTCCACCAATGCAGAGAGTTGTATGCCCGACCGGTCACCAACACTAGGTCATTTAACTGTCTGTGAGCCTGATTCCACTGACGTGCCAAGCACTCTTGAAGCGGACGCATATGTAGCCTCGCGTGCAGGACTATGGAGATGCAGGAGGCCATCATGCCTATCAACTCCCTGAACACTCTTGCTGGAAGCGAGTGTCGCGGTCTGAACTTCTGGATGAGCGACTGAATGCTGTTGATCCTCACAGAATTTGGCTGAGCCCTGGCCGCCAGAGTATCTATCGTCGCGCCCAGATACTGCCGCACATGGGCTGGCTGAAGGTGCGATTTGGGATAATTTAGTGAGAATCCCAGACTGTGAAGAAGGTGAATGGTGTGGGACATGTTGGCGGCGCACGGCTGGGCCGACTTTGCTTGGACAAGCCAGTCGTCCAGATAAGGGTAAACATGAACGTTCTGCCTCCTGAGGTGCGCGGCCACTGTCGCCAGGCATTTTGTGAACACCCTGGGCGCCGTGGTCACTCCAAAAGGTAGGACCTTGAACTGATAATGCCGACCCTGAATTGTGAATCTGAGGTATTTTCTGTGTGATGGATGTAGTGGAATGTGAAAGTATGCATCCTTGAGATCCAAGGTTGCGAGGAAGTATCCCTGGTTGAGCAACGGAAGAACTTGCTGCAGCGTCAGCATGTGAAAGTGTTCTGAGAGAATATACTGGTTTAGGGGTCTGAGGTCCAGAAGAAATGCGTTACTTACCTGTAACAGCAGTTATCCAGTATTGGTGTCTTTCATAGATTCACATGCCTGAATCATTCCCCGTCGTCGAGACGGAAGCCTCCGGTATATAGAAAAGTAATGTCCTATAGACATACATAAAGAAAAATAGGCCTAAGGACCTCACCTTAGTAGCCTATCCTCGTCCTTATGCAAAAAGGACCAAACTCTTAGAGCCAGCCAATCAGCTATCACCTCCCTCTAGAACCTTCCCTGCTGGAGCCTCAGTCTCTCAGATTTTCGTACGCACCAAGCTAGGTAGGCGTAAAGCAGGTCGAGAGAACGTGAGTCCTTCCAGGGGAGGCGGGAGGGTTGCATGTGAATCTATGAAAGACACCAATACTGGATAACTGCTGTTACAGGTAAGTAACGCATTTCTTATCCAGTATTAGGGGTGTCTTTCATAGATTCACATGCCTGAATCAGAGTAGTTAGCAATACATTATGCACATGTCTGATGCAATGATGCCTTATAAGCAGTTAGATAATACTCTCATAATCATGCAACTGTAAGCATTAGCATACATCAACATAACCAAATAGAAGAGATGTGCATACCAGGATGGCGGGATGTAGGAAGGCTCACCTCACTGGAATAGAGGTCGAAGCACCGCCTGACCCACTGCTGCGTCCTGCAGAAGCTCAACATCCAGGCAATAGTGTTTGGCGAACGTATGCGGTGACTTCCACGTCGCTGCTCTGCATATGTCCAGAATCGGCACTCCAGCGAACAGCGCTGCTGATGTGGACATTGCTCTTGTGGAGTGTGCGTGCACCGCGGCATTCAACGGCCGGCCGGCCTTTTCATGGCAGAATGCTATCGCCGAAGAGATCCACCTTGAGATACTCTGTTTCGTGAGAGGAAGACCAAGACTTGGTCTACTGTAGGCCACAAAAAGTTGTGACGACTTTCTGAAGTCTTTTGTCTTGTCCAAGTAAAACTTTATACACCTTTTGAGGTCTAAGGAGTGTAACGTCCTCTCTGCTGCAGTGGTAGGGTTTGCAAAGAAGGAACGTAGAACCACCGGTTCATTAAGGTGAAAGTCTGAAGGCACTTTTGGTATGAATTTGGGATTCATCCTCAGCACCACTCTGTCCTGTTTAAATTGCATAAAAGGTTCCTGAATGGATAGAGCTTGTAACTCGCTGACTCTCCTGGCAGATGTTAGAGCGAGCAGAAGAGCTACCTTCCATGAGATGTACTTGATGGGTGCTCGATGAATGGGCTCAAAAGGATGGCTCATAAGCTGGGTGAGTACCAAGTTTAGATGCCATGTAGGTGGAATCCTTCGAGGTCTTGGATACGATCTATACAAGCCTTTGAGGAACTGTTGAATAAGCCTGCTGGACCAAAGCGAAGGGGCCTTCGAGGATCTAGTGTAGCGTGAAATCGAAGCCAAATGAACCTTTATTGATGCATGCGCCAACCCTGACTCCGCCAAGTGTAGAAGGTATGGCAATATCTGTACAGGGGTAATCTGGAGAGGCGACAATTTGTGTTCCACGCACCATAAGCAAAATCGCTTCCACTTGAGGGAGTACGTTCTGTTGGTACTGTCCGCTCGTGCTTTCGCTAGGACCTCCCTGCATTCCTGTGGGATGTCTAGATGACAGAATTCTCTGTGCTCAGGAGCCAGGCTGATAATCTGAGCGATGGTAGGTTCGGGTGTTGGATCTGTCCGTTGGACATAGTCAGCAGGTTCGGGTGCTGTTTCAGACGAATCGGAGTTCTGATGGAGAGGCGATGAAGGTCCGAGAACCAGTGCTGCCTCGGCCAGAACGGGGCAATTAGGATCAGGGTACAAGGCTCTGCCTTCATCTTCCTGAGGACCCTGGGAATCATCGGGAAGGGGGGAAAAGCGTACGCAAAGACGCCGAACCAACTGATGGAAAGGGCATTTCCGAGTGACCTTTGTTGGGGACGCCAACTTGCGTAGTTTGGGCATTTGGCGTTCTCCCTGGTGGCAAAGAGGTCGATCCTTGGGATTCCCCATTCTGAGAATACCTGATCCAGTGTACCTTGGTTGAGCTCCCATTCGTGAGTGAGAGACGTCCGTCTGCTGAGTGCGTCTGCAATGGTATTGTCCTTGCCCGGGACATATTCCGCTTTGAGCGTGATCCCTTGGAGCACTAGCCAGTTCCAGATTCCTTGCGATTCGCGTGATAGAGTGAGCGAACGCGTCCCTCCCTGCTTGTTCAGGTAGTGCATCGTCGTGGTGTTGTCTGTCCTGACGAGCACCTGGGAGTTCTGGATACGTGGTAGAAAGGCCTTCAGTGCCAGGAAGACCGCTCGCAGTTCTAGAAGGTTTATGTGGAATTTCTTCTCCTGCTCCGTCCATTTGCCGCTGACTTGGAGGTCCTGGAGGACCGCTCCCCAACCTTCCAGGGATGCATCCGTGGTGATCACCAAAGGTGCTGCTGGAAGGAGGAAGGGTAGGCCTGTCGACAGATTCCTGTGGTTCATCCACCATTGCAGGGTCTTGGACATCTGTGGTGTTATTCTCACTGTGTCGTCGAAAGAGTCTGTACTTTGAGTCCATTGGTATGCGAGGGCTTCTTGCAATGGGCGCATCCTGAGGCGGCAGTGCGGGATGAGGAGGATACAGGACGACATCATGCCCAGTAGTGATTTGAAAGTTCGAACTCTTATGGTCTTTCTCGAAGCCACAGCCGTGGCCAGAGATACGATCTTGTGTTTCCGTTCCTTCGAAGGAAATGCTTTTACACATTCCGTGTTCAAGGTGGCCCCCAGGAAGGAGATGCTTCTGGTCGGGGTCATGCAGGATTTCTCGAGATTGAGAGTTAATCCTAAGTGCAGAAAGAGATTGGTGCAGGCGTTGGAGGATGAGGTTGCGCCTGTCGCTGAGGGAGCTTTCACCAGCCAGTCGTCGAGGTAAGGGAAGACCTGGTGACCCATTTGACGTAGGAAGGCTGCCACAGGAGAAAGGCACTTCGTGAAAATCCGCGGCGCGGATTTGAGGCCGAACGGCAGCACTTTGAATTGGTAGTGGCGTCCCGCCACCTCGAATCTTAGGAATTTTCTGTGCCCTCTGAGTATCGGGATGTGGTAGTAGGCATCCTGGAGATCTAGGGATGTCATGAAATCTCCTCTTTCGAGGATGCCTAGTATTTCTTGGATCGTCACCATCCTGAACGACTGACTCTTTAGGAAAGAGTTGAGGGCTCTGAGGTCCAATATGGGCCTCCACTTCTTCCCCTTCTTGCGAATAAGAAAGAAGCGGGAATAGAATCCCTGTCCTCTTTGAGACGAGGGGACCATCTCGATCGCTCCCTTCTTCAACATCGCAGATATTTCCAGGAGCAAAGGCCGCAGGTGTTTGTGAGGCAGTTTGCATGGCGGTGTTGGAGGTGGGATGGTGATGAATTCCAGGGAATGGCCGAATCTTATTAGTTGTAGTACCCACCGATCCGTGGTTATGAGATGCCAATTGTGTAGGAAATGGGTCAACTTTCCTCCAATTTTGAATGAGGGAGATTGTGGCGGGACTGGCTGGAGTAATCGGTCACTGGCGTCCGCCAGTGCCCCTCCTCTGGTTCTTTCCACGGAAGTTCGATCTTCCATACGAAGTTTGGCGACTCTGCTGTTGCTTCTGCGGATACTGCGATTTATTTTGGTATGAATATGAGGATCTATTCTGGAAGGACCCCCTGTAGGAGGGTTGACCTCTGGACCTGTTGCCCCGAAAGGACTGGTTTCTAGCCTGCAGCGTACCCAGTGCTCTAGCCGTATCGGTGTCTTTTTTGATGTTCTGGAGCGCTTCATCAATTGTGGCTCCGAAAAGATGTTGGCCGTCGAAGGGCATGTCCAGCACCTTTGTTTGAACTTCTTGTCTAAATGAAGTAGCCTTAAGCCAGCCCTGGCGCCGCAGGACTGCTGCTCCAGCTAATTGGCGAAAGCCAGTCATGGCTCCATCTATGGCACAATCTATGATTTCCGCTGCCGAGGCTTGACCTTCTGAGAGCAGTGCCTTGACCTCTTCCTGCATTGTATCTGGTAGCTCCGCCAAATAAGGGACTATGTCCTCCCACAGTTGGCGATTATAACGTCCCAACAGGGCTATAGAGTTGGCGACTTTGATAGTCATGGCTGACGTAGTGGTGAACCGTTTCCCGATGGTATCCAACTTTCTTCCCTCTTTGTCCGGTGGTGCTGACAAGGGAGAGGAAGGGTTGCGGGAATTCTTCTGAGCTGCCTGGGTCACCACTGAATCAGGTTTCGGGTGCCCATTGAAACAAACTGCCGCCTTGGTGGGGGCTTTGTATTTCTTGTCCAGACGTGGGATCACCGCAGGTATGGAGGCCGGCGTAGCCATCCGTTTCTTCCCCTGGTCCCAGAGAAATTCTATAATCGGGATTGATTTAGTGATCTTTTTTGTTTGTTCTTTAAAATCATATAAGAAACATTCGGTTTCCGTTGTTTCCATTTCCATGTGGAAACGCTTTGCTGCCCGTTCCACTAACTTATGGAACCCGCCAATGTCCACTGGCGGAGAATCCGACTGGCGTGGTTGGGGTGAAGCTGGGGAGGGCGCGACGTACTCGTCGTCTTCGTCCTGATCCGTGCGATCCTCAGGGACTTCGCCTTCTTCCATCTCCTCAGCTTCCTCATCTGAGGATTCCACTACTTAAGGTGAGACTGCCTCATGGGAGGCCTGCGGAGGTGGTCGCGTCTGTCGTGGGGCTGCCGGTGGAGCAGATGTAGCCGGCGTTGGGCCCCTATCCTCGTAGCCCGTGCCTCCGAGAAACGCTGCTTGTAGTCCTGGATGAGATGTTTAAGGTCATCCACGATGGACGCAGGAAGGCACACCATTGGGGTCACTTCCGTCCGTACCTGCGCTTGGAAAGAGTGTTCCTGGTAGGTAAACTCCTCCTGTTCCTCATCAGTGCTTTGGCATTTCACGTGGAGGTCTGAGATAGACATAGCCTGAGTCGTATTTTCCTCTTCCGATTCTTCACTCTGGAGAAAGTCAGAAGGTAAATGGCTTTGTACTTTGCTTGGGGATGTCGTTTCAGGCGTGATCAGCTTCCTTGGCAATTTGCGCGGTGGTGTCGGCGGAGGCAGCGTCCATGACGACGGTTCCACTAGCTTGGACTTCTTCCATGGTTCTGCGTTGTCCCTGGTCGTAGACGACCCTTCCGTCGACGGTTTCGTCGTCGACGGCATGTTCTCCGTCGTCGGTGGTTCAAGCGACGAGATTTTCGTCGTCGTCGATGTTTTCGTCGACGACACGGTCGTCGACGACGTCCTCGTCGACGACGCACTCGTCGACGATTCATTTCTCGTCGACGATTCATTCCTCGTCGACGTCTTCTTCGTCGACGGTCTCGGCGACGCGTCTTCCGTCGACGGCGGGCTTCTCGTCGTCGACGTCCCTGGTTTGGTCGTCGATGGGTTCCTCGTCGACGGTGTCGTCGTCGACGATGGGTTCCTCGTCGACGGTGTCAATATCGACGGCCCCGATTTTGACGTCGAGGAGCTCTTCATCGACGGGGTCGTCGTCGACGGCCCCAATTTCGTTGTCGATGGTGTTTTAGTCGACGACGGTTTCGGCAGTATGACAGATGTGATGGGCCTACCTGCCGACGACGATGATGGAGTGGTCGTCGTCGATGCGAGGACTGACGACACCGTCACAGCTCTCTTTTGCGTTGAAGATGGCGTAGGCTTGGTGGATGAGTGCGCAGGCTTCTTAAAGGCGTGAGAGCCTGTGTCAGACACTGAGGAGGTTGTAGATTTTGCCTCTGAAGATTTCTTTTGCATCTTCATAGGAGGAGTATCTGAGGGGCCAGGGGGGTCCCCCCTTGGCCTCTTGAGGGAGACGTCCGAAGTCATGGAGAAGCTGCCCTCTGAGGACTCCACATTATCCCTCTGTTTAAGCCTGTCCAGCCAAATGAGAAGTCGACCTTCTCTATCCCTCAAGGTCTTATTAGGGAAAGAGCGACAGATTTTACAGTCCTTGGGGACGTGGTCCGGATAAAGGCAGTATAAGCACAGGTCGTGCTTGTCCTCCACATGGAGCCTTTTCTTCCCACATGAAGAGCAGGCCCTGAAAAGGGCTTTCTTCTGGGATCCAGACATTCCTTAAAAATGGTAAGGAAAGACAGCACTTACTGCAAGAGAAGAGTCTGAAATATCCCAGTTGAAGAATTTGAGAAGGTAATCCTTTTTCCAAGTGAAAAAAAGTAGGTTTAGAAGATATCCTGAGGAGAGCTCAGGCTGGAGACTCCCTAGCACAACGTGCGGTAGAAAATCTGAGAGACTGAGGCTCCAGCAGGGAAGGTTCTAGAGGGAGGTGATAGCTGATTGGCTGGCTCTAAGAGTTTGGTCCTTTTTGCGTAAGGACGAGGATAGGCTACTAAGGTGAGGTCCTTAGGCCTATTTTTCTTTATGTATGTCTATAGGACATTACTTTTCTATATACCGGAGGCTCCCGTATCGACGACGGGGAATGCTTCAGGCATGTGAATCTATGAAAGACACCCCTAATACTGGATAATGGGTCTGAGGGACCCGTCCTTCTTCGGGATTAAGAAGTACAGGGAATACACTCCTGTGCCTTCTTCTTCCACCGGCACGAGCTCGATTGCCCCTTTTTGCAGCATGACAAGTACCTCCTGCTGCAATAAGTGCAAATGCTCTGTGGACATAGGACGGTGTTTTGGTGGCATGTTGGGTGGAGTGGATGTTAACTCCAGACAATAACCGAACTGGATAAGTTTCCTGACCCACCTGTCTGTGGTGATGGATTTCCAGACTGGCAGGAACTGCTGAAGTCTCCCCCCGACAGGTGTTGTGTGGTCGGGGGGCAGTGGCAGGGCGTCACTGTTTGGTGGTGGCAGAGGAACGGGAGTGGTTATTTCCACGGCCTCTGCCCTTGGCACTGTTGCCCCGATAGCCGCCTCTACTCTGCTTGGTGTAAGAGGACTGCGCCCCACCTTTAGTGTATTGCGTTTGCTGGGACATCTGGCCTCTGGAAACACCTCTATTGCCTGAGCGACGAAAAGTACTGCCCAAAAACTGTTGGGACTGGAGAGCTCCCATGGACTTTGCCGTCTCGGTATCCTTCTTTATTTTTTCCAGTGTGGTATCCACCTCAGGACCAAACAACCTATCAGGGTTGACCGGCTGATTGAGGATGGTGGTTTGTATCTCTGGCTTGAAACCGGAGATTCTGAGCCATGCCTGACGCCTCAACATCACACTGGTGTTAATGGCCCTGGCCGCGGTGTCCGCCACGTCCAGTGCACATTTAATAGAAGCGTTGGAGATGAGCTTCCCTTCCTGAATGAGCATCTCCGCCGCCTCTTTATACTGATCAGGTAGATGTTGTAACAGGGTCTCTAGTGTGTCATAGTGCGCCCTGTCATATATGGCCAAGAGTGCCTGAGTGTTTGAGATGCGCCAGATATTGGCTGCTTGAGCCGCTACCCTCTTCCCTGATGCCTCCAGCACTTTAGATTCCTTGTCTGGGGGAGGAGCATCACCAGTGGTTTGCGAATCCGCCCTCTTCCGGGCATTAGAAACGACCAGAGAGTCCAATGGCAACTGGCCCTTGATGTAGGTAGGGTCGCCAGGTGCCGGCTTATATTTCTTTTCAATTCTAGGGTTGACCACCCTGGCACGTGTGGGTTCTTTAAAGATGTCTGCAGCATGTTTGAGAACCCCTTTCAACATTGGGAGAGTTTTGACAGTTTTTTCTGCTGTGGAAAAGGTATCAAAAAGGAAGTCTACGTCAACAGGGTCAGCGTGTAGCTGGACGTCGAGGTTTGTAGCCGCCCTCTCAATGAGAGCATTAAATGCCGCAGAATCCTCAGTAGGAGAGGTTTTGACATTGTACACTTGAGTGTCTGGGGCAGTTTGCGGATCCCCTGGGTCCCCTGCATCTGCCCAAGAGTCCTGGTGATCCTCAGGATCAGTGTTGGCAGGAAAGTTATACTCTTCGTCATCACCTTCCCCAGCCTCCACATCTGAATAAGTGGGTGAGGGTGTAGCAACTCTTGGAGTCTGTGGAGCAAGTGGCTCAACCAGAACCGGGGAATCCGCAGAAGGCTTCTTGCGCTTCAAAGGAATCGTGTAGGACTTCAAAGGCTGCGTCGCCGTGATCTTTCTCTTGTAGAGGGTAAGTTTACCGGTGTCGGCGTCGATAAAGTGTTCCGACTGCTCCTCCATCAAGGGTTGTCGATGCTTCAAGCTCCCAAGCTGCGGAGAAGGCTTCGACCCTGCGGACCCTTGCACGGGCACGTTGGTGACCGACCTTGGTGCGAAGGCCTTCGGTGCCACCTTAGGCGGCAACGTAAACAGGAGTGGCGTCGAAGACTTTGGCGTTTTGGCAGCCTGCTTCGGGGTGGAAGCATCCTTCGGATCGACCGTGGAAGCCTTGATCCTGATGCGTTGCAGTGAGTCCGACACCTGCTTCGTAAAGGAAGCGGATGGTTTTGTCGACCCGACAGACGTCCTCGGTCCACCAGCGTGTGAAGACTCGAGCGTCGATGTCTTGGCCTTCTCCGGCTGAGGGACAGGAGCAGCTTTCTTAGGTGCGCCGTGTCCATCTTCCGCGCCGACGGCCTTTGGCGCCGACGACTTCGGGCCTGCGGCCTTGACTCCCGGGGTTGGGGCCCCAGTCTTCGGCTCGACGCCCTTGTTCGATTTTGGATCGACGCCCTTGACCGACTTTGGCTCTACGGGCCTTTGGTCGACTTCACCGGGTCGACATCCTTCTTCGGCTTCGGCTGCCCCGACATATCGGAAGATGAGGAGGCGGCCAGAGGGACAGACGTCATCTGTTTCGTTGGCGTCTCCATTACTTTCGGTTTCGTCGACACCGAGGGTTTCACTTTCGGTTTCGTTTTGACCACCGGTGGCTCCGCAGAAGTGTCCGTAGCCGGGCCCGTAGGCGAGGCCGTGGGTTTGGGTGCAAGGTCTTGGGTAAGGCCGTGTGGCGATCCCGCGACCTGAGCCTTAGTGATTGTTCGAACGGGGCATAGCTCTTCGCCTGAGCTATCTTCCATGGCCCCATAGGCCTCGTTGTCGTCTCCTACCTCGTCGACGACTTCTGCATCGAGCGCTTCGACGTCCGCGTCGTAGTCGATCTCCTCCGCAGGAGGTGAAATCTGAAGATGAACTTCTTGTTCGTCTGCTTCTTCTCTCTCGAAGATGTCCACCGGTGCCGGGGCCGACTGCTGGGCCTCCAGGCGCGCCACGCGCCGAAGTCAAATCGTCTTCTTTGATCGAAACCGGGAACAAGCCATACAGTTGGCTTCATCGTGGTCCGGCGACAGGCACTTGTTGCACACCGGGTGGACGTCGATGTGGGGATACTTCGATCCACACACGGGACATTTCTTGAACGGGCTCCGTTCCATGACGTTGCGTCGACTGGGCCTCGAGTACCAAGAGTCACGCGACTCCTCGGGATGTCCGACTCGGTAACTGAGCCGGAACAGAGTTGGGCACCGATCGCAAAAACAATACCGACGGTATAGGAAAAGGCCTTCAGGCCTTAAGAAAAGTCTATATCGATTCCGAACTGGAGATAACGAATATACATCCGAACCCAAAGGCGGAAAAAACAATCTGGGGATGGAGTCGATGCCCATGCGCACTGTAGTCCAGGGGAGGAGCCACCTATCTCGTGATACTTCGAAGACTCATCCAGGACAACAATGTGCAATCATCCGGACCCAACACTAGGCGGCGATCTATGCTATAGATATGAATTCAGCAGCCCACATGCCTCGAACATTGTAGTCACACATAACTAATTCTCGGGACCAATTCATCAAAGTATGTCTGTGGCGTTGTGGATTTCCATTTGTATCAAATCAATTAGAGGGCCATTTTAGGTGAAAAAAACTTCAGTGCTAGGAGCTCTAGAATATTTTAGAAGAAGAGGTATAACCAATAGGTCCAGGCCCATCAACTAAAACCTATGTTTGAGAGTCTGTGTAAATCTCTCTCTATCAATATCGCTCCATCCTTATTGTGTTTTAAGTAGGCAAGGGCATTGTATTACAGCAATGTATGAGTTAATCAGCACATTGGAAGATGTGTGGCGCCGCAGTCAGGGCGGCTGACTCCGGAACCCAGGGGCTCACGGTTGAATCCCCGGCGCCGGATCAGCCCAGCACCATGTGACTCTGGGCAATAGCTTGTTTAATCTTCCCGATGGCCCCCAGCGCCTTGACGCCCTCGGGTACTTGTTTGCGCTTTACAAATACTGGACATTTACATATTTCAGATGCAATGCATGCCTTAAGGAGAGCAAGCACAAGATCCTATCCTATCCAAGGTTAGATGAATAACCTTATCTGAAGAAATTCAACAAAATAGGGCTATAGAGCTCTCGTACTAGCTGCATACGACTAAAAAAAAAAAAGCTCTCCCTCAGATTGATTTGTAAACATTTTTTACTTTAAGCATAGAAACCAGGAATAAAACATGTTTTTAAGGCATTTTACTAAAGGCTTTGTTCAAGATCACCATTCACCTAAGATTATTTTAGTGCATCGAGGTGCCTTAACTCAACATTTTCTCTGCAAAAATTAGTTATCTTGGTTGTGCTTGACTTAGAGGGAGAGAGCTTCAGGATGAAAGGATGGGGAACACAAGAAATAGGGGGATATACACACACACCCGTCTACTGTACACACTAATGCTCATGCAAACCATTGTCATGCACACACTAACCTTATCTATGTGCACACGGCATCTCTGCAAACTGTTCCCTTAGCACATAAAATGGATGCCCTGGAAGCATGGCTTCGAGCTCATACATACAGGTCTTCTGCATACACTGACCTGCACTCATTACACCATGCACGTTAGTCTCCAGCAAGCATCGTTCTACATCTGCAAGGTACTGGATGTTACCGTTGGCAAACACTGGGATGCTCACAGCATTTCTGGAAAAAAAGAAAAAAAATCTTTGTGACAAATGCTACAAGTGGAGGAACTGCAACTACTTCCAGATTTTGCCGACTGTCCCCACGGCCCCAGCTGCAGCCCAACCATTATACCTCTCCTAGAATTTGCAAAGGTTACATTTGCAAAAATATGCCCTCATGTTGGTAAAATCAACTATTAAGAAAGCAACACGGTAAAGGTCTAGGTTTGGCATGAGCTCTCTGGAAGAAAATCCACGGTCAGGACTTTTTTTTAAATGAATTTTTATCTGCTTTACAATGGAAAGGGCCACACTTGCCATTACAAAAAAATACTTGACCACTGCTGCAAATGATTGGTAGCCTGGCATCTGCTAACCAAATGCACAAAAAGGTCCTCAGATCCCAGCTGGTGACAATGTCAGCCTATCTCGATTAAATGTTGCAGGCCTTGCTGGTCAATTGTGCTATGAGCAATGCACAGGGCTTTAAAAGTAAGTATGGGCGAAATTTGCGAATTCGTGTTCTGCGAATTTGCAATCCGCAAAATACACGAATTCGTGCGAATTTGCGGATTTTTGTTTTTTTTGCGTGTTCGCGGGGTTTTTGCGTGTTCGCGGGGCTTTTTGCGTGTTCGCGGGGCGAAGTTACCCATGCGATCGTGTATGGGCACAGCACCCTCTGGTTCACCACTGCCACCCTCTGGCTCATCACTGCCACCCTCTGGTTCACCCCTGCCACCCTCTGGTTCACCACTGCCACCCTCTGGTTCAGCACTGCCACCCTCTGGTTCAGCACTGCCACCCTCTGGTTCATCACAGCACCTCTGGTTCACCACTGCCACCCTCTGGTTAACCACTGTCACCCTCTGGTTAACCACTGTCACCCTCTGGTTCACCACTGCCACCCTCTGGTTTACTACTGACACCCTCTGTTTCACCACTGCCACCATCTGGTTCACCACTGCTCCTCTCTGGTTCACCACTGCCACTCTCTGGTTCATCCATGCCACCCACTGGTTCACCCCTGCCACCCTCTGGTTCACCCCTGCCACCCTCTGGTTCACCCCTGCCACCCTCTGGTTCACCCCTGCCACGCTCTGGTTCATCACAGCACCCTCTGGTTCACCCCTGCCACCCTCTGGTTCAGCACTGCCACCCTCTGGTTCACGACTGCCACCCTCTGGTTCATCAGAGCAACTCTAGTTCACCACTGCCACCCTCTGGTTCAGCACTGTCACCCTCTGGTTCAGCACTGCCACCCTCTGGTTCACCACTGCCACCCTCTGGTTCACCCCTGCCACCCTCTGGTTCACCCCTGCCACCCTCTGGTTCACCCCTGCCACCCTCTGGTTCATCACAGCACCTCTGGTTCACCACTGCCACCCTCTGGTTAACCACTGTCACCCTCTGGTTAACCACTGTCACCCTCTGGTTCACCACTGCCACCCTCTGGTTTACTACTGACACCCTCTGTTTCACCACTGCCACCATCTGGTTCACCACTGCTCCTCTCTGGTTCACCACTGCCACTCTCTGGTTCATCCATGCCACCCACTGGTTCACCCCTGCCACCCTCTGGTTCACCCCTGCCAACCTCTGGTTCACCCCTGCCACCCTCTGGTTCACCCCTGCCACCCTCTGGTTCATCACAGCACCCTCTGATTCACCCCTGCCACCCTCTGGTTCAGCACTGCCACCCTCTGGTTCACGACTGCCACCCTCTGGTTCACGACTGCCACCCTCTGGTTCATCAGAGCAACTCTAGTTCACCACTGCCACCCTCTGGTTAACCACTGCCACCCTCTGGTTTACCACTGCCACCCTTTGGTTCACCACTGTCACTCTCTGGTTCACCCATGCCACCATCTGGTTCACCACTGCCACCCTCTGGTTCACCACTGCCACCCTCTGGTTCACCACTGCCACCCTCTGGTTCACCACTGC
The DNA here is from genome assembly GCF_964261635.1 of Lissotriton helveticus. NCBI lineage: Eukaryota > Metazoa > Chordata > Amphibia > Caudata > Salamandridae > Lissotriton > Lissotriton helveticus. The sequence goes on along the minus strand of NC_136068.1, from coordinate 1,029,267,692 downwards.
CACCCTCTGGTTCACCACTGCCACCCTCTGGTTCACCACTGCCACCCTCTGGTTCACCACTGCCACCCTCTGGTTCACCACCGCCACCCTCTGGTTCACCACCGCCACCCTCTGGTTCACCACCGCCACCCTCTGGTTCATCACCGTCACCCTCTGGTTCATCACCGTCACCCTCTGGTTCATCACCGTCACCCTCTGGTTCATCACCGTCACCCTCTGGTTCATCACCGTCACCCTCTGGTTCATCACTGTCACCCTCTGGTTCATCACTGCCACCCTCTGGTTCACCACTGCCACCCTCTACCGAGACCTTTTGTGACGCAGCGGCAGCACAAAAGATGTGCCATGGTGCTGGGTATTAACAATGTGACGCATCTGAGAGACGCGTCACGTTGTAAAGCCCTGCGCCATCAGGAGGCGTTCCGGCGCAGGGGAAGACGTTCCTGCGCAGGAACGCCTCCTAAAAGTGGCTGAGTGAAATCAACAAGATTTCCCTCAGTCACTTTTAGGCCAATGCTGCGTCAAAACCCTGCGCCTGCTTGAAGCAGGCGCAAGGCTTGATGCAGCATTGGGGAGACAGGGCCCCCCAGAGCATTGCTGGAGCTGCGTCGCAAGCGCGACGCAGCTCCAGCGATGCGCTGCTTTTACTCCAGTTGTGTAGAGCTATTGCACAAAAAGGTGGCATCTTCGTGGACAAACACGCAGGGCGGGAATCATTCTGCCCCCTGTTAGACTCGTTTTATGTGCCCTTGTGCCCTCTGTTAAGACTCATTTTTCCCTTGCTTTTCTGCCCTCTGTTAGACTGATTTTTTTGTGCCCTTCTGCCCTCTGTTGGACTCGTTTTTCCCTTGTTTTTCTGCCCTTCTGCCCTTTGTTAGACTGCTTTTTGTGCCTTTCTGCCCTCTGCACCACCACATTATCACTCAGCACCACCACATTATCACTCAGCACCACCACATTATCACTCAGCACCACCACATTATCACTCAGCACCACCACATTATCACTCAGCACCACCACATTATCACTCAGCACCACCACATTATCACTCAGCACCACCACAGCACCACTCAGCACCACCACAGCACCACTCAGCACCACCACAGCACCACTCAGCACCACCACAGCACCACTCAGCACCACCACAGCACCACCACAGCACCACTCAGCACCACCACAGCACCACCACTCAGCACCACCACAGCACCACTCAGCACCACCACAGCACCACTCAGCACCACCACAGCACCACTCAGCACCACTCAGCACCACCACAGCACCACCACAGCACCACTCAGCACCACCACAGCACCACCACAGCACCACCTCAGCACCACTCAGCACCACTCAGCACCACTCAGCACCACACAGCACCACCACAGCACCACCACAGCACCACCACAGCACCACCACAGCACCACCACAGCAGCACCACAGCAGCACTCAGCACCACCACAGCAGCACTCAGCACCACCACAGCAGCACTCAGCACCACCACAGCAGCACTCAGCACCACCACAGCAGCACTCAGCACCACCACAGCATCACTCAGCACCACCACAGCATCACTCAGCACCACCACAGCATCACTCAGCACCACCCCAGCACCACTCAGCACCACCCCAGCACCACTCAGCACCACCCCAGCACCACTCAGCACCACCACAGCACCACTCAGCATCACCACAGCATCACCACAGCACCACTCAGCATCACCACAGCACCACTCAGCATCACCACAGCACCACAGCACCACTCAGCATCACCACAGCACCACTCAGCATCACCACAGCACCACTCAGCATCACCACAGCACCACTCAGAATCACCACAGCACCACTCAGAATCACCACAGCACCACTCAGAATCACCACAGCACCACTCAGAATCACCACAGCACCACTCAGAATCACCATTGCACCACTCTGAATCACCACAGCACCACTCTGAATCACCACAGCACCACTCAGAATCACCACAGCACCACTCAGCATCACCACTCAGCATCACCACAGCACCACTCAGCATCACCACAGCACCACTCAGCATCACCACAGCACCACTCAGCATCACCACAGCACCACTCAGCATCACCACAGCACCACTCAGCATCACCACAGCACCACTCAGCATCACCACAGCACCACTCAGCATCACCACAGCACCACTCAGCATCACCACAGCACCACTCAGCATCACCACAGCACCATTCAGCATCACCACAGCACCATTCAGCATCACCACAGCACCACTCAGCGCCACCGCAGCATCAATCTGCGCAACCATTTAACAACAACTGGTTCAAATATGTTCTCTCAATGTTTCAAACTTTATTACAAATGTCACAAAAAGATGTAAATATTTCACTTCTGTTCTTGGATTTTCGTCACAATAAAATACACTGAACATAATCTTCACAAAAGTTATTTACAAAAGTTTAAGCTATTGCCATTATAAATTAAAATCACTTTTATTTAAGTATTGATTATTTAAAAAAATTAAAAGCCATTGTAATTTGTAATATCAATACAGCTAAGTCACGTAAATACAAAACATGTTGTATTACAAATGCTATAGGTGTCACATTTGCGAAAGTTATAACTATTGGCATTGTAAATGACAAAGCTATTAATTTAGCTATTTTCAAAACCAACACATAAATAAAAAAAAATGTCATTTACAAGACCAATAGCTCAAACTTTCCTAATGCGAGACCTATTGCATTGCAAATGCTTGTTTTTATATCTGTCAGTGCTTCCGTTGAGGTTTAATTTTCGTGGCAGGCGCCTCATTGCCTACTTGTAACTATTCTCTGACCCTGCTCCAAGGGTCAGAGCAGGGTCAGACAATAGTTGCAAGTAGGCAACGAGGCACCAGGAAGCACTTCTAGGCTTACAGCAGCAGGTGCCCAAGTTGAAGGAGTAGTTTCTGTCCTGTAACTCCAGTTCTGTAGTAGGGGTATCTCTGTTATAGTCATAATCTAGTGAATAGTCCCGCCCATGTGCGTGGACCCCGGCAATCAAAAATAATCTCTTAAATTGTCAGAAAATTGCAGAACTGCTAAGACACTTAAGAGAAAATTTAAAGACAAATAATGCAGCCTATATCCACAGGCTACACTGTCCAGTACTTCAACTAGAAATTCCACCAAAAATCCACAAACAGCAAAGCCTGTCCAGATTTCCCTTGTTTTTACTGCAAAACCCCTCAGAAATGATAGAGAGGAAGACTTGGACAGACAAGCCCCATAGGCTGCCATTATGTGGCTTAAATAGGATACTGTGCCTTTAAGAGAACCTTCCAGAACCTTCTCTCAGTATCCCAGAATGCATAGCAGGTCCAACTTACTTTCAGTTCTTTTTGAAGGCGTAAAACGCCAGACCTGTCGCATTCCTTAAGGAACATTTCTCTCCACCGGGGAGGCGGGAGGGCGCTTAGGACTATAACAGAGATACCCCTACTACAGAACTGGAGTTACAGGACAGAAACTACTCCTTCTGTAGTAGGGGATCTCTGTGTATAGTCATAATCTAGTGAATAGAATGGCAAGCCCATCCCCACACTATTGTGCGAACAGATTTCGCAGCGAAGCCTGCCCAACCTGAGCGTCTGCCCTGGCATCAGTGTCCAGGCAGTAATGTTTAGCAAAGGTATGAACCGACTTCCAAGTGGCCGCCTTGCAGATTTTTGCAATCGGAACATTACGGAGCAAAGCTGTTGTGGCAGCTTTGCCCCTGGTGGAATGAGCCTTAGGCTTACCTCCTAAGGTCTCATTAGCTTTTTGGTAACATAGCTGTATGCAGGACACAATCCACCTAGAGATAGACTGCTTAGAGGTCGCAAGACCCGTCCTGACAGATCCATAATGGATAAACAATTGGTCAGACCTACGAATATCTTTGGTCTTATCCAGATAAAACTTCAATACCCTCCTAACATCCAGGGAATGTAACGACCTTTCCGCTGGAGATGAAGGATTCTGAAAAAACGTAGGCAAAGTTATGGTCTGGTTGACATGAAAATCAGAAATAACCTTGGGAAGAAATTTAGGGTGAGTACGCATAACAACCTTAGCAGCATGAAATACAGTATAAGGTTCTTGGCAACACAACGCCTGAATTTCACTCACCCTGCGGGCCGATGTAATGGCCACGAGGAACGCCGCCTTCCAGGACAGGTGCTGCAACGAAGCCTTATGAATAGGTTCAAAAGGCTCCTTCATCAACCTGGACAGCACCACATTCAATCCCCATGAAGGCGAAGGAAGCCTGACAGGAGGGAACACTTTCTTCAAGCCTTCCAAAAAATCTTTGATCACAGGGATCTGGAAGAAGGAAGTCTGCGAAGGGCATTTCCTGTAGGCAGTCAAAGCAGCAAGATGAACCTTAATAGAATGGACATTAAGGCCAGACTGCGCCAACTGTAGAAGATAAGGAAGGATGACATCTTCCTTACAAGTCGTCGGATCATAGTTCTTAGACTTGCACCAGATACAAAATCTCTTCCACTTATAAGCATAGGAAGTCCTAGTGGAAGGTCTCTTAGACTCCTTCAGTATGTCCATGCAATCTGCAGGGAGATTCAGATGACCATATTGCACTAACTCAGGAGCCATGCTGCCAAACTCAAAGACGAGAGGTTGGGGTGCAACATCAGCCCCCCGAACTTCGTGAGAAGGTCCGGCCTGCACGGCAGCCGAATGTGAGGAAGGAGAGACCGGTGAAGCAGGTCCGTGAACCACCACTGTCTGGGCCATTCCGGGGCAATCAGTATCATCCGCGCCCTGGACTGGGACAGCTTGATGAGAACCGTTGGAATCAGGGGAATGGGTGGAAAAGCGTACAGAAAGCTGTTCGACCAGTTGATCCATAACGCATTCCCCAGCGTCCCCGGCTGGTAGTACCTGGAGGCGAAGTCTCGGCATTTGCTGTTTTCTGCGGTGGCAAACAGATCTACGTCTGGAGTCCCCCACCTTGCGAAGACTTCTCCTAGTACTTCGTCGTTTATGACCCATTCGTGGTTTTCCTGAATCAGTCTGCTCAGCGCGTCTGCCTGAACATTCTGCACACCTGGCAGATGGGTAGCCGTTATCGTCAGTCCTCGAGCCAGAAGCCAGCGCCAGATCGCCTGCGCCTCCTGCGACAGGGTGCGTGACCTCGATCCTCCCTGCTTGTTGAGGTAATACATTGTGGTTGTATTGTCCGTCTGCACAAGGAGAGAGTCAGTCTGGAAGGACGGGTGAAAGGCCTTCAGTGCCAAGTGAACAGCTCTGAGTTCCAGGAAATTGATGTGGTACGTGGACTCCGCCGGAGACCACGTCCCTTGAATCTGTAGGTCTCCAGAATGCGCTCCCCAGCCCTGGAGAGAGGCATCCGTCACGATAACCTGAGCGGGAATGTCCTTGTTGAAGGGAACCCCTCTGAGGAGATTCTCCGCTGAACACCACCACTTCAGAGACTGAAGAGCATGCAGAGATAGGCGTATCTTGTCATCCCAAGATCCTCTCCTCTGATCCCACTGATCCTCCAAGCACTCTTGCAACGGTCTCATGTGCAGCCGTGCATGTGGCGTCAGGAAGATACAGGAGGCCATCGATCCCAGCAGAGAAGACACCGTCCTCACTGTCGTGGATGGAGCGGACATGAGAGCCCGAGCCTTCCGAAGTAGTGATAATCGTCGCTCCTCCGAAGGAGACACGCTTGCTGACAGCGTATCGATGGAGGCTCCCAAGTACTGAATGCACTGGACTGGAGTCAGAACCGACTTGGACATGTTGATGTGCAACCCCAGCTTGTTCAAGAGAACGCACGTCTTCTGGAAGTGTGCTTGCGCTTCCGCGAAGGAGGAGGCCTTGATCAACCAGTCGTCCAGGTAAGGGTAGACAAACACCTTGTTCTTCCTTAGGTGTGCTGCTACCACCGCCATGCACTTTGAGAATGTTCTCGGCGCAGACTTCAGTCCGAATGGCAGTACTGTGTATTGATAGTGATTGGCGCCGACTTGGAACCGCAGGAACTTCCTGTGTTTGTGTGCAATGGGCACATGGAAGTAAGCATCCTGGAGGTCGATGGCACACAGCCAGTCTCCCCGTTGCAGCTGAGGATAAATCTGATGCAACGACAGCATGCGAAACTTTTCTCTGCGAATCCATTTGTTTGCTTGTCGCAAATCCAGAATGGGCCTGAACTCGTTCTTGTCCTTTATGCGAACCAGAAAGAAGCGGGAGTACAGACCTCTTCCCCTTTGAGACAGAGGTACGACTTCGATCGCCCTTTTCCTTAACAGGATATCGGCCTCCGCCTGGAGCTCGCGCAGCTGATACTGCGAGCTGACCGGAGGGATCGATGGAGGAGGGCTGGTGAACCGAAGACTGTATCCATTGCAAACAATATTCAGCACCCACTTGTCCTGAGTAATTTTTCTCCACTCTGCCAGAAAAAATTGAATGCTTCCCCCCACCGGAGCGGGTAACAGTTGACGGGGAAGTAAGTGCTCAGGGCCTAGACCCGGCCTGGCCCTTAGTCGCTGGTGCCGACTGATGGCCGCCTCTGCCCCTCTGGCGTTTCTGGAATGGTCTTCTGAACTGCTGCTGCTGTTGTTGCTGCTGTTGTCCAGAAGACTGTCCATGCCCTCTACCTTGACCACCGAACCGGCGTTGGAATGGACGGTACGTCTTCTTGGTCTCCTTGGGCTTCTCCAAACCCACCGCTGTGAGCGTCTCAGCTTCCGCCTTCATGCGGGCCATTTCGTCGTCAGCGTGCTTCCCGAACAGGGTTTCGCCAGAGAATGGCAGATTGGCAACCCTCTGCTGAGCGTCCGGTTTCAGAGACGTAAGGCGGAGCCAGGCATGTCGTCGCTGGTTTATTCCGTGGCAGAAACCATGCGCCGCCAGAAGAGAGGAGTCGGCTGCAGCGCTGATGACCTGATTCGCCACCAACATCCCTTCGTTAAGCACCTCCTGGAAGTCTTCCCGCTTGTCCCGCGGAAGAAGTTCCACAAATTGTTGAAGAGATTCCCAGAGGGCTCTGTCATACCGACCCAGCAAGGCCGTGGCACTAGCCGCCTTCATTGAGGTCGCCGAAGTTCCACAAACTCGTCTCCCAGAGGAATCCAACCACCTAGATTCCTTGTCTGGCGGAACAGTGGAGGAAGGCGTGGTGGCATGTTGTTCGTGCGCCGCCGTCACAATCACCGAGTCTGGAGGGGGCTCCAGCCGCAGAAAGGCTGGGTCCGAGTCGGGAGCCCGGTACTTCTTCTGCAGTCTGGAAGGCGCCGCCTTAGTCACCGCAGGAGTAAGGAAAAGATCCAGGGCCGGTTCTTCCAGGCCCGGCACCAGTGGCAGTAACGGCCGAGACAAGTGCTTCTGATGGAGCGTCTCAAAGATGACCGAGGTCTTCGGAGTGGGCACTGTCAAAGTAATGCCCAGTTTCGCTGCACCCCGTAACAGCACGTCCTGGAAGGACACCAGATCGTCGACCGGTGAGACCCGCGTGTCCGGCGAATCTGACAAGGTCGGGGAGTAGTCCCTGGTCCCAGACGACCTGGTCCGTGAACGAGACCTGTGTCTCCGGTGGCGCCGTCTAGATCGCGTTGAAGATCTATGACGCGAACGTTCCCTTCGCCCGGAGCGGGAGCGTGACCTCCCAGCACGTGGGCGCTCCACCGGTTTCCATGGAGGCGTCATCCGTGGTTTGTCCCGGGGCTTCGGGGTAGGCGTACCCTTAGGAGGTGTCAGAAGCAGAGGAAGGGACACTGACCTCGGAGGCCTATGAGGAGGAACTGGCGGCAGAGGCCGCCCCTCAGTAGACGGCGGTGGCAGGGAGGGGAGAGGCGGCTTAGCCCGAGGAGCCTCCTTCGGTAGAGGAGGAGTCACAGGCCTTGGTGGCGTATATACCACCGAGTACCTCGTGCCCGATGACTTCTTCGAGGAGGGGGCCTGTGAGCCAGACCCTCCCGAGCGTGAGCGACGCCTCCGACGCCCGCCACCAGATCCGGCGTGACTTCTGGCGCCAGAATCCTTCTTGCGCCTCTTAGAGGAGGTTGAGACCCCAGGAGACGCTGATCTCTTCCTGCTCGACGTCGAGCGTTTCCCATGCGTGGAACGGCTATCTCTAGGCTCTGGCGTCGAACGCCGCCTCCTCGACGTCGAGCGTTTCTTCCTCGACGCCGATCGTCACCCCCTCGACGACGAGCGGCCAGACCTCGACGGCGAGCGTCGACTCTTCTTTCTTGAAGACCGCTTCCTCACTGACCTCGACGCCGAGGGTCCCCTCGACGTCGAACTTGTCGACGGCGACAAGGTGTCGCTTCGACAGCGAGCGCCGGTGTCTTCGTCGACGGCGATGCCTCGACGACGACGTCGACGACTCAGACGGCGGTGACTTTGACGGCGGCCTGGCCAGGCCTCTCGACGTCGATTTCCCACGCTGTCTCGACCCGGAGCCCCGGGGAGAAGGGGAACACACCGTCGTCATCCCTCTCGACGTCGTCGTCGATGCTATCGATGTCGACGGAGACCGGGATCTTTTGCTGGTCTTCCTGTCTCTGGGGAGCCCCCCAGAGGCCTCAGCAGGGGCAGAGGGAGCCTTCCCAGCCTGCCCAGACCCACCTGCAGCCTGCAGACGCCTCTCCTCCAGGCCTTGGAGCCTAATCTTCAGTCTTTCCCTCAGGGTCCTTGTAGAAAAGGCCTGGCAGATGTCACAACCTTCAGGGACATGCTCATCAGGGAGGCAAATAATGCAGACGTCGTGTGGATCAGTCTTGGCCTTCTTCCTTCCACATGTTGGGCACTTGTCGAATAAGGCAGGCATTTTAGATCCCTAAAAGCCTGAACAAACACACAGAAGTGAACAGGAAACACCAAGAATCAAAGCAGAACACTTTTAAAACCAAAAAGTGTCAAAAAACTCCAATAAACCCCTGAAAAGGGGAGAGCTCAATGCACAGGGTCCTGTAAGCAGGAGCCGGAAAAAAAGAACTGAAAGTAAGTTGGACCTGCTATGCATTCTGGGATACTGAGAGAAGGTTCTGGAAGGTTCTCTTAAAGGCACAGTATCCTATTTAAGCCACATATTGGCAGCCTATGGGGCTTGTCTGTCCAAGTCTTCCTCTCTATCATTTCTGAGGGGTTTTGCAGTAAAAACAAGGGAAATCTGGACAGGCTTTGCTGTTTGTGGATTTTTGGTGGAATTTCTAGTTGAAGTACTGGACAGTGTAGCCTGTGGATATAGGCTGCATTATTTGTCTTTAAATTTTCTCTTAAGTGTCTTTGCAGTTCTGCAATTTTCTGACAACTTAAGAGATTATTTTTGATTGCCGGGGTCCACGCACATGGGCGGGACTATTCACTAGATTATGACTATACACAGAGATCCCTGTGAGAAGTTGGCCTGATGTGCAGTGCTCACTATTCTAGTGATCACTATGTATCAGTCCAAACAACCCTTATTGATGATTGGTTGTAAGTCAACCTTATAGACCAGCTATCCTAGTAGCATGGATACGAGCAGTCTAAGGCTAAGACTCTAGAGGGCGTGTTAAGCCAGCTGTTTTACCATCACATTACCCCTTGAACACCCAGTGAAAGGACACCACACAAGTTGTTATGAAAATAAACAGTGTATTTATTTATAACAAGACTACCCTGGCTCTTTATGAGACAGGGAGCTAAGCACACAACAAAACTCTTATAAAAATACTTAAGTTAGCACAGTATACACAAATGCCCGAGGGGCACGAAAAACCATATACTCTGAAAGTGGAATGCGAAATTACTAGCAGGTAAGTACAGTACTAATAGGCTTTGGAATCGCTAGGACTTGACTATAGAATCGTTAGATTACTTCTAGGAGGCCCAGGGGACTCGGGTGCAGAGTGTGCACTCTCACGCGGGATGCGGGACAAGGTCTATGATAGCTAGTAAAGTTAAAGTTAGTGTTCACGGGCGAACCCGACCTGGTAGGGAGAAAACGACAGTGGATCCTGACCCTTGGATAGTGAGGCTATGCTGGGGCACCGAAATGCCGAAGTTACCTAGCCCAGGGGCTGCAGCTGCATAGGTCTCAAAAGACGTCGGGAATCCTCGTAGACGAACCAGGAGCCTGGAAGAAAGATGCTGGCAGGCGACCAGTGAAGAGAGTTCGAGTCGATCCAAGCCTGGATCTTGAAGATGGATGACACCTGAAAGCAGAGGGGACCAAGTTCGTGACTACTAGCCAGTAGTCAGGTGGCACCAGGAGGGCACCGGATGGTAGTCACCTCGGCTAGGTGAGTGGGCGACGCTGGGCTCTGCAGTTCTCATGGACCAGGAGGCGTTGTCGGCGACCAGGATGGAGGGGCGAGCTGTCCCACGATGGATGAAGCTGTCGGCGTCGAAGAACCCAGGATTGGGCAACAAAGCCTTGGCTAATTCAAGCCCACGCGGTGGACTCAAATTGGCGTCTTGAGTGGACCAGGAGGGTCCGGGGTGCTCCTCTTCTGGAAGGGAGCAAGAGCCAGTCTGGAGCAACCAGACCAGCAGCAGTGATGTCGTCGGGCGTCGTTCAGAAGGCCACAAGCCAGCGGGCTAGTAGCCAAACAACGCGGTGAGCAGCAAAAAGCAGAAGGGCCCCACGCCGATCGTGGAGATGCTGGGGGGCTGCTCTTCGGTGCTGGAGCTGCTCAGGGTTGGGGCTTCTCGGACCCCAAAGCACTCGCCAGGAGATTACTCGGCGGGCTTGCTGTGAAGAAGTCGTGCAGTCTTGGCAATAGTTGGTCCCTTGAGGTCTCGTCGCACTCACGGTTCTCAGCTTGGCTGTAGAGGTGAGTAGAGGTCGGAGGTGCCAGGGAAGCCGGGTCTTGTCGAGCTGGGCAGTCGGATTCCGGAGGAAGGACTTACAGCAGACCGCAGTGTTCTTAAGATGGTGCCTGCGGATGCAGGGTGACTACTCCTTAGCCACAAGGGAGAATCTTGAAGAAGAAATCTTGATGTCCTTTCGTAGAAAGTCGTGTCTTGATTCCAAAGATGATCTAATTTGGAAGGGGGCCTGCTCCTACCTTTATCTGGGAAAAGGGGGCTGGCACGCGACTAAGTCCTGCCCTATGGGTGGGACCAGGAGGGGGGTGGTTACACCCCTCTCCTTTGGCGGGCTTTCCCCAGGCCAGGGGCTGGAGTGCCCCTGGAACTGGTTTCAGCCGGCCTATGCACAGTGAGCACCGGGGTGCCACTTGCAGTCACCTTCCTCTGTAGCCCTGCCTACCTGGAATACACAAAACCCTGTCTGGGACGGTGCTGGCACCGCCCCTGGCAGGAAACCCTTTGTCTTTGCCTCCTGCTCTGGGAGGCCTCCCAGCAGCAGGAGGGCAGACTTGTGTCTCGGTGGCAGCATCCATTTTGTGGAGCTGAGGCTATGTCTGACTTTAACCGGGGTTACAGGTTACCTACATGTCGTGTCCCTCTAGAAGGGTGGAATGCTAACCCCGTCGCCAGAATTGGCGAGGGGTTAGTATTCCAATTCGTATGACACCTTACTCGACATGTTTTGATAAAGCGATACCAGAGTTGGCATATAACCGCGAGGATTATAATGCACTTAAGAGTATATGGTATGCGATATCATGGAAACGGCTAAGGGATGGATCCCGAAAGCCGCAGACAGGCCCAGCTCATGCCAGAGCACTATCTCACACGATTCCAAGCACTCTGCCTTCAGGATTGTCAAGGCCTGCCATAGGAGTGACTGATAGGAGATCTGTGTGTCCATTTTTAGGGTTAGATATAGGTATACTATATCTAAAGCAAAGGGTGATTACCCCACCTTGCCCCAGCTGTCAAGCAGCCAGTTGTGTCAGATTTGGATGGCCAGCCAGGGGTGGCATAATACATGCTGCAGCCCCTGGTAGGTCCTGGGTACACCTATGCCCTGGGTACCTAAGGTACACTGTACAGGGACTTATAAGGTGACTCAGTATCCAATTTAGATATGTACCTAAGGTACATGGAATCCATTTTACAGAGAGAGCAGTAGGCCTGGGGTCCTGAATAGCAGGGCCCCAGGTCAACTAAGTCAGAAAACCAGCAAAACACCAGGCAAAAAGTTGGGGGCAACCATAGTCAGGGATCTACCTTCCTACATAACCACCCCCCAAACGAAAGGAGATAAGGCTATCCTTGTCAGGTAAGCCTATATTGCCTGAGTGGCCATATAAGGAAGTACCAGCACTGGCATGGTTACCCCCTATCTCATGGTCCACTAAGCAATCCCTCACCCTAAGGGTATCTGAGGGTCTCCACCCCACCATAGGGAATCTCTACCTGTGGTGTGTTTTGGCAAAGGAAAAGGCTGGTGCTGAAATGGAGTGCTGAAGTGAGGCTAAACTAATTTTGGGCTCAGCTTCCTCCAATCATTTTCCACCATAGAGGCCTTTCTTTCCAAGACTGAGTTGTTTTGGGCTCTCAGGGTCAACCTCTGGCTACCTACAGCTGGAGGTTGGGTCCCTCTGTTTGGCTTACTGGAGGGACAGGTCAGGTTTGGGGCCCTCAGGTCCCAGGTTTGGCTGTGCCCAACAGTGTCCATCTGTGGGAGGTCCCTAACTAAATTGAAGGGGGATCCCTCAGGAGTTGATTTTATTTTCACTTGGCTAGGACTACTAGCTTCAGTGCCCTTAATCTGCTGATTGGGGAATTCTTTTGGACAGGGGGCCCTTTGGGGTCCAACACTGGCCTCCCTGACCTCTACAGCCCTGGGCTGACTGAGGCAGGGTAGAGAGGGGCAGGTTACCTGCTCTAGACTGGGTCCCACCTTGGAAGGGTCCACTGACATCAGGGGTTCTGCCAGGCTAGGCCTGACTACCTCTGTGGCAGTTTCTTCACAAGTGGTCAGATCAGTTCCCTGAGGAGGCTGACCCTTTCCTAAAGTCTGGTGGGAGGGAGATTTCTCTTCCTCCTCAATGCTCTCTGTCTGAGTGGAGTGAGCCATAGTTTCAGGCTTCACAACACTATCATCTGTCTGAGTTTGAGCTGTGGCCATCACAACTCTCCCAAACCTTTTCAGGAGGGGGCTCAGTTTGGGTGTGGGCTGTGACCATCACAGCCTTTACAACCTGTTCTGGGAAGGAAGTTGTCTGAGATTGGGCTGTGACTGGCACAGCCCTCCTGACCTGTTCAGGGAGGACATCTTGGACTGGGGCTGTGGCTATCACTGCCCCACTAACCTTACCATGGAAGTTTACCATTTTAGAATGGGTTTCTTGCTCTACTTCAGCCCAGGCTGAGAGCTCTAAATCATTCCCCAGTAGGCAATCTACAGGCAAGTTTGGTGACACTGCCACTCTCTTGTGGCCAGTGACACCTCCCCAGCTGAGATTGACCACTGCCATGGGATGATCTCTCTGTACTCCATCAATATTGGTCACCTGGTATGTGGCACCAGGTAAAAGTTGCCTTGAGGGGACTAGACTCTCAGTCACCATAGTGATGCTAGCCCCTGTATCTCTATAGGCCTCAACTTTTATACCATTGATGAGGGGCTCCTGTCTGTACTTGCCCAAAGTGTTGGGACAAGTTGTGAAGTTGGCAAACCCCATGCCAGTCTCACAGACAAGAGTATCTAAGTTTGGGGACCTGGTTAGGCCAGAGTCCCCAGGAACTCCCAAAGTAAATGCACCCAAATTCTTGGGGGCACTCCCACCACCTGGGGGATTACTACTAATAGTAACAGGAGGTTTGGGAATGTTACTTGGGGGTATGTTCTCCTTATTGTTATTCTTTGGGCAACTGCTGTCAGTTTTCAAATGACCCACCTGTTTACAGGGATAACAATAAGGTTTCTTCTGGTTATTAGAAGGATTCTGGGACCCACCCCCCTCAGAGGATTTTTGGGGCCCTGATGTGGTTTGATCTGGAGATTTATTCCCATCCTTCTCTTGAGGCTTGGTTGATTCCTTTTTCTGATCACCACCTTGGTTCTTGGGCCTAATCCTGGTTCTGACCCATTTGTCTGCCCTCTTACCCAATTCTTGTGGAGAGGTCAGATCAGAGTCTACCAGGTGCTGGTGTAGTAACTGGTTCTGACAATTATTTAAGACTTGCTCTCTCATAATAAGATTATACAATCCTGTGAAGTCAGTAACCTTGCTACCCAGTAGCCAGCCTTCCAAAGCCTTAGTGGCACAATCAACAAAGTCAGACCAGTCCTGAGACTGAGTTTTCTGGGTGTCTCTGAACAGCAACCTGTACTGCTCAGTGGTTAAGCCAAACCCATCAACCAGTGCATTTTTCAGGACCTGGTAATTGTTAGCATCCTCAACTCTAGTAGTGAGGAGCTTATCTCTACCTTTGCCATCAAAGGAGAGCCACAGTATAGCTGCCCACTGACTCTGGGGAATGCACTGCACAGTGCAGGCCCTCTCCAGAGCAGCCATCCATTTCTGGATGTCATCCCCTTGCTTAAAGGGGGGCACTATTTTTGTCAGATGTTTAGTATCTAAACCCTTCTCTTTTTCTCTTGGGAGATTGCTGCCACCAGTGGGAGCTAACCCACTCATCTGCTGCTCTCTAGCAAAGGCAAGCTTCTCTTTGGCCAGGGCAAGTTCTTCCCTTTCAATCCTCAGTTTAGCTTGTCTCATCCTTGCTTCATGCTCTCTTCTCTGAGGGGAAGTCAATCTCCTCTGGGGAGAGTTCCTTCTCCCCTGAGAAGAGGCATTAGAGTGCAGAGATCTAATGGAGTCCCTAGAAAGAGATCTATCTCTCCTAACTCCAAGGTTAGGCCTACTTTGGGTCAGTACTGGGGGTCCCCCAGATCCTAGCCCAAGCAAGTCTATGTTGGCCCTAGTTAGCCTTCTGACTACCTCAAGACCTTTGTCTACCTCATCCCCAGAGAGTTCCTCAGGATCCTCCTCCTCAACTGCATTTACAGTGTTGTGGAGGTCTGGATCACCAAGGTGCCCTTCTAAGGCTGGCATATTCCCATCTCCCTGAGATGCTTTCCTAGCATCATGAGTCTCTAAGAGACCCAACAGAAAGGGAGTGGTGGGGTTAGACCCCTGTTTCAATTTCCTGGAGGTACACAAGTGTCTCAACTCCTGGAAATTGAGAGCTGCATATCTTGAGCTGACCGGTGGAGGGTCAATAACCACAAGGGGAGTCTCTGAAGACTCTCCATGGGTAGACATGATTTTCTAGTGAGGTGTAAGTGGTGCACTTACCTACACTATATGTTTACCTACTGATCCCTTGCTAGAGTTGTAGTTTAGGGTGTGCTAGGCCCTAGGAGCTACAACAGCTGGTTCAGTAGAACTCAGAGTATTCTAAGCTAAGTTATATGTACCTTTAGTACTTATGTGATCTTTCACAAGATATTCTTAGGATATGTGTGGTAAACCAACAGCAAGCTCAAATCCCAACCGCTGCTCACCAATGTGAGAAGTTGGCCTGATATATAGTGATCACTAGAACAGTGAGCACTGCACATCAGTCCAAACAACCCTTATTGATGATTGGTTGTAAGTCAACCTTATAGACCAGCTATCCTAGTAGCATGGATACGAGCAGTCTAAGGCTAAGACTCTAGAGGGCGTGTTAAGCCAGCTGTTTTACCATCACATTACCCCTTGAACACCCAGTGAAAGGACACCACACAAGTTGTTATGAAAATAAACAGTGTATTTATTTATAACAAGACTACCCTGGCTCTTTATGAGACAGGGAGCTAAGCACACAACAAAACTCTTATAAAAATACTTAAGTTAGCACAGTATACACAAATGCCCGAGGGGCACGAAAAACCATATACTCTGAAAGTGGAATGCGAAATTACTAGCAGGTAAGTACAGTACTAATAGGCTTTGGAATCGCTAGGACTTGACTATAGAATCGTTAGATTACTTCTAGGAGGCCCAGGGGACTCGGGTGCAGAGTGTGCACTCTCACGCGGAATGCGGGACAAGGTCTATGATAGCTAGTAAAGTTAAAGTTAGTGTTCACGGGCGAACCCGACCTGGTAGGGAGAAAACGACAGTGGATCCTGACCCTTGGATAGTGAGGCTATGCTGGGGCACCGAAATGCCGAAGTTACCTAGCCCAGGGGCTGCAGCTGCATAGGTCTCAAAAGACGTCGGGAATCCTCGTAGACGAACCAGGAGCCTGGAAGAAAGATGCTGGCAGGCGACCAGTGAAGAGAGTTCGAGT
The DNA here is from genome assembly GCF_964261635.1 of Lissotriton helveticus. Lineage (NCBI taxonomy): Eukaryota > Metazoa > Chordata > Amphibia > Caudata > Salamandridae > Lissotriton > Lissotriton helveticus. The sequence goes on along the minus strand of NC_136068.1, from coordinate 1,029,251,527 downwards.
TGATCCAAGCCTGGATCTTGAAGATGGATGACACCTGAAAGCAGAGGGGACCAAGTTTGTGACTACTAGCCAGTAGTCAGGTGGCACCAGGAGGGCACCGGATGGTAGTCACCTCGGCTAGGTGAGTGGGCTACGCTGGGCTCTGCAGTTCTCACGGACCAGGAGGCGTTGTCGGCGACCAGGATGGAGGGGCGAGCTGTCCCACGATGGATGAAGCTGTCGGCGTCGAAGAACCCAGGATTGGGCAACAAAGCCTTGGCTAATTCAAGCACACGCGGTGGACTCAAAATGGCGTCTTGAGTGGACCAGGAGGGTCCGGGGTGCTCCTCTTCTGGAAGGGAGCAAGAGCCAGTCTGGAGCAACCAGACCAGCAGCAGTGATGTCGTCGGGCGTCGTTCAGAAGGCCACAAGCCAGCGGGCTAGTAGCCAAACAACGCGGTGAGCAGCAAAAAGCAGAAGGGCCCCACGCCGATCGTGGAGATGCTGGGGGGCTGCTCTTCGGTGCTGGAGCTGCTCAGGGTTGGGGCTTCTCGGACCCCAAAGCACTCGCCAGGAGATTACTCGGCGGGCTTGCTGTGAAGAAGTCGTGCAGTCTTGGCAATAGTCGGTCCCTTGAGGTCTCGTCGCACTCACGGTTCTCAGCTTGGCTGTAGAGGTGAGTAGAGGTCGGAGGTGCCAGGGAAGCCGGGTCTTGTCGAGCTGGGCAGTCGGATTCCGGAGGAAGGACTTACAGCAGACCGCAGTGTTCTTAAGATGGTGCCTGCGGATGCAGGGTGACTACTCCTTAGCCACAAGGGAGAATCTTGAAGAAGAAATCTTGATGTCCTTTCGTAGAAAGTCGTGTCTTGATTCCAAAGATGATCTAATTTGGAAGGGGGCCTGCTCCTACCTTTATCTGGGAAAAGGGGGCTGGCACGCGACTAAGTCCTGCCCTATGGGTGGGACCAGGAGGGGGGTGGTTACACCCCTCTCCTTTGGCGGGCTTTCCCCAGGCCAGGGGCTGGAGTGCCCCTGGAACTGGTTTCAGCCGGCCTATGCACAGTGAGCACCGGGGTGCCACTTGCAGTCACCTTCCTCTGTAGCCCTGCCTACCTGGAATACACAAAACCCTGTCTGGGACGGTGCTGGCACCGCCCCTGGCAGGAAACCCTTTGTCCTTGCCTCCTGCTCTGGGAGGACTCCCAGCAGCAGGAGGGCAGACTTGTGTCTCGGTGGCAGCATCCATTTTGTGGAGCTGAGGCTATGTCTGACTTTAACCGGGGTTACAGGTTACCTACATGTCGTGTCCCTCTAGAAGGGTGGAATGCTAACCCCGTCGCCAGAATTGGCGAGGGGTTAGTATTCCAATTCGTATGACACCTTACTCGACATGTTTTGATAAAGCGATACCAGAGTTGGCATATAACCGCGAGGATTATAATGCACTTAAGAGTATATGGTATGCGATATCATGGAAACGGCTAAGGGATGGATCCCGAAAGCCGCAGACAGGCCCAGCTCATGCCAGAGCACTATCTCACACGATTCCAAGCACTCTGCCTTCAGGATTGTCAAGGCCTGCCATAGGAGTGACTGATAGGAGATCTGTGTGTCCATTTTTAGGGTTAGATATAGGTATACTATATCTAAAGCAAAGGGTGATTACCCCACCTTGCCCCAGCTGTCAAGCAGCCAGTTGTGTCAGATTTGGATGGCCAGCCAGGGGTGGCATAATACATGCTGCAGCCCCTGGTAGGTCCTGGGTACACCTATGCCCTGGGTACCTAAGGTACACTGTACAGGGACTGATAAGGTGACTCAGTATCCAATTTAGATATGTACCTAAGGTACATGGAATCCATTTTACAGAGAGAGCAGTAGGCCTGGGGTCCTGAATAGCAGGGCCCCAGGTCAACTAAGTCAGAAAACCAGCAAAACACCAGGCAAAAAGTTGGGGGCAACCATAGTCAGGGATCTACCTTCCTACAATCCCCTACTACAGAAGTTAATTTCTTTGTAACCCTTTTGTAAAAGGTTACAAAAAATTAGCTTCAACTTTTGCACCTGCTGCTGTAACCCTGTAAGTGCTTGGCTGAAAATTCGTTCCCGCTGATTCGTGGATTCTACCGCGATTTCGCGAGATTTGCGGATCGCGAAATCGCGGAAAATCCGCAAATTCCACGAGCGGAACGAATTTTCAGCCCATGCTTATTTATAAGTCAGCACATTTCACCACGGGTTGACCTGGTAGCCAGGGAGATACAGTTAGAATTGTTTTTCTTGTTTTAATTCTAGTTCTACATAGTAGAAATACTCATTGATGTAAATATTAGAATAATTACTCACTGCATGTGAGGACCCTAGACCACTTCATCTCAATATATTTGTCCATAAATTGACAGATACCGTCTAAATGTCCATATAAGTAGCAACTTTAAGCACTTCAAAAGCAAGTTTTTGTCTGAAATTTAGACTGCAGAGTCCAAAAAGCTGTGTGCCAGGTATGCACTGCAGAATACTATACAAAAAACCTGAGTGTCTAACTAACATTAAGCGAAAAGTGAAGCCTGATAAGCGTGTATTGAAGAAATCTGAGAAGTAGCCTCCTGCCCCTTAAAGACTCAAGGAGCTTTCATTGTGCAATATTCTGTGTACTGGCATTTGATTCAGTCGGTGCTTTTTGAGGAGCAAGGATATAGAACAACAACAAAGCAGTTGCTATTTTGAATGTGCAATATAGTAACAACCGAGAAGGCAAGAGTCTTTCATGCAGAATTACGTCCAAAAGTGAGTAAACATTTCTTGTGCATCATAGGATCTTGATTGAAAGTCAAATGATAGGATAGGATAGCTAGAAGTCAAAATTGTTCTGTTGTGATTTGGGCAGAATAAAAAGAAGCTTGGTTAAATAAATGGATCACTGTTGAGAACATTGTGAGTAGTGATCAGATTACCCAAAAAGATTTCTTACAGATGCCTGATCAAACTTAGACTCCGTCTTTGTATCGAATCAAGGGAGTAATGTCTTGTGATCGCCATCTGGTAACATATGGATATGCAGGCTACGATTCACCTGACTATAGGTTGTTTGGATGTGGCTAGACTCCGCTGAATAGGTCCAGTTAATAGTCCATGTTGAATATGTACATAGTTAATAGAAAAATGGCTGGATTTACAAAGTGTCCAAGTCTTATCTAAATAGAAATGGAGAACCCTCCTTGCATTTAATGAACGAAGAGACCACTATGCTGTTGAAGATGGATTTTGGGAAAAAAACAGGTGCGATAATAGTGTGGTTAATATGGAATTCTGAAACACCCTTAGGAAGAAAGGATGAGTGTGTTCTCATCAGTCTGAGTAAAATACTGTGTAAGGGTTCTACAGCAGAAGGGTCTTTGATTTCGCCAACACGAAGAGCAGATCTTATTGCTCTAAAGAAAGTGGTTTCTCAGAAGAAATGCTAAAATGCAGCCCTGTGAATATGCTCAAAAGAAGGTACCATTGAAGTGTCACTGGCCGCTGCAGAGGACAAGTCCTGCAGAACTGAATAAGATAACAGCTCTGGCCTGGAACACCGTCAGCCGCTGGAGTGGTGCTGGTGGGTCACGGGAGCCTGTACAGCTTGGGGCAGCTGGCCTGATCGCTACGCCAAAAAGAGACTCCTGACCCCTCCCAACTCCTGGACCTCAGAGGTGCAGGGCGGGAGGGGAGCACGTAGAGCAACAGTTGCTGGCCCAAGGCAGGGGCGGACTCAAAGGGAGTCCCTAATCTGCCCTAAAAGCAGCTGCAGTGAAGGGCACCAGAGGGGTGACAGGCGTTGTGGTTGGAGGGTCTACACCCCAGGCCTGTCAGCAAAAGAGAAGAGGCAGCACCATCCCACACCCCGTGACATAGCCCACAAAAAAGGGCAGAAGTCAGGTGCTATACCGAAGGCCCACTTGGATCCTTGAGGCACACATTGAAGTCTGAGGTGCTTCCTGCAGAAGCTGAGGTGGCTACTGGGACAAGGGGCATACAAAGGGCCTGCAACAATACAAAAGGACACAGACCTGGAGCTGGCCAAGACGGTGGGAGGACTCACTGGTGGTCGCCCAGAGATGTGGAAGGATGACCTCCCGATTGGAAAGACTACCTGACCCCGATTTGGAGGTGCTTGTGCTGGCGCGCCTCCTGGCTCGGTCTATACCAGGGGTGGGAGGGGGTGCCTTACCTGGACACCCAACTCGCCTGGGGGTCCCATGCCCCGCTGGCGAGGGGTGGGCTTCACATGGAATCCCGCCCATGGGTGCAGGGACGGCCTGGGGTGCCTTACCCCAGGTGGGGTGAGGGGGAGCTGGCTGGAAGCAGTCTCCAATTGAAAACATTTTGGCAATCAGGGTGTGCCCCAAAGTCAGCCCTCCCCTGTGGAGGCTGTCGTAGTGAGACACGCTACCTGAAAATGCAGCTATGGTGCGCCCCAAAATCAACAAAACAACCGCAACAAAACCTCCAGCCCAAAACAGAAACTAGGGCCAGGATTCTCAGCCAGAAGTGACAGATAAGGCCCTGGAATACCACACACAGACCATATTGGCAGCCTTTCACAATAGCAAAGCAGCCCTGGAACTTAAGATAGGTAGGTTGCCAGGACGTTCACCTCCTGCAGGCCGACTATCGAAAGCTGACGGACAGGATGGTGGATGCAGAGTCCACCCTCGCTCACCTCGCCCCCTCAGTGTCAACTTGCAACACTAGGGTGCATACACTAGAGTGGGAAGTAGCTGCTCTAGCTGAAAAACTGAATGATGGTGTAGGATAATCGTGCCTTAACAATATAGGTTTGGTGGGCATCCTGGAGGAGGGGAGGGCCAGAGTATGCAACTATTTCTAGGAGTGGTTGGCCTCAGTTATACTGAAAGGTAAAACCTCCAAATAGTTCATGGTTGAGCGTGCCCATAGGGTCCCCGGGAGCCAGTCATCAGGGTCTCAGTGGTGGTGGCCTTGCTACTCAATTTTCTTAATCGGAACGTAATTCTGCATGAAGCCCGGATGCATGGCACGTGATGCATAGAGGACAGTGAAGTGCATATTTACTCGGATTTCATAGCGGCAGTGCAGCGCAAAATGGAAACTTTTCTTGGAATTAAATGGCACCTGAATTTTCGCTATGCCATACAGTTCCTGGCTAAGCTACGAATCATGGACCTGGGAAAATCGCATTTCCCCGCCTTAGCTAAAGAGGCATAGGATTGGTTGGATTCCCGAGGGACATCTAGACTGGAGGATCTAGAGGTGGTTTGGGTGTCAGGGGAACGTGAGAACAAAAAGTTCCGATGCACACACCGAAGACCTTGGGCCGCCCCTTGTAGGGATCAGGCTAAATCGGAGAGGGTCAAAGTGGTGGCGGACATTCACCAAAGACAGAACTTTCGGGACAAAATAGATTGACCTGGCAGAAGCCTCGGGGACTCTGCGAAAGACATCTCCAACGGAGAGAGAAGCCTTGGGGAGTCCACCCCGCCAAGGGTTATCCCAATGACTGCATCTGAGATCATTTGATGAGGGGATGACCCCTCCTCTCACTTGCTTTGGCTATACAGATTTTCGATCTGGTAAGATTGAGAGGGCGGGAGTGCTGGCCCAGAGTGAAGGAGATGTGTATACCATAGCAAATTACTTCCCGGGTGTAGCCTGCCTCAACTATTGTTTACGGTTAGAAATGTACTTTTTTATTTTCACACCTGTTTGAAGAAAAAGGGTGCCAGAAACCACGGGTAATGGGGATGCGGGTAGATTTGATATCTGCAGCCCGAGGGTATGGGGAGGAGTGAGCTGGGAGGGAGCTTGGGGTGAAAGGGAGGGCCTCATAAGCACACAGGAACAGACTCCATGGGGGAATCCAAAGCACAAAACCCCACAGCACGCCTAACTCTTAAATTGCTTTCCTCTAATGTAAACAGCCTCGGCAGTAAGCTAGAGTGGAATAGTGACAAAGTACCTGAACAGACATGATCCAGACATTAAACTTCTGCAAGAGAGCACGTAGCTGGGAGCTCATGCAGCATTTACACCAGGATCCAGGGGTAACAGGGATTTTAGCCCACAGATCTCTGCCATTACAAGTAACTAAATGTTGGGAGGACCCACAAGGATGCTATGATGCGGTTAGTGGACAGTGGAATGGCCCTGGCCTTGCAGTACTTCCCCCCACTAGGCCTGCAAATGTCCAGCCTGGGAAAGTTGAGTCACAGAAATTCCAGATATGGTTCTAGTGGTGGCTGGAGATCTCAATCTTATGTTACAAGGAGATCTGGACAGAGCTACTAAAACCGGCAAAGCACCCAAAACGAACACATGCTTACATACATTCTTGGAGGCAACTGGTGTGGTGGACTTGTGGCGGGAGACTCATCCAACCCCGCCAATTCTACTATGCCTCAAATGCAATGTGCTCGCTGTCCCAACTGGACTGCCTATTGGTACCCAAACATCAGCTGCGATAGTCTGGAGATATGCATTACTTGCCAAGGGGCATGATGGATCTCTCTCCTATAATGACGTTCAAACATAGGCTCTAACTAAACAGAGCGAAGTTCAAAAAGAACAATTGATGTCAGAATGCTGAACAGTACAGGACCGAAATCTGGGACTAAATCCATCGTTTTTTTGCTCCCCATGCCATTCCAGTTTAGACCCAGTGTGAGAAGTTGGCCTGATATATAATGTTCACTATTCTAGTGAGCACTTTGTATCAGTCCAAACAACCCTTATTGATGATTGGTTGTAAGTCAACCTTATAGACCAGCTATCCTAGTAGCATGGATACGAGCAGTCTAAGGCTAAGACTCTAGAGGGCGTGTTAAGCCAGCTGTTTTACCATCACATTACCCCTTGAACACCAAGTGAAAGGACACCACACAAGTTGTTATGAAAATAAATGTATATTTATTTCTAACAAGTCTACCCTGAACTCTTTATGAGTCAGGGAGCTAAGCACAATACAAAACTCTTAAGAAAATACTTTAAGTCGCACAATTTACACAAATGCCCGAGGGGCACGAAAAACCATATATTACAAAAGTGGAATGCGAATTACTAGCAGGTAAGTAACTATTCTCATAGACTTTAGAAACGCTAGTCCTACAATGCTAAACACTTAGATTAGTTGCAGGAGGCCTGTGGACGTCGTGTGCAGAGTGGGAACTCTCACGCGTAAGGCGGGAAAAAGTCTATGGAAGCTAGAACTCACAAAGTTACTGTTCTCGGGCGAACCAGACTAGCTGGGACGAAAACGGGAGTGGATCCGAACACTTGGAGTGTTGGACTATGCTGGGGCACCGGAGTGCTGGATTTACCTAGCCCAGGGGCTGCGGCTGCATAGGGTTCAAGTTGCGTCGGAAACCCACGTTGACGGACCAGGAGCCTGAAGAAGAAGTTGCTGGCAGGCGGCCAGTGAAGAAAAGTTTGAAGAGATCCAAGCCTGGATCAGGGAAGGAGAAAACCTGAAAGCAGAGGGGACCAAGTTCTGAATCACTAGCCAGTGATTAAGTGGGCACCAGGATGGCACCGGGCGAAGTCACCGCAGTCAGGTGAGTGGGCGCTGCTGGGCTCTGCAGTCTCTCGGACCAGGAGGCGTTGTCGGCGACCAGGATGGAGGTGCGAGCTGTCCCACGAAGGTTCTTGCTGTCGACGTCGCTGGACCCAGGATTGGGCAACAAGTCTTGGCAAATGCAAGGCCCACGCGGTGGACCTAAAATGGCGTCTTGGGTGGACCAGGAGGGTCCAGGGTACTCCTCTTTCGGAGGGGAGCACGGGCTAGTCTGGAGCAACCAGACCAGCAGTGTTAGTTGTCGTGGAGCGTCGTGAGGGGGCCACTAGCCAACGGGCAAGCGACCTGGACAACGCGGTGAGCAGCAAAAAGCAGAAGGGCCCCACGCCGATCTCGTGGATGCAGGGGGGCTGGACTTCGGTGCTGGAGCTGCTCAGGGTCGGGGCTTCTCTTACCCCAAGGCACTCAGTCGAGGGTCACTCAGGCGTCGTGCTGGACAAGCGTCGTGCAGTTCTGAAGATGGCCGGTCCCTCGAGGTCTCGTCACACCCACGGATCACAGCTGGGCTGATGATGTAGGTTGAGGTCAGAGGTGCCAGGGAAGCCGGTTCTCGTCGTGCTGGAGCAGTCTTGATCCGAAGGAGAGACTGGCAACAAACCGCGATGCTTGGTTGGTGCCTGCTGCTGCAGGGTGACTACTCCTTAGTCACAAGGGAGAAATCTTGAGAAGAGTCTTGAGTTCCTTCTTGAAGAAAGTAGTTTCAGGATTCAAAGATGATCTGATCTGGAAGGGGGCCAGTTCCTACCTTTATCCTGCAAAAAGGGGCTGGCACGCGACTAAGTCCTGCCCTATGGGTGGGACCAGGAGGGGGGTGGTTACACCCCTCTCCTTTGGCGGGCTTTCCCCAGGCCAGGGGCTGGAGTGCCCCTGGAACTGGTTTCAGCCGGCCTATGCACAGTGAGCACCGGGGTGCCACTTGCAGTCACCTTCCTCTAAAGCCCTGCCTACCTAGAATACACAAAACCCTGTCTGGGACGGTGCTGGCACCGCCCCTGGCAGGAAACCCTTTGTCCTTGCCTCCTGTGCTGGGAGGACTCCCAGCAGCAGGAGGGCAGACTTGTGTCTCGGTGGCAGCATCCATCTTGTGGAGCTGAGGCTATGTCTGACTTTACCCGGGGTTACAGGTTACATACATGTCGTGTCCCTCTAGAAGGGTGGAATGCTAACCCCGTCGCCAGAATTGGCGAGGGGTTAGTATTCCAATTCGTATGACACCTTACTCGACATGTTTTGATAAAGCGATACCAGAGTTGGCATATAACCGCGAGGATTATAATGCACTTAAGAGTATATGGTATGCGATATCATGGAAACGGCTAAGGGATGGATCCCGAAAGCCGCAGACAGGCTCAGCTCATGCCAGAGCACTATCTCACACGATTCCAAGCACTCTGCCTTCAGGATTGTCAAGGCCTGCCATAGGAGTGACTGATAGGAGATCTGTGTGTCCATTTTAGGGTTAGATATAGGTATACTATATCTAAAGCAAAGGGTGATTACACCACCTTGCCCCAGCTGTCAAGCAGCCAGTTGTGTCAGATTTGGATGGCCAGCCAGGGGTGGCATAATACATGCTGCAGCCCCTGGTAGGCCCTGGGTACACCTATGCCCTGGGTACCTAAGGTACACTGTACAGGGACTGATAAGGTGACTCAGTATCCAATTTAGATATGTACCTAAGGTACATGGAATCCATTTTACAGAGAGAGCAGTAGGCCTGGGGCCCTGAATAGCAGGGTCCCAGGTCAACTAAGTCAGAAAACCAGCAAAACACCAGGCAAAAAGTTGGGGCAACCATAGTCGGGGATCTACCTTCCTACACCCAGCCATATGCAAATCAGTCTTAACCCTGTTCCCGATGGGAACAGTCCAGCCTGAACTGCCAAGCAAGGTACCAGGACTGCATCCCAGGTCTGGTTTCGGGGTTTCACCCCTCATCAGCCAGTATAGCTTGATGCCAGTGGCATGGAGTGGCACTGGTGTCAGGCTAGCCTGGCTGATATGGGGTGATGGCCTGAAACCGGCCCCAGGATGCTTGTTTCTGGTCCAGGAAAGACCTGGCGTGGCAGTACAGGCTGGATTGTTCCACGAGGAACAGGGTCAAGACTGATTTGCATATGGCTAAGACTAAACTGGGGTGGCATTGTGAGCAAAAAAACAATGCATTTATCTCTGGGGGTGAATGTTTGATTTGCTCTGCATTCCATCCATCATCTGTGTCTCTTTCCATTTCTCGCCATAAGTGTGCCGGGTATGCCCAGACATGGGTACCAGGCTCGCTGTGCTACTGAATTCAAGCTAACTTGGCTGATTAGGGTTGATGCTCCAAAACCGGTCCCAGGATGCTTGTTTCCGGTCCAGGGAGGACCTGGCTTGGCAGTTCAGGCTGGACAGGGTCAAGACTGATTTGCATATGGCTGGGTACAAACTGGGGTGGCATGGTGAGCAAAAGAACAATGGATTTAACCCAAATCTCTTGACAGGGGGGTGAATGTTTGATTTGCTCTGCATTCCGTCCATCATCTGTGTCTTTTGCTTTCTCGACATAAGTGTGCCGGGTGTGCCAAGACGTGGGTCAAGGGCTCACTCCGTTACTGGATTCTAGCTAGCCTGGCTGATGAGGGCGATGCACTTTTTGGGAATAAACAGGCACGGTTCTACAATGTGGTCAACAAAGCTGGGAAAGTTATAGCCTGGCTAGCCGCAGAGATGAGGGGCAAAGATGGATCCACAGGGTGTAAAACAGTGATGAGATTTGAGGGAGTGTCCCAACTGCACAGCAGGAAAGCTCTGGACTCCAACTGGTTCCCAGCCAAATGCTACAATTGTGTGAAATCCAAAATAGTAAGCCCCCCTTTAGGACACGTATGACGCGGCGGAGGGGATTTTACCCAGAGACTACCGGCAAGACACAATTGTGCTTATCTACAAAGAACGGAGAACCCCCGGACGACTGTGCATCATGCAGGCCGAGCTCCCTGTTGAATGCTGAAATCAAGGTACTGGCTACCATTAGCCACTCGCCTGCTGCAGGTGATAGACAAATAGATAGTGCCAGATCAATCTGGCTTTATGCCTTACAGGGCAATGAGTCACAACCTTCCTGTGCCATGTATAAGGACCTAGGGGGACAGGCCATGCTCTTAACCCTTGATGCCAAGAAGGCTTTTGACTAGATGAAGTGGCCGTACCTAGGGGAAGTTATGCGCAAGATGGGCTTTGGCCCCTCTTTCATGGCCTAGAGTTTTTATGCAGAGAACCGCTGGAGAGGGTACGAACTAATGGAGCAACCTTGTGTGAATTCAAATTGGGATGGGGTACACTACAGGGCAGCCCGCTGTCCCCTCTGCTTTTCGCAGTGGCAATTAAATTGCTGACCAGGTTGATATGGGCAGATGCCCTGTGCTGGGACCACAGTGGGACTAAGTATGGGAGGACGGGGTCTCACTTAATGTGGATGACATTCTCTTATATCAGGTGGATCCAGAGAACTTGATCCCATGGGCTCTGAAAATCATGAAAGTATTTGGTGCTTATGTGGTATTCGGCATAAATTGCAGTACATAACGGTGGGACAAACGACTAGAGGATGACCTTATGGCAAGGAGACAGATGCTTGCAGATCTGCGTGAAGAGGAACATTTAACTGATCTAGGAATTAGGAATGCATGCTGAGAGGTAGATTTGTATGATATATATATATATATATATATATATATATATATATATATTACCTACTGGCGGTCGCCAGTAGGTATATATAGTTAGGATTTTTTCTCTATGGGTTTTTTGAAAATTCTATGTCTAATAACTTTGGCGTTTGTGGACGGAATTGGCTGAAATTTTCAGGAAAATGGCACATTTTGTTTCTGAGCAGCCCTTGAAAATTTGGGGGGGGTTCGTCCAGTGGGGGCCGAGAAAAAAGGGGGGTCCCAAAACGTGTTTTTAACATTGAGTTTTCCATAGGGCGGTTGGCCTCACTTTTAGCCCGAACGGCTGAATGGATTTGCACGAAACTTGGCAAAATTGTAGGGACTGGTAGCCCGATGTGCCTTTTGTAGGTCTCAATATATGTGCTCCAGTGGATTTTGAGAAATTAACGTTTAAAAAAAGATATATATCTGTAACAGCGGACCGGGCAGCGCTCTGGTTCGCGGACTTTTCGCGCAACGGAGCTTTGTGAAGCGAAGCTGATTGGTTCTCCGGCGTCTGTCAACATTCCAAACAGTCCGTAGCGGCCGCCATCTTGTCTCTCGGTAGGATCGAGAGACAAGAGGAGGTCAAAACAAAGGGGGAAATAACTATAAGGGGGCATAGTAGATCCTCGCTGACCCCCTAGGTTTGATGTGGAGGTTTTAAAAGGGCCCCGCGGGGCAAAAAAAAATAATAATAATAATAATTGAACGGCTGAATGGATTTGCACGAAACTTGGCAAAATATTAGGGACTGGTAGCCCGATGTGCCTTTGCTAGGTCTCAATATATGTGCTCCAGTGGATTTTGAGAAATTAACGTTCAAAAAAAGATATATATCTGTAACAGCGCTCCGCTTCGCGTAACGGAGGTTTGCGAAGCTGATTGGTCATTCTGTCACTGGGCTATAGTTGGGCTACATCTGGCTGATATTTGGGCTACATTTGTTTTTTTGTGTGTCTGGCGGCCATCTTTGGGCTACATTGGGCTACATTGGGCTTCATTGGGCTACATTCGGCTAATTAGCAAATAGCTCATCGCAAACTAGGAATGGTAAAGAATCGCTATTTATTCCTTAAAGTTCGCTATTTAGGAAATGCAAAAAACTTTGATGATATATATGGCGGTTCATCTCTAACAAGATAAGAAGCATAGGGATACATTTATGATGACTGGCGCATCACCAGGGATGTGTTAGTCATTCTGTGCCGCTGTTCCGTCACCTATGGTGTGCTGCATTTACAATGCGGCGCATCATGGGGCAAAAACAGCACAGATGCGTGATGTATCTGTGCCGTAAAGGTGGCGCATTGCTGGAGTTGTATCGCAAGTGTGATGAAGCTCCAGCAAGGGTCGGGGGTGCCCCTGTCGCAGGGTTTCTGTTCTCACACAGAACTGTGGACAGAGGATTGGAACCTCGGCGAATGCATTGCTGGAGTTGTATCGCAAGTGTGATGAAGCTCCAGCAAGAGTCGGGGGTGCCCCTGTCGCAGGGTTTCTGTTCTCACACAGAACTGTGGACAGAGGATTGGAACCTCGGCGAATTAGGGTGTCCCAAAACTCACGTTAGTAATCAAAAACTCCTTAGCAAGCTAGGTACAGTGTCACATTGGATATAACAAACTCTCAATGTTTAGACAATCCAGAATATGAACTTATAGTACCTCAGGATACGTGGAACTCATGAACAGTCGGTCGTTATAGATTTCTTAGAAACCAGAACATGGAGTTAAGAAGAACAGATGTGTATTTGAAATGTTTATTTACTAATGCCGTCTTCTCAGGCGTAGTACCTTAGATAATAAAAGTACACATATTATCAGTAGCAAAATTACCAGCATAGTTACTAGTACATAAAAAGTGAATGGTGATAGTATGTTAACATGCTGTAAATGAATAAGAGTTAGCAACACTTATAAGCAGCCGCGGGCCGTGGAGGGAGTTACGGTGAGGCAGGGAGGCGGGGAGGGGGAGAAGCAGGGTGGAGAATACAAGTACACATATTATCAGTAGCAAAATTACCAGCATAGTTACTAGTACATAAAAAGCGAATGGTGACAGTATGTTAACATGCTGTAAATGAATAAGAGTTAGCAACACTTATAAGCAGCCGCGGGCCGTGGAGGGAGTTACGGTGGGGCAGGGAGGCGGGGAGGGGGAGGGGCAAGGTAGAGAGGGCTCCACCCTGCTTCTCCCCCTCCCCGCCTCCCTGCCCCATCGTAACTCCCTCCACGGCCCGCGGCTGCTTATATCTCACCCTCCCTAATACACATATTATATTATTTGCTAAGAAGGTCTCTTTGTGTTGGTTTAGGGCGTGCCCATACTTTAGTGTCTTAGATTTGAAGGAATCACATCAGCATACATCAGCTCTCTCTTCATGTGAACCGCATCAACTGTTGTGTATGTGTGTTCGGCAAAGCAATATAAAACCCGCCTCATGCCCAGAATTGGCAGAAGTTGCACTTATGTTATGAGTATGAAGTCGTGGAGATCAGACCTCATAACAATTCTGTATCGTGTTGTTCTTGAAACTTTAGCACTCGCTGTACAGATATAGTTTAACAAGTAAAGCAGATAGTAGACCAATAACATATTATTCTCATGTAAACCACGATGAACTACTAGGTGGAAAGCTAAAGCAACAACTAAGTGTCGTGTGCAGAAGTTGCAAAAAAGGAAAAATGGCGTTTAAACCGGTAATGAGCCCATGCTAACTTAACACGGTGTAAAGATATCCAGGACCTAGATGACACCTCCTCATGATCCGGAAACGAACTGAATAAGATAATAGAAGTGCCATCTCATGAGAGCAGATTGCAAGTTTATATGTGGACGGTCCGCAAGGTAAAGCATTAAAAACTAGGAAAATTTAATGCTAAAGAAAAATAAAACAGCCAAGTACTTTATCGAGTCTTAAGCCAATAGGCAAGGTAAATAATAAAAACTTGACAAATAAGTCAATGAATTGTCAATGAAATGCTAGTACTCAGCATATCAAACATGAAAAAGGTCTATGACATAACTGTGTATGCAAAATAAGCTGCAACAGCCTCCAATAGGAAGTCACCGTCTTCATCCGAAAACAGTTCAGCCATCCAATTTAAAAGCGGAAAAGAACATACGTGCTCTCCCAGCACCGGATCCTCTATCACCATCAGAGGACAGCTCGGTGGGTTTTCAAGAAAGCTCTGTTCCAAGAAAGACTGTGCTGCCGCCAGTAAATTCCAGGGACCAAGTAGTCCATGCATCAATGCCACAGCCATAATCCTTTCGCCAGGACAAACCAACTCGTGAGTAATGATAGGAGTCATCAGCTGATTAAAGTCGACGTCAGGAGAAACCGGTCCGCAGAGACACAAATCAATGGCCCAATCGAAATCACAGGTCAGGCAGTGAAATACAGGCTGGACACAGGTGAAGTAGGAGAACCGAAAAGATAATCCATATGCCGTGCTTAATATCGCCAACGGCATTGTGCCATAATATTCTAGCATGCGATTGCGGAACAGTGTCAGCAGCTGCAGGGTCGGAGGTTGCATAGGAGGGACATCCATATTTAAAAATGTAAAAAAGCACAAGAGCGTCCGCTGGTAATGCAAGTAAAAATGCCAATCCACGAACCAGAGTGCAGAAAATACAATGAAAGGAAGCAGGGATGACTCCAAAGATTTTCTCAAATGAAGTCACGAGACCACTGGTAACAACTTTAAAAAAGTGTGTCAGGGACTTTGTGGAGGATGCGTTAAAGATAGTCGGAAACATGTTGCTGAAATTGAAAGGCAAATCTTAATTGAAAAGGGTGTGCACCTCTGTACGGGTGTTCGCTATGTGAAGTACGAAAGTTTCACGGGCCGAACTCAAGGCCACCTCTCTCTGAGACAAAAGAGCTCTTATTCTTGCCATGCCGTTGAAACGTGTCCCAAGGTTGGTATTTGTGGCCAGATTGAAAACTCCCTATGTTCATGTGTGGGAGGAAATAGAACATTTCTGCAGCAAATAACCCGTTCACTTACTGTTACGATAAAAGGAATACTTTTAATTAACTCAGAACAATCTTCATTATTGAGCATCAAATAACTACCATTTTCCAACAACTTGAACGTGGGGATGATAGCAGGAACTGGCGTGCCTTGCAACACGCAAGCCATATTTGGTCGGTGTTTGTTGCATGAACCGTGTAACTGTATGTGCCTACACATTAGTGAATGATCTGGCGTCTCAGTGCATTCCTCTCCATTCAGATAAACTTCTTGATCATCTTTGAAACATCTGTATGTGTATGGAAGCGACCAGACCTCATGAAGAAAAGCACTACCTAAAGGTTCATAACGACCTATTGGTATATATTTCATACAATTTGAAAACTTATATAAAGCAAAAGGCAGCGTTATTAAACCGTGGATAAGGCATGTTGTCAAAAACCCGCAATCCTCTGCTGATGATGTCACTGAGCATGTCATGAATGATGTAATATGTGACATCATCAGCAGTGGATTACGGGTAATAGTATCTCTAGTTTACTCCCCTATAGCTGTCTTTATTTTAACATAAGTGTGTGTTTCCCTCCCTTATACTTACTGTTTTTGGTTCGCTTCCAGTTTGCGTACCGGCGAGCGAACTAGGAAGCGAACTAAGAGAAATAGAGGTTGGCACAGTTCCAAATATTGTACCAATTTTTTAATAACGGGGAGGTAGTTCTGAAAAGAACTTTTTTTTTTATTTTTCTGAACATTTTTTTACTGTTTTTGAATTTTTCGGAACAGTTTTATATTTTTTGGGGTTTTTCTTGGAGGGGGCAATGAAAACGATTCATTGTAAAGGGCTCAACAGGAGCAACAAAACAAAAAAAAGAAGTATTTATTATTTTGGGCGTTTCGGACAAACTTGCATATGATAGTCAATAGCTCTGTTGATCAGAGTGATGCTTTTTTCTCCGTAGGAAATGAATCCATCGCAAAATGCGCAGATGTGTTTTACATCACCAAATCTCATTTGTATATTTGGCACCATCTGCCTGCCCTCTGGTCCCGTTACTTCCGGTACAACAGATCTTCTGGCCATAATAGGGAGATTATCTAGGTCGTTCCGAAACTGTGCAGCACTGTAGTTGTTAGGATGCCACCTAGTCATATGGCGATGCATTGTGTAGTTTCCGAAACTGTATTTTTTGTCGGTCCCTCTGGACAGTCTATCTTGACATATAAGGCAAGTTACGTATCTTGCATTTACTTTTTTCTGACCTTTGGGAATTTTAAAAAATTGCCAAATGAAGTTTTCTTTCCGGTGAGACGTCCTGGGCTGCTCAGGCAAAAACTGCCTCTCTTCGTGCTCGTCCTCCTGTTCCTCTTCTTCTTCTTCTTGTTGAATTATAACTTGAGCAGGTGGTCCACTCTTCCTTGGATGTGGTGGAGGTGGTGGGGAAGCACCAGCTGAAGCTACTAAAGAAGCCATTGCTCAGTGATCACAAAGGGTCTTTCTCTCACAATGATGAAAGTCAGAGTGAGGAAAGAAGGAGGGATTTTCATCATTTGGGAAAAACAAGAGTTCTCAACCAATCAAAAGTGTTCATTTTAGATTATATGACCTAGTCTTACATCATTAGGAAACCAAAAGTGAAATGAACCAATGAAAAGTGTTATTACCAAGTCACATGACTTGCTGTGTTTACGTTAAGCGCTTTGCAGGGCCTCCCGGTTTGCTTCCAGAAACCTGCGCTTTGCGACTCGCTTCGCGTACCAGTTCGCTAACGTAGTACGTCATATGACGTATCACGCGACAACGTGAAACGTCATGCTGACGGGAAGCGTCACGATGTTGTTTTGTAACGCGGCACTTGCGGTAAAGAAACGTTTACCGGCTCGCGGTCTATTTCGCGGCATCAAGGTCAGCTAACGGGAAGCTTCCCGATTTGCGAAGCGGGAACGAAGAAAAAAAAATATTTAAAAAAAAATTATTCATAAACATATAAAATATATTTTTGGATTTAAAGAAGAATACATTTTACAGCTACAGATATTAGCTGTTAAAAAACCAATGAAATTCACAGAAAAAACCATAGGTTATGGACCATATATAGTTAGGAATTAGCATTTACAAAACCTTGAAAATTCACTGAAAAAACCATAGGTTATAGACCATATATAGTTAGGAATTAGCATTTACAAAACCTTGAAAATTCACTGAAAAAACCATAGGTTATAGACCATATATAGTTAGGAATTAGCATTTAAAAAACCTTATTTTACTCACACAAAACCATTGAAATTCCATATATAGTTAGTTGCACTAACTATATATCGCGCACCCGCAATCCACTGCTGATCATGTCACATATTACATCATTCATGACATGGTCAGTGACATCACTGATGACATCACTGATGACATCTCAAATGACATCACTGATGACATCACTGATGACATCTCATTTGACATCATTCTTGTGCTAATACGATAAACCTCTTCAGACTCTAATATAACCTTAGATACACTCAGTGTATACAGACACTCACACACTGCCACTCATCCATGGAGTTACTCACACACCCAGTCAGTCATGCAAAGAAACAATCTCACCTCCATTTCTTCAACTATACAGTTAAACACACCTTACTTATTGAAACATATACTAACACATATTTACTCTCTTATACAATCCCTGATACAAGTTCACAATGATCGATACAACCACTCACTCATTCAGTGGCTCTCATGCACAGTTACTTATATATGCCAACTCTCACATGTACTGTGTTTTACATATGTACTTACTATGACATGTAGCATTGAGATATCCATTCACTCATCAATACACTCATGCACACAGTCAACTGCCCATGTAGCTGTTTCCACATGCACTCTTGAACTCATACACCTAGTGAATAAACTGCTCACACATCTATGCATAGAGTCTCACACCTTCCAGCCACCCCCACACAAACTCAATCTCCCATAGAAATACTTGGGCAACCAATTAATAACACATATAGCCTCTCGTATAGCTAATGATCAACACATGCAGCAGTTTACAGAACAACAGACATAATGATGCACAAATTAAGACAGTTTAGTCACTAACCCATGCATTCAGTGAGACACATTTAATCACTCACTCATACAGTCAGTCATGCACCTACTAAATCCTTCATCCAGACACTTATACATCCACTCAAGACATATTTTAACTTTACAGAAAAATACAGTCACTGGATGTTGTCATCAGTGATGTCATCAGTGATGTCATTTGAGATGTCATCAGTGATGTCATCAGTGATGTCACTGACCATGTCATGAATGATGTAATATGTGACATGATCAGCAGTGGATTGCGGGTGCGCGATATATAGTTAGTGCAACTAACTATATATGGAATTTCAATGGTTTTGTGTGAGTAAAATAAGGTTTTTTAAATGCTAATTCCTAACTATATATGGTCTATAACCTATGGTTTTTTCAGTGAATATATATATATATATTGACTTCAATGATTGCTAAGGGCTATTCCATCTCATTCAGAAGTAAAAGTGTAAGGTTGTGAAACATGTCAAATGCAAAGTACTGACTATGTCGCATATACGTTTTCACTTAGATTTTGTTTATAACCATGCTTGGGCTGCACGAGGGGGTGGGAGGAGTTAGGAATATGTTTATAACAATTATCAATGAGTCATCTGTATACTTACTGTAAGGTGGATGGTGAAAAATGTCCTTAATTATACCAAATAACCAATTTAAAAAAAGATTTCTTTTAAAGAAGAAAAAAAATTGCAATACATCAACCCAGTGACGAAATGACAACAGAGTAAAGGGAGGGAATGCCCACTGAAATGGGAACCCACTGGGTTTACATACCTGGGGGTTTTTGTGACAACTCACCGGAATAGGTGTTACAGCAGAAACCTTGGACGGGTACTGGAGAACTATAAAAATAAAGCCAAACATTGCAAAAGGCTGCCTACTGCTGGTAGGGAGGGCGCCTGCATTTAAAATGATACATCAATCCAAATCTTTGTACGTTCAGCAAAATGCCCCTTTTAAGGTACCTGGCCGGTTCTTCTAGGAAGTAGACTCATGGACGAGGGAGCTTCTCTGGGGTGGGGACCAACCACGATGTAAAGCTCCATTATTGGGCATCCATACTATCAATGGTCAACGACTAGGTATATGGAACCCAACAAGGCCCAGTCACATTGGGAGACAGGCATGCTATGACCCCGGACGGCTACCTCTGATGCCTATCTGGTAATGCCAGGACACTCTCATTGTCCTACCCAACAGTCTGTAGTGTGAATCTGGAGAAAGGAGACAGCTACTACTGGTGGGCAGGGGTTAAAGGGGTTGCTGGGGGGAGTGTTGGGGGAATGACACAGGAATCACCAGTATGGGAATCTGAGGCACTGAAAGACTTGCGGAATAAAGACGGCAACAAGAAGTGGGGCCTGTTGGGCATATCCAAGTTGGGGGTGGGGGGGATGTATGAAGAAATGGGGACATAATCCTCTTTCGGGAGCTTCAAGCACAATTTGATAGCATATTCCTTCAGCACATGCAAATGAAACATACTAAAGAAACATATGGGCGTATTGGGTGAGTTAGCGGAGAAGACAAAATGTTTGTGCATGAGAGTCCCCAGTACTCATCTCTAGCAATGCTTCACAGATCTAAGCCACACTGCTCAACAGCAGCCTCTTGTTGATAACAGCAATCAGAGACATGTGGGAACAAGACTTGGGAAACACCAGGATGAAGCCTGGGGAGAAGCAGTTAGCTAACCTAGGGTGGTGGCTATACAGGCAGGTTTCCAATTGATACAACTAAAGCTATTACAGTGTATTATACCATATCTCAACTATGGGCCATGGATAAAGTGGGCAATGAATGGTGCCTTAGAAGCTGCAAACAGTGGAATACTCTAATATATATGCTGTGGAAATGTCCATACCGGTGTAAAGACTGGGATTCGAACTGTAAAATATTGTCAAAAGGACAAGGACATGCTTTACCCTTACTCCACCCATCCTAACACTGGGAATTTGGGTGGGAATTTTAAAAGGGGGGGCTAGGGATCACAATCTCTGGCTAAATATGCACCACTGTTTTTAAATGTGTTGCTGGTGGTGGCTAGGTGTGACATAATCTGTTGTTGGGGACCAGAGATACCCAAAAAGGTAACAAAATGGAGATTAAACAGCACGAGTCCAGCTGAGCCCCTACGCAAATTTGAAAATGTATGGCGTCCCTGGAAACAGCGCATGGACCAAGGGTAATTGTAGGGACAGGACGAAACGGGCTACTTTGGCATCCGTTTGGCATATGGGATTGGTAGCATAGGTGTGTATGCAGGATCTGATTGGCATTATTTATGTACACCAGACTTGAGTGAGGGGCGGGATTTGTAAAAGACAACATTGGTCTGATGTTTAATGTCTTGTCTGTGTGTTCAGAAATCAATAAAGGGATTGTAAAAAAAAGTGCAGCCACGAGTTTTGACCAAACCAGATTTTATTTCCATGGAGGAAATGGTGTTCCAATTGCAAGAAGCACTTTCTTCTGATATTCTAAGTCTTTGACCATAGGACTCTTTAATGGTGTCAGGTTTGGAGATTCTCTGTAAACTGTATTTGCAGCTAGGTGCAATTTAGTATGTTAAAAGAGCAGTTTGGATGCCAACTTTGAGAGATATGGGATGGCAACTTCCTCTTGGCAAGTAACAGTTATTCCAATTTTTCTGGCAGCATATGCAGAATCTTTCCCATTTTATGTTTACATTTGTTTCATTGTTGCTGGAAAAGAATGGTAATATAATCAATCCTCTGCTGGACTGGCGTCAACATTCGGACATTCTCAGAAGTTATGCAAATTATAACTTTAAATTTCCCCATTTCTTTCCCCACCCCATTGCCCCTCCCCCCACGGTGCCTTGTTATTAGAAGTGCGTCCTAGAATAGCAGCCTTTAGGCCATGTGGTCAAGTTAATTTGGGTGTGGTGGTGGCTCTGTCAAGCGTAGCAGGCTGAGGTATGTGCGACATGTGAGCTCGGTGAATTCTTGCGAGAGAAGCTTTATAAAAGGGCGCCAAGTATCTCTAAATGTGTCCCTTCAGATTTAAGTGTTGATGCCAGCCTCTCCATCCCCAGCAAATCCCAAATACGAGGTAGCCAGGACCCCATAAAGCCAGTGTTGATTGGTGCACCGCCCTCAAAGCCAATGTAACATATCTGCCTCTCTTAGATTGGAGTGGGAAGGTTATCGGGTTGGGGAGACCTAGGTCTCCCAAACCCGATAACCTTCCCACTATATAGTAGGGGGAAATCTGGGGAGTTGAGTGTCAAAATGGGTTTCGACTTCCGATAGGATCTCTTCCCAGAAGTGTGTCAGTCTGGGCATTCCCAGAGAATGGGAACCAGGTTCCATGGTGAGTCCTTGCATCTCCAACATGTATACCATCGTTCTGGGCAGATTTTATGTAAACATCTTTTCCATATTAGTGCATAGCAGGTCCTAGATAATAGTCGCTTGGTCTAAGAAAGTCCATACATGCGGATGGCAGATTAGATGGCCATATTGTGTGATTTCATGAGATGTGCTACCAAATTCGGTGATGTCATGTTTGGATGCTGAACTTTCCTTTGTAGTCTGGTCAGTAGTTTTGGTGTCCATGGTAACTTCTTGTTTGGCCTCAAACATATGCAATAGATGTGGGTCCCATCACTGTTTCAGCGACTTTGCACTTCTGGCATCATTGATGCTTGACATCTGCGAATTGTCAAAGCTACATTTGGAATCAGTGTGATCGGAGATAAGGTGTCCAGTAATGTCCTTATCATAGGGGTACTGCCGACTGAATTTCGATCCTGACAAAGTCTATGCATTTATTGCTTTGAGTTATTGAAAAGAGGTATGGTAATGGAGTTACCCACTCTTTCAATACTTCGTTTCTCCAGAGCTCATTGAGGTTCTCTTTGTGTGCGTGGCTTTGGAAGTCTGCCCGTTGAGTAGACGCCTGGAATATGAACTGCCCAGATACAAGAACTCAGACTACTGCGCACAGTGGGATATTCTTTGCTTCCAGCAATAGTGGTCTTAATCTTGTGCTTCTCTGTTTGTTCACGGTCATTTTATTGTCCACCAGATAGTTGATATGCAGGAGCCCTCTTTAATTTATCAGAGGGATACTACTGAATAGACAGCTGTCCTAGATGACCTCTCAATCCTGTACGAGGCATCTGTGACAATCATTTCAGGTAGGGTTTCTTGTTGAAATGAACCTTCTTGCAGATCCCCTCTTTTGCACCATGTAAGGAATTGCTTCTCTCGAAGCGTTAACTACACTTTGTCCCCTTGGCGGTTGTTTCTTCGTAAGCATTTATCCTTTAGTCACTGCTGCAGGGTCTCAAGTGATTGAACTCAGGACAATGGATTTGCAGGAAGCTATGGAACTGAGAAGGAAGGAGATCCGCCGAACCACTGGTTTTGTATTTTTCATCATATGGTGATCCTGGTCTTTTATTGATTACAAACACTCCTTCACGTTTCCATCTACTGTGTCTATTGTCACTCCTAGATACGATAGGCATTGAGTAGGTACTGACACCGATTTCTATCTATTGTTGTGAAGGCCTAAAATGTGTCGCTAACTTCTTGCCCTTCTGAAGCCTCAATGGACGGTAGGTTCACAGTAGCCGATCGTCTACATAAGGATTGGAGAGCATCCCTTGGCTTGGTAGATAAGGCACCACAGCAGTACTGCATTTGGAGAATTTGCATGAGACAGATGTGTCCAAATGGCAGAACTGTGAATTGAAAATTTGAATTTCCGACTATAAATCTCATACACTTCCTGTGATGTTTTGCTATTATGTTGAAGGAAGAGCCCAGTAAATCCATTCCATGCATACATAAAAGCCTGTGAAACGTCATTACAGATCCATTTGTTGATGAAGCGCAGGTCGACAAATGGTCTGAAATTGTATGATTCTTTTAAGTATCAGGAGTAAACTTTATCCTCTTTTGTGAGGATGGAGCTCCATCGACTGCACGTTTCAGCAATGCACATTTATTTCCTCAAGATGTAAAAATAAATGTTTTTGGAGGAAGGGTAGTGGTTTTGCCCTGAAACTTAGCGAGTATCCATGAATCATAATATTCAGCACCTACTTGTCTGTAATTATCTCCCAATCCCAATCTTACAGATAATGAGATGCCGCGCTCGTAACTGAAGTGGTGAACAGAGAGGAGGAGATCACTGCTGCCTTCCAGAAGAGTATGATGTATGAAATGTTCCCAATGGTGTTGATTTGGCCTTTTATGGTTTTCTCTAGTAAAGGAATCTCTGGGCTTGCTGTTAATAGGACAGCGAGGTGACTTAACTCTCCATGGTAAATAACTATGCTCTTTAGATTGATATTGCATTTCAAAGAACCCATTTCTCCTCAAACCCTACCACCTTTGGGTCTCATCCTCAATTTAACCAACTTCACTCATATCTGAAAAACCTTATCAGGACAACGCCAATCAATGTCTAGAGCACAACACAGTTTGGGCTAGTAAAGACACAACTTTAATGTGGTCAAGTAAAAACCTATTGCTTGCAACAATGTTTTATTAATCTTATGATTTTTAAATCTGACTTATCCACATACTTTCCAGTGATTTTGCAGATATCAGCAAAGGGCTCAGGCTACTCTGTTAATGCTCAGAAAACCGAGTTTATGGTTTGGAATCAGAAGAGGGATTAGCCCTTAATTAAGAATGAGATTAAATATTTGGGGTTATAGATTATGCGGGATATCAACAAAATTCTGGATGTAAACCTTGGGAACACACTGGCAGAAACAACCAGTTTGATAAAGGGGTGGGTTCATCTGCCTCTGACGATCTTTGGAAGAACCAATTTAGTGAAGATAGGGATTATTCCTAAATGTTGTTTTTCTTTAATACAATCACTTTAGATCTCAAGAAAGATTTATTAGAGAAAATACAGTAGGAAATAAATTCCTTTATTTGGGCATTTAAGGAGCAGAGGATCTCACGGAGAAAGTTGCATAGGAGGGGAAAAGGGGGTTTATCCCTGCCAGACAAGTAATGCTATGCTTGGGTCTTTTAGTTGAAGAATGCTAGGATGCTGTTCAATACACCCAACTGCTTAGAAATATGGTCCCTGTTTAAAGCCATGCTAAAAGGAGTTAAAGGGGCGGCAATGCATTTCTTCTTTACATTCAGAGATGTGAAGTTCTTCAAAAAGGCGAGACTGGAAGTGCTGAAAGCAATGGCCAGGATGTGGTCTTGTATCAGACGTGTAATGAAAGCGAAGTATTACAGCAACTTGGTTCCCATCTGGGATTCCCCGGGTACTCCAGTGTACGGCGCTACCAATAAAGGCGACAGGCACACAATCCTGGGTTAACCTCTCCTGGGCTGGCACGCTACTCCCCTGGGTTGAGCTAAGCAAGAAGATGGGGGGGAAATCGCTCAAGATTCAAGTACTTACAGCTGAGAGGCTGGGCGCAGAGTTTGCAATTTGATATGGGATCTATGAGCCATTTGGAGAAACAACTGTCTGGAAAAAGCCCAGGGAAGAAGGAAGTAACAATCTGCTACTGGGAACCGTTAGAGACTACAGACGGGTACTTCAAGCTGGCAGAGGAACTCTGGGGATGATGCCTGCCAAGAGCGTAGTTACAAAACATGTGGCAAGTATCAAAGCACACTTTATTTACTATTGTTAAGCCACTTTTTTAAGAAGATATCATTTTTTCCCTTCATAGAGCCTACTTGTCGCCATACAGAATCTTGAAGATGGGGGTAAATGGGGTGTAGCCAAAAGCGGGTTAGAAAAGCTGACTGACATCTATATGTTCACAGAATGTCCAGAAATCCCGAAGTTTTGAGAAGAAGTGGGTAAGATTGTTTTGAGCATTGTGGGGGTGGATATTAAGGTACGCCTCACTTGGGTTATCTTTGGCATAGTACAGGGGCCGGAGGAGTTGAGTGGTGATAGGAGAAAGATACTTTTCTATCTCACTGTGCTAGCGAGAAGGGAAATCTGTAGAAAATGGGTGGGTGATATGCCTCCCCTTTATTCAGAGTGGCTTGACGCACATTATTTATCGAAAATGGATGTGGCAGAGGGAGAATCTAAGAGGAAAAAGTTGATGGAGTGGACAGGGGGACACAAGGGCATTAACGCAAGGAGCATATAACATGTTCAGTGATTACACTTTTACAGCTCTCATTGCTGCTTAAAAAACCCAGCTCACTTAGTCAGGTATCATGAGAGAGACGCAGCCTCCTTGGTCTAATGTCTTTCACACATAATCCAACGGCACAAATCGGAAAACGTTGCGAGACAGATTGAAGTCTGAGGTGAATGTAACATGACAAAAGTAAAATCTGGCTCTCCTAGGAATTGCTGCCTCCCTTGGATCCTGAGGGAAGCCTTTACTGCTTGCCAGAGTCCAAC
This sequence comes from Lissotriton helveticus, assembly GCF_964261635.1. NCBI lineage: Eukaryota > Metazoa > Chordata > Amphibia > Caudata > Salamandridae > Lissotriton > Lissotriton helveticus. The sequence continues at coordinate 1,029,225,805 of NC_136068.1, read as the reverse complement.
AATGTCCCTGTTAAACGAGTCACTGTCCCAGGGCTATGTACCGGACATCTTTAAGGAGGCTTCTGTCATCCCCCTCCTAAAGAAGCCAGGAGCGGACCTTAAAATCCTAACCAACTACCAACCTATCTCATTGCTACCTTACCTGGCCAAACTACTGGAAGCCCTTGTGGCCAAAAGTCTATCTGCTTTCCTGGAGCAGTTCAATTATCTGGACACACACCAAGCAGGATTCCGCCCAGCTCACTCCACAGAGTCAGTTATACTGACAGTATTGGACACCCTCCGGGATATGGCCGACAGGGGCTCTCCGCAAGCCTTGGTGTTGCGGGACCTTTCGGCATTTGACAAGGTCGACCATAATATCCTGGTCGACCGTGTCAAGGATGCAGGAATTCATGGCTCAGCCCTTGAATGGATTAGCTCCTTTTTAACAAACCGATTTCAGGCGGTCCGCCTAGACCAATTCACCACTCCCAAGATAAGAACTACATGTGGCGTTCCCCAGGGATCCTCACTTTCCCCTCATCTGTTCAACTTATACCTTCTCCCTCTGATCCACGCCCTGAAAGAAAGGAAAGTTCACACTTTTAACTATGCGGGGGGCTTCCAACTAGTGTTCTCTATCAATAACTCTCCTACATCTGTCCATGAATTCCAGACTACGATGATGTTCATCCGTGACTGGATGAACAGCAACCATCTGAAGTTAAATCCAGATAAGACGGACGTGAGTCTTATGGGAGGATCCTTAAACTCCTGGAGTTCCCAGTTCTGGCCTAAGGAGCTGGGACAGCCCCCTACTCCTTCCATATCTGCCAAAACTCTGGGAGTCATAATTAATAATGATCTTACAATGGAAACACAAATAGGATCCGTAATTTCAACATGCTTTTTCCAACTAAGAAAAATAAAGAAAATTAGCAGATTCCTTACACAGGAAGCAAAAATACAGGCAGTTCTTGCTATGGTGATATCCCATACAGACTACGCCAACTCTCTATACTTTGGCATTCCTGCTTATCTCACCCACCTCTTCAACTAGTAGAGAACCAGGCAGACAGACTGATTCTTCAGGAAAACAGGCGTCAACATGTCACTCCTCTTCTGAGGAAGCTACACTGGCTCCCCATAACCCAGAGATGCGCTTTCAAGGTGAGATGTATGATCTTTAAGTCCCTGAATGGTAAAACCCCTAAATTCATCAACAATCTGATTGAAAGATACATTCCGACCCGCAACCTGCGATCTGCCCATATGCATCTCCGGACTACAAATCTCTTTAAACTGAAATGTTTTGGTGGAACAAGGTTCTTCATAGTAGGCCCCAGATACTGGAACTCCCCGCCTCTAGAAATTAGATTCTGAACAGACCTCATGAGTTTTCGTAGACTCCTAAAAACATGGCTAATTGGACAAGCATACGAGTAACATCTCAGACCAACATCGCCAGAGTAGTGCCATGAAACCAATCTGGTGTACGTGGGGTCTACAAAAAAGTATAACATAACATAACATAACAATGAGGAAAAATGTTTGCTTCTGATTCAGCAGTGGCACATTTGTCTTTTCACTATTTTTTTAAGACGTCTCTTTTTCTTTTTTCATTTTTCTTTATCTTAGGATAAAGAACACTGGTCTTTGTCTTGTTTATGTTCGAGCATTTTTTGTTATAATGGCGTGTAGATATGGTACTAAATGTTCACTGTGATGGGCAATTTGCCCTATTTATTTCTTTTTCACTCAATTTGTGGCTCGTAGCACATTCTGGTGGCCAGGGTAGAACCAGCCTGTCGCACAACGTGTTCAATATCTTTTCATCAGTGTAGCTACGAATACAGGTTACCACATTTTGAGGTGCATGGCATGTTTCCCATGAATGCATCCAGAGGTGATTACCAATCTGCAAATAAGCATCTGTGACAAAATGCATGTATTCTCTTGCTTTTACAGCCCTGAGAAAGTCTTAGTCAAAGACAAAACACGTGCTGGCTGTGCTTGGACATAAATGCACTTTGTGGCTGTATCTTGACAATTTTCTGTATTGTGCTAAGGACGTATGTATTTTTGTACTGTATCTTCTTGATTACATATGTACTGTTAATGTGTGATATACTGACACTACTAAACTATAGCTGAGTTGGTAAAACTTTTCTGGCCATACTTAACAAAACATTGTTGCTAACAATATGTTTTTTTCTTGACCACATTAAAATTGTGACTTTACTAGCCCAAACTGTGTTGAGCTCCAGGCAGTGGTTAGAGGTTTTGGATGTCATTGCTCATGGGAATACACTTAAGTGCACTTCTTTGCAGCAGGAGCACTGTCTGTTGTAGCACACAAAATAATGTACTGACCACATTTTGAGGCAGGTTTCAGTGCTGGTTGTATCTTTCCACTGCTGCTGTTTTTGCAATACATATCAGGACAGTTATCTGACTGGAGTCCTTCACAGTGTTAGCCGCGGCCCCTCACATCTTTCTTCCAGAAGTACTTGCTCTCCCTTTCCAGTGGCGCAGTCTTCTCTGGGGCTGATATATGCTGGTGTCTCACTGATGTGGCAATTAGAGTCTGGTTTTAGATCCAACATTAAAACTACATGTGTTGTTGCAGTGGATAATATTTCTAAGGCAGTGCAAGTCTTGTTGAAGCCCTCAGGATGAGGTTGCAGGTGTTGATATTTGTCCTAAAGTGAGTCATCACCATAGGTGTGGGACCTTGAGGGAGACCTGCACCTCTAGTGTAGCTCTGGAATGCTTGGAGTGTTGGGTTCCCCGATGAAGCTGAAACATGAGGTAATGTTTCTTCTAATGGGATTCGAGTTAGCACAGGCAGCTTACTGACAGGAGACATGGGTGTTTGGCTAGAGGCCATTCTTGGCTGTAAAGTCATGTTAAGATGTCAGAATAGAAATTGAAATGGGTCTGCCACTAGGATGACAAAAAAGGAGGTCCCAATCCTATTTCAATCTCTTTGGGAGCGAGGCTCAGGCTTTCTTAGAGCTGGAGTTACAGAAACATCAAGAACCTCAGCTTCGATCTTAGTAACGTCAAGAAGTGTGATGCAAGTCCAGCCTCGGACAGTGAAGTGGGGACACAGAGTGCATTGATTACATGAACGGGAAAACCATCTGAATTACACTGGGCCTTGACACCACCAGTGAAGGTGTAGTCGCTGGGTGGGGCCATTTAAACAGCAAATATATCGCCATAGTCTGATGATTTATTGACTTGTATACTGAAAGTGAATGAGATGCAGTCATAAGGAGTACCTTGAGGCAGATGACTTTGAAGATCTGTTCTGTTGTTGATACATGACCGTTGGCACTGATCCAACTTTTAACGGTAGAAGCCTTCGACAACCATGTTGTGATCTTTGACATCGACCAGGAGAGTTATTGAGAAGAGCGGGTGCTGATGTCTGCTACTATTAGTAATCAAGCTCCTCTCCTCATCTCTGCAAGAGCCTTTCTGGAGCGCTCGATCCTTATCCGTCAAGGTTGCATAGCTAGAAGTCTTTTCGCCTCTCTCTTCTTACTCTACTCCGCCCTAATCATCATGTCCTCCAATGTGCCTTTCAGCCTTGATGCCTTTCCACCCTTTTAATGTTGTTTTTGTCATTTTCTTAGAAATTCACACATTCCTTCACAGAATGTGAAGAGGTAAGACACACCACATACATTTGGTGTGGGGCAGTGGCTGCATTTTTCCTGCCCCAGACCGGACATGTCTCACAGAATGAAGGCTTTGAAAGAATACATTCTGTAAAATATAATAAAAATAGGTTCATTCGGTAGACAGGTGATAAGGAGGTCACATCAAGCTGAAAAGGTCATATTCTTGGAGACATTGTGAAGCAACTACGAGTACAAAGCATCATAGGTAGAGGAGACTACTGGAGACACAAGGCTATTTCTGAGGCTTCATCAATGCAAGCTTATCAAGCTGCACTTTTTTCTTTGTAGTACACAGACATTTCAGCTTTCTGAACAGTATATTCTGCAACTTAGTCCAGAGATAAGGTTTTTGGAGTTTGATAGCCTACATTTTTAGAAAATTCTTGTTTACGATAGGCCCCTGAAGAATGATGCTCATTATTTGGAAATGAGCAGCCCATCTATGAATTTATGGACAAAGATGTAATATAAAGTCTTTCGGATTACAGGTAGACAGTGGGGGGGGGTCATTCTGGAATTCATGACTACCAATGACGATCCTACGATGCAGAACAATGGCGCCAACAAAGAAAACAAAAACACACATCTACAAAGTTATGGAAGAAAGCAGGAGCCATTACACAAGTTTTCTGACACCAGCGGGTCCAGATACACTAAACAATATATCAAGACACGAGGCAACTGGCAGGACCGGGTGTGAAAAGTTAAGCATTCTTAAGTGGAAAAGGCTCCAATTGTGGCGTTACTGCACACACATTCTTCGTTTTTGTTGTTTTTTTAAAACGTACTGGAGACACGCCTTTGGAAGAGGGAGAGTTGGCTTCATTGCAAATTCCTAAGAGTAAAGCAAATGGTGGGAGGGATTGTAATGTAGCAAGTCTGAACGATTGCCTGCGCTAGTGTCAGTCAGTAAGGAAATTAGCACATACAAGCAGTGTCAGCAAATGTGTATGCATGCCTGTTTAAGTGTCTGCGAATGTGCTTCCAAGCCTCGCAGGTATTAACAAAAGGGCAAGCATGTATTACAAAGTATGTATTTTCAAATAGGTTCCACAGAGTACGAATGAATGTACGGCGAGGAGTCGGTCTCCATGTTTGAATGCATTCGGATCTGTATGAAGACCTGCTAATGTGTACGCCTGTAGGTTAATCTGTGTGATTCTCTGAGGCTTACTTACCGGACAGCCTTTATGTGTTCCCAAGATGCCACTCCAGTCAAGGGTCCTTTCTGTTCCTTGGTCCGTCCATGAACTGTCAGCAACTAAGAGGCAAAACAGACTCTTTAAAACTCGGACCCCTTCCTCTACGTGCAGCACACGGTCCTCCAATCCACACACACTTACAATCCAGAATAGGTGAAGCCATAATCTCATCTGCCTTATGAATACTTGCCACCAAGACAGAGGGGGAGCACACAGGCTTCACCACTGTACGCACACCGCAGGCAACAGAGACAAAACCGCAAAAAACACGGTGGCTCAAAAAAACAGTAAAGGGGCTTGAAGACAACAACGTAGTGGGATGCAAGTAAAGTAGATTTAGAGGAATCATGAGTAAGCAGTGTCCTCATTATTCCATAACAGAAAATAGACCGTCGCCCACAAGCAGAAGTTCGTTCATAACCCAGCAGCCCCAGTGGAGCTCCTTAAAACAAAGCCTGCTTGCAATGCTGCTATGACTGCAGACATTGTAACCAGCAGTGATGGAGTCCTTGCCCAAAAGCGGGAACTGCAATCTGCAGATCAGGAGGGAAGGGTGAAGCTTCTTGCCCAATAGTAATGAGTGTAGCAAAGCATGCAGCCTCATTATTCACAGGAAGACTATGCAACTTCTTTATCATGCAACAAGCATTACTGCCCCATTAAAGAGCCGAACGAAGAGCAACCTCCTTACCTAGCTATAGGAAGTCCATTTCAATTATCCAGCAGCAAGCAATGCAGTCCCCTTACCTGACACCCCGCCTTTTCCAGCAATTGGGCATATTTCACCGTCTTCTTTATTTCTGGGAAGACACGGATCTTGCAAGTGATGGGGACTGACAGCTTCTCGTCGGCCAGCCGAACTAGGAGAGAAACGGGAGGAGTCCATGAGGCATGAGGATCAGGCAATCGTGCAGACAGCGATGCCGGAGGGCAGGGAAACCGTGCAACACTCACTCATTCTCTCCAGGAGATCCCACTCCTCCTGCAAGAATGACCCGTAGTGCCCTGAAAGAAAATAGCACCAAAAAATGCATTGTGAGAATCACTTTTGTGCAATCTACTAACAGTCATGAAAAGAGAACATATTACACATAGCAAGCTCTGAAGAATTTTTCAAACCCTCTTTTTCTTATTTTGTCATTTTATGTTGATGTAGTTACATACATGCTGATCTGTTTTAATCAAACTACCCTTATGCTAAGCATTAACAAACTTGTCTGGTGCCTGAAGGAAAGAATCAATTGCAGACCCTATTCCAATATGTTTACATATCAATTGCCCACTGTCAGTTTGCATCGTCCTTCTGCCTCACATCTCTAAAACACTTTAAAACGCCTCACATGTCTAAATCACTTAAAAACGATTGTCCTCCACTTTCTTCCTAAACATTTCATCTCAATTCACTCTGGTGGCACTACAACCAAGACCCAAAAAAGACGGAATGCCAACTCAAGTACCCTAGTACCTACTTCCTGGAGCACTGCTCATTTAGAGTCATGAACGCACAATAACCTAAAAGCTTATTGAAGAAGCTTTAATGAAAGGTTCCCTGGTAAGAGGCCAGCCTAGTAGAGCGTGCATATATAAGCTCAGCAGAGAATCTTATGTGAAGATGCCTCGGGCCTCCTCTGTGGTCTATCCCTTTCACCACACCATGAAATAGAAAATATGGCCAGGTCCTTTTCCTAATAATGTCTTCCTTGACTATAACGGAGTTTCTCAGCCAAGATCAAAACCGAGCCCAGTAGCACAAAATAATTATAATGATTAAGCCTCCTTCTAAGTCAGTCAGTAATTGTGTGCACACATTCTGTTATTGGGGTTTCCTCATACATTTCCTTCTGCGACTAGGTGTGAATCCTTTATTTCAGTGTAAAATTCAGCCCACAAGAGCCCTTTAATTCCTGGGATTTAAAATGATTTGTAGAATTCTTGGAAGTCCCTAGAAACCCTATTTCATGGCAGCTCAGAGACTGGTTAGCAGTCATTCCAGAGATAAATGCGATAAAAGGCTGACAGGACAGCATGCCTCTCACCACAGCACATGCCCCCAATCTCATTAGACTGGTGCAATCCAGCACCATGACATAACATTTAGGTCTAACTTGCTCACTCAGACAAATACCCAGCCCATCCGCCACACACGCTCCCCATGACAATGTAGTCCAAGCATGTTTTTACCATGACCTGCTACTTACCTCTCTTAGCGATCATTTGTGGACAGCCCAGATTCAAATCAATAGCATCACAGTAATCCTGAGCTAAGAGGGCAGCCTGAACAAACACCTCTGGGTCATTGGCACAAAACTGAAAAAAAGCAAGGGGTTAGTTTTGTGAGCAGTGAAGGCCTAAATATTTTTTTAAACACATTTTAATGGTTTTTCATAATGCAACAAAGGCCATTGTCGAAGGCATATACATTACCAGTAGAGGGTACATTTAACTGTTTCATGTATCAGTACAGAGTACACATAGTATCAAGTATGCATTAATTACATTATATTTTCAATAAAAGCAATGATGATATCTGAATGTTAATGTACTGCAGTTGCCATATTGAGAAACAACCCAACCCCACCCTAAACTATTAACAAAACAACTGAGTCCCACCCCCCCCTTATACCGACCCTCAGACTCATTCCATCTATTACAGAGGATAGTCAGTCAGCATATCCTTTCTGTGTGGCACATTAACTCATGTGTAAGATTCTTGGTCCTGCACCATCCAATTGTCCTAGTGCGGGATCCGGGCCATTTCCAATCTGCATCTCTAGATACGTTATTCAGTGTTTTGATTTACACATCCTGTTGTATAGGGAGTTCTGTGGCAATAAACCCCTCCAGCATTGCATTCCATTCCAGCGAGATATGAAATTTCCTCAATCCCCTATTTTCTTCCTGTTTAATCTCCATACTTTGGGCTCTACCCCGTCTAACTCCCTCGTCATGCCATCCCTGTACTGTCAGTGCCTTAGCAGCTTTCCATCGCATTGTGACTGACCGTTTGGCCAGTATCCGTGCCAAATTAGCAAACCTATTCTATGTTCCTCTTTTCTTGCATTTAGGGCTTACTCCTAATATACTATATTTGAGAGTATCTACTCCCACCAAAGGGGCTATTTCACATAGTATTTTGGGTACTGTTGTCCAGAAGTGTATCAACCATGGGCAAGCCCACAACATATGCAGCATGTCCATGCATAGCGTGGCATCTGGGACATGTGTCTACCGTGTCTGGAAACATTCTGTGCAGCTTCCTGGGGGTCTGGTAAGCTCTATGTACTATCATGGACAGTAGAAACTTGAACTTAGGATTACAAGATATCTTCTTTGGGTATTCTAATATCACCCCCCACTCCTTATCTGTCAACTCCCAGCCTATGTCTCCGCTCCATTTATCTCTAAGCACCTGTAATGAAGTTGCAGCGTGTGTTCGTATACCCCTGTACAGCTATCTGGTAAAGTGTCTCCCGTTGCCCATTAGGTATTGCATGTGAAGGCCGAAGTTGATGTTAGACAACAAGTGGGCAGTAATCAATACAAAGTACAGCATTTTTCACAGACTGGCTTGAGGAAGGGTGAAGCACACGTCAGAGGCTGTGACTGGTTGACAATCTCACACCAAGAATTGGCTTCAAGAGATAATCCTTGCTCTTATCAGATACACTGAGGAAGTTGAAATTGAAAGAGCAGATCTCCTACACTAGTAAGGGAGGGGTCTGGTGAAACCTACCAGGTGGTGGAGACAGAAAGAACCTAGAAAACGAGATAGGGGAGGTCACTACCTGGACAATCAAGGGGCGATCCTCAGGACACACTTCACAATACAGGTTCTCACGGCGGTAGTTGATGTCTCTCACAAACACCTGTGCATGCAGCATAGGAGTGTAGCACAACTGTGCGCCATGGCGCCGGCTCAGCATCCTCCAGGGCAATTCACTCTGGTCAACCATGGGCGCCACCACATAGTGAGCACCATTCAGGGTTTTGTTCCAAAAATTGAGTCCTTGAAGCTTTGTCATCTTGACCTGACTGAAAAAGAAGGCAGCGTGAGAAACATTCAGTGCAAGAGTGTTGGTTTAGAGGTCTTCAGACAGCAGACTCAAAACAATTCTATCAAGGAGCCCTTAGGCTGTTTCACGAGAGATCAGTGAAGATATTGATTTTGAAGTGGTGGGATGCATAGGTTCATAAGCAATCTCAAAACAGCTGATCAGAGACATAAACCTACATTAGGTGCATACATCCTCTGGAGATGATGCTCTTTGAAGAGTATTGATGAACCGGTGATAAACACATTTGGGCCTATTCAAAATGTTCTTCGGCAACTAGTTCATGTAACAAGTTTGCCTTTTCTGCAGGGCCATCCCGGATTTTTCACCTTTAACTGGACCCTATTTTTTTGCCGGCTGTAGCACTATATGCATGTTACACCTTCTAACCAGAGATAACGTGTTTGCACTCCCCCATTCAACATGGTCAAGTTAACATACCTCTAATTGCCATATTTAACTTAGCTATAAGTCCCTAGGCTATGGTACAAAGTGTATTAACCTCTTGGATGCTCGGCATATTTCCCTGCTATGCTGAGAAATCGGAAATCCCACACATCATGACGAGCTGGGCTCGTCATGAGCGTGCGAGGAGGCTACTTCATGACGAGCCCAGCTCGTCATGAGCGTGGAAGGGGTTAAGGGCCCGTAAATTAAATGTACTAGTGGACTGAGGGATCCATTGTGCCACCCACTACAATAGTAGTGCAAACATGACTGCAGGACTACCATTTGTAGCTTAGCTGTTGCAGTTTTAAACTGAAATTTCAGCCCATCAAAATCACCCCTTTTGACAGGTCAAAATATTCCTTTGAAACATTCATAAGTCCTCCCTATGTACAGCTTATTGTCCATAAGACAAGGTGCATGGTATTTAAAAGTAGGGCATGCAGGAATTTAATGTTAACATGTTCTAGTGAAACAAGCTACATACTTTATTTTTACTGTAGAAAGGCTGACCGTTCCATAGGAAAACACAGGGCTATATTATTACATTTAGTAATGCTAATTTGGGTTGGGAAACAGCTAGAAAAATAATTACATAATTTTTAATAGTCCTCAAAAACCCAAAACAATGGTGGTCAGTTTTTTGATGAATATTAATGAACAGGTATTTTTAGAAAGTTATCTTTTCCCTGTCTAAGGCTTCTGGCACCCATTTGCATGTACTTTCCCACTTCTGCCACCCAGTACTTAACATTTGAATGGGTGTGAATAGGTTTGTAATGCCTTCCAGGAGCAAACAGACTAACCTGAATAGGAAGAGATGGCCCATCTGAACCCGACAGAATATGTATGTATACAGAGTCAAATCCCGCTTGAATGTTAAATCCTGCAGGACAAGTCTGCTGGTATTTTACACAGAACGGTAGGAGCACACTTCAAAGGATGAGAACAGGATGCAAGACAATACTTCTGTATTCCTTGACTGGTTGCTGGAAAACTCAGCTTTATTCCACCAGATCTCAGCATCTGGGCTTAATAAGGGTACAGTGACTGCCTCAAACTGGGTTTTATGTGGAGGACACCAGGATTACCATCATACACTCCCCACACATAGATACAACCCTCAGAGACCAAGTCTAGTATGGGTAAAGACTTCTGCCATCTTGAAAATGGCCAAAGTGGGGAGGGCTGGCCTGATAACAGACAATACATGTGTAGTATCTGTAAAAGAAAGGCAAGCCAGAGAGCAGGGATGGATGGGGGTAGCCGGGGAGGAGGACTAGCGGTCATCTGCTGCTTGGTCCTACAATGCATGGCAATAAGCAAGGGTAAAGCCTTGTGGGTAATCCTCCTGCTGCTACCAGTGGATGTAGGAAGGAAGGTTACAGATACCCTTATTAAGTCCTTCAGTCACAGACTGCTAGTGCTGGGACCCTCTCTTTCGGTTCTCACTTCCATTGAGTCTCTACCTTTCAACCATCACCCTTACACTGTCCTCTAGCCAACATAAGTTATCCTGTGGTACCATCAAGTGGCCAAAGAGTTGTTTAGCTGGTAGAACAGACCCTTAGTTGGCCATCACAGACCCCCAGAACTGACCGTCAACCCCACCCTACTTGGTCCCAGAACCACTATGACCTCCAATACTATCCATTAACCAATCACAATGCCCTCATGAACACATAATTTAGCCCTCCCACCCTCTGTTCTGGCCCTTAAATGTCCTCACAGCACCACTGCTAACCAACAACTCTCAGCAGCTCGCCTGTGCTCTAAAGAACTCATCAGACATCATCAACCATCCAAAAGCCCAGGTTACTTCATGGCAGTCAATCCTCAACTCTCCAGCCCACTGCGTCAGCATGCACTTTCATTACAACTAATAGATGGTTCTACCTCACAAAGGATAAGTTAAGCATTCGCATTTGCTTTACCAATCATAGTTTTCAGGTGGATAGGTGCAACTAGATCAACTAAAACAAATTAGTACAATGGTGGAATACATTAGGTTGGTGGTAAACAAAATAAAAAAAAAAGCACGAGCTGCAGTATTTTAGTCTTGCTAACAGAATTATGAGGCAATATTACCTATATTAACCTGCTTTCACTGTGCAGTCAGGCACTTCACTAATTTGCTTCAACAATACCACCTTTGCATCAAATAAAGTCTGGTTCATAAACCCCTCATGAAGGAAACCACGCATTTGTTTTCAGCTACCTTTTTAATACAAATACATAATCCAGTGGCGGTCGCCACTGGAGAGTTATAGTTAGGAATGTGATCCTGTTTCCATAGGAAATAAATTTTTTGTGTTGCTAATAACTCTCTCCAAGAAACTTTCCAATAAAATGCTACTTCTTGCATACCTTGCACATGGAAAGTTTCGGGGTGATCGGTCATTTAGGGGCAGAGAAAAAGGGACAGGAGTCCCAAAATGAGTTTTCCCCATTAATTTTTCCATAGGAACTTTAGACACAGCCACAGTGCAAACCGCTGAAGGGATTCACCAAATTTGGCAGAACGCTAGACCTTGGGCCAGAAACAGTGCTTTTTGCCTTTTGGTGTAAACCCATTAGGTCATTTTGGAGACATTAAGGTTAAAAAAGTTGTATACATTAAGCCACAGAAGATACTCAGAGCTGACAGATCTCAGACAGAGATCTGGTTAGCTGCCACCACCTGAACCAGGAAGTGGTGGCAGCCATTTTAAGAGTCGGGAGTCAGTAGCAAGTCCTAAAAAGAATGGAAACCAAAAGAAGGATATTAGGAGGCAGGTTAGAAATTAGCCTGGTGGTAGAGTTCCAGAGGAGCCCTTCCTGGGGCCAAGTTTTTAAAATAAATTAGCTGAGAATTCGTGAGGTGGGGGTGGTCTGTGAATACACGCAAAATTTAAGAAAAGAAAAAAATCTGTGATCCCGCGCTTCTTTATATTACCCTCTGGGGTAGGCCAGGGCCCAGGGGGACATAAAAATGTTATTTTGGAGAGAGGGGCGTGTGCCTCCCCCGCATGATTTTCGGCCCTGGCACCCAATCCCCCAGGGCCTAAAGTATTTTTTGACGTGAGGAGGGCCAGGCAGCCTCTCTCGCTGGCCATTTTTGGCCCCGGGGACCCCACCCCCATGGGCCCGAATGTTCATTTTTTTAGGGGAGGGTGGGCCAAGGCCACCCTCCCAGAATCACTTTCGACCCAGGGATCACATCTCCCACTGGCCCAATTTAATTAATCAGGAAACCGGGGCACACTGCCCGACCTCCCCAAGCTGTGTACGCCCTGGGGACTCCATCCCCTGGGGCCCAAAGTATATTTTATGGGGAGGGGGGCGCGCAGCCCCACTAAGTAGGCCTTTAAAAGGTCCTGTGGAACTCACCCCCAAAGGTCGTTACTCAGTGAAAAGGGAGGGCAGTCTCCCTCCCTGAGCCATTAATGGCCCCCGGGACCCCATCCCCTGGGACCAGCTCACTTGCTGTGTCCTGTGGAGACCACAACCAGAACAGCAGTTTCCCAACCCGCACCGGGTGGGCAGTAAACCTTGCGTTTGCTCCTGGGAACATTTTTAAATCAAATGGAAGCAGACACAAAGTCTGCCCCCAGCGGGCGGGAACTTTAAAAATTCCACACCAGGCTGGGAGCAGACTTGAAATCGGTTTCACTGCCCACACTGATGCCCGCAGGGAAACAGATCAAGATAATGTTCCCATCTGGAGGCAGCAGCATAAATAGTTGCTCCCTCCGGATGGGAGCAATGCTAGCTCCATGCGGGGAGCAAGCTGGGGACTCAGAGGGCTTGGGGCTCCCCCGTGGCCCTTAACGCTATGCATGGTAGGTGCACCAGGGTACCCACTGTTAAATAATGTAGGCCCCAGGAAATGGGTTCCACTTGGCCATATTAACCTTGGGGAGGCAGCCAGTCCCTCCGTCCTCTTCAAAGTAAATATTGCCCTGGGGTATGTGGTTCCCAGGGCCTGATGATGCTTGTGGAGTTTGGCCACTCAGCCCCCACCTCTTTTATTTATATTTCAGCCCAGGGGGAATGGGGTCGCCAGGGCTAAATTAGGCTCAGGGAGAGGGAAGTTCTTCCCTCCTTTTAATAATTACTCGGCCACGGGGATAGGGTCCCTGGGTCCTAATAATGCTTGGGTGGGTACTCGATTTATAATGTGCCGGAGAGTGACTCACCTGATGGTACTTAATGATGATATACCATGGATTCAGTTAAATTCCTTACAATATTAATAGAACATCTTGAAACACCATGGACATAAATTCAAGCCATACCAGTTGGCGTAAGAGTCCCATTATCACTTCTATAATTATCCCCATGAGAAAGTCACACACTAACAAATCAAGTATCCATTTATCATGTGTCCACAACTAGAAGATTCAACCTTGCCCCAGAGTATGATTTTTATGGTAAGACTATGTTTCGCATTGCCAGACCAATGACAAAAACAAAGAATAAAAGAAGAAATACGTTACCACCAGTAATGAAACCAGAATTGGTTTTCAAGTAATACCGACCGAGAAATATAAAGCACTACCAAGGTATGGAGATTATCAAAATACTGTATCACACACTGGCACATTATAAGTTGAGTACCTGTTACACCGTTGAGATGGGATTCCTCAATAGAGAACCTTTCTAGACAAGTACACCAATATATAGTTTGCATTTTTCATCTATTTCACACGTGTGGTCTAATGCGAATTACTGGGACTTCATTTCACATGAAGCAAACCTGAGGCAATGTGCATGCATGAACACGCACTAGCATAATAACCACTATGCCTTGGTATACCCTTCTTATCTAAATACTGTTACACACCAGCACATTATGAATGGAGTGCCTGTTTACACCTTCAAGATGGGATTTCATAACAGAGAAACTCTATGGGCATGTGCAGCAATACATAGTTTGTATTTGTCGTATTTTGCAAATGCGCAGTTTTGCACATTTCACTGGGACTTCATTTTCCATTAAGCTCACTGGTGTAATGCGCATGCGAATTCCGGACCACAGAGTTGAAACAACATGCTTTTCCTATCCTAGTTATCATCAGGGACGTGAAGGGGCCCAAGTAGGTGATATAGGTGACATGACACCATTGATGAAGTAAGTAGAATGGATGCATTCTGATATAGAGAACAATGGAAGGTACGAGCACTGGCTGTTTACTATTCCCCCTTATCGTATTATCCACTACATGTCTCCTGACATAACCAATATAGTGTGACTTCAGGAGCAGGTCACCTACTCATCCCATGTAGCATATTATCCAGACATCCCAGGGTAGGTTACTGCTCGTGATTATTGTATGTGCACAATATCGCATCCTTCATCTTTCACAGATTAGTAAATACAACTAACAAAAAAAGACTTGTTAGTATTTGTGTGTTATGTCTGAAGGTTTTGTGGTTCCTACTAAAAATATTTATACAGAACAGATTTTTCCTAAAGGTGCCGTCTTTTTCATTGATTGGGGTAATAGTGCACGACTGACGTGCATAACAAAGTTGAAACAAGTCCATTGTTTTTAGGTTTCGCCTCGCCGAAAGCTGCGCAGCAGATTTTCGCTCAGGCGAAATCTTATGAGTTACAGTATGGATGTTTGTGCCGCCTCTCTGTTCCATTGGCTAGCTCCATAAATGGAGGCTAGCCATTGGAACAGATTCGTGGGCGTTCCCGACAGTTTTTCGCATTTTGCCCACGTCATGCGGCGGTGGGTGTGTATTTTTTTTTTGGGCTCTTGGCTTTTTTGGTTCATTGTCGAAGTGTCTTTGCAAGGAGTCGGCTGCGAGTTTGAAGTTGCCAAGGAAGGACTTTGTATTTGCGATCAGGTAAGCACCTTTTTTTTTTTTATTTTGTTTTCACTTTGTATGTATACTCTGTCTCATGTTATCTCCCTGTTTTCGTATTTATGCTGCATGTTTTTCGTGTCTCGTTGCTGTCTTTTAGCCCGTGTCATGTTGGCTCTCTGTTTTCGAGTTTAAGGTAAGCTTTTGGTTGATGTATTTTTCTAGGCCCCGTGTCGTGACTTTTCTGCGCGTTTCACCGAATCTCTTTCCAGTGGTATGTATGCGTACGTTTCCTTTGACACTAATGTCTCGTGGTCGGCACCCTATCTTTAGTAATTTTAGTTAATGCGATGCGATTTTAGATAGCGCGAACAGTGCCCCTATCCTCCCGGGTGTGCTCCGATCGTAAAACACCCGTGACCGGAGTATGGGGCTAGTCAACACCCTGCCCGTTGCGTGTTGCGGCCCTGGGTGGGAACAGTATAACCCCTCTACTGTCGGCAGCCCCTGAGCCGAGGTACCTTACGGTAATTGTTGCAACCTCTCTCGGGGCCTTCCGTTGTGTTGGGGCGGTCTGGCCTTACTCGGTTGCTCGAAGCTGGGCTGGCCATGCGAGGGGGGGGGGGGTTCATATGGGGAAAGGGTGTAGCCTCGCGGCCAGAGCTGCCGACTTCGGAGCTGGGGCACCAGATCCGTGCCTCGGCGAAGCTTCCGGTTAGTTCAGGGGACATGTTGAGTCAAGGCCGGGTGGCCCTTGGCTCCGACGGGCGCACTTTGAAATTGCGGTTGCTAAATTACATATGCGATTGCGGTCTACTCCCCCCGCAGCAAAACCAAAAGGGTGGACCAGCGTCCGCAGTTTAAGCTATGCGGCTTCACTGTCATTTCAGTTCCCATGCTGCAGCGGGCTTGCCCTGTAAGCCTGCGGTGCTCTCCGTGCCGTATGCTGCAGTCGTTATTGTGCGAAGACCAGTGTGGCCTCGGAGCCTCTCAAGTAGAACTTTGCCTCCTAGCTCTATAAGTTGGTAATGTAGCTCAGTGGGGTTTTACTGCAAAAGTTATCACAACCACATGTTTTTCCAATTATGGGATCAAATATATTAAGTACACAGTGGTGGCCAATGGTAAAATATGAGATCCGGGTGCCTGGAAGGTCAACGTGTGTAAGTGCTCGTCTCTGAAGTAAGTATTTAAAATGGTGTTTATTTTGACTCTTTCAGTTCAAGTTCTGCTAGCTAGTGACCTTGCAGCGCCAAAAGCAGGAGTGAGATTACTATTGTGTGTTGAAGTAGTACATTTTAAGCACCATGGGATTTCAGGCAGACCGGCCCATCACAGACGCTGAATCTTGTGTCCCGAACATTCTTAGAGTTGAAAACAGCACCACTCTGCTTGCCTGCACCATACCTCAATCTGGCATTCACTCAGAAATTGATCATGAATGTGTGTGTGTGTCTCTCTGTATGTATGTGTGTGGCTGTGTGTGTGGCTCTCTGTATGTGTGGCTGTGTGTGTGTGGCTCTCTGTATGTGTGTGGCTGTGTGTGTGGCTCTCTGTATGCGTGTGTGGCTGTGTGTGTGTCGCTCTCTGCATGTGTGTGTGTGTGGGAGAGACAGCAGTGTGAGAGCGACAGCAGTGTGAGAGCGACAGCAGTGTGAGAGCGACAGCAGTGTGAGAGCGACAGCAGTGTGAGTCTTCTAGGGAGAGCATGGTGTGTGGGAGAGCATGGTGTGTGGGAGAGCATGGTGTGTGGGAGAACATGGTGTGTGAGAGACAGCAGTGTGTGAGAGACAGCAGTGTGTGAGAGACAGCAGTGTGTGAGAGACAGCAGTGTGTGAGAGACAGCAGTGTGTGAGAGACAGCAGTGTGTGAGAGACAGCAGTGTGTGAGAGACAGCAGTGTGTGAGAGAGACAGCAGTGTGAGAGAGACAGCAGTGTGAGAGACAGCAGTGAGAGAGACCTTTTATTTATGTTTTAGTTTTTGAAACAAAAAAACGCATTGTTATCTGCAATATCATTAGCTCAAACTCGCGTAAATACGCGACCTATTGCATTGCAAATGCTATAGGTCTCGCATTTGCGAGAGATTAAGCTATTGGCATTGTAAATGACAATGCCATTTATTTATTTATTTTCAAAACCAACACATAAATAAAAATGTTGTCATTTACAATGCCAATAGCTCAAACTTTTCAAAAGGCTAAACCATTGCATTGTAAATGCTTGTTTTTCTCTCCTACAGCAAGCAGGACGAGCACATCATGGGGAAAGAGCAAGTCTTTTGCAAAGTATTTATGTTATATTTTGTGTATTTGTCCTGACAGAATAGCTCTAGTTTAACTGGCAACTTTAAATGACAACATTTTTCCGGAGCTTGCAGCTCATTCACTCCTGATGAAAGCCCAGGACCCTAAGGCCATTATACTTTATGGCTGAAACATGTCGACTTTTGTGTAGGATCAATGGCTGTATTTTTTTCACTTACAAATATGACTCCATATTCACCAGGTACTGGGAGGAAACTGCCTGCTACGTCTAAATGCAACACTGAAATGTAAATAAAATAAACTTAAGAGTTAGCTTTATGTTTATATGGGTTCCATAGAAATTATTATTACAGTTTTCTCCCACTTAAAGGTGTTGCATTTACAAACAGAACGCATCTTGCAACCAGTAGCCTAAAGACACTTTGACATATTTATAAAATAAAAATACAGCCATTTACCAACATGGGAGATAGAACAGAAGTAGTAATGGCAACCACAGAGGGATTTGCCAACACATGCAGCTCCTCCTGAGAAAGGCATCTACTACCAGCTAAACAGAGCTTGGGAAAGCCAAGTAAGTAAATACACGCTCCTGGGAAAGAACTCTTAACCAAGTGTATTGTCTCAAAGAAAGAATGAGTATGCAATAGTACCTGGCAGACTTTGAAGCCCATATTGTTCCATGCAGCACTACTTCAGTTGCTCACCAGGCAACCATTGGCTTTTACTGTAGAGCTGGAAAATGAAGATCCTGAAGAATAGCAAAACCTTTCAGATAGCTAATTGGAGGCGCCCCGATTCAACCCAAACCATCAGCAGTGGTTTTAGTAGAACAAAAAGGGGAAGACTCATGAAAAACTCAGGCCCAAGGGATTTTGTGTACTGGTGGTACAAAAGGGCGGGGCCACTAATTGTGGAGAGACCACTGTTAACTAGCACAAGGCCATAAAGGTTAAAGCTGCTGGGGGATTCTCTTCCTTTGTTTCCGACTGCCCCCGTTTTGTCCACATGAAATGCTCCAAATACCTCACTCAATTTGCTCTAAAATCTTTATGCACTGGTCTTGCTACATTTCTAAATGTCAACACATACTGAAACAACCTATAAATCCTGCATATTTCAATTCTTAAACTAAATAAAATATCTCATGCTGTACTTTGCCCTAACACTACTGGGATAATCATTTGTATTAAAAACTATAGAGTTTTTTGCCCTTCTCTCACTTGAATTACTGCATCCCAATAATACTTGGTCAGAGAACGCAATATAAAACCATTCAATTAAATACCATGGCAAATGATCGTAGGAAAAAGCAGCTGCTCTCTCCCCACCGATATCTTCACTTAAATAGAGTTTGAGGCGTAAAAATTACGAAACAGACGACCTGACCAAGGTTCAGCACAACCATAACATAAATATATATAATAAGTGTAAAGTCGGTGCAGCACACTTCCCGTGCCCGTCGTCACAAGGCACAAAAAAGGTCAACAAGTTTCTTCAGATGTTGGAAGGCGCACTCATTTAAATATAAGAAAGGAATCTTCTTTAGTCCAAAGTGTTCAATTCTTTATTGTAGCAATTATGCCAGATAAGTTGCACAGCCAACGCGTTTCGTTCCTGGGCGGAACTTCGTCAGGGCAATTCAGATTTTACAGAAGCAAGTCCCGAAAGTATCCAAAATAATAAAAGAAATCACACAGTTAGTCAGATCAAACTCGGATCCCGGGGCAAGAGTAAAGTCGTCCCAAAGTTTCACACACAAACGGAGGAGACTCCTCACCAGGTGAATCCAACCCGAGTGAAGGGAATTTCGGTCACACACAGTAGTGTGCCCCTGGCACAAACATATATACAAGACTCTAATAAGCCGATCCAGGCAGTAGAAATAAAGAAACGTACAAGGGGCACTTCTATTCAGCAACCACTTAACGCGATGTACACTCAAAATGCAGCAGCAGCTACCGGCATAATAACTGGGAAAAGACGAACCTTTTCCCAGTTATTATGCCAGGAAAATTTCCATCCTCTAAGCTAGCTGCCTGTGAGTTACTTAGCGGCCTGCCCAAGGCAATTCTAGAAGAGATACAAGATGAGCGTCTCAGTTCACTCGAGTTTGAGCGATTAACAGTACTTTGCAATGTGATGGGTTGCCCATGCCGGTGAGGAGCAGGTGAAAGAATGTTTGTGTCCTTATTATGATGAAGTTCTAATGGAGGTGAGTCAGATGGTGGGTGAGATGGATAATCTTCGGCCGTTTATAATGCTGATGAGACACTCTCCGTCTCATGTGATATGTGTGGTCTAACCAATACGCCCAAGCCCTCTAACTTAGATTATCTCTCTTCAATTTCTGAAAGTTTGAGCTGGAGGGGGCTTAATAGGACTGTAACCATAGTCTCCATCCTTTTCCAGAATTCCTCTTCACCCGGCAGAGGGGAGTGTGGCCTGATCATGGCTGAGTAGAGCCGGGGTTATCCCCTGTTCCAGTTCACCATTCCCCTTAGGTTTAGCAAGTCGGGCTATTTTTTGTTTTTGAGTGCCTGCGCCCCTCCTTTTCTTCACCGGTGGTCTCTCATATTGTCCTCAGTGTGAGATTGGGAAACCTGGCCCCTCGTAGCTGTGCTAGGCCCGTTTTGAATATCGATAGAAGGTGCATCCAGATCTGGTGCAGAGGGGAGCCGAGACAAACTTTGCGCTGGAGCAGACAAAGTGGTTTGTGGGACACCACCCGAGGTGAAAGAGCCTAATGGAGAGTGTCTCTGCAAAGTAAGAGGATCTAAAGAGAGTCACCGCTTCGTTCGCTCGATCTCATGGCTGAGCATAGATTCAGCCCTAGTAATAAAGGGATTCAAGGTTCCCGCTACTCCCTTGCGCTTGCTCATTGTGGATTCAAATATCAGGCAGGAAAACCCCTATCTAAGCACAAGTAGTAATAGTCAATAGGGGTATAAAACATCATGGTACCCGAGGGCTGAAGAATCACTTTCCGTTGTCCCGGTGTTAGGGGGGGGGGCCAGCACAGCCTCCTCCAGGTTATGACGGGCGTGGATGGGCCCGCCCTTCGCCCTGACGTGGCCTGGGCGTGTCCCCGCGCGTGTCCCACTCCGCGGGCTGGCAACAGTGTTTTCAAGCGCCTCCGGGCGCTTAGAATGATGGGCGATGTAGGCCCCCCCTGCTGCTTCTTCTCCCAGCTGGTCTAGAGGGCACAGGACACAGGTACTGCTTGCTGGCAATTAGTCATTAGTACACACACCTCTGCATTAATCACTCTCATTATCATACAAACACTTTAGTACATTGATTCTTAACCTGTGGTTCAGGGACCCATGGGGGTCCGAAAAGCCCACTTAGGCGGTTGCAGACAGCTTAGAAAATGAAATAATATTAACAGATTGGTAAAAGTAAATGTAGAAGCATATGGTACAATCGAACATTTTAACATGTTCTGTAAACATGAAGGAATTCGAAATTGGAGTCTAAAAATTCACTTAGTAGCCTCCTTAGATTGATTTGTGGGAGCAGTGCAAGGATTCAAACAGAATATAGTATGGCCGAAGAGTGGCCTCAATTTAATTTTAGAAAAGCTCCAACCTTCCTATTAAAATTCTGATTTCTTTGTATTTGCTAAATAAATAAAATATTTCATATTTTTTGTATTTGTTTGATGAATGCTTGCTTCTGTATTTTTTTTTATTGTTTAGCCAGTCAACTCATCAGAAATGTTTAGGCCAGGGTCCTCAGCTTTCAGTAATATCCCTGGGTTCCAGTCATAATTACAGGGCGGGGAGGGGGTCCACAGAAGTCAAAAGGCTAAGAATCTCCGCTTTAGATTATAGCCAACATATAAGTGTTTAGGAGTCCAAATATTGACCAGAATGGTTTTTAGTGACAATGAAGTTGTCAGAACACGTCTATTTCCAGTTTGCAACCTAAGCTTGAGAGGTCAGGGACGCCATGGATTTTGTACAAGATTTCATCCTATGGGAGTGGGCTGTTGAATCACTGTCTAGCTTCTTCCAGGCTTGCATTTGCTCAGGGCAAATCACTAGGAAATTAACCTGGTTAGATTTAAGCGGGTGAGATGGACAAATGGGACTCATTTTTTCTATAGGTACTCTCTGCTAAACCTTCTAGGCTTTTGAGTGTACGGAAAGGAGTTTTGAGTTTGGGGAGCTATTAAAAGGGTCTAGTGTCAGCGTGGCTATCTGATTCTTACAGATGAAGATGATGGGCAGTGCATTTTTTTCAGCTTTTTGTAGTCTCATTTTGGCTTGTAAATGTGAGCTGGCCTCAGGTGGACCGTTGTTCTTCATTTGAAAGAAGGTGATTTTGACTTCTGTTACTATATTTTGGTATTCAGATGAAGGTCAGCACCTATAAAAATTTGTTGTGGAGTACGCTAAATAAACTTAATATCCGTTCTAGTTAGCCTTTTCATATCACCGGAGGTGTCTGAATGTTGTTTTAATGCTTCGAGCATCAATAAAGTGGATGGGTGGATGGGTAGACAATCCATCATATTCTTTGTGTTAATCAGGTACGGTAGAACTAGATCATGGGTTTCCATTTGGAGTTTCAGAGCATCAGCCAGTTGTGGCTCATTCAGCCTCTATTGCTTTTAAGGTCTTCAAACGTTATCTGTCTCCCATGATACACAATCAGATATGCCTGTCATTCCCGTATGAATGGAATTGAAGTTAGGAGTCCTGAGAAAGTGCAGAATACTTCACAAGTGACAGATTGCTTGTGACATTAGGTATCCTGTCTAGAATCCACACGTAAAATCAGCGTGAAAGAATGAAGTGTTGGCGATGCGTGCCACCAATTGGACGCGTACAAGAGTCCGGAGGTCCATGGTGCTGAATGTAATGAAAAAGTCTAAGGGGATTAGCATGCTGAAGAAACATTGGTCTGCCACTTCTAGCACATCATCCTAGGTGTTAACTAGAGCCCTTTCAGTTTTGGGTCTCAAGCTGGACTGTTTAGGACAGTGGTTCTTAACCTTTTGACTTCTGGGGACCTCAGTGAACTACAACTGGAAACCAGGGAACTCGACAATAACACAAAAAATAGGTGCACACTATATGAACTCAGTGCATCTACTTTCCTTTGAAACTGCATACTTAACAAGCATTTACAATGCAATAGGTCTCGCATTTGCAAGAGTTTATGCTATTGGCATTGTAAATGACAATGCCTTTTATTTATTTGTTTCAAAAACCAACACATTAATAAAAGGCATTGTAATCTACAATGCCAATAGCTCAAACTCTAGTAAATGCGAGACCTATTGTTCTATTTTCTCTCATGGGGCTCCTGCACTTTATCATAAAACCTTCCAAACGGCATCTGCATGATTAAATGACCAGTAGAAGCCCACAGACTGCAGCATTTTGACATTTTCTCTGCCTGCTGCTGAAAAATGGAAAGAAGCTGCAGAGCGCAGCGATGGTTGGGAAATGTAATGTGAAGAGTCTTTTGCGGACCACCACAGTAGCACGGGGCTCTGGAATGTGCGTGTTATGGCTTGGTAACAGGTTTACAAGCAGTGATGACACATGGCAGCAATGGGGGCAGGTGGGGGAGCATGATAAAATTGGGCTCATGTAGAAAATAAGAAAGGCACATAGCCGTCCCCAGGCCCTGAAGCCCCAACATGCTTAAAAAGGGAAAGTGGAAGGACTACAATGTCTCATGCCCCCCTGAAAACGAAATTTAAAAGTACAGGGACCGAGTGACTCGGGGGGCGGGGGGGGAAGAGACAGAAAGCACAGCTGCAGAAACGCAGATTTGCGTCCTGGCGAGGTCTTAACATCCCGTGAATTTGAGCAAACTCACAGCAGTCCAATACCTCTGACAGCATGCTGGCATTTTAGAAGGAGGCTACGACCTTCAGCATAAGCAGCCAATCGTAGAAAAAGGAAATGAAAAGTGGGATACCAAATTAAAAAAAAAAAGCATCAAAAGCAAATGAAACTAGGGGCAGCCATTGCCGAAGTTCCATGTTTTTTTGGTCCCTGTCTGTTAAGCAGGCAATGGCGGTCGCCTGTTTGTATTTGCAGCACACCATGCGCAATTTAATTTGTAATGCGAGTGCTGTGTGGGAGGGCAGCTGTTCTTAAAGTAAAAGTGAGTATGGCGCACTGCAAATACAATCAAGCAGCCGGCATTGCCAAAGCCGGTGTTCAGCTGTTTTGTGCTCCTGTTGTTTTGGCGACTGCTTGTTTGTATTTGTAGGGAACATGCCCACTTTCACTTTAAAAATAGCTGCTGCCCCACACAGCACTCCCAGAACAGGACATGAGTGCTGTATGGAGCTCCAGCTATTGTGAAAGTGAAAGTCTGCAAGGCTCGATGCAAATACACACACCAGCGGCCGCAATTGTTGAAACCTGCATCTCAGGAGTGCTTTGGGCTGCACTTTAAATAAGTGGAAATCATTATTAAAGTGGAAAAAGGAGAGATTGCTATGAGCTCTGTTATGCTTGCTTCGGCAAGACGTGAATTAAATAGTGCTTTCTACCATCTAATGAAAGCGAACACTGCAGACAGAGCAGTAACAGAGGGCATGGGGGCTGCGGCTGGGACGTGGGGGGGGCTGCAGGTGCTCAGCGCACTCGGCGCAGCTCTCGGTGATCCCTATGCGAGACTTACAAAACCACAAAGTAGTTCCTACATCAAAAGATATCGCCCTGCAGTGTACGTCTACTGTAGTTGGTCAATGCTGCTTCTGCAGAAACTAAATAAAACGGAAGTGACGGATGGGACCACTAGCCAACAATAAGCAAGGTAAGAAAAGCAATGTCAGATTGGACCAATGGCAAGTGAAAAAACAAAAAGAAATGCAATGGGTGGAGTTTCGCTGGTTTTACTAATTACTTAATGCCTCAGAGAGGCAGCGCATGCGCTGCCTGTGCGAGACCGAAAAAGAAGAGAAAGTACATACTAGTGAAAGACCTAGCATTATTTACTGCTCAATGGAGAATCGTGACATTGTGTTCTCTGCAAAAGCAGTGAAACAGAAGTAGCAACCAGATTAACAATGACCATGGAAAGACGTAAAGCTTGGTACAGACAAAGCGGGAGATCATGCAGTGTCTTTAAATCAAATGTGACAAAGACAGCAACTGACTAAATGCGATAAGAGCCGTTGCTCAAAATGCCTGAGTACATGCTGCCTGCTGTGAAATAGTACTCTCCCTTTCAATATAAGTGTAGGTGCTTGGCGTCCATAAGTGCCTGCCCATATGAAACAGAGAATATTCAGCCTAGAAGGGCCTCATCTGTATACATTCATAGATCACTGAGCACTGGCTCTCTAAGTGTGTTAACACGTATGATGATTTTTTTATTAAATCATACGCAGTTTAGGTAGGAGAATGTTTGAAAGAACACTGACAGTGAACTATCTCACATCCTCCACCCTAAACTAGTAATCAACTACTGACTAAAAAGTTTTTTAAAACATTCTTTTTTAAAACATATCTTTGTGGATTTTTTTTAATACATTGGGGAGGCATTACATTGTTATTGTTACTCAAAAGTATTATCAGAAGAGGAAACACCCTTTTATAGTAATTGAGTTCAAAATGCGTATGATCAACCATAGAAAATAATGGTTAGAGGTTATTTGGATCTGCAGACCACATAAATGAGAGAAACAGACCTCCAGGGATCCAAGATCACAGGTTAAGGGCTGAATCTAAGGGGTCCATAAAGTGGTTTGATACTAGGTGGGCTTGTAGGTGGGAAAAAAGGAATTTCTTTCTTTGCTGATGACTAGGATTTAGTCCTCAAGACCGGCACAGTGGAAAAAAGGCACATCAATTTCAACATTCCATAAGCATCACAATGCAACATTTATGCAACATGAATGGTTTGCTAACAAAACATGAGCATATGTTTGAATAGAAGTCTTCATTGCGGCATGTGGTATATTTGCAGCATAATAGACTTATCTGTTATTAGTAACTCGTTGATGAATGCAGTTATTGGCGTGGCCAGAACTTCACTGTGTACAGCGGTGATGATGGCTAGTTTGGATCTCCAGAATCGTTGCCAGGACTATGTTTATTATTATTATTATTTTAAACATGGAAACAGTTCTTTAGGAGTGAGCTTGCTGAATAAGAACATATTTCCTTTGGTGATGTGGTGCAGGTGGTTCTTATATAGAGTGCTATGCCTGTCCTAATCGTCTGCACTTTTCCTAAGGAAAACTTGTTGCAGAGCTCCCTAACTAGTGGGAGTGGAAGAGGGATTGTTTGCTGTGAACTTTTCTAAAAGTTGTAAACTACCCCAAATAGCTAGCAATGGCTGTTTATTGTCCGCATGTCTCTCCCAGACGAGTATTGTTTGCTCTGAATGTCGCAGTATAGTAAGAAGGTGGTACCCAGATAACTTCACAAGCTACCAGCCCATCACTCACCTATATTAAACTGGCAATATCACAGAAAAATCAGTCTATGCTCAACCCTAAGAAAACATTAAGTGGGATATTTCACCTAAATGGTTTATTTGGTACCTCTTCATGTACAGATCGATGCGCATCTGGTGGCTTCACAGAGTTTTTAATAACATATTTTTACCAGTAAAGTGGTCCTCGGTTTATCAACTTTAAAAGAGTGAGATCTCTACAGGGAACCCAAGTTATTTTACTGAGGTTTAGGTATATATAGTCTTTACTTTAGCCCTGGGAGTGTCGATGGGCGGAGGGGTGGCCCTAGAGGAGCATACATGGGGATGGTTTGCTATGTACCCAGGCCTTTGTAAACCTCGCTATTTATCACTTTTACTCCTAAGTGGCCTAAGCCAGGAAGTGCCTTGATAACAGGAGTGAGCCAAGCCTAGACTTAAACCAAATGAGTACAACTTCTGTATCCGTAGCCAGGGCATCAACCTGCTAAGATATCTTGGCTGCTTCACTGTGTTGGCTGCCTTTGAGAGTTTGGAGGCCGCAAGACCCTGAGGACCTGTTGAGTAAGAGAAGAGTTGTGCCTGCATACCGCCTGGCTCTCCTCACCTCCCCTGGAGTCCGACTCTGCTCCTCCTGCAATGGAGGAGCATCGGGTCAAGAAGGAAGACATCACGAGCCACCAGTGAACGACAGGCAGGCTCTGCCTTCTTTCCTACAGCCCAAGACGCAAATGCTACTTACATGCCATAACTTTGTAATTGTCCATACTTATCAAAGCAGGAATGCAGACATATATTCGTTTAAAAAAAAGGCTTTTGGGGGAATCTGGTGAAAAAGGTGCCAATGCAGCAGCTTTCAGAAGCAGCATGAAAACCTTTTGTCCCAGTGAAAGTCTGTCATATGTTTCAGTGCATCCTGACACCTTAACTTAACAGATCTGAGAGCTATCAGCAAATCAAATAGCATTTGTAAAGCACAACACTATCACCCCTAGGGGTATTTGGGAGCTATGTCTCCGAAGAGCCAGGTCTGGAGTCTCTTTCTGAAGTCTGCTAGCGAGGAGGTTGTGCGTAGCTCGGGGAGCAGGTCGTTCTAGGTCTTGGCAGCTATGTAAGAGAAGGAACGGTCACCGATCCGGCTGGAACGGATGCAAGGTGTGTGTGTGTATATATGTGTGTATGTGCGAGGGCGAGTGAAGAGGACCCAGGTGTATGAAGGGTTTGCAGAAGTCCAGGCAATGGTTGATGTAGGCAGGTCCAAGATCGTGGAGGGCTTTGTAGGGTTGCATGAGGAAGGAGTGGTGAAGCCATAACTTTGTTCGAGCCACCTGCTTCCGAGGTTGGCACTTGAGCTGGGTTAGTAGGCCCCATCCTTGCAAGTGCCTGTTCTGCTTTCTATGTCTTGCCAACCCCTCGTACTGCTCCCTAGCATGACCACACTACTGGTTGCTCCTGCTCTCCAGCACAGAGCAGATCCTGAGAGAGTTGAGCACAATCACACTCTGAAGAGGCATCACCCCACCAAAAGGGATGTGGAGCCAGATAACGCAGGGAAATGGCTTAGATTGATGTAACAATCATTGCCGCCATGTATCAAAACCGGTTTGGGGAGGCTCTCCTGTCAAATGTCCTTCCAGGCTGCTCTCCAGCTGCAGTCTTTGTGTATGAACCCAACTAAGTGTGAGCAAGGAAGTGAATGACTGAGCCGCACCAAGAGGAGCCCCTCACGTTGCACATCAGAATGCGTCGAGTCACCCTTCACCCCTACTATTTACCAAAGAGGAGTGCTTCAGGAAGTCAAATTAGCAGCCTCTACTTAAAAACCTTCAATTAATTTAGAAAGGGAGTTCATTTACCATCTGCCACACCACACATTCTGGATCTCCACCCGCCAGGGGAAGCGGACAGCACTCTATCTTGTACCATGCAAAACCAGACACATCCAAATGGATCTCACATTGCTTTTATAATACTGTGAGCCAAGCTTGAGAATGGACATCCGAAGACATCCACTGCCATGTTTCAATGGTTGCATTCATCACTTTTATATTTTCTTAAATTGCTATGTTTGTTAATTGCCTGCTTACTTGAGTGCAGCCTAAGCTCTCAATATTTTGCTACATATGTGCTGATCCATTCCTTTCTGCTTCCAACCTTTGAGCTCATCAGCTGACCTGCCTGAAGCGGTGGACTAGCACTATCTTCCTATCAGGCAGGCTCTTTCTGAATCTAATGCCTATCAAAAATATCTAATATAACACTATCTTCACATACCAATAAAGCTTCTTTCGAGTCTTGTATCCTTAAAAGGCTTGCCACCAAAATAATGATCCTCTCTAGAAAAAGTCTGGCATGAAAAAACCACCTTTAATCAAAACTTATTGTTGAGTCTCCTTTTTTCAAATTGCCCCATCTTTCCCTTCCATTTTCTGCAAGCCATATCTTTATCTTATTTGTACCACATATCGAGCCACTCTATTAGTCAGGAAGTACGTAACTCTCTTACCAGGTTAAATTTCTGTATTGGATATCTGTATTTGTGCATAAGCCTCCAACATTGCAAATTTCATCACGGGCTTCAAATCACAACCAATCCAAATATACTTGGTCTTAGTTCAAGTTCCAAATTTAAAGCCTATCTAAAACGAAAGATTTATACACTTTAATCAATCAGCATCTTGTTTGTGAGAACCACAGCAAAGCACACCTTAACTGAAAACTCCGTCGTAATACATGTCATAACATGTAAATGGTCCCGAAAATACCTCATAACGGTTATTAAATGTATGGATAGCCCAATAATAAGCTCGAGAAGTAAGCACCACTAACGTACCGACAAAAACTCAGCCCCACTGGGTTGGTTGTGATTTAAAGCCTGTGATGAAATTTGTAATGTTGGAGGCTTATGCACAAATACAGATATCCAATACATAAATTTAACCTGGTAAGAGAGTTATGTACTTCCTGACTAATAGATTAGTGGCTCGATATGTGGTACAAATAAGATAAAGATATATATCGTGTTTATTTTGGATGCAGCACGAAGGATTTATTGATATGGAATAAAACTCAGTGTGATATTTCGAAACAGTCTAGGGTGAGTTCCTATTTTTATATTGAGAAAGTGCTCTTACAACACCGATGGTTGTGGCACTCAGATGTGTGATCATATATGGTTTTGGGTTATTTTGCAGCTGAGGTAAATGCATTAAATGGACATTAATAGATAGAAGTTATGAGATCTCTTCTATGGGTCTTTTTGCTTTCTGTGTGCTCGTTCTCGGCTGCACTTTGGGTGTTTTGTGTTCGCCTTTTTAGGTTTCGACCTGGCCGTAGCACGCAGTGCTCCGCCCAGGCCAAAACTTTTGTTAAGAGTATGGATGTTCGTCCCGCCTCTGTTTCCCATTGGCTAGCTCCATAAATGGAGGCTAGCCATTGGAACAGAGATCTGTCCGTCAATTGCGGATCAAATTCGGGGGCGTTCCAGCCATTTTTACTCATCCTGCCCCTTTGGAAACGTCAGTGCGGCGGTGGGCGGGGTTTATTTTTCTCTTCGATGTTTATTTTCGTCATTCCGCGGCCGACCGCCGACGGAAGTCCAGGTGTGTGCCTTCCGTGTGTTCGTGTCCCCGTTCCCGCCCCCCTCCCGCTGTCTGTGTGCCTGCCCGCCCCCCTCCTGCTGTCCGTGTGCTTGCCCGCCCCCTCCCGCTGTCCGTGTGCCTGCCCGCCCCCCTCCCGCTGTCCGTGTGCCTCCAGCTGTCCGAAAGTCTGTTGCAAAGTAATGACTCCCGCCCGGTGTACACTGTCCCTCCCTAGCTCCTCTGATGTCATTTCTGCAGCGTTGTGGGGTTCACCACGGAGCGTCGATAGAAGTTTGTGGTTTCTTACTACTTGCAGAGTAGTCGCATTCCAGAGGACTTTCCCTTCATTATCCATCCCTGCTTTTCGAGTACAATTGAGTAAAGCCTTGCCCCTTAAACAATTATTGGGTGACGGCGATTCCCGCGCAGTGCAAGTGACGTGGGGCACATGCCGTATTGAGGGAGTAGTTGTAAAGAATTGTATTTTTTTTTAAAAAGCGGATGAACAGTGTTCTACGGTGCCGGCGCCTAGTGAAGCTTTAAGAAAATGTAGGGTAGCGTTTGGAAATACAAAACTGGAGTTTCGTAGCACTTTATCATTTCATTTATCTTAGGAGTCCTTATTCTGTGTTTTGTGTCAGTGAACGCCCTCTTTGGTATTTGCTGGAGCCATTAGAAGGCTAGTTGTAGACATTAGCTATCTGTGTTAATTGCTTGTTAGATGAGGTCTCAGTGAGATATGTTCAAGGGCTGAAAGGTTTAATTTCTTAAGGTGCCTGTAGGTGACATAGTTTCGTGTCACTTCTGCTGGGGCTTTTCAAGTTGCAAAGTTGTTATGTAAAGAGAAGATGTGATGGTCACACCAGATTAAGTTCATGTTTCTTCTTGTTGTGATTAATCCCGGCATGCCAAAGATTACGTGTGGGTCAAGCCACATAGAAATTTTCTTGCCACGTCAGTATGGTCATACCAAATGTTCGTTGCCTAAGACAGAGACAGATGTTGCTTATTGTTGGTTCTGGGATGAAATTAATTAAGGCTTCCTTGAAGGCTCCGTTGTTTGAGGATATTATGTATCGCAAAAGAAATGAGCAGGAAATTCTAAGTGAAGGGAAACACATTTCACGGATCTTATCAGTACTAGGAAAGATTCACATTTAGTAAAGTCTTCCATTTTGCCCGTTCTTCTATATTTGAAAACACCAACGATCTCACCCGCTGGCTACACATGAGGGATCCCGAGTGTGTGCGTGTGTGACTGCTCCAGTGTGTGCGTGTGTGACTGCTCCAGTGTGTGCGTGCATGTGACTGCTCCAGAGTGTGTGTGTGTGTGACTGCTCCTGGGTGTGTGTGTATGTGTGACTGCTCCAGGGTGTGTGTGTATGTGACTGCTCCAGAGTGGGTGTGTGTGTATGTGTATGTGACTGCTCCAGAGTGTGTGTGTGTATGTGACTGCTCCAGTGTGTGTGTGCGTGTGTGACTGCTCCAGTGTGTGCGTGCATGTGACTGCTCCAGAGTGTGTGTGTGTGTGTGACTGCTCCTGGGTGTGCGTGTGTGTGTGTGTGTGTGTGTGTGACTGCTCCTGGGTGTGTGTATGTGACTGCTCCAGATTGTGTGTGTGTATGTGACTGCTCCAGAGTGTGTGTGTGTGTGTATGTGACTGCTCCAGAGTGTGTGTGTGTGTATGTGACTGCTCCAGAGTGTGTGTATGTGACTGCTCCAGAGTGTGTGTGTGTGTATGTGACTGCTCCAGTGTGTGTGTGTGTGTGTGTGTGTGTGTGTGTGTGTGTGTGTGTGTGACTGCTCCAGTGGGTGTGTGTGTATGCGACTGCTCTGGTTGTTTGTGTTCTGGGGGCTCTGGGTGTGTGGAGGGCTCTGGGTGTGTGTGGCTGGCTCTGGGTGTGTGTGTGGCTGGCTCTGGGTGTGTGTGTGGCTGGCTCTGGGTGTGTGTGTGGCTGGCTCTGGGTGTGTGTGTGGCTGGCTCTGGGTGTGTGTGTGGCTGGCTCTGGGTGGGTGTGTGGCTGGCTCTGGGTGGGTGTGTGGCTGGCTCTGGGTGGGTGTGTGGCTGGCTCTGGGTGGGTGTGTGGCTGGCTCTGGGTGGGTGTGTGGCTGGCTCTGGGTGGGTGTGTGGCTGGCTCTGGGTGGGTGTGTGGCTGGCTCTGGGTGGGTGTGTGGCTGGCTCTGGGTGTGTGTGTGGCTGGCTCTGGGTGTGTGTGTGGCTGGCTCTGGGTGTGTGTGTGGCTGGCTCTGGGTGTGTGTGTGTGGCTGGCTCTGGGTGTGTGTGTGGCTGGCTCTGGGTGTGTGTGTGGCTGGCTCTGGGTGTGTGTGGCTGGCTCTGGGTGTGTGTGGCTGGCTCTGGGTGTGTGTGGCTGGCTCTGGGTGTGTGTGGCTGGCTCTGGGTGTGTGTGGCTGGCTCTGGGTGTGTGTGGCTGGCTCTGGGTGTGTGTGGCTGGCTCTGGGTGTGTGTGGCTGGCTCTGGGTGTGTGTGTGTGTGTGGGTGGTAGTAATTGCTGTCTGCTGAGCTCGTCCGTAGGGTACAATAGTTCTCACATTTGCGACAGATTAAGCTATTGGCAATGTAAATAACAATGCCATTTATTTATCTGTTTTCAAAACCAACACATAAATACAAATTTTGTCATTTACAATGCCAATAGCTCTAACTTCTCCTAAGGCGAAACCGTTGCATTGTAAATGCTTGTTTTCCATCTTATCTGTGGTGGTGGTAATGATAACTTAGGTTCGATACAATATTCAAACTTCACTGTTCTACCACTGGGGCCATACAGATGTCAAAAAGACTGGGACTCAAGGCTGAACCCTGCGGGACACCACAACTTATGGATCGAAACTGGGTGGTAAAGGGCTAAAGGAATACTGCATGTTGCCTTCGGGATAGGTAGGAGCACGCCCAATATAAAACCCTGCCCACTATTTCTACCTTCTCCAATCTCTGTAGGAAAACTTAATGAGATACAGTGTGAAAAGCAGTGGAGGGATATAACAAAATGATCAATGCCTCACATCCCATATCAAGTTTGGGAGACGATATAGCCTTTACGGCTAGAGCAGTCGACCTCGAAGCTGGAGAACTGGGTTCAAGTCTCGGCAACGATGCTTAACATCCTGTGATTCTGGTCAAATCACTTAATCTCCCTGTGCCTAACAAAAAATTAATGTGTCCTTGTGTAACAAAACTGGTACTCATGTAAAGCGCTTTGTAACCAGATATCTTCGGGTTTAGTTTGCGCTATATAAAACTCAAAAGAAAAAAGTTTGTTTGGATATATTCAGTAACCTCCAAAAGGGCGAATTCCGTGCTAAAGTCTGCACAGACGCCAGACTGAAGGGGATGGAGAATGTTATTCCACTCAACATAATAGTTTATTTTTTAAAAGGGGCTCAATGAGTGCCTTTTTACAAATGGAGGGAACTTGCGATGCTCTAGAGAGAGGTTGAAGAGAGTGTTAATAAGAACATAGCATAGACAGAAAGGGGGCTTATGGGGACGGTAGCACCAGAAAGGGAGAAGGTATCCAAGACAAGGTGCATACAAATTGTGAACGATAGAGGACAGCAAGCACATATTAAAAACATTTACACTCATTATTAAGTACATTTTAGATGTGTACTTGCATTATCATTAAGCAATTCTCAGATGTGTAATTTGGTTTTAATGAGGGATCTAACGTAAATTCAATACGCTTTAAGTGCTCTTCCCCCTCTCTCTGATCAAGCCTTCATGTATCTCTCACCTCCCACTAACAGCACCTCACACTCCCTTCTCCCCACTTCCTCCTCCTAACTTCAAGTGTCCTAATCTTTCTCCTACACCCCCCCCCCCCCCCCAACCTCCCTTCCGATCCCCACCCCCGGGACCTGAACTGCCTGCCCTACAAGCAGAAAAGGAAAAGTGAAAGGGGAGAGAAAGGGGGGTGTTATAGGTGGCAGCGTAACCATGTACCACTCAGATGGAGTGGTTAGAAAGTATGACGGACAGAGTACTAGTTCTAGCCATGCCTCCGATCCAGCATCATTAACCCATACCCCGGTGTCACTGCCCTTCTAGTCGCCCAGCCAAATGTTAAGTCACACATTACAATTGCAACACTTTTTATTTTTACCAATTCTACCGTTGCAACATTCACCAATTTCAAAGAGCCCCTGCAACATACCCAGTCCCGAAACCACTACCAACCAAACTCCATAGCACAGCGACCTACTCCCAATGCGCCTACCAACCAGCATGGAGTACCAACACTCATTAAGTTACCAGAAATCTTCCCTCACAAACTTACAGCGGGCTCCATAATTCCATAGACACAACTCACAGCTCCTTCCCCACCCCTCCCGCACCTATCATATATCCTGCGGGCACATTCCAGTGTGAAACGCCTTCCCGCACTCAAGGTGGGGCAGGACACAAACCATGTAGAAATGTCATCAGCGCTGTCCTTTTCCCAGCCTAAACCTCGCCGGCTACTGAAGGGTAAACCCGGAAGTGTGCAGCATCTTTTGCGGCTACTCTTCCTTTTCCGGTTCGAAGCGGAGTAGAGAACAAAATAGGACTTCCTCTCGACGTCTAATGCTAGAAGAACTTCCTGAACGTAATAGTGCTGATAGGAGTGAAGCGTGGCGAGCGTGGAGTAGAAGTTATTAGAATGCTGTATTTTTTTCGCATGTGCTCCACAGCGGTGTTTCCAAACCTTTTAGCACCACGACCCCCTTTTTAGAATGACAAACTTTCACGACTCACCCAAGTTTAATTGCCAAGAGGTGGCGATGTTTAATGTAACTAAAGCATTGCATGGGAGCGCACTGTCCTTTTCAGACAGCGCATTTTCTATTGAAATGGCCACTAAATTCGCACAGCCATACTGTTCTACTGATAAAACTATACTGCACAAAAGGGATCATGTGTGGAATCTGGTTTGAGTGGATATTCACATTTGTGCATCTCCAAGTGAAGTGTTTTGATTTGTTTTATTCCTATTCAAATCTTTGGTTCCATCACACTTAAGAATTAACAAACGTGTTTAATTTTTGCTTTCCTACCTGCTTAATGTGTACAGTTTATTAACATTTTTGCACTTTCATATAGCACAAACTCAACCCAAAGGTACTGTAGCACTTTACATGAGCCGCAGATGCATTACAGAATGACATTCAGTTTTGGTTAGGGAGGGGAGAGTAGTGATTTACTCAGAGACACAAGATGTTGAGTGTTTGCCTGGTTCCCCAGTACTAAAGTTGGCAGCTCTCGCTGTTATGACACATCCTCTCATTTCATTTACAGCTATTTAGATTTTGTAGTGTTACAAAAAATGACACCCTACAGCCTTACCGTTCACACTCTACCCCAACAAGATAGCCACATAATTTACTTTACTTATCTCTCTCTAACTGCAAAGTGAGAGAAGTTTGTAAACACCCATCACATGTTAAACAAGCATTTGCAATGCAATAGGTCTCGCATTAATGAAAGTTTGAGCTATTGACATTGCAAATAACACTGCCTTTTATTTTATTTTATTTTTTAAAACATAAATAAAAAGCATCGTCATTTACAATGCAAATAGCTTAAACTCGTGTAAATGCGAGACCTATTGCATTGCAAATGCTTGTTACACATGCTAACACTCTCTGCAAAGATTTTTCCTTATGAGTACCAGTGGAACATACAACTGCAGCAGTGAGAAAGGTGACCAGTCAACCTTTGCAAAGGGCCCTCCACTTCACAGCAGCACAAGTCACATTTTTTTTGGAACTTTTGATCCGTTTGAGCTATAAACAATCTATTGAAATTGTCAGATTATGCAGCAAATTATGTATTATGTGGCAAATATGGCAGAGCCATAATTATGTGGAAAATATTTGCAAACTAGGATATTTTGCCATTCATGTTTGAACTGCTCTTGTGGAAAAGGGGAAGAGAAGTGCTGATGACAGAAACTCCATTGCTTGGGAGACAAATGGCTTGCGATTCCACTTTTCAGGATATTTGGGACATTCCGTGATTGGAAACGTATCCCACTTTTTGAATGTATTGTAATGTCAATAACTCATATGAAATCTTAATTAAACCTGTGTATCCATTGGTTTTATTTATTTTTTTAAAGGTTTTGTATAGCGCTGGCTGGACCCGAAGGTATCGGAGCGCTTTACAAGGGTCTAGACAGGCAAGATTGCATTGAACATTTGGACAATAAGGAAAAATACAAGCAATGGGGACATGAAAAACAATACAGAAAAGACAGGGGGAAGTAAAATGGGGATGGGGAGGAGGAGGGAAGTAAGGGTTGGGGGAAACAGTTGAGGATGATGAATAGCAAAATAGTATACGTGCAAGGGCAAAAACAACAATAGAAATAAAAGGGAGAGAGACAGAAGTAATGGAAAATAGGTCAAGAGGGGAAGGAGAGGGAGTCAGAGCATCGAAAGGGGGAAACCTATACAGAAGGAAGGGTGGTGGGGAATTAGGGTCCAGATAAAAGAATTTAAGTGCCCTGATATTTGTTAAGAAGGTGCAGCTTTAGGTCCTTTTTGAAGCTAGGGTAAGAGGGGTTACAACATATTTCCAGAGGGAGGGAATGTTACATTAATTAACATAATAAACTGTAACCGGTTGGTAAAATGGGAAACAAATACAAAAAAATTGAGATATTTTGCTCATTTTGCCACACCTCTGACTCCGCCCACTGACCCAATCCACAGGTTATTCCTGCCCTCTGATTCTCCACCGACAGTTCCCCTCCTTTTTTCCCCCACTTCGACCACCGGGCATAATGGAGACCCCTCTACAGCCTCCGAGGTGCGCAGGGAAGGGGGGCCCTATGTACCTTGTTTTGGAGAGGTGCCTGTTAGCCTTGCGATTACATGCCGGCAGAACGTGTAAAATGCCAAGCAATATGAAACAGTTTAGAGCTCAGGAAAGACACTCTGCTTTTCCGAGCAATAACAAACAGAATTACAAATCTGGTAAGTGCATATTGCTGCCAGACAGAGGCCCAGTGAAAGTGCATGGAAGGGGCGTGACACAGGAAGGGCACAGGGGACCTCCAACCCTTTAGAGGGGACCTCACTTCTTCGGGGGCCCTATTGAGCCCAAGACAAGTGAATATCTGTTCAGTTTGAGAGACTCTGGGGCCCACATCACATTCTGCATGGGAGAGCTGTCATTTCGCATTACGCCACTGCGACGGCCTCGCAGTCTGGGCTCTCGACAGCTGCTGCCTACTGTCAGGACGCGCCCTGAGGTACAGCCCGCCCTCCTTAAAAAGAGGTTGAGGCTCACGCCGCGGGGGCAGGCGGTTTTTACATTACATCTTTCCCTCCACTGCCCCCACTCAGCCCCCACCACTCGCTGGCATGGGCCCTGCGTCTTGAAGGCTCCAATAGCGGTGTGGTATGTCTCCTGACAGCTCCTTCCGGAACGTTGCCCTTTCCCACAAAATAAGTTTAACTCGAAACTTGGACTAAGTACTGGGAAAGGACGAAGTCGATAGAAGAGGGAGCATGAAAGAGGAGGCGAAGAAGGAGAGAGAATAAAGGGGAGAAGGGAGAGGGAAGAGGGGAAGAGAGAGCGTGGTATAGAAAGGAGGAGCTAAAGGGAAGGGGCAAGATGGAAGGGAAGGAGAGAAAGTCAAGGGATGATTCAGAGAATAAAACTGAAGAAAGAAAGGGCATGGGCGGGAGAGACTAAACAAAGAGAGGAGCTAGAGAAAGAGAGGATTAAGAGACACAGTGTAGGGGCACAGAGTGTACAGAGGAGATATGCAAAGTAAAAGAGAGGGGAAGGAGAAATCTAGAAAAGGTAAGGCAGGGGTGAAGGAGTGAATGAGGGAAGAAGAGTGTAGCAGAGGAGTGTCAGCGAGTGAAAGGGATGAAGAAACAATGAGAGAAAGAGGGTCTGACCGAGACAGACAGTAGAGAGAAACAGTTCGAGAGCGGGGGTAATAAAAGCAGTGCAGGTGGGAAATGGATAAGGGGTGTGAGAGAGAAGGCAAGGAACAGGGAATAAAGGTGGAGGCGTAGAGGGAGGATAATTAGCAAGGAGAGGAATGATGAACCTGAAGGAGAGAAAGAGAGGATTCCTTTGGGGGAAAGTATTGTTATAGCGTCTAATGAGGCGTGTGATGCGCACAGGGAGAAAGACACATGAGAGGCTTTACTGCCTTTCGTGAGAAGAAGACAGAGGAAAGGTGGAGTGACTGAATGAGACAAGGGCAGACGGTAGCAACAGGTTAACAACTGCATTTAATTTTACAGAGCGTTACATGGCACACGGATGGCCTCGAAGCGCCTAAAAAGAAACAGCGAGGCCAAAAACTATGAAGAGTTGTAAAACAAGCAAAGAAGACAGAGGAAAGGTGGAGTGACTGAATGAGACACAGGCAGACGATAGCAACAGGTTAACAACTACATTAATTTTACATAGCATTACATGGCGCACGGGTGGCCTCGAAGCGCCTAAAAAGAAAACGCGTGGCCAAAAACTATGAAGAGTTGTAAAACAAGCGCTCGCCATTCCTGCTGTTTATTTTTGCATCGAGCTTTCACTTTAAAGTGAAAGCGCGATGTAAAAATAAACACGCAGCGCTCTGTCTCCTTTTGGGACGTCCCATCCAGACTGTATCGCAGGGCTTGTTTATATAACACGCCTCCTTGCGATAAGAAACTGCTTCACGACAGAAGGAAAGCAGGCGTGCCAGTCCGGGTGGGCCAGACCAAAAAGCGAAAGGGAGGCAACCAAGAAAGCTTATTTTCAATGGAAGCCCACCATTTACCATAAATCTCGCAGAGCGAGTAGCACATACGCTGCGCTAGGCGAGACCTAAAAATAAGTAGCAATTTATCTGAAAGCATAGCCTGACTTTTGAGCTTTGTCTTTTGAGCGCAGCGATTGCAACAAGTTAAATACATAGTTTAAAGGCATCTTTATTCATTTCTTGGACTTTCACGACCAAACCAAAATTTGCTCTGTGATCCACTGGTCAGGAAACACTGCTCTAGAGCTCAGACAAGTGCAATACCAGCCTTAGCACCATCCTGCCAGACAGAACTGCTTTACAGTACTTTATAAGACCTCAGATTCTGGAATCCCTTTATAAAAAGTTATCTCTAATTTCTTTATAGTGGGCGACTAGTGACGCATACAGTCACCGATTATAAATAAAGGACAATAGAAATCGACTGTAATAACTCATTCCAGATGTGTTCTGTTGTCACAATGTCTGCTGCCAGCAGCAGAGGAGAAAGGAAGTGCAGGTCAGGGAGCATGATTAAAGTAGCTATTTAAAGAAGGATAACGAAATATGGCTTTTCTTTCTTCAGCTCTATTTTTCTAGCTGTAGAGTTACGAGCAGAAAGTAGATATTTATAGCGACATGTTTATTTTTGGCACTCCTTGGGTAGTTATAGAAAAGTTGCCTTGTATTAAACTGTCATTAATATCTGTTTGCAACAACTAGCAGTTTTTTTAATGTGTTTAATTTAGCATGAGGGATTCTATTTTTATTTATGTTTGCAAACATTCTCTCACTTTAATAGGAAACAGCTACACACCAAGGATGTAAGTGATTTGTGGGAAAGGTGAAGGTATTCCCATCTGTTGCAAGGAATAAATTACCCCCTGCCGAACATAATATGGATATTGCAAGTAACTTCGGCGTTCCATAACTTTATAAAGGAACTCAGCCTTGTTCCTCTATGTGGGCATGGAACTAGAGGTGGGCGAGTGAACAGAATTACAGGGAGAGCCAAGCCAAAGTCGAGCCAAGGGTCTGGCTGGGATCTAGAACCTGTGTAAAAGCCAAGCCCTGAAAATATTTGCTCTGTAAAATACACTCAAGCATAATGTAGAAGATAATAAAGCCTCTTCAAAATTCTAGAAAGTTTATTTTCTTAATATGCAAAGCTTTGACATTAATAGATAACAGTATAACATTGCACTGGGAAATACTTATTAAAAATGATAGTTTTAAATATGAACCATTAGTGCACTAAGAGGCAAGACAATTGTCCTGTTAACAGTGTATGTGACCCAGTTTGGTGTAGATCAACATTAGAGTCTATTAAATTAAGCACAGTAGGTTTTAGTACAACTGGTATTTATGAACTCACATATTTGAAACTGCTTTTGCATTCATTAATGAGGAAATAAGAGTTTTGGTGAAATAAAGTATTTGCTTAAGACCACATAATTTAAGTGGGGAAGCTGCTTTTTTTCAAGGGTTCTGGTCTTTCTTAGTAGAAATCAGCCAGGAAATGGGTATCAAATTCACTTTCCTTTTATTAAGGCTTTGTGTTTTTGATCTCTGTGTGCATTTTCTGCAATTTTTATATTTTGTATAGTGTGAACTCGACGTGAAGATATTTAAGCACTTTACATGGTAATTATATGACACAAGGTCACATTAATTGTTTATAGGCGGGGAGATTAAATGAATTGCCCAGAAAACCAGGATGTTGAGCTGATGCCGAGACTCAAACCTGTTTGGCAGTTCTGGCCATAACGCCACATTCTGGGTAGAGGGAGGCAGGCAGACAGAAGCCACGTGAAAGCGTGGCTCGTTATGGGCTGCAGATTCCAACGGGACCTCGAGCTGAGCCAGAGTCAGGCTTCAGGCTCGAACCTGGCTCAAGCTTTCAGTGGCTCTCCAACCTCTATGTGGAACTCCTTAGTGACTTGCAGTATCCTTATCATGTACGACAGGGGGTATTTTATCCCATATATAATATTCAGCACAGTCGTAACTGTAGATGTGCTGGTTGTGACTCTGTGGTGCTATATATTGTTAAATTGTAGGGCATAAGGAGTTGGACAAATAACAGTAACACAGGGACCCTGCAATGTCTGTGAACAGTCTAGCTCTAATATTATTAGTTAAGTTGTGGACATAATCAGTTGGTTGTGGGACCTATATAACAAACTCTTACAGATGACTTGGGAAGTCACTGTGACTGCTGCTGGGGTGAGAAGCAGACCTGCCATGTGCTCACAAATGTAGATGGGGTGGAGTGATGGACAGGGGTCATGAAGCATGGAGTTTTGAACCATAACGCCTACCCTCCCTCACAGCAAAGACAAAATCATCTAGATTCACTTCCCTTGTCCTGGTAAGATTTGATTTGAGCTAAACATAGCAGAACATGCACGCCTGCTTTGGAAACCTGTTGTGTTCAAGGGTTTACAGCTTACCATGTCAGTGATAGTGGCTCTTCACTGAGTCACCAGTCGCCATTTCATGAGTGAAGAAACAGTGTGTCCCACAGCGACACCTATCTTTT
Organism: Lissotriton helveticus; assembly: GCF_964261635.1. Classification (NCBI taxonomy): domain Eukaryota; kingdom Metazoa; phylum Chordata; class Amphibia; order Caudata; family Salamandridae; genus Lissotriton; species Lissotriton helveticus. The sequence continues at coordinate 1,029,185,082 of NC_136068.1, read as the reverse complement.
TGTGTTTTTGGGGTCTTGTAAGATACAGCAGTTCCTTGATTTGCAGGACATAGTTTATTCTATTTAAAAATATATATATTTTATTGAGCAGAATTATAGCAGAGCAAGAAATCATTCACAGTACATATGATTATTAATTAAATGCTTCTTCTTAACTAATAACTGAAATAATATCTTTCCCACATCTTCATCTCAGACAGGCGCAACTCCTGCGCCTAGCCCATATACAGATAATAAATAAAAAAGTGGGGTGCAAAGCAATTTGAACAGGTGTTTAAGCTCAACTTACTAAAAATGCAAGTCGCGAAATGCCAAGTGATTTGTATGCATCAAATCACTGTCCTTTGCATATTATAATCCACTGCAAGTCAATAGCTTATGGGAGTCTCTACTAATTTATCTGACAAAGGCAAAGTCCTAAAGCTGAAGCTAAACAAAGGACCTTATTTATGGGAAACTGAACTAACATTTCTTGGGAGAATGGCTGCTGGCAACTAACCCCAACCCCATAAGGGCACACTATTCATAAAAAATACAGTGTAAGAGGAGTTACCCATGGGTCTCTCAGGATTATTTAGTTGACTATGGGGAAATACATGTGGTTGCCCATAATTGTATAATGGCAGGGCAGCATAGTTTTACCAAGTCATGCAGAGGACGTTCATCCCAGGACCAGTGGCAATTACCAATATCCACACAAGACACAGACTTAGGACTCCATGAAAACACCTCTCGAGTACTGCTTGTGCCCAGCATAGGTAATGTAAGGGACAAGTTGTAAATCATGTGCCATCAATCCTGAGCCTGAGTGGGCCTATAGCATGGCATAACAGTAAATCTGCTTTCAGTAGTAAGAAACTACAATTTTTAAAATAAGATTGTCCTGTAATTGGGCAGCTAAAATGTGTTCAATTATATAATAAAACCAATACGTGCTGTACCTAGCTAAAAAAATAAATAAAATGCAAGTCGCCTTCTACAAATTCTAAAGTGCGGTGCATAGCAGATTTTACAATCAAGTTATTAAAAGACAAATCTCTCTCATGTCCTAAATTCAGAAACTAAAGTGCGGTGCATAGCAGCTTTTACATGATTAAACCATTTTCAAGACATCACAAACCTCCTACTGATCCTAAATGCTAAAGCTAAAGTGCAATGCATAGCAGCTTTTACATAATTAACTCAATAATGTCATTATTACAGATAACACTTCTTTAGATAACATTTTAAATCCTTTCTTCATTAACAAATAGATATATCTTATCCACCAAGAGTTAGCCTTCCTGTCTCAGTCTAAAATGCTATATATTTTACTTTCTTGTGTCATCCATACATTTCCAAATTCCCCAGAATTACTTAGTAGCCCCTGCCCTCTTTGCATAGGCTTCCTCGAAGGTTTTAATATGTAACATTTTTGTATGCCAATGTAGGTAGGTTGGAGCTTTAATTGTCCTCCAATTCTGATGGATCAAGGACCGTGCTACTAAAGCAGACATCGCTATAAATTCTTTCCCCTCTTGGGCGATTGGGCCATTAGAGTTCGGCCTTACAAACCCAAACAATGCTATCTCTGGCTCTGGTTTAAGTTTTCTCTTTAAGCCCTTGTTGAAAGTGGAGAACACTTCCTCCCAGAACTGGGTTAAAAGCAGGCAGGTGAAAAAATATGTAGCCAACCTCCCAAACCCATTTGTTGGTAGCGGAAGCACTTGTCCTCTACTTCTGAATACATTTTATGTAAAACTCTTGGTGTATAATAAGACATCCAGCATGATAAAAATGCCATTCTTAGTACTTTATTGCCATATATCGTAATCTCCTGCCACTCTAGTTCTGAAAAAGTACACTGTGTCTCTTGGGAAATCTTATCTAAAAAGCCTTTTACTAGAGAGCTATCTCTTTGATTCTGTAAAAGTCTGTACCAGTTTCTAAAACCCCTTAGTTTAGTTCTATAATTAGCTCTCAATAAGGGCACCGGCGGATTACTTAATGGAAAGCAACATTTTTTCATAAATTGAGTAATCTGAGAATAAACCCAAATATATGGCGTGCAACTAGCGTCACACCTAGCCTGGAACCCCTGCCATTTTAAACATCTCCCCCTAACTATAAAGCGGCATAATTCCCTAAACCCATTATTGTCCCAAAATTGTATCTGGCTACTCTGTATATGAAGGCCAAGCATTTTGCATTCTGTGAGTTTCAATCCCCAAATTCCTGTAATGTCTTATATCAAGTCTTTTTGGGGAGTTTTGATAAAGACTAAAGTCTGAGATTCTGCTTCTTGCACCATCTTATCCACAAAAAAACTATCCAATGATTCTTTGCCATCTAGTGTTCGAGCCAATATACCTACAAAAGTAGCTTCATAATAGGTTCGCACCTGGGGAAGTGCCAATCCCCCTTGCCTTATGTCGAGTTGAAGCAATGGAAGTCTTACTTGTGAGGCCTTTTTCTTTCAAATAAATTGACGAAATATAGCTTCCAACTGCTTAAAGTAAGCCATGTTAATTTTAATCGGCACATTTGAAAATAAAAATATTAATAATGGTAAAATGGACATTTTTAAAATGGCTACCCTACCGATTAATGTAAGTGGAAGAAGGGTCCATCTATCTAATACAATTCTAATCTTTATAATCATCGCTAAGTAATTCAATTAAAAAAGTTCATCATAGTTGTTAGTAGTGCAGATCCCTAAATATCAAATAGGGTCAAAAGATTGTGCTTGCCGTTGCAAAAAACTTGGAAGAATTTGACTATTTGCGTTAAGTAACAGGATTTCAGTTTTATTATGATTAATTTTATATCCCACAATAGCTTGAAACCGGATACATTCTGTCAATGTTGTCCTGATATTCTGTTCCTCTGGCCTAATGTGAAGAATAATGTCGTCTGCAAACAATTTCAATTTAGACATACCTGCCAGAGGTTCTTTTATCTGCAGAGTATCCCTAATCTTTACAGCGAGTGGTTCTATAAAGAACACAAACAGAGCGGGGGGATAAAGGACATCCCTCACGAGTCCCTCGCCTTATGTCCACACTTCCTACTGCCCGCGAGTTAATAAAGACTTGGGCCTGAGCTCCTTGATATAGGTTTGCCAACATTTGTGTTATCTGTATTCGAAATCCCAACTTTGTAAGGACAGCAAAGAGAGTGTCCCAGTTAACTAGATCAAAAACTTTTTCAGCATCGACCATCATGATTAAAACAGGCAGTTTGTTAGTGTTAAAAAAATCAATTGCTTGAACTAAAAAAAAACTTATTAGATGACATGTATCTTCCTGAGACAAATCCCGTCTGATCTTTATATATTATCGGAGAAACTCGATTTGCTCAAATTGTCATTAATAACTTATAATCAACATTCAACAGACTAATTGGTCTATACTATTTAACATTTTTAGGGCATCTTGTCCTTTTTAACAAAACTAACTATGGTGGACTCCTTAAAAGTAGAAGAAGCTTTCCCTCCTATTCTCACAAAGTTAAAGAGCTCTACCAGAAACGGTGCTAGTTCCTCTCAGAATGCCTTATAAAACTCCGTTGGTAGGCCATCATTTCCTGAGGCCTTTCCACCCGGAATTGAGGCGAGAGCGCTCTTAATTTAAGTTAAAGTAATTTTTGCACTTATTTCCTCTGCCTGGTCAGCTGTAAGCTGTGGGAGATTGATGCCCTAAAATATTGATGTATCACCTCCTTTGACACCTTATATTTAGTTGTATATAAATTGTAATAATGCTCCACAAAGATTTTTGCCTTGTCACAAGTCAATACCCCTGTCTCTGGTTCTTCCAATTCTATAATTAATGTAGTTTCCTGCTTAACTCTGCTTGCCCTGGCGAGCAATTTCCCCACTATCTGACTGTCCTCACATACACGCTGCTGATACATCCGGGAGCTAGCTATTTCTTCCAAATTGTTTCTCCACTACCGAGCACCTCCCCCTGCCAATTAAAGCAGTATCAACGGCGCATTGCAGTTTAGTAATTTGTTGCCTCCGCATCTTAGATTGCGCTGCCGTAAATGCCAACATCTGGCCCGCAATGTTGCCTTAAAGGCCCCCAGACCGAGAAGAGAGCTGCTGTGCCCATATTCTCCCGGATGAATGTCTTAATCCAAACTTTAATGTCCTCTACCCATTTAGGGTTTGAAAGGAGGAGCCGATCCATCTGCCACCTGTATCACTCCCGCCTTACAGCTTCTACTTTGATCTCAATTATAACTAGTGAGTGATCTGAGAATGAATAAGCCCTGATTTCAGCACTTATACAATTAACATAGCGAGGAATAAGAAAGAAATCGATACGGGAAGTTGTCTGGAATCGTTGTGTATCTCCTTGGTGCGCCTCGCGCGATGGTTCTAGGAGTTGATAATCCCGTGTCATGAAGTTTAAGATTTTTAGCTTTAGTTGCTTTTCTGCTTTATTAGAGGTGTCCCTTTTAAACCCTGAATGAAATTAAAATCACCTCCTAATATTATAGGTTCTCTATGCCTCTAACCAACTCATTAATCTTTATAAGAGCTATATGATCATCACCAATTGGGGCGTGATAGTTTATAAAATTAAAAGGTATCCCGTCTACCCTGGCGATGATCCAAATACACCTCCCTTGGGGGTCTCTCATAACTTGATCAATCTCACAATAAATCCCTTGCCCAAAATAAATAGCTACTCCCCTAACTGCTAGCCCAGCAGAAACAAAAATAGACTTTGAATAATATTTAGCAATACATTTTTAGCTGAATTTGTTTTTAAATGAGTCTCCTGGAGATATAAAACCTGAGGAGAAAAAGAGGTTAGCCATTAAATCAGTCCACCATATTTTTTCTTATTGGACACACCGTTAACATTCATCAATATTATCCTTATTTTAAGATCCATATTTCTTCACACATTTATTTTTACAGAGTGAAACAATAACGAATTGCCTTTACAACAATAAATTTAATTATTTTCATCCCCCCCCACCCACCCCCTGGAGCCCAGTAATCCATCGGTGCAGGCGAGAAAAAAAGTTAGTTTTGATTTCTTCACACATAAATGCAGTAAAAAAACAAACAATTTTTATACCCCTGCAATATGTTCCTACAAACTATTCTGTCCTCTTATTTAATCTCATAATTACTCTTTCTTCTATAATTCTGCACTTTTTCCCGCACTTTTACTCCCCTTACCCCTTCCTCCCTACCTCTCCCTCCCTCTTGCCTATCCCCCACCCTACCCTTTACCAAGCCCTGTGTCTCTCCCCACCCCTGGCAGTTGGGGAATAGCCCACCATACCCGCTGCCTCCCCTCCCAGGAAAATCCCTAAGCTGGGTGCCATGGTATTGCACCCTAATGTGACCTACTACCATGCCCCCCTTGATATAAAAAAAAACCGAAATCATTATATATTCAGAATCAAAAGAGAAGAGCAAGAGTCACTTCATTCTTTTCTGACTTTCTACTTCTCCGTAGTGATTTTCTGCAATAATTCCTGTGCTTCATCGTGATTTGCAAACATGTGGAATTTCCCTTTGACCAGGAATCGAGCTTTGATTGTTGGGCTATGGCCGCCTGGGTTCCCATTGCCTTTAACAGATACAGAAGCTTAACAAATTCTTTCAGACGACAAGCTGCTGCAGAAGCAGTCAGAAAAAATACAGCAACATGAACTTGCCGAGAAGAAAATTGTTTCTTTTGAATGGCTCTGGTCAGTTCCTGTTCTTTCATTCGGTAGTCCGCAAAGTTGACTAGGATAGCTCTAGGTAGCTTTGTATTTGGAAATAGCTGAGCTGGAACTCTATGTGCCCACGTAATAGTAAGCACACCAGAGAACTCGGGTAGCACATAATCTTTGATGAATGACTCAACCCACTGGGGCATCTGTGTCCCTTCGCCCAACCAGCCGTAGGTTAGATTGTCAAGAATGGTTTTCCAACTCTTCGAGCTTACTTTCCAACAACATTTTCTGTTTCTTATCTAGTGTGGCCTGCTGCTGCATTGAGGTCATCTGATCTTCCAGAAGAGAAATCCTGGATTCTGCTTTTGTAGTCTTACCGGAAAAGAGCCAACTGATTCTTCAATTTTAGAGAGGCGCAAGTGTAGTGCTGCTATTTCATTCGCTTGCGTTATTTTCAGCTTCCGCATCTCGTTGAGGATGAGATTTAACATGGTTTTAAGATCGTATTGGAAGCTAGTCCCAGGCTCTACTAACTGGTCTCCAAGAATATCTTTCAGCCCTTGCCAACCCTGCTGCCCCGCTGCCAGTTGTTTACCTGCCCCGCAGGATAAGGGAAGAATATCCAATGGTCTCAAGATGTAGCCGGACTCTGGGTGGCTAATGGAGCACTCCCTAATGAAGTATCAAGAAGCTGGTGTTCTGAAGTTGGGCTTTGTAGAGGCAGGGAGGGCATTTTAGTTTTGAAATAGAGCAGGTATTCCTTAGTCTTACTTTGAAGAGCACTGGAGGAATTTTTCTGTGCATTTTCTTGGTCCAATGTAGCTTCTAGATACTCTAATATCAGTTTGTCTACAACAGATTTCGCCCCGGACATGACTAAGATGGGTTGGACACTATCCGGTCCTTCAACTCCTCTATCAGAAGACGCCTCCTCCCGGTTGATTTTTCGGGCCTCTCCTGATTTTGATCCTCTAGACCCCTTGCCCCTTGATCATCCACAGAGCTCAAAGGGCTGAAGATTGGGACTGACCCCTGACAAGCCTTCAGGGAGCGTTCAGCTCCTGCGTTAGCGGAAGCGGTCTTCATCTGAGCTATTTGGGTTTTAGACTTCAGGGCTACATTTGAGTCAACATGAGACATGAGCCATTACATTGGCAATCTTTAGGTGTTTCCCCATCCTATATATATTCTATAACGGACGAATTTCACAGCTTTTGTACGAGTGAAATGTCCAACTAACTATAACGTCCCTGAAACCTGTGTTTTTTTTCAGTGAATTTCTAAGGTTTTTTAAATGCTAATTTCTAACTATAATGTGCCTGAAACCTATGGTTTTTTGAGTGAATTTCTAAGGTTTTTTTAATGCAAATTTCTAACTATAATGTCCCAGAAACCAATGGTTTTTTCAGTGAATTTCAAAGGTTTTTAAAATGCTAATTTCAAACTGTAACGTCCCTAAAACCTATGGTTTTTTCAGTGAATTTCAAAGATTTTTTAAACACTAATTTCTAACTTTAATGTCCCTATTAAGTCCCCTTGAATCCTAGGGGGCCCTGGGGGCCAACTAGTCCACCAGGTACCTCCATTAAGCGCCACAGAGCTGTGCTGCAAAGAGGTGTTGTGAGGCCACAGCCCTTTTTACACCACGCTGCAAATGCAGCTTCTGGCACACTGCTCCTCAGAGCATGAAGTCCACTTGTGTCCTGAGGTCCTCAGGACACAGGAGGACCTCATCACCCTACCAGCAGTGCACCAGAGCAGCATTTGCACCTCTCTGCATTACAGCTCTGTGGCGCTTACAGGAGGTACTTGGTGGGCTAGTTGGCCCCCAGGGACCCTCCGGATTGAAGGGGACTTAATCCCCCAATTTGCAACATGCCAGGGGGCATTTTGCACCCTTGTTATATCAGGCCCCTCTGTCCCACTGTGCAAACACGCCCCCTGGCGCATTGTAACTTGGGGGATAAAGTCCCCTTGAAACCTGAGGGTCCCTGGGGCCAACTAGCCCACCAGGTACCTCCAGTTTGCGCCACAGAGCTGCGTTGCAGAGTGGTGTAAAAAAGAAGCGTGGCCTCAGACCACTTCTCTGCAACGCAGTTCTGTGGTGCAAATTGGAGGGGCCTGGTGGGCTAGTTGGCCCCCAGGGACCCTCAGTATTCAAGGGGAATTAATTCCCCAACTAACAACGCGCCAGGGGGTGTGTTTGCAGTGTGGTGGAAAAAGGGGGTGTGGCCTCTTGCTAGATGCCAGCGTTTAAAAAAAAAAAAATTCCTACAAGGGGGGCTGTGCGGCCCCCTTCTTTTACAGTTTTGGGGCCCTAGGGACCCCATCCCCCAGGGCCTCACCCCTTTTTATTCATTTTCTTCTTTTTTGTTTTTTTAATCGGGAAGGGGGCCGCGTGGCCCCCCTCCTGAGGCAAATTTCGCCCGAGGACCCCACCCCCCGGGGCATGGCCAGTCGTTTTTTTAAATGTATTTCTTTGGAGGGGTCCGTGTGACCCCCCTCCTCAGGCCAATTATGGCCCGAGGCCAGCCGTACCTTTTTCTTAAAACTTATTTTTTCTCACAGGGGTACACATAACTGATTTGCCTAAGTTCACTAATAGCCTTTTCATCAGTGCAGAAGAAGTAATGTTTCTCAGTGCATGGTTTAAAACATTCCTCTTTTAATATTTCTGTCTGAGGTATTAAGCTGAAACTCTACCAAATGTTAAATACACTTTTTTGAATTTTAAAGACACATCTTATTCTAACATGATGTTTGTGGCATGATTTACAAGCCAGTTATTTTCAGAGATGGGCATTTGCAGGGACTCTAAGAGCCACAGCCCATCATCGGCTCTCCTCTTCCTGTTACTCTGTGGGATCGCCCACCTCTCTTCAACAGTCTATACAAATTCCAGCACAAGGCTGTTTGGAGTAGGGTTGGGCAGAAAAACTCCGCTCCATGGAGCAGATAAAGCCAGCCACCCCCGCTCCCCGGCCCGGTACCTGCTTCTGTAAGCAGCCAGGCAGAGGAGAGCCTCCCCTGGCCCCGGTGGACCCCCGTCCCTAGTGCCCGGACCCTTTGCTGGCTTGCAGGATGGGGGGCTCCCGCTGTACGGAGCACGAGCCCTGGGCCCGGTCCCAGCTTCCGAACCCAAGCCAGGTCGGGAAGACCCCCTTCCACAGCGCCCGACCCTCGGCTGGCTTGCAGGACGGATGGCTCCTGCACGCCGACGGAGCACGAGCCCCGGGCCCCTTCCCAGCTTCTGAACCCTAGCCGGGGAGAACCTCCCAGGGCCCCGGTGGACACCCGTCCCCAGTCCTCGGACCCTCGGCTGGCTTGCAGGACGGGGGGCTACTGCACCCTGGGACACTGGGACGGAGCACGAGCCCCGGGCCCGGTCACAGCTTCCGAACCCTAGCCTGGCAAGGTAGAGCCTCCCCGGGCCCCGGTGGACCCCCTTCCCCAGCGCCCGGACCCTCGGCTGGCTTGCAGGACGGGGGGCTCTTCCACCCCTGGGCCCGCCGGACGAAGCATGATCCCAGGGCCCAGTCCCAGCTTCAGAACCCTAGCCAGGCTGGAGAGAGCTTCCCGAGGCCCCGGTGGACCCCCGTCATCAGCGCCCAGACCCTCAGCTGGCTTGCCGGATGGGGGGCTCCCGCACCCTGGGACAGAGCATGAACCCCGGGCCCGGTCCCAGCTTCCGAACCCTAGCCAGGCCAGGGAGATCCTCCCCCGGGCCCCAGTGGACCCCCTTCCCCAGCTCTCGGACCTTCGGCTGACTTGCAGGACAGGGGTCTCCCGCACCCTCGGACCCTGGAACGGAGCACGAGCCCCGGGCTCAGTCCCAGCTTCCGAACCATAGCTTGGCCGGGGAGAGCCTCCCCGGGCCCGTGTGTTATAGCCTACTTATTTGTGTAACCTGTATTCCAGCCCTGCTGCCTCTAGCTGCTCAGCCAGAGTGTGAGTTGGTCTTAGAATCTTGGTGTGCCTGTGATCCATGGAATGCCTGGGTGTCTGAGTGGGATGAATGTTGGCAGTTAGAGATGGGCTGAGCAGCTAGGCATGTTGCTCCTGGTGGGGCTGGTACCACATTAGGCTGGCTGGAGTCAAAACTGTTGAAACCTGAACTGGAGACTCAATAAAGAAGACTTAATTATACATCCTGGCTCCTGGTGTCTATCCTCAGAGGACACAACATATTTTGGCGACAAAGATAGGATTCAAACCCACGCGTGCAAAGCACAATGGATTACAGTGAGTTGGAGGAGTAGTTCAACTACAACTGCAATTGGTGTTCCAGCCACAAAGGAGTACAGTGAGTTGAAGGAGTAGTTCAACTACAACCACAATTGGTGTTCCAGCCACAAAAGAGTACAGTGAGTCGGAGGAGTAGTTCAATTACAGCCACATCTGGTGTTCCAGCCACATTGTTATCTTCAAAAGTGTTTGGTGAGTTGGATGGTTAGCCTCTCTACAACCTGGTGTTAGTGTTCCAGCCACACCGCGCAAATGTGTCTACAGTGTCTTTTAAGATAAGACACAATTTGGGATTTGTAGTCATAAAGGTGTAAGTACATAAAGTGTGCAGTGGCTGCATAGATGGAGAATTTTGAAGTGATTTATTCACAGTAGTGGAGATTTAAAGTACTTCTAAGACTACAGAGATTTATATTGAAAAGGTATTATGTCACAACGATATCCCTTCAGTAGTAGCACAGATGGACAATGTTTTATGCATGACAAGAATTTTAACAAAGATTGTGACCAGTATTTCAACCAAAGGCAGTACATCTACCGGATACTACGTGCTACTGTGCAGCTGCATGTTTGAAGAAACGAGGGAGCTGCCTCTACTTCGTCAATCTCTGGACGACTACTATAGAGGCAAGGTGCTTGCTCCATGTCTTTGGGCACTTTGGGGCGTCTTGTTGATGGTTCGTTTTTACATTGTTGCAGATACTTGTACAAGAATTTGCAGGCAGAATATTTAGGAGCGTTTATTAGTAGGTGCACTGGAAGGGAAGTTGGAGCAGCAAATCATTATACAGTTTTTTATTATTTGGCCATTTTCTACATCTTATGCGGGAAGATATGGAGGTAATGGTTCTAATCCATTGTCAAAATCCAGTCTCTAATACCTTTTTGAGGTGAGCCTTTCTTTTGTTTTTATTGTTATTGGCAGCGCATCACTATGTCAGTTTGTCTGCTATCTTTGAAATTCAAAAGCTCAGGCGCGCGCTACATTCAGTACGTGGGCTCTTACCTGCGATGCCTCTGGTGTTTCCTCCATGCTGCGTACTCCTGCGAGAGCTCCTCTGTGACATTTTAGCATTGTTTGGGAGCGTTTTGGTGCATTCATGTGCCGTGAGCCACCCGGTGCAAAGCTGCATGCGTGCCGCCATCTTAGGGTGGGTGGTGGCACATAGATACATAACGTTCCTTGGTACCTTCTGGTTTTCCTGCCAACCGCGGCACACGTGCATCATGCTGTAAAGCTTTTGAAGTCAATATGAGGACCGGGGTCAATGCGCAGTGTCTTCTCTTCAATATCGTTGAATCGTCTCCTTCGAAATCCTCTGTTTCATGTATGTCAGAGGTAGGATGACTCTTCTCGCTATTTCCGTGTGGCCACATGTTTTAACCACGACACTATACGAGGAACTTGTTACTCTTTTGCCATCAGTTAAGTTTTCCTGCAGCGTTTTTGTTTGATGGTGACCCAAGTTGCCTGAGTTTGGCAGTGACCTCAACATGCAAATATTGTCAGAGGTTGCGGTGCGTGCAGTCTTAGACTGGCTGACGATGTGTATTCGGAGCAGCATATCTGGCATGTTACTTCATCTGATTATTTTGAGTCTGATTTATTTTTTTTTCGCAAAAAAGAACATATTCAAGTAATTTAGGTTTCAGTGTGGAATATTACTTATGACAAATGTCTTGCACTCTTACCTTTGTAAATGTTTACAGTGTTGCTTTTCTCTATTATGTCGCAACTTCCTATACTATAGTGTGCTGTGTTTAAAGCTACAGAGTACTTATCTCTTAGGTAAGTTAGTGTAACCTTCTTTTACAGTACATTTGATGTAGTGATGCCACAGGTTTACGCTTTACGCTTTTGGGTCTTATATTAGTTTTTGGGGTGGTCATCACAGTTGGTGCAGTACCCATAGCTTGGGTGTGAGTAACAGCCCTTTTCACAGTTATGTTTTGTTAACCTTATATGACAGTGTGTTATCTCCAAGGGGGTTGGGTATGGGTTAGTTCCCATATTGGATCCAGGTTAATCCCTCAAAAAGGGGTTTGGACATGGGTTAGTTCCCATAGTAGAACTAGGTCAACCCTTACACTGGGTTGGGATATGGACTTAGTCTCCTTTTTCAGTTGCGCGCAGTACCAAGGTACATCCCTACACGGGTGTTTCTATGGGTGACGACCCATATACATTTTGTTTTCTTACTTTTGGGATTGTAGTTGCAGGGTGTGTTGCAGTTTGCGTCTGTATGCATTTGCTTACAGTGTTTATTTCAAATCTTACATTTTATATTCCTACAGAATTGTACTATTTGCTCACTCTTTAAATAGCTTTCATATTTTTGCGTGGGGGAGGATGGTAGATATTGTTGCTCAACCTTACGATGCTGTATTGTAACCATCCTGTCTTTTTTTTATGGTTCTATCTTCTTTGATGCTCTGTCCTTTTGGCGGCATCTTTGAGATTCGTTTCATTACTTTACCTGTGTATAGTTCTCCCGTTTCCTTTTTGTTTTTGTTTAAGGAAAAAGGGATAATGTTATACCCTACTTATTTGTATAACATGTATTCCAGCCCTGCTGCCTCTAGCTGCTCAGCCAGAGTGTGAGTTGGTCTTAGAATGTTGGTGTGCCTGTGATGCGTGGAATGCCTGGGTGTCTGAGTGGGATGAATTTTGGCAGTTAGAGATGGGCTGAGCAGCGAGGCAGGCTGCTCCTAGTGGGGCTGGTACCACATTAGGCTGGCTGGAGGCAAGACTGTTGTAACCTGAACTGGAGAATTAATAAATAAGACTTAATTATACATCCTGGCTCCTGGTGTCTATCCTCATAGGACACAACACGGTGGACCTCCGTCCCCAGCGCCCCGACCCTCGGCTGGCTTGCAGGATGGGGGCTTCCGCACCCTGAGACCCCGGGATGAAGCACGAACCCCGGCCCCGGCCTAGGTACTGAACCCTAGCCAGGCCGGGTGAGAGCCTACCTTGGCCCCGATGAACGCTCCCGCACCCCGGGGCCCGCCGGACGGAGCTCAAGCCCCAGGCCCAGCTTCCGAACCCTAGCCAGGCCGGGGCGAGCCTCCCCAGGCCCGGTGGACCCGCTGTCCCCAGCACCCAGACCCTCGGTTGGAACCAAGAAGGGTTAAGCCCAGGCCATGTCCTCTCCCGAATGGCCTGCCCGGGGGGCCCTTTTTTCTCGACTATTAAGCCCCCACATATTGGGGGCTTACAGAACTCTGGGGAAGGACAAAAGTTGGAGGCAGCCCAGCCGGCCAGTAGGCCAGCCATCTGGCCACCCGGCCCGCAGGGCCATCTGATCACCCGGCCCGCAGGGCCATCTGGTCACAGGGTCCGCAGGGCCATATGGTCGCCTGGCCCACTGGGCCATATGGTCGCATTGCCCGCATGGCCATGTGTACGTGCAGCCAGGTGACCAGATGGCCCGGGATGACCCAGTGCCCAGATGGCATGGGAGGGTTCCGTACCCAGTCGCCCTTGCAGTCTGGCGAGGGTGGACAGGTGCTCCGAGGCAGACGCTCAGAAGGCTCCTTCCTAGGGGCTGCCACTGCTCACCTCCCTGCTCGACATGCCCGAGAGCAGCGGGAAGAGGAGGCCCGGATGGCCCGGGCCATCTGGTCGCCCTGGCGACCCGCAAGGGATGGTGACCCCATCCCCGCACCCCGGTGGGGCAGGGACAGGAGGGGACGTGGTGAAGGCGGCCTCCTGTAGGCCCAAGTTACCCCCTCCACGTCCCTGCCGCCCGGCCCGGCAGAGGGCGTCCGCGGGCGCCCACGCACGGAGAGACAAAAGCTTTGGTCAGAGGATGACTTTCAAAGATCACAGCGAGGTAGCTGCTCTGCTACTTACAAAACCCTGACCCAGAATCAGGTTGTCTACGAATGATTTAGCATTGGTACCCCACGGAGCGAGATATGGTCTCTTCCACCCTTGTATATTCAAAGTCACATTTTACAACAGAACATCTTCCTATGAAGATCCTGTCCGACTGCAAAGCTTCATCAATTCAAACAAGCTGGGTCAAATGGACTCTTCCAGTCCTTCCTCCTCACATGTTACTTGACTTTCTATAATTTCGAATGAATGATTTCACTTCAATGTGTTTGTAGATTCTTCAGTGTTGAATGCCTATTATACTTTTAGGGCTACATACAGCCTTTGAAATTATGGTTACTGTTACTTAGCTTTTTGTTCAGGTAAGTCGTAATTAAAATTTCGTTGTTTAGGATGTTTCCCGGACAGGAGAAATCAATGGCCAGAAGTCATCCATTGTGCTGCTAGATACAAGAGACCACCTTCATCTCAGTGCCTGACCTTGTTTAGGCACAACACAAAGGTTTCTTGGGTATCAGCTCCTACATGCGGGATGGCCCAAGTTCAAGGCAGATTTGAGAGCAGGCCCAGTGTAGCGAAGTAGAAAACACACTTCTATTCCTCAGCAGCAAAACTCCTGCAAGAAGGTGAAACAAGGGCAATGTGACAACTGGGACAGGAGTCTTTCTGTTCAGGGGAAAAGGGGGTGTTTTTATAATGCGCACAGTTTACCTCACTTTAACCATTCACATACTCATCGAAGAATTCTGGGAAGAGATTCTTTAGGGATGAGCCAGTACTCAGCCCAAAGAAAAATGGATCTGAGGTGTCCAGAGACTTGGGTGTATGTACGCAGACCCATCTTGTTAGTCTATACGAAGCACATGACCTAAAAAGAAGCCTTCTGGCCCATCCCTTTTGTTGACAGGAGAAAAAGGGACTGAAGTTTGGGGAGCAAAGGGAGAACCCCAACTAAACTGCTTCTTAACATACAGATACCTTCAGCAGGACAAAGAAACTGCATATGGAAACCTCTAGGAGGAGGAAGAAACCCCAGGGTGGATTGTAAAAATGTTGTGTGGTAAAATACACATTCTGGAAATCTACCCTCATAATCGCAAGTCAGACCCATATGAGCAGTCAGACAAAGCGATTTGAATTCCTTTGTGTAACTGAGCCAACTGGAGAAGACTTAATGGTCCAATACGCATATGCTAATATATTAGTAGTTAGGTCTGGGGATCTTATTTTTCTAAGCTCATTATTGTGAACGACGTTCCTTCCAAACAATAAAATCTGTTTGTAAATTGCTTTCTGTATGCGTATTTATTTGGTATCTGATCACTTGTTGGTATAATATACTGGAATGGCCAATGTTGTGGTTATATTATCCTGCCTAGTTTTTTAAGAGTGCTGCGTTAATGCTATACTAGCTCTGACTCTTGTAGCTAGACGGAAATGTAAAACACGCTGAATTGAGTTTCCACTCAAGCACGCTCCAATCAAAATAATAGGCACATGCCTGGGTCTCTTGTTTTTTGTTGATTTCTTTACTTTTTGTTGATCTTTAAAATAGATATACAGGCAAATGCTGACTTAGTGATCAGAAGTGCAGGTATTGTTGTAGCTAACATGTTTCGATCTTCGTCTTTCAGTCCTTGAGCTTTTCAAAGAAAATGACAAAAATATATTCCTGGTACACTATTCTATAGGAGTAACTTTCAGTGTAAACTTCAGTTTCTCGTTTTGGTACCAGACAGGATGCACTAACAGGTAGAGAGAAAAATGAAGGTGCTCGAGGACATAGCATTATTTAGAAAGTAAAGGGTTCAAAATATTAGGGGATAGATTTATCATAGTATTGTGTTGCATTTGCGTCACGCATAGTGCCACAAGGAAAATGCAATACTAAAGTCAGATTATCGAAGCAACACAAGGCTACCTTGCATTGCCCTGCATTGCTTGGTAAATCTGGAGTAACGCAAGGCAGCTCAAGTTACTTCCTTGCGTTTCTCTGTCGTGGGAAGGTGTTGTATAGAGTGTAGGTGTTCTCACACATCCACACATAGATTTTGTCGCACCCCCAGATTTACCAAGGCCGATGATGGTGATGGGTGGCTGCCCCTTTCGGACTGGGAGATGTGCTGCACCAGGAAGGCAAAGGACACTTACCATCAAGAGCTTATGCCAACTGGGCTTTGAAGTCCACCAAACAATGTTATTCACATACACAGAGAGGCCATCATCATATTCTTGGTGGAACTGCTACTTTTTTTTACATATAGGGAAACTCATTAACCATGACTACTATCCACAGGCTACTATTGCAATTTTTTTAGGAGCCTGCTCTACACTCCCCTCTTTGCAGAGAATGGATCCTCCAGCTGCAGCAATACTGATTAACCGTACTGTACTAGGCTGGTGTAGACAACCTTGCTTACTGCCTTCCCAGACATCGAAGCCCTCCCAGCATACAAGCAGAAGCAGATTGCAAGTAAGAGCATGCCATCCCACAAGCCCTCACCATGTAAATCTGAAGGAGAGTGCCTACAAGCCGTCAATCATGGCCAAACGTGCAGTGGGTGGAAGCATTTGAAGTTTCTGATACACCACCAGGGCGACCAGCAAGGTCTTTACGTTTATGAGCATCCATCAGGAGCTACCAGTCACTGAGGAAGACCATGGCCTACAAGATGTGGAAGTGCTATTGTAGTGCCAGAGGCACTTCCGTATATATTGGGACCACGTGATGATCTTTGACTACCATTGTTTTAATTGATTTTTAGGTCTCGCTGATGATGCAGCGCGAAAGCGCTGTGGCCAGCGATCTCTATTGTGGTCGTCTTGCGCACACGCGCATTGCTCCCCCCCCCCCCAGCCGCCATGGGCTCACCATGTGCCTGGAAATGTCTGGATTCGTCTGGGGACACCCAATGTCGCCAGGAATGCCTCACTAGTAAACAGTTGCTAAGCGCCACAATAAGTGAGGTAAGGAAAAGCGGTTCAAGTAGGGCCTCTGTGGAGGGGGGGCAGGAGGGGGAGGGCTGCTGACAATGCCCAGAGCTGACCGTGCCGCCCCCGCAGCACCCCCACAGTTCACCTGCAGCTTCACTCTCTCGAGGTGAAATGCCCCCATTGATGTTTACGTGCTTCCCTCTGAAGATGGGACCGACTGAGGAGTGCACAGTAGTGGGGGCAAAATGCGGTGGAAGGGCGAGTCACGGGGGTAGGGTGCTGGTAGCCGCAGCATTATGGGGAAGTGGGGGTGATGTGTGGTGTAATACGCCGCTGACTCACCCACTGACTCACCATGGCTCCACTGCATCTCACTCCCATCGCTCCTGTCCCTGCTCCTGCGCCCTCCGTACCTGCGTACCTCCCTGCCTGCTTGTGCGTTGAAGGTCCAATCCCTGATGACCGTTGGTAGGCGTGGCAGTGGAAGTTAGGTTTTGTTGGTGTATCAGGCAGACAAGCGGGAGACTACACAGCGCCTGCAGGATACAGCCGATCCTAGAAGGGCCGCCTCCGCAGGGCGGTGAGTCGCACACTTAGCGGCCACCCACAAATGCAGCCGCTCTTGTTTTATTTGGCCTCTGCTCCTCCTGGTCCGCATCCCCCTGGTGTTCGTGGTTAAGCCAGCTGTCGTGTGCCGAGGTTTGCGGGTCGTGGCTCGTGATAGCAATTCAATTCACTGGCAGTGGAACCTGGGAGGGTTTGCTCGCTCCTCACTCCTCTGTGCTTCCGTGCTGTCTCTGCCCTCGCGTCCTCAGTGACCACCCACCACATCTGAATGATTCTATACTTTTAGATCAGACATCCGTGGATACAAAAGTCTTTGGAAGAACTATCAGCTTATTACAAGGTAAATTGCATCAAGATTAATTTCTTAAAAAACAAGATCATATTCTTCAAGAAAAATGGTGCCTTGTACATTTACTCTGCTTAAATAGAAAAAGTACCTCCTACAAGTATCTGGGAGTATGGTTTTAAGGAATGAGGCCTGTTCGATGCCCACAAGCTAGTGCTCAAAAGTGTGGTGCAATATCAAAGCATAGCATTCATCAGATTGTTGAAGAACTTCTCCCGATCAAAAGTCATTAAGATTTGTAAAGTCGTACAGTACAAATTAACTCCTACATTTCTATACAGCATGATCGCTTTTAGAAATAAGCTGGGCCATTTACTGTAAAAATTACAGCTCATTGTCTACCGCCATGCATTCTGATTACGACTTCCCAAGTGCAGATCTGATTGAAATTTGATCTGAGTTACCAGCTGATGCTGCTCTCGATTTTTTTTCATATTGTACAAAGGTAATGAATGCCACCCTCAGTTCAATAAATAATCCACTGCAATTATGCATAACACCTGCCAATTTCCCCAGGAAATCTTATTTTGAAGCAGGTTTGCGAGGACTAGCTGCGGGAGGGATTCAGGAGCTGGAGCTGCAGTGTAAAGTAAAATCCAGAATGTTGAATAAACAGGCCAATTGCTTTCTGTCCCACAGGATTTTCATAAACCACAATTTATTAATGTGGCTATATCTCACTATAATTCACTATTTCTACATCAACAATAATATCTTACACAAGCAAAGGCAATTGAAAAATAGAGGCAGCTGTGATTTAGGGTGGGCTTGATTCCCTTCCGTGCTTCCTAGAATGGAGGATTTCTATATCAGGAGCAGGAGGTGAAAATTAGACTTTACTTCATTTATTCTTCATTGCAACCAAGTTAAAACATTTAAAAAACGCCATATTAAACTTAATTTCCCAGGAACACTAGCGTAAAAAGAGAAGTAACAGAGTTCAAGGGTCGTTCAGTCACATCTGGGGCTGTCCATATATGCGTTAGTAGTACCCTCTTGCTTTCCCTCTTTCTTGGCTGCTCCACAGCTGACTGAAAGCTAAGTACTGGAACACCAGTCCCCTTACACGTTATTGTTATCCCTCACACCTATTGTGCCTTTTTTAGGTCTCGCTGGTGATGCAGCGTGAAAGCGCTGTCGCCAGCGAGACCTATTGTGGTCGTCTTGCCTGCCAAGTGGTACAGACTGGGGCATGAGCCGATTGATTTCTGTGGACGCGCTTCTAAAGATTCGCGCTTGCACAGACGCGCTTCCATATACACACACAGCCCCTGCTTTCGCTTGGCTAGCATGCACTTACTGCGCGCTCACACACACACAGCCAGCCCCCCTTCCTTAAACACACACACAAGCACACACACGCAGACACGCGCGCACACACACACGCGCACACTTACACACACACACACACCCACGCACACACACACATACACACACACGCTCACACGCGCATTGCCCCCCCCCGCCGTCCCACTCACCGCATCGGCGGCCTCAGCCGCCACCCCTGACTTCTGCAGCCACCGCGGGGCTCTCCCTCAGGCATGGGAGCCCCGCGTCAGTACTGCTTCTCTGGGCCAGCCACTCCGTGGGCGCGGGCTTCCCATAGAAGACGGAAGTCCCGCCCTACAACAGGCGTGACGCACCCAAACTTTCGGTTTCGGGATGTGCACGCTCACGGCTGCACATCCCGACATCACGGCCTCTGGCAGGAAGTTTTCATTTTTACTGAACACGGGCACAGGAGCTCGCACAGAGGAGCTGGGAGCAGCATGCCAGCTGGACGAGAGCAAGTACGCCTACATCCGAAGTACGGCACTTTCGGGCGGGTGATGGGGAGATGGGACTAGTTCTTAAAAGTCATCACTAGTGCCCGTGCGTAGCTCGCAGCATGACTCAGGAGTTGGTTGCCATGGTAATACGAACACACTTGTTCTATAATTGCAATGGTTTTTAATAACCGCGTGAATAAAGATGTGACACATGAAAGTGTTTAAGACCACCACAGAGCACACACTAGAAGCTGAAGCAGGCTGGGTTCCAAGTGTCTCCCTAGCAGGGCTTTAAGTGGGATGAAAAAACTAGGGGGTCTCTCAAAGGTTGAGGATGGGCCCTTTCAGCGCTCCCTGTCTGTTCACCCCACCCCACCCCAGTGAAAGATCTTCCTGTGCGCGCGCCCTGGACATCTTTAGGGAAGCCTGATCCTGCGCCCACCTCGTCCTGAA
Source organism: Lissotriton helveticus (assembly GCF_964261635.1). Taxonomy (NCBI): domain Eukaryota; kingdom Metazoa; phylum Chordata; class Amphibia; order Caudata; family Salamandridae; genus Lissotriton; species Lissotriton helveticus. The sequence goes on along the minus strand of NC_136068.1, from coordinate 1,029,165,257 downwards.
ACACTTGAGTAAGGTAAGTCCCTGCGCCCAGCCCAGCCCTGAGAAACCGAGTGAGGTGTGAGCCGGAGAAGGTGCTGTCAAGAGTGCAGCAGGCGCAGTGGCACCAGGGCCGACATTTTAACTCTTACACTGCCTCACATGTCCATGGCTAACCCATCGGGTCACAATGCTTTTCACGCAGGAACCGCCGTCCCGACTTGAGTAGCGCCCCTGCCGGCCCGCACCCCAACCCTTCACAACATTAACACTGACTCACCGTGAGACACCCGGAAAGGCAATCCCTTTAAGCCAGAGTGATTGCATCCTCCCCAACCCCCAACACACCCTGAAGAACTTCCTCTAATGACCTGACAGATTACTCCCTCCCCCTTCCCGCAATGCACCGACAGGCAGGGGCAGAGCTCCCACTCCATTCACTTTGATGCCGGGTGCTAATTACCGCATTTCCTGTGAGTAATCCGGGCTGACCTTTCATTACAGTGACAATCATCAGGACTTGCCCATTGAATGCAATGGGCACCATTAAACACCCCGTGTATTAGCATGGCAGTGAAGTCTACAGCTGTGTGTGGGGGTGTAATACAGTATTACACCCCCACACACAGCTGTAGACTTCACTGCCATGGATGGGATTGTTAATCCTCCCCAAGTGGCTAGTACCGCACCCAGGGATGGGGGGGGAGGGGGTGCTTGGTGCAGTGTGATGACTCAACAGTGAAGGGTCTGTCTCTTACTCCACTAAAACGCACATGCACTATGTGAAAGCAGGCCAGAGGGAGAATTTGAGAAAGTATTTTGAACATAAATTCATGGGGGGAGGAGTGCATTTTTGCCTCATTGACGTCCGATTTACAGCGCTCTGACACCTTCGGGTAATGTCCGCGCTTTATAAAAAATACACTAAATAAATAAAATTGTAACTCATGAAATTGGGGGCCTTGAGTATTGACGGCTAATGTTTGCTGTCGGTAGCGGCAGCAGAATGAGGCCTGCGTGTATGACGGTTGGAGGATTTTCTTTTGCATTCTCTTTCCCAACCATTACTTTAATTTATCGTGAATGGACCCTGGCTTCCCGCATGTTAACAATACCTGGTCCATGGTATTGTGTTCTGTGCTGAAGCAATGCGGTAGGCTATTGGCTCCCCTTTCAGCCAATGGCAGTCTCCTGCTGCTGCTGTGTGAAAGGTCATCCCATTGTCTCTTGTTTTCAAAAGGGACCAGCCCGACCTCTTCGAATTTCTCCTCACTCAGTTTAGTAACCAGGGCAGCCAATAGGAAGACAGTTTTGTTAAAGCAGCAAATGGGAGGACACACACAACCCTACACACAACCACACACACCACACACACACACAACCACACATACAACTGCACACACAACTGTACACACAACTGCACACACAACCACCCCCACACAACCACACACACACAACCACACACACACAAACACACACACACAAACACACCGTCACGGCACACTTTCACCAGGCACAAACACCATCAGTCGTCAGGGCACGCTTTCACCGGGCACAAACACCACCAGTCCTCAGTGCACGCTTTCACCAGGTACAAACACCACCAGCCGTCAGTTCACACATCAATTGTTAACGCATCCACAATTAACTATTGTAGCAATCGCAGTATGGCGCACTTTAGTTTCACACTTAACAAGGAGCACAGGGGGGAGAAAAGGAGGAGACTGCCCCCCACTCAAAGCCTATCTATACAAAAAAAGGTATCCTCCTGCTGGACATCACAACTCTGGCAATGACTGACTGGGAACATCAACTTTTCATGTTTCCCATTTCTAAACCATTATATTAGTTCAGAAATGTCACTATGTCCAATTTCTATAAAACATATACTGTCACCAAGTTACCACCATCAGACCCCACATTCCATACACATAAAAAAATGTGAGGAACGAGAGAGAGTGCCTCACGGAAGAACCGCCACAAGGGGTTGCTGGCTGATGATTTACCAGCTTACCCACTTATCATCATCGGTAACTCTCTCTCGCTCAGGAAATAAAGAAGAAAGGAAAGAAACAGAGTGTATAGTAAACACATCAATTCACTCCACAGGAACAAAAATCATAATTCCCATTTGTGCACGTCTACATCCACACCCCTCGTGAGAAACGTGATTCTCAACAATAAAATTGAGCTCACTATGCCACTCTGACCTTTATTCTGGGCTGTGAGCCTGTCAAACTAAAATTGGTTTATGATGTAACCAACCTCCTTTTCAATTGCCAACATGTTTCGTTGCTATTAAATGGCGCAACTTCATCAGGGCTTGTAGGGGTGTATCCTTTCGTTCATTTCCTGGTGTCATTCAGTGCGACACCTGTAGTGGTAAATAATGGTGAACAGACAAACTGTAAAAACAACCAAAGCGGCAGATGCTGTGCAGAACAGCCACTATCATGATGTGTTGCGTATCTTTACACATCCGTCACTAGAAAGACAATTACCTCGAGGTGGCCTTGTGCCAACATACCAGCACACCTCGAATCCGGGTCACCGTGTCACTCGATCACGTTGCCCTGCGAACACCCACTGCACTGTCGGGGTTCTACACATGTATGTGAGGGAACAAAAAAAGACAAGATTTCACATGTAAATGCGTTAAAATCCAATTACACATTCACTGGTATTCGCTTTGTAAGAAAGCAGGTGAATACAGTGGTCTTATCATAACAACATAGACTCACTCCGCAATTCTTTTTCAAGTTAAAAGTCCCTTTCTTATGGTGTCCAAATGTAAAGTTAAACGGGGTGTGCGTGACACGGCACCCTGAAAACTCTCACATCATCAGATGCTCTGTCAGATAATCTATGCTTGTGATACACATAACAACCTCGCGATGTGCCAGACAACAAGGGGCAGCCCACGCAAACCATCCCTCGCGTCAGTAAATTAAGTCAGCCGCCCACCGCGGTGCAAGACGTGAATGACAGGAAGCTACCCTTCGAGATGCTGCATCACCTCACCGTAGCCGCGTCCCACCGGCGTTAGAGGAGCTCCGACTACAGAGATGACATGTTCCCGATCATTTAAACAGACAAGAACGTCATTTCCGCTCCTCGCGCCCATGTGGGTGTGGCCGAATGCGGCAGGCCGCGCAACGCGGCACTGTGGCGGCCATGATGAAGTGTCTAACCCGCCACTGATAACAATTGAGTTGCCTTCCAATCCTGTAGTCAGGGAGAGTTCGACTGGGTCAAAAGTGATCCCACCTCCTTACATTTCTCACAGGGCTGCGATACAACAGGAATGGGAAATTGTTGACAACTCAACACGAACGCTAAAAAATGGCACACAACGTGTTTGGAACTGCCCCCAAAAAGAATTTTTTCTTCTTAAAAACAATAATGTTCATACAAGACGCTGAAATGGTCAAATTATTAACACCCATTGTCCAAATGGGGTGTATCGAATGCTACTCTAGAGGTGCTAACAGACAGTTGAAAAAACTGGCATACCCCAGCAAATCACAAGCAATGGTTGAAGGCACCACCAGCAGCTAGAGGAGTGGTATAAACCCACAGGGTCCACCAACACACAGGGAAGTGTGTACCAGATATTACTCCTGACACAACCATGTGGTAAAAAGTAAATGACACTGCACACTGCTCATTACATGTAAAATCACCAGTTGGTGGAGTGGGGATAATCAGTATCTGCTAACCTTATTCCATTCAATGTGGTCGTTAAGACCCTTCCTGTCCGCTTTCTCGGAATAGATCCATCTTGCCTCCTTCCTTGCCAGTATGTTTTCAATATTGTGAGACTCACCCACCACTCTTTCTAACACCACCCATCTTAGATCCCTGGGTTCATGTTTTTTCTCAGCAAAGTGTTGTACCAGGCGTGTGGAGAGTTTCCTGGCTTTCAGTGTGCTCAAGTGCTCCTGTATACGAATCTTGATCTTTCGTGACGTTAGCCCAATGTAGTGCAAACCACAGCTACATGTCAGTCTGTAGATCACATGTGAGGTGTTACAATTGCTAAAACGTCGGAGCTCCCAGATCCTTCCATCATTAAGAGTCACCTCCTTGGTGGCGTCAGTGAGGGAACAAACTGAGCAATTGGTAAATGGCCACTAGGAAGGGCGCTATTTACTGGAACAGTGGGGTTCCGAGTATGCACCAACTTGTCCTTTAAGTTGGGTGCTCGCTTAAACGCAAAGCGAGGCGGTGGCATTTCATCTGTGGGTGTGCTCAATAAACCCCAATGTTTCCGTATGATTTGTCTAGTTTGTGTAGACAGGGGATCGAAAGTGGTGACAACCGGGATGCACTCTTTTTTCGTTCGAATATTCCTTTCCAGGAGTGCTTCACGTGGAGTGTTCAAAGCCCTTTTGCGCGCTCTTTTCACAGTCTTCAAGGGGTAGCCTCTCACGGCCAGTTTTCCCATTAACTCCTCTGACTGATCAATAAAAGTGTTCGTATCAGAACAATTCCGGCGGTAACGCAAGAATTGACCAACTGGGAGATTGTCCCTCAGGGCACGGGGATGGAACGACTGGTAGTGGAGGAGGGAGTTCCTATCTGTTGGCTTGTGGTGTACACTTGTCGTCAGCCCAGTACCCTCTGCTGTAATGTCCACATCGAGATATACAGCGGATGTGGCACTGATGGACCACGTGAACCGGAGGTTATCGTCCGCCTGGTTAAGCCATGTCAAGAAACTGGACAAACGGTCCTCTGTACCTGTCCAGATACAGAGGATGTCGTCAATATATCTCTTCCACAAGGTGATGTTATCCTTGAAGGGGTTGGAAGAGTGCAGGACCACATTTGACTCGAACTGGCCCACAAAGATGCACTTTACTTTCAAACATATTCATCTAAAGCGCAGCATGCCACCATTGCTACAAAAATAAATACACCATTTTTTGGCCTACAATTTATAGACTTTTGTTGCAATTGGTGTTGCAATATTTAGCAATGCCAATAGCTCAAACTTAATTAATGCGAGACCTATTGCATTGCAAATGCCTGTATGTGTTTTATTTCCACTTTGCACTTGCATTTCGTGTCTCCTTAAAGCTGCAGAGTGGGAGTGTTTTCACAGAGTAGAACAGCCTTTCCTGGAACAGAACGTGTGGGATGCGCATTTGAAAGCATGAGGGAGAGAAAGGTTTAGAATGTACTTTGCTGTCTCGGAGGGTAGTGTTATATGCAGTGGTGCTCAAATGTGCATTATGTTGTACATAGGGAAATGAAGTGTACCATGCTCTAGGCAGCGGTGCACAAATGTGCATTGTGTTGTATATTGTGAAGTATTATGACGTTTTTAGTATTGGCTTTAGCATGCCCTCATGCCTTCTTAAATTCTGACTCTGTCTTGCTTGAGCTTTGCGCACACAAGCAGGACCCCAGATCCTTCAAGTTGTTTAGGCTATCCATGTCCAAGATTGTTTTCTGTACTTTTGGATATGTTTTCTTCTTTCATAAGCTTCACTAAGATAAGCGGCTGGAACATGTGGGAACGCAGAAGACTATGTGAGAACTCCTTTGCCTATGGAATGCTTGTGGGAATTTGGCAAACTCCAGTGAGTTTCCTTGGCACAGAGGAGGTGTTCTCGGAAACTTCTAGTGAATTGAGATTATAAAACTGGGGTTTGTTGACTTGGAAAGCGGGATTTTGGACCTAAAAGGACAGGACACATCTTATTCAGTGTTGCCATTGTGAGTGTGTCTGGTTGCACATTCAAGTCTCCAGTGGTTATAATCATCTTATTTATTCATTTTATGAGAGTGAAATCCCTTTTCAGGTGTTTTCTTGCTTCGCCGTGTGTGTGCCTCTGTGTGGGAGAGCGGTATTTTCTATTATTTGGGAGTGCGAAGCAAAACATTTTGGCATCACTTTGCAGGATGCAAAAATTAAAAGGGGATACATGTTTTCAAAAAAGTCAATTTTTCTGTTGCAGATTCCCAGATGCCAACTGAGCTTTTGGGGTGGGAAGTTGCCTCTAATGCATGTTTAACAGACGAGGGGCAAGCACAGACACTTAAATGTTTGCAAAAAAGTTTCCTTTGAAGAGGGAAAATAACTTGGTATTTCAGATATAAAAAGTGGTTTTCTTTTTAATGTTATTCGTAGCATGTATGAAAAATGTGTGCAATGAAATACAACAGGAGTTGATTGAAGTTAAAGAGAATTTCGATATATTCATTTGTGAGAATAGATCATTTAAAAAAGAGTTGCAGATGTACTAGGCAGCGCAAGATTGAGAAACTGTGAATATGACGCAGTGTACATTACTGGACTTTCCAGACAGTCAGAGTGAATCGCCGACAAAGAATAATGTTCAAGGAAAGCTGCAGGTTAATTTAGAATGCTCACATGAGGTTTTAATGAATTCTATTGAGGACTTTTCTCATGTAGACATTAAAGGCATTTTGGACAGATGTCTGCAGAAATCGGAGGAGGAATTGATAACATGGTTTGAGCTTTTATTTGATTTAGGAACCTCTGAAGTGATGTTAAATGGAGAAAATGTTCCACAGTTGTATACACTCAGCCTTGACTGTTATATGCAAGAATATTTTAGAAATTACAGAGAAGATAAACAAATCAGCCTGTTACAGCTAGTGATTGTTACTTGCAGTCATAAGTCACACTGGCCCGTGAGTGACAAACCTTGGTTTACATGGAGAGACGCTATGCAGAAACTGAAAAGCAGAAATGTTGAAGAATGCTATTTTTAAACATGACTGAATGGGGAACGAGGCAGCAATGTGCTGTTGAATCTGTAAAAGAGGCTATACAATGTTTTACAGACGTGTGGCCAATGCAGAAAGGAGACATTGAGTTACACGTGACAGTTCAGGGGCAGTATGCCACTTGGAGTATGTGGGAAAAACAAGGAAAACAAAGGGTACTCTTGGGCTTTTGGATAAAAATATTGGGAGATGCTGGAGAGTGGTTTGCTCCCTTTGGAAAACAGTTGTTTTTGTGTCAATGCACTGTGACAGACACTGGGCAGATACAGTTGTGTGGTTTTGTGCTTTGACAGACACTGGGCAGATACAGTTGCTTTTGTGTTTTTGCACACTGACAGACACTGGACGGATGAAAATAAGGCACAATGTGATTTTGAAATTTGAAATTTCTCTAATGCAATGGATGATGGATTCTTCTGAGTTATACAGAACAGGTAATGCACAAGAAGCAAATGTGATCAAGTGGTACGTTCAGGCAGAAAGTGCAGTTTTGCATGAACAGCTGGTGCAGGTCCTAGTAGAAAATGCAGGGACGGTGCTTGAGGTGCCTGAAACACAGAATTCCCCTGTGAAGTGGAAAAGGAGTTGTGGCAAGGAATTGTTACTGCAAAGCACAGTTACATTGTGTCATGTAGGCGCTCGTTGGCCCATAAATTTACTACACAGATGCTTTAATTTCCTTACAGATGCAAAGGCTAAAATCTTGGAGATAGAGGTGGTGACGCCCAATTTTGAATTGGTGAGGATGACGAAGTGGGACCACCTGGAAGAGAAAGACACTAACAGGTGGGCAGAGAACGAATGGAGGCACATCCCCTAGACTTACCTAGAACTGTGATTTCTATTTGTCAACATGCAGAACACAGACCAGTCCTACAGGAGGTGAGGGGCCAGTTGGAGAAGGAAAATTACCAGTGCAGATAGGGCAGGTGGATTGCATTGGGCCCATGCCAAATAATCAAGGATGTACTTATTCAGCAATGTATGGAGAGATAGTCAGGAAGGGGACTGCCCCAGCCCGTCTTTCTGAGCAAGGGGAAGGAGAGTATGACTCCACTACCGAGAAACCATAGGCCAAAGTGTGCGTAGAATTCTCAGACAATTCCCAAGAACCAGCAGAGAACAGTGCAGACAGAAAAGATAAAACATTGTCATCAAACCCAAAACAGAACAAGGATTTGCAATGCAAAAGGTCTCACATTTATGCGAGTTTGAGCTATTGGCATTGTAAATGACAAAGCATTTTATTTATTTTTTATTTTTTAAAACATAAATAAAAGGCATTGTCATTGTCACACCAACAACCATCAACAATAGGATGACAACAGATGCCAAAAGCTCATTTTCAAACGCTTCCAGGCCGTAAGCCATCATGTAAATGCGGACCTCTCTCAGCCAGCGTGGAAGGCCCCCTCCCACTGCCCATGATAACTCTATGACACATCAAGCCTCTGTTCCCCGCGGCCCTCACGATCTAAAGGTGGGTGGACATGGCTTAGAGCACTTCTTGCGGAGCGAGGGGAAGCTACCGTGCTCGGATACCTCTAAGGTGCCGCATCGCTACTCATAGAGGAGCTGGCACCGCAATCATGACTCCCCAGGACGCGGGCAGGCCATCTCCAGGCCCCTGTTATTGATGCAGAGTTGAGTAGCCAGACGCAACCAGAGCCCAAGGGAGGGTGCACACCGGGAGCCATCCCAGTGCACGAGGGAGGCAGCAGGCGTCAGTGAAGCACAGGACGCAGAGACCCCTTGGCTCGGCCCACACGGCCACATTCCTCCGCTGGGCGTCACACGCTCTGCCTACCGGAATGTCAGCCCAAAGCTGGAATGTGCAGGGCTTTGGTGGCCGAACTGGTGCCAGCGCCAGTCAGAAAACAGAGGGCCCATTGTGCAAATGGAAAAAAAAGTGCTTATCCAGTAATTGAAGGAGACAGTATAACGCTGCAAGTAAACGATCCAGTCCTGATGGGCGGTCCCAAAAGGAGAGAGGGCGATAACAAGGAGGGACTAAGAAGCCTCATTATCAATCAGAAGCCAGGATTTACCATGGATGATGACACCAGCCAATGAAAAAGATGGGTGGGGCTCCCACTCCACTTCTAAAATATACCCTAATATAATATGCCCGCAGAGCGAGCTAGGCGAGACCTAAAAAGGAGAACATGTGCTTTCTGAAAAATGTTTTTAGCAAGACGAGTGATGCTTGTTGCTTTTTAAGATCATACTGTGACCTGTTGGTTTACCTGCTGTCCCTGCCTTGCATGTGGGGGCCTGTGTCTGAGTGTGGACGTGAGGGTATGGGAGCCCCCAATCCCGAAGTGATCACCTTACAGTGCAGACTGACACCGTTGCTGACATCCTTTACCTGAATTAACGAAATGAATTTAAACAGCGGATTTCGCTAAATTCTTTGACGAAAAAGTGAAATCACTTGTGGATCAGGTCGTTCATACTACCTCTCCAGAGGAGAGCAAATCCTTAGCCATTTGGCAGAACTTTGATCCCATCTCTGAAGATGCCCTCCTCAAGTGCATCCACGAAACAAAGACCTCCAACTATTCCCTTGACCCCAGCCCTAGTGCCATTGCCATTGACTTCTATACCCATTCCCTTTCCTATTGGACCACTCTGATCAACCTCTCCCTCTGTCAAGGCTCCCTTCCTGTCTCCTTCAAAACTGGGCAGGTCACACCTCTGCTTAAAACACCCACTGCTGATGTGAATGACCTCAACAATTTCTGCCCCATCACTAACCTACCCTTTCTTGCGAAGATCACAGAAAGATGTGTAGCGAAACAACTCTCTCGTCATTTCAAGGACAATAATCTTCTTGACAATTTTCAGTCCAGCTTCATCCAAAACTGCAGCACTGAAACAGCCTTGCTGCAAGTGATTGATGACGCGCTGTGAATACTCGACTCGAGGGGTCTTGTCTTCTAATCCTCCTTGACCTTTCTGCAGCCTTTGACACTGTCAATCACAATACTCTCCTCAACACTCTTCAACAGAGAATGGGCATGGAGGGTACTGTGCTTAAATGGTTTGCTTCCTTCCTCTCTGATAGATCCCAAATGATCAAAATAGCGAACAGTCTTTTACCTCCTTTGGTGGTAGGTAAAGGTGTTCCTCAAGGCTCCATACTTGCACCCACATTGTTCAACCTCTACTTAAAACCACTAGGAAATTGCCTAGGTAAATCTGGGATCCACTATCATCTCTATGCAGACGACACTCAAATCTACCTCAAGAACAGCCTTGCCAGGAACAGAACGTGCGGGATGTGTATTTGAAAGCATGAGAGAGAGAAAGGTGTGGAATGTACTTCTCTGTCTTGGAGTGTAGTGTTCTATCCAGTGGTGCTCAAATGTGAATTAAGTTGTACATTGGGAAATGTAGTGTATGATCCTATAGGCAGCGGTGCACAAATATGCATTGTGTTGTATATTGGGAAGTTTTATGAAGTTTTTACTGTTGGCTTTGACATGCCATCTTGAGTTTGGACTCTGTCTAGCTTGAGCTTTGTGCACAGAAGCAGGCCCCCAGATCACTCAAGTTGCTTAGGCTATCCACATTCAAGACTGTTTTCTGTACTTTTGGATATGTTTTCTGTACTTTTGGAGATGTTTTCTACTTCCGTAAGCTTAACTAAGATACGGGACTGGAACATGTGGGAGCGCAGAGGAATACACAAGAACTCCTTTGCCTTAGGAATGCTTTTGGGAGTTTGGCCAACTCCAGTAAGTTTCCTTGGCTGAGACGAGGTCCTCTCGGAAACATCTACTGCATTGAGATTATAAAACGGGGGTTTGTTGACTTGGATAGTGGGATTTTGGACCTTATTCAATGTAGGAGTGCCCGGCTTGCTGAGTCTCTTGAACCCGGCTGTGCATCCCCCAGTCCGGAGTGGGCTAAGATGGAGTTATTGTAGCTGGTAATGTATTTTCTTTTATTATTTGCATTGTGATGTGTTACTGTGTCTGTGTGCATATTCAAGTCTCCAAGGTTATAATCACCTGATGTATTCAGTGTATATATATCCTTATATCTTTTCATGCTTTCCGTTTATTCCTTGTGTCTGATTATTTGCATTTAACAATGTTTATTTCTTGCAGTGGACGTCCAGTATTATTATAATTATTATCCGCCACTAATATTATCTGCTTGTATTTTATTCCATGCATTTAACAGTTTCATTTGCTTACTTGTAAGTGTGTTATTATTCGATATACATTTATACGTTGTTTTTATTTGACATCTGGTAAAGCCTTTCTGTTAGAGAGTGTTGCACAAATAAAAACCCCGCTTTATTCTGAAAACTTTCTTTTGATGTGCCTCATTTTATAAGAGTGAAATCCCTTCCCAGGTGTTTTCTTGTTTCGCCGTGTGTGCGCCTCCTTGTGGGAAAGCTGTATTTTCTATTATTTGGGTGTGCATAGCAATACAGTTGTGCTCATTCATAATGCTCAGGATTATAAAAGGAATGATCATAGTCAAAAAAAGTTGGACGGACAAGTTGGATGTAGCTGGCTATTTACTGTACCAGGTATCGGGAATCTGAGATGCCATTTCCCATCATGTTAGAAGACCTGAGCATGCCCCCATGAGACAAACTAATTCAGATTTCAAAAGTATCCCAAATGAGTGCTTAGGTCTTGTCATTGTGGATGGGTTCACTGGCTACCCACGAGTTGAACTTCTGACAATCACTTCAGCCAAAGTGTGTGATCACAATAATAATGTAACAGTTAGCCACCTCTGGAAGTCTCAAAGAAATTGAAATCAATAATGGCTGCTCTTGTGGCCTCTCTCGTGTGACCATTGCAGTGGCCTCTCTTGAGTGACCATAATGACTCTCTTAAGTGACTGACCATTGCCAAATAATACGATGCTTAACTCAAGCAAAGAGTCAAGTCAAAAGGTTTAGGCACCCTCTGTAAAAAGCAGTGAGAGACTAACTTTAAAATGTTTAGCTTCAAATTCTTGTGGAACCTTGTTTCGTTAATAAATGCATTCCAGTAGGGGTCCTCCGGACCTACCTGGAAGTTGGCACCATCCCAACTAATTCCTCATTGGCTCTGGCCCTTCTATATATGGATCAAATATTCTCTAATTCTGCCTACCTGCTGGGACGCTGAGCTTCGGTCCTTTGTTGCTGCTGTGAGCTCTCCCTGAAGCGCTGCACCTCGCCGGACCCGCTTCGCGGATCCCGCTTCGCTGTGCACGCTGTTTGTGGATTTGGACCAAAGGAAGGGTGGGGTCCTTGAAGACTCCTGTGGGGTGTGTAGTGTAGCAGCAGGGCTGCGAGCGGTGGGACCAGGGACTCCATCTCCCAGGAGTCCCTGCTAGCCTGACCCGAGACACCTGGGCCGCTCTCCCTGCTTGCCCGCCCCCACCAACGCTGTTAAAAACCTTTGCCTCCTAACCCTGCTTGGGACTCTAATTCTGCCTACCTGCCGGGACGCTGAGCTTCGGTCCTTTGTTGCTGCTGTGAGCTCTCCCTGAAGCGCTGCACCTCGCCGGACCCGCTTCGCTGTGCACGCTGTTTGTGGATTTGGACCAAAGGAAGGGTCGGGTCCTTGAAGACTGCTGTGGGGTGTGTAGTGTAGCAGCAGGGCTGCGAGCGGTGGGACCAGGGACTCCATCTCCCAGGAGTCCCTGCTAGCCTGACCCGAGACACCTGGGCCGCTCTCCCTGCTTGCCCTGCCCCCCACCAACTATCTCCTCTATATTAACAGGTCAATCTCCCCGCTGCGTTGGAGCGTCCCAGGAGAAGCCCGGGACAAGGGCGGGACCGTCTGCGGCCGTCCGCGGTCGGGCGAGGTTGGGTTGGGCCACCCCCCCTGGTTCTTTCCCCTTATAAAGCGAGTTATTGTGGATTTACTAAACTCTTGTTCCGCTTTTTGTTACTGGTTGTTGCCATCATGCCTTTGCGTTCTGGAAAGGAACGTTCTGTTCAATTACAGACTAGTAAGGGGGTGGTTACTGGCCCCTTGGATGCCTTTATTACTAAGGCGACAGGAATTCTGGAAAAGGAGATAGCTTTTGCTGAAAAAAGGCTCTCACTTGACCTGATTAGTGGGAAACGGTCCTCGTTAGGCCCCCTTGTCATGGCATCTAGTCCTAAAGATTCGGCACCAGTCACTATTGCATCTCTGGTTCCAGTATTGGTGGATACACACTGTGAGGCGGATGGTTTGTCTTTGATTCCCACCGACAGTGACACGAGCTCTAGTGAGTCATCTAGGAGTAAGGTGGGGGGGAGTGTACAATCCCAACTAGACTCTTCATCAACCGGGGACTTGCCCATGAATTTACCCTGCAAAAGGAAACGAAGAAAACGAAGTAAGGATTGCCAGAGGGGAGGTATCTCAAAAATAACTAAAATAATTAGCTCTCCCCAGCCATCAACTATGCCTGAAGCCTATACCAGTTCACAGTCTCTACAGTTTACCAGGGATCCCCTACCTTCCTCGCAAGTACAATCTGGTCCTCCGGTTCCTATCCCGTGAGTTGTAGTGGTGATGAGGGCCTACTGGGTAAAACGGAAGTACTATTTAAAACACTTATGCTGCCCTTATTGGAAAGAACCAGACTTATGCACTCAAAATTGGACACCCTCGAGAATATTTTTAATATTAACACTGGTCTGTTAAAAAAATTAGCTAACGACCAAGTGGTTTTGTCTAATTCTATTAGTTCTAGTAAGCCCAAAACTCAGGGAGTAGCTGTTATCAGTAAGCAGTCCATCTTAGCTTCTGGTAAGTCAGCCACTACCCGGCCAGCTACAAATAATTCTGCCCGTACGGGCACTGGGGACAGTAATCCCCATAATGTTATTATTCCCGCACCGGCACCATGTTTACAGGTTTTGAAACCCAAGAAGGCCAGCTCTAAATCCAATCCCCCGCCCTTGCAAAGTAACTCCATGCTTACATCTATAACTCGTTCTCAGGACCATGGGAGGGGTAGCTCCATACCTTCTACGCATTCTAAAATAAGTTCAAGAGCAGTGGGGAGTGTAACTACTAATTCTGTCTTTCCACCATTGAAGGCTAATAAACGGAGTCCCCCTTGCACAGACTTACCCATTGAAGCATCCCCTTATACGATTATTCTAACAGGTGTCTCACCCTGTAGGGAGGGCCAAAACGAAGCTTATGGGGATCTTAAAAACAAAGTTGTTTTTTGGTTAAACAAAAATCGTCTCCTCCCACCGTCTTCTGCCACAGATATATTGAATGTGAGAAGAGTTGATTGGGTGGGACATTCTGCAAAGGATCTAGAAGGGGATTGTATTATTATAAACTTTAGAGACCCTTGGGTAGTGGACTACATACGTAGAGAAGCAAGGTTTGGGAGGGTGGGTGATGTGCAGTCTCTGGGTCTTGGCTATTTTTATCCCAAAAGATACAGTGTGCCCGTTGCCAACTCTCTGATGCCGAACAGTTTAGTTGGGAGATCCCAAGCGGTTGGGTTTCCACATTCCCCCTTTTACCCACGCTTGTTTAACGGTTTTGAACCTCTATCTGGCCTGGAGGGCATCAATTGACTCTATTCCATTTGTGACAGAGGGAGTGAATGTGACAATTATGGTAGTAGGGGTGATGGAGTAGGCAATGTGACCGCGAGTATGGAAGGAGAAAACCTTGAGAAAGGGTTGGTCACAACCGTAGTAAGCCATGTAGAAGGTATCCGGTCAGTTGTTTGTCCTTCAAGCATTGACAGGAATTCAAGTCCGGAACAGTGGGCCCCGGATTATGTTGTACCCACCAGTCAGGTTGTGCCGCTCAAAATGGCCTCATGGAACATCGCAGGGCTAAAGGGGCGTGTAGGCTCAGAGGTTTGGATAGATTTTATTGACACCTTAGATATTCTAATCTTTCAAGAGAGCTGGGCTCCTGATCCAATATATCGGGTAGGGTTTTTAAATTTTTATAAACCAGCGATTCAGGGTCCCAAAGGTAGAGCTTCAGGGGGTCTAGTGATCTGGGTCAGGCAGTCTATTGGTTATAATCCAACAGAAATTGTAGTGGATAACCTAGATCTCCTGGGAATTAAATTACGAAGGAAAAATCATCAGGACATAGTAGTTATTAATATCTATGCCCGAGGCCGCCCCTGTGGGCGTTGTCCAGTTATCGTTAACGAACTGGACTCCTACCTTGATTTAATTGGGAGAGACAAATTAATTCTTGTAGCAGGGGACCTAAACTTCACCTTCGAACCCCTGTTCAGTGAGGGGGAGGACTTGGGGTCCGAGGAAGATGCAGCGTGGAATATCCCGGAGTTGACCTTGAATAATAGCAAGAAGGGGACTGAGGCCACTCTTCACTGGTCAGGGTTGTGTTTGGAGTGGGGTTTGAGAGCGGCAAACGGGCGTTCGACCTCCGACAAAGCTGGCTACCCCACCTTTGATAATGGGGTTAGCAAAAGTAGACTAGATTATATCTTGATTAAAATGGAATATTGGTCACTTCTGGTCGACATGGAAGTTGTGGTTCGCCCAGAAAGCGACCACAACCCATTGTTCTTAACCCTGAAGCTCCCAGGCAATCTGGATAGGCCCCTATTAGCTCCATGCATAACGGCCGAGGCCATCCTGACCAATGACAGAAGAAGGGTCAAATGGTGTAGGGCCGTGAAGGATGCTACTCTGTTAGATGGCATATCAAAGGAAGTTTCGACGACATTGAGTGCCATGTTGAATTTATCAACCACTTTGGTTGCTGCTCCCCAGATCAGTGATCTTCATGAACAGTGTTTCATTAAACTTAAGGCCCTCCTGACTCTACCATTCAAACAAGGGAAAGAGATGGCAATGGGTTGCCGGAAAAAATGGTACAATAAGAACTGTAGGGCTGGACATAGTAACCTAATTAAAGCTATCAAATCTAGGGTCACTAGTGATATTAAAACGGCACGCAAAATGTATAAAAAAGTCCAGTGGGAGGTGAAGAGAGGGTGGGATGAGTGCCATTGGTACAATCTCTTCAAGGCCTGCTTATCCGCGAACCAGGCAAAATTCTGGGAAATTGTGAAATGGGGCAGGAACCCCGATTCCCAAATCCCAGTAAACCACGTGTCTGTGGAAGATTGGGTGGATTTTTATTCTCGACAGTTTAAGGATCTTAATTTTGAACCTTTTAATGAGCAAGGGATGCAGATGTCAATACTCCTTATCCATAGCCACTCGTAGGTCTTTACGACTCTTGACACGGAGTCTGCTCTCAACTTGGTACAATCGGGGAAAGCCCCAGGGATGGATTCTATTCCGGCGGACCTCTTTAAAACAAACCTCCAACTTTGGGTTCCCTACATAACCCTGATTGCCAATGCAATCGTTAAAGGGGCAAGGATCCCAGAGTCCTGGAAAGGGGCGGAAATTCTTCCGATTTTTAAAAAAGGGGACCGTTCGGTACCGGGGAATTACCGCCCCATCAGTTTAATCGACTCACTACAAAAAATCTTTGCCAGGATGGTCCTTGCCAGAGTCCAGGGTTGAATCGAGATGGAAAGCATTCTTTCCCCATTACAGGCGGGCTTCAGATCAGGCACCAGCACCATCGACCAGGTATTCAGATTTACTCTGATATACTGGAAGGTGGTGCTGGTGGGCGGTGGACACATCTACGCCGCCTTTATAGATCTGAGGTCGGCCTTTGATCTTGTGCCAAGGCATCCAGCGGGTTTTGGACGGTTTTGTTTCATTCTGCGCATCGCGGGGACTCGAGATTAATTTAGAGAAAACAAAATTTATGATCTTCGGTCCCCCGAAACGCACCCGCGCTAGCCCTACGCTAAACGGCACCCCGCTAGAAAGGGTGAGAACTTTTGTATACCTGGGGGTCACTTTGACTGAGGACTTTGGCTGGGGCCCCCAGGTAGCCAAATCTACCCTTAAGCTCGCACAGACATCAGGGGGCATAGGTAAGTTCCACCAAACAACGCAATTTAAGCCAGTCTCCCCAGTGCTTGAAATTTACAGTGCTCAAGCTAGACCTGCTGCAACCTACGGTGCAGAACTTTGGGGACATTCAAGCATAGCAAGCCTGCTCAGGGTTGAACGGGCCTTTATGAGGAATATGATTGGTCTACCCCAAAGTACCCCGCTCTTACCCTTGATTTTCGACCTAGGTGTGGAGCCCATCTCTGAATTAGTAGCGGCCCGACCCCTCCTGTATTGGAGAAGGCTCTGGACAGTACCTGAGCTTGTGGACTATAGAACTGAGTTCGCTGCTGTCTGGGGGTCGTTGAAGAGCAAGAAAATATCCTGGCTGCTCCATATTAAATCTATTGCCTATCGTATAGGAATGCCCCAAATATGGGAGTCTCCGGCGGAGAGTTGCCTAGTGGTGCGGAGAACTGAGTTGCTGACCTTTCTGAGGCACTATAACCTAAGTCTGCTGCATCGCCTCCCAAGTATGGGCAGGATGTCCTCAGAATTTTTACAGGTAAAACTTGCGCCCAGAAGGGAGGAATTTCTGGACCAAATTGAACCTCCCCTAGCAAGAAAACTATACACACAATTAAGGCACGGCTGCCTGCCACTTGGGTCACTGACCTGCAAATGGGCAGGACAAGAGGAGGGAATTTGCCCTCTCTGCAATAACAGCAAAGAAGACACTGCCCATGTTTTGTTTTTCTGCCCCGCTTATAGCGCAATTCGGAGAGCTTGGTTGGTACCATTATGCAGAAATCTGGGACTAAAACATTGTGCTCAAGCCGTTAGAATTTTAAAATATGATACATCCCCCCTCATTGTGTTTTCGGTCTCCCGTTTTTTGTACGGAATGTGTCGGAGAAGGTCCGCCTTGATTAATTGTGATTAATTCCAATGAAGACCATTTTGTTGATAACTGATTGTTTAATAATGTTTTAACTACTGGCCCTTAATTATTTATGTATTTTATTGTATGTACATATTTTATCTGTGCTTTTATGGTCGTCGACCGAAATAAAGTGATCAAATGCATTGGATAAATTGTGGGCGGTCCTGAGAAACTTGGGTTTACCGTTAGACCTCCTAGATCTTGTGGTTAGATTACACGAGGGCAATTTTGCCAGGGTAAGGTGGGGATGCCAAGGGCAGGTGACGGACAGCTTTCCCGTAACACGAGGTGTCCGTCAGGGGTGTGTCCTGGCACCCACCCTCTTCCTATTGTTCATTGATCAGGTGGTGAAGTTCTTTGCTGATACCCCTACTGATGCACTATGCTTAGGTGGGTCCAAATTCCCAATGCTCATCTTTACAGATGATACCTTACTCCTCCCAAAGACATGCAGAGGGCTGCAAACCGCATTAAATAGGTTCGAGGAGTTTTGCAAATTAAATGATCTGCAAATAAACGTGAGCAAGACCAAATTCATGGTCCTAACCAAAAACCGTCCCATTAAAAGCTCTGTTACGTTGAATGGTGCCAGCTTTGAACAAGTGGAGGCTATGACATACCTTGGAGTGACTATAGATTATCGCCTCCGCTGGAAACCCCAGATTGATGTGCTTCATTTAAAATTTGTACGCCTTACGGGCTGTTTAATTCAGGAACAAAAAATTTCACTAACTAAACGGGTTAAACCAGCACTTAGAATCTATGAAGCCAAGATTAGTTCTGCCATTTTGTACGGGGCTGACCTCTGGGGTTACAAGGACCTATCGCCATTGGTAAAAGTACAAAATAAATTCCTGCGAAATTTGGTAGGTCTCCCCCAATCTACACCAACCAAACCGCTTTTGCTGGACATGGGCTGCAAACCGATTAACGAGATGGCGCGTTATCGGCTAGTGGCCCTGTGGAGACGGATCTGGACATCTCCGGACCTAAGTCTCGTTGCCAGCGAACTGGCGGACGTGAGATCAGCACTGGGTTCTAGTAACATTCCTTGGCTACGTGAGGTGAAATTAATTTTGGAGGACATGGGTCTTAAAGACCTGTGGGTATCTCCGGGGTCCACCATTTTTTCGTCGAAGCAAGCCTTTAAAGCACTTTACTGGGCATCTGTTAAACCCCTATCCATTGTGCAATCTGATGCTACCAGCTTGTCAGGCAGATTTTTGGCCCATAAACTAGACCCCCTTCTGGAGAACTATTGGGACGTAATTCCAAAATCTCTTGATAAAAAACTATACCATCAGTTTCGAGTCGGGTCCCTACCAGTAAGGTCTTTTACCAAAAATTGGTCCGCTCATTCTAATGATCTTTGCCCTTGGTGTGTTGATCAAAGGGAGAGTGTGGGTCATTTTATTTTTGCATGTCCAGCATATTATGCCCCTAGAATGAAATGGATTAGGCCTATTTGTTGTCAAATGAAAATCAAAGGGAGCACTGAAGCTTTGTGGGCGTTACGTACCAACACCTCAGAGATGGTGGTAATAGGTGTGGCCAAGTACTTGGGGTGGGCATGGATCATCAGAGCCAGACATTTGCACCTAGTTGATTGAAAAATTTTAGCTGGGTATTTCATATATTGGGTCTTTAATATACTGTTTAATTCCTTTTAATGATGAAATGTCTCAAGCACATATGGTGTTTTTTTATTCATTTTATGTATCCTATTTTTTTTCTTTTTTTATTGTATAAATTATCTTTTATGATGTAAAAATCGAAATAAAGACGTATGAAACCTGGATCAAATAGAAGCAACCAGGCAGTGATATCATGAATTGCAGTTCGATCACCACAATAAAAGATGTATGAGAAGAATTCCTAATGCAGCTCAAAGGCAGCCATTGAGTTTAACAATTCCAAACTCCATTCGAGGCTCGCACAGTGATTGCTATTTCAATTTGTCCTCATTAAGGAATTCTGAGTGAAGGCATCATCGAATTTTACTCACTTTGGGATCTTTTTGATATGAAGGAAGAACAAACGATAGAAAAAATAGGGGTGAACTTTGAATGGTGGTGCACGTGGTTGAATGAAAAAAGCAAGGAGGTGTGTTTGTGTTGTGACGTACTGTAGATGACGTACTGTACACCATTCTTTGCCCACTCCATGCCCATTATTTGCATGTTTTGGCTTGCCCCACTAGTGGGGGTGGTATTAAAGTGTAGCAAGGAGGAGTGAGTAGCATGGCCAGAAATGGCAAACAATATTACAGTGCATGCATGCTGTGCATGCAAGCTTGCCATACCAATTTCCATTACAAACTTAATGCTCACAATGGTAAAACACGTGGTCACCACTCATTCCCGCAGAACCCTCTATAATCTTTTCTATTTCATACCATACTCTCTTGGGCCTGCTCTTTCATCTTTCTCTTTCATCTTTCTCACTGCCACGGGGGTAGACTAAAAATTAAAATACCCCACTTAGAACTAAACCTCTGATGATACAGAATGAGCCAAGTAGGTAAGCCCGACCCTTACACCCACTCATCTATCCATTCTTCCTCCCACCCTTCAATCAACCATCCTTTCATCTATCTTTTCACTAATTCATCCATGCCTTTATCCCCCATTGTCTGTTTACCTATCCACCCTTTCTTTCACCATTCCATTCAACGAATGACCATTCGAATCTCACATCAATCCATCCATCCATCCACCCGCTCATTTCATATTCCATCCATTCATCCTGTCACCCTTCTGTCTATCCTTCTATCCACCTATCCATCTATCCCTTTACCCTTCCATCCTTTGATCCTTTGACTCTTCCAGCCACCTATTCTTGCACCCTTGTCTTTGTTCTTTTCACCTTTTCTTCTTTCATTTCACCTTTCATTAATTCCTTTCATGTTTCCTTCCTTTAACCCTTTCTTCCTCTATTCCTTACTTCGCCTGTGCCTCTTTCTCATTTTCTATCTGTTTTCTTTTCTCTTTTTTTTATTTCATCTTTCTCACACCCACTAGCTTTGTTTGCTCCTCTTTGTGTCCATTTGCAAAGTTGTCATTGTTTCTTTCTTTGTCTCCTTCAATGAACTTCTCTCACTTAGCAGCTCTCGCCTCCCATCCCCAGCATGGCCCCCGCCCGGGGCACCTCTTAAAAACAATTCTACAACACAATTTCAGAGGAGAGATCTCTCTAGGTTTACCCTCAATGAAATCAAAGACAAAACAGAAAGAACCTGAAATAGGAGACAATATGATTTCAATAATGAATCTGACTATATAGCTTATTCAACCTCCCATACTATCCTCGGTAAGAAGGCTACATTAAGAACTTCCCAATAGATACCACCTGAAGAGTGTTGAGACAATGAGACTATATAGAAACATGGAAGAACCAGAAGTCCAGTGGTTTGAATGAAAGAAATGCATGAAACGAGTCACGGGGAAAAACAGAGGTTGGAGTTCAAGGCATTCATGGAAAATGCCCCGGGCTTCTCCTCATTTGCGTTAATACAGGTAGACGTGCTGGTATAGAGTGGAGAAAGCTAAACCCTATGTTCTAAATCTGAACTGCTCACTCTGAACACTAGAATCTAACAGTGGTCTGCCAGCTCTTCCACTAACCCTGTCAATGGGAGGAAGGAAGGGAATATAAAAAGATGAATAAAAAACATCCTGTAACACCCTGTAGCTTTATCAAATGTGTGTGTCAGTACAAGCACGAAATATAGCGCACATGTATTGAATCTAAATAGGAAATCCGAGTTTGTCCCGGTCAACGGAAGTTGAATGCAGATTTATGAGGATGCAAGATAAAAAGACTCCTAAACCAAGGTAGCAAGTCTCAGTGCTTATAAGTAAGTCAAGCTGTTTCAAAATGTCATGTATATTCATGTATATTCATCTTTGGTTTGGAAAATTCTAGATGCATACAGCACGCGCATATCAGGGAAAGCTCCAGTAGACCAATCAGGAAAGCCACCAGGGTAAATACCAGTGGCTGAGATTAATTTACACACTCCTCGCATCAATTTGTTCTGCTTTATTTTTGTAAAGAAATCACGGGTTAAATATAGCCCCTTTTATGGTCAGGCTACCTTTGCTCATTTCAACATGTCAGCGACTGCTGCTTTTGAGTTGTTGTGTGTATTTGTTCCTGAAACTGAATCCCAGAATTTATACTCAGCAACAGCAAACATTGGGTGCAAGATTGGCTCTCAGCGATGAATCTGGCAGGTTTCAATCATCTGCTTGTCAAATGGATAAAGTTCTTGGGCTTTCACATCAACACCAACCTCAGCTTCAAAACCCACATGGTACACAATAAAAGATGACCTGGCATCCACTGACTCTGCTTCACAAAGTGAAGCCCTCCCTCCAGGAAATAGGTTTCTAGACAGTGTGAAGGAGGCCGCCTTATCCCCACGTGGACAAAAGCAAAGGTGTCCCAGAGACCCACCCAACACAACTGAAGGGTCTCTTTCTTGCAGCAACATTGCTTACAAACAAGGGAGAATCACTGCAATACTCCGAGAATTATATTGCCTCCCCCTACAAGCACTCATGACACTCAAAACAGAATGCCCCATCTACAAGGCCACCAACAACCCTACAAACCATGCAACCAAGATCAAGACCTCTTTTGGAATGTGGATAACTCATGGCATTAGCATCGCTGCACTAGAAATGAGGAATTGAAAGAAGGCACAATCAAGATGCCAAGCCTTCTCCTGCCTAATGCCCAGAATATGTACACTATATTTGTACAGAAGGTTAAACTCCTCCGGTTCCCGAAGAGGGCGAAGACACACCTATTCAAGTAGCACCTCATCCCCACATACCCCCCCCTGTCATTTCCACTGAAGCACATACGTTCCCTTTGGTGCTCCCTCTGTCATCCTGTCCACTCAAGTCCAAGAGCTACCCCTACCACTTTCTCCCCTACTCCTCTCTGTACCTACCTGTATAGTGCTTTGTTTTTTGTAGCCGGATTTTTGTTTAATAAATCCAATACATAAATACCTATTTAAGGTTCCAAAAAAAGGGTGTTTTCACGGTCCTAGAATCACTTCTGATTTCAAAGTTGATAACTCCACAATACTGAATCCATTTCCTGTACCAGGAGTTTAATGACAGATTGTGAACTTGAATTATGTAAAATGGATGGTTGTCGGGGATCAGGTCTACACTGCTTTGTGTTTCTTCATATTTCCTTTTTCTGCAGCTGCTGTTGAACTGCCCTATAAACAGACTTAAAACAAGAAATGAACAACCAAACACAGAACTGAACACAAAAAAATACTTTAATACTAGGAGGGTGGAACAGACTTTGTGGCGCTCTGTAGAGTATCGCGCTCACTCGATGCAGGAACCAAATGAGAGTTAGCCACTTACAGACAAGGGAACACAGATGACACTCTTGGGCTCCAGACTCAGCTGATAATGATTACACCTTGGTATTTATCACAACAGGGCTTCCTGCTGCTGTCAACAGAGCAGGACTTGTGGAGCCCATCAAGGGCCCTAGGAAGGTTGAGGATGAGTCTGGCAGGTCCACCACCACGCAACACCCCGGTGCTGACCATGCACGCCGAGACTACGCAGCCAGTGCGCCAGCTATTCCGGGGCACTTGATGTTACTGAGCCATTTGTAGATCCTGTCTGTGTCATAAGTGCAGCAGGTCTCGAGTACCTCTAAGAAGAGGAGAGTGAGTATCTTCAGGCACCTGGGCTGGGATAACGAGAAGGGGAAGCTTAAGGGGCAAAGTAGCCAGAAGGGCATAATGGCCTGTCATGCTCTGCATCACACACTTTCCTCCAATGAGCCTCTGAGATAATGTTTGGGTGAAGAAAGTTTAATAAGCAGGATCAACAGAATTGGTATGTATTATCCTGGAAGGTTTAAAAAGAACACTTTTGCCTATGGTAAGGATGGTGCCACAGCCACCCAATATATCAAAGATGCACCAACCTTGAATGCACTGGTTACTCAAATGCACACTGTGTACAGTGTTGACGATAAATGATGTCATATTATTATCCAATGGCAGTCATCAGCAACACTCAAGCCGGTCAGTAGCCAACGGGCATATTGTGGCAAGCTTGAGAAAAGAAACCAGTCTGCATCCGCACAGCTTGCTGAACAGTTCAGGAGGAATTTTTCCTGGTGCAGCGCAGCTTTCTGAGCGGTCATATGCTGCGTCAAGCTTGCTAATACAGTTTAACACAGACCCCTGCAGAGAGAGGACCTATTCATCCTAAGGCCTATGAATTTCGGTGATGTATGCCAGTCAAGGCCGGTCACCGGATTCTGCAACTTTGTGCACTACCCCGCAGGCTGAGAACCCTCAGTAAGAGTGATCAAAGACAGACTTTTGAGTAAGGGCTGTGAGCTTCGGAACCTTACTCCTTGAAGTCCACATGGATCAAGTGCAAAAAAGGGTCAAATGTGGATTGGGGGGGGTACAAGATGAAGACTTGGTGTGCCAAGGTAAAATAAGCCTTCTCCACACTTCCAGTTTCCCCAATAGACTCAGTAGCTATGTATAAATTAAAGACAAATTAACTCTGTCTGCCATCTGAGACAACTCATTAAATACAAAAACATTTCAAATAAAAAAATACAGTTAAAAAAGTTCGGATCCCTCTGTGACTCACCCTCCCGTGTGCGGGAGCAGTTCAGCGTCACAGTGGGGGAAGGGCTACCTCTTCACCAGCTCCTTGGAGCCTCAGAGGTGTGGCCAAGTGAACGCCTCGGCTCAAAGGGAAGCCTGAGTCCAAGTGTGTGCCTCAACTTGGGCTCTGGGGCCAATAAGTGCTATAACGTCTGCTTTGCAATAGGCGGGACAGACGGACAATGCATGTAACATGAAAATAAATCTACTTGCAGGTTATGTTTCGAGCATCGAAGGCTTGAAATGCGTCCGCAATGGGGGCGAAAGTACCATTTACTCAGGATTGGGAAGCGGTACCAAACAGGAGGAATGTTGCCGGTACCTTGCAGGTGGGGTAAGGAATTGGTACCGTGCAAGTGGAATTAGCTGTGTTACAGTGCAGGCTTGAATGGGTTTTGGTACCGTGCATGGGAGATGGGGAGTGGTCTGATTTACAGGATTCCCATCTTAAAATCCTGATGTCCCGACAGACAGTATCCTTGGAACAGGCTGCAAGTCCTTCTGGTGCTGGGCCATAGAATCTGTAGGAGGCCCTCTTCCGCCTGCTCATGCTGGTACTTGCAGAATATGGAAGCCAATGCTGTGCGATGCTTTATCCTTCGCGGACACTGACGCGCGGCTCCGCCAAGGAGCTGTGGATGATTCCAATGATGGAGTCGACCCCAGTGCCCTGGAGGAATGAGTGGTGGTCTCCTTCAATGACATGGACTGACACCTTTCCATCACAGACCTGGAGAAAGCACAATAACAGTTTTAAGTACGTACATACAAACACAAATGCTGTTTCTCATGTTAAAGCCTGCCCTCCTTTCTTTGCCGAGGCTGAGACAAGATTAGCAAAAAAAGATGGCTTTCATTATAAAATGCATTTATGAGATGAAGTATCGACTGCGAAAAATGATGTGATTATTGCGTGCACTTTTCAGATGTAAAATAGTCCCTCATGCATTCCAATGGAAGCACTTCCTGGAAGGCGGTATGATATACCAAACAGCCAATAGCAAGTTGGTAGAGTAATACTCCTCTGAGTGGAACCAAAGCTGACTCTATTCATATTTTAACAAACTGGTAACAATAGGTCATGCAGACAGCTGCACTGTCAAGCCAGAGAAAATTCAGCATTGGCAAAATCCGGAGGTTTTCCACTGGGAAGCTGAAATAATGTTAAAAAAAGTTGTATTGCAAGTTTATGTCAGAAAAAAAGAAAGAAAACCTAAACAGGACCTCAATATGCAGCCAATAAAATTCTAAAAATTATGTTTTTGAATGCTACGGTGGGCAGAAGCAAAATATGAATGACAATTTAACACGCCAATGGATTAATCCTTTTTTTGCTCAATAGGAGTGCTGATGTATGCCCATAAATGGTAGTAACACTGTAGAGCCTTCTATCCAGACACTTTACTGACCTCTGAGAGCCGGTAGTCTCCTCCCAGGCCCCCTGCATATTCGTTGTGGGTCTTGGCTCGCAGCAAGGTCACGTTGCCATGGTACTTTGCATTGGGAACATACTTGTCTGCAGCTTTTAGCTTATAGTAGAAAGAGGTGGCCGCAAAGCGTAGGTCCTCAGGGTTGATGTGTCGGTAGCTCTGAATAATCAGCTCAACTGCGACATTCACACGAGATTCCAGGTCCTTTAGAGGGAGCAGAGTCTCCAGCAGCTGCAGAGATGGGAAGAGACGGGTAAATTTAACCTCAAGGGAATAAATGTCACTTCAAGAGAGTTAGGACAGACTGAGCCCAGGACGTAACCAGGTGGAGCAACACCAATCCATAGGGACCAAGTCCCAACCCAAGGGTGTAAGGTCAGGTCAAAAGGATTAACCCTGGGGACATAAGGCACAGCCAAAAATAAGAAATCCTAATCTGAAGGATTTCAACTCAATCCATTGGAGCAGGTCTGAGAGAGTATGGCTTAACTTGCTGGAATAACAAAACCAAGTAAATGGACGTGGGGCTTTAGCAATTAAA
Organism: Lissotriton helveticus; assembly: GCF_964261635.1. Lineage (NCBI taxonomy): Eukaryota > Metazoa > Chordata > Amphibia > Caudata > Salamandridae > Lissotriton > Lissotriton helveticus. The sequence continues at coordinate 1,029,139,043 of NC_136068.1, read as the reverse complement.
CCCAAACCAAGTGAATAAATCCTAGTTTAAGAGACTAGGGCCTGGCTCGACACATACTAACCAGTCAGAAGGAGTACGGCTGAGCGCCATGAATTGGCATGGAGCCAATTTTGTTGTAATGGAGGTGTCAGGAGCAGTAGTGTCATAGAGGAGTTGCGTGGCGGCCCCTGGCAGGGATTTGGCGGCCTCGGGCCCCCTACCTACACTCCCTGCTCAGGGCCTCCGTGAGCCTAGAGCCGGCCCTGTAGTGTAATAGAAGAAATTAACCCTAGAATAACGTTGGTGGAGACTGTTGCAGGATGCAGGACTCTACCTTGTTGTACTCCGTCCCTGTGAACTGCTGGATGAAGGCACAAAGAGCCTCAGTCTCGGCTTCGGCATCACTGCCTGGGGTCAACTTTGCACGGTAGCTCTGTAGAAAGACATTTGCAATGAGCTGAGAGCATCTTAATGTGGAAAACAATAATTTACAAGCAGACTGCTTGAACATTTTGTTCAGCTGTACAGTAAAAAGTAAGGTATGGGGCAATATGGTCTTGACATCTAGTAACTATTATTAACCTAATAAAGGTATTACCTTTGCAAGATTGCATAGTATATCTATTTGCTTAACAATCTACTACGTGTCATGTGTCCGACTCCACTGAGTACCTATTATATGCAAGAGGATGCGCCTGTATGTGCTGTGTGAGTGAATGAACAGCTCTGTACAGAGTTGAGTAAACCATGTTACACGCGCACTGAGCAGATGAAGCTGTATAATGGTTGGATGCGAGGCCCTGTGCGCGGAGTCTGATTGCAAATTCTTACAGTGCTTTCACCATGGGAGGGACATGAGGCCATGGCCCTCTATAAACGAGCAATCACTATGGACATAGGGTTAGTACATAAACCTGCTTACAGACTGTGAGACCTTACCTGGGTATAAGCTGCCACGTATGAGTGAGAGCCATCAAACAAGAAGAGGCTGTCAGGGGACGGGCATTGCTTCTGCTGGGCCTGCAGCTGGGAGCACATTTCAAAGGCCACGCATGCCCCAAAGGAATAGCCTGCGATCCAGTATGGCCCCTCGGGCTGCACCTGCTTGATACACTGGGTGTAATAGGTGGCCAAACTCTGAATACTGTCCAGTGGGGCAGCTGAAAAAGCAGACAAGAAAAGTTGTATAAGAGCTCAGACCTTACAACAGCCGCAGATGCTTCTACGGGTCAACTACTCGGAGAAGAACGGACAACAATAGGAATGTGATCCTGACTCTAACTCTGGCAGGACGAATGGTAGCCAGTACTTTAAGCGCATACCAGGTCCTTCCAGATGAAGACACCAGAGCAGCACAAGAAAGCATTCCTTCCGAAAAACCATGCGCCTTTGGGTAGATTATCAGACTCCCAGCTCTCCTGGCATGCTGGCATTTCTTCAGCTCTGTGGTCTTCTGCTAAATGTTTGTTCAGGGTGAGAGATGGAAATGGAAGGGCCTGCCTAAAGGTAAGCAAATGGAGAGCACACCAATAGTCTGGACTCTCTCTATTAGGCGTGATTCCTCTCCTACTGTTCTTTAGTTCAAACTCGCTGCTAGGGCCCCATTCCTATTGCTAGCACCCTCTCATGTCGCTCCCATTTGACCCCGCACAGTTCGATATACTACAATGTACTGTAGCACGTCCAATCATAACAAAACTTAACTTCCCCTTCCCCTCAGTACACCTTTCGCATTCATAGCAATCTTGGCCTCAGCTTTTACCCTTCATCTTCAACTCATCTCAATTGTAATATGAAACCCTCTCCTATCAAACTCTAGTGTACCGACATTTTTCTTCCATCTCTCATGTTTCCTCGATCAGTTTAGTGTCTCAAACATTCTAAAAGGGCCTTTCCCCTTCTTCGACTTCTTGTCTGCATTGAAACATTCTTGACACTCTTCTCCACCTCCTTCCTTTCTTCTCTGCCTCTATTTAGGTTCTGAAAATGGCTGTTGAGGCAGATAGGTGGCATAGTGTTGCGGCAATATATAATACACTCAGAATTACCCCTGACATTTAATATTAACCCTCATTTTTAGTGCTTTTTAGGCTAGGGGTGTTGCAACCGAAGTTTGATGTCGCTGACTGAAACCCATGGTTTGGTCCTAGTTCTAGCTACAGATTTTGTTGGGAGCGCTGGAGATCCCTGGCCTATGGAGTAGGAGTCTTCAGGGGACACAGAGACTGGACTCCACTTTAGTTGGGCTTCCAGGCTACCTGAAGCACTCACCAGGTTGTCATCGGACTTGAATCCTTCGAGAGCCTCAGCAAGTGCATCAGATGGGAGCTCATTAGAGCCCTAGCACTACATGACTGCTCAATGTGCCTTCCTTCTGTCTCATTGGTAATGGAAATGTCTCTTTTGTAATGGAAAACACTGGAGGCAGAACAGGCGCTCTCTTCATGGTCCCTATGCAAACAGAGGTTGCCAACTTAATGCTGGTCCATTCACAGAAACTTGCAGATGCATGTTTGACAAAATGTAAACAAAGTATCTTCCATCTTCAGCATGATCTAGAAGAAATGGTCAAATGGAAGACCTCGGGGTTCCAGTTCTCCTGTCAAAGGTTTCCTTCAATGTGCAGCTGTAATGCACAGTTGAAACTGTCCAAACTCAATGGCGATAAAAACAAGCATTTGCAATGCAATAGGTCTCGCATTTGCGAGAGTTTTAGCTATTGCCATTGAAAAATGACTATGCCTTTGATTTGTGTGTCAGTTTTCAAAGCAGATAAATAAAAGGCATCGTCATTTACAATGCCAATAGCTCAAACTCTCGTAAATCTGAGCTCTAATGCATTGCAAATGTTTGTTTGAGGTGTGTAATAAGAGCCAAGTCTAGAATTTGCCAGTAATCCCCTTCGGCGGCAACTGACAAGCCCCTGAAGTTTCAGAATTTGCTTTCCTTGTTATGGTGACAAAAGTGAAAGAGGCAGAGGTGTTATTGGCAATATTTTCGTACCTTTTAACTCACTTTAGTTTGGAGGGTCTCCCCCTCTTTGGACCATCTTCGAACCAGTGAAATAACTTCACAAAGACTTCACTGTGATCACCCGACCGGAAAGCACTCTTTACCCGCAAAAAAACATATTTGCATCGCCATCGATACGTTCACTCTACTAGGAGAGTCAGAGGTTGAGAGGCACAGCCATTGAACTACGTAGCTCTCCTCATATGGTTTCTACACACAGCCTCAGGGTTGTTTCTCTGCTTTGCCATGCTGCAGAATATACTCTGCTGACACCATTGCCCCTCCCAACAGTGTTACACGATAGCATTCCGCACTAACAATGCATCAGCCCTCCGCACATAAAAGAAGGAACAAAACGCTTTCCTGGCCAGATGTAAAATGTACTCTTTGCAGGATTGTGCACTGTGAAAAACACAGAGTGATTATTCTAGAAACCTACATGATTGCTGTATTTTGAGATTCTATGACACTTGTTTTTTTCTATTGAAAATGTAACACTTCAAATACAACTACTACGAAAAAAACGCGCTGAAATCTGCAGCTGTCAAATAAAAATAGTTTATAAAGCGCACTCATACACTGGAAACGTTACCCGTGCATTACTCGATTTCCGCGATGATTCTGCTTTATGCTGGAAACTAACTAAACAAACTAGAATGGAAGTGATATCCGTGCAGACTATCGAATGCTAATAAAACTATACGTTAAGGTTTGATAACTAATTTCTAGTATCAAGGGTGGCAACTCGGTGTAAGGCTGGTTGGTCGGATCCATGCAACTGTAATAGTTAAGTTGTGGGTCATGCACTTTGAGCCTGGGTTTCCTCTCCTATGAGTACTTAAGCTAAGAAGGCTATTTTTCTTGGGGTGGTGGGGGGGGGAGGGGTGGAACAATGTGCCTCACTATCGAAGAGGATCTTGGGAAATCAGGCCCAGGGTAACCTCATATAGACTTCGTACCCTCATATACTTGAGGACGCACATAGAACATTATAATTACACTGGATGACGTTGCTTTCATGTGCTTAATATTCCGAATCCTGCTGATGTAATGTGTTTAAAACGGTCCTTCAACCTACACGTTTTTCAGCTGTTCTAATTTCTCCTAGGTAGCAGGGATAAAGGGAATGTTTCTGGCTAACAAGAAGACTGACAACCAGGTCAAAACCTTCATCACTTATAACAAAGGAGGAGACTGGCGCCTCCTTAAGACTGCTGACTTTGGTGCCAGAGACCAGGGTTCAAACCTCGGGTCACGTCCACATCCTGTGATTCTGGGCAAATCACTTGATTTCCCTGTGCCTGAATGTAAATACGGTGCTCATGTAAAGCGCTCCAATACCTTCGGGTTGAGTTTGCGCTATATAAATATGCAACAAAATAAATAAATCTGAGAGGAGACCCCGTTCACTGCCTTCTGGTGAGTTACTGCTCAGAAAATGAAAGTTTAAAGCACATGGGTCAGTGTTCATCTGATGCAAATGAGTGGCTTATATAAGCACAGAATAAATGTCATGCTTTTTCCTGAACGCCCCTATGCTTATTATGACACTTTACGTGTAATGCCGAATATGTGGCAACAAAACTAAAATGATAGTCCTGGTGATAATTTCGTTGATTAGTTTGAAACATTTAGCATAAAGGGGCGTCTTTAAAACTACATTTTTTAAGATTTTAGATCTGCATCTTCAGATGTATTGAAAACGGAATCATAAAAAGGGTTCAGTCGCGTTTGATCATGCTTGTTTGCCGCCACCAAAGCTCAACAAGCGGCAGGGAAAGCATTCGCTTTCACTGCCGATTGAAAAAAAAAAAGCCCGCGAGTGGTGCCACTGTGAGCTATGGCCTATTGGTGTCTATTACGCGCACCAAGCGCGTAATAGACACCAATAGGCCATGGGCGGAGCAATGCGCCCGCCTGTGGCCTATTGCGTGCAGTCTTTTATTAAAAGATGCACGCAAAGGCCAATAGCTGCTCACAAAAGGAAAAGCACACGCACGAGCGTGTGCGATTCCTAGAGCAGCTTTCAAACACCGTTTTTCGATTAATTAATGCCTCGCTCTGCGCGAAGCACTGCTGAGCAGTGCAACGCAGGGCGCGAGCCCTAAAAACTCTTAAGTGGAGTCTGTGACCTGGTGCATTGTAGCATTCGGGAGAGGTCACCTCAGAATCACCTTGAAACTAACCACTTCTTCAAAGAAAAACAACTTGTTGCAATCATACATTTTAGGGCTGCTACAAAGAAGAGCCACTTTACTATTGAGAAAATTGGCAGTAAGATATAGAGCTCATGGTTCACGATGGCTGTGTTTTTATTTATATGTTTGTGGCATGTTTAGAGAGACAGTTACTAGGTCATAAGCCTACAGAACAGAAGAAGCATGCTGAAGACATATCAAGCAAAAACAAATCAGATTTCTTAATGAAGTCTTTCCTAGTCAGGGGTAGTATACCGAAACATGCCGTTCAACACCTTGTATACTTTGCTGAATAACTGGTAAGTTTCAAAACCTTTCAGGAAGTAGCATAACAGTGGTGGGAGGATTTAGTTCAGTCTCTTTGTATACAATAAGCTCCCACATGAATCTTGACAGTCAGGGTTTTACCCATCCACCCTGATAGATCCGCCCACAGTGAAACAGATAGTTAATACCTTTAGAGCATTAACCATGGAAGTATGGGAAGCGAGTGCAGAGAATCCACACACATTAGATAGAATTATGCCTTTAAAAAATACAAGTAGTTAATACTTGCAACATATTATTAATTCTAGGGAGAATAGTATTGATTATGCTAAAAAGAATAGAGGTTATTAAATACACTGTAGTACCCTTCCAATTTACAGTTTACTTCAATGGAAAATGTGAACTGATTTGCTGCTTAGAATCAGTGAAAAGGTGTGTGCGATCACAATTGGCCGGGTAACTGCGACAACATATCTCTGCATCTGAAATTATAGAGATTGTGCAGTATCTCACTGCCATTGTGGGATAATGACATGCTAATGGGGAATAACGGCGTCCCCCATTACCAGGCAATTTTCTGTCCATGAGTTCAACCTGTAGTAGGCAGGTTGACCTCTGTTTTGGTTTCACTGCAGCTGGGATTTTTGGGTGTGATGCAACCAAGGGACTTGGAATCAGGATATACCACGCCCCGTAGAGCTATCACTTCACCTGAGCGTATTAGACCATGGAAAACATCACCTAGTAATCAGTCTAGGCTCATATTTGTCACCTCTTATTTAAGTGGAGATGCTTTAACTTGGCATAACAATATTTACTAAAGATGTTCCCTGTCTTTGAACATGTATATGAATCATGCTTCCCTCCTACCTTTGTAGAAAGGCCCAGACAGATAACTTATTCCCTGGATTGGTGCGAGTTATCATTTTAAAGACTTAAGTAGTCCTCTTCACACCTTGGAAATCCTGCCCTTTCCCTTTAGTCTAGCTAATCCTGCGTTTTTAACTCCGGGAACTCACACAAACATGCACTTCTTAATGTTCTGTTTGTGATCAGATGACAGAGGGACACACCAAAAGCAAGAGTTATTCTGTGTGATGGGGGCATCTGGTCCCTCAACAAAGGCTAAGCAGGGACTGATGGTGGGGATAGCGATTTGTAGTCCAGGGACACTGACCACTGGCTCTCCACTCTGAAAGAGTTTTGCTCTGTTCTTCTAATCTTTGCCGTAAGTTGGATATTTTTTAAGTGTGTGTAATATGTTTGGTTTATGGGCACTTGTTGAATGGTGGAGTCGATATGGATTTTGTGTGTATTCTGCCCAAATGGTCTCTTTCCTTTGTGAAGGCTGGCCTTGTCTAAGTTGGGCAGTCCAAGCTATACATTTGCCTTCCCTAGGTTATCAATCCTAAAAGCTGTTGTACCTGGTGAAAGGGGAGAGTGCAACAGCCCATTCATTTACTCAAAGCAGATGACTCCAGGCTCAGGCACAACTAAAGGTGTGGTTATCTGTGGTCCCACAGATGCAGTGGCAGCGTTCCTGAGAGACCTGTGGGGCCACTGGACCCTGATATGTACTGTATTGTACTAACCAACCATCTATGAGCGGGGATGGGGGTTTGCTTGCTTTAGTGCCTTTGGCACACTTGCTACGCCCTCCCCTCCCTGTCTTCCTGTGGCTTTTCTGGTTGCTAAGGCAGCAGGAACTGAGGAGGAGATATACGAGTTGAAATCCACAAATCACCCCAACTAGTTCTGATTGACACTTTGCTTCATAGCCTGGGAATAGTCAACAAGAGTAGAAACATGCATTTCTCCAGCACTGAGTGTGCAAAACTTTACTTGCACAGTAGACGTCTGGCTGGCTCGGACTTGTTGACATGTCCACAGCAGGAGCATATGTACTGGTCTACCTGACCCCCCTAGCAGGGGCGGCCTTAAGCATGTGCAAGCTGTTCACCTGCACAGGGCCACCAAACCCCAGGGGCCGCCACGCCAATATATATCCTTACTATAATAATCCTCTGAGGATGGATACATATTTGGAAACAATGGTTACTCAAAATGGTTAAGCATGGTATCACATCTGGGATATTGACCCTGGCCTCTTATAATGAAGACCTAGCAGTTGATCCTCTGCTGGCCTGCAACTTTATCTCCAGACTAGGCCACGGACTGAGGAGTCGGACTCTAGACTCATTGATGTAAATTGAGGAAAGAATTGGTGCTTACTTTCCTGCAGAACTTACTGGATTGCACCATTTAACAGGAACTACTCTAATTCTAGGACGGTTGCAGAAGGCCCAACCCACAGCGAAATATGAATAGAGAATGTCTCAGGGCTCTAGAGCCAAAAGATCCTCAAAACCCAACTGTCCGGGAGATGCAAGATCGAAGAAGAGCATCATAGGAGTTATGAGGCTACATCATCCCCATCTACAAGTAAGTAAGCCAGCACCAACTTTTTCATGCTTGTAGGGTCCCAGATGGACCAAAATGCAGTCTGACGTAACATGCTATGTGAGTGTCTAGCCCTTATAGATCTGTGTGTGATTGTGGAGAATGGCAGCATGGAGTGCTGGGTGAGGCACAATATTGTATCTTACCTATTATGATTCAGTGGAACAGGGGTTCTAACCCATGGCCCTAAGAAGTCCAAACAGGTGATATCTGTGCTCATCATTTGCTGGGGGTGCAAGGGCGATGGGATGCCCTGAAGATTTGAGTGAAACAGGGAGAAGGCAGAAGGTAAAGTGACTACCTGTGGAGATGAATGAACAGGAAATAGAGGGGTGCCACTTCCTGTCGAGATGAATGATGGGAAATTCAGTGATGCCACTTCTTCTGCTGATGGATGATAGAAAATGAAGACCTTTTGCTTAGCTCCTGCTTTTCAAAGTTAGTTTTGGCAGGAAAACACTGACGTCACTTCCTGTTCGGATGAATGCAGGGAAATGCAGTGATGTCCCCTCCAGTGCAGATGAATGATGGGAAATTAAGTCTTCTTGCAAGGCCAATTCCTGCATATTAATCCCCAAATCTTTGATCTCTATTATTGTTTGCCCTTGAAATGAGGGACACACAGTATATCTGGGATAGGGAAATAATGAGTATAATAATTCTGGAGTACTTATAACTAATGCCTTAATAACGGCATCCAACCCCAACGGAGCTGCTCACACCCCACTCCTTCAGCGCCTTGAGACCCTCACGGGTGAGTACTGTGCTCTACAAAACACTGATTGATTGATTGAATAATGTATAATAAAGCACGTGTGTGAGTGCCAAACTGTGTTTGAGTCAACCCAGGCCTTAGAAAGGCAAGCTTAACATAGGTGAAGTGTGGATGTGGGTTTCAAAAAGCCTTTGGTGCACTGTCATTCCTCTCATGGAATGCACTGGTTAGATGAAGCGTTGTGGGTGCTAACATACCTTTTGTGCACTGCAGGCCATAGCAGGGCATGCTTAGCTTTGATGCCAGAGTGTGGAAAGCTGTGATGGAGCCCTCAATCGGGTGCACCAGGAAGAGGGGTCGCTCGCTGTTCTGCACCTCATTGAGCTGGGTAATGGTGGGTCCCTCTGGGTTCACAAGAAGGCTGGACAGGTCTTGTGATGATAAATCTGCCTGGCCGACCTTCTTCAGCGGGCTGGGGATCAGCTCTGAACAGAAGACAGAAGGAAGAGCGTTCACAAGCAGCAGTAACAATACATCTGACATTTAACCTCAGAGAGTGTCTATTAGAGGCATGTGATGATGGACAATTATGACAGCTCAAGATCCAGCAGAAATGCTTTTTGTACAACTTGGAAAATACATATCCTAAAGAGATTAGTAACAGGTATGTGCATGCAGAACTTTCTTTTCACTGGCTCTGTGAAAGACCAGGCTGTAAGGAAGTGCAGATACATCTCTTCTTGCTTCATGAAAGCTGTGTTCTACTATAAATGCATATACACCTTGTTATGCCCCAAGAAAGCAGCGTCTTTGTGGAAGTCTGTATAAACCACTTCCTGTGCCTTGGTCAAAGGAAAACTGACGCATGTATGGGGATGCAGCTAAATCACTTATCTAGCCACTTTGCAGCATGTAATGGTTGGGTGACATACATTAATTAAGTAGTATTTTGACAAGCACCTAAGTAGGTTGTGGTGTGATGGGAAGTTATGAGTGTGCATGCATAGATATTTTTGAGCATTGGTAGGTTTGAAGGGGTAACGGATGTTAAGTGAATAGATGCATAGTTATGTCACTGAATGATTATGTTCCAAGTGTGGATATATAATGTAACGTGGGATGTGGGTGCATGGATGGGTATGTGGGAGCACGGTTAGCTTTGTGGGTAGTTAATTTATCCTGGTGTTTGACGAGATTTGCAAGTGGATTGGGAGTTATATGTGGGTGATGGGTAGATATGTTGGTGTAACGGACACTTAAATGAGTGGATAGTTTGAGGACAATAAGGCCCAAGTGGTAGGTAGAATAAGTTGCAAGCTGGTGATCACACACATAGGTTATGCTTCAAAGGCAGTGGGCCTCACAGGTAGCCTTAATGATACCTGGGATGTTCCCTCTGTGGCACTGGCTATGGCAGGACCTATGTTTAATCAGCCTGGACCTAGAATGTGATACCTTTAAATTACCCAAGACATACCTTCAGTGGCACTGGTCTTGGTGGAGAGGTCGCGCAGTTTGTTGATCGTAAGCAGTCGAACTTCTCTCATTGCCATGACAATATCGTAGTCCCGCTCCAAGGTCTGACGAACCTCTACTCCCATTAGAGAATCCAAGCCAAGATCAGCCAGTGTTGTGTCAGGATTCAAGCTACTCACATCACGGACACCTGTGGGTTATTGAAATTTAAGTACACATCAGGAGAAACCAGACATCTAGATCCACAAGTTACTAAGAACCTTAGATAGAATTTGGTGGATGCAAAATATCTGCCAAAAAGTGTCTGTTGTTTCTATTAGGATGGCATGCAGGCCTTATACAATATAAACAGGGCAGTCAGCACATCAACCTCTTTTTGACATACGTCCTGTGTTCAACAAACAGAAAGTAAGGCGTAAACTTCCGTTTGGACATTTAAAAAAAAGGACAAAATATGACTGACTGAAACAGGCAGGCTGTGGAATAACTTAATGTGGGCACAATATGTGCAGGAACAAAATATCAGAATATGAACATGTGTGCAACACTCCTTTAGGACAAGAGATTCTGGAATGACAACATGCATGCACCCCTCTGTCAGACACAGGCTATTGAACACCTACACATGTGGAGCCCTCCTACACTCCACATAATCAGTAATACCAAAAGGCATGTAACTCTTTTGTGAGAAAGAGTTTCCAAAATACTAGCACCTCAATATCCCTCCTGAGTTTATGCAAGCTTAGAGGTATCCCATTGTGTTTTTGGTAGAAGTCTGTGGGTGAATGTGACAAAGCATCAGGTGTGAACGCTTGTGTTTTAGTTCCCTGGAACATATCACACTCTTCTTCTTTGATTTACACTCATTCACAATGGAGTTCCAGATTGATTTCCATAATCTATTTGCAAGGCTCAGTGCAAATCATGTGTATGGGTGTCATTCCTCCCAGAATAGAGAACAATCAACTCTAAGTTCCTCAGCTACAGCTAGACCTCTATTTGGTGCCTGGTGGCTGCACCCACTAAGACTCATTTGTCACTTTTGAAACCTCATTGTTTTAGAAACCCATAACACCAGCATGTCCCCTGACTTTGCACTTTGCCCGTCAGCTGTGCAGCATTTTCCTTGACATTGCATCATACCCGTTGATTGCACTAGCCCTGCTTCTTCTCGATAACCTGTCTTTCACCGTGCCATCTATACTCTTCTCACCCAAACCTTAATCTGTGCAGTGATCCTGCTTTTAGTGGGATAACATCACATGCAGCATATACAGTGGAGTGCTTAAGGGTGGAGAAAAACCTACACAGTTTACCGTTCACTACCACAGCCACACAGACTGAGATATTAAATTAGCTTTGGCGTTCTCCATGGTTGATGGGAAAAAAAGAGAGTAGCCCACTCTTACCAGTGGCTCAAAGAGGACAGAACTCCAGAGTTAAAATAAGAACTCACACTAGTCTTTGAGCATGGAAATAGTAGGTGTAACTCCATTATAGTACACCTGGGCACACAGGTTCATCCCCGACAGCGTCGAGGGCCCTTTTTTTTAGGTCTCGCCTAGACGAAGCAAAGCAAAGCTTTGCTGTCTGGCGAGACAACTTATGTAGTTACTTTTGGGGGAATGTGGACAGCAGAGTTCCACGCGCTTTCCCTGGCCGAGATTTCACCTCGGGAGCGCGCACGTCGGCGAGCCTCCTATTCCCATGCACAAACACTCACGCATGCGCACATACACAGCCATACACACACTGCATACACACACGCACCCCCCCTTAAACAGACACACGCGCACACAGACAGACAGACAGACGCACGCACACACACACACACACCTCTCCTCTCCCTCAACACACTCACCTGTTCTGGCGTTGCTCGGCGGCGGTTCTGGCTCTCGGGCGGCGGTAGCGCTTTGCGGGGCTCTCTCACCACATGAGAGCCCTGCCTTCCCCATGCGCCCGGCCGCTCTTCACCCGGTCCCCATCTCGGGACCGGGACTCAATCAGGAGCCTTCGTGGCTCCTCGGGCAGCTCTCTCTCGCTCTCGCCGCGATGGGGCGGGACTTCCGGTTGGGGCCGCGATGGGATTGGCCGGCTGCCCAACCGCTTCCGGGTCATCGCAGGCAGCGCGGCGGGGACTTTCTTGTTTGTATAGCGATCTGCCATTCTTGAACTGCTGAACGCTGCTTCAGAGAGTGAGCTTGTTTTTATCCAGGCTACCTGCTATCCCCCTTACCCGAATATGTTTTAAGCAGACCAAATTATATGGTGTGTGCCTGTAGCTACACATGGTGTTGAGTATTACAGTGGAAGAGGCTTCATAAAGTATGGGCACAGTCTCTGCCGAAGTTACAGATGCATCTTTCAAATTTATTTTTTTCCACATTGGTTGTGTTTATATTAGGGAAACCTTTGACTCTTCATTTGCTGTTTCGCAGCTCACTGAGCCATCCTGCTGCCTCCTCAATAGCTCGCATAGCAGCATCTTCAGAAATTAGCCCTTAAGAGAGATGCGTAGAGACAAATGTGTCCCACATGGATCAGGAGAGAAAAGCAAGACACCTCAGGGGCAAGAATCTTTTAGAAATGAGGACTTGGGAATCGGCGTACTCTTAATTTGGTTGTTTCTAGAGCTCTTAATACAGCCCTCTAGTTGCTTCAATGCACTGGGCGATGGATGGAAAGAGAGGGAGGGCATAACTTTGTGAATGTAATGAGCGTTCTCAAAGTTTTTGCCCCAATCCAGAGTGAAGCGCTAGTGAATAAAGGATAGCACTGGGGTTTTGATTAGTTGGATGGAAAGTTGGGAGCAGAAAAGACATGGCGGGAAAGAGTAGAGAGGGTGAAAATATGATACTGGAACGATGGTGTTCACGATATTACTGTCCAATAGTGAGCGTCTCCTTCCAGATCAGTTACTGCCCTTTGGTATGGAATGAGTGGTCTGCACCCATACAGCCCTGGGTGCTAGCACCATCTGCCTGGGACAAGTGTGCTCGTACAAGTGGGAGCAGTGAGACCAGAAGGCACTCTAGCAGCTGTTTGGTAGTCGGACCCACTGCTTTTTCTGGTCTACAGTAGGCAGCACAATGAAGTCCTTAAGCAGTATCCCGCAGTCCAATCCATAAGGAAACATAGTCTCTCAATAAATCTAAATAATGTAAATAAAACCACTATATACGATCTTTCCCTATATTAAGTATTGTTCTAGAACTTCAGAACAGAAAGCTCCGTTTAAATTAGCACATTTCAACATCTACAAAGACTGGTCGTTATACAATGAATACCTCGAGTAGACCACACATAAAATAACAATCATCCCCACGTCTTTTGAACAATGATGTACGTTTCAAGCTTGCTTTAAACAAAAAGTCTCCTTACTTATTAGAATCCTAAATATACCTAATATTCAAACACCCCATCCTTTCCTTTCTAAGGACCACGGAAATCCGTTAATCAACTCTTAATGTTATGCAGGGGTACAACTCACATGAGTGCCCTATCTTCTTCCCCGAAGCAACGAAGGGGCCACTTGATTTCTTTCTTTTTATTTATTTAATTACTTTCTTTCTAATAAAAACTCACCAGTAAGTCTGAATCCGAAAACTGCGCCTGAAATAGTCACAAACTAGCTTGGCTAGCCTCAATGGTACATGAGGTGCACAGACGAAGTGGGTTCCTCGGGTCAATAATAAAACTGATATTTTGACTCCCCACTCTGAATCAATCAGACATATGCAGGGCTTGGTTATGTGGCTTCAAGCTTAATTTCCCAGGGCACTCGGCCTGAATCTCCTGCAATGACGAATGCATGAAGTTTGCCTCCGCAAAAAATGCAGTGGCCGAGCTGTCTCGCCTATTGTCCTGCAATTGTAACTATTGACACAAGAATAGGGATTTGAAGAAACAAAACATGATACTTAGTGATTTTAGTTTTGTAAAACACAAACACTGGTGACTTTTCTCCAGTGGCCTTCTTCGCAGGGTTCTTCCTGAAGTATGGGTTATTCGGTAGCTGAAGTTGTGGATTGCAAACCTCTTGATTCCACATGACCCTGTCTGCATAGCTTTGGAGCATTCTTTGAAGGTTGGTATTGTTTGGACTGCACAAGATCAAGACATTGTTATCAATACAGGAACAAGTCCTAAGATCTGTGTTACTCAGGGGAAGTCTGGCATCTTTAATTTGTGACCTCTACAAGCATCACACGCGGTTGGCTACATGTTTGTCCCAGTTGCTTAGTAGCTGTGCAACAGAGCTGTAGTCCGTTCTTGTCCCTGTCCAGGACAAAATTATTAAAAACCTTTCAGTATATGAACAGTGTAGGAATGGGACATTAAAGCTAGTTTTAGGGTTATCTCTTACCGGTTTTTAATTTATTTTATCAGGGATTTCCATAATAGCAAAATTTAATCAAAGGGGCAATTCCCCGCCTGGCGCAACCTGATCTGCTTATTTTCAGATAGTCTCCAACTCAAAACCAGTCATCCTGTTAGTAGGAGAACCTAATTGCAGTTTCCAGCTGGATTCTCTATTTTGGAATTTATGTTTCTCATTCAGCTTCAAATTAATCATTGACTGTGACATGCAATTTCAAACCTAAACAGCTGGACAACAAGCAGTGTGTACCAGAAACCTATGTTTAAGCTTTTATCGGGTGACTTCATACAAAACAATTTAACCAAAGCAATCAACACTTGCCTTGGTAGTAACCTCTTTTCCCTAGAAAATCGGTGAACCTGTTGCCTTGCAACACAATAGAGGATCCCTGTTGCTCAAAATAATGTTTTGCCAAGCAAACAACTGAAAATAAATGTAGGCAACAGGACCAAGGTCAGTGATGGATTTCACACAGATGCTGCCAGTCAGGAGACTTTACTGGGTATGTATTGGGATGTATCCATAGTTGGTCTCTCGTGTTAGAAAGTTTCAGACACTTAAGTGTTCTTGTATTTTTACATTGAGAATGTGCCTTTTTGATGCTCTTTGCATTATAGGTCTCTTACCTTTTTTCCATTTTCTTTTTTTAAATGTATATTTTTTTCTTATTTCGCTCTTTTGTCTGATCAGGGTTGCATTTTCCTTTCCTGTTCATAGGCCTTTGTTTACTTTGGCCGTTCAGTTACCAGCATGAATGCCTCTATTTAGTTTAGAGCTCATCTTCGAAGGCTTGATAGATCTATGGATGCCTGAAAGATAACTTAAATTAAATCGATAACATTTCCGTTTATTACTGTGTGCCAACCCAGCCGACCTTTTGATGGCGTTCATCCTGATGTTGCCAAATACCTAACCAAACGCCTTAGTCTTTGGCGCCTGAAAGCCTTTCCTGGTTATTAATTGTTGTTTGACTTAGCATAGATTTGGTCCACTGACTGATTAGCAACTAGTGCACGTTTTAACCTAGACCATTTCTTCTTCAAATGTTTCTGGCTCACTTGGTGTTTGATTTTCCGAAGGACATTTAATTGGATCATGCTATCCTTACCGTATACAGCAGTGACCTTAGTTATTGTTGTTCTGTTTTGGTTAAATGGCTTACAAGGGGTAAACAAATGGTGGCCGTATTTTCCCCTTGTAAAAAATGTAGGCTATTGACTTTTATTCTAATTTGCCTGTAATTGTAACAAAACTATATGGAAAAGTAGTCTTATCTTTAACACATGGAAGCATTACACCTTAGTACATTAGATTATATCACTGCAATGAGAGAGATTTATTCCAACGAGACTTATATCCGCCTTCCTCCCTGCCAAGGGAGTCAGAGCTGTGAACGAGTAGCTCCAAACCTGGGCACGAGCCGACTCAGGTCCGTGAACGCGCGGGAACGTCAACGTGCACGTTCACGCGCGTCACGCTCCTGTCCTCCCGCGTCTCTTCCGAGGCGCACTCCAGGCCGACTTGCGGTGTGCGTGTTCCAGCGTTAGGTAAGTGAGGGCCGGGGGGATTTGTTTGCTTGTTTTCTTTCTTTCTGCATTCATGTCCCTTCTGTTGGTGTTCAACATGAGAAATGGTATTGCATGTTTACTTCCACTTATTGGGAAGTGAACCGATTTTTGTTTTGCAATGTTCTTACGTGCATTATAACTTCCAGTGGAATAATCCGCCTACTCGCCACAAATTCATGGTTATCTTGCACACACTACTAAAGCCGGTAGCTTGGGCCGTTTATCTTTTGGTCTATTTACTTGTTGTCTGTGTGCTTGGCAACTGGTTAGCAGTACCTTTCTTTATGCCATGTGACGGATATCATGTGTTTGTGTTCCGTTTACTATATGCTTGCTGCCTGCCCGCCCTTTTGCATTATTGACTGTTGCTGTCTTGTAAAGGGCTTCAAATGCGTTTGACAGCTGCGCTACCATGCCAGGTACAATAATAATGAACCCTGCCCTGCAGGTGCAGATACTGTAACGCTGAATTGTCACGTGATAATGAATTGAGGGGTGTATGGTAGTCTCTGGGAGAGATAGTGTACAATCAGAATTACTTTTATTGTGAAGTTAATAAAAATCGTTGCAATAAAATGGCGACCACTACTAAAATACGGGTAAAAACATCACACCGTAAAAGTTAGCAGTGTACCATCATCCTTCAGTTACTGTAACTGCAAGCATACATTGGCACTTTAAAAGCTAATCACTACCTGTTGTGCAGGGTGAAATGTAGTTATACTGGCTCTAACGAATGTTTATGCTGAGGCCCCACAGGGAAGCTGTAGTTTAGCCATCAACATTCTAAAAGGGACTCGCGTTCTCCTGAATCCTTTCGACAAACAGAAGCTTTTTCTGTTTGCTGCTCTTGGCACTGGGTATTATGATGCATAATGCTGAAGATTGACCCTCCTTGGTTCGATTCTCCACTGCCTGATGTAGTGCTCACATTGAACCGCTCAAGATAGAATGCACATGTCCATCTGTTATAGGAATCCATTAGCATGTGAATTTGGATAACCAGTCTTTATAATCTTAATCCATGGTTTCAAGGGGGTCGCTATTATAAGCATGCCAAGTCTGAGGAAATTCTTTTTACAGCTACTGAAATGTTGAGGAAAAAAACAGTAGGGAAATCTTTCAAATAAGGGGCAGAAAGGTCAACATGTACATGCTTTCATTAGAAACAAACTGTGTTGGAATGTAATTACACAGTGTAATATTTAGAAACTTGTAAGCTATTAGAAATATTCAGGAACTCTTCTCATTCCTCATAACTAAGCTCACGATCTTGCACCTCCGTTCTAATGTTTTGTGCACCTGGCACACCTCTCCTTGGACCTCCGTCTCCTCATGTCAGTCTATTGCCTCAAGCATATTTTAGTTTGGAATTTGATGCCATCATGAGAATTTTTAAAATAAGCTTTTGCATGGAAAACGAGAATTGGCAAAGGAAATCGGTCTTTCGTTGACTGAAGAACTTTTTACTTTGCCAATACTTATTATTTGTTTGTGAATGATTTTTGTATGAAGGCATACTTGTATGAAAACAGGTTTTGTCTAAAGCCAAAATATATGTTTCTTTATGTAGAAGCACTCATTAAACTAGTAATCCCTGGAACTGAATGGGATTACTTTTGGTTGGAATTCCACGTTCTGCAAGAGCAGAATGTCCTCACCAAGTCGGGTAACCTAGTGGGCGAGGTGGGCTGACCCTGTGCCCCATGCTGTAGAGGGAGGAAGCAAAATTGGAGTAAATTTTCAGCAGACCAGTGGATGACGTGCTAAGTGAAAGCCTCTGCAAATATGTCTAATATATTTATTGTAAACAAAAGGTCTTGGGTAACGCCAAACCTTAAAATAAATGGTACATGTGGAGATGCTGCAAATTAGGTGGAAATGTTTCGGGGTCGTGGTGATACAATGGTGGGTGAGAGATTTGAAAACCAATAGTCATTGTTGGAAAGTATCCTGGTAAATAATGTCAGAGAGACCATTTTGGTGTGAGCTGCACTTGAGCTCCCACATTCTCCTAGCAGAGAAATACTTGGAGACTGGGAGATTTCAATGAGCCTAAACCTTTGGTAACAGTGAACGGGGGTGAATACTTGACATGCATAAACTATGCAAAAGTAGACAGCATTAGGTCTAAAGGTGTCTGTGTCATTTCCCCTTAATTACATTAATATGTATTTGTTACTCTTATGTAAGATAACATGTTTTGTATGTTAGCAAAATGTGTGATTTGCGACCATACACAGGTGTATAACTTACGCCTGTTATCATTTACATTTTAAATCCTATTAATTGCCATCACTCCTATGTCTCCTCTTAAAAGATGCCTATTCATCTATTTACTCTCTGGATACCCTTTTCCTGTTGTTTCCTTTCATTACTAAGGAGGGACCTCCACAGAGGTTCAGCGTACCAGACCCTCTTGGGCCAATCTGGAGCAACCAGGGTCAACTAGTGTCTGACTTGCTAGAACATAGCGGGATCACCAGCAAAAATGACCAGATATTTAGCTTGTGTTAATCAAGAATACTTTAGATATGAATTTCTGTGTTCATATTGCATTACAAATGCTATAGGTGTCACATTTGCAAAGTTATAACTATTGGCATTGCATTGTCATTAACAATGCCAATAACTCAAACTTTAATGCTGCGAGACCTATTGCATTGTAAATGCTTGTTCTTAAGAGTGACTACCTTCATCATTGGCCAACTGCTGCACAGATGTATCAGTTTACTCCCAGAGTTCTAGTGTTTTGAGCTGTTGTATTGAACAATATTTACCTAGAATATTAGCGACTGCCTCCACAAGATCCCGTTTGCTACCATCCTCGCTCCTCATAGAAACGGTTTTCTCAGCAAGGACAAAGCTGGACATAACAGGGTGGGGCTGGTTCAGGAACTGGTCAAGGACCTCCAGGCAGGAACTGATTCGTTGGGGTAGGGTTCCACCAATCACACTATCATTACTTCCCATTGTCTCCAAGACAATTCCCACATCACCAATTGCGCCCCACTGTATGGCCAAACCTGAGGAGAGAAGTAAAGTGTTAGTAACTGCAAAGAAAAAAAAGTTGGGGGTTGAGCCATAGGATTATGGGATGAGGTGGTGGAAATCAATCCAGTGTACCATAGCTGACATAAATATTACTAGCCATTAAACATCACTCTCAGCTCACATCAGTCACAGGAACGCTCAATATCCACACTCCCTGAATCTCTATCAACCCTTACCACTCTTAACCCACACCATCCACCAAAACCAGTCTCAACCTATACTTCCAGCATGTTCCTTCTACCCATCAATGCCATTGCAAAACACTCCTGTCACAACCAGCCCACACAGTCTACTTCAACCTCTCCTAGGCCACTACAAACACTTTGTCCCCAATCTCCATTATACACACCCCAAGTTGACATGGTTCATACATACCCCTCCCAGCACACAATCCACCACAAGCACTCCCAGCCAGCTGTGTCCAACACAACCCCTCACAGCCTACAATAGCCACCACAATGAATATACGCCATTGGTGTATGAACTAATCCAGTGTCACAACATTCATCTGAGCAATTTCATGATCTATATTTTTGCCAATGTAAGATCCCATTTATAAAACAGCACTCCTCTGGATCTTTTAACACTCAACACAATCAAAACTACTGCATGAATCTCAACTGACTCCATTTGACCATATCACACTGACCTATGGTCACAACATAGTGCCTCTGGTTTACTCTATCTCAGGAGAAAGTAAAGTTTTCCAAACAACTTAGACAAAATAGCTCCTAGTTGTACTCCCTGATTTGTGTGAGACATTAAGCAAACTTTGACATGTGAACACTTGAAATGTGGTTTCAGCATCAGCAGTGAGAGAAGACAGGACTCTGTGACATTGTTGTGTCACTCCCTAAAGTAAGTGACTGTAATCAGAAGATTGCTTTGGACTGAGAATAAGGATCACTCTTATATTGCTATCATTCACTCAGAATCCATCTGCTGTTCACCATGTGAATGGTGCCCAGAGCTATTACTACTGCGGTGCTTCATATGAGGTGCTCTGGACGTTTTATCTGTAGCAGTGGGAGTTGTCCCCAGAGTTACCATCATCTTGGTTCTCTACAAGAATCTCTTCTATTTTATTCCTTTGAGAATGTTAAAAGGCCCCAGGTTCTTTGTCTCTGGGCCTCTCCATAGGATGTTTTCTGGACCTTTTGCCAATGACAGTATGAATTTTCCTTTGAGTTATATTCACTTGGACTCTTCATATTTCATACTGAGATGATTTACCATTGAATATGCTCATGGAATTTTTGTTAAGAAGTTTTCAGAACTCAACTCATTGAGGGTGTGAATGATCCCTGAAATTACAGTCATGGATGTTCTCCACAGGAAATGGGAAGGACATTTTTATTACCTGGGAGTTTGTCATGACGTCGTTGCTCGCAAATCCGTTCCATTGTTGAGTTTGCAAAACCATAGTTACTTTGGCCAGCATTTCCCCTCCCACAGCTTACAGATGAGAAAGCAACAAAGTAATCTAGCTCTGGACATCTCTCTCGACTCACCCTAGCAATAGGAAAAACAAACAACGTTTACAGTTTTTCTTGCCATATTGCACAAATCATGTCTTAAACCAGTAGGGCAATTCTACTGTGCAGTAAATCCAAGAAGGATATTGTTAAGACCACTGGAATTCAGCATCAGAGAACATTATGCGGCACGGTTGAATGACTAATACAGTGAGTGAAAAAACATCATGAATCATATTATGCAATTAAAAGCAAAATACGCGGTACTGCAACACACATAGCTATTGACAGAAATGGATTACAGCGCTTTAGGTAATACACATGCTTCTTAGGAAAAAAGTATGCACTTTCAACAAATATTATTCAAAATGTTATAAACATAACGTCGGTGAAATTATCACCCCTTTAATGCTTGAATATCACAATCAACAGGTGAACGCTAACTAATTACTTTTTTCAAAAATATCAAGGTAAGTAATAGATTCCATATTCAGTGTTCTTCTCCCCTTTAGCAAAAAATAATTTAATTGAAATTTGAAGTTTATTCGGCAGATAATAAATTGTGTGGCAAATTCATAATTAAGCAAAAACATCTAGAAGACAGAATCACACATTTTCGGTAGTCATGGCTTTAAATAAATTAACTAAACTATATAATGATTTGCTCATTGTAACCCTTTTCAATGAACTCAACTCAATCACATTGTGCACATAAGTGTGCTACAAAGGGGATATTCCATTACACAGGCCTCAAATTCGTTTCAGATTATTAAGAAGTGGAACAATTACTCTATCAGTTAAATCTCCACCTAGACATGTGGAAGTAGAAGTCCACATGGACTTCAACCAGTGAAATTATGGCTTATTCATGATATTTTTGGGAGAGAGTCCACAAAAGTACTTGTATTTCATGATATCAAAGTGACAAAGAATGACATTTGTGATTGTGTTCTTAGACTCTTCTCATTTCGTAGAAAACTCTTGCAGATTCCAACTGAAAGATGCATTAAAGAAACATCAAAGGAAATACTACTGTCCTCTGACAGCAATTCTAACATTTAAGAATAAAATCTTCTGCATTTTCTGAAAAAACGATATTAGGGGAAGCTGTTTGCATGTCAAAACACTGTGACGGAAGTTGGGTTCTTACGAGGTGGCATGGTATTAATGCATTAAAGTACTAATATTTGTATTTGAAGTTCCTGATATAGCATGTCAAACCCTAGACAAGGTCAGAGTTTGCATACATGTAGGAGTACCTGAGATTATGTCCATCTGTATCATCAAAATATTGTTACTCACCTGTCCAGGTTCACAGTGCCCATGTACTTTGGTTTGTTGACTTCCTGGAAAAGCTGTGGGGTCTGGTTCTCCAACATGGCATCTTTCAGGACCTGGAGAAAAGACAGTGCCCTATGTGACTTCCCATCAGTTTAATACACAGTGAACCAATACCCAATAGTGTTGTCACCTGAGACAGCACTAGAAACCTCACAACCCGCAGCACTCTATCAGACATTAAGATTTCACGCAAGCTTTCTCAATAAGGATCCCCCTCAAACTCTGAACCATACTGCAGCAACATAAGGCAGATCCAGTTCCTTGATGGTAGATTGTGAGGATTTTGAGATTGAAATATGAACATACATTTGAGCATGCAGAAGAACAAATATTGCAGCCTCAGAATCAACATTTGCCTTGTGGTTTTACTCACATGCAGATCACTCTGACCCTATCCAGATTTATAAGTTATTGTGAAAGAAGCTTCCCCCAAATACGAAATATAAGTTTATTCTCCTTGGATTCCTCAGAAGGGGGCGACTCTTTCTGGAAACGTATGATTTCTCACTAGGCGGTGACGCAGTCTGACAACATCAGAAGCCACACGGCAATATTGTGAGTTGTTCATGAAATTACAGTATGTGCGATACCTCCTCTTACCGCAAATACTGCCTAACACAGCACCCCTGCAATTTATCCCAAGATAATTTCAGCAGGTCAAATCTGCAGACATTTGGTGCAGCGTGCCAGATTTTGCAGGGGTAAACTAAGAATCTGCAATAATTACTGCGTGTGTTATTTTGAGATACCCGGGGTATCACAGCACAGCCGAAGCAATAAATATGTACTCTGGCTGGGCCATTCGTAACAAGGGTCTGTGCATTTGATTTGGTTTTGCTACTGAATCACATTGACTTTTTGGTTCATTTTCCTGTGACCCTTTGATTTTTTACCCAAACAAATTAGAAACTCAACCAATCTGCATGCCTTCAGACGGCCCTTGTTGCCTGGCTCTGCTCGACTGGATCTAAATGTCTGGAAAAAAAAGCACATTTGTACAGTCCATCCTGTTACTTCTTGTCCCTAGCCTTATGAGGCAATTTGCTACATGTCACACCATCAAAGTATCCAGTATAGATTATATACATTAAACAAATCCCTAAATCCTCTCTCAGGTACTGCAATGCAGTCACCTAACTAGTGCAAAGCCAACAGGTCACTAATATGTGAGATCTATTGGCTTTGTTGAGGTTTTTTAGCGAGCGATGTTGTACAGCAACGCAGCTGAAAGTAAAAAATGTAGTCAACCAGGAGCAGTGCGCATGAGTCTGAGACAGGTAATTACTGGTTTGGATACTCTATGGCCAAGTTCTTGCACTAGATGATTAAAGGTTAGTCAGATGTTTCCCAATCACCCCCGCTGTCAGCTACTTTAAGTGAGGAAGTTATATCACCAAAATGGTCCATCTATCAGCTGTGAGCTTGGGCTGTTACGTAATAGCAGTTTCTCAGATCTTCTGTCATAGAGACTCATCAGGGCTAATTTAATTTTCTTCTGTTATTTATTGTCCATTTTCACTTTGATAAAAGTTGGGTTTGTCTAGGCTGTTCCACTTCTAGATACAGTCCCTATTAATGTTCCTTCTTTCAGGTGTTCATTGTTCTTTCTTCGAACACTAGACTAAGAGCTCACTGTCCAGAGCTTGCCCTCAGCAGGGTGAAGTTCAAAACTCCCTACCATCATGCAGTAAAAACAGCCTATAGCTTTGTCAGAGCAAATATACTAAGATCTAAACAAGGCGTTATGTCTAACATACCTTAAAGCGTGAATCACACCCCTCTGTACCTCTTCTAACACTCCAGCTTGTTTTTGCTCCATCTCGCCCTTACTTACCTCTCTTATGTTGTGCTGGGTTCAGAATATCGCTCAACTACGGCACCTGAACCCTGATGCACTCCCAGCTATTAGAAGTTAGCTCGCCACACCGCTCTGCCTATGCACCTGCAGCCTGCCTTGCCACATCCTGTGCGATGCTGCTTTGGGATACATGTACAGCAATGGAACGACTAATCTCCCATACAGCACCATGAGAGGAACATATAGGTCTGGCAAGGTAATGTCAGCTTTGGCCTTAAGAAGTCCCTTCTAAACTGTTCCAAACACAGTTCAGCCAGGCAGCAGTACGTAAGGCTACATCGCTACAAGGCATTCTGCCTCTTATCTGCATAAAACCATGAATGGCTACATCTTAACCGTATAATTTTATTGTGATCTTCTGCTCTCCCCAGGGGTCAGTAGTTCACCATTTTGGTAATTTTTTCTAAATCATGCTACAGCCATAACCTGAATGGGCTATAGTTGGTACTACCGGTAACACGTGATCATCTGTTTGCTACAGGTGCTAAGTTTGCAACTTTCACTTGGCGCTTTTTGTGTTTTTGCTAGCTAGTATGAAACATGAAAGTGCTTAAGGCATTTAGAAGGCTATCTGTCAGTTTAATAAGACATTTAGAGGGAGACTTATTTCTCAGCTTAGCTTCAAGTGCCTGAATCAAGGTATTAACAGATACTCCTCCTTTAAAGTTAGTCTTCTTTTTCATGGACTTTTTCAGATGTAATTTCTTTGGGACTAGTTCCAACAGCCAGTGTAAGACTTTGTTGTCGATAAAAAATGGAGATAGAAGTCTCAGTCTGGCCTACTGCCACTCAACCATAAATCGTAACCTCTATTGCCGTCTCGCGATGGAATCAATTGGCGATGGAGATTTGTTTTTAAATGCAAAGCCCTGAGGAAATTCCTTAGTTTGTAAATATCTTTGGGATATTTGACTTTTACTCTTAGTTTTGGATTTAGAACTTCATTGAGATTCCAGTGAGAATGAAGAAAGGGCCAGTGGTTGGATTGGAGAACAGAAACAGGATGCACTGGGGAGCTGCTTGCAGCGTGACTGGAGCATCTTTCTTGCAGAGGTACAAATGCCCTTTTGACTGATGTTTCCTTTAATGGAGAGAAGTTTCTCTCTATTTCCATAACAAAAGTCTCAGCCTATGTGCTGCCAAGAATTGGCACTGCACCATTGACACCGTCTGCCTGCTCTGAGCTATTGACAAATTCATATGAATGTCCCTCCTGGGAGTTAGATGCTCTTAAAACCTGACTACTTGGAAGACCACGAGTCTCAACAAGTGAGGCTGTGATTTTCTCTTAACTTGCATTAAACTTAGTTCTTAGCTCTTTGCGTTTTACAAGCTAGATCAACACAGCTGTTCAGGAGCTTTGAAGACCACATATGGGATTTAAATCCATGCATTCATATAGTATAAGGGAAGTCTGTGACTTTAAGGAGATCCAAAGTTGTATCTGCTCTAAAAGCATATCTCTGTCTTTTGTATTCAGCTATTTAGCTCTTAGTGACAAGTCTGCCTTCTACCTGCCCTTGCTTGTTCCTGATTTGCTAGTGATTCACTTCAAGTCCAAAAGCCAAATACGTTGCCGAACAGGAAACACCCAGGCCAGATGGCTCTTGTCTACGATATCATACCTGTCTGCGATTCCCTGCATCCCAATCACAGCCTCAGGATGAAGCTGGTTGTCTCAGATCCCTTGGCATGAGTGTTGTAGGACATGTGGCTGGAGGTGGCCATTTGAAATGCAGACATCCGAATCTCTACTGGCTTGCTTTTCTCTTCCACTTGTTTCACATTTCCAGCTCTCTCCGGTTTTCTTCGCCGTCTAGCAAAGGCATGTTTTGCCTCTTATGCTTATTTGATACAGTTCCACTCTGAGTGACGAGGCAGCACTCAGTTTAGTCATTATCATGCTCACTTTTTGCAATGCGCATTATTGTTTGTGTGGTCATGGTCTTCTCCCTGTGAAGAACATGCATCACGCGATCAGAGGCAGGATCCTGCAAGCCTCACAGTTGCCATCTCTCCTATGTATTGGTTACTGATAATAAAGTCCAACTCATTGGACTGTAATTTCTGTGGGGATGTTTTGATCTTTCATTCAAATACAGTTCCTACTTCTAACTTTCTGTACACCTCATGGACTTTACCAATCTCCAATGATTTTTCAAACATGACTGCTCATAGTTTTCTTACAACTGCCTTGCTTAATTCCTGAGAACTTGAGGATAAGGTTCCGATAGACTGGTTGATTTTTCCTAGGCTAAAACGTTTTAGATATCCTACAATTTTTAGATAATCCTACAAATTTTCCTTGAAATTAAGCGTCTTAGATTAGATCCAAGTTTTATTCATCTATTGTCTTCAACCTAGCAAAAAAAATTTACTCACCATAACAAGATGTCCATAGTGTAGATAAAATCAATAACATATTTGAGTGTCCTGAGCGCCCGTATAAAGAACTAGAGAGATCTTACTGACTAGAAACCACTGTGAGATGTGAGCAGGATAATGACTGCTGATTTACCTCGTCCACATCTTGAGTCGCTCACTGTGGTCAGGATGTGCACTACCACACTCCATACCCTCTCCAACACCAGTCATGCTTTCCCCTTCTGCTGTTCATCTCATCCACCTTTCACTTTCATCCAGTTCACTGAAACTGTTACCCTACCACAATTTGTCATGACCCTCTGTAACCCCCTTCTTCTTCCAATCTTAATCCCCATTGCCATGGATTTGGCCTTCCTGTCTTATTTTCCTTTGGATGCCACCTCACTGCCATGTGCTTGAACTGCCCTCTTTCCACTCCTCCTAGCTCCCATGATGCTCACCATGGCCAAGTTGAAAATCCCTCCAACAGGTCCCAGTTTAGAAGCTTCTTCTAGAAGATCACGAGTTTCTTCCAAAGATCCAACATCCTTGGTGGACACTATGACCTGCACCCCTACCGTCTTCCAGTCCTGGATGCGCTTTGCTTGGTAGCCTTCAAAGACATAATGTTTGATGAATGAAGAAAATAAATGTTGTTGAACTCTATGGAATAAAACAAAACACTGACATCTGAAATATCAAATCATATCGTTTAGATGTTTTTTTCCCTAGACATTCCAGGATTTCCGTGATAGCAAAGCTGCAAATGAAATGTACAGAAAGATACAATGGCAAAAGGGACTCGAAGCAAATGGGGGGGGGAGAAAAATGAGACAGATGGTGAGGGCCACCCAGGGCACCAACCCAGAAAAAAAACAAGTCAAGACAGAAAAAAAATTGAACCCCCTCCCCGCCCCTTTATTGCAAACAGAAAAACAAGAGGCATATTAAAGTGCAAAGTGTTATGGATATGTTTTCATTTTTATATTTTTCCCTCTAGCCATAAACTCATGTAATTGCTGATGAAGCTAATTTGAGGGGTACTAGTGCACTGATGGTGATAATTTAAAACTCTCAGGGGGACACATGTGAAGAAGGGACCATTTGATAAGTTGACATTAATATTTTATTGTTGTTTCTCACTTCCTCCCAGTCACCTTTAGTTCTCAGGGAGCACTTGCAGCCCCAGAGTCCTCTTCTAGGGCTGAGAAGCAATGGCTACCTCTCAGAGGGCCTCCTCGTCCTCTCAATTAACATTCACAATTTTTAGGGGGCACTCAGAGTTCTCAGAGGGCACTCCCAAAGGTAAGATTTCATGAATACGTCTCAGATGTGCCTCCTCACATGAAGTGGCACTCCTAACTCTAAAAGGGTACTACTCGTACTAACAAGTCATGCTAAGCTCCTGCGGTATCCAGGGACTGGCTCATAAATGGCTACGGAATTGTTTGGCAGATCGCTCCCAAACGGTCATACTGGGACCCCACCAATCAGAGAAAATATCACTAGACAAGTGTGTCCCCCAGGGCTCCTGCCTTAGCCCCACTCTTTTTAATATCTATATGGCTCCTTTGGCTAAGGTGGTGGAAGCCCTGGGGTTTGAAATAATATCGTACGCTGACTATACCCAGCTGCTATTTAACATCAGCCAACACCCTGAAACTGACAGACTCCGCTTTGCTACGGGAATTTCGGCAATCTCCGAGTGGATGACCAACAACTGTTTACAGTTAAATCCAAGCAAGACGGAAGTCATGCTTCTTGGGAAGGCCTTAGCAGTCTGGTCGAATGATTGGTGGCCGCTACAACTAGGTCCCCCCCCAACGCCGAAACCATGTGTCAACAATCTGGGCATAAAATTAAATCAGTCTTTGTCCATGCAAGACCATGTGACCGCAATATCAGGGGCATGCTATTATAGATTAAGATTACTGCGAAAGATCTTGCCGTTCATCCCCATGGAACATCGTAGAACCGTAACCGGGGCCCTAGTTATGAGCCGCATGGACTACGGGAACGCCCTGCTGGCCGAAGTGGGAACCACATCCCTGAAAAAACTACAGGTTATTCAGAATACGGCAGCCAGGCTGGTTCTGAATATGCCAGCCGGCACCCCCTCTCAACCACTGCTGAGAAAATTACACTGGCTTCCGATTAAACAGAGATCCTTCTTTAAAATATGCTGCCTTACCTTCTGTGCGCTTCAGGGTCAGGGGCCACTATATCTCCAGAATAAACTGAAAAGATATGCCCCTACTCGCCCTCTAAGATCTTGCACGCAGCAGTTGCTTCTGGTGCCCCGCATTAGACTCTGTAGATCCGAAGGCATGGCATTCTCATATATTGCCCCCAAATATTGGAACAGCCTTCCACTCTCTCTATGAGAAACCCCCTCCTACCTTATTTTTAGAAAACATTTAAAAGCTCTCCTGTATTAAACCCGTCCCTGTTCCTTGTGCGGCCCTCCCTTGGAGTTGATTTAGAGGGTGCGCCGAGATGCCCCCAGGTGATTCGAGCGCTATATAAAAGCGAATAACATAACATAACCTAACAACTCGTAGACCCCCCAGAGGGCAGTTCTAGGATGAAGAAGTCATGGACATCTCCCAAAAGGGCCTCCTCTTCTCACATAACGTTACTAGATCTGTGTGAACTCCTAGTTCCCGCGGAGATCACAAACAGCTTTCCAATGACATTCACAACTCTCAGAGTGCACTCCTATCTCTCAGAGAGAAATCAAGACGGTCAGCGGGCGCTCACAACATCTGGAAGGCTCTCCTAACCCCCTAAGGGAATTTGGAGCTCTATGAATGTGTTTAAAGCACTGTGAGGTTTCAAATAAAATCCCATTTATCAAAAATATTTGTGTACACACTCTTTCTAGAGATTAGGGGCCTCATTAGGATGGCGGTTTTTCCGCATCCTCCGGGCCGGCGGAAGTGTCCGCCGGCCTGGAGGATGCGGAAAAACCGCGGCGGAGACTCCAAAGACCCACCGCCAAATTAGGATGGCTGGTGGGTCTGGAATTCCGTCCGCCGCTTTTCCGCCGCGGTCGGCTTCCGACCGCGGTGGAAAAGCTATAACATGGCAGGCGGTGTCTATGAGACACCGTCCGCCATATTATGATATTTGTGTAAATATGCTTTTCCACGGCGGCTTTTCCGCCATGGAAAAGCATACGGACATTCACTTTGGGGGCCCGTTGCGGGCCCCCTGGGTGAATGGGGGGTGGGGGGTGCACATGGGGGGTACCTATGGTACCCCCCTGCATTTGCGTACACAAAGCAGCAGGCACCGTGCGGTGCCTGCCGCTTTGTGCATGTAAATGCAACACATGCATTTTTAACATTGCGGCGGGTGCAGCTTGAAGCTGCACCCGCCGCAATGTTAAAAATAGAGGATGTGACCGCCACCCTGGCGGTCACATCCTAATTGCCATGGAGGGACCGCCGCTGCCCATGCGGACGGTCCCTCCTACTCAGGGGTGGCGGACGGACGCAAGTCCGTCCGCCATCCTAATCGGCCCCTAGATCTTTACTACGTTGTCCAATTATGTTTGATTAACTACATTTACAAAATTACTGAAACTATACAGTGGCATCATTTCAGAGAAACGGAATCAAAGAAGTCATGGAAACTGGGGATAGGATGGCTCTTCTAATGTTAAATAATTATTTTGAAGACTTAATGATTGCAAAATGTTGTGATGCCTGTCCGCTTTTGATATGTACCATGTCGTATTCCGGAACGAGATGTTAGCACAAGGTTTTGAGCCCCTCTTTCTATCAGCCACTGAGCCAACTCAAGGCCAAAGCCTCCAAGACCTCCCGTGATGACGTAGGACTTCTCCGGTGGGCATGATGTGCGTGAGATGGCCCTCAGAAGCCCCGGCTCTGTCTCACCCCTAGGGAACTTCTGATCTTCATCTCGGACCTGCAGAGAAACACAGAATGGAAGAGGTGGGGACACCTCATGGATCACTGTGACAGCACCCTATAATTGTGACCAAATGCCCCCATGTGCCTGGCTCTACTGGGATTAAAATTATAGTTTCGTAGCAATACGTCACAGCCGGTTCAGTGTTAAGGCATAAAGCTGTGAGTTGATCTGAAAAATACATCGCTTGTTTCTAATTTACAATCACCTTTATTTTTGTAAACCTTAGGAAACCTTCACTCACAGCATTTTTCAAATTCTTGCATGGTAATAATCCGAGGAGAAACTGTTTGGAACTATAAGATTGCGATCAGATTAATTTCATGTATGAGGGAGACCCAAAGGACAGGAGACACCCCACTCCTGCAGCACACAGAACCAAGGCCAAGAACTGGCAAACCAATTCGCATGTGCACAGCTCAGGGGACTGCAATTGTGAAAGCAACTCTGTTCTTTTAAAGGCCAATTTTGGATTTACTCTTTGAAGAAACAACTGTTCGCTCTCATAACTCAAAAAGACCCAGCCCCTTCAGAAGTGCCATATCTGGGCTTCCTAGTCAATCAGTTACCAGAACTATGCGTCAACAACGTTCCGCACAAGGACCCTTGGATGAAAGTATTCTAAACACACACACACACACTCACATCACACCTGTGACAAGAGAGATCTGTAGGGTAAAACATATTAAAACCACACACATATCACACCTGTGTCCATGGAAATCCAGAGGGCAAAGGATTCTACAAACCACACACACCTATTACATTTGTGTCTATGGAGCCCCGGAGAACAAAGGATTCTACAAACCACACACCTATGACACCAGTGTCTGTGGGGTTCCGCAGGGCCAAGGAATCTACAAACCACACACACCTATCATACCATGGGGATCCTGAGGGCAAAGGATCCGAAATGCTGCCTATGCATATTATGCCTATGTCTATGACAATTCATGCGAGTCACACAAGTGCCTACTTGAGATCCTAAGGGCAATGCATACTAAAACCCCACACACGCCCTTTGCATCCTCAGCAATGAGGAACAAGGGCTCCCCATTACAGTTCTTCTTTCTTGTGGACTCTTCTGTATAGACACCAGCTCCTGACACAACTCCAGTATATGGTCCAAACCCTATTCAGCCCATCTTTTGCTGTCCAGATAGTTGTTGATTCTCTTTTAAAATGCCATTTACCCTCCAACCCAGCACTAAAATAGCCCTCTCTCATGCCTGCTGGTATGATTCTCTCATGCATGCACATATGACATATGCAGAGGTCACATCCCCACTCAACTTACCACCTACAAAAAATATCGTCAGCATTACATATGCCTCTTGATAAAATAAACTGCCCATCAATTTCACGTTCTACCATCATCCTCACTAAGTAGTACACATTTATATATGTTCCCCTAAAAGGACAAGGATCCCTTATAGTCCAGCTCTCAGGTTATAGCTTACCTTCAACAGTACTTTGCCGACGTGCTTCCCTTGCGCCATGAATCGGAAGGCAGGCTCTACCTCTGTCCTCTGGAAGACAGTGCTCTGCAGGGGTACCACCACTCCATCTCGGATGCCCTTCTTCACTAGGTCTGCCACTTCCTGCCACTCAGCATTCCCCTCGTCAAACAGTGCATCGAGTAGGATACCATGGAAAGCCACATTCTTCAAGAATAGCGCCATTCCTATGGAGGACAAGTCAAGAGGACAAGTTAGAGGTGTAGCAGTATCAGTGACAAGTTAAAAGCAACAGTGACTTACAAACTGCTCAACTTCAGCAATAGGTAAAGGACATTGAAGACGCACCAGCATCCCAAAGTCAGTGGCAGGTTCGGAGAATTAAACACTCACCAACCTCTTAAACTCAAGGAAAGGTTGGGGGCTGACTTGTTAAAGTCTCATCAGCGTTAGAGACATAGAAATGATGAATGATTGATTTTTAATACAATGTATTTTTTCAAAGAAAGTCACATAATCTCTAGGACCCATTGTGGAATAAATACTGTTTCACTTGAGTGGATGAAAACATTGTTTTCATCTTGAAATAGGTGTGCATTTGCCTTTATGATTTGTGTACATGTTGCAGTGTGCGCCTATCTGTGTATTTGTTTCATACAGCGTGGCTCTGTAGGATGTCAACATATCGGGCTCTGTGTTCAATCCAATCTCTCAATACTGCTAGACTTTTGATAAACCAAAACGGAATTGTAAGTTATCCGGTGCTGGTGTGCGCTGTGTAAGCTTTTATGTGGGGATTTCATTAGACGGTGTGTTGATCTAAGGTTCGAAGTATAATAGTAGGTATGTGTCTTTCCATGTGCATATTTGCAAGTCTGTATCCATGATCATTCTCAGAATGTGAATGAATCTGTATCTCACAAATGTGTGCCAATGCCCAATATATTGTTCTTTATTTGTGTGAATGTGTCTGTTGACACATATAAGTCTGTGTGCAAGTCTTGTTTAGGATGCATATTATATGGCAAGTCTAGTGTATCTTATTCAGACGTGCTAAGCGACTCCTTGTGGCGGCATGTGCAGCTTTGGGAGCCTTACCAAGAGGGTTATTGTTGGACATATCATATTTGCCAATTTCCAGGAAGCGTCCATGCTTAGCCAGGCAGCGTAGACTGGCCTGCAGCTTCTCCTCTGCCAGGGAGTTCAGCACCAAGGCAACACCTGCAAAAGAGGAATCACATAACTTCTGTAGACTCCATGCACATTCCATACTCAACCCTCCAGGATTCCTTCATGTTGCACTGCCTAAGGTCCCTTCATAAAACCAATGTTTCCTTCAATAAGCATTGTCCAAAGTCAATATATTCTGCACCGTCCACGTTCTTTTCATATTACGCCCTCCAAGGCCACATCATAAAGTACTTTGCTGGCGCTTTCCTGCTCATCCCTCACCGTCCTTCATAAGACATCATCCATAGCCCCTGCCTACCATACCTTCCATGGGACCATTATGCTACACCCTGAATGTCACTTAAAACACTATCCATAGACCTTACATTTTATGCCTTTCATACTAAACTCTCTATGTACCTTACATGGTTTACATATCACATTTCCTCTGCATGCTCTCTTCCTGCCTACTCCTGTTCCCCCTCTTCATGCATCCTTAATAGCCTTACTTGCCTGCCCTCTTCCCACTCTGTCTCCTCCAGGACTCTTCTACTCCTGCCCGTCATCCATGCCATTGTAAAGCTACCACTCCTCCATGCCCCCTTTTACGCTTTCCCAATACACCATCTATGGTTCCATCCTTTCATGCCCTGTGTGAGTTCCTCATTTTCTTTCCCCATATGCTAAGCACCAGTCATGCTCCTCTCCTTGCCTTTTCAGTTCTCCCTTTGTGTACCACATCTACTGTACCTGCAATTATGCAATTTTCGCTATATCCATTTTGTGTTCACCAACTGGGTTCACCCTTTGAGGTCCATTGCTACCAAGCCCCACTTATGCCGTTTTCTCATGCTCACCTTTACCATTCGTTGATTTTAGAACATGTTGCTCAAAAGATGTATTTCGGGAGTTGGCGAAGCAGCTTTCGTCTAGCTGGGGGAACTTGGTCTGCAGATACTCCCTCTTCTCCAAAGAACCTACAGGAATAATTCAAGATTAGAATAGATCAGGCAGTGATGGGGCAACTTATAGGGAACCATGACTTCAAGAGTCACAACCATGTATCTAAGTGTCAGCCCTGTGAGGAATTGGCACACCCTGCAGTTGGATTGACAAGGAAAGGCTTGCTCAGTTTAGAATGGGGAGAGAGCATTCCATGCCGAGGCGAAAAACTGGGCTTTAAGGACAGACACAGGCAAGATTGGGGTGGTATATGTGCATAGATTAAATGATTCATGTGGTTGTATGCCTGAAGTCTGGTAACAGAGGCGGGGCAACCTGTGTCTGTGAAGAGACAGGGGAAGCCATATGGGTTAAAGGAAAGTGAGCCAAGGATAAGCAGTACATTTTAACTCTGTGTATAAAGGCGGCACCAGGGAGCGTGATTTGAGGGAAGCTTGTAATCAAGCTGAGGCAATGGATGGGACATACATAGGTGGGTGGTATCTGTTAACAGAATAGGCACATTCATAACTTACCCACAGTTGTAAAAACACGGCAGCCAAATCTCAGGGCAATGGCAATAGCAGCCTGACCCACACCGCCAGAACCAGAGTGGATGAGCACACTCTCACCCTTCTTCAGGCGGCCACGGACCACCAGGGCATAGTAAGCAGTGGCATACACTACAGGCACAGTTGCAGCATCTTCCAAGGACCTGCAAATAGGGATCAAAAAAGCATTCCATTCAGGAAAGGGCAATTGTGCTGTGCATATAATTGAAATTGTTTTATTGGTATTTACAAATGGTTGAATTGAAAAAGGCTAACATGAGAAAATGTTACACCGATTACCAGGAGACTGGTTCTTAGGGAGGATGCCCATAGAGATTGTTGCAGGCTCCACCAGCCCTCAACCAATGACTAATTCCTGGTGCCAAAACCCCAGCTCTCAGCAGAAGAGACCCCAATGATGACACTGGTACCCCGATAAGCCCCATTTGAGCCCCTTTTACTTGTTCACTTTTTACTTGAATTTAGTCATGTGCAAGGTCTCCAGTGTCCTCTTTTCTAGCAGGCTCAATGACTGAAAGAAGAAAGGAAATGGTTCTGATCTAAGATCCAAAGAGATCACATGATGCAAGTAGCATTTTTCTTGTTAATGATAGGGCAAACCAAAACCCATGTGACTGAAGCTTTAAACATTTTATAAGGATGAAGTCCAGAGAGGTGCAATTAAGTTATTTGAACTTGAAATAATTGGTTGATTGAATAATATATGATTCTCTTCATAATGGTATTCTGGATGCGTCACTACTGTGCATCTTTAGGATATAGCGTTGGAGCTAGGACAGCGTACTCTAGTAATAAAAGTCTGCTGTGGCCTATTTCTCCTCCTGCAGGGCCTAACCCCTAGGCAGTCTTTCTTCAGTCATGTGCACAGCAGAGTCTTTTTGTGAGCTTACTGCAGAGATGCTGCAGCCAGTCCTCTTTACCATTTCCACTGGTTTTCAGCCAGGTAGTGACGTACCTAGGACTCTGCTTATAGATATATGCAGTTTTCAATCCCAAACATACTGGTCTCGCCCCAAACACTAACTGTCCCTTTATTAAATACTTGCTGTCACTTCTTGAATTCAGCTGTGTCTTCTTAGGTAATTAAAAATAAGATCAGTCCCACTCTTGATTAACCCTTTTACTGCTGGGGTGTTAGTCCACTCCTGTACCAAGCTCTTTTCCCAAAGTTGTACTGACATTGAGCAAGCGTATGTGGGCCACTTGCCATAACATTTATGTTCAGTGGCTATAACAGACATCTACATCACAAGAGTGGTATGAGAACACAATTTTAGGATACATATATACAAGTCACTAAGGGCCATATGTATCATCAACCTGATTTGCGATTTTGAAATAGGGATTTTTTAGAAATCGCTATTTCAGAATCACAAATAGGGATGTATGTACAAATTCACAATTTTTTTGCGAATTCTTAGTATTCTTTAATTGCGATTAGCAAATTGTGAATCGCAATTAAGGAATACTTTCCCATTCATTTCTATGGGCCAGGAGGCCCATAGGAATGAATGGGAAGTTATTCTCAATTTGCGATTCGCAATTTGAGAATCGCAAATTGAGAATAATTTCAAGGGTGCAGGGGTGTCCAAAGGACACCCTGTTGCACCCCTGAAATAAGCATGGGTGCACATGTGGCGCACATACATGCCCTAAGGGCATGTATGTGCGTCACATGGCACGTTGAAAAACGCAAAAATGTGCATTTTTTCAAGGAATTCGCAAATTACCACCAACTTGAAGTTGGTGGTAATTTGCGATTCCATAAGGACAATTTGCATTTTTTTTTGCTTCATACATTGCATTTAAGGAATCGCAAAATTTGCGATTCCTTAAATGCATTTGCAAAATAAGGAATCACAAATTTTGAGATTCCTTGTTTTGCACCAGATTTTGCTTAATAGATACCATTTGGCAAATTCGCATTCACAAACGAATGCGAATTTGCTTGATACATATGGCCCTAAGTGATTAGGAGATTCACCTTTAATCCCACAGCACTTGAAACACAAAAAACAATTCTGATTCCTTCCCTTCTGAGGAAGGTGATTGATAGACAGTTGTGCTGTCATCCAGCTTGCACATTTACCATTGGATGGAAACTTTGTGGTGATTTTCAATCAGCTTTTAGGGCAGACTGCGGTATATATTATATGGGAGAGGTGTGGAGCACCGGCCTGAGCGGCTGACTCTGAAGCAAGGGGCTCATGGTTCGATCGCCGGCGGCAGCTCAGCATTGTGTGACTCAGTGCAATAGCTCACTTAATTTCCCCGATGGCCCTCAGTGCCTGGATGCCCTTAGGGTGATAAGTGTGTGCTTTACAAATCTGGAATTATTATTATATTACAACAATGTGACTTGAAGTCCTTGCTTGGTCTTCAAGATCTCCCTGCAGCATTGGACACCATGGACCACCAGATCCTCTGACAGACATCTTAGGTCAGTAAATGTCCTTTGCTAGATCAATGCTCTCCTGGTTTGACTTTTTCATTGTGGATCACACTCATTTTGCCATTTCCTGGAAGATTGGCCAATCACAATTCACCTTGTTATTGTCCAGGGAAGAAAACCGATTTAAATGGATACAATTAGCACTTTCTTCCTGGGTCTCCAAGTCTGTTGACTGGAGTTAATCAGGTTTCCAGTGAAACCCAATGGTTTCTAATAGAATGAAGCAGAAATAATGGCGTATTCTCCCTACGATGCTTTTGACAGATCACCAATGTGTACCTGAACAGCTTTAGTGAAAAAATGTGACTTCACCACATATTCGAAGACCAAGATCTTTGCTTAACAGCACATGTCCAATCCACAACATCATATCTTCCTGTGTAGTCCAGACCTCTGTGGAGTTTGCTGGTTGTGCTCCCTTCCACCCTTGTCAGTCCCTGTTTGCTTACAACCTCTTGTTCTACTTGTTTTCCAGATATTACTTTTCTGCGTAGGCATGATGAATATCTTAAATACAAAACGTGACCCACACTCACCAATTCTCTGGGACATCCCACAGGAACCTCCGGTCTGCATCCACCACTGTTGCTAGACCTTTTGCACGAAGCAATCCCATAACCCTCTTGCCAGCTGGGTCAAGGCCTGAGAACTCCATTCCCAGCACGCACTGCTGCAATGCTAAGTCACCTAAAAAAATATTTATATTTGTATAAATGTCTCAGGACTTAGAAACAATACAGAACAGCAGTTAGTACCAGGATTTGCAAGCAGGGACCATTTTAGTTTTCTTTTCTGTAGAGGTTAAGTCACTTTGATCTCCAGCTTAACTTTCACTCTGTTTGTTTAAGGTATCCTTAAATTCTATTATTAGATTTGACCATATAAATTCTGCTAGCGATCCAGTCCATGCATTTCCTAAACTTTCAAATAAAAGCGGTCTCTTTATTTCGCTCAAAGGCTAAACCCCAAAGTCTAATATCCATGCTCTAGAATCATTGATCAAAGAAACAAATGTAAAAGTCTTGTCCTGTCCTTTTTTTCTGGTTTCTCTAGGTTAAACAAATTACCATTATTTTAGGTCTTGCTTTATAAGAATCAAGATACCAGCTCAGTTACGCTCATATGAGTTTATGCATCTCGAACTGTGACCTCTAAAAGTGGGCACAATAGTCCAGAGATGGTCTCTAGAAATTGACCCCAAACAAGACAGAGTATTAAAGAAGAGGATCCCAGCAATTGATAGGATATACCAGAGTAACAGTAAACCTACATTTGTATGGCTAACAGAGACTATTTACACAGGTATTCCATTCATATGTAAAGCTTGAAAAAGTAACACATTTGAGGCCACACCCCTTTTTGAACTGTGTTACTATCAAAGATAGCCACAGTATCAAAAGTGATCCTCAACAAGGAGGGTGCTTACTGGTAAGTGTACAGCTCTGGTTAAAAAGCAACAGCAAAAGGTTAGGCATGACCTAGTCAAAATGTTGTTTCCTGTATAAGAATGGAGGCCGCACCAATAACAACCAAAGTATAATCACAATCTTTGGTTGTTACCCATGAGAGAAACTGCATGGCATAAACTTGAGGGCGGAGAGGTAATTTTAACCATGCACACTTCTGACCAACTTAGGGCTTTCGGAAAATGTTATTTGTATTGTGTTGTATGTCAGAACATGCTTGATTCAAAGCACTAAGGACAGGTGAAAAAGAAGAAAATAAATTCAAAATATGCACATTGGGAACTTAATAGCCTCCCAACTCCTCGCCACTGATGTTAACATTCCAGTTCTGTTCAGTGTGAGTAATGAATGCCTTTGCACCATTCTTTTCAAATACAATTTCATATTTAAGAGTAGATAATGAAAAGAGTGACAAACATGACCTCGCCCTGTACATCTTCTAAAGTCTGCCAGTTTATGGAAAGTTTGAATTCCTGCAGAACTGGAAAAGCTAAAAAGTGATAGACCCTAATCCACAATTCTTCCAGTGACAGGCCAGGTTCACCCCAGAATTGTACAATCACGTGATTTTAGGAGACACTTGACTACAAATTAACAACTCTTTTCATTGATTCAACAGCTCTCGGATCAACCGAAACTGGGACTTAGACACTCTTGGGTTAAAAATCTAACATAGCAATCCATGGGTAGGGAATAACCTTTGCCTCCTTGCACTAGTGCTTTTCAACTTTTGAGATAAAATCAGCTTCTCTGGAGTTATGAGGAAAGGAATGGGAGTATTGCCCCTGTTTCAGGAATAACGTTGAAGTAAATAAATATTTAAAAACAATGTTCAAAACCATGTAAAACTTTGTGGTAAAACTTTGTGGTGAAGCAGGTTTGCTTGATTGTGTTTTAACATAAATCTGACTCTAAAACTGTGGTGCTATCAAATTAAGCGCACTCATGCCTATTTGTAGATCTGAATCTTTCGTTATTTCATTTTATTTATTGTTTTGGAATAGCGTTGGGACAACGAAGAAAGGAAATTCAAAGTGCACAGGCAGGGCCGGACTGACCGTAGCGGTCACTGGGCAATCCCCCGGTATGCCGCGCGGGTGGGGGCCGGTTTTGGGCCCCTGAGGGTCGTTTTTGTTACAGGGCCGTTTTTGCAGCATAGCTGCAAAATCGGCAGAAAACCGGCCTGGCAAAGAGCGCGGTTGCACCCCCAACCCCCCGCCGGGGGGGAAGGGGGGGCGGAGCACTTTGCCAGCGCTGGTTTTGGTTCCCAGTCCGGCCCTGTGTACAGGGACTGAGGAGGGAGTGGAAATCAAAGACAAAACACAACACCACAGGCTGGTGAAGGTTTATGACAATATGCCTGTCAAAAGATTTCAAGCTTTCTCTAATTTTAGCAAAGCTGCCTTCGAAGCGAACAGGCACAGTTAGGAAGTACACCACTGACGATGGGGTCTTAATAAATATTTCTATGCAGTTAAAGATCATTTGTATCAATGCCATGAGCATGTGTTTGCCTTCCAGCGTCCCATGCAGTACAGCTTGCAGCACGCCTTGAAGCAATACTCCAGTATACTTTCACATGTACATGGGCTAGCTGGGTGATCTCGTTTTAAAGCAGGTCCTCAGCATCCTCCTATGCTGACAATACCCAGCTTTATTTGAGGACATTTTGGGTGCAGGATGTGGTCTACCTAAAAACATATCAAGCCGTTGTCTGATGTTCAATTAATACATGAAGCTAAATTGACCAAAAACAGAATTTCATTTTCTTAACTCTGATTTTAAACCTTCTTAGGATGGAGTTTCACTTGTGATGAAGACTGAGCTAGTGCTAACACCCTCACGTAGCCTGGAAACTAATTTAGGAATTAGAGGCCGATTTAAAGTTTAGCGGACAGAGTACTCAGTCACAAATATGCTGGAGTACAATATCACTGCCAAACCGATGGCCTGCCCGGCATATTTAGGGTCAAAAGGACTGCCAGCTTTCCATTGCCGGAGCCCATATTGGCTCAGCTGATGGAAAACTTCCCCTCAAGGCCCAACAGAGTAGAGAGCCATCAGAGGAGAGGCATTACGCCCCACCTTATTTTTCTGTTCCTTACACTCCTGTAAAACCTGGTCGAAAATATAAAACTAATGACCCCTGCACCCAGGGAAAAGGTTGGTGGGTGTGGGCATCAGGTTTTTGTTTTTGTTTTTCAATGACAAACTCTATGACGGCAGTTCCTATCAAGGTGCAGAAATCGCTGCTGTGCCTGCAGTGATATCTAAATATGGCAGACGGTAGTCCATCAGTGTGACAAACCTGATGAATGTCCTCCTCCACCCTCATAGATGGAGCACCATCTACCAAGCGCTATATCAGGCCTTTAGGACCATTTGGATGCTAGAGTGCCTATGATGGAGGCTTACCTGGGATGGCATCGGGTGGGAGCTTCCCCGTTGCTAGCATAATGTCACGGAAATTCAGAGAGGCATAGTAGACTCTGTAGAGCTGTACATTGGGGTTCGTCGCTTTAAAGTG
This sequence comes from Lissotriton helveticus, assembly GCF_964261635.1. NCBI lineage: Eukaryota > Metazoa > Chordata > Amphibia > Caudata > Salamandridae > Lissotriton > Lissotriton helveticus. The sequence goes on along the minus strand of NC_136068.1, from coordinate 1,029,098,373 downwards.
CCGCAGAGGGGAGGATATCCATCGCAGGGATGAGAGGTCTCCCCTGGTCAGAACATTCACATATGCAAAGTCTGTTTCTTCTTCAGGGTGATCTGTAAAATAGAAATATTATAGTGAAATTAAAGGAGAACCTATGCTCATCCTGTGATGTGATTCTCCAGCCTAAACATGCTATATGATGGGAGAATTAAAGGCTATGGTACAAGGCAATTCAAAGAACAAATAAGTAATTGGCCAGGGCTGTGCAAGGATCAACGAGGAGCATGTGTAGACACAGTATGAGGGTGTTTGAGACAGCAATTGAAGAGTAAAAGGAAAGGGGACTTTAATAATTCTAGAATGGGTGGTGCAAGTCCAGACACACAGGACAGTGTAGTTCATGAGCACACATGCATACCTATGTATTAATGTCAGAAGAGGAACTCTTTAACCCTTTACAACACTTCTAGAAAAGATTACCTTGCGGCAGCAAGATGTGTCGGAAGGTTCCCCATTGGCCATCGCGGTAAACATTCATGACCATGTCCTGGCAGAGCAGATTCTGCATCTCGACTGCATGAGGCACCAAATTTGGGAGGCTCGACGATGGCCCCAAGTTGGAAATGAAAACACATCTGCAAGGCAAAGATAGACTACTGACACCTTGTTTCCTTAATGATTCTAAAATATTTTGTGCTATTGTTACCTAACTCATTTTGTCAAACTTTGAAGGGGGACAGGCCTTACTGGGATTTGTACTTCTAACATGGGTTTACACACAGATATCTGTGCAGCAACGGGAAAAAAATCTTCATAAAATATAAGACTAGGGGGAAAAAAATCAGACTTTTAACTGGAGGTTGCTCTTGCAAAATAAATTATATTACAAAAATACTTCTCCCTTAGGTGAAGAGAGGAGAAGGTTGGAACCTCTGCAAATATCCCACATTGCACAAAGTGCAAACCTTGCAGACCTTTTGGGTGATGTTTGAAACTTCACCCACTCCCAACATAATATATTTCAGGATGGAAAAGACTTTGGATCCCCTACTGTGGTTGAGGCCTCCCATATCCCATGTCTATGCATTACATTATAAGCTGGGCTCGCCTTTGAAGGTGGCAGCAGATTGCTCATGCTTCAGAATGTCCCAGGAGTGGACTCGCCCTTTCCTCACTCCTTCCTGATAGGTATCCAAACCATATGTATCTCATGCCAACACAACAGCAAGAAAAATGAAATACCCCTCACTTTGAGCTATATTTCTAGCTCTGAGTGGTGAGTGAAACGTGTGAACCTGACCCTTTTAAAAAGGGGCAGGCTCCGATTTCGCTCAAGGTTTACTTAAATACTCAATCCTAAAACTAACGGCGCCTTCAGGTGGTGTCTGTCTGCCACCCACACTCTAACCTCATGCACAAAGAACTCTCTGTTGCACTGACCGTTGCCGTGGTCTCTCTCTTTGTACCTGGACCCCTCCCTGTTGAAGCAGCTCCTCGCCGGACCCGCTCCGCGGGTCCCGCTTCGCCGCGTGGTGCGAGGCGCTGTGTGTTAAAGGGGCGCTGCGCCACAGGAACTGGATATTGGATTGGGCAAGTGAGAACAGGCAGGCACAGGGCTGCGAGCGGACCGGCAGCGACTCCAACTACCAGGAGCCCCTGCGTGCGGTCAACCCTCAACACCTGGGTCGCTCTCCCTGATCGCCACGCCCCCTGCCCCAGCAGCGGTGAAAATAGCCTTCGCCTAGATCGTCGTGGGACTCTCTGTTGCGCTGACCGTTGCCGTGGTCTCTCTCTTTGTACCTGGACCCCTCCCTGTTGAAGCAGCTCCTCGCCGGACCCGCTCCGCGGGTCCCGCTTCGCCGCGTGGTGCGAGGCGCTGTGTGTTAAAGGGGCGCTGCGCCACAGGAACTGGATATTGGATTGGGCAAGTGAGAACAGGCAGGCACAGGGCTGCGAGCGGACCGGCAGGGACTCCAACTACCAGGAGCCCCTGCGTGCGGTCAACCCTCAACACCTGGGTCGCTCTCCCTGATCGCCACGCCCCCTGCCCCAGCAGCGGTGAAAATAGCCTTCGCCTAGATCGTCGTGGGACTCTCTGTTGCACTGACCGTTGCCGTGGTCTCTCTCTTTGTACCTGGACCCCTCCCTGTTGAAGCAGCTCCTCGCCGGACCCGCTCTGCGGGTCCCGCTTCGCCGCGTGGTGCGAGGCGCTGTGTGTTAAAGGGGCGCTGCGCCACAGGAACTGGATATTGGATTGGGCAAGTGAGAACAGGCAGGCACAGGGCTGCGAGCGGACCGGCAGCGACTCCAACTACCAGGAGCCCCTGCGTGCGGTCAACCCTCAACACCTGGGTCGCTCTCCCTGATCGCCACGCCCCCTGCCCCAGCAGCGGTGAAAATAGCCTTCGCCTAGATCGTCGTGGGACTCTCTGTTGCACTGACCGTTGCCGTGGTCTCTCTCTTTGTACCTGGACCCCTCCCTGTTGAAGCAGCTCCTCACCGGACCCGCTCCGCGGGTCCCGCTTCGCCGCGTGGTGCGAGGCGCTGTGTGTTAAAGGGGCGCTGCGCCACAGGAACTGGATATTGGATTGGGCAAGTGAGAACAGGCAGGCACAGGGCTGCGAGCGGACCGGCAGGGACTCCAACTACCAGGAGCCCCTGCGTGCGGTCAACCCTCAACACCTGGGTCGCTCTCCCTGATCGCCACGCCCCCTGCCCCACCCTTTCACCCTTATTAGTCTACAACGATCCCGCTGCGCGGGAGCGCGCGGGAGGGTGCCGGGAGAAGCCCGGGACAAGGGCGGGACCGTCTGTGGCCGTCCGGGGCCGAAGGAGGCCGGGCCTGGCCACCCCTCTTGCCAGCGCTATACATCATCTATCTCAGTAAGTGACATAGACTCTCCTGCATTATTTTGTAACCAACATGGCAATGACTACAAACACAAGCCCTGCAATCAGCCACTTGATGACTTTACCAACGGAGCCTGGTCCACTGGCCATTGGTCCCTTAGACAAATTCTTTTTTAATCGCTCATTGACAATAGACAAAGAATTAACTTTGGCTGAGAAGCGTGCAGAGCGCAGGTTATCCATCGAAATACTTAAGAACTCCACGGACAAGTTTTCAAACATAGCCTACCCCACTTTGGTAACCCCCTTATCATCAGTGAACCTCCCAGCCACATACGAACACTTTGAGGCTCAGGGCGATAAAACAAACAAGAGTGCCGTGGCAGATTCAAATAATCCTTGTGGTAGTAAATCCTATTCATCACCGCACCCCGATTTAGGTCCTCAGGTTACATCGGCCAACCCCAAAATCGGGCTCAAAAGGAAACGACCAGCTTCCGTAAAAAATGCAAAAAGGTGGTCAGACTCCCTCAAAAACCCAGGAAGTTACATAAACTTGTGAACATTGGTAAGGCAGCTAATGAACAAGCTCAAAGTACAGGAAGTGTAATACCAACTATTCTTGTATCCCAGGATAGCCAAGACATAGCGAACAACTCTTGTACTGTTTCCAATGTACCAAGTAAAGAAAACGTTGTATTATTTGCAAATGTGCTTCCTGAATTGGAAAAAATGTTTAGACTGCTACTTATCCCTATTGAGGATAGAATTGCTAAGCTCGCAGATAGGTTAAACCACTTCGAGCAGACAACATTAGACAATTTCTATTCTACAAAATCCTTGATTAAAGCAAATAGGGCGGAAGCAAACACAAACCCCCAGGTCGTAAATAACCCTTATGTGCAGGACAAGGGTAGAAATCCCCGAAATGGCTCTCCTTTACCTCCCAAACATAACAAACCTCCTGCTAAAGCCACTGCAAAAACTTCAGAGAGGGCTGAGAGAGTGACTGCTGGTTCTGAACCATCGCAGTTGACTTTAACACATCCTACACAGCCCATACTAGCCCAGACACAAAATCCACCGGCCGTTGCAAATGTTGAGATTACTTTGTCCCAACAAGTGGGTAAAGTACCAACATCTGTAAACGTAACCAATAATACACGCACACCTCCAAACATCCCGGGGGGAGGTAATGGGGCTAACGTATGCCAGCCGGCTGGTAAATCTTTAGCATCGTCCCAAGCAAATAATAATTTACAGGTGCAGAAGCCTGCCCTTCAACTTGTTCCCCAAGTTCCCAAATCTATCCCACCGCCCTTGCCAAAGCCACCTCATAGAAAACCCCCAATTAATCTTACTCCTGACTCCTTCCCCTACGTGGCAGTTCTTATTAATGTACCACCTTTATCCCCAGGACAGAGAGAAAATTTCCAGATGCTTAAAAACAAGTCCATGCACTGGTTAAAGGAAAACCGTCCTCTGCCGGGTGATATAGACGGGCTGATAATAGGGGTAAGGAGAATTGATTGGATGGGTCACACACCAAAAACCCTGGGGGGGGACTGTATAGTGGTTAATTTCCAAGATCCTAGGGTGGTGGGTTGGATAACAAGACAGGGATGGGCAACAAACAAGGGTGGTATTGGTATTGTGGACCTTACCTTTTTTTACCCCCGACCCTTAAGTGTAACTACAAGTCTACTCAACGAGCCCTTAATCCCCCCTACTGTACCATGGTCAGTCATTTCTTTACCACCTCCCCCTGCTGGTCACAATCATACCTCACATACATATTACAATCCCTATGTAGGATGGAAGGATTCGGGCTGGGGGTATTGACATACTGGTATTGATAGCATAGGTGGAACTATAAAAGAAGTAGAAGGGTTACGTGATGTTTGTGGTAATACCATTGCTATAAATGTATTGGTGAACAACATTGAGGCTGGGTCTGTGGCTGAAGAAGGTGGACTAAGACTGGGAACACTAAACACAAATGTCATACACCCTGCAATAGATGTTTTAACTGTGGACCCAACAGATGATTTAGAAAGGCTGACTAGTCTAATGGAGAGCCCAATGTCAGCCCATGTATTTCCACTTGTCAAAGCTAGGGACGGGACAAATGTAGATACTGGTACCCTTTTATCTTGGAATGTCGCTGGGTTGGCTAGCAAGCTGGATTCCCAACTTTGGGTGGATTTTATAAGTGGTTTTGACATTTGTTGTTTCCAAGAAACCTGGGCTTGTGATCCACTCTTTTGCCTAGGTTACTTGAATTATTGTATACCAGCCTCAAAAGGGGGAAGAGGGCGGCCCAAGGGTGGCCTAACTGTTTGGGTTAGACAGGATTTGCACACTAAGATAAAAACCCTAGACGTAGGGAACATTGATCTACAAGCATTAAGAATCTCTGTTGCTAAGGGCCAATCAATAGACTTGTACAATATTTACGTGAGAGGAGACAAAGTAACAAATCTATCCACTATCGAGTTGTTGTCTGATGCCATGGAGGCCAATTCCCAGGACAATGTAAAGATAATTGTTGGGGATCTGAACAGGACTTTTGAACCCTTGGACTGTACAAATGACCTTATGGTCTCTGGGGAGTACCATCTCTAAACCTAAAACCTGTGAAGCGATGGACAAAAGAGATTTTATTGCTAAATGGAATTTGTTTGGAACATGGCCTAAGAGCTCTTAACGGCAGAACACCAGGTGACAAGGAGGGCAGCTACACTTTTGACAATGGTATTAATAGGAGCCGAATTGATTATATATTGTGTAGTCTCCAGCTGTGGAATGGGGTTGTCGACATGGCTGTTAGGCCCCGGGTTGAAAGTGACCACAACCCCCTGTGTGTGTCCCACAGGTGGTGGAACACCGGTCCAGGAAACCCTATTGAAACACACGATGAAACCCCTCTTTTAAGTAACGATGAGCGAAGGTTAAAATGGCCCAAGGTACTAGCAAATGAGGCCACTATGACATACATTACCAATGAGGTTGATCGTGCAATTTCCGCGATTGAAGCAGCAGTGCCGGTGGACCCAGGGGACAACGGTATTACTGAAATCCACAATAAGCTATTCTCCCTTCTAAGACCATGTTTTTTTAATAAAAAAACAAAAGGGAAGAAAACTAAGGAAGTGGGCAGGTGGTTTGATAACCACTGTAGAACAGCACGTCTTGAACTTGGACATGCCATTAGGAACAGGGACCGTGCTGCAGTGACAAAGAATAGGAAACTGTACAAATTAGCCATCTATCGTGCCAAAAAGAAATGGGACGAAGACCATTGGGCCCAATTAAAAGAAGCCTCTGATAATAAAGACTCAATGTTGTTCTGGAAAATTATCAAGTGGGGTAGTGGTGCGGGCCCAGTAAAACCCGACAACAATGTACCGGTGGAAGCCTGGGTCGATTACTTCGGGCCACAGTATGCGGAAAGCAATAAACCCGTGGTTGCTGACAATATAATACCGGTTTATGCAACCGAAGATCTATTCTCCCTTAGAGAAGCAGAAATTGCCATCTACTCCGCGAAATGTGGGAGGGCACCAGGTCCAGATGGTATCCCCCCTGATATTTTCAAACATGATGTGACTAGATGGGCGAGATACACCCTCCTAGTAGCAAATGCCCTAGCAAAGGGGGCAGTGGTCCCTGACATTTGGAAGGGTGCAACCATTATCCCCATTTACAAGAAGGGCGATCGCTCACTGCCTGCTAATTACAGGCCTATAAGTTTAATAGCCACCATGCAGAAAATTGTTGGGAGAATGGTAACAAACCAGCTAATGGACTGGGTAGAAGAAAATAGCGCCCTCTCCCCATACCAAGCAGGATTTAGGCGAGCAACTAGTACCATTGATCAGGTCTTCCGCTTCACCATATTGCGGTGGAAGACCGTTGATCTGGGAAGGGGCAGTCTGTACGTCGCGTTTGTCGACCTGCGGGCTGCGTTCGATCTAGTCCCCCGGTACAAGCTATGGTCGGTTCTCCAAAAGCTGGGGATTCCAGCAGATCTGCTAACATTAATCATGCGACTGCATGAATCCAACTTTGCTAGAGTCCAGTGGGGAGGAAGCAGGGAGATAACATCGGACTTCGCAGTGGAAAGGGGTGTTAGGCAAGGCTGTTCCATGGCCCCTCTACTTTTCTCGCTATTCATTAACGGGATAGTGGAGAGAATGTTGAGGGCTAGTGTAGATGCCCCTTCATTAGCGGACACCAGGGTTCCGATCCTGATGTTCGCCGATGATACTCTTATTTTGTCTAAGACCCCCATGGGGCTGCAACGTGCATTAAGCATTTTTGATGCTTTTTGCCTGGAACACGGGCTAGAGGTAAATGTAGGAAAAACCAAACTAATGGCCTTCTCTGTAGGACGCAGGAGTTATCCTAAGATAACCCTAAATAACAGCAGGCTTGATATAGTTAATGAATTCACGTATCTGGGAGTGCAGATCGCGGGGGGGACTGGCTGGACGCAGCATGTGAATAAAGTAGTGCTAAAGCACCAGCAGCTTTCAGGTGCCCTAAGGGGGGAACACCGCAAATCAAAAACAAAACCTATAAAACCCGCAATGACTGTGTACGATGCGAAGGTTTTGGGTGCCACTTTATATGGCGCGGAACTATGGGCTTGGAACAGTCTGGTGGCTCTTCAGACTTCTGAGAACAAATTCATGCGAGGGATTACTGGACTTCCACAGAGCACCCCCCTAATCCCATTGTTCTTGGAGCTAGGTAGACGTACGATTGTCGACAGAGCTCGATTGCGACCAGTACTTTACTGGAGACGCCTCTGGACGACTCCAGAAATAAGACAGTACGCAGAGGGCTTTCTGTGGATAATTAAGGAAGATATCTTCCATAAGATAAAATGGTTAAAACACCTTAAGACCATGCTGGTAAATTTAGGGTATTCGAATCTTTGGAACAACCCCGAGGGAGAAATCTTCCCAAGTAAAGATGCCCTCAAAGAGCAATATTGGGATTGGGTGGGAGGCAAGATGCTGAACGACACCAGGGCAGATTCTATGTCTGGTCGTTTCCTGGAGACTAAAATTTTTCCTGTCCTAGAAAATTATTGGGCCATTATCACGGTACCTATGGACAGGAAACTTGTCTTTCAGCTAAGGTCAGGATCTATCCCCCTTAAGAAATTGACATCTGGCTGGCACAGACCCACTAACAACCTATGTCCTGCTTGTGAAAATGCCGAGGAGAGCATAGGCCATTTTCTCTTCGCATGTCAAGCCTATGTAAATCCGAGGAGAAAATGGCTCTCGCCGGTATGTAAAAACCTGGGGACACGAGATAGTACAGTGGCCTTAAGAATTTTATGCACAACAAACCAGGAATCAATAGTCATGGGGGTAGCCAAATACTTGGGTTGGGCTTGGGCGATAAGACGACGGTCTTTGGGGGGTAGCAGGTAATCAGGGATTCCCTTTTTAATAAATTTTTATGTAATTGGTATAATTCGTTTTATGTGTAATGAAGTATGAGCTGTACTGTGTTTAATTAATTTTTTACCATGTGACTATGTATTTTTGTGTAACTGTTTTGATTTTATGTGCTTTTATGAGAACTGTCTCGAATAAAGCTTATACAAATAACAAAGAATTAAAGACATAGCATTACCTTTTGATGTAAAACTTGAGAGAGAAAGAGATACCCATCTGGTGGCTGAATTGCACAATGTAAAACCAGAAACCTGGAATCAAACCCACCTTCCCTACTAGACTAAAATTGTATGAGCCTAGGCATTTCTTTTATTTCACTGGAGTTCAGGATATGCGCTATACAAAAGGTTCTCTTGTGTTTGATTTAATAAACTATAATGGTGTTCCAAGTATAATAACAACCTATGTCGCCAAGAGGTCCCACATGTTTTTAAGTTTATTTCTGTAAACTACCACTTCCGATAAATGCCTCTCAATCCAGTGATATCTGATGCACTGAGGTAAAACATTTCTGCATGTTAATGAAATACACTTTTTTGAATTCTGAAGATAATTTATCATAATTTTACATCTTTGTGGCATATTGTCTTTAACCCCTTGGCTGCGGGGGTTAATCCCCCGCTGTGCTGGGGGGCGCGCACAGCGCCCCGGTGCTGAAGACGAGCTCAGCTCGTCATCAGCCACGGTGCTCGTGTGCTGATGACGAGCTCAGCTCGTCACGGCCACACCCGTTTCCTTAGAACGCTCAGCATAGCGGGGGAATTATCCCTGCGTGTGAGCGTTCTAAAGGCCATGACAAGCTCAGCTCGTCATCAGCACACGAGCACCGTGGCTGATGACGAGCTGAGCTCGTCATCAGCATGGGAGGGGTTAAAATTAATGTGTTCCTAAAGGTTGGTGGTGCAGGTTACCTTGTTCACTTTTGTCCTTTACCTTAGTAAGCATGTAAATAAATATTTGCCTCTTTAGCAGCTTTCTGAATGTTAGTATTTTGTCAAGTAAACAGTAGTCCAGTGCTGCTGTTCACAATGGGCTGCATGTGAAGACCAGGAGGGCCGCATGCGGTCTTCGGGCCGCACTTTGAAGTATCCATAGTCTAGAACATCCAGCCTTTGGACTTTTTTTTCAAACTCCTGCACATTCTCCTGATCTTCGCATGTCTAGATCATTACTCTGCTTCTTCTTGACATTCCTACCTTTCTTTCTCTGTCAATATTTCGCTCTGTTCTTTATGTCGGTGTCCTCTGCACTCTTGCTCTTCCTAGTCACCATATAAGTGTTAGCAATTCAAAACACCCATATATAAGCTTGTCCTTCTTTTAGCCTAAAGGCACCTAATGTTGGAACTCACTATTTCTTCTGTTGGGTGTGCCACTAACCTTTGGTCCTTCCTTGCTATTCACAGATCTCAGTTGTAAATCCCACTAATTAGTTTCCTATAACCTGCATGAAAGGCTTTGGTAAGTTCCCTAAATAAATGCAATACAAATTCAAACATCACTTCACTTCATGTAGGTTTACCATAAATGCCAGTGGCCAGTGTGGGCAACTATCTTGCTTACCTGACCCTATGACCTCCAGGCTCGTGTCGCAAGCAGTTGACCATCCCCACAATCCCAGAGTCACCACGTGAGGTTGCAGTCAGCCAGAGAGGGTGTTCTGAGGAATCTGCTAGCACAGCCTGCAAGAGATGTCCCATTGGGTCCGGTTACAGAAGACACTCCTTCTTTACTACCAAAGCCTGCCTCGGATTGAAGTCATGGGTACAGCCAGTCACATTCTCCCACTCTCCCGTCCCTTGTGATTCCGCACCTACCATTCCAATTCACAATAGACAGTGCTCTCTTTGCACCCCTCCACACTTCTTTTTTGTGACATGCCCTCTACAGACCTTTCCTCTCAATGGCCTTTATACCCCGCCTCCCACTGAGCCATGGCCTGAACTGATTGACTGGATGAGTCCTATTGTGATGTGGCCTCAGGAGTGATCATGCATTAAATTTAGGGGTCTCAGTAGAATAAAGCTGCGTTACCTTCAGTGTTTCCACCCAGTGGTAGTCAGTCTGGTCAACAGGCAGAAAGATGGGTGTCTTGTCTTGGGCAGCTTGCCGGCGGCACAAGAAGAGAACTGAGCCGTAGAATGACGTCTTCATGGAAACCAGGTTCAGAGATGCTAGATGAAATAACTCCTTCCACTCCGCCTGTCAAGCAAACGGCAAGAGAAACATTATAGCTAAATGGTTAAAAAAAAAGTGACCAAACAGCTGCTTCGTCTGTGCCTTCTGTACCAAGGGTGGGTAAAAGGAAAATGTGGCAAGACCAAGCCACTTCTTTTACTTTGAAAGGCAAGGTTATAGATGTGCTCTGTGGATAAAACCCACTCTCTGTGACACATATGAGAACTACCAGACTATTGCCTTTCTTGGCGAGCCCTCAGTAGCACAGGAAAATGCAGTAGTATCCCAACTTAACCACTTTTTGGAAGAATGCCCTGGACACATTCTCGTTGTAGGTATAGCACAGAAATGTTATAATTTAAGTTTTTTGACACAACCATGACTTAGACCAGTTACAGCACCTCAATTAAACAAATCCTCCTTGACTTTTGTGCTGCTTTCAATGTGGTCCCTTGCATAAAGTCTATAGAAAGCCACCAACACTGATAAACCTTGTCTTGACTGATTCAACTCCTTATTAAGTAACCATTACAACAACAAAAGATGATGGGTGGAACACCTACAAAAGCTTCTGCCACTTTGAGATACTTTAGCCACATTCCAATGCATTGTTTTTTTCATCCATTCTAGCATTCAACATTTGCAGCAACCACATAACTCGCAAACTAATCACTCCCAAGGGTTTCAAGGTGTTGGGGGGCCATCGGGGAGAATAAGTGAACTATTGCCCAGAGTCACATGATGCTGAGCTGATCTGCCTCTGGCGCTGGGAATCGAACCGTGAGCCCCACACTCCGGAGTGTGCCACACCTCTGCCATGCAAATCAGTTTTGGTCCTGCTCCAATAGGAACAGTTCGGCCCAAAATGTCACACCAAGTCCCTCTGAGCAGCAACACAAACAGCTTTATTGTGGTTCATTGCTGACGTGCGTCTTGCATCCTATGGTGACCTGCGGCTTGCATTCTATAGTGCAGTAAGCGCAGGACCCACATAGGACCCATCACCTTTTGCTGTTTCAGAATAATCATCGCTAACAAGTAAAACCACAGCCCATTCTCTCAAAGTCTTTTCTCCAGCTCCACCCCTCACCATACCTCTTAAATATGTGCATGCACACTATGATGTCTCACTACTCAGGGACCAAGGACAAGGATTCCACCTCTTTATAACAAACTCTCTGCCATGAGGATGACTGGTTCCAAGACACCCTTCCGTACTACTCTTCCTCTTTTATCCAAACTCCAGAAACAGATGACACCAGCAGTGGCCCTCACTGGCTCCCAGACCTACACCCTGCAGTAAGAATAGATCACTGTATCCATGCTAAGAAGTACAGTATGCAGAGCAGCATATGCACATTTGATCAACACACTTTCTGAGGTTTACTATGTCTCTCTCTGAGCAGGGCTTCCGGCTATCTATTCTATTACTGCTACATATATGTCTTCCTATTTACCAGCCAGTGTTGAAGGTCTTGATTTTGAAAGTTCACAAAGGGGACTAACATTGCAGTGCACTTTCCATAAATAATATACATAAATATATACCAGTCCCAAAGAGCGAGACCTAACAATGCCTTCCATATGTCTGCAAATGCAAATGTGGAGAGGAGCACCAAGGGCCAATGATGATAAGACAAGACACAAGAATTCCTCTCATGCTCTGACAGGATTAGTAAGGAAAGAAGCATTATAAAGATGATTCATGGAGACCTATGAAAAGGGAGGAGAGGGGAATCATTGGCAAATGGTTCAAAGAAGCCAGATGAAACCAGTCCTCCCTTTCGTTCAGTCAAGGGAAGGAGGGCACAAACCAGTGAGAAGGACATGTTAGTATTGGCATTTTCCACAAGTACCGCACACAATCTGTTATTACTGTGGCAAGCAAGCATACACTCTATTGCTATAGTTCCCTATTTTTGCTACATTTTATACACTTCCCTTGTCCCCACTCCTACTTCTCTGCTTCCAGAATAAAAACACTCACTCCTAATGTCGCCTGTTCCAGAACAGAACATGCATTCCTGATGCATATAGGGGTCTCTACCTTCTTTCTCTGCTACTCATCTTGGACCTCCATTCATACAGACTCTAGGATGCTGTGAGAAAAAAATTCTTTATACAGTCGATTTAGGCCAAATCTTACCTGTGTAAGGAGGCCCGGCTTCTGTTGAACATCTTGCGTTGTGAGGAAAGCAACAGCCTCGCCCAGGGTTTCTCCCCTGAGGAGCGTGTGGAGCAGGATAAACCCTCCCTCTTTCACTGCCGCCGCCATGTTGGAGAGGTTCTCGGGAGGGTTCTGGAGTAGGTTCACTGAGCAGTTGCAGACCAACAGGTCGGCATTACTCAGATTAGTTGGAGCTGCACTTGCAGGGTCCCACTGAATAATGGACACTCCTGCTGCACTGAGCTGGTCCTCACTTGCCGACAGGGTGTCTAGTGAGAGGTCGGTGGCGCTATAATCTAACTGCAACATGGGCTGTGTGTTCAAAAGAGATGGAATGCGAGTGAACATGCGACCGTCTCCTGCCAATACCTGCAAGATGAAGGAAAGCGGTCAGGGCAAGGAATGACTCTGGGACACATTGTTTGAAGAGAACACATGGCCTCAACCCACCTCCACAATCTTCATTTTAGAAACTGACGTGTTCTCCAGCGCAATATCCACACAACTCTTGAGCTGTGGTGCGTCCAGCAGCCCCGCCAAGAGCGGATCCTCTTGGAGGAGCCCCATCTGGTGAGTCACCATTTTCTCCAGCTCAGAGTGCAGGTTTCCATTGAATTCCAGATGGCAAACCTGGGTGAGAAGATGTAGAAGGCCTTTCTCTGTGCAGTCAGTCGCTGGAGCGGTGTATGCACCCTCGAGTCCTGGGATCGCCAAGCTGACACCATGCTGCTTTACTTTCACCTGTAGCTCCTGAATCCGTGCTAAAGGTGAAAACAAAACATTGTATGATCACAAAGTATGTCAACTAACTAATAATAATGTGTTGCACATTCTGGGCAGATGCCACATTCCACAACAGGCTGATATCCTTGAAATCCCACCATTGCCACTCTCTGATGCTCTTGGCCCATAGCTAGAAGGTTTAGGGATTTCCCTTTCGAGAAATGTATTTCTGAAAAATCATCTACAGCAAGAAAATCTACTACACAGATCTCTCCAAGCTCTCAGACAAAAGCAAGCATATGCAAAGACTGCACATGTGGACGGTGATTGATTTGTAAATTAGAGGATATAGGCTACTGCACAATAGGAGCATACAGATACAAGAGCATATGGGCCCTACCAGCCTAGATAACCCAGTGAGGTCTGAGCAACTTCAAATACAGGTCTCCTCTCTGCAGTCTGTGTCTACAAGATTTGTGTTTACATGAGGGTTAGCTATGTTGCCTAGAGTGAATGCTTAACCCCTTCGATGCTCATGACGAGCTCAGCTCGTCATGAGTTGTACCTCTGGTACGCTTATGACAAGGTGAGCTCGTCATGTAAAGTGGGTTTTTCAATTTTCCAGCGCACAGCGGGAAAATGCACCGCATGGATGCGGTTAAAATGTCTGTGCACTGGGAATTCCTGGGGTACAAAAGGACAGTCAGCACAGTCTGAGCTTTGCTACCCTAGACGTAAGCCTGTGAAGTTGATGTTCAGCGATGCTGCCTAAGAACTCACCATGCACAATTTGTGTGATACAAATTAAAGTTACATTGTAAGAACAGTGCACCTGCTGATTGTATGACAGAATATCAAGGTAAAAATATTGAACCGTAAAAATATTGTAGCCAAAATATCGATGACCATTATTTCATGGCAGTAACTACATATAGGTGAGAGTAGCTTTACTATTCTTAACTCCACATCTACGTACCTCGAAGATGTTCATATTGTGATGACACATATATATTGAGTGAAGAATAGTAAATTTATTCTTACCTGTATATAATTACCTTCAAGATATTTGGCGACAATTAGTTGGCAGGTTACTATTAAAATCTCGACTTTCTGATTAGAAAAGCCAATTGCCAAGATGCATGCATTAGCTGGCGAATTTTTCACACAGAAAAAAGAATACATTAAGGCTACTGATGTGGTCTGCCAATTTTCATCCTATGTTCGCCTTCAGCAGACAAGAGATACATCTCCAGGGATGGATTAGCTAATGGGGGCAGAGCGCAGAATTGCTATGCTGATGCTACCTTTGCAGAGGGTCAGGAAGCTGTGGAGCCGGGAGTCAGAGGCCAGGCACTCCTCCTCGAAGTAGGGGACGAAGATGAATTTCTCCAAGGTGGGAGCAGTCTGCTGTTGCTGGCGTCGGGGGGCTACTGTGGCATGCAGTCCTGCCAACTGGACCCCTGCTGCTACGATGTTGTCCAAGCAACGATTAACAACCACTTTCACAGCTGCAAAAGGAAGGTCAGACATGAGGTGTATGGAACAAGCAACAAATATACAATTCTCATCACAACACTGTTTAAGTGAGGGCTGCCACTGGTTGCCAGCACCAGGGGCAACATTTTAAAAGAAAGTATTGCGCCCCCTACCCAGTGGACTGTTAGCTCTGGAAGTGCTAACGGTCCGTGGTTTAGGTGGCACAATATTTTCATTATAAAAATTGTGCCCGGGTCACCCGCGCATGTGGACCCCCCCACACTACCCACTGCGGCCATCCAAGACAACGGAAGACTTCATAAATAATACAAGAGAAGAGCAGCCTACATGGGCTCAAGGGAAGGACATTTCTTAGGGCTATGCTCAAAGTGGAGTCCACAAGAGTTTACCTTGTTTACCGTCGCCGTGCTCGCAAACCCCTTCTTGGTGTGAGGCGGTATCAATACACACAGAGCGAATCCTCGTGGGTAACCGCAGACTGCGACCTGCCATTCCAACCACAATCATCTGTAGCATGGTGTCGAGGAAAGTCACCCAGTTCCCGTCCCACAACAGCTTCCCCTTGTCCCCTGTGGAGGAGAAGGACAGAAGATACTTAAATTCACATTACACTCTGCAGCCCGGTACCCTTTATAAGCTCCTGTGCTTGGTATGCTCCATACCCCGAAGAGTTCTTCTCAGAGTAGTTTAAAAACATGTGAGCATTAACATTTTGAAATTTCAAAACAGACTGGGTAACACTAACTGGAAAACCACAATCTAATACATTTAAATTATATTGTCAAACCATGACCCTGGGAATAGCTTATTTTTCTACAGCCTTTTTATCAATGAGTAAGGAGTTAGTCGGCACACTATAATCTGTAACAGACCCAGGCCTCTCATAGCAATGCTTGATTTGCTTATGTGACAACTTCAGGATCCCTACAATATTTGACACAAATGAGGAGAAGCTGGACAGTTTCCTACCAGTAGGAATACCTTACAGAGCACTGCACCCAGAATAGGAACACCACATCACCTCTGAGCAATATCAAATCTGCACAAGGGACTGAGCTCCATCCACTGCTTGGTGCACCAGTCACCCAGAATGACGGTCAGGTTAACATCAGTGAAAACACCCTAAAAAACTCAACACACCCACAGCGGAAACACCCGGTCACACCGCAGTAAAAATTGACCTCACCGCTGGACAGCAAGCCCTAGAAAGGAGGACCGCTTCCTGCTAGTGCACTTAATATTGAAGAACCCCGTCAAGCAAGGTCAGTCCCACTCATGCGACTCAGCCCTCCTCAGGACTCAGTTCCTGGAACAAATCCCCTTCTACTGCCTGGTTCACCAGCTACAGGGACATAACAGGCCCCTGCAGCTGCTACTGTGCAGGGCTACAGGGCTACAGGGCTACAGGGCAGACTGGGCCCCAATGGGCCTCAACCCTCTAGGGGGCCCTCAACCTTTCAACGGGGACCCATTCAGCCCACGTTCAATGAATATCTGTGAGATATGGACGATTCTAGGTCAACTAATATAGAAGCGTTACCACTTGACCGCGGACGCTGCTTTTCTCTACTGGCCACAATGCCCCTGTATGCCTAAACAACTACCGTGGAATGTTACAGCTTAGATTATCATTTGAAGATTACAGACCTGAAAGAAATATGTACATTGATGTCCTTAATCGTCAATAGTTTTTCAAAACAGATTTAACTGTGACTTTTTTGAGCCCTGAAGAAGTCTCTATTAAGAGACGAAACACGTTGGCTAAAAAAGAAAATTAATAGTGTTTCTGGATTTTAATGTTTGGATTGAACAATAAAGAAAACATTCTGATCATCAGTGGAGCCCGGACCTGCTCATTTTCATTGGGTTTTTTTTGGATTACATTTTTGCGAAAGGACTTGAGTGTTTAAGAAATTCTTTTGATGGGTGCTGACTCCAAAAAATTGTTGTAATATAGAAGCATAACCAGACCTGCTCCGAGACTAAAACGTGCCCTTTGGCCGGGATTCCAGCTACCTGGAAAGCATGGATAGATGGCTTTCTCCTACTAAACGTTATTCTGTGAAAGTTACAGGGACTCCTTGTCTGAGTGTTTAAAGCAAAGATAGAGATGACTCCAGTTTATGCTATTGGGGCATGAAAAGCGCCAAGCACCAAAGACCTTGCAAAACAGGCAACCACATCATTTGCCCTTTTACCACTCCTTGCATTAATTGGTCACCAAAAGGATCCTAGATAGGGCCCTTCATAATGATATCGATGTAAACAAAGTTGTCTCTGACAAAATGCAGTATTGTATGACAGATACAATAGGAAGCACTAATAGTGCAGTTGCCTGGGAGGCCCTGAGGGGTGTCATTCATAGCTGCTACACTAAGTGATTAGAAGCATCAAAATTTATAATACATCATTAAAAAACTATGCAACAATTGACAAGCGTCATGCTAGACCCAGCGAACAATTAAGAACTAATAACAAACAGCTCTCGATCAAATCAAAACTGTTAAATCTCGTGTTCTAATTTGTCAAACCAGCAAGTGTTTATATGGTAAACTAACATACCATTTCACCTGCCAAAACATAATCACTGTCACAGAGGGCCAGTGGTACACCATAAAAAAGACATTGCCAGACTGGAAATGAAGGGTTACACAGAGACACAATTAGAATATGCGCCTTCTCAAGCTATACAACCAGGATCTGGAACATAGTTCTACCACAGATCAGACTGTCTCGCCCATTGCAGAAAAGAGCTGAAAATGCACCTATTCTGGAGCTGTTGTTGACCAACGTCATGGCTCCTCTTGCTCGAAGGGCTGAGCTTATATACCAACACCCACTGTGTAAACGATTGTGAATCTATGAAAAGATCCTGAATCATCACCTGTAATGCAACTGGTGCTATGTAAAGCGCTCTGATACCCGATTCGGGTCAAGTTCGCGCTATATAAAACTCTGTAAAACAAAAAATCACCTCTTCACTGTATATGGTGTTCTGTTGATTTCCAGTTACTGCAGATGGGGACTCTGTAAGCTCCAATTAACAACAATTGAGGTGGAATCTATGGTGCATTGTTGGTTTCAGGTGATACATCAAGAGTCACCCTGAGATCGAAACCTCTTTTTTGAAGAAATACAACTGTGTCCGAGCCCGGTGCAGCATGCGAATCTACAGCACTGTAGGCTGCTATTTTCCTTATAGATTCTTTGCAATGTGGGTCTGTGAAACACTTACATGCTTTGCATTGAGGAGCAAAGGCTTGATACCTGGTCTGAAGGACAAGGTATGTTTAAGCTGAAGTTACTTGTAGGCCAAAGGAATAGTAGGTCATACTCATATAAGGAAAATTGAAACTACCGGGGCCAGCATGCTTAATGCAGTAGGGTGAAATTGAAGAACTGACAAGTAACCCTGTTAAATTGGAGCTATCTTACATCTATTATTCAACCAGAAGAGCCAAAGAAGCAACTGTGTCCTCTGAAACCTTCATTTTAATGTTTTTACAACATTGCATTTTTTAAATTTTTTATTAAACAGTACTTGTACCTGGGAGAAATAATTAAATGTGTGCCTGTCTTAACATAGCTGTCATGAGTCATGTGACATATTCAGCCAATCCGTGCATTTTAGCTAACAACACTCTGCATTATCGGATTTACAGATGCATTTATAATGTTGTAAGCATGGATTTAAAAGTACATGGAAAGTGCTGCTGGTTGAAAAGCCACCACTGGCAAAAGTCTCACACATGGCTTACCTAATAGATTTAATTAAAAACATCTACAATATGAAAATAACAAATACACACATAGAGTTCACAACGATGTGCTCAGTTTCATTTTTTGTCCATAATCCAGGTACTTAAATGCTTTCACTGTCCATTAGGCAGAGTTTCCAACTTACTCCCCGGATGTCAACTTTATTCCTAATTACTTTGATAACGTATTCGCTCTTCAAAGATTGTGATAGTCTTTAGCAATGAGCCCGTACACCTACCACCACTCCTCATTGTACCTTCCTTATGAGCCTACCTGTGTTGTTAGACTCTAAAATTCCCTGGAATGCTGGTCCATAGTCGTAACCTCTCAGGCGCAGCTCCTTGTAAATGTCTTTGTCCGTGAGTTGGAATTGAGACCCATTGCCAGAAAGCGTGTCCTGTGAGGAACTAAGCTGGTTACGGAAGTTGTTTAATGCAGTTTCTTCCAGGAGGCAGATTTTACCTAATAAAAGAATAAACAAAAAAGTTAGATTGCAAGTGACTCATAACGTGTTACGTTTGCTTACAAATATTTGTACAGCGCATTACTACCATGTTTATAGACATGTAGTGCTTTTGCAGTCTGGGCACCCATTACATTTCTAGGGTTCTCGTTGTCCAAAGTCAAGGTGGTATTATGGACATTGTTGTGGTAGGAGATACCCCACGCACTGCCTCTAAATAGATATCACTACGTACCACTCACAGCCAGGTTTCCACCTTCAGAGACCTCAAATTGGCTCGATGCTGGCATTAACCGGACCTCAAGCTGGACAGAACCTGTTGAGAGATTGGACCTTCGATTAGACCTAAAAGAGCAGTATCTCTATTTTTCGTGTAGTGCACTGCTTTCTCTTTTACCCTCACTCACAATCCTAAACCTACTTACCTCCTGTCATCATCATCATCACTCTCCCACCAGTGTCCTCTCGACCATCTCCTCTTTCTCTCCATTAACCTCAGATACTCGCACTCAACTTACATTTTTGTGTAAATATCACAGTTTCATCCCTACTTATTTCACCACCTCCTTATATATTGCACACCCATCTAAACTTTGTCATTGTGCCACTGACTCCCAGTTAAGCATTTTTACTATCATCTCTCCATCACTCACACCTCTATGTCGCTCACTCCTACATCTGCAGTTGTGAATGGTGTCACACCTATCAGACCTCAAAGTACATCCTCCCGACCCATGGTTCCGACTCACCTGCTTTAGGAAGGATTGTTGCACGATGGATAGTAACATCCTCAAACATGATGGGAGTTGATTCCATGACTACACCCAGGCTCCGGGCCAGGGTCCGCCATGCTAACACCAGGTACCCAGTAGCTGGGTAAATTATTCGCCCATCAATACAGTGCCCAATGAGAAAGTAATCAGGTGAATCCGGGGAGATATCTGTAGATTTAATAAATGCAAAATCCTATTGAAAAATCAGAATACACTGTCTCTAAAACCGAGGCATGCATCCTCTGAAGAGGAAATACTTGTATCTTCCAGTAGCAAATCAACCCCACCACACAAATTCAAGCATTCACCTTAATACCCTGCAATCATACTCCAGTCACCCAAACTACCCATCAGCCAAAGAGCTAGTACTCCTCTTCCTTTCACTCACAGACCTAGCAATCCCACTCTCTCCCTCACACTCTTAGCTCTCAGTTGTCCGCCGTTTAATTGAGCACTTTCCTCCCATCATCTATGCACTAACCCTTCCATCATACAATCAGCCCAACCTTTAGCACTCACCTTCCCACTTCTAGCGCTCAACTACTTATAACTTCAACTAGAAGCACACAGGCTTTCATACCTCAGACTCAATCTCTGAGTCTCCTGCCCTCAGACTCTATGCCCTATGCATCCATCACTCGAACTCCTGGAATGGGGCATCTCTACTCTCAAGTTCCAATACCGAATTATTTAACTGTTGAGATTCAAGCACTCCAATCCCTGGAGGTTAATGCTGACTCTCACATCTCTCATAATCCACGGGCTCTTCGGGCGCCTAGTGATAGGCTTCTCATCCCTGAGGCTCCAGGTGCTGAATCTACCCTTACTCAGAATTCATTGAGTCTCCATCCATCACCATCCGTCAGACTCAAGTCCTGTCCCACCAAACCACCAGGCCAAAGAGCAGGCCGGTCCTTCCCTTAGACTGAACACACTACATGTCTGATCACCCAAACCCCAGCGTTCACACTCACACTGGGTCTCCCATCACTACAAGTCCAATCACTGGGCGTCAGGCTGTAAGCACTGAGATCTCCCATTTATAGCCTATCTTTATGCAAGTGCCAGGTATATGAACTCAGCTGATGCACTCTGATAACACAGACTCATGTAGGATTCCTCAGACTGTGCCCGAGTCTTTTTATACAATTGCAGCTTTGACCCTGATGCGGGGCTCCGGTGCTTTTTAAAAATTATTATTATTACTATCAGGTTTCCTCAGATACGTACCAATATTAAAAACAGTGGCTGAGTTAGATCCCCCAGAGCCTGCTGGGAAATCTTCAGTTTTTGGAACATCCCAGATCTGACTGTGATCCCAAGTGATAAAGGGAGAGATGAGAGGAGTTCCTACAGGCGCAGGATATTCAACAGGTGGAAACAGATTATTAGAGTCGAGATTTATCCTAAAAAGACACAAAGAGAGATAGGTGTTAGCAACAGACAACCTGAAATTATTCTAAACCCCCGCTGGCTTGCATCTAAAAGAAACATGTGGGATGAGCTGTAAAGATGAGATACAATGTACATATAATTCGCTCCATGCTTACCTGCTGCCGCCCATGGTCTGCCTCAGGGTTTAAATAAACACTTTGCAAATTCACAGTCTAGAACAATAATCTCTTGTAATAAAATGGGATTCCATCGCAGATTCCAAGGCACCTCTTTCCATAAGAAACAGGATCCAGCTTATCAAATAGTGTTATAAAAACCTTTATATCGCGCTCCATTACTAGCAAGTATCCTGGCGCGGTGAGTGAGGTTGCAGAAGGTAGTGGAAAAAAAGAGCTGACAATTAAAGGATCATATGGAACAAATGAGTTTTCAGCCCTTTCTTGAAGGCAGCAACGGTCGGGGCAACCCTAAGATGCAGAGGAAGAGCGTTCAAGGCCCTAGAGGCCCTAACAGAGATAGACTGGCCTCCTAGCCTAGAGTACCTAAATCTAGGCACAGTCATTTGGCATGGATTGGCCGAGCGGAGGCACCGGTTCGTCACATATAAGGTAAACCTTTTCCTCAAGTACACAGGGCCGAGCTGATGGGTCGCACGAAAGGAGAGAACCAGTGATTTAAACAAAATCTGGTGAGCAACCGGAAGCCAATGAAGACTGCGTAAGTAAGGGCGGACGCTAGATCTCCTATCTATAGAAGATTGTCTTGTAAAGCCTAAGTACATATATTAAGGCCCATCCTGCAGGATCCATAAATAGGCTAGACCTCAAGCTAGATACTCAGGGATACAGGACCACTTTAAGCATCGACCTAATGGAATGTGTTATTGATGATGAACGACTCAGTCACATGTCACCTATCCACCCAGCACAAAGACTTCAAGGTGATCACGGACAAGGACCTCTCCATTGATTTTTGGGAAGCAATGATCCCATGCTCAACATTCAGACACAAAAGACTCTTTCATCCCCTCTGTCTAACCCTTTCTCTATGTCCTCGGACAATTGTCCACAATTCATGCTGAAAATAAACCTGCATCTCTTCATATCCTTTCATGTAGGTTTGTACCTATTTGCTATAGGGCTAAGTTAATGTTTCAGAAATACCACCAATAAAATAATGAACACAAACTTTGGTCTGATCAATTTAATAATCTTCTGATTCAAATTTTGTGATGCATATGGATTACAATGAAATGACAATGAAAACTGGTTTTTTTTTAAAACTTGGTCATGCAGTCATAGATTCTGATAATTCAACACAAGTCACAAACACAAGAAATGGCTACCCGAAAACACACCCCAGAAAATACTGGCTTGTGACAGTACTGCTTAATAGCACCTCTGATGGTCTCCCTGTTCTAGGTGATCTGTGTGCCATAAAAAGTTATGTCAAACCGCACTCCAGTAGATTTGCAATTATAAAAGGCTTAACTCACATTGTGGGCAGATAAAAACAGCAACCATTTCAATATCATAATGTTTACAACAATGTTCCTTGGCCTGATGGATGGAAGTGATGTTGTAATCTTTATGAACAATTGTTAAACACATGAAAACTGATTTCTTATCTATGGTACACTTAAAACTCATCATGTAGATGAAACACTTGTATTGAAAGACGAATAAGGAGCACTTTATATCGTATTGATTAACCTTTCCCGGAGTAAAGTCTATAAGGCCGAGGTCCTTCTAATCTTACATTTGGATTGGTCTATCTGGGTGAATTGTGGCTGTAATCAATATATTGTGCATCTGACAGTTTGACACCAAGCTATTGGAGTGTGGATAGTTGGCAACTATTCACATTGGGGCCAAAGTACATTCATAGTTTGCTTGTTATATTTGTATGTATAACAGGAAAATGATGCCAAGTAAACAAATAAAATCTGAACCTAAAAGGGTTTCGACTGCTTTTCTCCAAATAACTTAATATAAAGGATCTATTTTAGATAGTGTGTTGGCAAAATTATCCGATAAATTAGTGGGTCACCAGCCGGTAGAGAGACAAAATATCGAAATTAAAATATCGATATACAATAATATCGATGTTTTAATTTTGATGGTATAGAATATCGATGAGCAAAATATCGACAGACAGAATATCCTTTTTAAGGTATGTATGTTATTAATATCGAAATTTACTAATATCAAAATTTTGTTTAGTGTTATGTATTTTATTATGTTGTTTATATGTTTGTTAAATATGTTTTTTAATGTATGTTTGAAAATTAGTAATTTTGTTTACATTTTGCGTTTTAGTACCAGAGCGGGTTGTGGGTTTATAGGGGAATAGGGTGGGAAGTAATGTAATAATAATTAATTAATTAATATATTTAAATATTTTTAATTAATAATTAATTGGTAATTAATTAATATTAATTAGTTAATTAAATTAATTAGAGTTAATGTGCTAATATATTTAATTTTTTGTTATTGTTAATTAATAATTAATTGTTAATTAAATAATATTAATTATTTAATTAAATTAATTAAAGTTAATGTGCTAATATATTTAAATTGTTGTTATTGTTAAATAATAATTAATTGGTAATTAAATAATATTAATTATTTAATTAAATTAATTAAAGTTAATGTGCTAATATATTTAAATTGTTGTTATTGTTAAATAATAATTAATTGGTAATTATTAATTATTAAGCGATTACATGATGTGATTTATTTATGTGTAGTGGGTTGTGTGTTTATAGGGGAATAGGGTGTGATATAATTAAATGTAATTAATTAAAGAGATTGTATTTATTTATTGTTAATTAATTGGTAATTAATATGTGTTAATTAGTTCATTTATAATTACATCAATTTAATAATATTAATTGTTATTAATTGATTAATTGATATTTATATTATTTGTGTTTTTTTGTATGTGTAGTGTGTTGTGTGCTAAAGGGGGAGTAGTGTGGGAAGTAATTTTTACCCTCATGCTATCCAATGCTTTCCCTACTGTTGCACTCTCTGGAGTGGGAATAGTAATTTTTACCCCTACGCTATCCAACGCTTTCTCTACTGTTGCACCCTCCGGAGTGGGAATAGTAATTTTTACCCCTACGCTATCAAACACTTTCCCTACTGTTGCACCCTCTGGAGTGGGAATAGTAATTTTTACCCCTACGCTATCCAACATTTTCCCTACTGTTGTACCCTCTGGAGTGGGAATAGTAATTTTTACCCCTACGCAATCCAACGTTTCCCTACTGTTGCACCCTCTGGAGTGGGAATAGTAATTTAAACCCCTACGCTATCCAACGCTTTCCCTACTGTTGCACCCTCTGGAGTGGGAATAGTAATTTTTACCCCTACGCTCTCCAATGCTTTCCCTACTGTTGCACTCTCTGGAGTGGGAATAGTAATGTTTACCCCTACGCAATCCAACGCTTTCCCTACTGTTGCACCCTCTGGAGTGGGAATAGTAATTTAAACCCCTACGCTATCCAACGCTTTCCCTACTGTTGCACCCTCTGGAGTGGGAATAGTAATTTTTACCCCTACGCTATCAAACACTTTCCCTACTGCTGCACCCTCTGGAGTGGGAATAGTAATTTTTACCCCTACGCTATCCAACATTTTCCCTACTGTTGCACCCTCTGGAGTGGGTATAGTAATTTTTACCCCTACGCTATCCAACGCTTTCCCTACTGTTGCACCCTCTGGAGTGGGAATAGTAATTGTTACCCCTACGCTATCCAACGCTTTCCCTACTGTTGCACCCTTTGGAGTGGGAATAGTAATTTAAACCCCTACGCTATCCAATGCTTTCCCTACTGTTGCACCCTCTGGAGGGGGAATAGTAATTTTTACCCCTACGCTATCCAACATGTTCCCTACTGTTGCACCCTCTGGAGTGGGAATAGTAATTTTTACCCCTACGCTATCCAACGCTTTCCCTACTGTTGCACCCTCTGGAGTGGGAATAGTAATTTTTACCCCTACGCTATCCAATGCATTTCCTACTGTTGCAATATGTGGAGTAAGTATATATATAAATTTATATGTAGAGTTTTTAATTTATTTTAAATGTATATGTATTAGTTATAATTTTTTTTATATGTTTTAATGTTTTTATTTAATATTTGTAAAATTATATGTATTGTTAAATTATTTTTACATTATTATTAATACATTTAAAAAAATGATATTTTTAATTTCGATATTTGTGTACTACGATATAATTTTTTCGATATTTTTGTACTTACCTCTTTATGAAGATATAACTCCGATATTTTTGATGTCGATATTTTTGTGTCGATATTTTTGTATGTAGATATTCTGTCTGTCGATATTATGTCATAGATTCCACCAGCCAATAGAGTAAAAACTCAGTTATCTATGGGCATCTCCATGTTAAGTAAAACTTGTAAACATCATTCTTATTTTGTGGCTATTGAAAAGATATAGTTGTATAAGTACTTTAAGCATCTTCCGAACTGTAAAAAGTAGTCATCTGGAGTAAAGTACCAGGAACTAGGGTCTTCCCTTGCTATGGTATAGACCTTATGAAACGAAGATTTGTTGCAGGAAATGGTAAGAAGACTGTGAGGCAGCCTCAACAAGACAATGTTTTTTTTGTTTTATGGGTTTGTTTTTTGTGTTTTTGGAACTGTCCATGCTTCTACTATAACAAAATCTAATCCCATTTAGGTTAAAAGAAGTAGTATTGTCAAGCTAAATTAGGTTATATTTTGTGAAAGGGTGGTGTGAAGCAATATATAAATACAAGACATTAATACTTCATAAGTGTAGTTGTATGCATAACAACATGATGCAGATTATAGTAATAAAGCAATTTTTACAACAAATGCTACAAGAATGGAAACATTCATTGTGCTTTTGGAATTTTGAAAAATCTTGAATTGTGTAGGTGACTTTGGAATGCACTCACCCTTGTGAATAAATCTTCCCTATGTGTGTGAGTAAGAACTCCAGGTTGTTGGGATGACCTCTCTTCATCAGAGGTAGAATCGTGCATGACGGCTTCAGGCTCCTCCGCAGAATGGCCTAGAAGAGAAAAGCTCACCAGGTGATAACCAGCTTCGATTGGAATGGAGTGTAAATCCCCTATCCCCTGCAACCCCTAATTTCTTTTGATCCTCACCAGTATTGTTGTATGTCGATGTGGTTATCTCCCCTGATTTCAAAAGCCACACCCATGCTATTGTCAAGGATTTGTGGGTAGGACCTGGAAGTGCTCTCTGAGTCGAGACAGCATATGGATATGGGCTACAGTTCTTGTGCTAAGTTCTTCAGACAGCTCTATGATATGTGTCAGACGTTCACATTTGCCTTTAAGGTCTACAAGTTAAAGGTGCCAACAGTGCTGCATCCAATTTCATTTGTTAAATTGATAGCTCGAGCAGGAAGCTCTGTGAACGGGCAAGGGTGAATGTGAAATATAATCTTCAGTTTGGGATTTATGATTGCTGTAGCAACACAACACACAGACACCTCACTGAATGACAAGGCTGGACTGTGCTTAGTAGCCTTGAGAAGACTGTTATTTCCCCTGTGAAACCCTAGAGAGGAGTTAACCAGTTCAGTAGTTCCCCGTCTTATCTGCAGGGTCTCGTCCAGTTCAGTCTATGAAATTCCCAGGGTCCTAAATCCTGCCCCTCAGTGTCCCTGTCAATGATATCAGATTCTAGAAGAACAGTTTATTTTTCCTCTCTTTGCAAGAGCTGACCAGATAATTATTTTAAGTGTTCCAAAAATACCAGCAGGACTGTCTCTTCCTCGTCATGCTCAAGGATATTCTTTTGCCAAAATGCCAGAGGTAGCGGGGAGTGGCATTAGCCACCATGACAACACTACAGTTGTGTCCCATTGTACCAGTCATAGACTCTAACCAGCCACATATTTGCTGCTCATAGCCTACGGCAAGTAGTAGGAGGACCGACCAGAATATGGACTGAAAGTATCAGTAAGCATGAGGGCTCTCTGACCATGCGCTGAGGATCTCACATCCACCGACACTAAGAGTGTGTATTCCTCTGAATTGCAATTGAGTCACTGACTTAATAGGGTCAACAATTTCAAAGAGCTCACCACACGACTCGCTACATATACATTGCATTGCTGGTACATTCAGTTCTTGGAGTGGACTTTGTGTGAAAGAATCTCACGTGTCAAAGCTTCTTCAGGCCAGTGGCTAACACACTAAACCTCAAATACAACAAAATAGTGACATGTAAAGAGGTTATCTGAAACCGTGTGTGGAACAACATATTTCACCAAGGCTAGCCAGTAATCGCGGATGTTCCCAAGCTTGATCCATATGTAGTAGTACCTGCAGCAGAGCATGAGGGGCGATCTCCACCACCACCGCGTTGTCAGGGATCTGCACCAGGCCCTCTTGGAACAGCACCGGGCTCACCAGGTTGTTGACATGGTACTCCGCAGATGAGAACTGAGCCAGCTCACTGTCCCTCTGCGACTCTGGGATGGAAGTGCTGATCCACCGAGGAGAGCGCGGCTTTGGACTCCGAATTACCTACAACACACAACAAGAATACAATAAAATCCAGCTTCTCCCTCAGGAGCCCTCAGAACATCTAAAAACTGTACATGGTGCACAGCAGTTTAGTGTGGGACTGCAATTTACCACACGCACAGCACACCGTGAAGTAATCTGCACTGTCTGCTCAGCAAGGGATAGAGTCCAACAGCTGCACCTTACCACACACACATCAGAGGGTACAGTCTGGCGTTGCCTTGTATCGCCTGCGCATCGAAGAGTAGAGCGTCATGCTGCCCTGAACCACCTGATGCATCAGTGGGAGCAGGGGGAGGGTTGTTAAGACAGGTTGCTACACACAGACACTCTCCTCCAAATATCACATAGGGTTTGGAGATTGCAGACAGATGCTGATTTGGACGATGTTGGTGAGCAATAGTGATGGAACATGATGTTCTTCCCTCCACCCGCAGACTTCTAACCAAAGTCTCAGGTCTCAGACTTTCTAGTAACCCAGAAATGTCATTCTTATCTCTTGATGCTTGTTCATTACCGATCCCTAGCTTCAACCCACCTACGAAACCACCAGCTTCAGTGTTTACTTGCAGCAGGTGAAATGAGCCACAATATCCGAGTGTGGAGATGTGTGGCTCAATGGTTAGATCGGCAGACCCTGATGCAGAGGTCTGGCCCGGGACCAGGGTTCAATTCCCGCCTCGGCGGGTCTTGGGCTCAATTTCCTCGGACCTGATAATTCTCGCCTCGGTGCCTTTTCTAATCATGGGTCCCACTCTGCAACTCTGGGCAATAGCTTGCTTAATCTCCACAACGGCCCCAACAGCACTGGGATGCCTGGCTTCACCTTGGGGATGCCCAGGATTGGGCATTTCACAGGGAAAAGCCAGGAAGGGTTCCACAGCGGTATGCGTACAGCGCCAAGACACCTCAGGGTATAAGTGCGCTTTACAAGTACGAATTCATTTCATTTCAAATGTATAGCCCCTGTAAGCTCCTTTCCGGCCTATGGAGGAATCCATCAACAGTTGTTTTTGTGGTCAATAATAAGGGAGTGTTCGGACGGGAATGGATATACGCCTCTGTCCTAAGTGAGCCTGCATACGAGTCTCTGGAATGTTTTGTATTTCTGGTATGTTATCAGCACACATGATCCTCATGCATAACTGTGCTGTGAACTCCAGGGTAAGATACAATGACCTAAAGTGGAGGGGTTCACCAAGCATGCCTTCAGTTATGAGCCTGGCTATTGTCAGCTAAGCCGACAATAAGGAGCTGGCCGTTGTGGCTGCATGCATTCATTCCTAGTTCCAGAATAAGCCTTTTTACCAGGTGCCTACATGGGTGAAAGGTCCGCTGGCCTTGCCATGTTTACGGTCCTGCGCTACATAACTGTACGCGTGAAGATACTGTCAGTAAGGGTGCATGAGTCCATGCTTCAGCGTATAACAAAAGGACTATGTGTGGAATGTGTTCTATGGACACAGTGGGTTCCATCTTGGGCCTCTGTTGAAAGTGGATAGAGTAATGCCTTCTGGCCGTGCATCTCAGAAACTTCTGTAAGGCACCAGAATGTGAGGAGTAGGATCATGGTGACAAAGTCAGCTTTAGAAATGCAGCAGCAGCTGAGTCAAGACCTTTTGATCCTGACAGGAGCAATGCATTAGTTTAGATGGGAGTTGTTAGGACTTGAGACAGGAATCTCTTTTGTAATATAGGGCTGATCTTTTTATCTAGGGTGTTCCTTTTGGCCCTCCAGTGATGCTACCCAGCATAAGAAGTGACCTTTAATAAAACTGTGTTGGTCCAGTGCCCTGATAGCCATACATGTGAATACTGCGCTCACAAATGACCCCTATAATTTCTATCTAGATGCTGTAAGGAAGGGAGATGGAGGTGCCCCTTAGGAAGGAGACCACCCAGAATAACTGAAAACAAGGGAATAGAAGGCGTGCCCAGTGCAGCTCTGCCACTCATTGTGTGCCACTCTTCATATGCCACTCATCATATGCCAGCTGTGCTACCTATCGTGTGGCCAGCATGGAAGACCCACTCATCTTAGGCCTGTGCAGTTGTGCTGCTTCTTGTGTGTCCAGCATGTCTGAAGAACTCATTGTGTCCCAGTGTCACACACTGCATGCCAGGGTTGCCGGATGCCACGCTTCGTGTGACAAAAATGACTCAGAGCCTAGTGTCTTGAGGAATCAATCCATGTTGATTACTTATGACAGGCAGCCCAATCTTAAACTCATATTGAACCCTAGGCATCATTTTGTTCTGACTCGCTTCAGACTGGACATTTTCCATCGTCTCACCAGTTTTCCTGTTATTGATGATTGGTCCCCCATATTAATGTCCTGCCCATGTGATCTTGAGTCTTCTGACTACTAAGGCTATAATGGTCTTCTGTAAATTATATACCACTCAGAGGAAGCGCTGCATTTTGCCTCTGTTAAGGCCATTTCATCTTTCACAATGCACCCAGAATATTTGTTTTTACAAACCGTGTCCACCAAGGAGATTTGTTGCAGTATGACACGCTTTCTCTGGGTTGTGCATAGTGTCAGAAAGACTCTTAATTATCTGTGATGGTGTGTGAGGGCTCGGCCTGTATAATGCTAGAAAGACTTGAACAACTGTTATGCTGTACAATGGGTGGGGTGGTGTCTGGTCACAAAAAGGCTATTTTATCTTGGATAATTGTTTTACCGTATCCACTGAGCTTAATATTTGTTTTATGTACAAAGTTTTTAATGAATTCAAATGTGCTGTATTTGTGATTTAATGTTTTTAAAGGAAATAGCATAAGGATCACTGACTTGACTTGACTCAGAGCGACTTCTACAAGTCTAACCTACCATGCTGATGTGCGCTAATTCTGACCTTTGACCCCTATCCTTGGCCTCAATGGAACACACACACATATATATATCAGGCTCAGTCTTGGTTACGTCGTTCACGTGAAGAGCACTCAGACATCATAGTAGTGTTCCAAGCAAAACACTTTATTGAAACGGGACACCAGCTTGCTCCTTTCACGATCACCACCAAAACGCCGACGCGTTTCAATCCTCTTCTTCATGGGCAAATGGTGGAAAAGGCACCTCCGGTCACTCCCCTCTAAAAGGGCACATCGCGGCACACCACCTGATTGGTTGCTGCGTGTGCACTCCACAAAGCATTATGGGAATCGTAGTGCCGGTTTTGAATAAAGCGTGCCAAATGTTCAGCTGTTACAGAGCCCCCAGATGGGCTCCGGCAAGATGACATGTCCTCCTCAATTCCTCAATGAAATCCCCCTTGTAGAGGACGGCCAATGTCGACTGCTGGGGCCCCCAGGTTCTCGGGGTGGTGCTCTTCGACGGCACGACTGCCGTCAATACATCAGGCCCAGGCTTGGTTATGTCTTTCATGTGAAGAGCACTCAGACATCATTGTAGAGTTCCAAGCAAAACACTTTATTGAAACGGGAAGGAAAGCACCAGCTCGTTCCTTTCGCGGTTCCCACCAAAACGCCGACGCGTTTCGAGACAATCCTCTTCTTCATGGGCAAATGGTGGAAAAGGCACCTCCGGTCACTCCCCTCTATAAGCGCACATCGCGGCACACCACCTGATCGGTTGGCGCATGTGCACTCCACAAAGCATTATGGGAATCGTTGTGCCGGTTTTGAATAAAGCGTACCAAATGTCCCGCTGTTACAGAGCCCCCAGATGGGCTCCGGCAAGATGAAATGTCCTCCTCAATTCCTCAATGAAATCCCCCTTGTAGAGGCCGGCCAATGTCGACTGCTGGGGCCCCCAGGTTCTCGGGGTGGTGCTCTTCGACGGCACGACCGCCGTCAAGACATCAGACTCAGGCTTGGTTACGTCGTTCATGTGAAGAGCGCTCAGACATCATTGTAGTGTTCCAAGCAAAACACTTTATTGAAACGGGAAGGGAAACACCAGCTTGCTCCTTTCGCGGTCCCCACCAAAACGCTGACTCGTTTCGTGACAATCCTCTGCTTCATGGGCAAATGGTGGAAAAGGCACCTCCGGTCACTCCCCTCTATAAGCGCACATCGCGGCACACCACCTGATTGGTTGCTGCGTGTACACTCCACAAAGCATTATGGGAATCATTGTGCCGGTTTTGAATAAAGCGTGCCAAATGTCCCGCTTTTAAAGAACCCCCAGATGGGCTCCGGCAAGATGAAATGTCCTCCTCAATGAAATCCCCCTTGTAGAGGCCGGCCAATGTCGACTTCTGGGTCCCATATGTGTATATATATATATATATATATATATATATATATATATATATATACATCCTCGCTCCACCTGCACCAAACTCACGCACTCCAGAACGGGTGCTGTAGTGCGGGGGGTGCTCCCTCCAATATACCGCTACTCGCCTCCTCTCTTTGTTTAGAAAAGACACAGCACTCGCGGGGGAGAGTCAGTAGATTTTATTTTGACTCTCAAACGCACCAGACACGTTTCGGCAGTCGCCTTCCTCGATGGTACCAGGTGTCTAGGTAGGAGGATGTGGCCAATCAGGATAAACCACACCAAGCCCTCCCATTCATAGACACACGAGCTGCTCCTGTAAGACTCACTCCAGCGATGCAGGTAACAGATGTGATCCACCAGACAAAGCCAGCTGAAGGGCAGGGGTAAGAAAGAGTGTAACACATGGCAGACTGGACATTGACAAGACTGATCAAAGTGCTCACTGATTCCAGGTGGGGAAGGAAGCTAACACGTGTAACCCAAGAGTGAGGAGAATCAGCACAGGTTTTCCCCAGGGTTGTAAAGTGCGTAGCGGCTAGTGATATTGCTGTATAGAAATATTATTTTTCCTTATTGCAGATGACATTTGGTAGAGTTTATGTAGTACTGAGTTGTAGAGAGAATAAAGTACTTCTCTTTTTTATAAGATCGAGGACTAGCTGGACAGTCTGTCTGTGGGGGGTCATTGTGTGGCTCTCTGACCCCACACCACCTCTCCGAGTAGGCCTGAATCTGCTCACTGGCATCTACCATTGTAAAGTGCTACAGGGGAGTACTTGGTGCTCAGCTGGCAGAGTGTGATAGCTCCAGTGCTGGGACACCAGTGGTAAACAATCTCAGTACCTTATGTTTTGGCAAAGTAACCAACTGTGTGTGACAGGCCCTTCAAAGTGGATCTGGCAGAGAGCCATCTTGCATTTGCCGTTATTTTTAATATGCGTAGTGTAGCATTAAAAGTATTATTGGTCATGCAGCAAGCAGGTATCCTGATCTACGTGCTTACATCCATGATCATTCACTCTTCCCTACACCTTTTTATTCTGCCCTCCATTTCTGTATGTCACTGCATTGAACTACACTCTCATCATTGTATTCTCTTTTCTCTCTGCTGCTATGTGGCGGTCATTCAGCTTCAGAGCCCAGGGCTCAACAGCTGCTCTTCAATTAGCAAAGACTCACTCTTCCATGTATCTTAACTCCAGATGTAAGTCTGAGAAGTTAGAGCACTAATGGATGAGAGATACTGCACAAATAACAATATTAAAGAATGTATAACCAAATTCAACCACAGGACAATGTCGAATGTGCAGGCCATGCTTACCTTCTTCAGGGCGCCAAGCAGGGCGGGTGCAATGGAAGCCATGTAGTACGAGTGGAAGGCCACACCTGCACTCTGCACTTCCTTGGCAAACACTCCTTCGGATTTCAGTTTTGCCACAAACTCAGATACTGAAGCCTGCGTTTGGAACAACAAGATAATTTATATTAGTATCTTAAACATTACTACTTATGCCATCTGGAAGATATTAGTCCTCGATCAATTGTCACTGGGTGGCAGACCCTAAGATCTCTTCTGATACCTATTGAATTGTTAAAAGGGAGGTGAAGGTTTTGATGGTCTCTTATAGGAGAGACTGGGTAATCAAGGGAGATGTCTCCTGATCATCGTTGCTAGCTAGCATTGGAGGCCTATGCATGGGGAATTTCGGCAACTGAGTGCGACCAGAGTTGTTGCTCAGTGTTGGCTGCATGTATTTGTGGAAAGAAAGGATAACTATGACTGGTCTCACACAGATGGATCCCTTTGTTTTCATGGTTTTAGTAGGGTCTCATCTTTCTCTCAGGAGACTGACTGAAGAGCACTGATATTTTGGAAAACCAGTGGCACATCACTCTCGCCTTATAGCTAAGTCAACATCACTCAATTAGGTCAGAGCAGAGTTGCATGTCCCTCAGCACAGTGCTGAGGTGAACATCCATATTCATCTCAGGATTGAGCTGCACATCCCTCCCTTGTAAGTGCAGAGCTGTACATCTGCCACTTGCTAACCACAATGCTGTACCTTCCTTCATCGCTCCATGCTGAGATGAACATCCCTCTCTTGGTCAGCGATGACCTATATGTCTCTCCCGCCCTCAGCAGAAACTTGCTCATCATCTGAACAGTCTTGGTCTTTTGATACTCACTTGAGGGCCTGAAATGGTGACGGTGTCCTCCGAATTGTGGCATGCTGGTACCACTCCCTGCGGACACTGCTGCTTGCATTCCTCCCACGTTAGCCCTGAAACAGTAATCATAAGTAGCCTTCACTAGAAGCAAACACCACATCACAAGAGCAGTGTAACAAATGCAAGCCCCAGCTGAGGACTCTGTGCAGCAATAAGGGCAGCCAGAAGGCAATAAGAGGGATTCTGGCACAAGCTTCCTGAGGAGGAAATTGGTTTCTCCAGATACTTCCTATAGTATTGTTGTTTGTTACCTTATCAGTGGAATTAGTGGTGGATAATTAAAATTCACAGAGGTTAATCACGGTTGTTCATGATCTCTTTCCATTACTAACCACACCTGGATTCACAAACCCTAATAGCTAGTCTTGGAAAAGCTCCTACTTCCAAATATGCAAACATATTCCAAAAACCCAGCGGCTGATGGAATCTGTTTGAGTCTGGTTTCATTAGCGAAATCTCACAATAAGAAAAGGGAGAGGTTTGGTTTATGTACCAAAATCTAATTTTGCAGCAAATAGTCACATGGCTTTTAGCAACTGAACAGTTCCATTTGTAGCAGAAGTGAGAACATAAGACCACAATGCTTGCAGATTGGTATGAGGTGGGTTGAGGGCTGGCACAGACACATGGCCTTAAAAGGATTAAAATGAACAAGAGGACAGAAGTCACATGTGGTTGAGCAAAAGCTCCAATCAGAGAGCTCCGGTCGGCTTACCAACAGCAGCCATGCCTCCCGGTGGAAGTTTGGCTTCTTTGATACAGCGCCCTCTCCAGTAGGCAGCAAGAATGGCCTCTTCATGACTCAAGGAACTGTCAGCGTAGCCACAAGCCAGCTCTCCAACGGAGTGGCCAACAATACCATCAGGCTCCAGTTTCATTGCCCTTAGCATATCGATCTGTGCAATCTAACAAAGGAACAAGAATACATTAGCAAGACAGAGCAGAATTGAGGGCAGCCTTGGGAATCCAGCATACCACTAATAATGCACAGAAGAAACATCCATAAACCTGCATGCATTAGGGGACGAACCTACTATTAGTTTGACACATAACATAAAAACACGATTCCATCTATTACTAGCACAACATATTAAGGAATACATCTATAAAAAAATAAAAAAGAGGTTCCCCATTAAATACCATCCAAACATAGAACAGACACCTTATCAATTCAGCCAAAAAAGCTTTAAGGGCACTTTAATAAAAGATCCGCTTGTTGGAGAAGATAGACATTCACATTTGATACCAACACACCATACAACAAAGACCAAGGAAACTCATTCAATATCATCACTGCAAACAACAGGAATCAAGGACCACATCCAATACCATCACAACACATATCAGAAACAACCAACCCACGTTAAATACTAACCCTGCACAGCACCGAAGCAAATCACTCCCACACAACATACTTCTAAAATAGGTGGCTGTATAAAAAGCCAAAACACAGCATAAATGAGGGAACCCATCAAAAAGCCCTGGGAACATGTGTGAAAGAAAGGAACTCTACCCAACATCAGACAAAAGAAACCCACAGCCTATCCCATCCAGCAGCTTCACTGCACATAACAGAAAGAGATCCTTCCCAAACCAGCACAGATAAAAAAATAAAAAGAGACCACCTTCCAAAGCCTAGTATTATGGATACAGACTCCAGGTGCCCATCTAAACTACCAAATCAACACAAAAGAGAATCCACCAACACATCATAGAACACACGCAACAGGCCGAATCAACTACCACCACAGCATACATATAAATGGCACATGCTCTGTGCAATACTGCCCAATCATACAAGGCGAACCAGGGATTTAATCAATTACCAATCGAGAATACAACAGAAACCAGGGATCGAGTCTTGTACCTGCCTAAATACACAACAAAATCAGACAGGAACACTGTTAACTTTCACACCACTCATACCATTTACCTAACCAATAGGGCCAAAGAAAAGGCAGCCCCTTCCAGTCTGTTGGGCCGTTGGAGTTCTAACCCCAAGGGAGGAGTCTTCGGACATCAAAGAATGCAGTGATCACCAAGACAGTGTAGTGACCTTTCACAGTGATGCTTGTGCACAGTGGAAACCTTTCAGTGCTACCATATTTCACAATTGGCAAGCCCTCCAAAATAATATCAAACAGCCCCAAGACATAAGTAGAGTAACAGCAGCACAAAACGGGGAACACAACTTATCCGAGTTCAAGCCTTCATATAAACAAGAGGCACATTTTAAAACATTTACAGTTACACGGGCCACATCTGTACTTCCTTTAAATAAATCAATTGATGAAATATTGTATCATGCTTGAGGAAAGGAGATGGCTGTCTATTGACCAATGTAAACTATGTCACGTGTGCCACAAAACGATGATTCCTCTACCCGGCTATGAGCACACTCTGGGAGATCGAAAACCTTGTTTGTGCTACAGCAACATGAAAACAAACATTTCAAATCTTGCCTCTCTTATTCCATCTTCCCCAAAGCCTCACTCTCTTGTCCGAGTCTTTCTCTTCTGTTCCACCTCAGCTTGTTGCTGTAACCATGAGGGGCATAAGTGCAATGCAGAGAACCAATACGATGTTACATTACACCCCTCGTCTCTCCATCTCTCCGATGGCTTCTTTTCCTTTTTGTTCTCCCTCACACTGCATTGACTCTGTACAAAATTATGCAATGGAATACTCCGGGCAAAGCTATAAAATTCACAGGTAAAACTGAACTTCTTGGTATTAAAGCTGAAAACAGATACCCACATAAAGGATAATCTTGGATAAATAATGTAACATTCATGAAGCCATTGCATTCCAAAACATGGAACCCTACTGAAAACCGTATTGAGCAAACTTTACCTTGAACTGACATGTTAGCTTTTAACAAGATATAGTCTCAGCTGTGCTGAGTCGGAGACAACGATTCTCTTTCCTAACCTTGGTTTTGGAAAACACTTTACTGCGCTGGTCAATGTCTTTTACAAGGTTCTATTCTCCACATGTTCCACATATCGGAAAAATAGAGTTGTTGAACCTGCACCCAAAAGAAGCCTCTGAGCAGCGAATAACAACATTCCTATCGTACTGAGAGTATGTAGCTTTTAAGCACGGAGTAAAACCCTTGCTATGTCTGACCATAAAGCCTTGCATAACCAATCTGGTCTCTTCAAGAGTGAATTGTTGTACTCTCACACTGAGAACAGTTGTGCAGACACTGCAGTATTAAGACGGCTCCACCTCACAGCCTTGCAACTAACCCAAGACAAGACAACATGGACGACCCTGGATATGGGACATTTCCTTGAGCATCAATGAGCGCTACCAAAAGCACCACCAAGGATACTCTGGCCCACAGCAACAAACCTCCTGAATGAGATCATGCGATCTCCAGGAAGAGCAACAAACCTTCCAATGGAAGCCCTCGGGTACACCAGCACACACCTGAGAACAATCATAAGGATATCCAATACCTCATCAGCACATTTCCTCACTCATACCTCCTTGCTAAAAAACAAAATACTTTTCCAAAAGCATCATAACACATGACAAATACCTCATCAGCACATTTCCTCACTCATACCTCCTTGCTAAAAAACAAAATACTTTCCCAAAAGCATTATAACACATGACAACATGTTCTCCAGTAACAACGCTGAGCACAGCAGAAAAGCTTCTGAAGTAAACCATGTATACAACAGAAAATAAAATTCTAAGGACACTGAGGCACATAGTACTAAACTTGAGTTAGGATACACCGAGACCAGGGATCCTTCCCAATGACACCCCTTCCTACATCAGAGAGCCCCAAGGGCGCATCATCTAGCCTTCTCAATGAGACCCTTTGATGCATCGGCTAACTTCTCAATGATTCCCAGTGCACATCAGAGAACATTCTCAATCAGATGCATTCAAACATAGGAGGACCCTTTCAAGTCAAACACATTCTGGATGATACACAAATGGCTTTCACAATGAGGCCCCAGTACACTTCAGGAAAACCTGTGTAGGACACACTCAACAACTTTATGCATTACAAGTCTAGCCACACCAGGGAATGTTCACAATTCTACCACATTACATTACAAAACATTTCCTTAGTGTGGAGCAAGAATACTAGAAGAAAACAATGTGATGCTGTGATCCACCTGAATAGCAGCAAGTCCAACGAAGGCATGGACAGTATCCTCAAACGTGTTGTCGTCTGCGTTGAGCAGCAGTTCTGACACCTTCAGCCCAGTCTCTGTCAGGGCCTTATCTGAGCGCAAGATGGACTCACGGAAAATCCCCAGCTTCATTAGACTGTGGCCCATCCCCTTCCACTGCGTGCCCATCCCTGTATAAAAGAGACAGAAAGAAAGACCATTGTGTGTTCCTCCAAACCAGTACTTCACAACAATAAGAGAGTCAGGGTATGTTACAAACACTCTTCTACCCCATAAGTCAGTATTCAAATAACAACAAAAGAGCGATGTGATCAGAGAGTCAGAGTAAAATCCCTCTCTTAGAATGCCAGATAAGGACTCAATCATATAATTTTAAAAGATAGATGACAATAAACCACCAAACCCAGTGAATAACAACGCACAAAATAGTAGTAAAAAGAACCCTCACTCACCACCTAGTGGTGACATGCTTCATCACGGGGTTCCCACTGGAAGGACCGAATGTCCTCCCAGTGTGCTAGTACGCCTGTTTACAGCGGAGCTGGTTTTTTGTGTGTTGAGACAGTGACAACCAAAAAGTGTTAATTGTGTGCAAAGATTAAAAAATGCCAAGTTGTGACTATCAACTATTTTATTAAGAGTCCAACTTGCATTGATTAAAAAAGGTGAAAATAGGACTTTGAAGAAGGTTTTTTAATTGAAAACCTCTAGTCCTTTTAGAAGTCGGTCAACATTTTTCTGCTTGGTAGCCAAAAAATCGCTCAGCATTCGTCAGGACCTTACAGTGAATCTTCCGGCGGTATGCACACACTAAGGCGCACCCAACCGTGAAGATATTAGTGTGAAAAAGAATTGTTAAAAACAGTCTATAGTTACTCACGGCTTTACCCGTGGGGGCACACTCAGTATTTACTGGGGCCCATTCTATCATTGGTATTCTTTCGGCATATCATGGGCAAACACGGCAGGGGTTTGCCTCACGCCGTGCAACTTTCAAGCCGGCGGCTCCCCGTGGAAAACCTATCTGGATTCACTTCCGTGGCCCGAATGCGCATTCGGGCCACGGAAGTGGATCCAGATAGCTTTCCACGGGAAGCCGCCGGCTTGAAACAGGCGTAGTAGCACACTGGGAGGACATTCGGTCCTTCCAGTGGGAACCCCGTGATGAAGCATGTCACCACTAGGTAGTGAGTGAGGGTTCTTTTTACTACTATTTTGTGCGTTGTTATTCACTGGGTTTGGTGGTTTATTGTCATCTATCTTTTAAAATTATATGATTGAGTCCTTATCTGGCATTCTAAGAGAGGGATTTTACTCTGACTCTCTGATCACATCGCTCTTTTGTTGTTATTTGAATTCCTACAAACCAGAACACCGAGAATGGTGGTGGCTTATGTTGGACTACAGGAACACTGGGGAGAGGAGTTGGTCTAATGGCTTGGGCGGTCAACCTCGAATCTGGGGAACCAGGTTCGAGTCTTGGCAATGACACTGAACATCCTGTGATTCTGGGCTAATCCCTTAATCCCAAGTGCCTAACAAAAATGAACGTGTCCTCGTGTAATGCAACTGGAGCTATGTAAAGCGCTCAGATACCCGATACCGGGTCAAGTTAGCTCTATATCAAAAAAAATTTAAAACACTAGACTTTTACATAAAATGACTCCAATTATAGAGTTTTCTGAAAGATGCATGACTGCCCACAAGATGGGGAACATTTTGTAAGTAGGGTAATCATAGTGGAAGCAGAGAAACCCAACAATGAAATGTGCTTTCAAGAGAACGACTCTTCAGCTCTTGTACCGGTGGAATGTTGGGCATTAGCCATATTATCACTGACACAGATATTCCTCATCAAAAGGCATTACCATTATATTTACCTGAACAAATGTACCAGAGGGGCCGGCCGCTGGCTTGGCACTGTTGAATCTCTTTCACATCGCTCTCACTGTTGATCAAGGTGAAGCCACGGTAAGGCATGGCAGAGACGGGGGCCCCGGAGATGTCATTTATCATATTCACTAAAGTATTGTTCCTTTCCTGTTTCTTGCCCTGCTCAAGTAACAATTCCACAGCTTCCTGCGTCCGGCCACAACCCTGGACGATTCGTGGAAGATAAAGCGTCTCTTCAGATGAAAGGGATTTCTTTTCATTAGGTCTCAAGATGACATGGACGTTCGACCCACCAAAACCAAATGAGTTAATACCAACGATTCCACCCTTAACTGGAGTTGGCTCTGTGACCACCTGGATGCGACCATCGAGCAAGGCAGGAATGTCAGGGTTTGGGGTGTTGTAGTGGAGATTGGGAGCCCACAGTCCGTGTTCCAAGGACAGGACCACCTGCAACAGAGAAGCACAACTTGTAAATGATGATGGTTATTTATGACCAAGCACTGGATACTCCAGCACCACCTCACCTCAGGCCTTCCCTGTCTCCTACCATCTTTCTATCATGCATTTGACATAGATGAGCCTTTAATTCACTGAACGAGAAACAGACCTGCTTCCAAATTCACAAGAGGATTTTTGTTTTTGCTCTTCTTAAGAATGTGGGCATTGATGTATGGTGCACCGGGCCCTAGTACATTTGCAGAGTGATTGTTCCGTCAATAGAATAGTGTTGTACATAACATGTCTATCAGTAACACGCACGGCCTCTGAAGAATGAACACCTGTGTGGACCCACTGGGATAAGAACATGTGACAATGGATCAAACACGGATTCCCTCTGGGGATGCGTTCGTCCACTCAGCCATCCGACTGCTTGAAGATGCCCCAGTCCACTGAGATAGCTACAAGAGGCCAAACGTCATGCAATGGTCCGCCTGGTAGCTAAATTTCCCTGTTATCCGCCTCTCCCATTGTTAGCGCGGGGACACGCCGGTGTGCGTAACTCAGCGCTTTATAAATGCCCCTATTATTATTATTATTATTATTATTAACACCTTCAGACAGTCCTAGTGACTTAACCAACGCTTTGCATTCTGGGTCTTACAGTCTGGCATATCTATTAATATTTTAAGTTTGAACCTATAAGACGTAACAAGCAAATTGGTGTTGGCTACAACACAGGAGTCACACCGCCCACGTGGCATCTATGCACAGTTACAGTAATGCTTCTTTAGTGTAGCTCAATGGTTAGAGCGGCAGACCTTGATGCAGAGCTCTGGCCGGGGACCAGGGTTCGATTCCCGCCTCGGCAGGTCTCGGGCTCAAATTCCTCTGACCGGATGTTCTCGCCTCAGTGCCTATTCTAATCATGGGTCCCACGCTGCAACTCTGGGCAATAGCTTGCTTAATCTCCACAACGGCCCTAACAGCGTGAGGATGCCTGGTTTCACCATGGGGGTGCCCAGGAGTGGACACTTCACAAGGAAAACCAGGAAGGGTTCCTTAGCGGTATGAGTACAAGCGCCGGGAGACCCGGTCCGGGTAGCTGCGCGCTATACAAGTACAAAAAAAAAAAAACATTTTAACCCGGATGGGCTGTTCAGGGGGTGGATGGCCCCTGTACTATACTGCACGGCTGAAAACAAAGGCCATATAGAGGGTACCATGATATTCCTTTACAATGCCATAGGCAGGGTCTCAAAGCACACAATGAATATGGGGTTCCAATGCATTTTACTAGAAGTTAAAGCATATTTGGGGATTTTATCATTATTAAATGGATCACTGCGACTTTGGGAAACCAGACAGATTCCGCATTTTCGTGTTGGGATGCGTTTCATTAATCAAATGTAACATACATTAATTAGCAGGCAAACCAGAGAGAAAAAACCAAAAATAAAATGCTAGGCATCCAGGCCTTCGCGCTTTGTGGTTTCATGCTCTTGAACAGTAGCCATCGGAAGGTCCCAGTGCAGAAAACACACTGAGATTAGACAACAGAGATAAACCGACGCCACTGCATTAGCAATTGCCATTGTAAACTGCGTTTTCAGAGGGAAAGATTATCAGAAAAGAAAGCAAAAGAAGGATCAGTGGAGTCTGGCTGTAAAGATTAAAGTCGTAATGATACCATAAAAGCAGGTGAGAGTTTCTACTTTAAGACAAGACATTCAAGTGGGGCAGTCACAGTCACTCGGGGAGACAATGAACAGCGGTGCGACAAAAACAGGTAAAGCAGGACGGCACCGCCATCGTGTATGACGCAGGGAACATGTGAATCAATAATTGAAGGCTCTAGTTCTCAAGTGACGTCACGTCACAAAACCTGACTTTTGTCAAATCAACGTTCCCATAAGAAGATTGTGTCTAAAAGCCCCATCGTGCATGGTGCCGTTGACTGCAAAACGTAGGAGTCTCTGAAAGTCACCCTAATGGCGCGAGGCAAGTTAACAATGATGTAAAACAACAACATAGGTGCCACCTGCACCCGGGTGGGCAGGATCACCTTTAGATAGTCAGGCTTACTGGGAAGAGTGAAACCCAGAATTTAATGTACTTTGGGTAAAACATCAGGATGGCTGATTATACGCTTGATGACACAGGGCCAAGTGGCAGCACATATGGCCATATATTGATAATGAATCATAGGCATTGTTTCGTCATACGAAACAGACATGTTTGTAATTAAGTGAAACGTGATAACTCTAAATGCGAGTCCAAACCACAATCTTTGAGTGAATTTCAAAAAAAGAGCTGTACACACAATGGAATACTTGTGTTATAGAGGTTCCTCACTGTTGATCAGGAAAACTGACAAAAATCTAAACAAATGTTATTGTGTTCTGTTTGATAATTTGATTTTTTTTTTTTTTTAAAGAAAAGCATATTAATAATAAGAACCCATTTGCAGGTACTCATGCATGAAATGTACATTAAGTCTGGTTCTCGAATTACAGTGCAATAGAAACAAAAGAGACTCACTAAAGAAACAGAGCCAAGGGCCCCTTCATGATTACCATCTCTAGCCAAACATGTTACGCTGGGCTTGCATTTCCAAATCTAGGATTTTAAGTAGAGATCTACAAAAGTGAGTAGTCCAAGATGTTGTTAAGATAAGGACTTGAGCATTAAATTCAGATTGCCAGATAGCAAATTGCCATTAATAGCCAGGATGTCCACCTCAGGCCAGGAGCAAACCTTGTGTACTGTGGACATCTCACCTATGAACCTCCCTAGAAGGATAAACAGCAGCTCCCCTAAAGAAAGGAAGAAGTGGGCTTAGAGCGAGAGAACAGAAGGGGACGACACTGTCCAAGTCCAAAAGGAAAGAACAGAACATGCCCAACCCCAAGGAGAGCAACTGCTTCAAATAAGCCAAGACAAATGGAAAGGGATACAAGCCAACAGACTGAAAAATAAGAGGAAAAACTAAAAACATGCCAAAGAAAATATGCAAAACTAAACC
Organism: Lissotriton helveticus; assembly: GCF_964261635.1. Classification (NCBI taxonomy): domain Eukaryota; kingdom Metazoa; phylum Chordata; class Amphibia; order Caudata; family Salamandridae; genus Lissotriton; species Lissotriton helveticus. The sequence continues at coordinate 1,029,054,554 of NC_136068.1, read as the reverse complement.
GGAACTGAACCACCAAGAAGAGCTCTTAGCCCAGGCAGAAGGGAGAAACACAGAAATCAAAAAGACATAGACAAATAGTATTGAAGAGGCCCCTGACAAACGAAAACCTAAAAAGAACTTCTACATCATCAAGAAGCTTGCAAGACAAGAACCAGACCAGACTTCAGATTTCATCCACAGCATCAATGAACTTGAATTTGCTCGGAGGACACATCATAAGTTAGTGAAGAACAGACAAGATTGCATTTCCAACTCTGAGGAGATAGATGTTACATCCAGACTATAGGTAGAGGTGGTATTGGAACATTACATAAAGTATGCTGTTCAAGGTATAGGGGTACATCCAATGTGCAATGCTTGGAGTAACCCTGATGGCTCTGTGTAATTCTACGTTCACTTTTTGCTCACCTGCCCAGAGGTGAAACACATTCAATAGTCCATAGTTACCATGGGAGAGGAGTTGGCCAACGGCTAGGGCGGTCGACCTCGCATCTGGGGAACTGGGTTTGAGTCTCGGCAATGACGCAAAACATCCTGTGATTCTGGGCAAATCACTTGATCTCCCTGTGCCTAACTAAAAATGTAATGTTTCCTCATGTAAAACGCAACTGGTGCTCATGTAAAGCGCTCTGATACCCGACTCAGGTCAAGTTTGTGCTATATAAAAATCTGTACAATAAATAAATTTTACAAAACCTGAAAAACTCAAATACACTGAGATGCCAGCAGCTATTCACATGAAAGAATCGCATGGTAACTATGATGTTCTGAGATTACTATACCTTGGCCAATGCTGCAAGCCCAGAGGCAGGTTCCGGGTGGCCCATGTTGGACTTAGTGGACCCAATCAGCAATGGTTCCCGGTTTGATTGACAGAAAACATTGACAATTCCATTCACTTCTTGAGGATCGCCCACCTGAGGGAACAAGAAACAGATTTAATGAACGAGTCAGACAGAAGCCTCAGATGTATGCAAAGCACTTACTGGCATAAGGAAATGGGCACCAGAGGATGGGACAAGTCTAGCAAGAGAGGAGTATACGAGGGGCCAGAAAGAGGAAAGGAGGAATTCGGACAGATGGAAAGATGAAGAAGCCTTATAAATTGAATGACGTGGAATTCCCCGAATAGGTGCTAATCTGACTGGTTAATGCAGTTTTATAGTGGGGATTGTCAACTGTACAGAAAGAGAAACAGGTAGCAAGAGGTGACCAGTGGTAGCTGGATTTATGGTTATGCTTGTACGGAGTGTACTTAGTGCGTATATTATTTCCCTTTTACTGAGCAGAGGTTAAGGGATTCACGCTGATTAGTGGACCTTTTCAAGAACTATTGTAAGACTTAAATGCCCCCTCTGTTCCCATTTTATTTTCCAGACAAAATTCTGTGCTATTTTCTTTTTTGTATTATTTTCACTGGGAAACTAATCCATAAGATAGATGTTTACCCCTCAATGGCCCTAGGCACCCCTAAAAAGTGGGGATGCGGCAGAAGAGGATTTGGATTTAAGTTTTATTTTATATATTGCTTTTGGATAGCACTCATGATAGCAAATGGCCACCTCATCGTGCTTATGGGGATGGAGGAGGGGGATTAGGTGATTGTCCCCAGGCATGAAGAGTAAGTGTGGAGTTCAAGAGGTAAGACAAAGGACAACAAAGAGAAGAGATTTCAACATGTCAGGTTCTACACTCAAAACAGTTGTATATCACCAAATATTTTGAAAGTCTCTTTTGAGTAGTCAGAAAATGTGTTGGACAGTTGATGTGGTGCGATCAGTTGGTGAGATAGTTGGTGGTCGACTATGAAGGGTCTTGCACCTTGAGTTATGGTCTTGGACTGCTTGTCTGACATCGGTTGAGGGTCACCAGCTGAGGAACATGTGATCGAAGAGTCTCACTCAGTACATGAGATGGTCAGCATGACTTTGAACATGTTGCCAATTGGACAACACCACAACATAGACGGTGCTATGTTTGTCACTACAATAATTTATGAAATAACGTTTGAGAAGTTGGAAGTGATCTATTATGGCAGGAGAAACAGAGGCAGAACTCTGCAGAAGATGCAAAGATAAGCTAGAATAGTGCATTATTTGCGACATTGTAGACCTGCGAAATTAGAGACAGGAAGTGGAGACAAACCAATGTCAATAGTTACTCCAACCTTATGAGTACTTTGTGACAAAGTCAAAAAGAGAATTTGGTCCATGAAAGGCTAATTAGTCAAATGGTGTGTGGTGGGGACTCCCAGTCCCGGCAGAAGAATCTAAGTCCTATAGGTGTCTGGATGGCACCCGTTCCTACGCCTCCACTTTTTAGGATGTGAGAGGCTGCACAGGATGAGTCAAGGATCAGCAGCATCGCTGACTATCCTGATGTGTACATATGCATTGTTGCGTACATGTGGAAACCCAGGATGTAGTTGCCGGTGAAGTTCACCAGGAACATCATATGGAGACTAGAAGTGTGACAAAGTGCTGAGCCCCGTGAGACTGCAGATGATATGTTTGAATTGGCAGAGAGGTGAACATCCAGTTGGATGAGAAAAGAGTAACATTGGAGAAGTGTTCTCTAACGCTGCTGGTTATAGCGAGGCAGTTGAATGTTTGTGGTCTATGTGCGATACTTATGAGATCACAGAACTTCAGAGAACAGGGTTGGCTGTGATCCAGAAATATGAGGCTGTCTTCCCTGATGTAATGTAGGTTCCACCTGGGTCCATGAGCCAGCTGGTAAACATGGCCTCATGCCTGGTAATATAAACAAACCAAGGGAAGACACAGCCACAGACCTGTGGAGTGTTCTCTAGTTGGAAAAGACACCACACGTGCTGCCATGGGATGTAGAGCTTCTGACAAGGAAAGAAGCTAGCGGTACTCTACCATAGGTACTCCAGCTGATCATCTCTGCCAGTCAACCGCAGTTTGGGATACCAAGCTCCAGCAATCCCTACCAGTTCTAGTGCAGCAGACTGAAATCCCGTGCTTTTTTCAGCATTATTGCACAGTTTGTTAGTCCCACCAATAATTTGTGAGTTATTGAAAGCTGCCTGCACAGCTCAGTTGAACTTAGCTGGTAAGCAATAAGAATAAACTGAAGGGCACGAGTAGGAGGATGAAAGAAGCCTCGATTGTCTCAGATGTGATTAACAAGGAGGAGGCGATGGAGGAACGGTTCACTTTGTTATGTGCTTCTCAGAATTAATTACATTTTCCCAGAGTGGCTTGGCAACAAAGAAGCCTCTGAGCTTACTTGGACTTTATTTTAATTTGCTTTTATCACAAAAGACCACAGAAGCCTGTTCCTAGAGTCTTCCCCATCCCACACTTATGACATGCCGAAAAGCATTTCTTTTACTACCAGCCATCCTCTGTTTGGCCACAAGGTATGGTCTCAACACTCGTATTTCATACCTTTGTTTTGTTTTCATTTTCGTGAAAACGTGTTAGTTAAATCAGTTTGTCCATTAGCTAACAGCCTCTGGGTACAGGCGAAACCTTGCCTATTTCATTTCGAAGCAAGGTAATACCTGCCTACCCAGGTTGTCTTTAGGTGATACCATCCAAGGCACTCATTTGCTGTTCTAATTCCCGGCTGCACAAGGTCTGTGCCTCGGGTTTGTCAAAGTGGTGGGGCCCAACGGCTCTCATTTTTGGGGACCGGCACTTATTTTTCTCCTCAGATATTGACCGCGAGCAACAGAAAGAAAAACACACAAACAGCAAAGAGGGAGGAAGGGAAAGACAGAAAAAGGCCACAACGGGAGAAAGCAGGAGCCTGCAACAGGGAGCCTTAGTGACAGCGGTGAGTGGTAGACTAGTGGATTAAAGAGGCCAGAGGAAACTTCACCATTGAGCAGCCTTGTTATTCGGCCCGCCGATTTGTATCAGCGCCGCTGGAGCAGAGCTTAGGGCCCCGGACCTCGTTCTGTCACAAATTAAGCACTGGATCCAGAAGGCTAGAGGAAAGCAGTAAAGTGCAAGGTCGAAATAAAACAAGCCCTTGCAGTGCAGTGCCAGTGGTTCCCCAACCCTTCAGTGGTCCCTCAACCCTACAGGGGGGCCCCGTTCAGCCCTAATGAACATCTGTGAGTTATGTGAGACTCAGGGGCCCCTCTTCACGTTCTGCAGGGAGCCCATCCTTTGAGGTACACCACTGGAATGGGGAGAGATGCAGAAGCAGGAGACCAGGGAGAGGAAGGGCAGGAGCCTCAACAGAAGGAGGATGGAAGAGCTTGAAGACGAAAGGGGTGACCTGTGCAGGGGACAGATGCATGCAGTAAAGGGAAGGGATAGAGGAAGAGGAGGGGGGGTGTGGATAAAAGGAAAAGCGGCTAGAAGTGAGGGGAAACACGAACCTTAGGTAGCGCTAGGCACCAACAAAGAAAGAGGACAAACAAAGACATCAGAGAAGAGGACATGGAAAACAAATGAATCCAGAGGACATGGCCAGGTCTGCTCAATGCTAGCCATTGTCCACATGTACTTTGGCCTTGGTGGCTTATTCCTTCAGTCAGAGCACTACGCGGCGGATTAGGCAGTAAATGAGTGGTTATGAAAGGTGGGGAGGGATTTAGAAGCTTTATTGTTAGAACTTTATGCATTTGCTTGTACTTTTTGGTTACAGATTTCTTTTGTTATGGAGTATATGGGGGGCGGGGTGACTTTCCTGCTCAATATTTATTATTAACATTATTAACATATTATTAATGACCTGTTTTTGCACTCAAAGGGAATGTTTAACTACCTCTGTTTGTGAACAGTGCGAGGAAGCCGTTGTGATGTTAACGATTATAATGGACAGCGCCAGAGATGCTCAGCACCAGGCTCAGCAGCAGGCCTGCTCAGCCGCAGCTCTGCTGTCCAGACTCAGCACCAGGTATGCTCAACCTCAGCTCTGATGTCCAGGTTCAGCAGCAGCACTGCTCAGCTCTGCTGTCCAGACTCAGCACCAGGTATGCTCAACTGCAGCTCTGCTGTCCAGGCTCAGCACCAGGCCTGCTCAGCTCTGCTGTCCAAGCTCAGCACCAGGCCTGATTAGCTGCAGCTCTGCTGTCCAGGCTCAGCACCAGGCCTGCTCAGCTGCAGCTCTGATGTCCGGGCTCAGCAGCAGCACTGCTCAGCTCTGCTGTCCAGACTCAGCACCAGGCCTGATTAGCTGCAGCTCTGCTGTCCAGGCTCAACACCAGGCCTGCTCAGCCGCAGCTCTGCTGTCCAGGCTCAGCAGCAGCACTGCTCAGCTCTGCTGTCCAGACTCAGCACCAGGCCTGATTAGCTGCAGCTCTGCTGTCCAGACTCAGCACCAGGCCTGCTCATCCGCAGCTCTGCTGTCCAGGCTCAGCAGCAGCACTGCTCAGCTCTGCTGTCCAGACTCATCACCAGGCCTGATTAGCTGCAGCTCTGCTGTCCAGGCTCAACACCAGGCCTTCTCAGCCGCAGCTCTGCCGCAGCTCTGCTGTCCAGGCTCAGCAGCAGCACTGCTCAGCTCTGCTGTCCAGACTCATCACCAGGCCTGATCAGCCGCAGCTCTGCTGTCCAGGCTCAGCACCAGGCCTGATTAGCTGCAGCTCTGCTGTCCAGGCTCAGCACCAGGCCTGCTCAGCTGCAGCTCTGCTGTCCAGGCTCAGCAGCAGCACTGCTCAGCTCTGCTGTCCAGACTCAGCACCAGGCCTGATTAGCTGCAGCTCTGCTGTCCAGACTCAGCACCAGGCCTGCTCATCCGCAGCTCTGCTGTCCAGGCTCAGCAGCAGCACTGCTCAGCTCTGCTGTCCAGACTCATCACCAGGCCTGATTAGCTGCAGCTCTGCTGTCCAGGCTCAACACCAGGCCTGCTCAGCCGCAGCTCTGCTGTCCAGGCTCAGCAGCAGCACTGCTCAGCTCTGCTGTCCAGACTCAGCACCAGGCCTGATTAGCTGCAGCTCTTCTGTCCAGACTCAGCACCAGGCCTGCTCAGCCGCAGCTCTGATGTCCAGGCTCAGCAGCAGCACTGCTCAGCTCTGCTGGCCAGACTCATCACTAGGCCTGAATAGCTGCAGCTCTGCTGTCCAGGCTCAGCACCAGGCCTGCTCAGCCGCAGGTCTGATGTCCAGGTTCAGCACCAGGCCGGCTCAGCCGCAGCTCTGATGTCCAGACTCAGCACCAGGCCTGCTCAGCTTTGCTGTCCAGACTCAGCACTAGGTATGCTCAACTGCAGCTCTGCTGTCTAGGCTCAGCACCAGGCCTGCTCAGCCGCACCTCTGCTGTCCAGGTTCAGCACCAGGCCTGCTCAGCTCTGCTGTCCAGACTCAGCACCAGGCCTGCTCAGCTGCAGCTCTGCTGTCCAGACTCAGCACCAGGCCTGCTCAGCTCTGCTGTCCAGACTCAGCACCAGGCCTGCTCAGCTCTGCTGTCCAAGCTCAGCACCAGGCCTGCTCAGCTCTGCTGTCCAGACTCAGCACGCGGCCTGCTCAGCTGCAGCTCTGCTGTCCAGGCGAGCACCAAACCTGTTCAGCTTCTGTCCAGGCTCAGCATCAACCTCCCAGCCTGAGCCGCAGCCCTGCACAGCATCAGTCTTCAGCATGACGAACTCTGGTCAACCCCCATCCATCTCTCCATTTCCGCATAGTACTGTCCTGCTCAGAATCAGTGCTGCTAACACACAGCACCATACCTATTCTGTGCCAACCAAGCACCAGCCATGCTCAGCACCAGCACTGCCCCACCACAAGCTCACACTAGTGACAGCCTACTGCTGGGATCAGCTTTAGCTCTACTTGGTGATAACCATGCACAAGTGTCTTTCTCGCTCACCTTAGTGCCAGTGCCGTGGGCCTCGATATACTCAACGTCCTGCGGTGAGATTCGGGCCTCTCTGTAGAGCGCGCTGACCAGCTGCCTTTGCATCTCTCCAGAAGGGAACGTTATGCCTGGGAACACAAAGGAGCTGCATCAGTGTCCTTCTTGGTCCTACAGGGACATTCAACACCTCCATCTATTCAACACTCCACAAAGTCTCTCTTAGAGGCCAAAAGTCTTGCCAATATTGACCACAATGAAAAGTGTGTGTGTGTGTTAGGAACAAATAGTCATCTGACAGACCTTTTGTCACTCTCACAGACCCCTCCACACTCCAGTACCTAGCCCTACCACTCTGACCCACCTTGTTCTTTGTAGCCATCAGTGTTACTCCCCGCGTTCACCACTGTTGCGTACACTCGCTTGGCCCTGGATTTCTTTGTCAACAAGATTGCAACCACTGCCTCAGACCGACAGTATCCATTGCCTAGGAAAGAGGAAGCAAAGGAGGTAAACGAGTGGGAAGGGACCGAAATGGGAAGTGACAGGGGCAGGGAGAGATAGGAGCGGCGATATACAGGGACGGCAGAGACAGGAGGCGAAGAGCAATTACACAACAGAGTCACAAGGGAAACAAGAGAGACACGAAAGGAGAAGTGTACGGTGGGGCAGGAAGAGACAAATGAGGCAGGATAGAGTGAAAATGGTAATACAAAAGCGGGGAGATAAGAAAGAGATAGTGGAAGAAAGGAGCAAAGAGATGACAGAGAGGCAAAAAGAAAGAGAGAGACATAGTCGGAAAACGAAAATTCTATGAAAGTTGAAGTTAAAGGAACTAATAAATAAAAGTAAACGCTCTAAGCAGCTTACACATATATACTAATATTTTCCTGATGTGTAGACTGCACCTCTGGCAGCTCCAAGCCAGGGTTGTATGTTAGAATATGGAGGTAAACATTATTTCCTTTACCAATGCTTATTCAAATAGTGCTAATGGGCAGTAGAGATCTCTCTCTCTATATATATATATCTATATATATATATATATATATATATATATATATATATATATATATATATATATTTTTTTTTTTTATATATATATATATATATATATATAGATATATATATATAGATATATATATAGATATATAAATATTATATTTAGTTCTGAGAAATGTACACTGTGGAAAGTGGGTGGTGTAGTTTAGTCACAGCATCACTCAGAATTTATGTTGGAATGTCTTCCACGTAGTACCAGAAACAGCATTCTGGGGATCTATGAGGAAATTGCTGAACTTGTTGCTATGCAGGCCCCTCTGATGAAGTCAAATGGGGCCAGGACTGGACTCGAGAACCAAAAGCAGCCCAGGATATAAAAATATGTTAAAATGAAATAAAAAAAGACGTTTTGTATTTTTAGATTCTGTTTTAAACATTACATTATAAAAATAAAATGTATTTATATTTTAAACTCTTTTAGATATTTTAATTTAACATTATTTCCTATGGGGGTGATATTTCAAATCCCCACCTCCATTATTTTCTATGGGAGGGATTTTGCAGTATCAGTTGTTGGTCATTTGTGCTGATGGACTTACTACTGCGGTAGAAACTTTACACTCGCAAGTTTGACTCCATCAGAATTTTGTGAATAGCCCAAAGTAGTAGAGTAACTCAAAAGTAGACGTGTAAATTTATCAGTATTAAATCTACACATTGTATATTTACTGTTGTGAATAGTCTCCAAGTGTGTTTTAGTATTTTTGAATTGATATTAAGGAGGTGTTTTAAGAGAGAAAATAAACACTTATTGAAGCTGCCCTGGTCAGGTGAACAATCCACACTTAGCCCTCGTAATTAATGTGAAATGTAATATTATATATGCTAGTGAACCATCTGCATTGAAGGTTACGGGACAGCTTCTTTAAAGATGCATGGTGCAGTATGGACCCCTACTGGGAAAGTGTGTGCTTCTACCAGAGGGGGTCCTGATATGAGTTTGTGGCTTTTCCTAAGGGACTCAAGTGTTATAGTGTGGCTCTTCCAGATAGGTTTGAGTCTCTGTGGATCTTTCTGGGGTACTAAATGCTGTTCTACCTTTGTGTCCTGTACGTAAAGTGTTAATCTTCACTTTTCACATAAACTGCCTCTACAAATGTTGTGGCTTAATCGTTACCTGAAGCATCAAAGGACTTGCATGTACCATCCGGACTGAGCAGGCCCAGCTTCATGAACTGCACAGATGTATTCGGCTTGCACAGCAAGTTGACTCCCCCTACAATGGCTGAGTCGCACTCTCCGTGGTGGATGGCTTTGAAGGCGTTCTCAAGAGCCAAGAGGCTGGAAGAGCAAGCTGTGTCGATGGCCACGCTGGGACCTAGAAAGCACAAAAGAATGGGAAGTTTATCTGATGACTGATAGATGGACCTTCATTGAAATGCTACTTATTTGCTCCCCTCGGGCAGCAGACCAACTGTTAAAACAAAAAACAAAGGGTCTGATTACGATCTTGGTGGATTGGATACTCCGTCACTGACATGACGGATATCCCATCTGCCGTATTACAAGTTCCGTAAGATATAATGGAATTGTAATTTGGCGGATGAGATATCCGTCACGTTTGTGACAGAGTAACCCTGTCCACCGAGATCGGAATCAGGCCCAAAGTCTTAAAACGAGACCATAAGTAACCCTAAAATGGATCTGTGACATTATCCAAAAAGTTCTCCCGGAGCTCTTCAAAAGTATAAAATGTTCATAGCATATCTTGTAACACAGGACTAGTTATGTAAGTGCAGAAGCAGTACATATATTATTTTCTTCCTTCAATGCAGCATAAAGTTCATACGGTAATATCCAAATGTAGAACGCAAATTTCAGGTATCCAATTTAGAAAGTGTATCCAGAAGTTATTTAATAGTCGTTCTTAGCAGCCGTGTTTGCTGCTAAGAACGCCTATTAAATAACTTCTGGATACACTTTCTAAATTGGATACCTGAAATTTGCGTTCTACATTTGGATATTACCGTATGAACTTTATGCTGCATTGAAGGAAGAAAAGAATATATGGACTGCTTCTGCACTTACATAACTAGTCCTGTGTTACAAGATATGCTATGAACATTTTATACTTTTGAAGCGCTCAGGGAGAACTTTTTGGATAATATTGTTGTACTCAGAATTTTCTGGGTCTTGTGGGATAGAGTGGTAACCTATTTCTTTCCCTTAGGAGCACTCATTTATTTACACATTTTTTGATTACTTGGTTTTTACATTCAGTTGTGCGCCTGATTATATACCTGGTTACCAATACTTATAAATAATAAATGGATCTGTGACATGCTGCGTCCTGATTGGCCGTAATGGATTCTGGATGATAGAAATACATTGAGAACTGATACAACCCACCTGCTTGGCTCCCTCTAAATCAGAAAAACAAAAAGATGTCGCACAGTGATGACATCACAGACTGATGTTCTGCTTTAGTACATTTGAAAACAAGCTGATCAATAGTGACTTATTATGTACAGAGACTGGAGGCCTAAGTGGACTTTCCAGGACTATATTTTAAGATGATCTAACAAATATATAACTAATAAATAATATATAACTAATAATTAACAAACAAGGTGTGATAAAGCAACTATATTTATTAACACAGCCATACCCTGTGCACAATACTTGGCGTAAGTGACCACTGGGAACCTACCTTTGAAGTCAAAGAAGTAGGAGATCCTGTTGGCAAACATGGCGCGCTGGCAACCGGTCATGCTGTAGCCCAGCAGCTCCTCTGGGTCTCTGCTGAATGCTTCTCCTGCCTCGGAGCCACTGACGCCCACCCAGACCCCAGTGTTAGTCCCTCGGAGGAGGGTCGGATTGATGCCTGGTAAAAGAGACGTGAGGTTAGAACTGGTGGAGACATCTGAAATAGGATCCAGGGGACTCTGCCTTGCACCCATGGCCATGCACCTCAGCTGGGCACCCATGTCAGACACTTCAGGTGATTTCTCCTATGCTCATTGCACTGAGTGAGACGAGGCCTGATAACACTACTATCTTTGAAAAGAAATCTACTGAAGATTATTGATGACAAAAATGTAAGCCAGGTTTTTATTGCAAACGATTATTTGAGAAAATGAGCTCTAACAAGTCAGTGGTTACTTCATGTTCACTTGTGAACAATTAACACAAGAGCAGGAAAAGTCCAGACCCCTGAGATTTGTATCAACAAAAAAAATGTTAATTCAGGTGGAGTTTTTTAAAGATTCGAAATAAGGGAAAAAGTACAAAAAACTGACACCATTTATTGCAATTGGTGGCTTACTAAATACATTAAATTCAACTGAAGAGCCTTCCAAAGGCACCAGGCCAGGTTTGACTTGCCACGCCATGCGTAAAAGCGGTTTCAATAAAAGTAGCACCTGAATCGATGCCCTGGCATTAAAGGGTCCTTGAGCCGGGTTCACTGGGTGCACAAGGGATCTCAAATCATTGTGGCCAATCACTGGAGTTCAGGAGGAACCACAGCGCAGGACTATAACCTCCCTGTCCTGATAATTGTACCTGAGGAGCCGACACTACAGCTGTACTGCAGTGCTGGAACCCCTCCCCCATCGCTGTAACTGAGTAGCCGATACTACAGCTGCACTGGTGGAACCCCTCCCCCATCGCTGTAACTGAGGAGCCGATACTACAGCTGCCCTGCAGTGCTGGAACCCCTCTCTCATCACTGTAACTGAGGAGCCGATACTACAGCTGCCCTGCAGTGCTGGAACCACTCTCCCATCACTGTAACTGAGGAGCCGATACTACAGCTGCCCTGCAGTGCTGGAACCACTCTCCCATCACTGTAACTGAGGAGCCGATACTACAGCTGCCCTGCAGTGCTGGAACCACTCTCCCATCGCTGTAACAGAGGAGCCGATACTACAGTTGCACTGGTGGAACCCCTCCCCCATCGCTGTAACTTAGGAGCCGATACTACAGCTGCCCTGCAGTGCTGGACCCTCTCTCCCATCTCTGTAACTGAGGAGCCGATACTACAGCTGCCCTGCAGTGCTGGACCCTCTCTCTCATCACTGTAACTGAGGAGCCGATACTACAGATGCCCTGCAGTGCTGGAACCACTCTCCCATCACTGTAACTGAGGAGCCGATACTACAGATGCCCTGCAGTGCTGGAACCACTCTCCCATCACTGTAACTGAGGAGCCGATACTACAGATGCCCTGCAGTGCTGGAACCACTCTCCCATCACTGTAACTGAGGAGCCGATACTACAGATGCCCTGCAGTGCTGGAACCACTCTCCCATCACTGTAACTGAGGAGCCGATACTACAGCTGCCCTGCAGTGCTGGAACCACTCTCCCATCGCTGTAACTGAGGAGCCGATACTACAGCTGCACTGCAGTGCTGGACCCTCTCTCTCATCACTGTAACTGAGGAGCCGATACTACAGCTGCCCTGCAGTGCTGGAACCACTCTCCCATCACTGTAACTGAGGAGCCGATACTACAGCTGCCCTGCAGTGCTGGAACCACTCTCCCATCGCTGTAACTGAGGAGCCGATACTACAGCTGCACTGCAGTGCTGGAACCACTCTCCCATCGCTGTAACAGAGGAGCCGATACTACAGTTGCACTGGTGGAACCCCTCCCCCATCGCTGTAACTTAGGAGCCGATACTACAGCTGCCCTGCAGTGCTGGACCCTCTCTCCCATCTCTGTAACTGAGGAGCCGATACTACAGCTGCCCTGCAGTGCTGGACCCTCTCTCTCATCACTGTAACTGAGGAGCCGATACTACAGCTGCACTGCAGTGCTGGAACCACTCTCCCATCGCTGTAACTGAGGAGCCGATACTACAGCTGCACTGCAGTGCTGGAACCACTCTCCCATCGCTGTAACAGAGGAGCCGATACTACAGCTGCCCTGCAGTGCTGGAACCACTCTCCCATCACTGTAACTGAGGAGCCGATACTACAGATGCCCTGCAGTGCTGGAACCACTCTCCCATCACTGTAACTGAGGAGCCGATACTACAGCTGCCCTGCAGTGCTGGAACCACTCTCCCATCGCTGTAACTGAGGAGCCGATACTACAGCTGCAGTGGTAGACCCCCTGGATTACTGTCACTGGCAGAGGGTGCAGTACTAGAACCCCACTGAACACTGCAACAGTGGAGCCAGTACCATGGTTTCATTACATACACAGGCTCCCATACTCACTCACTGTTGTACCTTCCGACACACTCTTTATCTAGGGTTCCTTTAAGAAAGACTAGACTGGCAGTGACCAACAGGGGTGTTAGCCACGAGTCCGTGGGTGGCTCTCTCCTGCATATTGCCTCTCACCTCCTCCTCTAGGGTCTAAAAGCCTTATTCACAGCCCCTTGCAGAATCTCAGCATTCTGGTAAACCCTCGGAGGCCTTTTCACGCACTTTGCTGCTCACCTCCAACCTAAATCTCTGTGAGGCCTTTCCACTGTACCTTCTGTAGAGTCGCTCTAGTCTTCGCGGGTTGCGTAATGACGCAACGCGCGAAGACGAGAATCACGGAGCTACGCGCAGATTACAGCGGAGCGTCGGCGCGAGACACGCTCGGCGCTCTCCTTGCGAGTGATATATAAATAAAGCGTTTTCCCCCCTGAAAGCCTAGTCTGCCTCCTCATTGCTCCATCGACAGGAGCAACATAACACCTTCCTGCTCCCTGCCAAACCTAAACCCTTTGAGGCCCCTCCCCAGAAATAAAAGGTTTACAGACACTCTTAGCCATGGGATTACTCAACCAGGTCGCACCTTTCACTCCATCCAAGTGAGCCCGAGAGGCCTATCTACATCACACTATGTCTCCCCTCTCCCAACCCTCACCACGGAGGCATCGCTGCCGCTGGTGCAGTTCACTTCCGCCCTATGAATCCTAAGAGGCATCTGCAGCACCATGTGTTTCACCTTCACTCTTAACCCTGAGGGGCCTTCACCAGGTCCATGTCCCTCACCTGTCGCTGCGACATATCTCTGCTTACCTCCATCCAGGATGGCTTCATAGGACATCTCCAGCAGCAGGCGCAGCTGTGGGTCCATGGTGTGCGCCTGCTTTGGGTGGACTCCGAAAAAGGATGCGTCGAATTTGCTGATGTCTTTAAGTTTTCCATTTCTCAGGGGAAGCCCATAGAGTCCTAAAAGAAGAGACATTTTGATATAACGCACACTGCCAGACCAGTTCCCTATCAGTGGCTGGAAAGTTCAATCAGAAGATGTCACCACTGACTGGCACCTTCTCACACCGCCCACTACTGTGACTAAAACCTCAGGTGGGAGCAGGCAAGTGAAAACCACCTGCCCATTCAATCTTTGGCCCCTCTGTGAAGCACACCAAGAACCAGGCATGGAAGGAGCGGTGAGCGTCAGAGAGGCAGAACGTGGTTGCTGTACGTGCACACATTAGCCAGTGTCGGTGTGAGACACAAAAGCTTGGGTTGTGTGACGTGCGTGCAGCTCCGGTGCATCTTACTGATTCTTCCCTGCGTGGGCTGCAGGGTGCAGATACGATATTTTTTAAATATGCAGATGTCTGTGTAAAAAGGAGCACTGACAGAGTCAACAGGTTTTGCATTTGTAATGTGCCTGCGCATACATGTGCACTACATATGGACGCACTCAAACCAACACACCCACTAACACCCTTTCTCAGAACATCGAAGAGACAAAAAGCCGCTCCTGGACAGGGACCAATAAACGTCCAGGCATCAAAGCACACAGACCAACAGTCACACATAGCCCTGTTCAACACAGGCACACCAGCTAAGCACAGCATAATGTGCAACAGGAACACAAGGTGATGCACATCAGGAGGGTGCATGGTGACATGCTGCAGCGAAGTACAGGATAATGTACACCTGGGGACACAAGTGATCCACCTCTGGTGCCTGCCTGATGATGTGCAAGAAAGGTGCGAAGAATGATATCCCGTAGTCAAACACTGGGTGAGGTGCCTGAGTGAGTGAGTGAGTGAGTGCACCAGGGGACACTGGGTGATGTACATCAGGAGGGTGCATGGTGACATGCTGCAGCGAAGTACAGGATAATGTACACCTGGGGACACAAGTGATCCACCTCTGGTGCCTGCCTGATGATGTGCAACAAAGGTGCGAGGAGTGATATCCCGTAGTCAAACACTGGGTGAGGTGCCTGAGTGAGTGAGTGCACCAGGGGACACTGGGTGATGTACATCAAGAGGGCGCATGGTGACATGCTGCAGTGAAGTACAGGATAATGTACACCTGGGGACACAAGTGATCCACCTCTGATGCCTGCTTGATGTTGTGCATGAAAGGTGCGCTGAGTGATATCCCGCAGTCCAACACTGGGTGAGGTACCTGAGTGAGTGAGTGAGTGCACCAGGGGACACTGGGTGATGTACATCAAGAGGGCGCATGGTGACATGCTGCAGCGAAGTACAGGATAATGTACTCCTGGGGACACAAGTGATCCACCTCTGATGCCTGCCTGATGATGTGCAACAAAGGTGCGAGGAGTGATATCTCTAGTCAAACACTGGGGGAGGTGCCTGAGTGAGTGAGTGCACCAGGGGACACTGGGTGATGTACATCAAGAGGGCGCATGGTGACATGCTGCAGTGAAGTACAGGATAATGTACACCTGGGGACACAAGTGATCCACCTCTGATGCCTGCTTGATGTTGTGCATGAAAGGTGCGCTGAGTGATATCCCGTAGTCAAACACTGGGTGAGGTGCCTGAGTGAGTGAGTGCACCAGGGGACACTGGGTGATGTACATCAAGAGGGCGCATGGTGACATGCTGCAGTGAAGTACAAGATAATGTACACCTGGGGACACAAGTGATCCACCTCTGA
This sequence comes from Lissotriton helveticus, assembly GCF_964261635.1. Classification (NCBI taxonomy): domain Eukaryota; kingdom Metazoa; phylum Chordata; class Amphibia; order Caudata; family Salamandridae; genus Lissotriton; species Lissotriton helveticus. Next base: position 1,029,038,900 of record NC_136068.1, on the reverse strand, counting down.
TGCCTGCCTGATGATGTGCAACAAAGGTGCTAGGAATGATATCTCTAGTCAAACACTGGGCGAGGTGCCTGAGTGAGTGAGTGCACCAGGGGACACTGGGTGATGTTCATCAAGAGGGCACATGGTGACATGCTGCAGCGAAGTACAGGATAATGTACACCTGGGGACACAAGTGATCCACCTCTGGTGCCTGCTTGATGATGTGCATGAAAGGTGCGCTGAGTGATATCCCGTAGTCAAACACTGGGTGAGATGCCTGAGTGAGTGCCCCAGGGGACACTGGGTGATGTACATCAAGAGGGAGCATGGTGACATGCTGCAGCGAAGAACAGGATAATGTACTCCTGGGGACACAAGTGATCCACCTCTGATGCCTGCCTGATGATGTGCAACAAAGGTGCGAGGAGTGATATCTCTAGTCAAACACTGGGTGAGGTGCCTGAGTGAGTGAGTGCACCAGGGGACACTGGGTGATGCACATCAGGAGGGCGCATGGTGACATGCTGCAGTGAAGTACAGGATAATGTACACCTGGGGACACAAGTGATCCACCTCTGGTGCATGCCTGATGATGCGCAAGAAAGGTGCGCTGAGTGATATCCCGTAGTCAAACACTGGGTGAGGTGCCTGAGTGAGTGAGTGCACCAGGGGACACTGGGTGATGTATTTCAAGAGGGTGCATGGTGACATGCTGCAGCGAAGCACAGTATAATGTACACCTGGGGACACAAGTGATCCACCACTGATGCCTGCTTGATGTTGTGCATGAAAGGTGCGCTGAGTGATACCCCGTAGTCAAACACTCGGTGAGGTGCCTGAGTGAGTGAGTGCACCAGGGGACACTGGGTGATGTACATCAAGAGGGCGCATGGTGACATGCTGCAGTGAAGTATAGGATAATGTACACCTGGGGACACAAGTGATCCACCTCTGGTGCCTGCCTGATGCTGTGCAAGAAAGGTGCGCTGAGTGATATCCCGTAGTCAAACACTGGGTGAGGTGCCTGAGTGAGTGAGTGAGTGCACCAGGGGACACTGGGTGATGTACATCAAGAGGGCGCATGATGACATGCTGCAGTGAAGTACAAGATAATGTACACCTGGGGACACAAGTGATCCACCTCTGATGCCTGCCTGATGATGTGCAACAAAGGTGCTAGGAATGATATCTCTAGTCAAGCACTGGGCGAGGTGCCTGAGTGAGTGAGTGCACCAGGGGAAACTGGGTGATGTACATCAAGAGGGCACATGGTGACATGCTGCAGCGAAGTACAGGATAATGTACACCTGGTGACACAAGTGATCCACCTCTGGTGCCTGCTTGATGATGTGCATGAAAGGTGCGCTGAGTGATATCCCGTAGTCAAACACTGGGTGAGATGCCTGAGTGAGTGAGTGAGTGAGTGAGTGCCCCAGGGGACACTGGGTGATGTACATCAAGAGGGCGCATGGTGACATGCTGCAGCGAAGTACAGGATAATGTACTCCTGGGGACACAAGTGATCCACCTCTGATGCCTGCCTGATGATGTGCAACAAAGGTGCTAGGAATGATATCTCTAGTCAAACACTGGGCGAGGTGCCTGAGTGAGTGAGTGCACCAGGGGACACTGGGTGATGCACATCAGGAGGGCGCATGGTGACATGCTGCAGTGAAGTACAGGATAATCTACACCTGGGGACACAAGTGATCCACCTCTGGTGCATGCCTGATGATGTGCAAGAAAGGTGCGCTGAGTGATATCCCGTAGTCAAACACTGGGTGAGGTGCCTGAGTGAGTGAGTTAGTGCACCAGGGGACACTTGGTGATGTATTTCAAGAGGGCGCATGGTGAAATGCTGCAGCGAAGCACAGGATAATGTACACCTGGGGACACAAGTGATCCACCTCTGATGCCTGCTTGATGTTGTGCATGAAAAGTGCGCTGAGTGATACCCCGTAGTCAAACACTCGGTGAGGTGCCTGAGTGAGTGAGTGCACCAGGGGACACTGGGTGATGTACATCAAGAGGGCGCATGGTGACATGCTGCAGTGAAGTATAGGATAATGTACACCTGGGGACATAAGTGATCCACCTCTGGTGCCTGCCTGATGATGTGCAAGAAAGGTGCGAAGAGTGATATCCCGTAGTCAAACACTGGGTGAGGTGCCTGAGTGAGTGATTGCACCAGGGGACACTGGGTGATGTGCATCAAGAGGGCGCATGGTGACATGCTGCAGTGAAGTATAGGGTAATGTACACCTGGGGACACTAGTGATCCACCTCTGGTGCATGCCTGATGATGTGCATGAAAGGTGCGCTGAGTGATATCCCTTAGTCAAACACTGGGTGAGGTGCCTGAGTGAGTGAGTGAGTGCACCAGGGGACACTGGGTGATGTACATCAAGAGGGCACATGGTGACATGCTGCAGCGAAGTACAGGATAATGTACACCTGGGGACACAAGTGATCCACCTCTGATGCCTGCTTGATGTTATGCATGAAAGGTGTGCTGAGTGATACCCCGTAGTCAAACACTGGGTGAGGTGCCTGAGTGAGTGAGTGCACCAGGGGACACTGGGTGGTGTGCATCAAGAGGGCGCATGGTGACATGCTGCAGTGAAGTATAGGATAATGTACACCTGGGGACACAAGTGATCCACCTCTGATGCCTGCTTGATGTTGTGCATGAAAGGTGCGCTGAGTGATATCCCGCAGTCCAACACTGGGTGAGGTGCCTGAGTGAGTGAGTGCACCAGAGGACACTGGGTGATGTGCATCAAGAGGGCGCATGGTGACATGCTGACGTGAAGTACAGGATAATGTACACCTGGGGACACAAGTGATCCACCTCTGATGCCTGCCTGATGATGTGCAACAAAGGTGCGAGGAGTGATATCTCTAGTCAAACACTGGATGAGGTGCATGAGTGAGTGAGTGAGTGCACCAGGGGACACTGGGTGATGTGCATCAAAAGGGCGCTTGGTGACATGCTGCAGCGAAGTACAGGATAATGTACACCTGGGGACACAAGTGATCCACCTCTGATGCCTGCATGATGATGTGCAACAAAGGTGCGAGGAGTGATATCCCGTAGTCAAACACTGGGTGAGGTGCCTGAGTGAGTGAGTGCACCAGGGGACACTGGGTGATGTGCATCAAGAGGGCGCATGGTGACATGCTGCAGCGAAGTACAGGATAATGTACACCTGGGGACACAAGTGATCCACCTCTGGTGCATGCCTGATGATGGTCATGAAAGGTGCGAGGAGCGATATCTCTAGTCAAACACTGGGTGAGGTGCCTGAGTGAGTGAGTGAGTGCACCAGGGGACACTGGGTGATGTACATCAAGAGGGCACATAGTGACATGCTGCAGCGAAGTACAGGATAATGTACACCTGGGGACACAAGTGATCCACCTCTGATGCCTGCTTGATGTTGTGCATGAAAGGTGCGCTGAGTGATACCCCGTAGTCAAACACTGGGTGAGGTGACTGAGTGAGTGAGTGCACCAGGGGACACTGGGTGATGTGCATCAAGAGGGCGCATTAGACATGCTGCAGTAAAGTATAGGATAATGTACACCTGGGGACACAAGTGATCCACCTCTGATGCCTGCTTGATGTTGTGCATGAAAGGTGCGCTGAGTGATATCCCGCAGTCCAACACTGGGTGAGGTGCCTGAGTGAGTGCACCAGAGGACACTGGGTGATGTGCATCAAGAGGGCGCATGGTGACATGCTGCAGTGAAGTACAGGATAATGTACACCTGGGGACACAAGTGATCCACCTCTGATGCCTGCCTGATGATGTGCAACAAAGGTGCGAGGAGTGATATCTCTAGTCAAACACTGGGTGAGGTGCCTGAGTGAGTGAGTGAGTGCACCAGGGGACACTGGGTGATGTGCATCAAGAGGGCGCATGGTGACATGCTGCAGCGAAGTACAGGATAATGTACACCTGGGGACACAAGTGATCCACCTCTGGTGCATGCATGCCTGATGATGTGCATGAAAGGCGCGCTGAGTGATATCCCGTAGTCAAACACTGGGTGAGGTGCCTGAGTGAGTGAGTGCACCAGGGGACACTGGGTGATGTACATCAAGAGGGCGCATGGTGACATGCTGCAGTGAAGTACAAGATAATGTACACCTGGGGACACAAGTGATCCACCTCTGATGCCTGCCTGATGATGTGCAACAAAGGTGCTAGGAATGATATCTCTAGTCAAACACTGGGCGAGGTGCCTGAGTGAGTGAGTGCACCAGGGGACACTGGGTGATGTACATCAAGAGGGCACATGGTGACATGCTGCAGCGAAGTACAGGATAATGTACACCTGGGGACACAAGTGATCCACCTCTGGTGCATGCATGCCTGATGATGTGCATGAAAGGCGCGCTGAGTGATATCCCGTAGTCAAACACTGGGTGAGGTGCCTGAGTGAGTGAGTGCACCAGGGGACACTGGGTGATGTACATCAAGAGGGCGCATGGTGACATGCTGCAGTGAAGTACAAGATAATGTACACCTGGGGACACAAGTGATCCACCTCTGATGCCTGCCTGATGATGTGCAACAAAGGTGCTAGGAATGATATCTCTAGTCAAACACTGGGCGAGGTGCCTGAGTGAGTGAGTGCACCAGGGGACACTGGGTGATGTACATCAAGAGGGCACATGGTGACATGCTGCAGCGAAGTACAGGATAATGTACACCTGGGGACACAAGTGATCCACCTCTGGTGCCTGCTTGATGATGTGCATGAAAGGTGCGCTGAGTGATATCCCGTAGTCAAACACTGGGTGAGGTGCCTGAGTGAGTGAGTGAGTGCACCAGGGGACACTGGGTGATGTACATCAAGAGGGCGTATGGTGACATGCTGCAGCGAAGTACAGGATAATGTACACCTGGGGACACAAGTGATACACCTCTGATGCCTGCTTGATGATGTGCATGAAAGGTGCCCTGAGTGATATCCCGTAGTCAAATACTGGGTGAAGTGCCTGAGTGAGTGAGTGCACCAGGGGATACTGGGTGATGTACTTTTGAGAGACCCGGGGCTGTCTGCAGTATGGAACTAGGATGGCGTGGAGCAGTGGCCTAAAGTTTTTTTTAGTTCTGGCTTTACAAATGTCTACATGAGTTATTTTGACCAGTTCTATAAATTATACAGATAGTGTGCTTTGGCCGTCCAGAGGAGTAATTCTATCTCACCTCATGTTATTGGCTATTCAGTGTATCATGATGCCTCCTATAGAGTGCTTGCCTTGCAATGAATGATGGACTAATTCACATCAGAAAACGTACACTGCATCATTGCATATTACGTTCTTTATATCATAGACACATGCCACACAGACAGAAATATGTTTTTTGATTTTTCCATAACAGCAGTGTTTTTATGTTTAATCAGTACTCAAAATGCAAGCCAAACACATTGGCGTTGAAAGTGCTTGTTTAATTTTTGATTATTTACAGTTTAAAAAAGACACCAATACAATATTCCCATATATAAACCTTGCAGGTAACAATTGCTGTGATTAGCCTAATGCACAATCAAACATCCATCAAAATCCAAAAATATTATGTTGATTAAAATTGTTCCATGCCGATGCTATACTGCTGGATACACAATTAATGCCCCTCCCCTCATGCAAGCAGCCTGCTCATAGTAGATCCCAATCAGCAGCACCACCTATTGCACAGCGGCTGCTGCAGAGCCCCTGGGCCTTGTTCAAAATGCAGCGAGGTGCACCCCCTTTTTCCATCCGCCAAGATGAACACGAGTGTTAGCAGCACTGTGGGCCACAGGGTGATGTACAACAGGGTATATGCTGATGTACAATAGGGAGAAACAATATCGTGGCCCATTTCATGTGACAGATTCAGTGAGTCCTGTTCATTTGTCCAGCATTTTGCACGCTGGGATTTTCATGTTAATTTTTGTTATAAAACTTTAAGTGTAAGATTGTAAACCCCTGCTGGGTAAAAAATCTGAACTGGCTTGAGGTGTCACACATTCGCGAGTGCACTTATCACCCATGTGCGTGAAGGAAAACATTTAAAACTTATATTTTCTCTCAATCATATTGACATTTTTTTTAAACTATCCTGTGTTCTCTATATTGTTAGTGTCCTCCTTTCGAAATAAGTAAATACATTTTAAGGATAGATTAAATATATTTTCTTTGACTGCTCTTCTCTTAAACCTTGTCAAAGCCAGTGTCTACGCTTCGTTTCAGGGGCAAATGATTTGAGCTTTGTAACAGCGCGTGTAGGAGTAACCTCACGCAAAGGAACTTCTTGTGTAAAATAATCTGCGCGAAGACTGCATTTCTATTTACCAGTCTGATAACGAAAACATGACACTCAAAATCAACTCGGGGAAAGAGCAAGACACACTTTCTTAACCACGTCTTTTGTATGCCTCCCACACACAATCACAGAGCCAGAAGTACGTCACATCTACCACGGTCACTTTCTACATTTTTAAAGGGATTTGGTTTACTAATGGCACAAGAGGCATTCACAAATCTATATCAAAAAGTATGTCCTTAAAGAGAAGAGTATCGTTGGAGGAGTGAGTTGCTGCTCGACTCCTTGAATCGAAGACTCAAATCAGCCTGTATCACAGCCAGCTCTAGGAACTAGGGGCTCCGGGGACTAGGCCCTTGGAGTGCGAGAAACAGGTCACAGATAATGTAACATGTCGGCCGTCCTGCCAGTTTGTTTGAGGTCTAGGGCTACCTAGGGTTAGGAAGTGTAGATGTGCACAAGTACACCTCAATGATCACTCCGAGGCAGGTGTAAGGGGGAAAGCACTTTATTTAATTACAAATATACTATGGGGAAGAGCGCCGGGCGTCTGCTAGAGATCGCGCTCTGCCGGGCTCTGACGCGCGCGAACAGCCGTTCGCGCATGCGCAGTCCCGCGTTGACTGCCGGCGCGTGTTACGTCACACGCATGCCGGTAGCGTCTAGAACGCTAACACCACATATCTCCCCTTTTTACACAAAGGATTTTGACAGTTCAATGTTCATCGTTATCTCACTCAAAGTCTCTGAGGTGTGAAGGTCTGACTACCATTCTCCCAGCGCGCGTGCGTCTTACCGGAGTGGAGGCTCCACGGACCACCTCAGGAGCGGGGCTCTCTACCTTTTCTCTCACTTGACCATGTCCCAATCTCCCAGGTGTCGATTCTTCCCTTGCTGGTGTTCCCTTCACACTAGTCTTAACCAGATCTTCACTTTCCATGCACGCATCTCCACCTCCCAGACTTTCGTCCACTGACTCTCTTTCTTCAGTTCCTCCTTCTTGTCCTTGAACAGAAATGCAGTTGCCTTTCTCCTCCGGCCATTTCACAATCTTGTTTACCTTAGCCATGCGATCTTGAGACCACACCTTACCGTCACTAAGGAGGGCTGCTCTGCTGTACACTTCCTCCACTTGTAGAGGTGGGCTGTATTTACTTTCTCCCTTCTTCCTCAGTACTGCTTGTTTAACTCTCACCCATTCCCCTGTTTCCAACGTCGAGTTCTTCACTCTCTTCCTTTGATTGTAGTGGTCAGTGTACACTCTTTGGGCTTTCTCCAAGTTGTGCTGGACTACAGCAGGCGACCACTTACGGGTGATTGTTTTTTCTCTCCATACTACATTGTCCTTCGTGAACGGGTGCCTGCCTCTAAGGATTTGGAAGGGACTGTACCCTGTTGCAGTGGGAGTAATTCTATACGCCCACAGCATTCTTTGAATTTCTGTTTCCCAGTCTTTTCCTTGCATTATGGCAGCTTGAATTGACCCCATCAGAACTCGGTTAAACCTTTCCACCTGTCCATTGCTGGCTGGATGATACACTGAGGTGTGCTTGGACCTGATTCCGTTCCTCTCTGTGTATCTGTGCCACTTCTCTGATGTGAACTGCGGGCCATTGTCTGTCAATATAGTCCTTGGGATGCCTTCCCTTAGGAACACCGAGGTGAGGAATTTGATGACTACCTCCGAGTCCATTTCTTCCTGCACATGCACTTCTGGCCATTTGGAATACTTGTCCACCAGCACACACAAGTACTTGGCAGTTCCTTGTCCGTCTAATATCGGCCCTAGGATGTCGACAGCTAGATCTTCCCATGGATCACGGGGTTGTTCGAAACTGCCCAAAGCTGGCCTCAACGGTTTGAGCACCTTGTCTGACTCCTGGCATTGGTTGCAGTCCCTGACGTGTCTCTCGATCATGATATCCATTCCTGGCCACCACTACATCTGCTTCACCCTCGACTTGGTCTTCACTATGCCAAGGTGACCTTCATGCAGTTGGTTCAGCAATGTGGGGATCAGCTCTTCTGGGGATACCACCTTGTCCCCACGGTACAGAAATGTTCCTGAGTCACTCATGGATAACTCCTCTCTCACTTCGTACAGTTTCCTGGGCACCTCCTTTAGCTTTTTCTTTTCTGGCCACCCATTTACCAGGTACCTCTTGATTTCTTCCAAGGTCTCATCTTTTCTATATGCGTGTGCCCATTCTTGTATGCTGATCGCCTTCTCCATGTCTTCCATTACTGCTACCATTTCTTCATTCTCCTCTGCAGGCGTGGGTGCATCCTCCATGGCTGAGGCCCTGCTGAGATAATCCGCCACTTTGTTGCGTGTACCCAGGATGTACTCTACGTCATACATGTACTCTAATAGTTTGAGAGTCATTTTAGCAATCCGCGGGGTGGCCGTGGCATGTCCGCTTGAGGTTAGCACCTTGACCAGTGGCTTGTGGTCGGTTTGTAGGTGAAACCTCGTGCCCCACAGGAACTGCCAGAACTTTCCCATGGCTCATACAACCGCCAGCATCTCTTTCTCTATTACACTGAACTTCTGTTCAGTGTGTGACAGCGCTCTGGACGCAAAGCTGAGTGTTTCAACTGTATTGTTGTCTCTCTGTTGGGCGAGGACTGCTCCCAGGCCTTTTTCGCTGGCATCAGTGGTGAGGATGGTGACTCCTGTTGGGTCATGTCCCTGCAATGGTACGGCCTGGCTGATGTTCTCCTTCAGCTCTTCGAACTCCCTCTGAGCCTCGTCATCCCACTGGAACGACGCCTTGTCTCTTATCAGTTGTCGTAATCTGTGCGTTTTCGTTGCAAAGTGTTGGACGAATTTTCTGTAGTACTCGGCCATTCCTAGGAATGACCGTACTTCATCCTTGGTGTTAGGTGCTCTGGCCTGGTAGATTGCTCTCACATTGTCTTTCTTGGGCGTGATCCCTTGTCCGCTTATTTCGTGCCCCAGGTAGGTGACGGACGTCATTCCGAATCTGCACTTCTCCCATTCCGCCGGGAGTCCTCTTTCCTGTAAGACGCTCAGCACTTTGTCCAGCTTGGTGTCGTGGTCTTTACGATCCATCCCCATTACCAGGATGTCGTCCTGGAAATACTGGATGCCTTTGACATCTTTGAACAGGCGATGCATGAGCTTTTGGAATACCGCCGCGGCAGACGCCAGCCCGAAGGGCATCCGGTGGAACTGATAACAACCGTAGGGGGTGATGAAAGACGTCAGTTTCCTGCTGGACGGGTGTAGGTCGATCTGGTGGTATGCTGACGTGAGGTTAATGGTGGAGAACCATTTCACTCCCCTGGTTCCCGCCAGCATTTCTTCTATCCTAGGAAGGGGAAACTTCTCTACCACCAAGCATTTATTCAGCTCGCGCAAGTCCACACATAGGCGCACTTTGCCATTGGGTTTCCTGGCGACCACCAAGGGAGCCAACCACTCTGAGCTGTCGATCGGCTCAATGATCCCTTGTTCTTCCAGTCGAGACAGTTCTTGTTGGACCGCCTCCCTCACTGCAATGGGGACATTGCGGACCTTGTGGGACACTGGCTGGGAGTTTGCCCTGAGCACGATTTGATGCATGTACTTCTCCAGTTTGCCCACTTTGCCACCGAAGACGTTGGGAAATTCTCTTCTCACCCTTTCCAGGTCTGGCCATTGTTCACTGTCTGTCAGCAGCACCTGTTCTTTGCCTCCTGGGTCTAGCTTGATCCCCAAGTCTCCCTGGTCTCTCCATCCCAGCTGTTCTCCCTCTGAATTCGAACTTCAGGCTCCGGTATCGCACTATGGGGATCGGGTTGCTCGTGTACGACACTGGCCTGATGTCCGGTGGGTTTAGCTGTGGGCCCAGGCTCGGTCTGAATTCCTCTTCCCACACCGATCTCTGCACAATGGTGTACGGGGATCCAGAGTCAATCGCGATCCTGATTTTTACTCCTCCTATTAACATGTCTGCTCTCGGCTTGTCAGACCGCTGAGTGTCGATGCCTAGTACTTGCTCCTCGATGCACAACACTCCGTCGTCTTCGTCTGACTCCTCCTCGGCGCCTTCATCCTGCTGTTGGTGCGCTATGTATTTTACCATCGTCTTCTTCTCTTTCTTCCGACACACTTTCTCGTAGTGGCCAATCAGGCCGCAGAACATGCACTTCGCACGAAAAGCTGGGCAGCGTTTGTCTTGGGCTGCATGGTTCGCACTTCCACACCTATAGCACGTTGATTTGGTAAATGAGGACTGTTTTCCTGCTTGTCCCGGTTTTCCCGCCTATTTGCTGGTTCCGCGGTTGTCTCCCGGCGCCATGTTGTATCTATTCGATGGTTCCGTATCATCAATCTTGTTAACCATGACTCTTTGCGCACTGTCTTTTTTCGCGGCCTCTGCGCATCGCTTGGAGAGTTCAGCTTTTTTCACCATTGCAATTACTTCTTTCAATGTTGCCTCACCGTGAGCCCATAGCTTGCCCTGCACATTCCTGTTGGTGGTGTGCATTACTATCTGGTCCTTGATAAAGTCTTCTTCCAGTGCCCCGTACTTGCACGTGACTGCTAGTCTCCTCAAGGCTGCCACATAGTCGTCAACTGACTCTCCGCCGCCGTGTTTCCTTTGCTGAAAGTTGAACCTATCTATGGAGACGCATACAGCTGGGCGGTAATGGGCGTCTAGGTCATCTGAGGCCTGTTTGAAGACATCTGCGTCAACTGCTTGTAGTGGCGCCGTCGCAATGTTCTTGAACACCCTTATGCCCTCCGGGCCCAGGTTGTGCAGCAATATCCGTCTCCGTCTTGCGTGAGTGAATTCATCAGTTGATTCATCCTCCAGGGCTTCTAAGTAGTTTTTGAAGTACTCCCTCCAGTCCTCCCACTTCATCTGTGGTTCTCCTGGCCTGGGTAGGAACGGGATCGGTGCTGTGAGTGATGATGCTTGATTGCTCATCTTGACCTGTCTCTCTGGCCCTTCTTCCTGATTTCTGGGGCTGCCCGGCGCGCTATTGTTCCCTCCCTGACTTCTGGGGCTGCCAGGTGCGTTGGCGCTTTCTGCTTGCGGCGTCGTGGAGCAAGGTGCGCTCCCTCCTGCTCCCTCGTGGACACCCTTCTCAGCCAGGGCCCTTGGTGGGGGTGGTTGCGTGCTCCTACCGTGCTTCTGCGCAGGTTGCCTTGCTTCTAGGCTCTCCGACTGTCAATGCGCCTGATTTCCTCTCTGCGCCTCTGCCACGCTCTTCCCTTCGGTTTTGTAGCGCCTACGCTCTTTCCTCCTTATTCTGCAGGTAGGTGGCCTGGGTGATCTTTGTCCTGGGCTTCCCTGTGCCTCTACTTCCTTTGTCTCACCAGGTACTATTTCTACTATTATTATTTTTTTTTTTGTAGAGTGGACAGATCCCACTCCTTGTCGCCACTGTAGAGGTGCACAAGTACACCTCAATGATCACTCCGAGGCAGGTGTAAGGGGGGAAATCACTTTATTTAATTACAAATATACTATGGGGAAGAGCGCCGGGCGTCTGCTAGAGATCGCGCTCTGCCGGGCTCTGACGTGCGCGAACAGCCGTTCCCGCATGCGCTGTCCCGCGTTGACTGCCGGCGCGTGTTACGCCACACGCAGGCCGGTAGCGTCTAGAAAGCTAACACCACAGGAAGCAGCTGTGCTGTGCATGGAGCCTGCAAAAGCCAGGCGCCTGCAGGCAGGACATCTCTCTTCAAATGTTCAAGCAGAAGAAGGCTTGTGCTAGGCGGCCATCTTGGAGAGGGGTAAATGAAACGAAGATAATATGTTTGAAGTCCAATGTTCAACAGTAGCAAGTGAAAACGGTAATTGTCTGGCTGCATTAAAAAAGAAAAATATTTGACAGGAGGAACTGAAAGCCGAGTTAATGAAGGCATTAAATAAACATTGTGAGGAGAAAGCACACTGTGAATAAATTTACAGTGTAACCTAATATCCTGTTATTCAACTGTATAAAAGAAAAACAGAATGAGGAATGTTTAAATCAGTTTAGAAAAAGTAAGCAGCTTTAAACAAAACCCTCTAAATAATCCATCAGCCAAGAGAGTGCGTTAAAAAACCTCAAGCGTGAACAGCATAATTAACACATCGAACCAAACCCAAAGGACAAGGCTATTTAGACAAACTACATGATTAAAGTGACAATCAAAAGAGATGGGAAGTGAGTGGTGACCGATGACAGGCTTCATCAAGGGCATTACAGCAGCCAACTTAACGGTCTGCTCATTTGGCTACACCACCAAAGTAATTTTGGATCAAGACCCCCATCCGGCTGGAAAGTGAACAGCTCCAAAACCAGACATAAAACCCCATAACAGAAAGCAAGCGCTAACATTATATGAGAAACATGGAATGCAAGACGCCTTTCAAGAAAGTCGCAACCAACTCTCCAACCACCATCCCATCGATTAATGCAAAAAAAATATTTTAAAAGGCTACAATTTAAAAAAAAAATCAAGAAACGATTCTCAACCACAGCTACCATAATAGTAGAGAAGCGAAGACATGCACAGGCGTGTTTAACACACCTGAGACCAAGGCTTAAATCAAATGTTCGCTCAATCACTGAGTGTGACCGGAAGGTTACAGATATGAAGAAAGAGGTCGGAAGCTCAATCTTTCCCACAATAAATATATATTTTGAAAAAAGCTACAATCAGAATTCAGACAAATAACAGAGTGAGGTGGGTGGTGGGATTGTATAGGCAAACACCTACTATGTTGTTATCACAATAAAGCCCCTATGGGCAAAGCTTCCACTTTCAAAACAAATAAATAAATAACAAAACAAAGTGGCAAACAAGGAGCTTGTGATTATGATAAAGAAAACCAGGGACCTGAAAGAAATATACTTATAATCCAATGGCAAGGTGGATAAGGTGTAATGCAAGATCCACACGAGAGAATAACCTAATGCAGTGGAGGGTAAAAAGGTCAAGCGAAACCTTTAGCATGTTCCAAGAGACAACCAGCCAGAAACCATAAGAAACACCCGGTATGTCACCCGTCACCACAGTAAAAGCCTAGGACCATTCTTTTAATCTAAGGCAAGCAAAATGTGAGAGCGCACAACCAAGAACAGGAACAGATTCCACTAGTCTCCAGTATCATCACACACTTTCCACACCACCTTCTCTAACTCGACACCTTCGAAGGTAGAGTAGCGGAGAAACCTGGCAGAGAAGGTAAAGCCTCAAAACTACTAGTGAACGTTTACACATTATAGTGTATCAAGGCTAGGTTTCAAATACTGACTGTTTGGATTACAGTCCTTATGGAGACATCCCTACCTAAGGAGATAGCGCTCGAGCACTTGAGGCCAGCAATGACTCGCGAGAAACTAACCGGATATCCTGAAGTGGTAGCCAGCTGAAGACCCACTTCAAGCATCCCTTACTGTAGCAACGCCCAGCAATGGAGCAGGAGACATCAGGAGTATCTGGGAGATCACAAGTGCTTCATGGTCACCAGTAAGAAGTGACAGCAGCAAAGCCACAAACACAGCTGAGACCTTCAGTAACTGACACTGGAAAGAAGTGAGAGGGCGCTGAGTGCATGTGTGAGGGACAGAAACAGCAACGTTTGAGAGAAAGGAAAAGACAGTGAGAGGGGCATGTGTGAGGGAGGGAGAGAGTGGTGCGCGAGGATCCGAAAGAATGGTGTATAAGTGAATAGGAGTGAGAATGAGGTACGTCTGCATGAAACATTATCATGCCTGAGTGTGGCACGTTTTTGAAGACAGCGGTGTGTGTTTGTGAAATAGAGAAAAAGATACAGGAAGTGGTGTATGGATGACCTTCAGAGAAGTGCCTCCTTGTATGTGTGTGGAACAATTACGTGTGTGTGTGTGTCCGACAATGAGTGACATTTGTGAGAGACAGAGACTGATGAAGGTACTAGAGAGTGGGGGTCATAGAGGCAAAAGTGAGGGTCTTGTGTGTGAGGGTGTGTTATCCAAGAGTCTGACAAAGAGTGACAAGCGTGTGCTTGAGGGAAAGAACAGTGACGCAGGCCTGATGTCTGAGTAGCGCCTGGACACTCCGAGTACCCGCCTGCTGTAGAAAACTCATTAACATGGCATAACATTACATGTCTGGCGCCACTGGGCCCAACCTGTTATCCCGATGGGCTGGAAGAGCCGGGGCTAGCCCTCAGTTTTGTTGCGGATGGCTAGTCTAGCCCCACTTCTAGCCTGCAGCACTTTGGCACTATACGAATGAACAATGCAAAACAAATGGTTTTGAAGAGTGACTAGGAAGACCACCCTCGCTTCAAAATCATTTCTTTTTGCATTTGGGTGGTTCTCGACTCCTACAGGGTGGTCCCCAGCAGCATTGACCTTCAGGGCTTAGGGGGAGATGGGTCTGCTGTTGTCAGGCTCAGAGACTCTAATATATATTATATATAAAAAAAAAATATATATATATTTTTCCACAAAGAGTGAAAATATATATATATATATATATATATATTTATATATATACACATATATGTGTGTGTGTGTATATATACACGTGTGTATATCTATATATATCTTTATATATCTATATATGTAAAAGACTCTTCGAAAACAAAGTCATCTGTGTACATATACTTATGTGACCAGTCTGAATGATGTCACATTTGCCGAAGACCTGGTCGAGGAGGGAGCCAGGAACACAACAGTCCTTCCTGGCCGTGACTGTGGACGAGGTTTTCTCCCTGCATTATCCGCAGGATGTTCAGACTATCAGCCTCAGGCCGCGGCTGAGGGCTGATTACTGAAAGCCGGAACAGGCTGAGCAAGTGGCCTTAATCACTTGAGGCATTCCAGCCTTTGTTTCAAAGCTATGATCCCAACCCCAGCCTGCTGTGAAAAATAATAATAGTAATAATAAATAAAGCATTGTCAAGGCTAACCGGTCGTGCCTTTGGGACCTGTAGGACTTGCCAATGTTTTTTAGGTATGTTTTACAGCCTCCCCAGTGCTGTGCAGCATTGCTAAAGGAGAGAAAAAAAAACCTATGACGTGGCCAGAAGCTTCATGCCTAAAACGTCATGCTGGGGTGGGAAAAGAAACATGGAACGTGGGGTGGGAAAAGAACACGGAATGTGGGGTGGGGGAAGAAACACGGAATGTGGGGTGGGGGAAGAAACACGGAATGTGGGGTGGGGTGGGGAAGAAACACAGAAAGTGGGATGGGGAAGCACATGGAGGGCTGAGGCAGAAGCAATACGGATGACACGGGGAAGAGAAGCACACAGGTGAGAGGAAGCAACATGGAGCTGGGAGGAAGAAGCACATGGGCAAGTATACAACGTGTGGGGAGAAGCAAACGAGGGCGAGTGCGATAAGGAGGAGACGGGGTGAGAGCACATGGATGAGAGAGAGCAGCATGGAGCATGGAGGGGGAAGAGAAGTACACTGGGAAGACAACTGGAAAACACATACACTCTCTTGGAGTGCTTAATATAAGGAAAATAAAAGACGTGTCTGAAATTTAAGCATTTAAAGGATACAAGTAATAAAGCCGTGCAGTGTAAGGGGTATTTGTGTGCCATCTGCATAGTCATTGCATGTGAGCTGAAATTAATTGATTATTGCCAGTAATTACTTCATGTAGATGTTGTAAAGCATGGGTGAGATGACAGAGCCTTGAGGGACCCCTGCTTTTATGAAGTACGGTTTGGATACGAAAAGGGGAGAAAGGATGACATTTGTTTGGTTTTAAAGGTAGGATGTGATCCAGTCAATAGCATTTCCCTCTATGCCAACTTTGTTGAGTCTGTGTATTAAAGTGTCATGGTCATCAGTGTCAAAGGCAGACATTGTTCTTGAGGTCATTCCAGATGACGATGAGGACAGATTCTGTTCCTCTTCCTGGACAGAATACTGTTTGGAAGTCGGAAAGTATAGAGTTATCTTCAATGAATTGTGACATCTGGGCGAATGATGCTCTTTCTATCAGTTTGCCCAGGAAGGTATATTTGTAATTGGTCTGTAGTTGTCGGGGCTAAGTGGGTCCAGTTTAGTTTTCTTTAATAATGGACATAAGTAGACTTTTTTTAAAGTCTTCTGGAAAGATTCTCGTAGTTAAGGAATTATGGATGATTCTTCTTACTGGTGTGGCAGGGAAGGTAGTTAGAAGAATGTTATTGAAAGTGTGCGGTGGACAACGGTAAGAAGGGCTGCCGGCAGGCCTGCTTGATTTCACCTGATCTATAAATTCACTTTGTGATATTTGTTTGAAGGAATGCAATGGCTGAGGTAGCCTACTCTTGTACGTTTTTTGGGGAAAGGGGTTAGTGCTGGTGGTTTTCCTTTGTTTTGAATAGGAGTCCAATGTATCTGCTTTGGTTGTGTAATGATTTGCCTGTTTGTCCTTGAATTCTTGAGTAATGGGATTAGTTCCTTCTCTGCATTTAGGTTCATTAAATTCTGTGGGAATTTGATAACATTCTTTATTTGCCACATTAAGCATTTTGAACTATGTCTGAATAGTACCTTTTTTCATTAGCTTTTTTTGATTGCTGACCCGTATAATCTGTTAAGTTTCTGTAGGTGTAGCTTGTCTTGATTGAGGTTTGTTTTGAGCCAGGTGCATCGCAGCTTCCTATTTTGGTATTTTATCTCTTTTAGTTCTGTTTTTTACCAAGGTGCCTGTTTTCTTTTGTCCTGTTTTATTGTTCTGAGTGGTATTAGGACATCAAAGGCTTCCTGTAGCCACTCGTCTTGTTTTTGAATGGAGTTTAATGTGCCTAGATCTGTGTTGGGTGTTAGTTATTTTTCTAAGTGTTAAAAATTGAGTTTGCTCCAGAGTCGATAGGCGGATGCATTTCAGGTGGTTTTAGGTGTGTTGTTTTGTGGTGTTTTGTGGTGGAAAGCTTGCAAATGGTGATCTGTCCATGTGACTGGAATCATCGTTTGATAGGTAATTAGTTCTGGATTTGCAAAAATGTAATCTAGGAAGTGCCTGCAATGTGTGTGGGTTTGTGGATGATCTGATGTAGGTTCAGTGTGTTGAGGCCAGTGATAATGGTTTTTGGGTGGGGCATAGTGGGTTTGTCAAACCAAATATTGAGGTCACCAAGAATACATATGTTTGAGTATAAATGTTATCAGGTTTGAAACTGCATCTGGAAATGTGGCTAGGAATGTTGCATTGCTAGGTGTAGTTCTGTAAAGGGGAAGGAAGTTCCACGAAGAAGATGTTGTAGGGTTGCGCCTGGAGAAGAGGGTCTCACAAACTTGTATGGAGACATTGTCAGCTTTATTTACATTTTATTTATTTATTTTTGACATTTGTAGAGCGCGAACAAATGCCTGTAGGCGTCTCGGCGCTAAAGATTCTGTACATGACTCTTGGGAAAAAGAGGTTACTGAGTGATCAGGATAAGTTTACTGATTAAACAGCCAGGTCTTTAACCGTTTTCGGAATGGAAAGAGGGATTGACTTGACCGGATCTGTAGTGGAAGGGCATTCCAAAGTCTGGCTGCCGTTACCACAAACGTCTGTCTCCCAAGGAGACGGTCTTT
The DNA here is from genome assembly GCF_964261635.1 of Lissotriton helveticus. Lineage (NCBI taxonomy): Eukaryota > Metazoa > Chordata > Amphibia > Caudata > Salamandridae > Lissotriton > Lissotriton helveticus. The sequence continues at coordinate 1,029,021,078 of NC_136068.1, read as the reverse complement.
GTGCGGTATTTTTGCTTGAATATAATAGCTAGGCCACCTCCACTTTTTCCTATACAATTTTGTGTGATATTTTGACACTACACTGGAGCCATGTCATCTCCCAACTATGATTCAGTTATGAAGAGCATGAAAGGTTGTGTCAGTGAGTAGGTCGTACATTTTTAGATAGTGATCAAGCATACATTAGTAGGCAGTTTAGAGATTGTGTTTTGGTGATGGTGTGACTTTGTTTTGTAGAAGAGTGAGCAGTATTTTTTTCATCTTGTAGCAGGTGTGTTATTAGTGCTGGCATTAGCTGCATGCTGATAGCAATAGAGTTGTTTTTCTGTATTGTATTCCTCGTCCCGGAGGCTTAGAAGGCATTTTAAATGGACCTGTTTTGTAGATGGTGGAGATGGTGGGTGAGACGGAGTTGGTAAGCTGTGTTGTTTTCGAAAAGTAGCCTTCTGGTGTAATAGAGATGGTGATGCACAGTTGTGAAGAGTAGCATGTTGTTTATTTTGTTTGCGTGTGTTAGGCTGGATGGCGCATGAGTTAGGGGTGATGGTACATCATGCAAGTCATGTTGTAAGGCTCTGAACTGTGCAATGGATGAAAGGTGGTTGAATGAGAGTTGTTGTGGTGGTGTATTTGTTAGGTGTAGGGGAGGAGAGAAAGCTTGCAGTAAAGATGGTTTAGGATGTGTATTATCTGTGTAGTCAGGAAAGTGGGAGTGGGTGTATCTTTTTTGTTTGTGATGTAATGTATTATGAACTAGTGTGTGTGTTATGTTTTGTTCCACTGGTGTGTGTGTGTTAAGTTTTGTTTTTGTGGACTAGTGAGAAGAGATGATGATACAGTGTTTTTTTTAAAAGGATTTGTATGTAAAGCATTTTTGATGATTGGGAGTTGAATGGTAATGAGGATGGTGATATGCTTTGGACAAGATTGTGTATGGTGTGTGAGATGGGATGGAGAGTTATGAGTGTATGTGCTAGATTTGATAGCTGAAAGAGGTAATATGTGTGGTGGAGTGGAGTGTAAGGATTGTTAGATTGTGTGCTTTTGGTAAAAAGAGGAGACAGGTGTCTGTGAATGAAATGATGGAGGGCTGAGTATAGGTTTGGTGGCGACAGAAAGGGGTTTGTTAGGAGTAAGTAGAGGGTAGAGCTGGTGCCTTGTATGAACAGGGAGTGTGTGTCTGGGTGGATTCAAGTTATGTATAGAATGGGTTTGTCTTGTGTGGGTGATGTGTGGATTTGTCAGTGGTATAGGACAGAGTGTTTTGTGGGAGAGTGATGTTGCCATTGTGTGGTAGAAAAGTGTACAGGTGTGGTTTGTGGGGTATTGTAGTGGTTGATGAGACAATACAAAATGGTTTAGTTTGTATGTAGTAAATGAGTACAATAAATTTGCTGTGAGTGTGTTAATATGTTTGTGGATATGGATGGGTTAAGGTGGTTGCTAGTGAATGGAAAAATATATAACTCTTTTTTGAAAACATGAGGCTGGCAAGACAGATACACCTGTCTCTGGGCCAGACTTAAAAGAACACCACAAGATACAAAAAAGCAATATGTTTTACAAACTGTTTCCATGGTGAAGCTGTACACTTTGCCTTCCCCTTTTCTCAGAAGAATATTAATTTTAATACATATTATAGTGGTGTGGGCTGGGAATTAGCTCTCTCCATGAGATCAAGCTTTCACCAAGAGAGGAGGCAAGAAATAAAATGTACCTGATGGATTTTAATGTTATAGAAATTCGGCTGACTATTAAGAGAAAGTTAGCAAACCGATAGGTACTTTGCAGCAGGGTGCCTACACTGAGAACAATGGGAAAGCCTGATCTCTTCTTTGTGAGATAGGGGTGGTCACTTGATGTGATCTGAAGGCTTCTTTTCTTGAAGTCTGGAAGACTAGATTAGTGTATCTGAGACCCTCTTAGCTGATGCTGGGTGCCACAGGGTCAGACTGATTTGCACATAGCCATGTCTGAACTGGGGTGGCAGAGTGGGCTAAAGAACGGTGATAGATTAAACCCAGATCTTTTGACTGGGTGTGAGTGTTTGATTGGTTTGGCTGCTCCGTCCATCACCACCCCCTTTTGTACCGCTTTTGGCCGCCATAAGTGTGGCAGGGTATGCTCAGACGTGAGTCCCTTGCTCACTTTGCCACTGGATTCAAGCAAGCCGGGCTGAAGACGGCTGTAATGCCAGAAACCGGTCCTCGGAAGCTTGTTTCCGGTCCAGGGAAGGCATGGCTTGGCAGTTCGGGCTGGACTGTTCCCATGAGGCACAGGGTCAGACTGATTTGCATATAGCCATGTCTGAACTGGGGTGGTGGAGTGGGCTAAAGAACGGTGAAGGATTAAACCCAGATCTTTTGACTGGGTGTGAGTGTTTGATTGGTTCGGATGCTCCGTCCATCACCACCCCCTTTTGTACCGCGGGTGCCAGCAGACAGCACAGTTTTGCTTTACTACTTCTAGATACATTTCCTATTTTTAGATGAATTTTGGAAAGAACTGTCTCTCACGGTAACTACATGGCATGCATCACTTTTATCAATGTTTTGAGTTCATTTTACATTTTGAGCGCTTTTTGTTATTTCACTGTTGCCACCTCCTGTGTAGTTTTGGCTTCATTGTTCCTATGTATTTTCCAACTCATTCTGGATTGTGGTTTGATGACATTTTTCTTTTAGAGTAAGACACGCTTTACTCTCTTAGTATTAACTCCTAAAAAATTCTAAATCTTGAGAGCTCGAGGACTGTGAACATAAGGGATGTTATGTTATGATTCATTTGTAGAGCAGTCATGCACAAATCCTTCTTGCCACTTTAGGAAGAAACAACCTTAAAACCTAATAGGGGCCAGGAAAAAAGGCCAGAAAAAAACCCGATTTCTGCGGGCCTTTAAAACAGAAAATCAAAGGAAGAGAGGTCCACCGTTTGGCCACTGCTGCAGAAAAGGAATGGTCTCCGTTCTGCTAGGACCGTTATGGTCCTAGCGGTGGCAAGCAAGAATTGATTTGACAATATGACAAGCATGATGACAGAGAAAGAACATGCATTTGCAGGAAAGGAGGGTAATCTGAGGTGTAGGAATTTTAGGACAATTGGTAGGACCTATAAGGCTACCCAATACCAAACAGGTAAGCAGTGAAGAGATCACAGAACTGGCAACACGTGATTTACTGGTCGATTTTGGAAAGCACTCATGCTACAGAATTTAAATCAAGTTGCAGTTGACTTAATATTTTGTCTGGGGATTCAAGATAGATTGAATTAGCACAGACAAGATGTGACTTAATAATAGTTTTCATGACTAGCATATGCCAAAAGTGATCAAGGATGGGGAAATTTTTTAGAAGACCTGTAATGAATTCCTTAGGAAATCAAGATATGGATGAATTACAGCTTTCATCACTAGCATATGCAAAAAAAGTGGTCAATAAATGGAGAATCTTTATTAGAAAGCAAAGGTTGAAGAAAGAGGTATCCATCACACAACGCGGTGCTGTCCAAGAGAACTCCTAAATTCCACACCATTGCCAAAGGATCTGGGGTCTGTCCATTTTATCTCACCATAAGGTGAATTGTGAAGTGAAGGTAATTAAGATTAAGATTTTGGTCAGGTGCATCCTAATAAAGTTGACGGCCACTGATCCCCTGACAATGTTGAGGGCCTATGAAAGGATTTGTCTTTTGATTTAAGAATCTTGTGCACTAGCTAGGTTAAAGATAAACATCATAAGAATGCATGTGAAATCATACCCCTGCTTGGTGGAGCAATTGTGCAAAGGGCAAAAGGATACATGTACATGTTGAACCGAAAGGATGACAAGATTGATCCTTGTGGGGTCTCATTGTTAATGCCATATGCCTTCGAAGAGTACAGAGGAGTACAGAAGAAGGATGACCACTTCTGAGCTCCCTTAAGTTAAAGATGGCGGAGGCAGGAAGACATCATTGTGAATGTTCTTCTACCTAGGAGAGGAGTGAAGGCTCCTCCAGGAACTCACCCCCTAGAATGCCCACTCACAGTCTGCCATACTCATAGTCACCAAGAACAGTCTGCTATCAAAATTCCTACAAACTGGACTGCCAGCATTCTGTTGTACTATTCCGTTTTGTATGTGCACAATCTAGTAATTGTATGACATCGCCAAGCTTTCCGGAACTTATGGTTGATTTTCCATGCACTTCCGAGGTCTTTAGCCAAGGCCGGATTTAGGATGTGAAGAGTGCACTCTAACTAATGTTAATGGGTTTGCTCTCATAACAAGTGAATGTGTCAAATTCAATGGATTATGAGTGGATGTGCATAGTGTTTAGTGGGTTAGACCAGAGGCTGTACAGAATCGCTTACACTACTTAGAGGAACGCAGGTATGTCCATTTTGTGGAAGAAGGGTATGTTCGTAAAGCAACCAATGGTGACGAGGGTTCTGGATGTTGCAATAGCTAATGAATGGCCTGTCCTGTCTCTGATAGATGTATGTGTGGGGTTCTGTCCTGTTGTACAATAGTGCACGGTCAGCTCTGTCAAGTACCATGCACCAGGGGTTAGACTAACGCATTTTATTGATGGTGTCCATACCACCGCAGTAAAATGCATAAGTCACGCATATATAAAGTTCCTATGGGGTTATGCAGTGCTGTGGTGAATGCAGCCCTTGCGTTGAGACTGCCGTACACAGCTGCAGCGCTCTGCCTGCCTTGGCAATGTAATAGGTAGCATCCTCCTGCTGCAGGCCTAAGGCTCATGTGAGACTCATGGGTCATTGCTGTGGTGACCCCACAGTCTTAGACTGCAATTGGAAACATTTGTTTCTACACAGAAAAAACGTAAACAAATAAACTGACAGAAGCGCCGGATCCAGCATTTCTGAGATTTTTGTACTATACATCCATATACATAACAACAAACAGCTCAGAATGTGGCAGCTTAGGAAGACAGCAGCCTGTGATCATGTTTCGCACACGTACCCTGAAGGTGAATGCAGGGCTTGAGTAACCCTAGGGCTAGGCTTAAAATCCAGAGATTGTGGATGTGATGGAGAAAAGATCAAATCTCTTGCTTCAGCTGCTAAAGTAAGTGACTTCAAGTGATGCTTCGTCAGTAAAACCATTCCATTTTCTTGATAAAGCGCCTAATGTGAATCCCATCTGGCATAGGGCGAGGGAAATTCAATGTGTTTTCTTCATTTGTCTCTTTGACGAAGGGTATTAGTTGTCGGTCCACAAAGCATAGTTGCTAAGCATTCTACACAATGAGAACCCCAAACATATAAATGGCAAGCAGCCAAAACCCGTTTTTTAATTGTACATGGCGGAAATAGCTCAGATGACAGCTCTGTCTTTTCTACCTCTATATACGTTGAATGGAAAACGGTATCCAATGCTATTGGCATCCCTGCGCATTAGCCTGACAGTTGCAGGAACCAGGAGATACAGTTGGCAGCAACAATAATCGATGTAAGGGGGATCGAGGGTGCTGCTAGTTAGGGATGCACTCATTGAGGCGCAGATATGCGAAAGAGAGCATCACTTGCAGTCACACGGGCAGCTGTAGGACAGTGGCTTCACAAGGAGGTGGAGGACCTTCCTGAAGGTTAGATCTGATGTGCTCCTGACCTGTGTTTTGTCAGAGTAGGAGATTCTTGTATTGTATTGTGATAGCATTTATATAGCGCTTACTACTCTTGACAAGGCGTTGAGGTGTTTTTTGGTGGGCAGCACACTACTCCACAAAAGCCGGGTTAGTGGCCCCTTCATTGTTTAATTTGTTTTGAAGGAATACAGCTCATACTTCAGTAAAGCATACTTGTGATTAAAGATTAATTGGTTATTGTCTTATGCTCTCAAGATGAAACCATGTCATTGATTATGTCTAAAATTGTATGAGGGTAACATGTATTTTATGGAATGGTTAAAATTAGATTCAGAGGATAAGTTGGAGTTATATATTAGGCGATTAATGAATGAGTTGGTTACAATAGTGGAGTTGTAAAGTCATTGTTGGTAGGAGATTCATGCTGGTGATATGTGAGGTGTGCAAGTGGATTAGAAAGGAAATCTGAAGCTGGTTATGGTCTAGGAGAGAAGGGTCATATAGGCCCCAAAGACAGAAGGCATTCGATAACTGGTGATTAGGAGGAATGGAGAAGTGAAGAGAGGTGGATTCAACTGCAATAAAGTTGAGTCCACAATTCTTAATTTCATACTCATCATATTCATATTGTACAATACTGAGGGCCAGATGTACCATGTACTGCTTGCAACATACTGGTCGCAATTTCCGACCAGGATTTTTGCGATCACTAAATATGTTTTGAACCGACCTATGCACAAATAGATTTGTTCCGAAAATTTTGATTCGGAGTGGGTGACACTCTAACTTACCTCATTAATAATAATGTTGTAGGTAGCAATTTCTTTTCTAATGTTTGTTTGAGAGTTAGAAGTGGTGAAGCTGTGTGCTGTGTTAGCTCAGGTGGTGGCCTATACAAAGGCATTTGAATAACGCAGCAAAGGATGGAGACCCAGTTGAGTGGATGGACGCTTCCCATGATTGGCTACAATTGATCCCTAGTACACTGAAGACCATGAAAAGCCGCTAAGAATATGAAGTAAATTGCAATGAGATGCGGACTCAGATCAACAAGATCCTCTTGTGGCCATTTGTGAAACGCAAATAGTACTATGGCACCCTTCTAAATATAATCTGTGCCGATCAGAGAGGAGACATTTCCTCACTGCCAGAAGATAGGCACTGAACAACACTGGGCAATTCACAGCTTCCTTTGATGGTCTGGTCAATCGATTACTCCAGGAGTAGACCAGAGCAGACCATCTCTGGGATTCACTAAACAGACTGAATGCCCAGGGTCCATTTTTGATAGTACTTCGCTACAATGCAACCGACGCACTAGGCTATTAATGCACATTGAAAGTTTGCATTTTTCGGCCAATGTACAAGTTACAACACAGAAACCTAAAACCTGAAGTCTTTTTTTTTTCCCCTATATGCTTATTTGCGGATTGGAAAAACACCTACACTCGAGTGGTCAGTTTCACTCTGAAGAGGTAGCACTGTGGATTCCAAAAACAGGTAGTGATTGCAAACAAGTCTAATCTTTTTTAATCAGGACCGGTGTATAAACGGCCACAACAGTGAACAAAACATGCTCCCTTTTTAGAAACAAACGACTTTGCAACAAGTTTGGCTGTGGTCTAAAGTTAGACAGTGCGAGCTAGGGACTTTGAGCCTCTCAAGGTCCCTTGTTCTCTCTGCTAACTTTAGACCACAGTCAAAAGAGAGAGAACGCTTTTGTTGTCAAATCCTCTAGTTTCCCCAATGTGGTAAGGCTCAGCTGCCCACTCACTGTCTCTTCGAGCTCACACATACATTACGCCAGGACTACATTACCTTATTCTTCTAATAATACCAGTATATCATATTCCATGCATATCATATCCCTATATTTAATGACCTCATGGATCAAACTATACCTGCACTAAACTATATATGTATGTAAAATCGGATGCATGCTTAATCCCTATAATTTAATTCCCCTTGCACAAAGCATCCCCTGTAATAAAAGGCCACTCTGGTTTGTGACAAGGGTTGTTTGCGTGTGGTGCAATGGGGACAGGGCTTGATGGACTGTTACTTTAGAATGGTGCAAAGATGTCCTTCCATTTGATTGGGACTCTTTTGTAATGCATTAAAAAGCTAAAAAAACAATAGAGTGGAATGCTACTAATGGTAATTCTCAAGGTTTGGGAAGCTTTAACTGAAGCATAGCCAACCATCTCTTTCTATAGACTCTGCCAAATCGTCTCTTTACTATATATCTTCCTGGTTTAAACACCTCTCTAATCAGCTGTCCGTCTATGCAGTAGCCAAATGTTTGAATGCCAAATTCATTAAAAAAAAATTTGCATTAAAAAACCCCTTAGGGTACAAATGCACAAGAGGAAAATGTGGGCTTTTGTTACTGGGTCACTGGAAGAGGAGCCTGGCCACAAGCTGCAGGGACAAGTTATCCTACGATGAAGGAAGCATAGTGCTGTGGACCTTGTCACTGCTACTCCGCCATTTCAGCCATTTCGAGTAAGCCACGAAGTAGAAGCCGTGAGTATGGGAAAGGTGCTAGTGCAGCCTCCTCCTACCTGTGGAACTTAACACAACAAGCTTACAGAGGGGCAGTTCTACATAGTAGGGGCCTCGTGAGAACTAAGGTTCATAGTAGGCTGGTTGGTCTGTGGAGCATGCAGTCTGGAACAAGTGGGCCCACCAAGGTATCGACTGGCGTGCTGATGGTGTCTGCAGGCATCACTGCAACTGGACCGAGGGTGGCATGTTACAAAGTTCAAGAGATTGAGGGAAGAGGTTGCCTGATTGCCTTGGATTTGGTTCTGTCCATTGCAAATTGGGGATAGATTAGGTGAGAGGTTTGACAATGAAACGTTCTTGGCAGCAGCACAACTTCCAAACTTCATGTCGTCAATCACTTCACGCCATCACTCACCTGGCTTCCACCGCCGGTCGTCCTCTGTGACCATGTCCACACCATTGAGAAGGTTCTCCCAGAATTCCTGCAGGTTGTCTGATTCCGGCAGCCTCCCTGCAATCCCAGCAATGACTATGTCCTCCATCTTGTGACTTTCTAAGGAGGTAATGGAGAAGAGGAAGTCAGGTTAGGAGAGGCAGGAGGTGGACAAGAGGAGGAAGGAGCAATAGCAAGTCAGAGAAGAGGAAATGAGGAAAGCAGTGTGCAAACAGGAGAGCACGAGGAGAAAACAGTGAGGGGGAAATAGTGGGAGAGAAGAAGCATGAGGAGGAAAGGATAACAATGGTGACAAGAGGTATGGTAGGAAAAGGTGGTGGTGAGAACAGGGAGAGATGAGAGAAATAAAAAAAGAACAAGAAAATGGAAGGATCGTAGAAGGAGGTCGATGAGGGATCGATGGAGGAGGAAGATTGTGAATGTAGGGAGGAGAGAAGGCAGCGGGGATAGAGAAGCCATGAGTGGCAAGGATGGAAGAGAGGGAGAAAACATTGATTTTTCAAATTAATAGATGTGCGTTCAGAACAGGGCTGTCATTAAACAAAACTTTTTTTTTTTTAAAGCATGCCAAAAATCTGATTGTTATCTGCCATAGGACCTGAGCTTTTCGTATCCCAATTACTTCTAGCATGATGAGACTGGGTTTTGTTATGCATCTGCCTCAGAGAAGGCGACACTTGTTGCTCCTGGAGAAGAAAACATTCCATCCTTTAGAGGGAAACATGCCATGCCAGAGAGCTCAGCATTACCCGCCAGAGAGCTCAGCATTACCCGCCAGAGAGCTCAGCATTACCTGCCAGAGAGCTCAGCATTACCCGCCAGAGAGCTCAGCATTACCCGCCAGAGAGCTCAGCATTACACGCCAGAGAGCCCAGCATTACACGCCAGAGAGCCCAGCATTACACGCCAGAGAGCCCAGCATTACACGCCAGAGAGCCCATCATTACACGCCAGAGAGCTCAGCATTCACTGCCAAAGAGGGCAACATTCTGCACTAGAACGGGCAACAATCAATCCAGGAGAGGACAACAATATGTCTAAGAGAGGGCAACATACTAACACCACGAGGGCAACATTATATCCCAGACAGAGCAAAATTCTATCCTAGAGAGGGCAACATGATAATTCAGAGGGGCAACTTTATATCACAGAGAGGACTACATTGTGCACCAGAGAGGGCAACAATCTTTCCAAGATAGGGCAACATTCTATCCAAGAGAGAACAACATACTAACTCAGAGGGGCGACGTTAGATTCCAGACATATATACTTTCTGTACTAGAGAAGGCAACATTCTATCCCAAACAAGGCAGCCTACTACCCCAGCCAGGGCAACAATCGATCCCAGAGAGGAAACGTTAATCTTAGAGAGGGCAATGTGATATCGCACAGAGGGCCACATGTGCCTATGTCATCCAACCTAGTAAAGCAGGCAGCACCATACCCGCTGGATATCATTGCACTTTGGAAGTAGTTAATTCTTTCATTCATTCGTCCATTACAAGCCTGGCCACTGTCTTTGGGTCCTTATTTCGGTCTTTCCCTCGAAGGATGAAAACATCAGACGCCCTTCACCATGTTAGCATCCCACGCTCGGCTAGCAAGAGAGACTGTCAAGTGTTTTCCACTAGGAGCAAATTGTCTGACAGAGACTAAAAGATGCCTCTGGTAAGGTGCTGGCCATGGGGGACTTGTGGCGTTCGTTGGCCAGGTCTTCGAGGGGAGGCTTGCAATAGACGCATGTCTGAGTTTCCCTACGACAGCAGCCGCGACCCACAGACGTATTATTCTGTCTGAGTGTTTCAAGTCCTCAGATTTCACGGCAGCATCCATCCGTTCGTCCATTTAGCGACCCAAGAGTATGTGCAGAACACTGTACCGGAAGAGACGAAGGAGCGAACCCACCGGGGAATGCTCCTGGGTGCATCTTGTACCCACTGGGTTACCCTACCTTGTTAGAAGGCGCACGTGGACCCAGTGTAGGAGCCTACACTGGGCACTCGCCATGGGAATGGAGAGGGACCACTCGCCACTGAAGAGCATAACAGGATATTCAGCAAACACAGTCATCTGCGGACTCACGGCATGTCGGCATCTTTATCCGGCGGATTACCGAACGGCATATATAGAAGGAGTTACATTTGTATTTTTGTGTATGCCTTTTGCGCACTCCCCGTGTACGTCCACGTGTCTGTGTCTGTAAGTGCCTGTCAATCCCGGCACTGCTGCAAACCTGGGAAGGAACTCTTCCCATAGCTGCACCGAGGCGAGGCTAAAACCAATCTGTTTACAATTAGGAATTGTAAATGCAAAAATGTTCTTCCAAGCACTTTACTGCCCTCCAAATGAAATGTTTTGTTGCAGAATTTTTAAATTTTTTAAAGGGTTCTTAAATATTTATTAATGATGTACAGTGAGAAGTTGATGATTGCTTTACTCGCCGATAATGTAGTGTTTTTCCTCTTGTTGTATGTTGCTATTTTTCAACTATTTTAATTGTATAATGGTGTGTTTAATTTTATGTGGCCCTCTTTGAGAGCCAAAACATAATAAACTTTTTGACTTTTGACTTTTGGCGGTGCACGGCGCCTGGGCGGACAGGGGCTCTCCGGGGCCGGGGGACGCAGCATCAGTCCTCGGAGGGAGCTAGCCAGGTGCTGAATACTCCTTCCTCGGGTCTGCCGCACTGGCAGCGGGACGGTCCACAGCGAGTCCACCAGCGGGGGCGCTGTCTCAGTGCTTAGCCAGCCCTACACACTTCTAGCAGCGCCTCCTCTCAGAGAGGCCAGGGGGTAAAGACTGCGCTTGCCTCCAACCTGGGCTAGTGCGGGAAGCGGTTCACGCGCTGATTTCTACAAGGTCCACGGCACACTCGGCCGTAAAGGTGCCAAGAGCCCTCCCATGATCTGCGCCTCTGTGTCCCGTCATGCATTCATCCCTCTCTGCTAAAGGGAGCCGTGTAAGACAAAACCGCTTCAGGCAACGGGCAGACGCGAGGTGCAGCTACGGCTTCCTTCTGGACATCAAGCAGCGAATATTATCTTAGCTTTGAGCCCCTTCACCCAGGCTGGCAGCTCGCAGCTTCTTCCAGAGACCCTCGCATCTCAGAGGTGCACATTATATCCCAGAGAGGACCATATTGTGTGCCTGAGAGGGTAAACAGCTATTCAAGAGGTCACAGGCCTTCCACAGAGGCCTTCGGATCCTGTAGCTGGCCTTCATGCCTCAGCCACTCACAGGACATTCACAGAGGCCTTCGGATCCTGTAGCTGGCCTTCATGCCTCAGCCACTGCAGGACATTCACAGAGGCCCTCAGATCCTGTAGCTGGCCGTCATGCATCAGCCACTCACAGGCCTTTCACAGAGGCCTTCGGATCCTGTAGCTGGCCTTCATGCCTCAGCCACTCACAGGACATTCACGGAGGTCTTCGGATCCTGTAGCTGGCCTTCATGCCTCAGCCACTCATGGTCTTCCACAGAGGCCCTCGGATCCTGTAGCTGGCCTTCATGCCTCAGCCACTCACAGGACATTCACGGAGGTCTTCGGATCCTGTAGCTGGCCTTCATGCCTCAGCCACTGATGGTCTTCCACAGAGGCCCTCGGATCCTGTAGCTGGCCTTCATCCCTCAGCACTCACAGGCCTTCCACAGAGGCCCTCGGATCCTGTAGCTGGCCTTCATGCCTCAGTCACTCACAGGCCTTCCATAGAGGCCCTCGGATCCTGTAGCTGGCCTTCATACCTCAGCACTCACAGGCCTTCCAAAGAGGCCCTCAGATCCTGTAGTTGGCCTTCATGCCTCAGCCACTCACAGGACATTCACAGAGGCCCTCGGATCCAGTAGCTGGCCTTCATCCCTCAGCACTCACAGGCCTTCCACAGAGGCCCTCGGATCCTGTAGCTGGCCTTCATACCTCAGCACTCACAGGCCTTCCAAAGAGGCCCTCGGATCCTGTAGTTGGCCTTCATGCCTCAGCCACTCACAGGACATTCACAGAGGCCCTCGGATCCAGTAGCTGGCTTTCATCCCTCAGCACTCACAGGCCTTCCACAAAGGCCCTCGGATCCTGTAGTTGGCCTTCATGCCTTAGCCACTCACAGGACATTCACAGAGGCCCTCGGATCCTGTAGCTGGCTGTCATGCATCAGCCACTCACAGGCCTTCCACAGAGGCCTTCGGATCCTGTAGCTGGCCTTCATGCCTCAGCCACTCACAGGACATTCACAGAGGCCCTCGGATCCTGTAGTTGGCCTTCATGCCTCAGCCACTCACAGGACATTCACAGAGGCCCTCGGATCCTGTAGCTGGCCGTCATGCATCAGCCACTCACAGGCCTTCCACAGAGGCCTTCGGATCCTGTAGCTGGCCTTCATGCCTCAGCCACTCACAGGACATTCACGGAGGTCTTCGGATCCTGTAACTGGCCTTCATGCCTTAGCCACTCATGGTCTTTCACAGCGGCCTGCGGATCCTGTAGCTGGCCGTCATGCATCAGCCACTCATGGTCTTCCACAGAGGCCTTCGGATCCTGTAGCTGGCCTTCATGCCTCAGCCACTCACAGGCCTTCCACAGAGGCCCTCGGATCCTGTAGCTGGCCTTCATGCCTCAGCCACTTACAGAACATTCACAGAGACCCTCGGATCCTGTAGGTGGTCTTCATGCCTCAGCCACTCACAGGACATTCACAGAGGCCCCGGGACCCTGTAGCTGGCCTTCATGCCGCAGCCACTCACAGGCCTTCCACAGAGGCCTTCGGATCCTGTAGCTGGCCTTCATGCCTCAGCCACTTACAGAACATTCACAGAGACCCTCGGATCCTGTAGTTGGTCTTCATGCCTCAGCCACTCACAGGACATTCACAGAGGCCCCGGGACCCTGTAGCTGGCCTTCATGCCGCAGCCACTCACAGGCCTTCCACAGAGGCCTTCGGATCCTGTAGCTGGCCTTCATGCCTCAGCCACTTACAGAACATTCACAGAGACCCTCGGATCCTGTAGTTGGTCTTCATGCCTCAGCCACTCACAGGACATTCACAGAGGCCCCGGGACCCTGTAGCTGGCCTTCATGCCGCAGCCACTCACAGAAATCCTAAGGCTGACCATCGTTTCTCAGATCCCCTGGTCTCCTTCACACAGGGTGAACCTTCAGGGCACAGACCTCAAAGGCTGCTCTCCGTGAACACGTCAGATCACTTGCAGACTTTCCTTCTGACGCCCTTGCTCACTCCCCCTCATCCAAAATCTGTCAGGCCCCCACCCTCTTCCTGATGGCAGTTCTCGCCTCTCTTCTGCCCTCAAGATGCTGGTGAGTAGAAGAACTTCTTATTTATTTATCTGATATTTTTACATACAGCCACTGCACCGCGTGACATTAGTGCACTTTACAAGTTTGACAAACCATACCAGGAATGCGTGAACTGAACCTGTAACAGCTGCGCTATCACGGTGCCGAGGGTGCGGTCTGGGCTGAGATAGGCATAGAAGGCAGCATTGTACGGGCTGGTGGAGAGTTCGCTAAGAGGAGGAGAGAGCACGTGCCATGGATAGATTCCACAGTGGGTGCAAACACGCAGATCTACCCAGATCTTAGTCGAAGTGTCCTTGAATAGGAATGGTTTTAAGACCCTTCTGAAGGAGAGTAAATCTGGCTGTTGTCTCAGGAAGAAGGATGGAGACTTCCAAAGACAAGTTGATACTCTGATGAATGTCTGTTCTGCACTTTTGTTTTAAATTATAATAGTGTGTTTTTGCTACTGGAATATCTGGATCCAGAAAAAAAAGTCATGAGATTGGCCAGGTAGTTGGGGCTTCCCTGGAAGCTGGTTTTGTGGGTATTGCCAATTTGAACTGTATGCTGGTCTCCAACGTAAGCCTGGCAAGGAATTAAGCAGGAGCAGTGCTTCATGTCTGTGTTTCCCGTACTTCGTAAGTTGTGCATGTGCCTCTACTCTGTGCACTGCTCCGGGGCCTTTGGTCTGGTCCACAACACATAATGCATCAAATAGGCTGTGTGGCCAGATGAACCCCTGCAGCTTCCCAGTCTCCCTGCCTGCTGCTGCCAGGGCCCATCCCTCTCATTTATCTTCCCTGATGTACAACAAGGGAAAGGTTTTAACGCTGAACAGCTTCGGGCCTGGCGCGGAGCTAGCATTTCCCACGATTCTGGTGAACTGTCTCAGTCGCTTCTGCTTTGTACAAGTATGTGCCCGCTGAATCCACCCATGCCAGTGTGAGTTCTTTATAAAAAACTAAAATAAAAAAACTAATTTAGGCGGCATCCACCTCTGACAATGTGATTTCTGAGGTTCTGTGAATTCTGAACCCGTGGGTTCCATTTTGTGTATGGCTGCCATTTTGTGGTTGCCCTCACATAGGCCGATGATTGTGGCTGAACTAGTCTTTTAAGGACATGTACACCTTAGCTCGAGTTCGTGCTGACTCCTGTTTGACCTGAGTGAACTGACCCTGTTGCCTGAAGCTGACCTTGTTAAATCAGTTTCTGCTTTTTAGCTGATCAAGATTAAGGATCAGAGCACAGGACATCATAAAGTTTTACTGCACACAAACATGCCTTATCCTACTTCTATCTGTTTCTGTTCCTTCTTTTATGGTCTGTTTATGATATGGGTTGTGGTCCTTTTATTATGGGTTTGTCCAGCTTGTGTAAGAAGGAATGTTAGGCATTTTGCATGCTTGCAAAAGCTAGGACTGCCCCTTACTTGTATGCTGAAGTTTGTAACCCTAAGCATATAAAAGGCCTCTGTTTTCTGTACTCTTCAGACTACCTCATTCAGTTGCTACGGCTTCTGTGTGACGTGGCCTCACTTATTAAATTTAATAAAGATGTCTTTTCATATTTTCAGCTTCTGTGCCAAGTTCTTTTTTATTAGTAAGTATTCCCTGAGCATGAAGATTTCATTTCTTCAAATGGCGCGGCCAATGTGGGCTTCATCAGAGAAGTGACTCTCTAAAGGAGTGATCTTGTCAGGAGACTGAAATCTACTGAGGAGGAGAGGATGGGGCTCTGCTACTTTGTGCACAAGGATTCTGGAGATTCTCTGTCTTCGCAGCCCGGTATATTTCTGATCTTCCTGATTTTGATCCTCCACATGATGTCACTCCTGACTGAGAACCTTTTTGGCGTGAGTATTCAAAAAAAGGACCGTTAGGTCATGTAGAACTTGACAGTTAGAATTTGGATAACCTTTTGATTAGTAAGAATAAGAAGTACAAGTGGGTCGCTCCCACGACTTTGTTTGGTTTCTTGGTTTTGATTTGGTTATTGCAATTACCAAAGCCGAGGGTCTCGTATATTTGCGAGTATATCGTTTTTGATAACCCCTTGAAGTTTGAAGGTAGATTAGTGAGCTGTAAGATGCCTGGTCTTAGCAAATTTAGGACTGTAACTTTGGAACTTGGGAATTTGTGTTGGCCAACTTTGGATTTGTATAGGTTTGTATATGCGAATTGCAATTTGTGTAGAACAGGTAATGAGGAGAATTTTCTCTATTTGGTTTAGTTGAACGTTGCACGTACGAAAAGTACATTAAGCACTACATTGATTATAATATTGTATATTTTGCAATATTTTTGGCATGCCTGTTTAAAACCTCACATAAGAAGAATGTGTGGCTTTATTTGGAAGGTACCATAGTGTGATGTGAAATTAATTAGCCGGCTCTCCTAGAAGGAATACTTAAATAGGTTTAAGTATACAAACATATTTCTTCCTTGGTGATTCTGTAATCCCCAGGGAATTAAAATAGGACATAATACATATAAGGATCCTTTGTTCTGCGCAATGTTATGAAGGAAGATATGCAGAACGATTTTTTGGTGTTCTGCTGGCCAAAGCTAGTGAATTGAGTGTATTTTCGCTTCTTGGACATACATCAGTCTGTTGGGCTGTTTTTGCAGTCTTTTGAAACACAATTGAGAAGCGTTTCTTGTAAATATGACTTACAACTAGTATTTACAAATGGTTTGGTTTAAGTACAGTCTGTGGGCTGCCCTTTGTTTTTGTTCTGAGTATTGGTTTGTGGGTTAAATGTGTGTGTAAATGTCTATGTGGTTTTCCCATTAGTGCAATTTCTGTAAGTGAATAGCGTTGGCGCTATTTATGAAATGCATGGCTAAAGCACGCCGTATTGTGTGTCCTGAGTGTTTCACCCCTTTCTGTTTATGTCTGAAATAAGGGATGCAGCTTGCTTTTATATGTGGTATTATAAAAAATTATTGGGTTTATTAAAAATAATTATTACATTATGAAAAATAATTATTAAAAATAAGTGCTACAAAATTCGTTTTTACTATTCATGAAGCTTAATGCTCATACTGTGACCTCCTAGCATTATAATTTAATTTGAGTTGTGTTGCACTGCATAATGAAGACATTAGCATATGACATCTCACTTAGCGAAGGCGTAAAAAACTCATTTTTCTAAGGATTTGCATGAGATATGTCTGATGTCTAATATCTGTATTGTGTAAAGAACATTCTGAGGATGATTAATATGTAATATACTTATAGGATATTTATTTTTAAGTGCCCCAAATATCAAAGTCGATTTTTTGAATTTTTTCCATTTATAATAGCTTTAAAGTGCTTTTAGGCTTCAGTGAATGCATACATTTAGGTATAATACAAATTTGCAGGCTGTCCTCATTTGGGGTTTGCTTTCAAATGGCCCAGTGAGATTCATTTAAGGTTGATGAAATAAGTACCATTGCAACAAGCACTTGTTCTAAAACTGGTATGTGTGTTATTAGGTTCTGTGAATTATTCACAGTAAATGTTGTTTAATAATCTGGAAACAGAGATAATTTTTTAGCGCCTAAAAAGGAGACATTATTTTTCAAAATAGAGTGAATTATTGCAGGTTAGGAGGAATTAGGAAGGCCTTTTGCCTTTGTCAGCCTCAGAATGAGCAGAGGGTGGGGGCTAGTAGAGCTGCAGAGGCTTGCTCAAGTCGCGCTGAGGTGTTATCTTTAGTTCCCCTGTAAACAATGGAAGGAGGCTGTCATGTTGACATTTGTGATCTTTTAAATTAGGGCCTTGTCTCTGTGAAATGCAGAATGACCTTGCTAAACAGGCCTCTAAAAGGAAGGGTTTCTGGTTTCTCCACAAAATTAAAGAACTTCATTCCAAAGGGAAAATATGAAAAAGGTTTCTTTGAAAGTCCCAACACATGCTAAATGCTCTGCAGAAATGATATATTTGTATCTCTGCCTCTAAAAAAATAATGTCTGCTAGTTGCTTTTATTTGACCGAAAATGAAGCATTGCATTGAGTCTTAGACAGAAAATAAGACAAAGCTTTTTATTGAAATTTTGAAGGCTACATGCCTAAGTGAGAATGATTTTCCAATTAAGAATGATGTTTTACAGTGGAAATTGTGGCCCAAAGATAACATGGAGTGTCAGTGAAAGAATTTTACTTTTGGAAAGTTAAAATGGCTTAATGTTGCAAGCTGACTGACAAGATGGTAACAGTTAAGTAATGGACATTTATTTTTGTGTCTGTTCATGTGTATTATGTTTTGTCTTCTGATTAAAAGGTATAATTGATGTCTGTTTGTTATGAGAAATGTCTCTCTTTTGTGTGTTGTGTATTTTTTTTTGCTTTTGCCCACAGACCATTCATGGATTGTTCTGGGTAATTTTAAGGCTGACAAGACACGTGAGTTTGATTGGTTAAAAAGGGATGTGTTTATGCGTAGCCTTGGGGAAGAAATGTTCATGTGTTTTTTTTAATGTTTGTGTATTTGGTCCTATCATGAATTGTTCCTGCGGGTCCTGTGTGTCAGAAGAGACATAGTGGGTTGTATTTGACAGCCAAATGTCCAATAAATGGTGATTTGCTGTCAAAAGGAGGGTGAGGATTTTAAACCTGACAAATTAAGCAAGCCCAAATATTGCGTTTTGGGCTGCAGGTTCACAGTGCATAAAGTAAAGGACTTGAAGTGTGTGCGTCGCCGCTCATTTACATATGCTATTGTCTTGTCTATGTTTTTTGTGCTTGATATACAGCAAGTATATCTGATGGCTTGACATGTCCGTTTTGTGCGTTTTTTTGCATGTTTTTTGTTTTATGTTGTTGTTTTTGATACTATTACAAGTTTACCTGTGTTGTGAAGGGATATACATGACGATGTGTATCCTGCAAACAGTTGGGTAGATTTGCTTTGACAGTAAATTTCACAGAAAGACAGACAACACTTCATCAGTGTATGTCAAATTTGGCTTTAATGGTATTTGAAGTAAAATAAAAAAGAGATATACAGAATCAAAGTGTGTCACATGCTGTTAGTCACGTACTGCCCCTCCCCTTAAGGAACAGGCAGCCCTACATTTATGTATCCTGATTGGAAGTAAGGATAAAATTATAGATTTGTGACTCTTGTACATGGTGACCTAATTTCTATATCACATTAGTCAGTTTTGTTCTGCTTCCTAAGTAGTGTATGGCTTTGTACCATAAAGGAAACAAGGTTTCATTTTCCCCTGAAAAAAGGAACTGGAACATTAGCTGAGATTACCGTATATGGTTTAGCGGCCAGCGGTAGAGCTAACATCTCTGAACTATTTTTGATTTTTGTTCACTCAAGTAATTTATTGTTCTTCCTATAGATGTTTCTTTTTCTCCCCTGACCGATGTCACATCGTGCCTAGCGTTTGGGGATTTTAACTGTGACCTAGTCCCATTTCTCTTTTCCATATTCCTTTCACTAGTCAGCCTTTATTATTGTAGGTGTATTGTTCAGGTTCACACTTCCAGATTGCAGTAATGTACTAGGAACCCCCTATATTATGTATAATTCCCTTTTGTATGACCAGACTGTTTTTAAGAATTTTCTTTAGGCCTACCTCGATGTTTTCCAGTCTGACCGTCATGGTAATGATGGACTGGTTAACTGACTCAATGCTATTATAAGACAAGTTTTCACATTTTGATCATTAGCCTGTGTATTGCATAGTGCACTTGATGCACAGTTATTAAAAGGGAGGTATCTACATGTCCCTGATAATCTGTATCATGTGATTTCTCTTTTGAGATGTTCTAGATAAGGAATTTAGGAACACCTAGACTTAATCATTGAGAGAAAAAATGTGTTTACCCCATTAGACTATGTGTGAGGACATCCATTTAGATAAAATTCTCATATAGTTATCTACCCTTAGATGGTAGAGGATATGCTCTCACATAGAAACCCAATTGAAGAAATTGGAGGCACTGTTTTGCTTATTGCCTTTGTCTTTGTATTCTATGAGAATGACAGTGTGTTCTAGACCAGAATTGTCTCATGGCGTATGGCCACTCCCTCGCAGATTGCAGGCCACCTGCTTGCAATCCTCTTGTTAAAAACAAACTGTTTTTGTACTAAATTGAAGGAAAATAACAAATGTGTCCCATTTCCTACGTCACTAGGTTCTGCGAGATTCAGTCATAATAACCTGCGGACCTTTGATGAAAAGCTAATTCCCATCAGTGACAGTCTCAGCACCCAGAAAAGCAGCAAGGCTGGACAGTGATCACCAGAGCGCCATCCATGGTATCTCCACAGAATCGTACTTGCTCCATCAGATGGCATTGGACATCACAGAACCAGAATTTCAGCGCAAAAGAGCGAAAGAGAAGGATTAATGTTGTTTTGAGGCTTCAGCCTTCCACCTGTCATGTGCTGGCAACCTCTGACAGTGTGCAGTCCCTTGAGCCCCTTGGCCTGAGTTTTAGCCACACACCCCCCCCCCCCCTTTTCCTTTGCTCCAACGGAAGTGCAGTGCACCGGAGGATCCAAGATTGCAAAGAGCACTACATTATGGTGCTCATGAAAGAGCAGCCTGAGCGTTCTCTGACACTGAGTAATGAGTGTTGGAGCCTGAGAAGGTAGACCCGGATCTGCATAAAATGATCTGTGCCCTTGATCAATGGAGAGCACACTATATGTAGTGCCTGCCGCAGAGAAGAGATATTGGTGTACCGCATTGAGACATTGAGACTGTCGAATGAGCTGTGAGTGTTTGCCAGGAGGGCAATCCGACGGATACTGAGAAGGACCATTTTCATGAAAGGCCTGAATGAAGAGGCCCATGCGGAAGAAAACAACAGATGAGGATTTGATGAACAATAGAAGCCTGCCGGAGAGGCTTGGACGGACTCTGGGTATTTCCCGTGCGATTGCATAAAATGGGTGTTAGAAGACTGATTTTTGCTGTTTTGCTGGCATTGTTTTAAAGTAGTATTCTGTTTAGTAAAAGCAGAATAAAGTCCATTCCCTGTGGAAGAGTATCCCTTTTCACCTCAGAGCATTGTTGAGGATCACCACTGTTTCACCTGAACATATAACAAGTTACTGAAATGCATAGGAGCCCTAAAAAAATTTTACTAGATAATTTTAGGATTTGCTTTCTGCTTAGAGTTGTGAAAAATGATAATTTTGTTTGTAATAGTGGTCATTACTTTCTCCTGTTGTCCATATGTTCTTAATAACATGTTTTCTAGTATTTTTAAGCATGACGTTGTCTTTTGTGGGTTGGATTGTTTTTGCTACCCAATTGACATCTGTACCCACCTCCCAACCTATGTCTCTTCCTACTACTACTTCTTCGCATTCTTTCCATATTTTACCTGAACATGAACTGGTTAGGAGGTCAGAGTTTACTAATAATTCCTTTTTTACAGCTTCAGCATCAACACCAGTTAGTAATGAACACCACTAATTGTTGGGTGTGTGGGCTTATGCCACATACTACAGATAGAGGTATTCCCTATTTGGTTCTGTCATTTAGTTACAATGGGTCTGTATGGGCATATCAGACGATGTTTATTTATGCCAACGAAGTCTATCCCTTGCGTTCCATGAAAGATAACTCGAGTAATAATGCCTTAGTGAAGGGAATAACGGATAATATTGACATCGATGCAGATACAGACTGAGTGATTGCCTATGTACGGGCAAAAGGAGGGTCTGAGGTTCTGTGAATTCTGAACCCGTGGGTTCCATTTTGTGTATGGCAGCCATTTTGTGGTTGCCCTCACATAGGCCAATGATTGTGGCTGAACTAGTCTTTTAAGGACATGTACACCTTAGCTCGAGTTCGTGCTGACTCCTGTTTGACCTGAGTGAACTGACCCTGTTGCCTGAAGCTGACCTTGTTAAACCAGTTCCTGCCCTTTAGCTGATCAAGATTAAGGATCAGAGCACAGGACATCAAAAAGTTTTACTGCACACAAACATGCCTTATCCTACTTCTATCTGTTTCTGTTCCTTCTTTTATGGTCTGTTTATCATATGGGTTGTGGTCCTTTTATTATGGGTTTGTCCGGCTTGCCTAAGAAGGAATGTTAGGTATTTTGCATGCTTGCAAAAGCTAGGACTGCCCCTTACTTGTATGCTGAAGTTTGTAACCCTAAGCATATAAAAGGCCTCTGTTTTCTGTACTCTTCAGACTACCTCATTCAGTTGCTACGGCTTCTGTGTGACGTGGCCTCACTTATTAAATTTAATAAAGATGTCTTTTCATATTTTCAGCTTCTGTGGCAAGTACTTTTTTATTAGTAAGTATTCCCTGAGAATGAAGATTTCATTTCTTCATTTCTTAAAAAAAAACTAAAATAAAATGATAATCAAAGCAATTTACATAGCAGAGTTCCAGAAATGAGTGAAGTGGGTCTTAGTTAAAGGTCGGAGACTCGGAGGAGAGAAATATATCCGTTGCACACAGCAAAAACAAACATGTATGTGCATTCTTTGGGAAATAAAATCTCATTCTTTTCCTACCTACTCGAGTTCTATTTCTAAACCTTCTCGTTTTAGGTCTGTGTGGAGATTCCGTTGGGGTGTTCACACCGTCCGATGCTGAAAGCATCCCGTTCTAACAAGAGTCAGACACTCCTCACCCCAGGAGAGGGACATGTTTATTATGCATCTCACTCGTAGGCACTTTAGAGTTACAGGGAACGCTAGTAGGACTAAACATGTATGTGGCGAGCCTCAGTTAAAGGAGAGCTATTCACCATTAGCTTACATTGGGAAATAATAATAACATACCACGATCTGCCAAAATGTGCTAAAAAGATCAACTAAAGCATGCAGAGCCACTGCAGCAACTCACATTAGGGATGTCGATACAACCAGAAGCCACCAATCATTCCCACATCTTCCATTCACCAATCAGCGGCCGAGCTGTGGTAGAGGGACACAGGAGAGCCAGGACATCCGTGCTCCACAGGGAGTAGTGTCCTCAGGCCCTGTCTTGGTGGGAGCGGTGTCTTCATAGCTTTAGGGCCTCCTCCAGAGTTTACAGACACATTCGAGTGTGGTCAGTTTCTTTAAATACTTTTCATCCAACCAGGAATGCAAGTTGTCATTGTAGGAGCCCCGCAGAGATTGGGGAAGGACTGAAGACTTCCTCTCCTAATGGAGGGGTTTAGTCCCCAGACCTGTTGAAGGGGTAAACGGATAACACCGGGCTCTTTGGTATTAATGTCATTGACATCGTGGCCTGATTCCGTCCCGCCTCCCCATTTGTTGTCCTTCATTGTAAATTAGGATCAAGATGGCGGAATGCAAGGTAACCGGTCTAAAGATGTCCATTGATTCTGGTTTGCCTCGACTAATATCGTCTATAACCAAGTGAATAAAATACTTTTATCTGTTTCACTAGACACCGTTAGGGCTATTTCAGGTGTATTCCACCCTGATGTAATGTGCAAATGAACACAGGTGGCATTAATACACTTGCTGAAAACTTCGAGATGATTCCCTCCTGAGCCTTACAGGTGCTCTAGAGACTGATGCTAATCATAGGCGCTGCTCACACCATTAGTGGAAAACAACTCTAGGAAATAGCAAGGCGCCAAAGAGCGCTCTGCGAAATCAATAAAAGACATCAAAATAACAGAGGAAAACAAGAAACAACTCCAGGGTTACAAAGACTTCAAAGTTGGAAAACAAGACAGTCAGGTCACACAATATTTGAACTCCAAGAAAATGTCCATATTGTGTAGATTGAATAAAATAATTACAATGTACTTATTAAGTCTAACAAATTGCAGTAAACTAGCCATCACAATGCAAAAAAAAAAGGCCAAGGTAATCTTAGTCTGACTGAGCATAAAACCAGAAGAAAGTAAGAAGAAATGGGTTTCCATTTTATGAAATTAATAAACCATTGTTTTCACTGGGGGCAGAAGACTGGTTCTTAGTAATATACAATTTTTAATCACAACCCCACCCTAGAATGACTATGCGTAACAATGTATTTTAAAACTAGCTTGAAATGCAAAAAAAAAACTACCTGTATCAAATTGTGCAATTATTATAGAAATGAATGATTAGCAGAACCAATTATTATTGAAACATAAAAGGAATACAAAAACAAAACACCTATGAATACATACTACCAGGTTCAAACAAATGGTTACTTAGACTAAAGTACTGACATTTCAGGCACACGTGAACAAGGTCTCAGCAATTGAAGACAGGAATACACTACTAATGCAGTACAACCAAGCATGGCTAGGGCTTTGTTTCATTGATAGGGGCACAGTCAGAGGGACCACTGTCATTGTCTGAATCACTTGACTCTAGAAAAAAACACAAACCTTACAAAGAATCTACCACAAACGATTCAAAAAGAACAACTTAATGGCATCGCACATTCACATTCCAGCAATCAACCTGCCCTGCCCTCCCAAATCCAGAGAGGTTCCTTCTGACGGAAGCTTTACTCTTTATCTCCGCCTAGAAACCAGATCCCATTTGGAAACTGATTAGTTCTTAATGAAACACATCTTACTAGCACGACAACAGCTAGCTGACGATCATGGACTATAACAAGCATCATCAGCTTTTAAAGATGGGTTTCATGGTTCGTGTCCAGAAATTGAAATTGTTAAAGATAAGATAACTATCTTAAGCATGGTTTGATAAATTATAGTACTCAGAAAGCATGGGTCATCCTATATGACTTAAAGTGGCATTTCATCCAATCAAACACCATCTATAGGAGACTGAACATAAAACCGGCTGACAAAGGCAATTCCAGAGCGCTAAAACCATTACTAATTATATAAAATAATGTTTAAGAGTACTAGCAAACACTATACTTTAGAAACAAACTTCTCTGCTGCCCTTATACAAGATACCCAATATCACATGCTAGAGTTGACTAAGAAGACCCTTGTATTAGGCTGTGTTTTCTCTCCCAAACTCCTGGCGTTTTTACAATTCCAAAAGACCACCAGTTATCCCACATTTCTGGTAGGTCATTATTATGCATCTTTAACCCTATTCTGGATCACTTTCATTTATATCAATTTCCTATTTTTACATTTTGAAAATCGACTCTTCAATAAAGACACTACTTTAATGACCACTACTTCAGACATACTGTTTTAACTGAACCATAAGGTACTTGCTAGAAACTTCTATTACATGCTTTCGGAGTGACACGTCTGGTCTCACATGCGTGTCAGGCCATTCAGGGTACCTGCAGATTTAAGGTTCAATTGTGGCACATTGATCATTAAAAGATGTCATATCCTTCACAAATGTTTACTACCAGAAAAAGAAACGAACTGGGAAGCACCCCATAGGAATTACCAGATGGCGAAGTAAATTTAAGCATACCGCCCATTACTTTTTTATTTTCCCCAGTACAACATCCTAAGTACAATGGATAGGCCCAGACATGGGTCCCATGCTCACTGTGCCATAGGAGCCTAGCTACACCCTACTGAGGAGGCCCAAGTAAGCCAGTCTGGGGTTAGTTGGTTTTTTGTTCAGAGGGAACCTAGCCTGGCAGTTCGGGCTGGACTATTCCTATTGTGTTGTGGGGGAAGATGGACTGGGATGCTGCCCTGAGTTCTTACAAGTGGCTGAGATTAATTCAAGCATTCCACTCATCGCTTTTCTGTTTTTCTCAGTACTACACCTTAAATGTGCCGGTATGCCTAGGTATGGGCACAACGCTAACTATGCCGTAGGACTCAAGCCACAACGTAATGACAAGCTGAAACCAGCCTTGGATCGCTTGTGTTCCAGTTCAGAGGGGACATAGCCTGACACTTCGGGCTGGAATGTCCTACTGCTGCTGGACATAGGCTGATTTGGATATTGCAGGATGGGGAGGACACATTAGGTGCAAAAGCCAAGCAGGAACTTTGATGCAAGTGCGACAATAAGACTGCCCGTATCTTAAGAATATGGACAACAAGAGATACCATTGAAGATTTGTGAGTAAATGTGCTTACTCTGATATCTTTGAGTATCTTTAGAAAACTGGAGAGCCTATGCCCTATATCTAATAAAGGGACATGGTCCAACAAAGTCCTGACAAAAGCCAATAGACCCCAAAGGGCAAAAAGGCTGAAACATGTAGACCGCTGTCGTAAGGTGTGAAGGATCAGTTATTCATCCCCATACATCGCCTTTCTTTTTAACCTTTCCCCTACCCCAACACACATTAAAGTTTTTATATTGGCGTAGGAGCAAATTTTAATCTCCATTTAACAGATCCCACTTAATTCTATATCCAGATACTTTCCCTCCTGGTGAAGGTGTTACCTACTCGGGCCATCCTCATGTCCAGGTAGGGGACCAGGTGATAAAGCTAACCACTAGGACACACAAGTGGAGATGATATACACCACAAGCTAGAACTAGTGGGTGAGGGTCTCCTAAAATAAAAATGCAACGAAGGGACGAAGTCTTCACACTTAAATGAGCCAACATGAACATGGCATGTTTTTCAGGCCAGTTGGGTCAACATCCCAACCATGCAGTACTAAGATCAAGTTGCGGATAACATAGACTAATGACATATTTATGATCTGGATATCGACTAATGCGGATCCCTCCAATCCATAAGTGTGGCACAAAGAAAGGAATCTACATTTGACTTTCTCTGTAATAAACCAATCAGTGCATTCACTGCCCGAACCTACAACTCATACAAGAAATGCATCACGTTTGTTTTGTTTTCCAAGTCTACATGTTAGGACTGTCTTCTGTTAAAAAAACATTCAACATTACAAACATCCCATGGATAACCTTGTTTTTTGTGAAGTTCCCAATGATATAGAGGACTTTCTATAAAAAAACATAATTTCTGGGAAATCACAATTACTGTGTTGATAATTGCTCTGATGCACACGTGCAAGTTGGTCTATTAAAAAAGCATGCAACATATGCAAGCTAATGTCATAACTGTGAATCTCTGGTTAAACTTAAAATAAAGTGAACTGACCAGAGACTGTTGTTGTGACCACTATTGGGGTCAAAAGTAATAAGATAAAAAAATGGACAACACAAAATAGAGTTGCTGGAGATTGCCCTTTCTGCAGGGTCACCCCCAAATGTTTTGCAATCCATCTCCTCACCTTTTTACTGAATTTGTTTTTGTTGATTTTAGGACTCTTGGGCAGGTGAACAACCTTTACAACGAAACTTTTACAACGCACTACCATTACAACGCGGTCATTACAATGCAAACCATTACAATGCATTGCGCTGGGGGGCGCTCTAGGATAGGGAATAAGTTTAATTTTCTATCCAACACCTTCCCTAGTGTCCACGGGGACTGGAGTTGGAATAGAAAATTAAACTTATCACTATCCAGCACCTCTAAGCGCTATGCGTTGTAAAGGTTTGCGATGTAAAAACCGCGTTGTAAAGGCAGGCATTGTAATATCCTGCTTTGTAACGTCATACATCCCTCTGGGCACTATACCACTGCTAACTAGTGCTAAAGTGCATGTGCTCTCTCCTTAAACATGGTTTGATTGACTTATCCACAACTAGCATATTTAATGTACTTATAATTCCCTAGTAAAGTGCACTACATATGGCCAGAGCCTATTAATGAATGGGCCTGCAGCACTGATTGGGCCACCCACTTAAGTAGCCCTTTAAAAAATGTCCCAAGGCTGCTACTGCAGAGCCTTTGTTGACAGTTTACACTGCCATGTTGACCTGGCGAGTTAAACCACTTTCCAGGCCCAACCCTTCCTTTTTAATACATATAGGTCACCCCTTGGGTAGGCCCCAGAAAGCCCAAGGGCAGGGTGCAGTGTATTTAAAAAGTAGGACATGCACTTTTATGTTTTAAATGTCCTGGTAGTAAAAACCTCTCAAATTAATGTATCTCTACTGCAAGGCCTATCTCTCTCGTAGGGTAGCATTGGGATTACCGTATTACATTTTATAGGTGTAATTTCCAATTGGGAAGAGATCGGACCCCCAAGTTTGGTGTCTCTGGTTTTAACAATTTAAAATCACAACTTATGGTTAAGTTGAATTTTAAATTGCAATTCTGAAAATAAAATTTATAGAAAGTTGGCATTTTCTTACTTTAACCATTTGGTGCTTCTGTCTATGCATTCGCTCTAGAACGCTACACACAAAGGGAGCTTAGGTGTGACTGATGGACCAACCACATCCTGATGGGCCATCCTGGGCAGGAGCTGACACTTATACCTGAATAGGCTGCGTCCTGTCTCCACATAAAGTGCAGCATACCCCCCTGTAGTGAGTAAGAGGACAGGACAGGAAAGGCAGGGACTCTTGCACTTCAAATGCCTCTTTTTGAAGTCTCCCCCACTTTAAGGCATAACTGGGTTTAAGTATTGGACCTCAGACACTACCACTTCAGTACACTTCTGGGCCTATGGATATACTGCCAGGCAGAAGGACTGTTGTGCTGCAGAAAGGACTGTCACTCTGCTGGACTCCTGCTCTGCTGTGTTGTGCTGACCTGCTGACTGCTGCCCTCTTGCCTAGGAGTGAGAAGGACTGGACTTGCATCTCTCCAGGCTGTTTTCTGCACCCTCTGTAACATAAAATGCATTTAGGATGTATTATGATGTAACTGTTCATGTTCCTACGATCATAAAATGCACATGGGGTTGTTTCTACTACTCCTACCATAGAATGCACATGGTGTTAATTCTGCTCCACCTGTCATAGAATGCACATGATATTGTTTGTGCTTTTCCTATCATAGAATGCACATGGGATTTTTTCTGCTTTATCTGTCATAGATGCATATAGGATTATTTCTGCTTTTCCTGCTGTCATATAATGCACATGGGATTGTTTCTGCTCCTCTTGCCATAGAATGCACATGGGTTTGTGTCTGCTCCTCCTGTCATAAAAGGTCCATGGTGACTGTTTCTACACCTCCTATCATAAAATACACAGTGACATTGTTTATGCTCCTCCCATCATAGAATGCACATGCGATTGTTTCTGCTCCTCTCTTCAATGAATGCACATGGCGATTGTTTCTGCTCCTCCCATCAATGAATGCACATGGCGATTGTTTCTGCTCCTCCCATCAATGAATGCACATGGATTTGTTTCTGCCCCTTCCATCATAGAATGCACAGGGTGATTGTTTCTGCTCTTCCCATCATAGAATGCACAGGGCAATTGTTTCTGCTCCTCCCATCATAGAATGCACATAGGATTGCTTCTGCTCCTCCTATCATGGAAAGCACAGGGTAATTGTTTCTGCACCTCCCATTATAGAATGCGCAGGGTGATTGTCTCTGCTCCTCTCACCATAGATGCATAGGGTTCTTGTTTCTGCCCCTTCCATCATAGAGTGCACAGGGTGATTGTTTCTGCCCCTTCCATCATTGAATGCACATGTTCCTGTTTCTGCTCCTTCCATCATATAATGCACAGGGTGATTGTTTCTGCCCCTTCCATCATTGAATGCACATGGTCCTGTTTCTGCCCCTTCCATCATAGAATGCACAGGGCAATTGTTTCTGCTCCTCCCATCATAGAAAGCACAGGGCAATGTTTTCTGCTCCTCCCATCATCGAAGGCGCAGGGCAATTGTTTCTACTTCTCCCATCATTGAATGCAGAGTGCAAATGTTTCTGCTCCTCCCATCATTGAATGCACATGGTCTTGTTTCTGCCTCTTCCATCATAGAAATCAGAGGGCAAATGTTTCTGCTCCTCCCATCATTGATTGCACATGGGATTGTTTCTGCTCCTCTTGCCATAGAATGCACATGGGTTTGTGTCTGCTCCTCCTGTCATAAAAGGTGCATGGTGACTGTTTCTGCTCCGCCTATCATAGAATACACAGTGACATTGTTTCTGCTCCATTCATCATTGCATGCACATGGCGATTGTTTATGCTCCTCCCATCATGGAAAGCACAGGGCAATGGTTTCTGCTCCTTCCATCATATATTGCACAGGAAAAAAATTTCTGCTCCTCCCATCATTGAATGCACATAGGAGTGTTTCTGCTCCTCCCATCATTGAATGCACATAGGAGTGTTTCTGCTCCTTCCCAGCATGGGGTTGTATCTGCTCTTCTCATCATAGAATGCACATGTGATTGTTTCTGCTCCTCCCATCAATGAATGCACATGGGGTTGTTTTTGCTCCGCCTATCATAGAATGCACATGGGATTGCTTCTGCTTTCCTGTCATAGATCCATATAGGATTGTTTCTGCTACTCCTGTCATAAAATGTAAATGGTATTGTTTCTGCTCCTCCCATCATAGAATGCACATAGGATTGCTTCTGCTCCTCCTATCATGGAAAGCACAGGGTAATTGTTTCTGCACCTCCCATTATAGAATGCACAGGGCAGTTTCTGCACCTCCCATCATAGAATGCGCAGGGTGATTGTCTCTGCTCCTCTCACCATAGATGCATAGGGTTCTTGTTTCTGCTCCTCTCACCATAGAATGCATAGGGTTCTTGTTTCTGCTCCTCTCACCATAGAATGCATAGGGTTCTTGTTTCTGCTCCTCTCACCATAGAATGCATAGGGTTCTTGTTTCTGCTCCTCTCACCATAGAATGCATAGGGTTCTTGTTTCTGCTCCTCTCACCATAGAATGCATAGGGTTCTTGTTTCTGCTCCTCTCATCATAGAATGCGCAGGGTGACTGCCTCTGTTCCTCTCACCATAGAATGCATAGGGTTCTTGTTTCTGCTCCTCTCATCATAGAATGCATAGGGTTCTTGTTTCTGCTCCTCTCATCATAGAATGCGCAGGGTGACTGCCTCTGTTCCTCTCACCATAGAATGCATAGGGTTCTTGTTTCTGCTCCTCTCATCATAGAATGCATAGGGTTCTTGTTTCTGCTCCTCTCACCATAGAATGCATAGGGTTCTTGTTTCTGCTCCTCTCATCATAGAATGCGCAGGGTGACTGCCTCTGTTCCTCTTACCATAGAATGCACAGGGCGATTGTTTCTACTCCGCCTATCACAGAATGCACATGGGATTGTGATTTTGCTCCTGCTACCATACATACACATGGGATTGTTTCTACTCGTCCTATCATAGAATGCACAGGGTGATTGTTTCCAGGGCAGGACTGGGAACCGAAACCGGGCAAACAAAGACAGACTTTTTCATTTTACCGGACATAATATCTTCTAATTTCTTCGCAGCGGAAAACAATAACCTATTTTACTGGTACAATTTTTCAATCTCACTTTATAATGATGACAAATTTGAAGCTGTCTGCGTATCTTTATTCGAGAAATGATGGTACAATCCTCTAACATCTATAGCCACCAGTCCTCCACAGTTTTCATGACACTAAAAGAGCCAATTATGAATGAGTCTTACTTAATATTCATCATAATACTATGAGAGTAATGAGTCTTAATACTTTTACATCTCGCGATACTCCTAACTCTGTAAAAACAAACAGTGAACATATATCCACTTCACTAAGAGGTGACATTACATCTTTTAATCTCAAAACCCAACCCAAAGTTATCTTCTGTCTACCTGTATTAAATATATTGAAATGGTAGCCAAGGGTGTACCAGAAAAACAATAAACCGCTTTCAACCACAGCCAACCAACATGCACCTAAATCAATACCCATCTTAGCATCATAATGAAAAGAAAGATGATGTTATTGCCATCACACAGCTAAAAGTCAATAATTCATCCAAACTACACTCAACCAACAAACTTTCTCAAGAGGATACCCTACACGATCATATGATAGTCTTCTTAGTGCAGCTACCAAAAAACGGACACATTCTAAGTTAGCCATTCTGGATTTTGCTACCTTTGAACCAGAGTGCATTCTAGAAAAGGATCCTATTAACATAAGATCACTCCATCTCCAACCTTCAACACTGCCATTCTGAAGATCCTGCTAAAAACAAAAATGAAGCCAAAGTACACCGGGGTAAAGAACACAAATACATATGTCTGAAGAATTGAATTCACTTTTCAGTGCATCCACACCTCTAAACCCAGAACTCGAAAATGCTTCTGCCACAGTGAAACATTATCATTCTTAGATCCTGGCAGTTAGTGCCACTCTTGCACCTAATTACAGAAGAAGGGTCAAAGATAGAGCTAACAAGGGTTGGTTTTGTGTGGTCTTGATGCTGAGTCAAAAGCATGTGATTCCTTGAGGTTCAGGTAGTGAGTGAAGATCTTTGGCAAATAAGCTGTCAGTCTGATTCTATGGGATGTGTATCTCCTGGTATTCCAGGGAAACACTATGGATTGATTTTATTTCCACCAATTAATGATCTGAAAGACAATTCTCCATGTTCTCCCTCAAAACAACAGATTCTATCTGTCACACAATGACAATATCCTCTGGCTTGGCTTACAGCAATGCAGTCTAATTTGGGATGCTTCTGATCAGATATAGTGTTTAAAGAAGATTCATATTGCTCCTACCCAACTTTTCTTGGAGAGTGCACCAATGAACACCTATCTTGACCAACGTATCCACCCTTTACTAGTAACTTCATCTCAGGGAAAACTAGTGGCATTATGTGAGCACCAGGATATGTGAGCACCAGGATATGTGAGCACCAGGATATGTGAGCACCAGGATGCCCAAAGCTTTCACAAAACCTGTCAGTGAAAAAGCATGGCTTCTTCAAACCTTGTACCTGTGGAAGAATGTTTTCTATATTTTCACCAGAGCCTGAAACTCTTTTCTTTCTTTGTGTCCGGAACGGAGGACTATTTGTCCTTAAGAAGAACGTAAAATCATGACTTTTTCTTTAAGTAGGCCTTTACTGACAAAATGCCACTTTGATGTAATATGCAGCCCTGCTACGTAAACTAGCCGAGGCAATCCCTCTGGATATGGTAACAGAACACCATTGTATGTCTCCAATGATGCTTCTGAGCTTCTTTAGAGGCCTCTGGTGACAGCTTTCCAGCATGTGTTTGATGGGGCTAAGAGCTTAGCACTGAGTATCTGGTGATGGTGCCAATGCTTCACTGAAAGTCTGTGCGTGTTTTAGAAAGCGTGCACCTCCTCAAGTTATTCTTGCTGTAGCTTTGCCCTTCAGTTCCTAAATCTGAGCACTAAAAAGCAAGACTCCATAAACAAACTGAACAAATTCTTTCAAGACATCCAGGGTTTTCTCAATACAACTTCTACAATGATTGCTCTCCCAAACTCTGTGCTCCAAGAAGAACTTGTGAAAGTGCAGTGGATTGCCATGGGCATTTGTCTGTCACCTCAGATTCACCAACACTCTCAACTACCCTCTGTAAATGAATGAGCCCCACTGGTCCAGCCAACATACACATTTACATATGCACAGAGTTCCCTCAACTTGTCAGTGCTCGTTGATTAGATCTGTACAGCCACCCCCATACAACAGCTGGACTCTAGGACAAACTCTCAAATGCCCTGAAAATGTTAAACTGTTCCTGTCTAAGGCTGTATGTGTCCTACTGCACAGGTGGCTAAGGCCCGCAGCACCCACACGTTAGGGACCCTTATGAACTGCAGCATCTCCTGGTCTATCACCTGGGACTCAGGCTCTTGCTCATCTTCAACAAGGGTCTCTTGATATTGCAAGTGTGGTCTGTACCACTGGTCTTTAATACCTTAGGATGAGATCACGCACTTATAACACCAAGCCAACCAACAAAGGTATGTCTTCAGGGACACCATACTTCTTAGCATGGCTTATACAAAGATTAATGGTTCAAACCCATCAATTAAGACCACAATAATGGACTAAATAAAGGAAGTTAAGATTGCCCTATACTTTCCTTATTTTCTCCCAGCCATTCACACCTAAGCACAGATGTGCGCTTCAAAGCTACACAAGACATAGAAGCACACTATGCAATTGACAATCCAGAACAATATATGATTTTCAAGCCAAAGTTTCTTTTCAAAACCTACAAAACTCCCAAGACCCAGCTATTGTTATCCGAGCCACACGATCCAAACACGTTGGCAGCTGTTGAAATTGTCACTCTTTGACACCCATGTCAGATCTTCCTAGGAAGTGCCTTGTGTCCCTTCCTGTGCACTGGAATTGTTCAGAACTGTCCACAGTGACAGGCAGCAATGAGTGAGATTGGACTGTACAACTCAGAACCAGGTCCAGTGTGCTGACCAACTTAGCCCATATATTAATAACTTGAATAAGCCAATGCATGAGAATCTAGAGACCCGGTGTTTATAGCCCAGTCAGCCAGACGCCTAAGACTGGCACAGCCCATTTGGCTTTGAACTTAGTCTTTTAAAGACTTTGCCATCTTTTGATTCATACCTGGGCACGAAATCCTTCTATCCCATTCACTACTTCATATTGCCAGGCTCTGTATTCACAACCTGGCCCATTGCCATACTCTACTACTCCGAGACTCGTAGCGCTCTGAGGCCACCACTGGGTGGTTAGGAGTGATGTATAAAAAAAACTCTAGAAATAAATAAATAGTCTTCCCCTCTAAAGCAGAAGAAACAGAAATATATCACAAATCCAACTGTCCCTTGAAATAGGTAGTCACTTTCTCTAAGGCAGGGGTCTCGAGTTTCCAAGGTCCATGCAACAGTAGATCTTTCTGTTGTTAAACCATCAGGGGGCACTATGCTTGACTCTTTCCTGGCCCGTGCTGTTGGAGTAATTTCCAAAGAAATTGACCTTGTGGTGAGACGTCTATCTTTAGACATTGGAGAGGGTCCTAACTGTTCTTAACCAGGTGAGCCAGGGTACCATCCCCGCGTGGGGATCAAAGACCCTCTTGTAACATGTTGCCCATCACCTGATGTGCCTGAACTGCAAGCTCACTCACCATCAACTGGCTTACTTAACAACTCAGCAACACAACGCAAGTGACTGAGGTCATTCTACCAAAAGAAAGCTCAAAACCAAACAAGCAGGGACTTCTAGAGCCCAATGAAATACATTTAGGAACACTTTGTCTACCTCCCGGCAGTCAGGCCTGTCCTAATCTGCAAATGGAACCCCAAAAGAAGCCTTAAATATTGACTGCGACTGTATTTTAGAGAAAAATAAATCTATTGTTGTTGCTTGTGGACAGGCTTCAAAGTCTGAAAGAAGATATTCTGAAACTAACTAAACTCCATACAAATCCAATGGCTCATTCTGAATCTACCAAGTCAGCTTTGTATAGTTTGGGAAGACCTTTGGCTACGAGTTCTGCTCTCAATTCGGGTATACATCCATCCCATGGGGATGAGGTTGTCACTGTGGATCAGCCCTCCTCCTCACAAGCTGATGGAGTTTTGCCTTCTCGTAATGGAGGTAGGGGTCTGCTGGGTGGTAAAAGCTCCAAATGTCTTGCCAGTCTAGGGTACTGAATGTCAGGTTCAGTCCATTCTGAATCAATCATGTTTAAATCCCCCACTCTGAATGTTGCCCCTATGTAGCCATCATGATATGTGTACCATACTTGAACTCCTCAGGGAAGAACCCACCTCTCAGCACAAAAACAAAGTATTTCACTGGCTGACTGAAAATTCTGACTTTACTATCAATGAATACAATGATATTTTGTTTGTGAGTAGGGTTGGGTGGGTCGGTTATTCGACTAAACAATTGAGAAGGGATTGTATTGTAATTAATTGTAAAAACCCAGGTCTGGGTCACCGCTCAATTCAATGTGGTGCCAGGATGCATTTGCCGGGCACTGAAACTGAGATTGTTCATTTAGGCTTTTTCTAAACATTTGCAAACAAGGATGGAGGCATGGCACAGGAATCCATCACCCAGGGCAGATGGGTTAGCCAGACATATTGTTCCTATTAATAAGAGATTTCTTCCCTTGTCAGATTTGGCCCCCAATGATGATGCCCAGAGGCTCAAGCTGTCTCCACAGAGGTAGTTGCACACAAGTGGTCAGTTTTCCCACTAGGTGACCGGGCCAGGGAACAAGGTACACTGGTAAGGATGGTCAGTTGGACTGTTCAGTGGGGCATTGTTCAGGTTTGCCTCCAGCGTTGATAGGAAACCATTCCTGCCCCTGTTGGAAGTATATGAATCGAAGTGTCTTCCCCTTCTGACTTTTGGGGTAGCCACATGGGGATACCGTGACTGTAGAACACTACGGCAAGAGGAGAACCGTTTCAGTAGAATGCTGTTAGGACTGGGCTCAGGAACTCCTAATTTCGTCATGCATGAAGAACTGAACCTGGCATCTGTGGAAGACACATTTAGATTTGCTGCTCGGCTTATATGGGTGACGGTTTGGTGCAATCGGCACACTGGGGCAGATTTATGAAGGCCTTGCGCCGCCGGTGCGTCACTTTTTCCCATGTTAAAAATGACGCACCGGCGGCGCAAGGCCTTCATAAATCTGCCCCACTGTTTTTAATTGTGATGTGATCTTGAAGTTTTTTAAATGAGAGCACGGTGACAAGACCCCATGGCTTGACTACGTAAGGCGGAACTTATTCATTGTCAGACCTGAGCCGTACATCTCCCCCCCAAGCGCTGAGTAAGCATGCACATGCCAGGGTGTTGTTTGCACAAGTGCCGCAGAATCTAGAGAGAGGGAGGCCCAGGTAAAATCAACACTGAGAGACTACTTGGTTATTAAAACCAGTGATGGCCCTGAGCCTTAACTTTCACTTGTGAGGAATCCATGGAAAAGGTCCCTATTAACTAAATTTCGAATAGGCTCAATCAGAACCCACCTGTTTCGCAGCTGGCTACCATGACCCAAATCTCATATGTTTCTGCCCATGTGATCATGTATTTTTGTGCATCTCTTTTTTAACATAAATATTTATTGTTAAATATATGTTTTATTCTTTTGTGATTATTTTTAATAATCGAATAAAAATGTACAACCAATCAATCAATCAGTAGAAATCTGGAATGTTTAATAATGAAAAACAATAAACTATAAACAACTGTAAATACATTATATTTAGGGCTCCCTGTTTTCCGTTTTTACAGATTTTTACAGATAAATACTGACAGAAAACCATTTATTTTCCCGTATATATTTATTTTAAAATGTAGATAAAAACGGAAATTGGGTTGTTTTTGAGTTATTCTGAATGCTGTCAATCATGATTGCCAGGCCAAAAGCTGTGCGATTGACAGGCGAGGGATTAAAAAAATAAAGGAACTTTAGTAAAGAGCCTTAAACAGCTGTAGATTTGAACAACCTTGACAGTAAAATATGCAAGTTTTCCTATATGTGGGTATTTTATCATCTGAGTGTGTGTATATCATTGAAACCTGTCAGGCGTTCATTCACGAGTGTACCTTAACTGGGTAAATACTTAGAGAAATAAATATGGATGATAACAGGTAAAATTATCAAAAAATAAATATGGATAAATACAGACGGAAATGACAAAAATATAAATACCCTAAAACCAGGAGCCCTAATTATATTGAATAAGTCATTTTAGAGAATTGGAGTTCATGTGTCAAAAGATTGAGTAGTTGGGAACGAAGGGTGAGTTCTTAACACTGGACATAATTGTTACGAAAAAGGACCGGGCATGCCACCCTCAGCAGAACCTAAACAAGCTGTGAAGGCTGAGTCAAGTACAAGGCCCCATCTCTGACCTGTGTCCTGGCTTCGCACTACAGGAAAATAACCACTGCACCAATGTTTACTCCCCCACAATTTCGACAATTTAGCACGCACAAAACCAATCCCATAAGTGCTGGAAGGCTGTCTCCATCTGCAGAGTTAATAAAGTCGTGCATCACAACCGAGCTTAGCTTCCTGACCTCATAAAGGGGCGGGAGGAGCTTGAAACATAACACAAATCAGCAGAAAATACCAAGACGTACGAAAAGGCAACTAGGGCTCGTTGTTCCGTACCGAAGGCAAGAAAAGCAACGATACTTTAAGCGACATAAATGAGCGCGATAATGAAGACAACACAGAATAGCGCAAGCCTCCTCCTTCACCCTTGTGCAATGGGCGCACCGGGCCCCGGTGCTCAAAGTACACATGTTCATACTCGGGCATGAAGCGCACCTTTCCGTGCACAGGTGAGCGTGTGCTATGTGGAGCTCCTCGTCTGGCGACGCTGTAATATTGTGTGTATGCTTTCTATGAAGGTGAGTATCTAAGGGAGTGCCGGCATACCCTCCTACACGTCACAGTCCGCGTCACCCTCCGCAGGCCCCGCCCACCGACGGGCGTCACGCTCAGGCCCAGTGTGCAGGGAATGCCTGAAGGTGTCTTCCACCTGTCAGCTTTTCAAGCTGATGTTGGGGGGCAATGAAGGGGTGCGCAGCAGCTCTATGGTGCTCAGCTGTAGAAGGGATTGAGGGGGCTGCGGCTCCCGGCTCCTGGGGGGGGGGGCTAGTAATGACGAGGGGGAGGGGATGGTGGGGGGGGGGGTCTTATCAAAATGGCTGGATGCGAAATGCAGCAGAGTGGCCTCAGTGCAGCAACCTTGGGAAGCACCTCAACAGCAGCCGCGGCAATCAGACGACCCCCACAGACAAAATTTTTAATATCTAACAAATGAAAGAACGTGACCCCCTCAGTCCGTTCAAAGTATGCATCAGGTTTAAGGGCTGTGCCTTTACAACTCAAATGTGTACCGACGTTAAAAGAAGTATCCGGCCCGTATGGCCACCGCCATCACACAAACAACATGGCACCACTGTAACATTTCATAAAGTAAGCATTCGCTATGCGTGTTTCCCCTATTGACCCCCAGCCTCTTCTTTTACAATTCTCACCCGGATGGCATGTAATGTTCACTTTTATAAAATGCCCCCCCCCTTCTGTTACGTCTGGAGGGCTCTTCCATTTTAGCTCCCAGGCATCCCGGGTGAAGGACCTCTGCGTGGTAGTCAGAGGGGAGAAAGGGGGCACGGAGGCATGTAGGGACCCGGCGATATGTTGCCCCTACTATACCCTACCCTGGGCATCACCCTCTGGCCATGCTGTAATCCGGAGCCCGCGAGACTCTCTCACATAAGAGCAGAAATGAATGAATGAATG
Source organism: Lissotriton helveticus (assembly GCF_964261635.1). Classification (NCBI taxonomy): domain Eukaryota; kingdom Metazoa; phylum Chordata; class Amphibia; order Caudata; family Salamandridae; genus Lissotriton; species Lissotriton helveticus. Next base: position 1,028,982,295 of record NC_136068.1, on the reverse strand, counting down.
AATGAATGAATGAATAGCGCTGCAGCCCCCAGCTTCGGGTCCGAGACCTCTGTCCTTGGTACCTGTGATCGGCCCGGCCAGTCGAGATCGACGGTGCTCCACCCACCTCACACACCCTCTTTACCCGGCCGCCGGTGCCCCCGCTGGGCCCGGACCCACAACTCTCACTCCCCCCCCCCCCCCCCCCCCCAGTCTAATCTCCCCTCTAAGAGGTCGATGCTAGTGGTACCAGGCCGGTCCGCCGGGTTCACGCCGCCTCCTCCAGTGACGTGCTGGGCTCGCCGCACCCCCGGTGCGGTACCGGTGTCCACACGAGCTCCGCACACCCCACACAGGGCCCCCCTCGTGCCCCCCTAGGTGTGCCCCGTTTAGCCCGGTTCGGTGTCCTCCTCTCCCGCTCCCCATACACCCCGCGGTCCACCCCCGGCCCGGCGGCAGCAGCGTCCGGCCCGGGTCCCCTGCCCTCCATACCTGTTTCCGACCCGGTTCGGTTCGTCCCGATGAAGCAGACCTCACTCCCTCAGCCTCGAGCTCCGGGTCTGACTCTATTTAAATGAACAGCATCCTCTGCAGACACGCCACATGGGCTGACAGCTCCCTCCTCAGGGCCGACCAATGGGAGGGCGGCAGGGAGGAGGAGGGGGAGAGGGCCTGGAGACAGGAGGAGGAAGGGAGAAAGAGGTAAAGAAAAAGGGAGGGAGCAAGAGGAGAGGAAATTGGCAAACTAGAAAAAGACTAAAGAAAGGGGTACAGGGAGGAGCGGTGGAAGGTCCAGGGAAGATAAGGAAAGAGTTGAAGGAGAGGTTATGACGGAGTGAGTGGAAGTATAGGAGAGGAGAGTGAAGAGAGATGAAAGATAGGTTAAAGTCAGAGGGAGTGTAGGCATGGGATGGGAGAGATGAAGAAACAGATGAGAAGAACATGGGAATGTAGGAGGGATGGGTGAGAGAAGGAAGAGAGGAAGGAGATTTGGAAAATATGCATTTAGAGAGGGTGTCCAAATGAAAAATGAATGAGTCAGCAAAGGATGAAAAGAAAGAGAAAAGAAAGGAAAGAAGGTAAAAAGAAAAGTAGGAAAAAGCCAGGGTAACAAAGATGGAGGCTGGGCTAAGAGGCCATGTGCTCTGTGCAGTGGCACACACTGGACTCTGTGTCTACTCCCTAAAATGTCAGGACTGGCATCACGTTCTACTAGCCTCATAACCAGCATCAACCTCAATAAGCACTGGTAAAGCCAATGGGGTTGGCGCTGGCTGCCAGGCCTTTGGCTTTGTCAGTATCGTTTTGCCATGAGCTTTATACAACTTAATTGTTGGAGAGGTGCCAGGATCTTGCTAATATATATTTATATATATTTTAAAAAATGGTTAAAACTAAAAACATTATTTAAAACAGAATACCGTTCCCGAGCAAAAGGCAGATGAGTAATCAGAATTATATCTTCAGGGAGTCAATCCAAGAAAGTATCAGTCCAAATCTTGTGTGTTAGTATTCTTTTTTATTTTTTCATTTCTTAATTCTCTCATCCTGTTCACAACCGTAGATGTATTACACATGGTTCATGACAACAGATTGGCGTAGTTGGTATAGCCAAGATGTAGCCTGTAGCCAATACATATTTCGCCAATATCGCCCATCGACTTCCTCAGGGCAAACGTGGATTCATAAACAGATTTGCCACAGTCCAGGTAAAATCTGTAAGTGGTCCCATTCAGCATGGGTCTAAGTAAGGCTTGTATCCCTCGCAAATGGAAGGGCATATGTGCAAATATCTCAAAAATACTTATATTCCAGTAAACGTGTTACAGGTATATATATATAATGTGATCAATGCCGGCATCGGCCGAAATGAGTTATGGCGGAGAATATTAAAGGCACTCAGTTTGGGGTCCATGCTCCTTTTTTCCAACATGGAGGTGCATGCAGCGAGGATTTGTGATATATAAAATATATATCACAAATCACCGGTGAATTATATATATATATATATATATATATATATATATATATATATATATATATATATATATATATATATATATATATATATTCAGTGAAATCAAAAGGCCTTAATTAACGCCAGACCTACAATGAGACCAGATTATGCTTGTGCAGTGAGCTGGGGACTTCAGCTCACAGTAGTGATGGATCAGTTTATGTCATGTCCCCCAAAGGGGGTCTGAAGGCATTACAAAAAGAAGCAGTGTTTAAAGAGATGGTGAGCGCTCATGTAAAATTTACACTAATTATTCTGTTTCTGAACAATTTCCACCCACACAGTACAGCCGTGCTCACAGAAAGGGAGAGTAAACACCCAATCCCTCCAAAAGCTCAACACAAAGTTGAAAACCCTATTCACAGTTTTCTGTTGCACAGGCTAAAAAACATTCAAAAAGAGTACATTCCATTAAACATATAAAGACACATGAAATGTATATTCGTCTCTTTGTCTTTAATCCTTTTATTCTTTTTCTTTCTCCTCTACTCCCTTGTGCCAACGCGTTTCGTCGTATGCGGGTGTAACCCTTATGACTTCCTCAGGGCTGGAAGCAATACATAAAACTCTGTGTTACATATACAATCAGGCAAATATATTTCCTTAAGCCCAAACAATGCACCAATTTGAGTGTGGGTCTGAAGGCAGCTGCCATTAACAGTCACTGCCGAGGGTAGTGACTGAATGAAAGCAGCGGCCAGCTCAAAATGGAAACTATATCCGGGGTTTCCAAATTAGGGGCATGGGGAGCAGAGCTTCTAGCACTAATGGTGACCTTTTACTGAGGAAGTCACCCCTTCACCACTAAAGGGGATCCCGCCTAGAGGGAAGCAGTAACAAGGTGATACGAGTCGTCCCATATATAATAAGATATGAAAATATATGTGCCCTGAAACAAGATTTTGCATTTTGTGACTTTATAGATATTGTATGTTGGGACAACAACAGCACAGCTAATGTGGTTGTGGGATGAACAAGATATCTAGAATAGTGGGGTTTATTCTGCAATATTTATAGAATTCCAACTCTAAGATGCCAACCAGTGCGTGGTAGATTGACGAAATCTAAAATAATTTGCCTCATCAACATGAGTGGTCTCACAGACCAAATACTTGGGTGCACATAAACGTACCGATGCACTACTTCAAGATAGTGTGTACGCAATAACCAACTAGTGAGTTATACACAATTATCTGCAGATCATCCCAGGGGTGCTTTAAGATCTTCAAAGATTTGCAGCGAGAAATTGAAAGATTTGGGAGACACAGCCTCAGTTTTAGCAGCAATTATGCTAAATTAAAAGTGAGCATTCAGAGTTATCAAATGTACAGAACTGCAGTACTGGTCACAGCGAAATGGTCCCTTTATATACTGTATCAAGAACAAGGCATGGAGGCACGCTCAAATATCCAAAACTGAAATCGACTGTTCCACTATAACAAAGCAAGGGCCTGATAAATGGAATGAAGGATTTTAATATTTTTGTTTCCTTTCTTAAATTGTGTGGGATATATGAAAATAACACAAATCACTATAGTCCTGTAGGTTCAACTAAAGCAAATGTCATAATTCCCGGCATTTGTTATCATCTGGATCACATTCCGCATCATCACCAATGAAGATTGGCTTTCCCTATTGGAAATCTATTTGAAATCTCTTCGCTGGTTTCGGTGAGGGAGTTCGTGAATGCAAAAAAATGTAGTTTTCTCTCTTGAAAAATGTTCACATAAAAATCCTTCCATCTACGGACATTTGTTTCACATGTTCTTTCCACATGTACCTAGTTTATATTCTTTTTATTGAAACGGAAGTTGGGAAGTATGCGGTTTTAGTCAAGCTTACAGTTTTAGTTTATGTTTACCGTTGAATTGTTTTTATTTTTTGTTTTCACAGCTCATTTCACTGTCACACCTTTTGATCCTCTTCTTGTAAAGTCGTTAGTGTGAAAGGTTTCATGATATCCCTTCATGGTGCGGCATCACTTGCAGAGATGTTTTTAAATATGGCTTATCGGATCACCAGATGAAAATGTTTTAGCTGTACCGATCCCACTAAAAAAGCGTGGACACAAAGGGTAGAATCGAGGCCCTCGATAATTCACAGGAACTCAACACCTGCCCTCCCCATGGGCCCTGGCGCGGTACCAAGAGTGCAAATCACGATGCATCAGTGTGAATCCTGCAGCATCAGCTGAAGGCAGCCATCGCGAGCAGGTGCCTGGGCTGCAGCATTACCCAGCATTCACTGGGGTCCAAGAAAATGACGCTGCATGAGAAGTGCGATCATGTACTGCCTGCTTGGCAACATTCATCAGCACAGAACTACGGCCAGATAGATACTGTGAGAGAAAGGCGATAAGTGGGGGTAATTAACTTCTGTACGATTACATTGTGGGCCATAAAAGCTCCCGTCCAGGTTTAAACAGCACGGTTCTTTTGGAGTTTGATGAAAGTGACACTGCTGGTGATTTGGGCGGTTGTGACAAAATACCTCTCCAGCACACTGGAGAGTGGAGCAACAGCTTCTATGCCACCTGCTGATAACTGGCTATACAGGCAAACGACCCCATGCCTTCTTGCAAGTGCAGAAATGCACTAGACCCGAACTGAAAAGGACCCAATACACTGATAAGACCTTGGCATGAGTCGAGAGGCAGACACTTACATGAGCAGTGAGAAACGGACACTGACACGAGCTGAGGACCCTGACATGAACAGTGTTGAGCACAATTAAGATTCTGCACAATTGATGGATGGACCTGGCGTAAAGTGATTTGAATCGCTCTAGGCCACATTCTATTCCACGTTTTTAGCTCATTCCTGTCATTATATAACATACACCATCCATAGAAAAGTAAAAGGATGGTTTAGAGTTTGGCGGGAAGGAGGGAGGATACCAAATGTCCACTTGTTTGACTGCCAAACCAGCCGTTCCCCACCACATCTAGAGGGGGGAACAGTTGTTTGACTGCAGGTGGTGGTGACTTGTCCACCACAGGGCCACCGCCGTTCGTGCTCTGGTAGGCCTGCCCTGTTTCGAGTGATCTTCTTGATAAATATTTTCCAAGCCTGGGTAATCAGAGCAGAGAAAAGAAACAATGGCCCACATGCGCAGGGAGAAAACTCCCTTTGCATCAGGGTCATTTTATTTGCCTTTAACAGACATACGAAAAAATAAGTAGTCAGTGGGTGAAATAAAATATGGTGCCCACTCAACGTTCACTATTCAGCCCTGCCAAAAGCTTACCCGCCTAATCAATGGCGGCACCATCAGCAGACAGATAGATCCCTGCCAGGCGGACTGAGATCCTTACATATGGCAGGCGGTCTTCCACCACAGTGATGGAGAGGAAGGCCTCCACTGAGTAAGCTAGCAGACTGCCCACCAGACACGTGCTCACCCGATTAAACAAGGCCAGTCTCGAAAGTGACAGCTAAAACAACGGAATGGAATGGAATGCATCCAGAGTGACTGCCACTGATTTAAATCGACTCAAGCATTTTCACTCATCACTTTTGTGGTAAGAGAGTCACCCCAAATGGTGTGGGTGTCTCGAGACGAGTCTCAGAGTTGCTGTGCCATACAAAGATGAGCTGTATCTCAGACACAGAAACCTAATAGGGCAAACACATGTAGAACTGCTTGTGTTCATCTCCAGGACTGTCTCGTTTTGAGGGGGAGGGGGGGGGGCTGCTTTACATCTGGTTATTCTGTAACAGTGCAGTTAGAAGATGTCCTGTGCCCATTGTCTTTAGCAAGGGGTCACATCATTCAGTCATTTCCATCCATCACTTCTGAACTCTCAAAAATGAGCACAAAGACTGATGGTGACATAAGCAGAGAGGGAGAGACTCGCGTGAGGGCACAGACGGACAAAGGAAGGAGGAGTGAACAACTGAGCAGAACACACAAGAACACGAGTAGAGTCAGACAAGAACATGAGCACAGAGGATGGAATGGTTAGAAGTGTTCACTATCATGAGCACAGCGTCCCACACACAGCATCACACCCCGACATGAGTGTTATGTTGTTATTCCTTTAAGTTCACGTGGGTAGAACGTTAGAATGCAATGGTAGGATGGTTCCATGTGGAACGAGAGAGAGATTGGAGGAGTTGCTGAGAGAAGGACTTCGTTTCCCTGGCTCTCATCTGTTATTTTATTATAGCTTAAATAAATACTACATTCACCTACTCAACGTGTTGGCTACCTTCACTTCAATTTGGCGACGAGGGAAACCGGCGTTTGGACGTCTTTACGGACCATTTTGTTAAAGGAAAAATTCGAAGGACTTTTATATTTAAAGAGTGAAGAAATCGAAGCGGATTTGAACAAGAGACTTCCGTGAGTTACAAATTTTCTCTTTCGTTTTTACGTTGCCACCACCTGCCGACTACGTGTTAATAGATATGTATCTATGAGCACGGCGTTACTTTAAACAACCGTTACAAACAGCGCTTACCTGCATCATTTCAACTGTGCCTGCCATTCTATTGCGTGTGCCAGCTGCGAAGAAGACTGCGCGCGTCACTTCAGCCTGCCATTCCATTGCGTGCGCCGGCTGCGAAGAAGACTTATCGCATCACCTCAGCACCCGACGTCAGACGCAGGTCACGCAGCGTGACCCCAACGTGGCGGCCATTTTGCGGGTTTTGTTTACATCAGGTACATCGAGAAGAAACCGAGAATGACGCGCTCCGGAATGAAAGTCTAGTTGCGTGGTGCAACGCGAAAGAGATAAAACTCTCACTCTAAGAGGATAAATTCACAGTAGGTGGAACGAACATCTTTTATAAATTATAAAAAAAAAAAATTAAAAAAAAAAACTATTTTTTTTTCCTTGTGGAGCATTATAACAGATGAGGAAGTCGGGAGAAAGTTGTTATTATTAATTTAAACTGCACCTTACAGTGTATGGAAGAAGGTGATTCCAGTGTAAGTACCGTAGCTAAGGACATGGCACAACAAAATTTTTCGATTAGTCCTCCAGAACCATTTTGGGTTAAAGGTACCCAACCTAGTTTAAAGTGGATAGAATGGAAAGAATACTTCGTTAATTATTTGGAGGCTGTTGATGAAACTAAGAAAATGAAGCCTGAGCAGAAAAAGAGACTTTTATTACATTCCTTAGGTCCCGTGGGTTTAAAGACATTTTCTAGAATGAGTACGTCCGATGACTCTGGTCTAAATGAGTTTGAAAATGCGATAAAAAATATGGACAAATATTTTGCACCTAAGGTGTGCATTGGAGTCATAAGGCACAAATTTTTTCAAAGAAAACAAACTAAAGAGGAAACTGTAGATGAATGGATGGATGACCTCAAAAAATTAGCCATCGATTGTAAATTTGACAATTTGCATGATGACCTTATACGTGATCAGTTGGTGATGCACAACAACAACACTACCCTACAAGATCGTTTATGGGTTAATGGTGATGCACCTCTTGATGATATAATTGCCATCATGAGAAAATCTGAAATGTCAGGGAGGTGTGCCACGGTGGTAAACGAGACTGGGAAAGAGTTGTCCAAGGCTTCGGGAACTATTTGTAAAATTCAGGCTTCCAATAAGAATTTTCGTCAGCAGCAACAACAAGGGAGATGGTCTGGTCAGCCTACAAGAGTTCAGAACAAAAACATGGAAGATAGAAGATGCTATAGATGTGATAGTAAAGAGCATCTAGCATATAGTAGAATGTGTCCAGCGTTAAAAAAAAATGTGGTATTTGTGGACTTTTAGGTCATTTTAGCAAGATGTGTCGCAGACGCAGTAATGTGAAATATGTGTATGAGGATGAGGATGAGAGTGTGGATGAAATGGGAGCTGAGGATGATTGTTGCATAAAAAGTATTCGGGGAAACTACGTTATCAACATCTCTGAGGATTCACTAAAAGGAAAACCTATTTGTGAGATATCTCTTGGGGGGGTAGTCATAAGTGTGTATGCGGACTCTGGTTCCCCTTACACGATTATAAATGAAGAAGTCTGGCGGAAGAAGTTTGTGAATAAGATTGGTGAACAATTATATCCATCAGATGTTTGCCCAATCAGTTTCACGGGTAATAGAATTGGTATGATTGGTTTTAGATGGCTTACCTTTTTGTTTAAAGGCAGATCCACAAGAGCGAAGCTGTATGTGGCAAAGATAGGACCATCGGTGTTAGGGTGGTTCGATCAGAAAAAATTACACATTATTTTAGACCCTAATTCTAAAGACAAAGTATTGATTTTAGATGACTGCAGTAAAATGGGAGAAACTTTGTCTGAAAGTTTTCCTAAAGTGTTTAGCAAGGAATTAGGTGTTCTGAAGGAGTTTGAACATAAGATAATTTTAAAAGCTGACGCACAACCCAAAGTTCACAAGGTGAGACCCATTCCTATACTTATAAGAGAAGAAGTTAAAAAGGAGATTCAGGGACTACTTACTAAGGGCATTATAGAGGAAGTTGAGACATCAGAGTGGATTTCGCCGATTGTGGTTGCCCGGAAACCCAACGGAAAAATCCGTCTATGCATTGATTTGCGCCACTTAAACAACAATATCGTGGTTGAAAAATTCCCCCTTCCCAAAATCAATGAAATGGTATCTTCCCTTAAAGGTGCTACGTGGTTTTCCACGGTTGACCTCTCTGCCGCTTACCACCAGGTGATGTTGGATCCTGACTCTAAGAATCTTACGGCGTTCATAACACCGTTTGGTTGTTACCAATTCAGGCGTATGCCTTTTGGGTTGGCTTCAGCCGCTGCTGTTTTCCAGCGGTTGATGCACAGACTTTTTGGAGACATGGAAAATATCTCTTTCTTTCAGGATGATATTCTTATCGCGGCTAAAGACAAAGAGAACCATGACCTTAAGTTAAAACAAGTTTTGGAAACCTTACAGTCAGCTGGTCTGACTGTAGAGTTATCCAAATGCAAATTCAGTCAAAGAAGTGTTTCGTATTTGGGACATATTATAAGTGAGGAAGGAGTTGAACCCAAACCAACATTAGTTGAGAATATAGTTAAATTCTCCGCACCTGTTTCAAAAGATGAGGTAAGAGCATTCCTTGGCATGGCCGAGTATTGTGCCAAATTTATAAAAAATTTTGCTGCAAAAGTTTATAATATGCGTGCTCTTTTGAAAAAGAACACTAAGTTCATATGGAGTGAGTTATGTGAAGGAGAATTTAAGTTAATCAAGAATGAACTACAAAAAGTAAATGCTCTTGCCAGTTTTGACCCCAATTTGGATTGTTTGTTAACAACTGATGCAAGTGACAAGGGTTTGGGTGCTGTATTGTCACAACAGGATGAGGAGGGTAAAGAAAAAGTGATTTTGTTTGCTTCTAGAGCACTTTCCCCTGCAGAAAGTAGGTACCCTATTATCGAAAGAGAAGCCCTTGCATGTGCGTGGGCGTTGGAACATTTCCGAGCATTTGTTTGGGGGAAGTCTGTGACAATTCGCACTGACCATAAACCGTTGATCCGCATTTTATCATGTGAAGGCATTTCAGGTGCGTCTGCAAGATTAGCCAGATTATCGATGCGGATGAAAGAATATATATATAAAATGGTTTACCTACCTGGAAGAGATAACCGCATTGCCGATTGTTTGTCGAGGCTTCCACCTCCTCTTGAAAAATGTGAAGATGATCCCTGGAGTGAATACTGTGTGGCTTTAGTGCATGATTGTGGTGAACCTGCCATAAGTAAAACAGAATGGTTGGTGGAACAGGAAAAAGACTCTGTTTTAAAAAATGTTTTAGAATATATTTGCAAGGGCTGGCCCAAGGAAAAGAGTGTTCCTGGTTTGAATGCTTTTTGGCAAATCCGCATGGAGTTGTCCTCTGAAAATGATATGCTTTTTAGAGGTGATAGAATTGTTCCACCCATGTCATTAAGAAAGAAAATTCTGCAACTTTGTCATGAGGGGCATTTTGGAATCGTGAGGACCAAATCAATTGTTAAGGGGATGTTTTGGTGGCCAGGAGTGGATAGCGAAGTCGAGGAGTTTGTCAAGAATTGTGAGGTTTGCAGGTCCGCTGACAAGACTCTCAGGACATTTAAGCCCAAGATGAGTGATGGTTTAATTCCTAGCTTTCCTTGGGACACCATCGCCGTTGATGTTTTTGGGCCTGTTGGGGACTCTAAAGAATATGGTTTAGTAGCAATTGATCTTTTTTCCAAATGGCCTATTGTCAAAATTGTTGAAAAGGTGGACACTCAAACAGTACTTAGATTTTTGGATAAAATATTCTTGGTGGAAGGGTTACCGAGTTGCGTGCTATCTGATAATGGTGTCCAATTTACGTCCAGGCAAGCTAAGGAGTATTTCGACAGGTGTGGAATCAAACATAAGACAACTGCGTTGTATAACCCTAGTGGGAATGGCACTGTTGAAAGGTTCAACAGAGTGGTTAAAGGTGTCATTCAGGCCTCGGTGCATAGTGGACTAGATTGGAGAATACAAATACAAAAAGCAGTTTGGTCATATAGAGTTACGGTGCAGAACAGCACTGGTTTGTCCCCGTTCACAATGATGAGAGGCAGAACAGCTAGATGTAAATTTAATCCTGGTTGGCTTTTTGATGGGAAAATAGCGTGTTGGTCTCCAGTAGATGTCAAAGATAAGTTGCTGTCCAATCATGAGAAGAGTAGAGAATTTTATGACTCTCATCACAACACCAAGGATGTTTCTGTTAAGGTTGGAGATTGGGTAAGAGTTAAAAAACCTTTTAGGGTACCTAAGGGTATGAGTCGTTTTGAACCACCATGTAAAGTAGCTGAAGTTTTAAGAAATTCTGTAAGACTGGAGGATGGAAGAGTATGGAATCTTAAAAATATTGCCTTTAACCCTGACCAGAACTGCGTAGAAGTGCTTCCTGACTCTGATGTCAACAGTTTTGATTGGGTGGAGGATCATTTTGAGAATAGTCATGTTCAGTCTCAGCTTAGTAATGATTTTGCGTCTGTTTCTTTTGAGCCTAGGCAATCCAGCTTTCCTTTAAATATTGAAGGGGGAGTGGGTGAGGGTTACAGTCATGAAGTCCAGAATAACATCAATACCTCTAGCTCTACAAATTTGGACAAAAGTGTTAACCAGAATGAGACCAGTGTGTTACTCGATAAAAGAACAAGATCTATGCCCAAATGGCTTAAAGACTATACTGTGTAATATGGATGAACTCTCCTTTTGTTTTTTTTATTTCCTTACCACTTATTTTCTTATGTTCAATTTTTCTTTATTGTATAGGGGGGGGATGTGTTATGTTGTTATTCCTTTAAGTTCACGTGGGTAGAACGTTAGAATGCAATGGTAGGATGGTTCCATGTGGAACGAGAGAGAGATTGGAGGAGTTGCTGAGAGAAGGACTTCGTTTCCCTGGCTCTCATCTGTTATTTTATTATAGCTTAAATAAATACTACATTCACCTACTCAACGTGTTGGCTACCTTCACTTCAATGAGCCATTGGTTGTGGAATTGGTGGGCAAGATCCGATCACCCGGCCACCTACAAGAGCGGGGACACATTCGGAAACAAATGAGAGAAACTCTGAGCTCAGAGACAGTCACTATTAGAGATATCAGAAACTTTAGCAGGGCTCCTCACCAGGCAGGCACCTTCATAATCACCAGACAGACGTGCATAAAAGCACAAGGATCGAAGCACACACGCACGCCTCTGCACCCGAGAGGCACGCACGTACGTTCAGATTATCCAACAGTGTAATTTACGTAAATGTGAACTCGAAGGATTTCCCACAATTCAACTGTGTCCCCGCGAGGAGACAACGTGAACGAGCACAAGCCCGACCCTCCTTCCTGCTTTCTGCTGCCTGTCACTGTGTGTGTGGTATATATTTGTGTGTCTAAGTCACAAGTGGCGTCCCATCGCTGTCATTTTTGTCCATCCTGCACTGCAGCAGCAGTAGATGTGCAGAGCTGGAGACTTGGTTATCTATAGCGCAGTGACAGACCCACCGGCTGTGTCCTGCAGTCTGTTTCTTTCCTCGGTCGCGGTAGGTACCTGCCTCCTACGGACTGGGGCAGGTCTCCGCGCGGGGCAGGGCGGATGGGGGTGTTTCCCGGCCCAGCCATCAGAGATGTGTGGGAGTTGCTAGGAGATAGGGTGATGTGGTGACTCTGCCAAGGGGGCGGCGCTAACGAGGAAGTGAGGCGGCTGGTGATGCAACTGGAGAGCCCGTGAATGAGGCTTATTGGCGGTCGTTCACCTCCCCGAGGAGACATGGGCAGGGTTACTAGAGTTCAGAGCTTCGCGCTGAACTTGGACTAGCAGCGATCAGCCGTTCGCCGCGGAGCCGCCCAGCCTGGCACCCAGGCCTTGCCTAGAAGGGCTTCCGTGACTCGAAGACCGCATTCTTCGTGCCTGGGAGCGCTGGTTGCTTTAAGCGCTTTACTAGCAAGAAATATAGTGTCTTCTGGGCAGGGCTTGAGTCAGGGTACCACGCGGGTGAACGGCGTCCCCCCACTTATTTTACCAGGAGCTCGATAACTGGAGCAAATGGAGCCACACATTCACTCTTTGGCCTCTCTGGGGCGAGATCGGAGATCATTCAGAACGAGGCTCACCACTGTCTTCTCTGATGTAATCGCATCTAAGGGGTGAGCGAGGGGAGGCAATGAGTGATAACTCTAACGACTAGTCCCCTATGTGACTGTTAGAGTATATCCATGTGTATCCCCTCCCTATGTTGATAGAGATATTACTAGTATAGGCCTAGAATACATCCATTTGTGTATCTTCCTTGTGTACGCATGTAATCCTAAATCCGTATGTTTTCAACTGGTTCTTATGTAAGTCAAAAATTTGCAAATCTGTTCTTCCGAATGTAACCATCAGTCCTTATGGTTGAAACTGGGTCCTATGTAAAGCGCTCTGACACCTTCGGGTAAAGTTCGCGCTATATAAAATCGCATAAATAAATAAATAAATAAATGATGGTGCAAGCCACCTTTCAAGTGACGTCACTTCCTGTATTGACGTCAGCGCCCCCACTTCTTTTTTTAGGACGTGTGCCCTGCTACTGGGAGAGTCTTCATGTCTCGTAGGAGTCATAACCCCGTAGAGCTGCGCCGCTTTGGAGAGGCCTACAACTGGGAGGCGGCGGAGACCTTTCCAACCCTCCCTTACATGGGAGAGCCGCTACCTGGGGGAGCTCTTCATCTGCAGTAGCCTTCCTATAAAGAAGAGGACAGGGCACCGTTGGCTGGGAGGGAGAACATGGCTGCCCCAGAGAGTCCTCTTGCCCCCATTGAAGAGACAACTACCTAAAGGAGCAATCCCTACCCGGTAGCTGCCTGGGATAGACTCCTATCTGAGAGTCCTTCACGGAGAGTCCCATAATACCCTAGAGAGCATCTTTTTCTGATAAAATCCCCTCTCCTGCTTGAGACAGCTGCCCTGCCTAGAAGATCACCCCAGGGTAAATCCTTCAATTCAGAGTTTTATACCTGGAATTAAGATCTAACTTGCACGGTTGGTTTCAAACACAATCTTTTGCCTTTATTTCTGAGCCTTTGATTCCCAATAAATTACGGTAGGTTTGACCTGCCGGAATCTATCAGGTGGAAGCTGCAAGGGTGTAATAATCATCACACAACTCGCAATTCTAGAGTTTACACAGGGATTGGAATTTACTTGTTAACTTGTAACGATGTCCTTATTTCACAAAAATCTCCCTTTTATCTGTTCCCACTTGTCGACGTGTATGGATCTTTCATACTTGGGAATGCTGCCTGCCCAGTGTGTGTGCCAGTGTGACGCTTGGAAGAAATCCCACTGGCGGGGAAAGCTACCATATCTGGGGGAATACTTCTGTATGAAAGGCGCAGGTTCACCCTCTTCTCTTTATCTCTCACTCACTTTCTCTTTGAATAAGGGTACAACAAGACTCAACAATGTGCCTATACTATCGATCATACGATACACGCTCCTATCAATGCTATCAGTGTACTGTATGTATATACGAAAAAAAACCTGCTAATAATAAAAACTTGTCGAAATTAAAAAAAAAAGAAATTCTTGCCCTTAGCGGAAAGCAAGCAGGAGTTCTTATAATTTAAAGGTTTCTGACGTCTTTCAGTTATTTGTTATAATAGATTTAATGCAGATAGCTACTGTGCTGCATGTTGTTGCATGGGTCAAGGGGTGGACTGTATCTTCAAATTCTTGGGTTACTGGGTTCTAAGAACATTTAGGGTTAAACTAAACTCTTTTTATTTAATTTTTTTACTATTTTCTTAGGGTAGTCTCTTTGTATTAGCTTGTTTTTCAATACCTTAGCGTTCTCAAAGTAGTTTTATTTTTTGATACTGTTTCTGTGTATTCTTACAAATTGTCTAAATGGTAATAATACCTATTTTGGTGCACATTCATTTTATTTTACCTACCAATGAAGGTGTGTTAAGTCCTAGTATACATCATGATAACGCTTTATAATGGATTTCATGGCCGAAATGTGTCTACTTTTGATGAATGATGAAAAAAGTAAAAGGATTAATAAAAAAGTTAAAAAAAAAAAAAAAAGAAGAAAGGCTCAGGTTACAGTGAGCTTGAACACAGGGTGTGCTCTACAGGGGCAGCCATCTCCGGTCACCCCGCATGCCACTGTCTGAATCACTAAAGACAAATAAAGAAGCATGCTTGGGCAACCGCTCACTCACAACAGTAGCCAACTTTTTTAGCACGGCTGACACTTCTGCGCAAAATAAACTTCAAACCCACCAAAATGTCTCAACCAGAAGCATACTTGCCAACATGCTGCTATCACAAAGAGGCAGAATTGTTTAAGGTTTAAAAACACTTATTAGCATAATGAGGAAATAAGTGGAAATTACACCACTCTACCATCTCACCCACTCACGACATTACATGCTATGTGACCTTGATCAGAGGAACGGCCGATGCGACTTCTGACCCAGACGACATCATCAAGAATAAATATAATGATCCACCGTGACCTCTGCACTGTGGCCAGTAGTAACCTTTCAAGTAAAACCGTTGATCAGCAAACACACCGTGTGCATGTGAACAAGCAGCTCTGGCAGTATATAAAGCATACATTGCAGAACACTAGTGTACTTTCATAAACCTGTCTGTAATTCTCTTCCTGCTCGAGAGCTTGAATGCTTGTCTTGACAGGGTAAATGTGCAAGTCCCCCCTAAGCATTAAGACTGTTGAGTTCTAAAGTTGGGCCTCAGGTAGACCACAGGCTGGGCTGAGTGCTGAAAAGAAGACACCCACACTCAGCTTTACTATGGTTCCTGAGATGCACACGCATTGCGCTTTCACAGTTTATTAACCTTGTGACATCATGTCGACCATAACAATTACGACACAAAATATGATATATATATATATAGTTATAAAATAACTACAGACGTTTATCAAAGCACCAGATCCATACTTTTAGCATTATCATTGCTTCATACTGTGAAGTACCAGTACTTCTGATGTAGTAGGGGATGTGACCTCAGCAAATATTTTAACCCCATGCCTCATTAAGATATTCCCTTGTGTTGAAGAACTAGTCACTAGGGGAAACACTGATTTCTTGAAATTGGACTACACATCAATTACCATTCATGGTAGGTGGTCAGGTAGACGCGACAATCAGAATGGAAATCATCAGAATGTCCATCTCATGCCAAATCTTTACGAGTTGATAATGTCCTAGTAAATTTTCTAGAAATGGGACACATTCCATGTAATAGTTGCCCTATTACATTCTGTAGAAATTATAGATCCTGTTCCAGAAATCAAGGTCCTTCATTAGGTTTTAAATGGCATCTTGAATTTGGTCCCTGAGAAAACAGTCTGAAAGCAAAATATGACCTCCTATAACAATGTTACTCTTTTTGGACCACTTCCTTTTATTCATTTGGGTACTTCAGCTTGACAGAATTCTCAAATGTCATTCTGACATTCTACCAGACACCTACCTCAACTAACAATACATTGAGTAGTCGGTGCTGGTCTTCGGTGAAAACGTGGTGGTTTGGTTTCATGTTTAATTCACAACACAGATACTGGTGCAGTGCTTGTAATTTGCAGAACTCAGAAAGCTGTGTTGTCCGGACAGTGGTTGAACTATTTATTAAGATGACACATTTTTTACTATTCTATGAATATATTTCCTAGATGTGCAGAATATTTTCTGGATGTGACAGAAGTGAGTGTAGTCAACTTAATCTTCTGTAGCTTACCATAGGCCATTATAACATTCCAGTCAGATACCATAGGCCATTATGAGTAGGCCTGGGTGCAGTTAGTGGAGTTCCGCTATGCAGAACTCCACAAAGTGACCCCAAAAATTCAGCCGAACTATGTGGAGTTCCGCATGTGGCTGAGTGTGTTAGGTTGTGTTTTTTCGCAGATTTTTAGCACTGGGTGTTTGACCCGCGCTGAAAAATCAGCGCAAGCGGTACCACACGCAGTGCAAAAAGGCACTGCCTTTTTCTGCTGCGCAAGTAGATTTTCTACTGGAGCAGCAGCTTCCTCAACACCAACAGATAGTTTCTCAACGTGAACCGCCGCTACCATCCGTGACCGCTCACATTCAGAAATCTCGCTGGGAGGTGGTCTAGCATTGGATTTTCCTTGATCACGCTCGCCACATTTACGTTGGCGAGCTGGAGCGAGGAAAAAATTCTGCTAGTATTTGCCGAGCAGAGTTTTTCACAACTCCGCGTACTCTGCAGAGTGTGAAAAACAATGCAAACGGAGTGGAGTTCACCACCCAGGACTAATTGTGACATTTCGGTATGGTACATATTTTTTTATTCTTTTGTGTAACACTCCAGAACACAATTAAGGCAGATTAGTTAATTCCTTCTTTTTTTCTTATATATATATCTTTATTTAGCTTCTGATGATTACCCCGAAGCAGACAACGTTTCAATCTGCCCCTCTCCCCTACTGGGTCTCAACCTACATTAGTAGTAGTAGTATTATATTATTTGGGATTGGTGGACTATGCTGAGCGTGTCAAGGCCACTATAAAATTGTGGTAAGAATTGACAAATTGATCAACCCTCAATGACATCTTGGACTCATTCAATCAGACATTGTATTTTATTATATTCTGCAGTATTTGTATAGAGCATGGCTACCCATGGGACTCCCAGGCTTTCACAGCCACTGAAGAACAGGTCCGGGGTGTAGCTACTCCCTATACAACCGGGTCTTGAAAGCTTTGTGGAAGGGGAATTCTTGCTCCAAGACATCGAGTTTAAGGAGGAGGGAGTTCCAAAGTTTGGGCACCAGGTAGGATGCGGAGCGACCTTCCCAATGTGATCTCCTAAATCTGGGAATCTTGAGTATTTTCTTCATGCAGGCTGTAATGCAGCACTGACTGCAATTCCAGAAATGCTGAGAAAGTCTTATTGACGTGTTTTTACAGACTTTTAGCTACTCTCGGAAGTAAGGATACAGGCTTTTAGTTGTTTAGTCTGAGGCAGTCCAGGGTTAGTTTTTTCAATAGGGATCTGACTATTGCATGCTTCTAAGCGGGTGGAACCTGACCACTTGCGAGAGAGGAGGTTTTTTCAAGAGGGGTCTGACTACTGCATGCTTCTAAGCGGGTGGAACCGGACCACTTGCGAGAGAGGAGTTTAGCAGCTCTACCAATACTGGAGCAATGCGGTCAGTTCCTTATCGGAGGACATGAATGGGGCTGGGTCTAATGGCAAGCCTCATTTTACTGCATTCAGAAGTTCTTTAGCAAGGTTCTCCATAAGGGACAGCAATGACAGGAGATGGCCTTCTTGGATTAGATGGTAGTTCTTTTTTTTTTGTTTTTTTTTAAAGAACCTTTATTTCTGTTAGCATGAAATCACAAACACGGGCCTACAACCAGTGTGGCCGGCCTCTATTTAAATCGAGCAGAAATTAAGTAAGAAGTATCACATCAATCCGGTGATGAAAAACAAAGCCACATCCAGGATACAGCAGAGAATCAAGATAATACGTGATAACAAGGATTAGAAACGGTTCATTTTTAAATAACCAAAAATTAAATCAAAAATCGACATCGCATTGTCATTCCCGTTCCCAACACAGTCAGTTAAAACACATTATCACTCCGATGATGAACATAGATTGAATGGGAAAGGAGAAGAGTACCAAAGTCAGGATAAATGCAATAGTAACGTACCAGGCACGGCATGCGAGCCCCACCCCTAAAAGGGAATGTACAATGGGAGACATGAAGACGACGACATCGAAAAAGGAGAGGGCAAAGGGCCATAGAAACAAAAAAGAAGCAGAAAACAAACCCATCCCCCAACCCCCCACCCTGCACCCCTGCAAAAGGCTACGGCCTACCCCCCAGCAGCGTGCCTGTCGTCCTAAATAAGAGACCCGAAATATAGAAAGAAAAGAGAAAAAGAAGAAAAAATGTGAGGAGAAGGGCCGGCGATTCGGTTACCCAGTCACTCTCACCCCCAAATACATAAAATCGTATAAACAGAAGCAATGGAAAAGTACAAATATCAGCAAGCACATAAAACGCAATCTATTACGCAATCAATCCTGTACAATTACAGCCCCACTAAACGTGCCCTTGAATCACCATTGACCAGCAAGAAGTCCCTCCAAGTCCCAAGCGAGGTCACCCCTGGCCACTTCTGTCAATAGTAGCAATGTTAAACAGCCTTGCAGTCGGGAGACAATTCCATACAAAAGGTTCAATCTTTCCAGGCAGACCAGGTAGCGCCGCCGCCCAACATGGTCCTAGCCACCGAGAGACAACTGACGATGTATGGCGGAGGCCGGAATGCAACAATACCCAGACCACCAACAGTTCCAAGTCCAAAAACAGGTCCGCCAAGCACGGAAAGGAAAGCACAGGGTGTGGGAAGCCCCGCAGCACAGTCCGGGCCTCATGTACCATGGATCGATGTAGCTTCTCCACTTGCTGGTCAGAAAAAGGCCCCGATGAGACAACCACTTGTGGAACAGGTGTGACGACAATAAGCTCAGGAACCAAATCTATTCGCGCCTCCAAGACTGTAGACTCATCCGGGGACCATGACACTGCGGCAGAGGGAGACGCATCGGCACCGACTCGGAAGCAAACCACTCCGCTACAAAATGGCGGGTCAACAATGGCGGCGATCCTTCCTTCCAAGTCCCGGGCTCCCCGGAGCAGAGCAGTCCGCAAGGTTGTCAGTGCAGCCATTACGTGGCTACGCGTAAGCGTTTCCCCACGTAGCCGAACTCCGGGGGTCTCAAGTTCAGCGGTTTCTCTGTCCCTGGGAGGGGTGCACTCCGAGGCGCCATCCGCCATTTCAGCCATCTCGTTCTCCTCCACTTCCCCTCCACCTCCGAGCCCCGTCCGAACACTAGTGTCAGCAGGTCCCATGGCTGGACCTCGACAGTCGGCGCTTGCTGCAGAAAGGAGAGTCACCAAAAGGCCGGACGTGCTCCCCGCAGCTCGCCGGGAGCCACCCATTGGTTCCCGGACGGGACTATTAATATGGTCGGGCGTCTCACCCAAGGGGAACCGGGTAACATGGGCTCTCTCCGGCTCGGCAATATCTCGGGTTCACGGGCAACCCACTATTGGGAGTGGGTTGGTACCAACTCTCCCGGCTCACGGCTCTCAGGCTCCCACTGACCGGCTTCTCATCCCGACCAGGGCCGCCAACACTACGATCACTGCCGGGCAACCTCTGCACTCGAGGCCCCGGCTTCAGCGCCACGAAGGCCGGCAAGCAGACGGGGACAGTTCTTCGGATCTACTGCACGGTGGAGCCCCAGAAACAGACGGTAAGTGATTGCTTCCCTTCAACAACTTAGATCAGCAAACCTCGCACAGGATTATCTTCAGGATAGATGTGCGGGGAGGAAGGGCCCTCGGAGCAAAGCGTTTATGCGACTGTTCCGATCGCCATCTTGGCTCCTCCTAGATGGTAGTTTATTAAATGAAGGACAGCTCAGGTCAATTGTATCAGGAAAGGAGGAGTAAATGTTCAGTATTTTTTCCTGAAAAAAGTTTACCAGATTGTTGCAGTGCTCCGCAGAGGCCTCTAGTCTTGGGCATACTGTGGGTGATATAGTGATATCTTTAAAAATTCTGAAGATTTTTCTTTTGAGGCGTTGGAGGTGTTGGTGATTTTGGTGTTTTGGGAAATGGCTTAGGCCATTTTAATTTCTGTGTGATAAAGCCTGATAGCTTTCCAATAAGCCCCTTTCCTTGAGTTCTCAAAAGACTTCCTCCAGCTCCTCTCCAAACGCTTTGCTTCTTTCTTCATGGACAACAAGTGGGCATTAAACCATTGCAATTTCTGTGTCCAGTTACTGTCTTTCCTCCAGCTAAGGGGCAGCACTTTTTCAAGTAATTCAGTGAATCTTAGACTTACCTCGAACTTGTAAAGCAGAGAGTTTGTAATAATCAAACGATGGTGGTCACTTATGATATACAACCATATTTACAATTCCTGGAGGGGGCTTACGGCAGGTTAGTGTTAATATGCTTTAGAAGGGGCATTTTTTATCACCTAACAAGCTTTCCTGAGATAAACAACTGGTCACAATACCTATGTAAATGCCCCTGTGACGGAAACTCACAGCAGACAACAAGTCATGTCGTGTTTTTTTGCAAATTTTATGAAAATACAAAAACGATTTGGGTTTTGACGATACTAAGGACACTTGGTTATAGGAAATGCTGCCCAGCATTTTTATTCTTACAGTTGTTATCCAATAAGTATATAACACTGTCTATGCAAGATTTTTTTCCCATTAATAATTCTTTTTATTGAAACAGGTTCATACAACAATACAGAGGTCACAGTGACTGAGGAACAATTAAAAACGACTTGTGGATGTTAAGGATAACATTACAACATAAGATGGGAACATCACGGGGTGAGGGGGGTATTCAGTTCAGAGTATTCCAGTGGTGTCCGGATTTCACCCCAATAACTATTCCAGGGGCCCCAGATGCGTGTCAATTTTTTGGGGTTACCCCTAGCGACACATGTCTTTTCCCTAAACATACACCAGTCGATATCTCTCTCCCAGGACTCTAATGTCGGCAATTTAACCTCTCCCCACAGTTGTGCAATGTTTCTTTTGACAATCATGAATCCCAGGGTCGCCCACTGTTTCTGGTGAGTGATAAGATCTGTGTGTTCCCATATGTTGAGGAGGCAACGTCTCGCCTCCGACAAAAGACGGGTATGGAGTGCTGCGGACTTTACCTCGTCTATCTCATGCTAAAAGGCGCTAACAAACTTGTATTCCCATATAGTGTGGAAAAAGGTTCCCAAATGACCACACCCTCTCCTGCAGGCCCCTCTGTCAGTGACCCCCATGTGGATCAAGAGTGGCCCTGTGATGTACACACGATGGAGGATTTTTTATTGAACCAATCGAAGGCATGCTGGTATGGCAACCACTTTAGGAGATGAAACCGCCCCTTGCCAATCTTTGTAATCTATCTCAATCCCTTCTCCGGTCCACTTCTCCCTTAATACCTGGAGGGGGTCAGTCATATTATTTATCCGTTTTTTATATATTAGGGAGATCGCCTTTTCGGGAAGGTGGCCATCCAGGATTCTGTCCTCTAATGGCGAGGCGGCTGGAGGTGTTGTGCCTACTGGTATATGCGTGCGGAGAGAGTGTAGAATTTGGGCATAACGGAAGTATTCTGTCTCAGCTAAGTCATGTTCAGTCTGTAATGTATTGAAAGACTTAACTCCCCCTTCTCCCCAGAGGTCCTTTATTTGCATAAAGCCAATGAGATCCCATCTGTCGAAGCCTTTTGATCTCCATAGGCTGCCCAAAGATTCAGAGTCCCAAAGGGAGGTAGCCAGCGTTAGTTCACGTCCCCAACCAAGGGAATTGGTTGCATCATGCCAAACCTGGACCAAGTGTTTGGTGGGGCCCGTCAAGCTATATTTGTTAGGCCGTGAGTAAAGCGCCCTGTTGTAATTCCCTCCAGGGAGGGGCCATCTATCTATGGCATAGCCTGGGTCGTCACCCCGTCCGTACGTACCTTGATTTATGGCAGCTAGGTGCGCGGTCCAATAGTATTTTTTAATATCTGGAATATATTAGGTCCATGAGACCTCACGGTGAGTTGTGCGCCATATAAGAATGTCTGACATTTGACATTTGACAAGGCTTATGCCTCCATCGTAGCAGTTCAAGGTCAATTTATTAAGGGCGATACGCGGTTTACCATCCCAGAGTAATTCTCTCTGCAGGCCCTCAATTTCTTTAAAATATTGTGGGGGTACCGGGTCAAGAATATTTTGCAAAGCATAGAGGAAGAGGGCAGGAACATCATTTTAAACAGGGCTGCTCTTCCCAGCAGGGAGAGGGGAAGGGATTTCCATTTTCTGATGTCTTTCTTA
The DNA here is from genome assembly GCF_964261635.1 of Lissotriton helveticus. Classification (NCBI taxonomy): domain Eukaryota; kingdom Metazoa; phylum Chordata; class Amphibia; order Caudata; family Salamandridae; genus Lissotriton; species Lissotriton helveticus. Next base: position 1,028,959,926 of record NC_136068.1, on the reverse strand, counting down.
AGCCTGTGCAGGGGAGGGAGAAGATTTTGGGTATACTGCACCGAGAAATCATGAGAGATAAAAATGCCCAGGTATGTAAAGCCCGCTGTGTTGACCTGGATTGGGCAATTTCTGGGGGGGATAGACGTGTTTCTCCACAGCGCGAACACCAAGGATTTACCTCAGTTAACTGTAATACCGGAGAATCTACCAAACACTGCCAAAATGTCTAGAACTAATATCAGGGATTTTGCCGGGGAGGCCAAGTAGAGTAAAATATCGTCTGCATAAAGCGATAAGCGGTCTTCCCATCCTGCGGACCATCGCAGCCCTCGTATCATCCGGTCTTGTCGGATCCAGGCTGCCAGTGGCTCCAAGGTGAGGGCAAACAAAAGGGGAGAGAGTGAGCAGCCCTGACGGGTTCCACGATGGAGTGGGAACGTGGCTGACAATTTGTTATTGACCACGACCTGCGCCAAGGGTTTTTGATGTAGGAGACGCACCCACTGAATGTATTTAGGCCCAAAGCCAAGTTCCGTCAAAATGGCCCAGAGATATGGCCATTCTACCGTGTCGAATGCCATGGTCGCATCTAGAGACACTATCACCGCCAACTCCTGATGGGTTGAAGCTTTGCCCTGCACTCCGTGGATCCTGCATAAGTTCAGGGCCATGTTTCTGTGGGGCATAAAGCGGGATTGGTCCTAGTGCACCAGGGTGCTTATCACCAGCCAGAAGTTTAGCCAGGATGTTAGGTTCGGCACTTAGGAGGGAAATCAGTTTATACAAGGCACAGTCAGTCCGGGGTTTCCCTTCTTTGTGTATAGTGACTATAGTGGCAATTCTCTGATCTCTCGGTAAGGCCCCATGCTACAGCGATTCCTCGAATATCGATTTTAGGTGCGGTGCAAGCTTATTTGGCTGCAATTTGTATAGCTCAATGGGGATGTCATTTGGTCCGAGAGCTTTGCCCATTTTTAGTGCCCGTATTGCTTGCGCAATTTCGTCTGCAGTCAAGTCACTGTCCATAAAATCTCGATCAGCTGTTGGTAGGTAAGGGAATCTAATGTCGCGTAAAAGGTCTTGTGAGTCTTCCTCAGTGTGTGGGGTCACAGTCGAATATACCCATTGGAAATGGGCGGCAAATCTGTCAACTATCTCTTGGGGTTCAGTTAGAGAGGCACCCTTGTCGTCTTTTATCTCAGGGACTAGTCTGCTCGCCAAGTCCTTTTTATCCAACCAGGCTATTAGTTTCCCTGCTTTGTCACCCAGATCGTATAGCCTACCTTGACGTTCTCTACTCAGGGATTTGGCTCTGTCAGTGACCAGGGCCCTATAGTCATGTCGTTTCAGGGTCAGGAGGTGTAGTTTTTCTGGTGTTAAGCCTGACTCAAGGTCACTCTCAAGTGAATAGACTTCGGCCTCTATGTCAAGGATGACTTTTTGTTTTTCTCTCTTTGCCCCACTGATCAAGGACAGAGCCTGACCTCGGATCACTGTCTTGAAAGCTTCCCATAGAGACTGGGACGAGGAGACCGACCCCGTGTTTTCGGTAAAATACTTGTCTATGGCCTTGAGAAGGTTTGTGCAAAGTTTTGGATCTTTAAGGTACCAGGAGTTGATAGGAGCCATATACAACAAAATACCTAATGTATAGGTGAGTCAACTGTTCAGTGATCCCTCCATGTGTCTAAAGTCACTATACTTTGTATGGCTCACGTTACATTCGCCTCCATAACCTGACTTTACCTATCGTTACAGCATTATCCCTGGCCCCCTCTCCTTTTTTTATCCACTCTGCTCTTCCGAACAATCTTCCAGGGTGCTGAGACTGCTTTTCTAGCTTATTGTATCATTTCTGTTCCTATCCCAATAGGGAGTCGGATTTTATGATTGTTTTGTCTTGCCATGTACTGTATCTTTCTATGTGTTCCCTATCCCTTCTACTCTCCCCCCCTTTTGTCCTGTTATCCTACCCGATACTACTGTAAAGCGCCCTGATACCCTCACAGGTCTGGTTCGCGCTCTATAAAACACTAAATAAATAAATAAATAATAAATGTCAAAACAGCGGTCATATTTATACCGTCTGTGTCTAGTGGAACCTGGTTCACCTAATATTTTGTAAAATATTTTTTTTTAAATTGGATGTGTCTAAGGCCTCTGTCTCCTCTGTACCACCATCTAGTGTGTGTAACCCAACATAGAAAGGAAAATAGAAAGACAAGAAAAATAGTGCGAGATGTAGGCAGCGCCTAACGGGAGTAACACCACTGGAGTATGCAGACTGGTTCTCGCCTGCGTCCTCAGGTTCTCATCATCAGGAACTGCCAATCCAAACCAGAAAATGTGATGAGATAAGAAAAAGGATAAAGTGCTAGGCATGGTATCATGTGATGCCTGTGCACCAGATAACTTATCCGGGCATGTGGCGATGTCGACCCTATAAGGAATAGCGGTGTCTGGACTGGGGTACCGCTATCCCTAATCAGGAGGCATTGGCATTTGCTCAGTACTACTACCATGAAAATGCCCCAACCAAGATTTGCCTTTAAGCGGTCAGCCAATTTACGTGATCGATTGGTACATACCCGCCCGATTCAGGAAGCTAAAGACTCGGGGTGCCTTCTGGTCATTAACCTTGTGGTGGGTGTTCGGTATGTGAGCTCACCACATCTGTCAAAAACGTGACCTTGAATAACGGGAAGACCTAGTACCTTAACAGGTTCAGTAATTGCAACACAGTCAATGTCATCTATAGACTTACGTCTCCATATGGACTGCATTATATTGGACTCACGACATGTAAAGTCAAAACTAGAATACAGGAACACCTGAGCACACTGAAAGCTGGTAAATTAACTACGAGACTGGTGCAACATTACCAAACACAGAAGCACCACTTCAAGGACATACGACAGGTGGTACTGGAAAAGGTTGGGGCAACCAGCACAATATAGAAACCAGACTGAGTACTAAAGAAGCGCGCTGGATTTACCAGAAGAGGGTGGACCAACACGGGTTGAATGACTTTATTTAATGGAACAGAGTAGAGTTTCATTAAATATAGATGAATGCCAATCTCATGTACCCCCGTTAAGTCCTCCTGAGAATACAATTTTTGCATGTAGCCAACATGGGTGAGTGCATGGTCGTGTCGACCAATATCTGCCTATGAGTAGATGTGATGAGCGGATAGAGCGGGATCACGTGACTGTAAACATACTTTAGGCCTGTGTCGCCTAGGTGGGTCCGGCACACCTTCCACTTGGATGATGCAATATCATAGGATACATATAGAAATGCTATATCCGAGAGCTTCCTATCATAAGTATTCAATTTCACCAGGATGTGTAATATTTTTAGCAATATATGGTCCGTGACACAAAAGTATGTGCAAAATCGATGTCCCCCCCCCCATGGAAATCCAATAAGGGAGCTAGTTTTGAACTCCTCTCCAATATGTCGACCGCTCTAGCCCATAACAACTGTAGAGGACTCTGTGGTTAGAAGAGGGGTGGGGCACGCATGCACCACCGTTGCTCGATGTGCTTTGAAATACAGTGCAGCGCGTCGAGACCGCGAGGAGCTGAGCGAATGCTGGTCACTCGCCAGGTCATGGTAAGCGGGGACACAGTAGGTGGGAAGGGGTAAGCAGTGCCTTTAAGCCCTCTGGGTTTATCTCGTGGTGAACAGGTTCACGATACTGCTAGCAAAATGAAGTTATGCTGGGGATGCAAGAAGTGGCAAGTAGTGCTGTTAAACTCTCTGGGCGTTCTGGGTCACTCCCGTTAGGCGAAGGTTCATGATCCTGCTGTCTCGAGCAAATAAACGAAATTATGCTGTGATATTAGGAACAAACAAGCGATATCCACACGCATTGTAAGCAGAAGGGGCGAGATACATACAAGGCTCAAAGGGAACGTACACCTAACTTCCCCACGCTGTATTACCATGCTCAAAAAGTGTAACCTTAGAAAAGTGTTTTTAGAAAAAGAAATGTGCCCTAATTTCACTCACAAATTTAGGGGCATAGCAGAATTTTAACGCAACGTATATCTCCCTATTTCTTCCCAGACTGACGTACAGCAGTCACAGTAACGGACAGTGTGAGTGTTGATCAGCACACATTCAATACTACAGGGGGTGCATGTATGCCCATGATGAGCTACTACCTGGTAAATATGTTCATGAAACTAAGGGGGTCACACATCTATAAAAGTATACGTTATGATTGATGCCAATGGTTGATTTGTTGTATTGTGTTGTCTCTGTTTCCCGTAGCTATACAAAAGAGATACAAAGTGGTGCAGTGTGTAAAAGTGACCCTTGCCATGATGAAATTGCCATAATTCATTCCAGGCAATGAAACATGTTGTTTTTTAAGTGAGCAGACCCACAGCATGGAATAAAGTTACATAGCCAGTGGGTGCTTAGCTCGTTTTTAGATTAGGGATAGCGGTACCCCAGTCCAGACACTGCTATTCCTTATAGGGTCGACATCGCCACGTGTCCGGATAAGTTATCTGGTACACAGGCATCACATGATATCACACCTAGCACTTTATCCTTTTTCTTATTTCATCAATTTGTTTGGTTTGGGTTGGCAGTTGCTGATGATGAGAACCTGAGGATGCAGGTGAGAACCAGTCTGCATACTCCCATGGTGTTACTCCCGTTAAGCGCTGCCTACCTCTCTCACTATTTTTCTTGTCTTTCTATTTTCCTTTCTATGATGGGTTACACACACTAGTAGGTGGTACAGAGGAGACAGAGGCCTTAGACACATCCCAATTAAAAAAAAATATTTTACAAAATATTAGGTGAATCAGGTTCCCCTAGACACAGACGGTATAAATATGACCACTGTTTTATCATACAAAGTATAGTGACTTTAGACGCATGGAGGGATCACTGAATGGTTGACTCACCTATAGAATAGGTATTTTGTTGTATATGATTCCGTGAGCGACCTGTTCTTTTTACCCCCTTCAGCTCCTTTATGTACATGGTTGATAGGAGCCAGCCTGCCCACCGTGGTTTGACTGAGTACTATGTGTGTCCATACCGGTGAGTGATCGGAGATACCCCTAGCTAAATGTCTGATTTTGTGTATGTGCGTAATTAGGGCTGCCGGCATCAGGCAATAAGCTATGGTGGGTGCCAGAGTGAAAAGTGTGTTGTATCTGGCCTGGGTGGTAAACTCTCCAAGCGTCCACCAACCCCATGGTGTCAAGGAACTCAGACAGCCAGCTTGCTGAGGGACCTATTTCCCTAGGAGGGTAGTAGTCCAGTGTGCCCGAGACCACCGCATTAAAATCGCCACTGAGGACCAGGAGGCCATCCGGCACCAAGAGAAGGAGTAAACCCAGCTCAGTGAAGGTGGTGTCTTGGAGACCCGGAAGTACATATACTGATATGAAGGTGATCGTGTTGCCCTCCCATGTGCACAAAATCCCAGCGTATCTGCCCCTCTCATCTGTCCAGACGAAGCCCACCTCAAGTGAGAGTGTTTCTAATCATAATACAGACACCTCTGACGCCTGATGTAAAACCTGCGTGTGTGACCATTTTGTATCCCCCCTGTGCATAGACTTGCAGAGGTTCCCCACCAGGTGTGTCTCCTGAAGGAGAACAATATCCGGGGCCAGCTGTCTGATGTATTGAAGAACCACACTGTGCTTGATTTTGTCCCCAAGTCCGTTGATGTTCTAGCTTAATATCTTAACTTTTTTGTCCCCCATGTCGCTCATAGCTCAGGTTTCCAATGGCTAGTGCCTCTGCATTAATAGTAACATGCATTACCGGTGCGCAAACCGTAGTGATGCTTAAATACAACTCCCAGTACCCACACCCAGCCCAACTACCCCCCACCCTGCTGCTCTGCATTCTAGGTTCAAAACTACCCATAGAAAACTTGCAGAGTGCCAGTCGCCCTGAAAATGAACTATTAGTAGAAAACGTAAGGGCGCTGCTTCCCGTATTCCCCCCGATGTAACGGAGAAAGAGACCCCTGCATAGGTCACAAACCAACATTCAAGTGTCCAGTTTTGGCACTGGGAGGAATTTTACCAGAAGAAGCTCACTCCGCCACTCGTTACCTGCCCAGCTAGACTTGATAGGTAGCCAGTCCAAAGAGTGTCTCCTTTCCATTTCCACCTTGTCAGCCATGGGATGGGAGTAGGGTCTCATCCCCAGCATCTCGATCCCGCGGGGCTCGGTCTGTTCGATACTCAAGCCAGTCTGCTGCTTCCTCCGCTTGTTCTAAAAAAAAAGATTTTATCCCATCGAATTTCACTCGGAGACGTGCAGGGAACAACATCGAATACTTTAGGCTCATGTTTCTGCTTCACTGCCATGAAGGATCGCCTTTGACGCTGCACCCGTTGCGTAAAGTCGGGAAAAAAGGAGATGTCTGCGTTCTCGAAGCGTAGTGGAGCTCCTACTCTGGTGTTTTAGAGGATGACCTCCATGTCTCGGAAGTTGAGCACTCTCGCCAGCATCGGTCGTGGGTGGGGGGCTCCCGGCTTGGGCCGACCGCAGGGGACCCTGTGCGCCCTCTCGATTACAGAAAACTTACTGAGGCCCTTAGGTTTTAGGTGTTGTAGCACAAGGTCTTCTACAAAGAGTTTCGGGGCCTGCCCCTCCGCTTTTTGTGGTACACCCAAAATGCGCAGGTTGTTACGCCGTAGATGACCTTCATAGTCATCTAATTTGAGTTCAGTTTCTTTCCGAAAGGTATGAATGTCTTGGAATTGACCCTGTTGCTGTGCGACGTCATCCACAAGACTGGCGGTGGTGAGTTTCACCTGCTTAATTTTCTCAATTAGCTTGGAGAGATCAGCTCGGATCAGGTTGACCCAGATGGCGATGGTATCCATTTTGTGCTCACAGCGCGGTGTGACCTGTGGTGATCTCCTTCATTACGTCCTTCAAGGATAGTTCTTGGTCTTCCCCATCTTGGTCCCCGGTTTGGCCACCCCCAGACTGTCGATTTCGGAGCATATCCTTAGGGAGGGCGTAGCGGTCGAGTTTGTTGGTCTGCACCATCCTCTGTCCCCTTGCGCCAGCCATCTTACCCTTCTCCTCTGCCATTTGGACAAGTTACTGAAAGGTCTTTGGAATACGCTCCCCAGTGGCTGGAAATGTAGGCAGGCGCCCGTGGCACCTCGGGAGGAGCTCAATTCCGTCTGTATGGAGCCAAGCTGGTCTGAGCAAAGGCACAGTATTCACAGGGGGCACAGGCTCGGGCCCCACCGGGTGGCCAGATGGCGGTAAGGTACACAGACACAGGCACCCTAGGATCGCCCGAGTGTCACAACGCTCCCCTCCAACATTGATCTAAGTCCTGGTAGGCTAAGAGGGGTCCGACGCCTGAAGTAAGTTTTGTCCCCACCGGCTGATGCACAGGGTAATGGAGCATGCTGGTTTACTGCTCCCACACTAACCACTGCCAGAGTTCTGGCCACTGTGTAGGGGTGCCCTGTCTCCATTCTCTGCAAGGCCCCCAAAGGGATTTCCAGAGCTCCCCGGTCATCACTCAGCTGGGGGGCCTCTCGAGGCCGGTTTATTCCGCTTATTCCACGCACCAGGGCCTCCACACCAATTTCGCCCACCGCCGGGGCCGGCACCAGAAGCCTCGTCACTTACTCCGCAGTCAAGCCAGCGTCCGCGCTCCGGCAGTGAGCACGGAGGCGGCGCTGCAAGGCAGGCGGCTGGGGCGACACTGCCGCAGGGGCACCAGCGAGGTACCAGGAGTCGCGCCCCCGCTTACCAGGATGGGTGCATCCGGTGCCGGCCGGGAACTTGATCACGCCCCTATCAATGCACCACAGTGCGGCTCCGAAATGTAGGCCACTATTGGGGCTGTTTACTCCAGTCACAAAAGACAGTCGGCAGCGGGAGTCAGCTGTGGAGGCTCTGCCAGATCTCCGGTGTGTTTACCCACCACAGGGGTCCAAGATTTGCGTTCAGGATAGCTAGGGGAGGAAAGGGCTCACGGAGCGATTAGGTTAGGCGGCCATTACATTCCGGGTATTGGCCACGGCCCCCTATGGCAAGATTTTTAACGAATGTAGGTAGCTATAGAAAAAGCATCATATTTGGAAAGTTATGGCGATTTAAATGTGTCTGCATTTCAAGATATTTTACAAAAAACAGAGATTGCTGTTGCAATGAATTGTTTCTTGTAAATAAGAATGTTGTATATTTAAATAGTGTGCATATAGCTTTTCTACAGCTTTTTAGTACTGTTATTAACTGTGTTTATATGTATCCTCTTTTATCGTTTCCTATGAAAAAATCCAATAAAGCTTTTTTGAAATGGACTCAGTGATCCATTTTTAACTGATGCGATGCACCTGTTCCATTTTATGTAAGATGCAGTTCAAGGGAAAGAGATGCACTCCTCGTGCTCCATATTGTAATCCTTTCTTTATCATTGTGCTTATGATGGCGTGCCAGACCTGCTTCGCGCTTCGTCTTTTTGCGCTATGAAGTAATACCTCTTTAGATTCCATCAGGCCAAACTGCCATTTTATGTAAGGGCAGGTGTGGAAGTTCCCAAGGCCTGTTTCCACTCTTCTGCATTAAGTTTGGTCCAGACACGGTCTAGTCTCATGAACGGGGAAGGAGGCAGGTTACAGAGGGGCGTTGGTAGCGTAACTGGGATCAGTAAGTGATCAGACCAGATATGGAGCATAGGAGTCTGAACCAGAAGTGTGTCCATGTTACTAAAAATCACACCAATGGTATGGCCCTTCTCATGTGTGGGGCCTTCAACCAACTAAGCTAATTGTAATGCAGCCATTTCATGCAGATGACATTTTAAAGTATTGTCTTCTGTGTGTTGCTCAGAACAGTGAGGTTGGCTTTATCGATGGCTACCTCTGCCACTGCTCCTGGTAGGGACTGAAGAAACTGAGCATACAGGCCAGGAGGTCTATAGATAAGGATACAAGAAAAATAGAGTGTGGGCAGGCTCTCGCAGTGCGGAATTGTAACTAGGGAAGCACGACAGCTCAGCTGCTCCCTGTAGATAATGGCTATCTCTCCACCACTTTTATCTTGCCAATCTAGTTTTACAGCACAATAGTTGGAGGGAAGTGCCTGAGATAAGTCCGGCCTGAATCCTCTGACATCTACGTTTCTGTAAGAAACAGCATATCCAGACGGAAATCTGAAAGCACATCAAATATATCATATGTGTGTGCTGCCAGCGATCAACAATCGATCAGGCTGGCCCGTCTAGCTGGTGAGGGGAAGATACCATCAGTGTGCCATTGATTTAGATCTAACCGGGGGGACCAACACAGTTATCACAGCTGCAACGTGCCTTACTGCGGTTTATACAGTGCATGCAGGTGTTGGAGACTGGTCTGCGTAGTGATCGCAACTGGTCGGAGGTGTATTGAATCCTACCTTGTTAGAAAAATGCAGCCTCCCTGGCCCATGGTACCAGATGGGCACGGACCGGCGCAGACGTGCTTGCCTTAGGTGTGCTAGCGGCACGTCCGTGCCCCGACCTGCATTGTAAGGCAGGCCTGAACCAAAGGACTAGAACACAACTTGACAAAAACATGACTCGCAGTCCTTATTTCCCTTGGTGCCCCACCTCAATATTTCCTGCACAGAAATATTATACCAGAGTTTTAGGCACAGTTTAAATTTATCATAGAAAATTAAAAAACAATTAATTGAATTGAATTGAAAATGTATATAGCGCTCGAATGCCCGAGGGCGTCTTGGCGCTGCAGCAGAGGAATCTACCGGAAAAGGGTAAAACCGGATGATTTAGTTTGAGAAAAGCCAGGTTTTCAAAGTCTTTCTAAACAATAGTCATGTTGGGCAATTTTTTATGGGTAAAGTAAATTAATTTCACAATTTTACAGTGTTGAGGCGAAAGCTACTTCCTCCCCAACAAACTCTCCTAAATTTGGGTATCTGAAGGAGTTTGCTGTGAGCTGAGCAAAGTATTCTGCCTGGAAGGTACCATAGCAAATTCTGCTTCAAGTATTCAGGCGCTGTTCCCTGCAAAGCCTTGAACGCTAAACACAAGGATTTGAATTCAGATCTCTTCTTCACCAGAAGCCAGTGTAGTTGTTTTAGGTCATGGCACACAGACTGGAACTTAGGAATATTCAGCAGCATCCTGGCTGCACTGTTTTGAACCCGCTGCAGTTTGAGTATGTGCTGTTTCTGAAGGCCCAGATAAAGGGCGTTTGTATAGTCCTGTTTGGCCAATGCTAAAGTTGTTACCAATGTTTTTACTGCAGCTGGGTGAATATATAATTTCACCTTCTGGATTAGTTTTAGTGTTAGATGCACCTGAGAGGCGACTTTGTTAGTTTGATATTGAAAGGTGAGACTGTCATCAAAGATGACGCCCGGGTTTTTGACTTTGTGCACTGGTTTGGGAAGTGTTCCCATATCCAGAGACCACCAGTTCTGAGACCAAAAGGAGGTGTCAGATCCCAACACAAGAACCTCTGTTTTGCTTCCATTAAGCTTTAGGCAGTTTGCCCTCATCCAGTGATCTACGCGGGCCATACACTGATTAAAGCGGGCCACCGTTTCCTCCAGATTGCTTGAGATGGATACTACAATCTGGGTATCGTCCGCATAGGACACCAGCAAGAAGCCAAACTGCCTGATAACATCAGCTAAGGGGGTGACATGCAGATTGAACAGCGTAGGGCTCATTGATGAGCCCTGCGTCACCCCACAAGGAAGTGAGAATTGCTCTGAACAGCAGTCACCGATCTGAACACATTGTCGGCTATTATTAAGGTAGGATTTGATCAAACTTTGTGCTAAACTTGAGACTCCCTGCTTCTGGAGCCTTTGAATGAGAATGTCATGGTTCACAGTGTCAAAGGCCGCCAAAAGATCCAAAAGGTTCAAGACAGCCTTTGCACCGGAGTCCAATGTGGAGCGAAGCTCCTCTGCTGCCATGACCAAGGCCATCTCCGTTCTGAGCCATTGCCAGAAACCGTATTGTGCACTTTCCCGCAGCTGACAACAGTGGCTGGTTAGCTGCACGTCTGCACCCGACATCCATTTTAAGGCAGGCCGGAACCAAAAGACTAGAACGCAACTGACAAAAATGTGACTTGCAGTCCTCATTTTCCTTGGTGCTCCAGCACAATATTCCCCCCACAGAAAGTTCATACCAGAGTTTTAGGCACCGTTTAAATTTGTCAAAGGAAATTAAAAAACAATGCATTCAATGCTAAAAACTGCTTCAAAACAGACCTCATGTCACAGCTGCTGAGTTCAGCAAGTTTACCCTCACAACCGACAACAGTGACTGCTTGCTGCGCGTCTGCGCCCCAACGTCTATTTTAAGGTGGGCCTGAACCAAAAGATTAGAATGGAACTGGACCCTCAGTCCTCACTTCCCTTGGTGCCCCGCCACAATACTCCCTGCACAGAAAGATTATACCAGAGTTTTAGGCACGGTTTAAATTTGTCAAATTATATTAAAAAACAACCATATAATGCTAGAAACAGCTTCAAAATAGAGCTCAGCTGTACAAGCAGCCTCTGCTCCCGAAGCCTGTCCTCCCACGCCAGTCCCCTCCCAATTCGGGAGGGGAGGGGGCGGGCAATAGCCCTGGAACCCCACTCCAGGCTCCAATACCCAGCCATGTGGCCCCCCAGCGCGGAGCCGCCCCCATCACCTTGGGGCCAGAGACTGGATCCTTGAGCCTATAGACAGGTCAATGGGAGCGTCCTCCCATTGCCCCACAACATCCTCCTCTCCAACCACTAGTGCCTGCTCTGCCTCGGGAGTTATGCGTGAGGGCCCCTCGCCCCCCTGCCCACCCTCCCACTCCAGCACATGACCCAACACACCAGGAGACACCAGCGCCTCATTAATCACTGGCGCCACCCCCCTCCCCCCACCTGCTCCCACCCGTTTCTCCTGGCCGATTAACAGTTCCCCTGTGGCCGGCCGGGGGCCTGGAGGCACGCCCGCCCTTTCTTGCAGAAATTCCAACTCCGGGAACTGGACACGGGGCGGCAAGCTTTTCCGCCTGCCCCCGCGGGCAGGCTCCTTCTGTGCCGCGCCCCGCCCTCGCATTGTAGTGTAGTTCCTATATTCCCAATAGGCTCTGCGCATTGGAATAATATATTCAGCAGTGTAGACGTAGGACTGAGGTTATCTAGGTCTCTACTGACTATATTAGACTTAAGGTTTGCCAGCTAGTTCAGAGGTCACTAGAAACTTTCTCGAATAAACGAGGAGGAGTTTAACCTCCCTGGATAGACAAGAAGGGATTAGCTTCTGACAACCATAAAATATGACAACTTTGCTCTCCCTGAATAAGAGTGTATCTCTAGAGTCGTGTGAAAACAAAAGACAGCTATTTCACTCAGTCAAATGTGCGTACTTAGTTTCACCAGAATGCAGAGAAAAGAGAGACGGGCGTTTTCAATAAAAGGTGTTATTTATTGAGCAGTCTTCTTCCTCATACAAGAGAAATGAATTGCCACGATTGTAATACTCATGGTAAAGTAAAGTGCGTACAGTAAAAGGAGGATTATAAAATAATACTGTAAAAGCATTGATATGGTTTCTTAGCCATATGATACTTTAAAATAGATCAAATATATACATACATATATACATTGACTAATCGTACTCAACTGGTGCTTCTAAATACGCCTACCCCGGTGAACCTGACCTAAGCCTAATACGTGGGAAGGAGTAAGTAAGTAGCAGTTTAAGTTAAGTTTGTTTTGCCAAGAATCTGACTCAAGAATTCTCTGTAAGGGTTTAGTCAGTTCCGTACCTGGGTAATAGAAAGCAGGAGGTCTGGTATCTCTCTCTCAGGACTCGATATCCCAGCAACCCGGAAGGGTAGGCTGGAAACGCTGGACCTGGATTTCTCGGCAAGCGAAAAGACAGCGTCTTTCTCAGCGCGTCAAGGAGGAGGGGCAGCGTCCGTGGGCTCTCGCATCAGCTGGGCTTTCCGGCAAGTAGATAGCTGCTCTGCTCCAGAATCACTACCGTGTGTTTGCTTAAGGCAACGTTGGTATATTTATATCTGAAAGGTGCCTGGGTTTGACGTAAGGTTGGACATAAGACGTCAATAAAGATGTCACTAAGAACTGGCCGTTCTTACAGTGATTTACAGGAGTTCTAGGACGAAATCAAAACAAAAGCAAGGGGGATTTCCCAGGTTGCTGGAGGCTTGGTTGTGTTTAGAGAACTCGGTGTGCTTTACTAGGGGGCGGAGAAGTAGCCTTGCTTAATGTGACAGCATGTGCTACAACTGAATTATGGATATGATTATTATGCCGTTGTATGGATATTAATGATTATAACCGGACAAGGGCATAAAATAGGAATATCGATTCAGGTTTCCTAGATAAAACACTACAGCATTACCACACCCTCATCCTGCGGCGGCTGATCCGGTAAACAGTCATAATATCGATTCCAAAATATAGAATGGACATAATATCGAAGTAAAAATATAGAATGGACAAAATATCAAATGGACACAATATAGTGGTTAAAAATATCGAATTTAAGGTAAGTAATATCGATTTTCAAAATATAGAAGTCAAAATATCGAAGTATACAATATAGGCATTAAATATATCGATTTGTTAATAATATCAATTTTTTTAAGTGTTTTGTATGTTAGTATATGTGTGAAAAGTGTATATTAATTTTTGTAATGTATGTTTAATGTATTTTAAGTAATCAATATTATGTTATTTAATTTTTGCGTAATTTAATTCTGTAGCGGGTTGTGGGTTTATAGGGGAATAGGGTGGGAAGTAATTTAATTATATTAAATTAAATATTAATTTTTAGCAATTATTATTAATTTTTAATTACATTTTGCTTTTTAGTTCTGTAGCGGGTTGTGGGTTTATAGGGGAATAGGGTGGGAAGTAATTTAATTTTAATTAATTAAATATTTTTATTTATTTATTGGTATTCATTTTGAATTTATTGTTATTTTTTAATTGGTAATTCATTTTTATTAATTGCCAATTAATTTGTATTAATTGATTAATTGTTAATTATATTAATTTTCTAAATTTATTTTCTGTAGCGGGTTGTGGGTTTATAGGGGAATAGGGTGGGAAGTAATTTAATTGTTATTAAGTAAATAATTTTTTTCATTTATTGGTATTGATTTTAAATTTATTGTTAATTAATTTTTAATTGGTAATTAATTTCGATTAATTGGCAATTCATTTTTATTAATTGGTAATTATTTTGTATTAATTAAATATTTGATAATTATGATAATTGTATTAATGTATTTTCTGTAGTGGGATGTGGGTTTATAGGGGAATAGGGTGGGAAGTAATGTAATTGTAATTAATTACATATTAAAAATACTTTTTGTGTATTGATAATTAATTTACTGTTAATTTTTAATTGGTATTAATTTTTATTATTAATTAGTTTTTGTTATTGAAAATTAATTATTTGGTAAATAATTATGAATAGGTTATTAATTTTTAATAACTAATATGTAGTTGTATTTCTAATTAATTATTACATAATATTAAATTGGTTATTCATTTCAATTAATGTTTTATTGGTATTGATATTAAATTTATTTTTAATAATATATTAAATCATTATTTTCCCTACTGTTAAACTCACGGGAGTCGGAATAGTAATTTTCACCCTCCCGCTATCCAACGCTTTCCCTACTGTTGCACTCTCTGGAGTGGGAATAGTATTTTTTACCCCTACGCTATCCAACGCTTTCCCTACTGTTGCACTATCTGGAGTGGGAATAGTAATTTTCACACTCCCGCTATCCAACGCTTTCCCTACTGTTGCACTCTCTGGAGTGGGAATAGTATTTTTTACCCCTACGCTATCCAATGCTTTACCTACTGTTGTACTCTCTGGAGTGGAAATAGTAATTTTTACCCTTCCAATATCCAACACTTTCCCTACTGTTGCACTCTCTGGAGTGGGAATAGTAATTTTTACCCCTACGCTATCCAACGCTTTCCCTACTGTTGCACGCTCTGGAGTTGGAATAGTAATTTTTACCCTCCCGCTATCCAACGCTTTCCCTACTGTTGCACTCTCTGGAGTGGGAATAGTAATTTTTACCCTTATGCTATCCAACGCTTTCCCTACTGTTGCACTCACTGGAGTGGGAATAGTATTTTTTACCCCTATGCTATCCAACGCTTTCCCTACTGTTGCACTCTCTGGAGTGGGAATAGTAATTTTTACCCCTACGCTATCCAACGCTTTCCCTACTGTTGCACTCTCTGGAGTGGGAATAGTATTTTTTACCCCTACGCTATCCAACGCTTTCCCTACTGTTGCACTCACTGGAGTGGGAATAGTATTTTTTACCGTCCCGCTATCCAACGCTTTCCCTACTGTTGCACTCTCTGGAGTGAGAATAGTAATTTTTACCCTTACGCTATCCAACACTTTTTCTACTGTTACACTCACTGGAGTGGGAATATTATTTTTTACCCCTACGCTATCCAACGCTTTCCCTACTGTTGCACTCTCTGGAGTGGGAATAGTAATTTTTACCCCTACGCTATCCAACGCTTTCCCTACTGTTGCACTCACTGGAATGGTAATATTAAATGTTACCCTCCTGCTATCCTACGGTAAAATATTGTACATTTTTTATTAATAACTTAAATTAATTATATCTTAATTTTAAGGTTATTTGAGTATTTTTAAGTATGTTTTAGTTAATTATATTTATTATTTCATTAATTTTAAATTACTTTTAAGATATTAAAAAAAATTCGATATTTTGACTGACTATATTTTTTACAGACTATATTTTGGATTCAATATTTTTGTACTTACCTGTTTGTAGATAGGAATTCGATATTTTGGCATTCTATATTTTGGTGACTATATTTTGGTAAGTCTATATTTTGTCATTCTATATTATGTCAGTGATCCGGCGGATCCTCTTTGCAAACCAGGACCGCCGCCACCACTCCCACTGAGGCAGCTCGCGGCACCCTCGCGAAGCCAACCCAGGTCTCGCCAAGGACGCCGGGCTGGAGCAGATCCTCCCGCCCTGCGCGCCCCAGCAAAATCAGCGCATTCCTTACTTCTTCGAGAGACATGCCCGACATGCTTGTAAACGCTGCCTCGCCGCCACAGCCCCTCGCCTCAGCCACTGACCAGTGGCTGCCGGGTACTCCTCCTCACGAGCCCTTTTAAACCAGGAAAAATGCCACTAGTTTCCGCTAACCAGCCCTCCAGACTGGCCCAAAATCACTACAATAATCCCACTAACTCCCCTTTAAACTAACTTCCCTACTGATGGTGCCGAGCGCAGGAAGAGGAAGTTGCCTTCCTTACCTGCGCTCTTATACCAACCCCCTAACTTCAAGTCTTCCCCCTACCTGGTCCTCCCTCGCACGAATGACCCCGGGGGACAACTAGCCTGCGACTCTGCTTCCCCCTGGGCCCAGCATATTACCGCACAGAAAAATTATACCAAAGTTTTAGGTACTGTTGAAATTTATCAAAGGAAATGACAATACAATGCACCGAATGCTAAAAGCGGGCTTTAAAGCAGAGCTCAGTTCACAGCTGATGAGTTCAGCAAGTTTCCTCCCCATAGCCAACAGTGGCTTCTTAGCTGCGCGACCACGCCCCGACCTTCATTTTAAGTTGGGCCGGAACCAAAAGAGTAGAAAGAGAACAACATGTCTCAGTGTTCTCCCTTCCCTTGGTGCCCCCACCCCAATATTCCCAGCGCAGAAAGATTATACCAGAGTTAAAATTTGTCAAAGGGAATTAAAAAACAATGCACACAATGCTAAAAAAAAGGCTTTAAAACAAAGCTCAGCTCACAGGTGCTGAGTTCAGCAAGTTTTTCCCCCCAAAGCTGACAACAGTGCTGCATTGAGTAGTTTGAATGCTTCCTTACAACAGTTGCAAATTAATGTTTCTGCTTTTCATTCAGAAACACATAGTTCGAAACAGGAATTTGCTGCACAAAGAGCAGAGAAAACCGCTTTAAGTTTAAATGTTGCTGCCCTCATGTCTAGACACAGGCATTTGTTGGATGAGGGTGCTTCATTGTCGAGGACCCCAGTATTCAGTTCAGTTAGTAGCAGTTCAACTACATATACCTCTGCTGGTACATTCTTAGTTACCTCATCTATCTCTTCTGTTCTCTTAGCTCTGCCTGAAAGATTTATTGGAGGCTAATGGAATCTACCTATTTTTCTTACACAATGTAATCTGCAGTTTTTCTGTAGACCTCATACCTTTATGATGACCAGTGTCATGTGGCTTTTTGGAACATCTTGGCCAGTCAACTATAACCAGCCCACACCTTACGGTTGGAACGGGGTTAGCCCTGATTTTAAACATATGTTTGATCATTGCCAAATTCAGCAATCAGCAGATAATCAGTTGCTAGACTTAAAACAAGGGAAGAATTATGTAGTGACTTATTGAAGCCAGTTTAATAGTTTGGCACACAAATCCCAATGCCCTGCCCAAAAAGAGCTGAAAATTTGTATAAAGAGTTGACGAAAGAGTAGAAAGGGCACACGGTCTACAGTAAAAAATGACAGTAGCCATTTCCTAGCGCTCCCACACCAGCACCAACAATCCTGCACTGGTGTGATACTGCCTCTGAGCACCAGGGAGAGTTGGCGAAGACCAGGCAGTGTGTGTAGATTCCCCCTTTCGGGATGGCGTGAACCTGGTGCACCAGTCCAGGAACCACAATGACTCTCATGAAGCCCAGCCTAAGAAATATGGCAGATGTAGTGTTTACAGCATGTTTGAGCACCTCCACGAGGGAAGGCCACAGGAGGAGGGTTTCCATGCGTTTCCAGTGATTGTATGCACCTTGGTATAGCCTGACTTCTTGCGTCAGGCTCTTAATACATATACCCTGTTTCAATGGGCAGAGTTAGTTTTAAGAACTCCCAACGCAATGTACTGTATCTGTGTCTCATTTACTGCTAGAGCGTGGGCGCCACTCTACACTGGCAAGGAGGAGTCCGTATGGACCCTCCCTGTGCATCAGCTGGTTAGTGACTGCCGCACAGCCACCCGTTCTGCCAGAGGTTCACGTGACGCTGTCGCCCACATCACCTGTGCACGGCCCAACATTCGGCCCTTCATCTGCCACACCACGTAGGTCCAGGGGGCCTGCTTGCTTTCACCACTGCAGCCTACTCCAGCGACTCTGGCAGTCCAGCCCTAAACAGCGTTCTGCATGTGAGGAGCCCTTCCCATCAGCGCAGCACCTGGCTCCCTGGACAATTGCTGATCCGTTCGTAAGGCCCATATGCTTCACCCTGTGTACCTCGTATGCATTCCTGCTCCCGGTGAGACCATGCCACCACATGGCCACCACAAGTTGTTACCGACAACCTGCCATGCCACAGCTCCATGGTGTCACACCTGTCACTCCACTGCAATGCAGGACTGATAAAAGCTCTTCAAATGGTTATCCCCTCCTTGTGGTCACCTTTCACGGAGACCTCACCCGCCAACGACACCTGCTCCATCCTGTGAGTACCTGGGCAGCCTGCAGAGACCTTTCCGGCTGCAGTGCAGGCTTAGCTGGAGGACATGAGGGTACCCCACACCAGCCCTCGAGCTGCTGCTGCCCCAGCATAATCTCCATCCTGGCCCTGGAATTGTATACTGTCTCCTGGGCCACCGCTGACACAAGTCGCCTGATAAAAAGCCTGGGTGTTACATCTCGAAATGTACCTCGAGTACTTTGAGTTTAAAATCATCACTCACACCCAATCTACTGAGTAAAGATAACATTGATATATTTCAACAATGTGCAATGGAGGACTTAGAAAAATTGGGTCAGAGGTCTAGAACAGATAATTTAATAATTTAATCAAAGAACAAAGAGAAGCATTAAGATTGCTACAACAAGAGAAGCAAATCATCATAAGAAAGGCAGATAAAGATGCAAGCTAGGTCGTCTTAAACTTTTGTCACTATCATCCAGAAGCTTTGAGACAGTTGAATGATGGAGACTGTTGTGAAGAAGTTGGTAGAATGTAATACAATAAAGCTAATAGGACTTAGTAGAGGTATTAAAGAAATATATGACGGTACATTGCAAACAATTACAACGCATGCTTTTACAATGCGGTTTTGACATTGCAACTACCATTACATCGCATGATTTTACAACGCATGCCATTACAATGCATTTTAAAAAACTACCATTACAACACATTCCATTACAACGCATACCATTACAACACATAATACTTTTAGGGCAACAGTAGGGTAAGTGTTGGATAGTGTAGGGGTAAAAATTACTATTCCCACTCCAGTGAGTGCAACAGTAGGGAAAGTGTTGGATAGTGTAGGGGTAAAAATTACTATTCCCATCTACCCCAAAATCCATACCCACCCTAACACAAAAAAATCTCCACTACTTATCTTATAATGCGTTGTAGTGACATTCGTTGTAATGGTATGCTTTGTAATGTCATGCGTTGTAGTGACATGCGTTGTAATGACATGCGTTGAAATGGCATGCGTTGTAATATCAGGTTTTGGATTGGTTACATCCTAAAGTAAGCATACAAATGATTTAAAAATAAAAATAAAAGGATATTTGATATTAATGGAAAACATATTACATTATAGCCAATATGGATGTGAAGTCTTTATACACTTATATAAATCATCTGAAGGGACTGGAAGCAATGAAAACATTTTGGAAACAAAACCTGCAAGCTATTTAATTCACAATAATATGCTGGTTGAATTTGCAGATTTTACTCTAAATAATAATTGTTTGTTAGATCAAGAGTGCCTCTATATACAAATTAGAGGAACAGCTATGGGCTCATGGTTCTAGTTTATTGGATGGAGAGACTTGACTTGGAAAGCTTTGAAGGGAATGTTATTTTATGGAGTCTTTTTTATAAATGCCTTATTTTTAAATCTCTGGAGGGGAACAACAGACACCTTATATTGTTGCATGGGACTTTCAATGAAATTGAAGAGTATATACAGTTTAGCGTAGAGTGCAGCAGAGAAACAATTAACTTTATGGATTGTAACCTATTTATTGATAATGGAAAACTATGTAGTCAATTATATAGAAAGGAGTCAACTACTAATCGTCTTTTACAGATGACCTTTTCGTACCTGAAATACCAAATTAGAAATATATCCCATGCGGAGATATTAAGAGCAAACAGTTACACAGTGGGGAGGAGGGTTTTCAAAAAGAAGCGGTAAATATAGGTAAAAGATTTGAAGAAAGAGGATACACTGAAAATATAATACAAAAAGCTATAAATAGAGCTGGTGCAGTGGATTAAGGCAAACTATTGGTTAGCAAAAGACAGTATGATAAGTAAATGATAATATGAGTGTTTATGGTATCTTGCACAGACACCAACATTTATATGAGATGTATATTTTAAAAGTTTTGTGGATGTTAAACTGCAAATAACTTACAAATGAAATAGAACACGAAAAGAACTGATAAGTCCAAGTGACACTATGGGTTTCAAACAAAAGCAGACTGCAACCCAATGGTTCTTTAAAGAGCATAGTTGTTTTACAAATGTGAGCGCTGTGAGTTCTGTAATTACATAAACAGAAAAGTGGTCATGGTTCAAGACGGTCTGAATAGAAAAGTTTATGAAATACAAGATTTTTTGAACTGCAAATCTTCTTTCTATATTTATGTGAATACCTGTGTATGTAAAAGAACATATGTTGGTTCAAGTATACAAACTCTAAAGATAAGGTGGTAAGAACATCTGCAAGTCATATAAAATAAAGATCTTAAATATCCACTAGGACACTTTAGGAAGGAACGCAGAGAAACTGATCTATTCCAAATAAAAGTTACTGGTCTAGCTATAGTTCGACCACATAGATGAGAAGGAGGTAGAACTCTTTGATTATGCAAACTGGAGAGTTTATGCATATATAAATATCAGGCTGTGGCTAACGGAATGAAGAATTGCAAGTTTACATTAATAACTTTAATGGAGATAAAAAAAATTACCACTGTCCCATTGTGTGATAACCAACTACAGAATCATATTTCACACTGTACAGAGAGATTAGAACATTAAGTGGTACACTATTGAATGGTCTTCCTACTAGCAATGTCTTGAGCTTAAGTAAAGCGGTTTGAACCATTGTTTAGAAAGGGATACATTAATGTAGCTGCATTTTCTGATACATTAATGTCTAACGATAACGAAGAGTTGTTTAAGGTGTGGTATATTTTAGTTAACAAAAAAGAGCAGTTTAAAAGGTGCTATATTTTTAGTTATTAATAAAGGAGAGTTGTCTAATAATCAGCTGCAATAATAACACAATGTAAGACAGAGTCTATATTGTGATGGTTCAGACTGGGGTTTGATCTTCCTAAAGAACAAATTGTGAATGAATAGGTCAAAAATGATACATAGAAATTATATGTAGTAACATTTGGTAAAAAGAGACCGATTTAGAGGTTTGAAATAATATTATCTCTGAATATTGGTAATACTTAAGTGGATAGAATGAGATAAGTTTATAATCATACATATTGTTGAATATATATGTTCTTGGGCATAAGAGCGAATAAACCCTTTTTGTGAAAAAAATGTCTTGAGCAGGGCAGGCAGACCCCAGCAAGACCGCCACCATCGCCTACATGTCTGCTACTGCAGCAGCAGTGTCAGCGGCGGCCTATAGAGGTGGTCCTGGCATTTCCACTGCTGGGCTGATCACAACCTGCCTTTCTGCCGACCTTTTCATGACATGGCCACCACCATGAAAAGTTTGTCGCAAAGGCAGGTTTTGGGATGCAAACATGTCTCCAGCACAAGTGTGCCCTTGAGACATGTTACTGGTGCCAGCTGTGTTTGCCCATGCCATCGGCACTGTTGCATGCACTGATTCTCCTGCAAACCGTGCCTCAGAGCCCAGGGGCATAGCAGTATGGCCGGTATTGGCTGCAGGATCTTTTCTAGAGCCACAGCATGCCGCCGCCATGACTGCACCGGTGAAACACCACCACCCTTGCGGTAGTGTCATAATGTGGCAGTTGGGATTCCGCCTTGATGGCGTGTTCCGGACCGCTGCAGGCTGGTGGTGTATTCATCAGGGTTATAATTGAGCCCTACGACTTTTAATTCAGTCAGTCTTCTAATGGGGTTTATCATTTTAATGTGAGAAACATGGAGGATAGATACCACAGAGCCTTAGAATGTGGATGGAGAGACATCCATTTTAGAACTGACTGGATACAAAGGTCAGCCATCTTGTACTGATGGTTTAGCTGACACAGATTCTGGAGCAGCATTATGCCAGATACTGTTTTGAAAATGAAGGTAGTGGGCTAGTGGAATGACTGTCACTATAGTAAAATGTGCTTTTAAATAAATAACTAAATATGTGGCATACCATCTTACAGGAAATCATCTTACCACTCTAATAAGCGTTAAATAGACGTCGATCATTTGGAATGCATCTGGTGAACTTACGAGGAATATAATGTAAAAAGTTTTGAAAGTAAATGTTTTAATTTATGTTATCATCACCTGTCGCAGACTTTGGCAAGAGGGATTTGAGGCAAGATCATCTGTTCCTGAGGAGATAGCAATTTTGTATTGGATTGCTCTGAGAGAATGATAAGCCCCCTAACTCAAGTAATCATTGGTTTAATACCTGTTTATCCAGTTAATGACTAGGTAGTGGTATCTTCAAAAACAACATCGAAATTTATATCATGTCTGTCCCATATCTAAAGTGCATGGTGTCCAACCCCATTAATAAACGGTTGCAAAGTAACTGCACTTGCGCTAGGATAATTGATAGAGGATAAGATCCTCTGATAATTGGGGACCTTGATAAATCCTGATGTAATATCAGGGAACATAAGAATATGCCATATACTTTGTAAGGGATTACTCAAAAATAAAAAAACTTTGCATTTGCAATATCAGCTATATAGCAAGTGCACGTTTGAATGAAAACAACTGTTCAACTTTTCTAACATCCCCACTGAAAATATAAATACGGGGTGTCCAAATGTAGGCTTAAAAAAATCAAAATGGCAAAATAAATTCTAGGCCTAAGGAATCGTAGACGTCAAAAATAAAAAGGGTTGAGGGATCCAACAAAATCACATAATGCAATGAGTCTACTAACGGTACATTGCATGTGTGGTCATTAGTGTAAAATGCATGGTCGTTGCCAAGAATGTACGCAGATATGATGAAACGTTAGGGTTGGAATTTGCCTTTATTTACATAAAGAATGGCACAAAATCCCTCATGTGGCATAAAATAAATAAAGAGAAAATTATAAATATAACCCATGATGTGCGACCTCCCCTAACGATGCAATTTCTGTACGGTCACAAGAGATTAACTATGTTAGTTCGTGTTTGGCAACATGTATCATCATAATGCAGCGGAAGTGTTGGAGTTTGTTAATCGAGAATACCATAAAAATTCCTCAAGTGGCATAAATTAAGGAAAACTAGTCTATTACCTAAGTCATTGTTAGGCAGCATGTATTATTCTAATACGGTGTAATTATCTCAGCGTCTCACTTAAACTGCCCTGGACATCTCAATTCTATGAGTCATGCAAATTAAGAGCAACCAGCACGTGTATAGGTGTAAAGCAAGTCGTGTCACAGTAAAACTCAGGCCCTAAGAAATCACTGAGTTGTTGCTGACCCACTAAGCAGCAGCTTAGTTGATGACAAAATAAGCATGGGTAACAGAAACTCACCATGTCAAGACTAGCATGCCGTCTGCCGTGTGATCATAACTCATTACAAGAAAATGAGAAAGTCGGGATAAAGCCACCCCCTTTTTAAAGCATTTTACCTACGTAATCACATACTGTAAACACAGATAATACTTCAAAGCAAGTGAACATACTCCCGCAATTGACAGCGATTGACAATGACAAAAAATATTGGCAATGCAATAGGTCTCACATTTAAATGCGAGACCTATGGCATTTCAAACAAGCGGGCGCCATTGTCCCGGCTGCTTCGAAAGTAAAAGCCGGCATGGCCTGCCGATTGTAAGTAAAGCACGCCATAGTGCCTAACATAGGAAAGACTCAATAAATAAAATAGTACACGTACCGCGTAACAACCAAGTAAAGGGACCAGTAGCCAAGGGAGGTTCCAAATGAAGAAAAGGCCGTACTAAGGAGGGACTAACACGCCTCTTAACTACTCCAAAGGCAGCATTTACGAAAGACAATGACACAAGCTCCCATACTCTACTACAGCAGTCTCGCAGAGTGAGCAGTGCATGTGCGCTGTCACTAGGCCCAAATTCAAAACTGAACTTTCCACTGGATGAGCGTCTGCCATAAGAACTGCGATCTATCCAGTAGATATTCTGTGTTTATGTGGCAAACAGACATTTTTCTCTTTATAGAAGCCACAGTCCTATGGGTGCCATCCATTTTGTTGCTACGTGCTTATGCCTGTGCATAATGTAATACTGTAATCGAGTGATACTAGTAATTAACCACTTGTTGCCTCCCCTCCCGCGCTTGGTAAAAGGGGCTTACTTTGAATATGTGACTGCTTCTTACATTATGTGGGATTTGTTAAGTTGTACCCATTAACTCAATAAAAACATATTTATAAATTTAAAAAACAAGCACTGGCAAGGGGGCAATAGGTCTTGCCTGTGTGACTATTGGCTTTGTCAGTTTTTTCAGCCATGTTGAACAAACAGTACAGCTGTTGTGCAGCTTGTTTAAAATAAAACAAAATGCTATGATGTGGCCAAAGCTGGCTTCGTTACAGCATTTTTTTTTAACTTCCAGCTGTGCTACACAGTAGACGCGCAGTTGCACAACATGGCAAAAAAAGGTTGACAAAGCTAAAAAGCGCTATTATTTGGTTTTCTCATTTTTTTTTGGGCCAAAATTTGTGAGTTTTGTATTTTGGCCGCACTTGGAGGAACCCATGGTTCTGATTCACAAGATCGAACAATCATGCTGTTTTGGAATGGGGTTTGCAGCTGGCATCCACAAAAGATAGAACCAGATCTGACTCTCTGGGAACTGAAGCTGATCCCTCACACTCCATAAAACAGTTAAAGCCAGGATCTGTAAGTTATATATGCAAATAACAACAAGTACTGTCAAAGCCAGTAGGTCTCGGCAATTCAATAGTTATTGGCGTTGTCAATGTGAATGTCTTTTAGCCATGTTGTCTAGCGGCATATCTGCTGTTCAGCATGGTAGAAAGCCATGGAAAAAGGCACTATGACGCAGCCAGCCTGGCCATTTCATAGCACGTTTCTGTGTAGCAGGAGGGGAGAGACAATGAAGTCAACACAGGTGGGTGAAGAGACAGTGCTGAAGAGCTGTTTAGCCAGACCTCAAAATGAATATGTACTTGCATAATGTAACTGTTTGTTTTCCAGTTTTATAAAGCAGCAACTTACCTATGCATCAGTTAAATTTTACAAGGAGACATTCATTTTTGATGAGCAAAGGGAGAATAAGTGATTCTACAGTGCCAAAGTCGACAGCTTAGTTGCATACACTGTGCTAGGAATTCTTGTAGACTGAGGTCTGGTTTGTGTAATGTGATTTTTAAATTGTACCAATTTGCATTTTACCTAATCAGCATCAAGTTCCTTTTTGTTCCACTAGATATCTGTAATCCACTAACATGGCAGTGTCAATGCTGTATCAGGGGTGAAATCCAGATTAGAAATAGGTCACCAGGTAGTTTTTGTTGATATTGTTGGGAATTGAGATGAATACCATAGCTTATTTTGAGCTGGTGGGTTCCGGTTCTTGGCACCGGCACTTAATTGTCAACACCACCTCTAGTGACAGTCCTCTACATGGGGGCCCTGACTGTTTAATTTTGTGATGGCCACAACAACCATGTTTAGTAAGTCAAACTGCATTGAAAATGAATAATACGGGCCTCTCATGCCTTTATTATAGCTTTATGTGGCCTGAAATATTCTAGGTTGTCACACTTGTAGGAGTGCAATGGTTAGGTGTTATATTAGTACTGTCATTGGCAGTGCTGACAGGGGTAATGCATGGTGCAGGCTGCAGTGGCATTTGGGAAGGGCCTTGGCACTTAGTTCCTTATAAATTAAGCACTGCCTATGTCCTCATACAGACCTCTAGAGGATGAATGTATTCTGCCAGTCCATCCCTTCTGGGCTTTTTGGCATGATTCCGCTCCACAGAACCTCCACCTTGGGAGGTTCTTTGATATCAATTGTAAGGTTTTATAAAATAAAAACAATTAAGTAAATGAAATAAAAATGTACATACCCTGGTTGCTGCTGCTTCCTCCTCCCTCTGGTCTTCTTCCTTCATAACTACAGGGCCCCAGCTAACTCTCTTAACTAATCCTGGTGCTGCTCTCGTGCTGTCAAAGCAGCACCAGGATTGGTGGGAGTGGCCTCTATCAGTGCTCACAAGAGCACTGGAGAACTGTTGGCTTTTGCTTCCTCTAAACCAGCTGTCTTAAGACAGCTGGGTTACAGAAGTTTAAAGTATGCATGTGTGCTAAAAAGAAATGCCCACTTTATACAATTGCAAAGGTAGCCCACCCTCCTCCCAGCTGCTGCTGCCATTCAGCAGGCCCTGCCACGTCCTAAAACTCTGTTCGAGACGGGATGGCGAATAATAAAATAATAATGAATTAACTTCATTACCATTCTATTTTTCATCTCTGGGAGCATTTCAGGCGGGGCAAAGCTCCTTTGCTATAACGGAGTATCCCCCCTTATTGGCTTGGTGGAGAGACTCCAACAGTAGCTGAGCTGCACCATTTTACCCGATTGTGTACTAGAGCTGTCAAGATAAGAAGTTTTGGGGTTTGCTTTATAATCTGTCAAAATAATATCCCTTTTCTACAAAGCAAAACGTTTTGCCTCACCTTTCTGTCTCCATAGAGGATATGGGACTTCCTATCACATCAATTTGCACTGGTTCTGTAGTATCATCATGTAAGACAGATGTTGTTCATTTCCTTGGTCTACCTTCTGAAATGGAAACTCTTGTACCAGTCCAACCAGGTAATGGCGTTCAGACACTATACCAGACAGGTCCAGGCCCAACGTGAATAATATGATCACTATAAACTCAGAGCCATGGCATTACAATATACACATCTCTTCCCGGCATGCCTACTGTTCATCTTTGCGGACAAGTCTCACATCTTTGACACTCTGGACAAGGTTTGGAAATTGCAGACAGAACATTACCCCCTACAACTGAATCCCCTACCACGTTGGCATGACCATGTGGCCCTCCAGACACCAATGGATATAGGCACTGAGCTCAGCCACTCCAGGGGACCGGAGCCCTTCCGTAGAGGCTGCAGTGGTATCCTGGATGTCTCGGCCATGTTGGACTCTGACAAGAAAGGAACAGGGAGGCCACCCAAAGTGGAGAATAGCTCTGCAATGGAACCCTCGGTCCGGGATGAAGAAGTCCAGAACTAACCTGATTTTAGGGATGCCTATGGGGCCCTTTCCTACTCTATACTGCCATTACACGCCAGCACCACCTTATCCGTATGGCTTAAAAGGCCAGGAGCCTACAGATGGAAACTTTATGTTTAGCTTCCTCCATCACCCACAACTGTGATGGGGCGAGTTTTTGGGTGACAGATGCTTCTATTGGAGGGAGGTATACGAAGGGGGGAGTTAGGGAATGAGGTTTAGGTTATTTTCTTAAATACCTTAAAACACAGTGGTTATCAGTGGTTACATATTTTTGGACCATTGAAAACAATAGAAACAGTGTTTTTCTGGTGTTTATGGAACGTTTTGCTATTATTATAGCTTGCTTTCTGCACTGATAGTGCATGGTATATACACAATGTACGTACAGTGTATATGAGGTCAAAATACATTTTTACAAATCAAACTTATTGTAGTACACCATACAATATTTCTTCAGTGGGTACTTGCTCTTTTCTTCCCATGTAAAGTTTTATCTGTGAAAAGGCCCTCTCACCATTGACACTTGAGAGGGGCAACTCCATAACAGCCAGTACACAATTTGCTAGCTCTGGCCACTGACAGAGCTTTCCATGCCAATACTGGTGTGCCTGAAGATTGGGATTCTGTGGGACAGGTTCTGCAACAAATGTGTTTGAATGGGCGCATATTCCCTCAGAGCTATTTCCTTGCATTGCTCCTTAACATTTCTTTGCTTACCAAGAGGCAAGCACTCTAATATGGAACATGTTGCAGTGCCAAAGTCACTAAAAGTGTTGCCCAGCCTATTCTCAAGTAGATGTTTCACATCTACACCAATTATGCTCAGCACTTGGTAGACAAGGGAGTTTTCAAACTCTAGTTTTTTAATTATGTCCACTACAGCATTCATGTTTTCTGTAAAAATCTAACAATGCAATTGAGTGTACTTTTTTTTACATCACTATCAATATGCGACTGAAGATCCTCACATTTCTTGCCTTTGGCATCACCACTCAGCAAATATTTGGAAACGGTTGCAACATGGATAATATAGCATTCACCGCCTCTAGGATTGTGAATCACCAGGTAAATGACACAGTTGGGATGACCCATTCTTTGATGCCAAACAAAGCACAAAATGAGAAATATTTGCATTTTAGTTCCCACGCATAACATAACAGTGCACCAGAATGGTCTAAAAAGTCAATAGCATTCATCATTAACTCTGAAGATTGTAAAGATGCTTTCAGCATATCATCTAGCAAGTGGCAAGGATCTCTTACAGGGAAGCACTTCAGCTCAGGTACTGATTTTGACAGGCCATCACACAACTTTTTCATATACATAGCTGAATCACAGCAAATACAAACAATATCATTCCAATCTTTGTTGAACTTGGTGAGTATTTTTAGCAGCAGCATTCTAAATGACACTGCGTTCCATGTTTTCCAAACGTCTGGTATCATGTCATGTTTTCAGCACTATCCCAGATGCTTGGTGACAGCACTCTTTTCACTTATACCTGTCACTACACCTTGTATTGAATGTTTAAAGCCTCGGGTGTTTGACAATTCACCTACGATGAATACTAACTTGCTAGGAAAGCAGCTGATGCATCAAGGGGTTTTACCCATTCTCTGTGGGTTAATGTGATGGTACATGTTGGAAAAAAATCTTATGAAGCCAGTCATTTTACCTGTAAGTAAAATAATCAAACGGCAAGTATACAAGGGCAAAGGCAGGCTCTCTATATTTATGCTTTGCCAATTTAAGTAGTGCTTTTGTTCTGGTGGCCACACTTTGCTCTAGTCAACCTTAATCTTGATGGGAGCAATTAGGGCTATTATTGGGTTTCTCTCCCGTCTGTATGAGAATTTATTTAGCCAAGTTCGCTTCGGCCCACAGGGGGAATGCACATCTAAATTTAAAGTGGGACAGGGGATACTGCAAGGATGCGTCCTAACACCAATATTATTCTCCGTATTTATTAACGGGATAGATGATTATCTGCAGCAGATACAGTCTGATGCCCCTATATTGGCAGGCCGTCCGATACCTGTTTTATTGTATGCGGACAACGCCGTACTTTTAGCAAGAACGCCGATAGGTCTTCAGAGATTGATGGACGCATTCTCAGTTTTTATGATACAAAAGAAATTGGTTATAAACAAATCCAAAACATACACCATGATTTGTGGGCCCAAACCAAAACCTCTTAAAACTTTTTCTTAAAAAAAAGCCCTATTAAGACTGTTAATTCCTTTTGCTATCTTGGTATTTCTTTCACGGATAATGGCTCTTGGACACAACACATTACAAATACTAGAGCAAAAATGAGCAGGACAGCTCAGGAAATTTTAAAATGTTCTTCCAAATTGGGGAACAGGCCAACAAATGAGATGGTGGCCCTATACAAAGCCAAAGGAATAAGTCTTGCCCTTTATGGGACAGTGCTTTGGGGCCATGTAAAAAGCAAGGGCCTGCAAACACTTGAAAATCTTTTCCTGAAACAACTGTTATACCTGCCAACATCTGCTTTCGAATACTATTGCACATTATGAGGTGGGTCTCCAGTTTTTAGAAGACCCCCTACTGGCCAGACCACTGTTACTGTGGGACTCTATTTGGAAAAGGGAAGAAACTGATTTTACTAAACCGATTATTTTAGACTGTCTTAAACTGCACAATGCACTTAAAATCCCATGGTTGCTACATATTAATTCTGACCTAGAAAATCTGTATAGAACATCAGTACGGTTAGAAACATCAAAACCATTGTCCTATACCAAGAAGGAGATTAGGGATACTTTTTTACAACATAGGTTGGATCTGAGATCTAAGGCCGAGAAGGATAAATCTACTGTCGCCCTGTATATATCTTACAGCTTAGATGCTATTACTAGTAACTATTTGACATTTGTGTCTTATGCCCAGCACCGCTTTGCGCTAATTAGACTAAGATGTGGCATAGTTCACCATCTCGTAGCCTTCCCTAAAATGAGGTCTTATTCGACGGAAGAGTTTTTATGCCCGTGCGATAATAAAAGCAAACAAAGCACATTGCACTTTATGTTGTTTTGTAATTTTTATCAGAATTTTAGATGTTTTTATTTAAAACCATTGTATGTCTCCCACAATATTAGGTCACACAAAGCTGCTATGAAATCTTTGGTGACATTAGGCGACCCCCTGACTTGTTATAGTGTTGCCATGTTCCTCCTGAAAGCAATTAACTTGAGGAAACAATTAAATATTGTAGAATATAGCTGATTTTTCTGATATGTAACAATAATGTTATGTCTCTTTTCTTTGACGTCCTAATATGAGATTGTATATGGTCATAACTTAAGAAATTGAATTTAAATAACTCTGATTTTAATTGTTTTAATATGTTTTAAATGTAATATGATTGTACTTTGTGACTACCTTTTGATAGTCGAACAAAGACATTGAATGAATGAAAGAATAAAAGAATCAAACGCAGCCAAAATATCAAACATGATTTTGATATTTCCTGATTCTCTACAGTTTAGAAAATAATTAAACAAGACCTAAAACCTGCTTCTAAACCCCGCATTTTTAGGTCACAGACCACAAAACTGAAAAAAGCAAAAGGAAGATGAAACAATATTTTAGTGACATCCCTAAACAACAAAACTCAAGCAGAATAATGTTAGCCTATTCTTTCTTGCTGCTACCTTGTATAACAAAGTTACATTGTATTGGCCCCTTCAGGAAGAAATAAAAAATTATCTCTTTCACTCTCCTTTTCTTTTCTTTGGGTCAACAGGTGTTTTTTCAGTGTTTATTTGTTTACACTGGTGAGGGCTATTTCACTTTTGGTGGGGCTTTATCAGGTATTATAGGTTTGAACCTAAAACAGGATAGCCATATTGGGCACTTCACATGGAGAGCACACTTGCAACACTGCCCACCCTACAGACCTATTGTAGCCCACAACTATACTGTACAGGTCGCTGTCACATTATAAAGCCCCCAGAACCCTTGTATGGCACTTCCCTCCCCTCGTCTCCAGACCTAATGTGCCTCACCATGATGGCTTTCACATTTAACATGAATGGCCTGATAGATCGAATTGAGAGGGGTGCAGTCCTAGAGTTACTCCATAGACACGGTCCCCAGGTGGTAATGCTATAAGAAACACACCTCATGGGAATTAACTGCTCCAGTCTAGCAAGGTATGGATACTCTAGAGTCTGTCACGTGGGATTTGGATGGGGCTCCAGAGCAGTGATGATTCTCCTCCACCACTCTCCCGATGTGTTATCCTGTGTAACCCACAATGCTTTGTGGAGATTTGTGCTAGTAGAGGGTTCGATGGAAGGCTCCTTGCATAATTTTCTAAATGTGCACGTTACCTCACAGCTTGCCACCTCTACACTGCTGCCACTCAGGAAGTTAGTGCTCTCTCTCCCAGTCGGTAGATTAGTTGTGGAGGGTGACTTTAATGGCACTCTGAGTTCCTTAGATTTACTTAGGGCCCCCATGTGGAACCTAGAGAGTGTAGAGGCTTAGCCAGTCTGGCCTATGGTTTGGGGCTTTGTGACGCCTGCTGGGTTTGCAATCCGATAGTACGAGAATATACACATGCCTCAGTGGCCCCCGGTTTCATCTCCAGTGTAGACCATTTCTTACTGCCATGACCTCCTCTACACAATGGAATCTTGCATCTTCATTTAGTGAATATCAGACCATGCACTGGGAGGGACGGGAAAGACAATCATGGCATCTCAATGCCTGGTTCCTGACTGACAAAAGAAGCATACAGGCCACAGAGTTGGACCTAGAGGTTTTTCTTGACACTAACTGTGGCTCGGTTGATTCTCCAGGGACTCTTTGGGAGGCCTGTAAGGCAACAATGTGAGGGAATGCCTGCCCCCGAATCAGAGGTCGAACCCACGAGCACCCACTTGAATAGCACAACTGGAGCTTTCGATTTAAAATCTTGAGACCCATAGCGAGAGTAACAAGTCAGAATTCCTTGGCGGTGGAGAGGGCTGACCTACGACAACTGTACCTGGATGAGGCCCATATAGGCTGGAAGAGATTATGAATGGGGAGAGAAGTCGGGCAAGCCGTTGCACTGGTTGGCCACTAGGGAATTAGTAACTAGGGTAGTCCAGAGTATCACTGGTCCAGATGGCACATAACCCATCACAGGCTTGGCTGTGGCCCCCATGTTTGCGAACTACTACGAGTCTCTGTATGCAGCGTCTCTGTATTCTGGTCCTGTTGAAA
The DNA here is from genome assembly GCF_964261635.1 of Lissotriton helveticus. Taxonomy (NCBI): domain Eukaryota; kingdom Metazoa; phylum Chordata; class Amphibia; order Caudata; family Salamandridae; genus Lissotriton; species Lissotriton helveticus. The sequence goes on along the minus strand of NC_136068.1, from coordinate 1,028,927,245 downwards.
CCCAGCAAGCCCTGGACGAAAGCACCTCTTACCGACCCATCTCTCTCATTACCACTGAGGTTAAACTATATGCTAAACTTCTGGCAAGATGCTTAACTCAGTTGTTTGACCACATGGTTCATCCAGACCAGTGCAGCTATATTCTCCGGTGCAGCACTTCATACTGCATTTGCAGGGTTCACCTCACCCGGGCCAGATTCAGGGAGCTACAATGTGCCACAGCACTGATGCTTCTCGACTCTGAAAGGTCTTCGATTCTTTGGATTATGCCATTCTTCAAGAGGTGTTGGTCAAAATGGCATTGGGTCCCTAGGTCCAAGCCTATGTCCGCACTCTATACACTGGGCCACAAATGCAGGTGCAGATGAATGGTGTGGTTTCCTGCAGAGTCCCAATCACCAGGAAACTAGACAGGGATGTCCCCTATCTCACCTTCTTGTTGCCCTGGGAATAGATCCCCTGGCTTTGTGTATATGCTGTGAAGCTCTGGTGTGAGGGGTTCACTGTGGTATTAGAGGACAGAATAGCCCTCAATGCCGATGATGTGCTCTTGTTTATGACTTTCCAAGCAGAAACTTGACCTCACTTCTTTTCCATTCCTAATGCTTTCAGGGAGGCATTGGAAATGACAGTGAGCTTGCCGAAATCACTACTGATCCCTCTTCAAGGTGACAGAGATGATGAAAACTGGCACCTGCCTGATCCTAAATCTAGTAATCCAGATGACGTGGGTGCCAGACCTAGCATGAAGTCTTAACCCATGCCCTCTCACCCACATAATCCAGCTTATTTAGATAGATGGCCTACATTGCTACTAAATGTACAGGGTCGGTGGCTCTGTATAAAATGATGCTCCTCCCACAACTTCTTTATGTCCTCCAGAGTTTCCCCTTCCCCTATACTAACCAAAGATTCATTATCATGACTTCTCAGACTCTGAAATTCCTTTGGGCCAACAAACCCCCCAGGATCTCTTTTGATAAGTGTGTCCGATCCACTTATGACTGTGGTCTAGTGAGTGCAGCTGTCCGTCTCTATTACTGGGAAGCACACACCTTAGTGGTAAACGACTGACTGTGTCGGGGAGTGGACAGATCCCACCTTTCGGGTAGAGGTTTCATTGATTGGCTTCAATATTCTTGTGGGTATACTTTATGGCACACAGATCACTCACTCGCTCCCTGAAATCACTAGAGTAGTTCTCATGACATGGAGAGCTGCTTTATGATAGTCAGGATGGGACTGGCTAGTGACTCTGGAAACACTCCCATGGGTTAGTAGATGGTTGGATCGGGGGACACTTCTCGAAGGCTTCAGGGGTTAGTTAAGATAACATCGGCACCCTTCAAGTGTGTGACATTTGTGTGGGTGGCTATATGAAATCCTTTTAAGACCTACACACAGAAATTCTCTATCCACAAATCACAATTTTTTCAATACCTCCAACTCTCTCATGCACTCTCAGGATATTTAGAGGTGACAGGGTAGCTGAACCTCTGGAATATGACTCCTTAGGTGCTCGGCTCCTTAAGGGCCCATGGAGCAAGGGAAGCATCTCCCAGATCTACAGAACCCTGGTAAATCACTCCACAAGTACATTGACACGCTTAGGGGAGCGGTGGGAGGAGTGGTTGGGTCTGCTGGATGAGGCATAGTTGAGTGAGGCATGTAGGGAACGCTAAACCTAAGCTATTTCAGCCCGGCTGTGTCTTGTTCACTTGAATCACCTGCCTGCACCTGCTAAACACCCAGGCACTTGTTGAAAGCCCACAAACTTCCCTACCCTGCTTGCAGTAGATGGAAGAGAGACATAGGCAGGGCCACTGGGATTATACGATTGAGCAGCCGTGTCAATTTTCACATAATTATAGATTTGTTGCATTTGCCACATAATCAATCATCCCATACATAATCTGCAGATGTTAACAAAAACAGGTTTGTTTCTAGCTCAAACCATTAAAAAGTTACTAAACACGCATAGGCATACGTTGCCGCAAAGTAGAGGCCTTCTGCAGAGGTTGACTGGTCACCTTTCTGTTGCTTAGTGCTACATTGGGGCTTTAAACTGATAATGATGAGGTGCACCCAAAGCCCAGGCAGTATTTACAAGTATAAAATGTAGAAAATAATGAAGTACTACTATTTAAAAATGTGGCGCATTTTGCCGCATATTTTGCCTTTTCTTGCCGCATAATTTACTCAACCCTGCCACATACTTTGGCCCTCTCTTGCTGCATAATTCAAGTGGCATTGGACATAGACGATTTTTATCACATGATTTGGAAGTGTCCCATCATCCAGACGTAGTGGCTTTCTATAATTGCGGCCTTATCAGTGGTTTTGGCCCAAGGGTTGCATTTTTGGTCTGGTGGATGAGATGGGAGTCCCAATGGGCATCAGACCCTAGTGGGGCTGAGCACATTGAGCATGAAAAAATACATGGCTAAATACTGGAGGTCACCAGTAGCCCCAATAATGAAGGAATGGAGGTCAGGCATGGACCACTCTACAAAATTGGAGGAGCCCCAAAAGAGATAGAGGAAATTGTGGGATCGTTACGGACTGGAGACTGCATCTATGTGTGATCCAAGGGGCGAGGTAAATTGAACTGGGGTAACTACTAGCAATGGATAACAGATTCTCAGCGGGGTCCTGTGATGGGTGTGAGTAATAATGTGCCAATATTAAAACTGATAAAGTTATTTTTTTTTTAAATATGCTCTAACACATCTTTCACCTCCTCTTTTTTATACATCTCTTTTGTTAGTTTTAATTATTTTTTTAGCTCAACTTATTCATTAGTTTTAATTCATTTAGAAACATTACAATACATCAATATCAATCAATCAATCAGCTTTTATGGGGCGCAGCACTGTCACCCCTGGGGGTATCTGGGTGTTGGGGTACGAGGTCTCCGTCAAAAAGCCAAGTCTTGAGGAAACGCCGGGATGAGGGAAGAAACAAGCAGAACAAGCATTGGCATAGCCAATAGGTCTCGCCTTTGAGACCTTATAAGTATTTAGTTATGCAGCACAATATCCTTACTGCAACAACATTAACTGTTGCATGGCTAAATACTTATAAGGTCCCAAAGGCGAGACCTATTGGCTATGCCAATACTTGTTTTTTATTACCAGTCAAGTGTGGTACATACTCCACAGGTTCACTTGCACCCTGCAAACCTGCTCAGAGTACCACAGCTCTTTCAACCATCCGAGAACAATAACAGAATACACATTTGCAAGCAACCCTTCCATCCACCATGGAAAAATATAATCCTTAAAGCAGGTCCGGGAAAATCCAACTCCCTTTTAAAACAAATCGCCACACAGACATAAGCATAGAAAGCCCAGTACTGTTCCCGGTTTAAACCCTTAGAAATACACAGATTTCTAATTCATTACATAGATGCATACAAAACCACTCACCCACCCACGACTCCCTCCCTGATCTGGGTAACCCAAAACTAAACCCACCACTCAACTCCTTGTGGTTTCTGCTGTAATGTTTGCAAAGGAATTAGTCACCCACTCAGTTCCCAACAATAGAGCAATTCAGCAAGAATGAAAATCTGTTTCTAAGCGGATGCAAATAGTGTGACTTGATAAACACTGGATGCACCTCATTAGTACACTGCCAACCTCACCACACGCAAATAATAGCATGTTAGACTCTCTGTACTTTTATAAACTGCACGCACTATGCTGCATAACTCTAAAACAACGGGACTGCAGTTGAAAGCAATACAACGCGTGCAACGCGAGCTCTACTGAACTCACAGTTCTCCCGAGGCTTCGCCGGGACCAACAACGCCGCTGAGGCGCGGCGCAACCTTTCTTTTACTCAGTGCCTGGACACTTTTAACTCACTTGCTTCTTGCTTCAGGGGCTGCGCCGAGGTCATCGCGCACCCCTCATCGTTTTGGGATTCCCTCTCCTGCTGCCGCCAGAGCGCCCCACGCCGAGCGCTCCCTCCCCCTCTGACGGGCAGGTCACGAGGGCGGGGACGGGCGTGGTGACCATCTTGGGCTGCTCTCTGGTTGGCGGGGCAGCTCCTCTGTCCCTCCCTCCCCGGCAATACCTTTCTGCAAGGCGAGTCCCGCCTTAGCTCTACTGAACTCACAGTTCTCCCGAGGCTTCGCCGGGACCAACAACGCCGCTGAGGCGCGGCGCAACCTTTCTTTTACTCAGTGCCTGGACACTTTTAACTCACTTGCTTCTTGCTTCAGGGGCTGCGCCGAGGTCATCGCGCACCCCTCATCGTTTTGGGATTCCCTCTCCTGCTGCCGCCAGAGCGCCCCACGCCGAGCGCTCCCTCCCCCTCTGACGGGCAGGTCACGAGGGCGGGGACGGGCGTGGTGACCATCCTGGGCTGCTCTCTGGTTGGCGGGGCAGCTCCTCTGTCCCTCCCCCCCGGCAATACCTTTCTGCAAGGCGAGTCCCGCCTTAGCTCTACTGAACTCACAGTTCTCCCGAGGCTTCGCCGGGACCAACAACGCCGCTGAGGCGCGGCGCAACCTTTCTTTTACTCAGTGCCTGGACACTTTTAACTCACTTGCTTCTTGCTTCAGGGGCTGCGCCGAGGTCATCGCGCACCCCTCATCGTTTTGGGATTCCCTCTCCTGCTGCCGCCAGAGCGCCCCACGCCGAGCGCTCCCTCCCCCTCTGACGGGCAGGTCACGAGGGCGGGGACGGGCGTGGTGACCATCTTGGGCTGCTCTCTGGTTGGCGGGGCAGCTCCTCTGTCCCTCCCCCCCCGCCACGCCCTGCTATTTCCTGCCCCCTACTTATGGCACTTCAATCCCGGCCGCGCAGCGGACGAGCGCAGCGGGCGCGACGAAGGCGCGCCTAAGTCAAGCCCGTCTGCGCCCGTCCGCGACAGGCCGGGACCAGGGGCCACACCCCCTGCCCCTCTACTGTCATATACGTCTGCACAACTCCTTGCCTGTTTCACTAAGGTGCCTCTTCCTCACACTCTTATGCAGCATCTTGTCGCATTAGATATTTATCTTCCGTACTCAGACCGTGCTGTGCTGCCACACCCAATTACTCCCTTGTCTACGTCGGATACCGACTCCCTCCCTATCAGTCACTTATCTCCCCCTCATACTGTCTCTGCCTACCTCCTCAATACTCGCTCGGCAGGCAAACACCAGCTTGACCTGTTTAATCTTCTTACCACTGATTCCCCAGATTTCCTGTTCCTTACGGAAACTTGGTTTTCGGAGGCTTCCCTTCCCGACATCCTTGCCATCCTTCCCCATTCCTACTATGTCCTCCGGGCCGATCGCCCCGCAGACAAAATCGGGGGGGGGGTGTTGCCATGATTGTCCGTTCCACTATTCAATTTCAGCTTCTCCCCCAAGCACCCATTGCTGGAGTGGACCTCTTAGTCGCCCGCTCCTCCAATCTGCCTGCACCTCTCACTGTTGTCCTTGTTTATCGTCCTCCCTTGAACATGCCCCTATTTGTGGCCTCCCTGCAGGAACTCCTCGCCACGCTGGTGGTGAATAACTCCTCTGTACTCCTGCTGGGGGATTTTAACTACTGGCCTGGCGACCCCAGGGAGGACTCAGCATCCAAGGACTTCACTGCCACTCTCCTTTGCCTCAACCTGAAGTCTCATGTTTTGGTCCCTACCCACAATCTTGGACACGCTCTGGACCAAGTCTGGTCATCTCAGGACATAGTTTCCTCTCCCAGCATCCTCCCATGCCCATGGTCTGATCACTCTCTCATTTCCTTTTCTATCACTACCGGTCCCCCTCACCAGCCCCTTTGTCCCAAGAACGTCTTCACCCGTAGCTGGAACCATGTTGACTTGGCCTCCCTCTCTCACTCCCTTGCCACTTCCTCCCCAGACCTAACTGACATCTCCCCTGATTCTCAGGCTGTTGCAGTTGGTAATTGGCTTTCCTCCGCATGCGACCTAGTAGCCCCCCTCAAGTTAGTCAAGTCCCTACGCCCTCATGAGGCTCACCGTTGGTTTAGCCCGGAGCTTAAGATTCTCAAATTAGAGCTTAGACGCTCAGAGCGCCTGTGGCGCCGTGGCTACTGCCCGGACGATAAGGCCAAATACAAACTACTTCATAGGGAGTATAAGAAGGCCATCTTGACCGCCAAGACCAAATACTTCTCCGAACAAGTGGCGCTCGCGGCTAACAAATCCAAAGAAATTTTTTCTTTGGTTAAGAACTTGGCCACCTCTGATCGTGCCTGCCCTCACTTCATTCCCTCTCAGGCCCTCTGCTCTTCTCTTAACGATTTCTTTATTGAGAAGATTGTTAATATTAAATCTAACATCCTGGTCACTCTTTTTACCCCTCTTCACTCTGTCCCCTCTGCGCCTAAATCTTCTTTTTCTTTTTTTCCTCCCCTCTCTTTGGACACCTTCCTAGCTCTGCTCTCTAAAATCAAGTCTGGCTCCCCCACTGATTGTGCTCCTGCCCGCATCCTCAAAACCCTTTTTTCCTCTTGCCCTGACACCCCTCTCTCTCTTCTCAATGCTTCTCTTTCCACCGGATTGGTCCCTTCTTCCTTTAAATTTGCTATTGTTTCTCCAATTCTTAAAAAACCTGGCCTCGACTCCTCTCTTCCTTCTAACTTCAGACCTATCTCTCTTCTCCCCTATCTTGCTAAAATTCTTGAATCTTATGTTACTTCTTGTCTTTCTGCTTATGTTGAACGGAACCAGCTTTTGGCATCCCACCAAGCTGGTTTCCGCTCAGGTCACTCGACCGAAACCGTGGTGTTAGCCGTCCTTGACGAGCTTAAAGCCAAGGCCGATGTCAACTCTCCCCAGGCTTTGATCCTCCTCGATTTGTCCGCTGCGTTTGACACGGTCGACCATAATATTCTTTTGGACCGTGTCAGCGCAGCGGGCATACGAGGTACTGTCCTCTCTTGGATTACCTCCTTTTTGACGGGTCGCTCTCAAGCTGTCCACCTTCCCGGCTTTTCTGCTTCTCCCCTCCCGGTGCCCTGTGGAGTCCCCCAAGGGTCCTCCCTCTCTCCCCTTCTTTTCAATCTCTACATTCACCCTCTTATCTCCTCCCTTCTTGAGCTGGGGGTCTCTGTGTATAACTACGCTGACGACCTCCAGCTCGTTTTTGACCTTTCCTCCTCTTCTCACGCTCTATCCTTTTTTCACTCCACCATGGCTTTTATCTCTGGGTGGATGAGCGCCAACCACCTCAAGCTCAATCCAGATAAGACTGAGCTTGTTCTGATTGGCGGCTCATCCAGCCCCTGGTCCTCTGCTTTCTGGCCCCCCATTCTTGGCCCTTCCCCCACCCCTGTTCCCTCTGTTAAAACCCTGGGCATCAAGGTCAGACAGGACCTGTCCATGTATGGCCAGGTCAGTGCCGTGGTGTCCTCCTGTTTTCTCTCCCTCCGGATGATCCGGAAAATCTCTCGCTTTTTCTCTCCTGACTCCCTTAAAATTATTATTTCTGCCCTCATCACTTCCCGCCTTGATTATGGCAATAGCTTGTTCGCTGGCATTCCTGCCTATGAAACCCGCCGCCTACAAGCTATCCAGAATCAGGCTGCCCGTCTCATCTTTCACTTGCCCAAAACCCATCACATCACCCCCGTCCTCAAATCCCTTCACTGGTTGCCCATCTTGCAGAGATCCCTGTTCAAATTGGGGTGCCTTGTTTACCGGGCCCTTGACCACTCTGGACCGGCTTTCATCAATTCTCTGATCTCCCTTCACACCCCTGCCCGCACTCTTCGTTCATCATCTTCTGCCCTTCTCACTGTTCCCCGCTTCCGCAAATCTCGCACTGGTGGAACCCGTTTTTCTGTTCTTGCTCCCCGGTTCTGGAACTCCCTCCCTCTTTCTATGCGTTCGATTCCTATTTTTTCTCATTTCCGTAAAGCGCTAAAAACTTTCCTCTTTGCCCAGGCCTACCCCCGCTAAACCTCCTGGCCCTGTCTGTCCGGTTCTTTAGAGCTTTCAGCGCCAGGAAGCCGTTTGGCCATCGCGCGCTTTACAAATATTTTCATTCATTCATTCATTCATTCATTCACGTTTTTGGAACACAAAGTGAAGCCATTGCTAAAGGTCTTTTTCCTATGCAGCGCATGTGCAATGCATAGACGGGACCTAAAAACACAGGACAGATAAACGAGCGAGCAGAAAGGTTAGGTTTATAAGCAGAAATGCACAGGACAGAGCAAATAAAGCAGCCATTATTGAGATAGCAGGCAAACATGATGGCAATCATTATATGATGCAATGAATTTAGGGGCATATTAGCAAGAACCTTGTTAAAATTATCGCCATTTTAGTGGCAGGAAACTGCCGCTAAAACAGCGATAATGGGCTTGCTAATATGCGCGATAGAATTCCATGTCCTGCACATCTAGCCTGGGCTTCTATTGGAATTCTATAATGCATATTAGAAAGCCCATTATCGACGTTTTAGCGGCAGTTTCCTGCCACTAAAACTGCGATAATTTTAACGAGGTTCTTGCTAATAGGCCCCTTAGTTATGTTTTGGTTGGATAATCAGATCACCCAGATATTCTTTTTTTGTTTTTTAATGATTTTTATATAAAATCATAGAATACATAAATTTACACTGAGAGAGTTCACCGTAACCCCCTAACCCTCCCCCACCACTTAGTCTGGCAGACTTCTATAGGAAAGGAAAGGATACAAAAAGAAAAATATGCAATATGCAATATGGGTACCACATTATGCATCATTTGGCCCAGTCTAATAACTGTGTGCTGTGCCCTAAAGTCAATCACAGAGCTGAGATTTGAAAATAATAAATCAAGCTACATCAAGCTAGGCACATGTACAATAATAGCACAGCATAAAAAATCTTCAAATAAGAATACAGAGGCCTTTGCCAGTTCAAATACAAATACAAGAACAGTATTCAGTTCCTTTGTTCCTTACTACCTGGTTAGATAGTTAAATCCCATATATAGACTTCACTAAGAGTGACACCAATGAATCTAGATTATGTTTGAAGGAGTTCCCTGTTATTATTATTATTATTGCCTTGATTATCACACCATTCCTGTAGCAGAGCCCAGATTTTCAGACCGGCACTGCGTTTCTTTCTACCTTTCCCTTTATAGATTGCAATTTCCAATTTAAATGTGGCTAGTAATCTGGCGAGCCATTGCTGAAATGAGGGTGCCAGTTCATCTAACCAGGCGGATGCAATACACATCCTAAAAACAGCCATTGACATAAATATAAATTCCGCCCCTTGTTGATTCCGGTTTGGGTCATTCGCTCCTAAAAGCATTGTTTCAATAGTCAAGGTAATGGGATTTTTCACCACCGCTGTTATAAACCTCTCAATATCGAGTTTCAGTTGGGATAGGCCGTCGCAGGTAGCAAAAATATGTATACAGTCTGCATTCGGAAAGTGGCATCGGGGACAGTGAGTTCCTTTACCCAAGCCCCATTTTGCAATTTTGTCAGGAGTGTAATATAACATAAAAAGGGTTTTATAAAACTGTGTTTGTAGTTTAGTTGATAGTAAATAATTATGTGACATTGCCATTGTACTTTCAATTTCAGCTCGGGATATGCCAACTTTGTTTTCCCATTTCGAGGCTATCTTTCCCATATCATCAGGTACGGTGTTACTTAATAGTATATATATTTCACTAATGGTGTTAACTTTACTGGACGACAGTGTCTCAAATATCTCTTATTTTATGTTGATGACTTCACAAAGATTTCTTTTTGTTATGAAGTCCCGTATTTGTAGGTATTTGAAGAAGTCTCTGTTGTTAATTTGAAATTTCATTCTTAGTTCCTCGAATGTGTGAAACCCCGAAGAAGAGCAGAGATTGCCGAAGTGTGTAATTCCGGCTGCTTCCCATTTCTTCATACAGCTATCCCTGAAAATAGCGGGCAGATCAAAATTATCTTTAAAGAGTGTATAGTATGAGATTCGCCCAATATCCATTAGTTTTCTTATTTTTTACAATATTTTAAAAGAATGTAGGAGCGGCTCAAATTTAACTTGTGATAGCTGTCATGTAGATGACGCCATAGATATGTTTCTAAGCGGATGCAAATAGTGTGACTCTATAAACACTGGATGCACCTCATTAGTACACTGCCAACCTCACCACATGCAAATAATAGCATGTTAGACTCTCTGTACTTTTATAAACTGCACACACTATGCTGCATAACTCTAAAACAACGGGACTGCAGTTGAAAGTAATGCAACGCATGCACGTTTTTGGAACACAAACTGAAGCCATTGCTAAAGGTCTTTTTCCTAAGCAGCGCATGTGCGATGCGTAGGCGGGACCTAAAAACACAGGACAGAAAAACGAGCGAGCAGAAAGGGTAGGTTTATAAGCAGAAATGCACAGGACAGAGCAAATAAAGCAGCCATTTTTGAGATAGCAGGAAAACATGATGGCAAACATTATATGATGCAATGAATTTAGGGGCATATTAGCAAGAACCTTGTTAAAATTATCGCCATTTTAGTGGCAGAAAACTGCCGCTAAAACAGCGATAATGGGCTTGCTAATATGCGCTATAGAATTTCATGTCCTGCACATCTAGCCTGGGCTTCTATTGGAATTCTATAATGCATATTAGAAAGCCCATTATCGGCGTTTTAGCGGCAGGTTCCTGCCACTAAAACTGCAATAATTGTAACGAGGTTCTTGCTAATAGGCCCCTTAGTTATGTTTTGGTTGGTTAATCAGATCACCCAGATATTCTGATGTTTTTGTTGCTCCCTCTTCTTGTAGCTCAGAGTTTATTCCTCTGACCCATTCAATCAGGGGAGGGTGGGATGTATTCCTGCCAGTGTCGCACAATGTCTCTTTTGACTATAAGGAAGCTGAATCCCACCTGTACCATGTGTGCTCGTGAGGCAGACCAGCCCTGCACCATGCTTAGTAACGATACTCTAGGATGAATGTAAGACCTTTGAAATAGATTCCTGTATTTGCCTTCAGTAAGCTTGTGTGTGTGGTTATTCCCATACAATATGATAAACTGAGCTATGGATTCTCTCCAGCGAGTGCGAACTGGATAGCTGTTCTGCCCATCCTCCAGATACTTGGACTATAGTTGATCCTTTGGAAGTAGCAAAAATTGAATCATGATAAAATTGGATGAGATCACCAGCACTGGGGCTGCCATCTTAACCACTCATCATTTACCAGCCTCTAATTCTCCCAGGTCTTGTTCCCACATGGTTCATATTTTTATTGTTGGGTTCGGGGTGTTGAAGAGCAAGGACCTATATATATCCAAGATCGATTTACAGCCAAGCAGTTCCATTCTTAACTTTTATTCTAGTGGGTTAAAGTTAGGGACTTCATTTAAACCCTCCCTGTACGTAGTTAGAACATGGCAATGTATCTGTACAACTGAGTCTTTTTTAAATGGTCTGCTGCTAACTGTTCAAAGGATTTGATATATTTGCAGTCTCAAACAACAACCACACATGAAATCCTAGTCAGTTCACATACCTTAAACCCAGGGAGCTACACAACCTGAGCCATGCGCAACGCACTCCACATCAGAGTCTGCTTTGCAAGCTTCCCTACCTATCTGATATGCCTTAGGGCCTTACACAAATGGAAGATTGGCAACATTGTGATTTGTGGAAGCAAACATGGGTGGCCACCACCATACAACTAATGCAAAAGGCTTAGCTTCTTTAGAGTCCTCTCTGTCCAGAAACAGCCAGTTGTTTATTAAAGTAAGTTTTGAGGGCCAATAGTAGGGACAAAGGTCAATAGCCCCCGTTCCCCATTCATACGGGGACAGGGTACATTTCTGATAGAATACCCTAGAGAGTTTACCAACCCATAAGAATTTCATGAACATTGATTATAGACCAGAGAAAAGGTTGTTGTAAGAATGTAACAATATCCTGTCACATGTACAGAAAATATGGCAAACTGATAATGTTGTAAAGGGTTGCCCTCCCCATCATAGAAATTAGCAATTAGGATCATAAATACCGTTCCTTACAGGTGCGCTTTGGTAGGGGTGCAATGTTTAGATTTCAGACCCTCCACTGATTCAATTTCACGATCATGCCCAAATATTTAAAATGGTCCCCAGCCACTTATAGATGGAAATGTGCTTGTCACTGCTGTGTAGTGCTATGTATCTGCACATAATTTGATTTGCTCCAGTCAAACTGGAGTCCTCTCCATAAACCTATAGCATCTACGGACTACAGAAATGCCCTCTACTTTGGGCTACCAGAACGTGTAATGGGAATGCCTCAAGTGGTCCAAAATGCGGCATTTTGCCTTCTGCTCAAGTTGCCAGTTATAACTTCACAGGCTTCCTATTTGGAAAAGAAACATGTCCAAGGCTTTTGCTTCAGTGCACGGTGCTCTTTAACAGACTGGGTAACTTTACCTTAGAACCAGCTTCAGGTTCTAGACCCCTCCCAGAAATCTAAGGTCTGCTATTGAATTATTAGCAGTGACTCCCAGAATTCGAAGAGCTAGAGCAGGAGGAAGGTCTTTCACCTACCTAGCTCAGTAGCATGCAATCAAGTACCCCTGGAGTTGTGCCCTGAGTAATGTTGCAATGTTCAAAAAAAGCTCAAAGTCTGGCATTTTATTCAGGACTAATGGCAAATGGTGTCACCTTTTCTTGACATGGGCAATGTGCTGTAATGATTCAAAGAAGCTAAGTGTTCTTGCCTGTTCTATCTCCATGGTAGCGTCTCGTGTGAGACAGTTGTACCAGGAGAACTGGCAGGCCAGCAGCTGGAGTTGGTGGCGCTTCAATAGAAGAGAATAAAGTTACATAATCCTACCAGTGTGTCGCTTTTTAACACTGGCGATGAGAAATCAACCAAAACCACGACATAGAAGGTTGGTGAGTGGGTACTTATTAAGAGACCATGGTGGCATAGGAAGAGTGTCACTGAATGTATGGGCCCGTTTGTCATTAAGTCTGTCAAAAAGAATGTAGTTACAGTTCATAATGGTGGTAAGTGGAGCATGTCTCGCATTGTGAAGTTCCAAGGTGACAAGTCTAAATTTTCTTCATGTCCAGATCACTCACCAGGTCCAAGTTTGCTCAAGTCTAGTTCTTCTTCCTTTTCCCCAAGGTCTCGCTGTCTTCCTAAGCGTTATGAAGACTATGAAATGTATTAATTCGCTTGTAATGTTTTTGATCTGTTTTAGTACCATGTTTTAACTCTGCATTTTTCTTCTTCTCTTGTCTTCTCTTTTAGCCTCTTCTTTTCTATTTCTTTTCTTCTGTTTTCCCTTTGAGGTGGATGTATTGTAATGATTCAAAGAAGCTAAGTGTTCTTCCCTGTTCTATCTCCATGGTAGCGTCTCGTGTGAGACAGTTGTACCAGGAGAACTGGCAGGCCAGCAGCTGGAGTTGGTGGCGCTTCAATAGAAGACAATAAAGTTACATAATCCGACCAGTCTGTCGCTTTTTAACACAATGCCCCAGGAGACTCCTTAGAGTAGCTGTGCATGATACAAATTGCTTTCACAATCATCATCTGTATCAGTCTCTCCAGGGTGCTTGTTGAGGCCTGGATGAAGATCAGCACGCTGTCCACATATAGGAACACCCTATTCGACCAGTGGAATCCCCCAATCTGCACATCTCTCAGATGCATTCAGTGAGGGGTTTACTAATTAGAGCAAAGAGGAGATGAGAGTAAGGGCAAATCTGGCAAGCACAGTACTTGGAGGGGAATGAATGCTAGAACCCTATCTACCGAGCCTGGGGTCATCGAAATGGGCATGGACTCATCGTATGAGCACATTGAGAGCCCATGCTCATCCTTCAGAGCACCTGATTAAGAAAGGCTAGTGAACCATGTAGAATGTGTTTTCATATTCTATATGCAGCAGCGCAGCCTCACTTTGTAAGTCAACTGCATGCAAGCAACACAGGCAGTCCCTAAAACCATTCTGGTATACATGGACCAGTATGCGTACCAGCCTAGATAATCGAGAAGCCAGAATCTTCAGTAAGAATTTGGTGTCTACATAAATTAATGATCATTATTCTAACTTTTCATATTATTCATATTTTTCTTACTTATCTTCATAGCGCTGATTTCTCATCCTATATACTTTAAGACTTGCTTTAATCTTGTATTTTAATGTCAAATTTCACAGCTTTGAAAAAAGAATTTGTAACAGTGGAATATACAGAAGAACACAAGATTGTTCAATGTGTTAATAAATTGTATTTCTACTCAAACAAAATCCTTATTGTTTGGATCTTATACTGTTGTGATACTAAATGAGTGCTAGGGTTTTCTATTCTATAAACATTGTGTGCAGTTGGGGTCCTAGGACCCAATTTGTAAACAACACCTTGGGTAGTAGGGTGTTTATAACCTAATAGCACCATCTTCTACGCCATTAAGATTGCTATTCACACAAACCCACAGCAAACATTTGTTCCTTATGAGGGGTGAAAATTAAATAACCGCTGCCCTTTGTAATTTGCTAATACATTAATGATATGGGCTAGTAGGAAGCAAACTCATTTGGCAGTCTACTGAGCTTTAGAAGGGTGGTTATCATCAGACCATTCAGGTCCTCCATGAGGGAGGCACTCTAACCAGCCTCCTCAAATAGGGCTAGTAATTGTGGAACCAGCAATATCGAGTATTTTTTGTAAACCTCTATTGGAATACCGTTTGGGCCAGAGTAGTGCTGGAACGTGTGTCTAAAATGGCCCCTATTATATCTTAAAGACAACCTTTAAGCCTAGTTGATCTCAGTATGAGGGAGGGAGTGCATCCGTATAACTAAATAATTTGGTAATAGGGATTTTGCACGTGTGAGGAGGAGACCACCTCCGGTATAGCTCATGGTAGTAATCTGCAAATAGCTCTGCAATTACGAACACGTATGTGACCCTCTGTGCATTTAGATTTCATATTGGGGGACCCATTCTGGATTCAATGTCTGTTTGAAAGTCATTAAATAAACTTGCCGCTTTGTTACCTAGCACATAGATTTCATATTGAGAAATTGTCCATGGCAACTTGGCTATTTCTATGGGCTTTTCTTTTAGTGTCAAGCGGAGTTGCTCAAACTCCTTTGTGTCCTCACTTGGACTGTTCTTTTCAAGTACGAAGAATTGCTCTTCAGTGTCAAACATATCCTGCTGCCTGTCCTCTTCATTTCCCTTGACATGGGAGAACACCTTGCCCCGATCCGATCACTGTGTTGTAGACCTCTGTTAGACCTGTCAGCTTTAGGGTGGTCGTCCCCCAAACCTTTTTGCCTTCACCCCTCCTATTTTTGCTGATCCCGTTTTTGTTGGCCTTAGGAGTCTGTGAACTTTACCACTGCTGACAAGTGATAAAGTACTTGTACTCTCTCATCTAAACATGATAGATTTGGCTTGCACTCAATTGGCATATTTCATTTACTTATAAGCCCCTAGTCAGGTGGTACTACCTGTATTCAGGGCCTGTAAATTAGATGCTACTAGTGGGCCTGCAGCACTTATTGTTTCTCCCAATTAAGTAGCCCTCTTTATACATGTCTCAGACGTGCCATTGAAGCCTGTGTGGGCAGTTTTAAACTGCAATTTCCACCTGACAAGATAAACCTTTTGCCATCCCCAGACTTTCCTTTTTAATACATATAAGTCACCCCTAAGGTAGGCCCTACCCAGACCACAGGGCAGGGTGCAATGTGTTTTGAAAAAAAATGGACTTGTACTCTTAAGTTTTACATGTCCTGGTATTGAGAAACCTCCTAACTAAGGGGCCCATTATGATCGCGGACGGACCATAGAGGAGGAGGAAACCTCTGCATGGCCTGCGGAGTTCCCTCCTGTCCAATTAGGATGTGACTGCCACCCTGGCGGTCACATCCTCTATTTTTACCATTGCGGCGGGTGCGGCTTCAAGCTGCACCCGCCCCAATGGTAAAAATGCATACATTGCATTTGTATGCAGAAAGCGGCAGGCACCGTGCGGTGCCTGCCGATTTCTGCATACAAATGCAGGGGGGTACCATAGGTACCCCCCATGTGCACCCCCCACACTCCTTCACCCAGGGGGCCCGCAACGGGCCCCCGCAGTGAAGTTCCACATGCTTTTCCACGGCGGAAAACCCGCCGCGGAAAAGCATTTTTTTAAACCCATCCTAATATGGCTGGCGGTGTCTGAGAGACACCGCCACCATATTAGAGCTTTTCCGCCACGGTTGTAAGCCAACCGCGGCGGAAAAGCTGCGGACGGAAACCAGGACCCACCAGCCATCCTAATGTGGCGGTGGGTCTTTGGTGGGTCCGCTGCGGTTTTTCCGCATCATCCGGGCCGGCGGTGGCTTCCGCCGGCCCGGAGGATGCGGAAAAAACGCAATCGTAATAGGCCCCTAAGTTCTTCACTACTGCAAGGCCTACCTTTCCCATTGGATGACATTGGGTTACCTTATTACAAGTGATAACGTTCAATTGGGAGCAGGTAGACGTGTGGAATGTGGTGTGCAAAGAACTGTATTAAAAAACTTTTAATGGTAAAGTGGGATTTTTAGTCACAATTCTGAAAATGCCTCTTTTAGAAAGTTAGGGCCAGATGTAGGTAAATCTTTTTTTCCGACTCTTAAATACCGACTCATACCGAATCGGTATTTAAGAATCGGAAAATGGGATGTAGATAAAAAATCGGTAAAATTTACAGATTCGGTATCATTCGGAATCTCAAATCGGAATTTACCGAATCGGTATTTACAGAATGGGTAAATACCGAATCGGTAAATACCCATTCATTCCTATGGTCCTTCTGGCTCATAGGAATGAATGGAATTTACCGAATCGGCATTTACCGATTCGGTATACCGATTTGGTAAATTCCGATTCTGTAAATTCCAAATCGGTAAATACCGAATCGGGATATCTAAAAAATGACATGTGACCCTGTAAACCAATCAGGAACACCCACCACACCCCACAAGAAAGGCACAGAGTGGCCACACCCATGCAGGTGCAGAGCAACTGAACAGTTTGCAGAGCAGGAGGAAACAGAGAGGAGCTGGCTTTCCAGAGCTTACCTGTTCATCAGAATGGAGTCTCAGGAAGGGCAGAAGGATGCAGGAGAGCGCAGAAGGAAAGTAAAATTTAGCCCAGCAGAACTGCAGGTGCTTGTGGAAGAAGTGGTAAAGCACTACACCCAAATTTTGGGGAAACAGTCTCTGCATGTTGCAGAGTCTGTAAAAAGAAACACATGGCTTGACATCCAGGCAAAGGTCAATGCCATTGGGGTGACGCATAGGGAGATCGACGACCTTAAGAAAAGATGGTACGACCTGTGCATCATCACAAAGAAGAAAATTGCTGCCCAAAGAAAGGAAGCTGGTGTCACAGGTGGGGGAAAAAACCGAGCTCCAAGACTAACAGAGCTTGAGGAGCTAGTAGAATCCACCCTGGAGCCAGAAAGCATCCATGGAATTGGGGACATGGATAGCTCTGCCAGAGCTTCAAAGAAACAAGGTAAGATGCATGGACAGTAATCCCTACCCATTACCCTGTCCCCCTTCCACACTGTGTGTAAGCATAACACTCCAGAACAGCTTTTACTGATGGCCAGCAATGCATCATGGGAGACGTAGTCATAGGTACATACATGCAATGCATACACCATAGAATCCAGCAAGGCATGCCACACACAACTTTGAGCAGTTGATGTAGACTACGCAAATGTGTGATATAAATGCATTTAATAAAGACACACAGGTGAACGACACCACAGACCCTATGTCCATATCTTTTCACAGGAGAGTCCTCACGCAGTACAGCACCAGAAAGGGAGGAGAGGGCACCAGTACCTAAAAGAAGGGAAAATGAAAAACAAAGTGCAGGTCACAGCGCTGTTGGAAAAGAGAAAATCACATTCCAGGAAGCCACAACACCTGAGCGAGCCACAACACCTCAGCCGCATTCCCCTCTATTGTTTGGAACACCTGAGTTGGAACCAGCAGCACTTTCGCCAACACCAACAACACAGTCATCCATGCAGGAAGAGCAAGGAGGCCTGATGTGCTCCCTCTGAGGATTCTGCAAACATCAAATGAGGAGGATGAGTAGGGTGAAATGCAGAGAAATCCACCTGTGGTTGACAAGGCCAGGCAGCAGAGTACTGCAGGCGCTGTGCGGGCCAGTGTCCTTGGCAGAAGGGCACGGGAGAGTGGTGAAGGGCAGGATGGAGAGGGGGTCTTCTGTGGCCTGGGGGCCACCATGGTTAAGGTGCAGCGCCTGCAGGCGAAGGCAATGTTGGCAGTGCACAGGCAGGTGCGCAGCATCAATTACAAACTTTCACACATTGACCATGGAATAGGCAACATTGCTGGGAGCATGGAGGCAATTGCTAAGGGGATGACAGACATCTCACAGTACATGGGTGCTCTGTCCGACAAGTTGGACAGAGACCACTTAGAGCGTCGCAGAGAGCACCAGTGTATGCGGCAGCGGTCTAAGGCCCTGAACCGCTTTGCCACAGCAACGTCACTGCTGTGCCGGCGTTCAATATCAATGCAGGATGCATTAGTGCACTGCTGCACAGACTTATCAAGGGGCTTGGGGAGAGTCACCTCTGCAATGGAGCAGATGTTCACTAACCAGACAGGCACTGCTGGTGACACAGGTGTGGATGAAACAGAAAGGTCCACCAGCAGGAGTGGCTCCAGCACACCTGTACCTGAGAAGCGTAGGAGTGTCAGGCACAACATTTCTGACCCAGCCACCACCCAAAGTGTGGATACCCAGGCTCGTGCATCCCCCACTGTAGTGGGTGGCCGAAAATGTTAAAGATTGCCCACACCCCACAGGACTGGTCACAGTGAGGGTAACTGTGAGCACGCAGTCATGGACACAGACATTGTAGGACAATGGCGTTTAAACATTTGCATGATGTAGGGAAAATTAAACTACATACTTCATATACTACGCCTGTCTGTGTCTCATTCATTACCCAGAAATATCGACGTGTAATCTCTGCCCGTCTCAATCTACCATCTGTTGCTGCTGCTCCTGTTGCTTGGGGCTCTGCCTATTCTTGATCATCATCAATGTCCTCGTGATGTGTTACCTCCACCTCTGTGCCTTCTTTGGTGGCAAGATTGTGCAACATGGCACAGGTCGCTATTATCTTGCAACACAGGATGGGGGTGTACTGAGGAGTCCAAATGTGCGCTCCACTACGTTGCGAGTAGACCTGGGAGCCACATTATAACGCCTCTCACTCCTGGTAGTTGGATTGAGGTAGGGTGTGAGCACAAAGGAACGCAGGGCATATGCACTATCGCCTAGGTGGTAAAGAGAGGTCCATTAGTTACATACGCATGACACATACATCTGCCATGGCTATCAGGGTGTATCACAGTTGTTTACCTAGCAGATATCCGTCCCCAAACTCTCCAGCAACAAGCCATGTGTATATCCCACTATTCTGGAAAATGTAGGAGTCGTGGGTGCTACCAGGATATTTGGCCACTATGTCTGTGATGATGTTGCTAGCATTGCATATCACCTGCACATTGATGGAGTGCGTTGACTTACGGTTTCTGTAGATGTGTTCAGTGGCTGCAGGTGAACAGAGTGGAATGTGGGTGCCATCTATGCAGCCTATCACGTGAGGGAAGTGTGCCAGTTGATAGAAATCAGTTTTTGTTTTTGCAAGTTCCAGCAGGTGTGTCAGGGAACCGGATGTAATGTTCCATTCTCTGCTTCATGGCCTCCAGGAACTTTCGGAAAAAACGTGACAGGCAGCTCTGGGACACACCACCAACTGCAGCAATCACACTCTGGTAGCTCCCAGAGGCAAGCAGGTGTAGGCTACACAGCACCTGCACATGGGGTGGGATGGCGTGGGCCCTGGGTGTTGGGTGATCCAGGTATGGGTGAAGGCCCCTAATCAAGTCCAGGATGGTTCTGGGGTGTAGCCTGTACCTCTGCAGTATCTCTGGCTCAGTCAGTTGGAATAGGGTGATCCTCTGCCTGTAGACCTGCTCCTCCCTTCTCCAAACCCTCTCTCCTGCTGCCTGTTGCCGTAGCCGCCTCGCAATCACGTAGAATGCCGCCAGTCTTGCAAAACGGTTGCATTTTGGGCCCTTTTTTTATAGCCTGCACCTGGTTACCACCTGCTTTCAATCCATGGTAAATACCGACTCTTAAATACCGAATTTCATGGAATTCGGTATTTTTTGCCTTTCCTACATCTCGATGGGCCATATTTACCATTTCTTATTTACCGATTTGGTAAATAAGAACTCGGTAAATGAGGATTCGGAAAATACCGATTCGGAATAATACCGACTCTTATTTACCGATTCGGGTACTTTTTGACAGCTACATCTCAAATTCCAAATACCGGTCGGTAAAGGACAAAATTACCGAATTTCGGCCGTTACCGACCGGTATTTGGACACCTACATCTGGCCCTAAGTATTTTCTTGTCCCAACCATTTTGTGTCTGTCTGCTGGTTATATCTTGGGTCACACGATGAGGTGTAGTTGGCAGTTTGTCTTTGCATATTACTCCTAGACAGTGAGGCAGAGAAAAGGTAGGTGTTAGCTGGATGGGCCGCGCTGATTTAATGAGGGAGAAGAGAGGTAATTTACCACACTTGCACTGTCCTGCTTGGGCACTCTCACAAAGGGTTTGACACTAGTCTATTGTAATCCCAGATGATCTGAGACCTGGGCAGGTAGGCAGGAAATTCCAAGCACCTCTGGGGGATGGAAAACTCTGTATGCTTCTCCTACTTCAAAGTGGGTACCAGGTAAAACTATTGGACCTCAGACTCTAATTCTTCATTACACACTGAACCTGTGGAAGACTCAGAAGGAGAACTGATGGGCTGCCCTGCTTTCTAGAAGGACTGCCACTCTGCTGCCCTCCTGCCGGAGTGAAGGACTGTACATGCATCTTGAATCCAGGACGACTAGAGTGACTCCAAGGACTAGTTGGCTGGCCTCCTGATTAGAAGCCTCAGGGGCAGAACAGGCTTCCTCCATCTTCCACCCAGCACCTGGACTCTGCCAGCTGTGACACTTGTACCCTCCCAGGTGGTGATACCACGGCCCTGGACCCTTGGAAGTTGGACTAAATGTGCTCTACTACCGGGTCTGGTGGTTTTTTGGACTAAAGAGTCCACTATAGAGGCCTGTGTTCGACCTCATCATCACAGGTTCAAATCCCGGTGGATCCACTCAGCCTTTCATCCAACTGAGTTCGATAAAATGAGCACCATTGAGTTGGGTAACAATAAACATCTGTTATTCAGAGCCAAGATACCCTTGCGTGAACGTGGGCTTTACAAATACACATGTCAAGTTATGTTACCAGCTCCAACTGTGGTCCTAGCAGAATTGATGGATTGGAGCCATAGCGCGATGCATTGCCGACCTAAGCTCCACATCAGAGTCACTGCATGTTTTGCCACCTCACCAAACTTCACACCAGGACCAGTGCATGTTTTGACTTCAGTGCAAGACTTTGCATCCCCACTACTGCCTTCCAGGAACCGCTGCTGCATGTCACATCCTCGATGCAGGGCTTCGCATTGCAAGCTGCTCATTGACAGCCTCCTCAATGACTACGCAGGACCTCATATTGCAGCTTCGCAGCTCCTAGGAATTGCTGCTGCATGATGCATCCTCAACGTAGTTCTCCACAATCAGGGCTTAAGGTACTTTTGTTCAGGGGAAAACACACAAGATGATGGATGGAATGTTGCACAATGGCAAAACATACACCCCCAGTCGTTATTATACTCATCAAGCCTCCCCAGTTCCAACATGGCCATATGCAAATCAGTCTTGACCCTGTGCCTCATGGGAACAGTCCAGACCGAACTTCCAAGCCATGTCTTCCCTGGACCGGAATCAAGAATCCTAGGACTGGTTTCTGGCTATCAGCCGTCTTCAGCCAGGATAGCTTGACTCCAGTGGCTTAGTAAGCACGGGACCTATGTCTGGGCATACCCTTCCCACATAGAGTGAACAGCAAAACACACAAGATGATGGATGGAGTGTTGCACAATGGCAAAACATACACCCCCAGTCACAGATCTGGGTTTAATCCATTGTTATTTTGCTCATCAAGCCACCCCAGTTCCAACATGGCCATATGCAAATCAGTCTTGACCCTGCGCCTCATGGGAACAGTCCAGACCGAACTTCCAAGCCATGTCTTCCATGGACCAGAATCAAGCATCCTAGGACCGGTTTCTGGCTATCAGCCGTCTTCAGCCAGAATAGCTTGACTCCAGTGGCTTAGTATGCACGGGACCCACGTCTGGGCATACCCTTCCCACATAGAGTGAACAGCAAAACACACAAGAGGATGGATGGAATGTTGCACAATGGCAAAACATACACCCCCAGTCACAGATCTGGGTTTAATCCATCATTATTTTGCTCATCAAGCCACCCCAGTTCCAACATGGCCATATGCAAATCAGTCTTGACCCTGTGCCTCATGGGAACAGTCCAGAGCGAACTTCCAAGCCATGTCTTCCCTGGACCGGAATCAAGCATCATAGGACCAGTTTTTGGCTATCAGCCATCTTCAGCCAGGATAGCTTGACTCCAGTGGCTTAGTAAGCACGGGAGCCACGTATGGGCATACCCTTCCCACATAGAGTGAACAGCAAAACACATAAGAGGCTATAGTTTGCTCCTGGGGTGGGGAAGCAGGGGGCATGTACTTTTGTCTCAACGTTTCGGAGAAAAACACATTGACATTTACCAAGGCCCTTCCATGGGATTTTGTAGGCAGATACTGGTGAAACTCACTACCTTTTTGTTTATGTGTTGTTTTTTTCTGAAGTTGAGGTTTGTTGGGGTATTTGTTGTAGGGGTACTCGCTCCGTTCTAGATGTATAGACCTGTACTAGACAACTCCTTTGTATGTAGAAGGCGAGCATCACCTAACTTTCGGTACCCAGTTTTCGCCACGCCTACACTCCTGCGATTGGGCGCGAAAAGACAACACTCTGGCAGATGCATCAAGCAAAATACCTCCCGGTAAATTAGCGAATCGGTAAAACAGGCCGATACCGAACGCTAAACCTGAAAATGCAATGCATCAACCCCATATCCTACAAAAATAAAGAATCGCTAAATAATCCCCTTGGAAAATTACCGAATCGCAAATTAGCCAATCGGTAATACCGAGAAAGAAATCAGCCTCCGGAAATACCGAATCGCTATTAAAGAATCGCAACGAAATGCATCAAAACTCGCAAATACCAAAAATGCCCAAAATCGCTATTTTGCATGAGCAAAATAAGGGGAATCACAAACTGGAGGTAAAGTTATTGGAAAGAAGAAAAAATAATAATAAATAAAACACAGGTGCAGACAATCAGAAACCCTTTAAATATGCCTCTGGAGACCCTGTATGTCTACCAAAATGGCTGCCCCCTACGTGCTTGCTAGGAGGAAGAGAATCAAGGCTCTTGCACAGCGCAGGAGGATGATCCATGACAGGGTCTTCAGGGTGCGCATTACATTGCTGGACCAGACAGAGGAACTGATCTACGACAAGTACAGATTGAACCGGGCTATGATCATCCGCCACATTGCTGAGCTGGAACCACTACTGCAGCACCAGACCCGTAGGACTAATGCCATCCCAGCCCATGTCCAGGTACTATGCAGCCTGCACCTGCTGGCGTTTGGAAGCTTCCAGGGGGGGTAATAGCAGAAGCTGGAGGTGTGTCGCAAAGCGCACTATCACGCTTCTTCCACAAATTCCTAGATGACATTGATACATCGCCACATCACCT
Organism: Lissotriton helveticus; assembly: GCF_964261635.1. Taxonomy (NCBI): domain Eukaryota; kingdom Metazoa; phylum Chordata; class Amphibia; order Caudata; family Salamandridae; genus Lissotriton; species Lissotriton helveticus. The sequence goes on along the minus strand of NC_136068.1, from coordinate 1,028,903,480 downwards.
TCCCCACAACCCCACAGCAGTTGAACCGCATCAAACGGGAGTTCTACCAGGTGGCACAATTTCCCCATGTGATAGGATGTGTTGACTGCACGCATGTCCCCATCTGTCCTCCCTCAGCCAACGAATACACCTTCCGCAACCGGAAGTCATATCATTCAATCAACGTGCAGGTCGTGTGCAATGCCAAGCACATCATAACAGACATCGTAGCCCAATTCCCCGGAAGCACACACGACGCATACATATTCCGTCACAGTGTCATCCACAGGCGTCTGATCAACGGTGAATTTGGAGAGGGACACCTACTAGGTACATACTAATGCCTCATCATTAACTCCATCCTCACATGTATAATTTCATTCATGCTGCTAACCCTTTGCTCCCCACCCTGCAGGTGACAGCGCCAACGCCTTGCGTGAGTATCTCCTCACTCTCTACCTCAACCCAGCAACACCTCAGGAGCAGCGCTACAACACAGCACACATCAGCACCAGGAATGTGGTGGAGCGAACCTTTGGCATCCTCAAGAGTCGCTTCCGGATACTACACAAGACAGGAGGTGCCTTGCAGTATGACCAAGTGACCTGCTGCCGGATCATAGTGGTCTGTGCCATGCTGCACAACATTGCCACAAGAAGGGGGATACCAATAGAGGTGGACAGAGAGGACGACTTACGTGCACAGCAACCCCCCCCCCAACACCAACAGTCACACGTGCCTAACACAGCAGAAGGCCAAAGGTGGCAGACATACATCACACGGCATAACTTCTGAGACAGGTAAGAATGAGCCATCACAACATGATCTTGTTTGCAAATGTTTAATGCTCATGAGCAGCTGTCAGGTGCAGATAAATGAGACGACAACATGACGCAGATTCAAAAAAATATTGGGATACATGTCCGTTGTCATCACAGGTGTATCATGTGGCAGTATAGTTGGCCCATGGTTACGTCACCATGGCCAGGGAGCCAATGGAACATGGCTATTTGCGCTTGCCACGAACCCCCAGCCTCCTGTCTCGTGACTTCTCCACATCACCGCGATGTGTGTCAGTGGCTGTGGAGCTGCGCGCACTGCGCGCACTGCGCCTTCTCTCGCTGGCCTCCGGCACAGAGATGTTGCTCACCCTTGAAGCAGCCTCACTCCCCTCCTCCCCTCCCAAACTGCTGGCACTGAAAGTCCCAGAATGCAGATGCTCCACTGCAGTGGTCACTCTTTCTAAGGACTTAGCCACATCTACACAATAATGCCCCAAGTCGGGGGGAGGAGCCAAGCTCGCGAGCGAAATGGTCGCCTTGTAGCTCGGCTCCGTCAGCCCGCTGGCCTGACTCACATATCCTGTTGCATATCCTGCCCAAAGACGACATATTTTCGACGAAATAGAAACGCAACATTTCGCTCTCACTCACCGTGTGACCTGGAGGCTCCGACTTGCGGTGGTTCCGGAGCTGTGCCCCCCTGAGGGGACCGGGGCCTTCGTGGAGCTGAGACCGGGGCCTCGCCTATTGGATCCGGCCTGGCGTTGTGGTGACCGTTGGCCCCAGCCGAGAGACTGCACCACTGGAGAGAGCCACTGTGAGAATTTCCCGGTGATCCTGAACCGGGCCTGCCTTGGCGGCCGTGAGGCTGGTGCGGGGCGCGGTGCTCCGTGGACTGACCGTGTGAAGGGGTCCCCCCGCCGCTGCTCCGTCCATCGACCCTGGACCCTCGCGCTCGGGCTCTACCTTCGGGGAGCGCCAGCTCTAATATAGGCGACCTTCCGCCTCGGGCGGCTCTCCTTTCTGCACCGAGACGGCCATTGCTGGGACCCCCCGAACATCTGTAAAGGCCCACATCTGGGGACTGCTACGGGAGTAGCAGAGAGAAGTGAAGGGGCTGACTCTACAAAATGGCTGCCGACGACCTGAGATGTGGATTTCCTCCTGATGGCGGTCACCGGTTGCTGGATTGCACGGGAGCATGGTCATGTGGGCGTGAGCCTACGATTGGCGACGTTCTTGATGCTTTGCGATCCTTGCACGCGACCTTGGCCCCCGGTGCACCGGGAGACTCGTTGCGATCCGCCGCCATCTTGGGTGGACGCTTCTTCATGGTCCCCTCTAGCCTCGGTAATGCCATTGCCTCGCCCCCCCTCGGTGGCTCCGAAGGGTGCTGCTACTGTCCATCGATGGATTTGCGGGCCGGCGACTTTGGAGCCTCCTGCTCTTCGGTGTCTGGAAATTGAGGACTTGAAGATCGTGCGGGGGCCCGATCATCCCCGGGTGCCTGAGAAAGATGGCGGACGGATGATTGTTTCTGCCTTGATGAGGTCTTGTTTCTATTTTGCTAGCACTCCCCCGCCTAATCGTACGGCGAGACTGAACTCCTGTCTTTTACTGCCCCTGTTGCTGTTGCTGAGACATTTGAACTGCCTATTTGAACTTTTGTTCACTTGCCTATTGCTTGACCACTCTGGCCTGCGTCTTTATTGTAATGTTTTTCACTGGTGTGCTTGCCTCGCATCGTGTTGCTCACTACATACTGTTATTTGGTGGGTGGTGATTGCTGTGAAGAAAGGATTGGGGTAAGATGCACGGCTCCCGTGGGATTATTGTTATACGGATTCGTGGCGAAGTTGCTCATTTTCATAGTGCTATGAGAGACCCCCCTGTGAGTTCTATGATGCTCGAGATTGTGTCGTTCTGGTGCACACGTCCTATGGTTGTATGGTTGGGCGGAGGGCTGTAGCCGACCGTATTTATTGCCACCCTCATGCTCCTCCCTCCTATTTACTACCTTGTTTTCATATCTTCTTTTGTCTTTTTTTCCTTTTCACTTCTGTCTCTACTACATTTCGGGTTCTGGTTTAGGGCGACAGGCGCGCTGTTTGGAGGGTAGGCCGTAGCCTTCTGCAGGGGTGCTGGGTGGGATGGGTGGGTTGGGTCTTCTTTGTTGTTTTATTTTCCTCAGTTCTATGGCCCTTTTGTGTATCTTTATGGGAGTGCCACGTCTGTCCTTGCCTTCCGTGGTATGATTAGGGTGGGGTCTGTAACGTCGCTGTTTTTCTTCTTATAGTCCTGCTGCTTTCCATTGCGACTCCCATGCCCTCCTCGCTGCTACTATTCCTGTTCTTTTATATGTTCCTCCCTACGGGGTGCTTGTTTCGGCGCGGCGTTCTTCTCTTTTAATCTGTGTTTTCCTTCCCTCTCTTCCTTCCTCTCCCCTCTCCCCCCCCTCCCCTTTTCCTTCTCTCCCAAGGTTAGTATGACGGGCTAGTTTTGATGATGTCGCTATTCCGGCCCCCCTGTTCTGTATCCAATGTGCTACTGGGAGGTGGGTAAGCAAAGTTGTTACTAATTGCATATTGATTTGTATTCATCACGTCTGTTTTTATACCGATGTATACAGTGCTGACACTTCTGCGTTGCTGCCCTTCTCCTTTTTTGTTGCTAATGATTTGGTTTGGGAATCCGGGTACTTCTTTGTTGTCGCTGAGCCTGTCATACGCCTTATTAATATAATATAAAATTAACCTTATTTTGCTCCTGATTGCTGGCTGTCTAGATCCTCTTACCTCCCCCCCCCCTTTTACGATTGTATTGAACGCGCTATTTTACGTCTGCTTCTGTACTTTGAATTTGAACTTTTTGACTGCTTTATCGTATCGTGGCCGGCCAGATCGGTTGTAGGCCCAGCTTTGTATATCCTTTCTGTACAAATAAAGGTTTAAAAAATAAATAAATAAATAAATAAAATAATGCCCCAAGTCGACCTGCAGGGACACAGACCTGCGTGAAAGCACAGCTGTGCTGTTGCACAGCTTAGTGATGGCCCTAATGGGGGCATTGGAACGGAGCATGTTCTGCCGATGCCTCCGGCGCTCGCACTGTTGGCCTGCAATGACAGCACGTGTGAGTTCCTGCAGGCACTGTTTAATGTCTCTGTTGCCCTCAGCAACGGCTGTGGTCATCTCACGCAAAGCGTCAGTCATGGTGCCAATTTTGTTTGAAAATTTTGAAATGTTAATAGCACCCATGTGTCTCCCCTGCAGGCACTGGACACGCAGCATCTGTGTCTCAACCACTCCGTACCCGTCTGTTGGATCCTCAGATCTCTCTGCAGCTCTACCCAGGGGCCTGGCCCGCTGTCGGACTCGCACACGTGATGGTGTTTGGGCGGTCGGAGTAACGACTGTCTGCCGTGGAACATTTGTGGCTGCTGGCCTCTGCTCTGTCTCCATCACCTGCAGGGAGGGGACATTTGCCCTGCGGCTTTGTGTAGTTGTCCGCGGTGGTGGTGGTGGTGGTGTAGTTGACCGCGGTGATGGTGGTGGTGTAGTTGTCCGCCGTGGTGGTGGTGGTGTAGGTGGTGATGGTTGTGGCGGTGGTGATGGTGGTGTTGTGGGTTCACGTCCCTGCGGGGTCTCAGCATCGGTCACCACTGGGGTTTCAGAGATGACGAGGCGGCCGCTGTCATCTGAGTCAAGGGGTGATGCATCTGTGTGTGAAACAGTGCATTGTTATTATTTTGTCATGATGTATCTGTTTTGCATACTTTCATCTACATAAAGGACATATTTGGACTGACATTTGGCCCTGTGCTGCTGGTTTCATTTCATTCACATCAGGTGTCAGACATGCACTCTTTCAGGATATGACTAGAACTCCCATGACGCAACACTCTGGTGAGGGGATATGCGTTAGGCATGGCTACATATGCACTGTGTTTGTCCTGGGGGAATGGGCAGGGGTTGACAACACGCTGCATATCTGCACTGGCATGCATCTTACCTTGTCCTCCTGCCACAGCACTGGAAGTGTCCAATTGGGTGACCCCCACAACAGCTTCAGGCTCAATGGTAGCCTCAACGAGGTCCTCGAGGGCTGTGTTTGGTGTGACGTTCGATGTTCCCCCGCCTGTGCCAGCTGCATCCTCCACCCTTTCTGCAATCCTCTCCTTTGCCCTTTTCCTCAGGATATACCCCCTCTTTTTTAAATCGTCTATGCTGCGGTGGGTGACTCCTACAGCATTCACCTTCTCCTTGATGCGCAGCCACATCTTTCGCTTCTCTGCCTCAGGCACCTTCAGGGACAGCTTGCCAAACAGCCTGTCATGTTTGCTGCTCACCCCCTCAATGAGTAGTTCAAGTTCTTTGTCAGAAAACTTTCGCTTCCTCTTCCTGGGCGTGTCCTTGTCCTGGGGTGCATCCTTCTCCATCCTGGAATGCTGTGCAGTATCTGGTTTGTGCTGGCACTGTATCACTCCTCAGCTCCTGTGCACTTCCTCTTCCTCTGAGCTCCTCAGGGCACTGAATGAAGCACGGGCTGTGTTACTTCCTGGTTGTGATGTCATCAGCCTGCTTCAGATGCGCCGTTTTGCAAATTCGCTAATACCGAATTCGCAAATACCGATTCGGTATTTGCTAATCTTTATTTTGGAGTCTCGCAGTTTTCGTTTCGGATTTATTTATCGATTTTTACCGATTCAATATTTAATACTGAATCTGTTGATGCATCGCGGTATGCAAGTCCTTATTAGCAATTCCTTATTTTTCGCTAATAAGGACTTGTATTGCCGATTTTTGATGCATATGCCCAACTGTCTCCTGCCGGCTATGCAATTACCATAGGGAATCCTGGTTACATCTTTTATGCTGCTGCCCTGTGCTGGCCAGTGATCGTTATCGTTTGCTATGTCCCGTTCTAAGGGATAAGGGCTTGAGAACCTGCAGGGATGCTTCATATTGGTGCGTCTCAGAAACTACTACCTGCTTACTTGCCAGAGCAGGCAAGTTTATCCATCAAATTAGAATCGCACTTGACTTCCAGCAACTGGCAGCAGATTTAGTAATTAAACCAGCCGACACCCTAGCTTTAACAGTTGTCATTCAATCCAGGGGCTTTCTCACATGGACAATCGGATTATAAAGAATTAGTGGGGCCCAGTAGGGAGTACAAGAACGCCTATTAAAGATATCCTATATAACGTAAGCAATGATCCTGATGGATTTTATAAAAACTATTGAACCTAACAGGGCTAAGCAAACATTGGCGCGAACGACCACTACAAAGGAGTTGATACCAAATGTTAATTAATTTTTAATTTGCAGTCTTAAAAGGACACAAAGTAGCAAACAGAGCACATGCAGTGGTGCATTTTAACTTTGAATGCAAGTTAGCCCTATGGGGACGGCGGATGGGAGGAGGGGTGTTGCTTATGTGTTTTATACTGTAAAGTAATTGTACCGTTAATAAAGAATTCATTCACACTCCCGCGATTACGCATCCATCACTTCACCGTTCTGCACACACAACTGCCAGAGGCAGTTCCCGGCATCATCTATAAAGCAGGCCGAAGGTAGGAGTGTTTTTCTTGTTGGCTGCATAATACTCGCATTGCGCTGGCTCTAAGACGCTTTTAGCGCTTTTAAATTCCCCGTTTTCTCATTTTATTTAGGTATTACTTTTAGCACAGTTATCCCTTGCTTTTACTCACTGTCCGCAATTCAGCACTGTAAATTGTGTCCTCACCGCTATTCAGGCGGCCCTGACCCTCGCATTTTACAATTAGTGGGCGCCATCTTGGGTGGGTCTGGGGAAGCGCTGCACTATTGGGCGCTCTAGTAGGCAGGCAGAGTAGCCAGAGCCCTATATAAACCGGACCTATGGCGCGCAGCGTGTGCGCGCAGCGTGTAAGCCGTCGCTACGCCGGAGTCACGCCAGAGTCCAGCCCGTCTGCGCCCGTCCGCGCTAAGGACGGGCTGGACGGCTGGCCGGCTGCCCAAAATGAGGCTGGTCCATCGGCCGGTAAGTACTCGCTACATGAGATGTTAAGGCTGAAACCTTCAAGATTGCCGTGTTATCATAAAAGTCCTCCTGAGGACCTTCTTTCATTTCCTCATTGTGGCTGCTTTCTGGCATGCCCCAGTGGCCCTAGTCTACCTCCCTCCATTCATCTATCATATTCTCCGGTTTATTCAGGAGTCAATACACTGCAAGAAGACTGCATTCTTGTTAATGCTCGCTCACTTATTAAGAACAACATTATGTTTAAGGAGCTTGTACTCGACAGGAAGCCTTCGTTGGTCTTTGTCACGGAGACTTGGGCAAAGGACTCCTCTGGTCCTGACCTTACTGAAGCAGTCCCGGAAGGGTATTGCCTGGCAAGGCACGACAGAGCGGGCCGTGTGGGTGGGGGGTTAGCTATTCTTTACAAGGAGTGCTTCCATTGCCTCATTACACCGGTTAAGGTTTCCAGGGATACCTTTGAAGCACTCCATTTCTCTTTGACAGGCCCCCATAAATTCACATTTAATGGACTTCTGGTCTATTGCCCTCCAGGCCCTAGAGCCGACTTTGGACAGCAACTGCTTCACATCCTAGAACCTCATTTTGGCTGCGAAAACTTAACGGTTCTGGGAGATTTTAATTTCCATCTCGAGCTTCTAGAGACCCATGACACTCTCTCCCTGCTGGATGTTATGTTGGCTTGTGGACTTTCCCAATTGGTGAAAGCAACCACCCATCGAGCAGGACATACGCTCGATGGAATTTTTTCCAACGATCGGAGGTTGACAGTAAAAGATCCCTTTTTTCTGTCATGGTCAGATCACCTGGCCGTACCATTCATTATGTCCTGTCCAATCTTGGATGGTTTTAGAAATATTCCGAGTAAAACGGATTTACGTAGGAACCTGAATAATATTACGGAAGATTCCTTTATACCCTGGATATCTAGCATGTCTTCTTCCCTGGGGGACAATGTCCAGTCGGCTGTCTTACAATATGATAAGACTATTACAGAGGCTCTGGAAGTATTGGCCCCAACACGGCCATGCTATTCTGCCAGGAAAAGACCTTCAGCCTCGTGGTTTACGGAGCATTTAAGACTACTCCGACAAGAAGCTAGGAGACAGGAGCGTTTATGGCATACCAGCTGGGATCTAAGGGATAAGGAAACCCATAAGATGTTGATAAGAAAGTATAAACTGGAAGTTATCAGGGTAAAACAAGAATACTTCACTGCCCTAACGTCCTCACTTTCCTCTCCTAAAGAGCTCTTTAGGATAGCGGATTCCCTTATTACCCTTCAGACCCCCGACCCGGTGATTGTGTCCCAGGAGCTCTGTAACAACATAGCGTCTTTCTTCCAGACTAAGATCCTGGACATTTATACCGCTTTAGAGTTACTGAGACCTGTTACCACCAAGCCCGTTGTACCCGCTGCCCTGGACCCAGCCCTTTCGGAGAAACTTCATGCATGCTGCCTGGAATCCTTCCCTTCTCTCTCCCTACAGGATGCAGAGACACTTCTCAATAAAATTAAATCTGGCTCTCCTCTAGATGTTTGCCCGCTTAAGATATTAAAGCAGTGTAGAAACTCTCTTTTACCCCCTCTTGTAGACATCATGAACAGGGCCATGAGGGAGGGTATTTTTCCTCAGCAGTGGAAAAATGCAGTAGTAAAACCTTTACTCAAGAAACCCTCTCTCGACCCTGGGGTACTAAAGAATTTCCGTCCCATCTCACTGCTCCCAGCCCCTGCGAAGATGTTAGAAATCCATCTGAATAAACATCTTGCTGCCTTCGTGGAAAATTCTGGCTGTTTGGATCCCTCTCAGCATGGATTCAGGAGGGAACATAGCACCGAGTCTGCCCTCACCATAGTACTGGATAACATTCGTATGTGTGTGGATGGGGGACAGACCTCCCTCCTGATCCTTTTAGACCTTACAGCCGCCTTCAATACCCTTTCTCCCTCAGTCTTAACATCTCGCCTGAGGGAGATTGGGGTTCAGGGGGAGGCACTAGCTCTACTTACCTCTTTCCTCGATCAACGAGAGCAAAGAGTGAAGCTGGGTAAATTTCTATCTCCATCCCTGTCTGTGCAATGTGGGGTCCCTCAAGGGTCGGCGTTAAGCCCGATCCTTTTCAACATCTATGTGACCCCCCTTGCCAGACTAATTAGATCTTTTGGGATGGAGGCAGTTTCCTATGCGGATGACACCCAGATCCTCGTCTCTCTCTCCCAGCCAGTTATTCCGACAGCCTCCAATTTTAGATCTTGTATGGAGGCTGTCGGACAGTGGATGATTCACAATTCGCTGAAACTGAACGGGGAGAAGACTGAGGTGATGGTGTTCGGAGGTAAGGAGGAGGTATGGTCAGCCGATTGGTGGCCAGACTCACTGGGAGCTTGTCCTGTCCCTGCTGCATCTGCCAAAAATCTCGGGGTAGTGATCGATCCTACCCTCAGTATGTGCCAACAGGTAAACAGGACCATCTCTACCTGTTGGGGCATCCTTCGCATACTGAGGAAGATCAGACACTATCTTTCGCAGCAAGCTAGGAAACAACTGGCAGTTGCTCTAGTGGGCTCTCGTCTGGACTACTGCAATGCGCTGTATGCGGGACTGAATAAAAGCCTGCTGCAGCGCTTGCAGGTAGTCCAGAACGCAGCGGCTAGGTTTGCTTTGGACCTACCTCGAGGCACCTCGGCCACCCTGGCCAGAAAACGGCTTCATTGGCTCCCCATGGAGGACCGTATCCTGTTTAAAACCTTGTGCCTGATCTATAAGGCCTTAGCAAAAAACAGCCTTATAGGAATTGGATCTATCTTGTCCTGTTATAGTCCTTGCAGGACCTTACGTTCCTCAAGCAAGGCTTTCCTATCAGTCCCTCGTACCCGAAAAGCTAGATGGGGTGGTAAAGCCTTTTCCGCCTTGGCACCCAAGTGGTGGAATGTTCTCCCGTTGGAATTGAGGTCTCTCCCCACCCTGCAGTTATTCAGAAAGGCCCTGAAGACCCGTCTCTTTGCGCACCCATACTTGTAGTTTGATTTGCCACTTTTTGATTCATTTTGTTAGGCGCCTTGATACCTCAGGGTTTTAGTTGCGCAATATAAATTATTTTCAATCAATCACAAAATCGAAGGTCAACATGCTAAACGGGAAACTACTTAACAGTCCAATTAAGCACAGGGCAGTCTTGTCCTACCTGGAACAATCTGGGTATGTCTGCCTCTTACAAGAGACACACTTGTTAGGCAGATATTGACACCGAATTAAGTCATGACACTTTCCAGGACAATATCTTTGCTCTAATGCTACCAAGACTTGCAGCGTTGCCATCCTATGTACACATACGTTTAGAGCTTGAACGTAATTCATGGGTTCCCAGGGGTCACTGCTGCGACCCCAGGCATGCCTCTTGTGACTTCAGGCACTGCTTTGCAACCCTGACGTCAGCAGTGGAATAATCAGTGGCAGGAACAGAAACAGCTCGCCCCATGGATGTTGGTAGACGCTTCACTCACCTCATTTTTTGTCAATTTTTTATTATGCTAATAGTGAATAATATGGAATTATTTGCTATTAGTTTAGTAAAAAATGTAGTACAAATAACTGGAATACGACTCTTCCTGGCAGCTGAGGTAAGTAAAAAAAGGCTTTTAAATGTATGTATGTTGTGTGCATGCTTGCAGTTTTGAATGTGTTTGTGTAAGACAGAGTGTGTGAATGTGTGAATGTGTGTGCATGTGTAGGCTGAGTATGTGTGTATGTGTGAATGTGTGTGCATGTGTAGGATGAGTGTGTGTGTATATGTGTGAATGGGTGCGTATGGAAAAGCATGTGTATGTGTGAGGTAAAGTGAAGGTCAAGGGGCATGTGAAGTCACTTCTACTACCCAGGCATTTTAGTGAATTGAGGTCCATGTTTTAAGAGCAACGTGGGGTGCAAGATTGTGGAGCTGAGGGGAGCCTCTTAGCATATCTGGTACACTTGGGGTTCTGTTACCTTACACATGCATCTTATACACTCCTAATGATAACCAAGAGCAGTTCCTCGCATGGGCTATTTCTTAAGTGCTGGCCTCCCCTGATCAGCTGGTAATGCTTGGGAGGAATCTCCGTCTAGTGATGAGCAATAATATGATTTAATTCGGACAGGGCTATGAGCAGACTGGGACCCTTTCCTGTGAAGGGGTGAGCTAGCTATGTGAAGTCGGCCTGAATGACTAATGGCAGGATGCCCACCCACACACTAGAGATTATACCTTTTACTATAATAATAATATTAATAATAATAAAGGGATTTATAAAGCGCATGGTTACGCCATTCCGGTGTGTCCCCGCGCTGGGGTGAGAGAGAGTGTCAGCGGCTCAAACCACATTCCAAGGCGCCAGCCTAACTAACCTGGGAACAAATGAGTTTTAAGCGCCTTCCTAAACTTTAATTCAGACGTCTCCATCCGGAGATTAAGAGGGAGTTTGTTCCAGCTCTGAGCTGCCAGGAGCCGGAAGGATCTGCCTCCCATTCTGGCCTTCTTCACCATCGGCACTATCAGCAAGCCAGTCCCACCAGATCTAAGGGACCTTCCGGGCACATAGCCGGTGACAAGATCTCTCAGATAAGAAGGACCCGTGTCCTGGGTGATGCGATGGCATGTCCACAATGCCTTAAACATCACTCTTTTCCTTACCGGTAGCCAGTGCAAGGTATCCAAGGCTCTTTTGGAGGCAGCCCTCCTATGCTGAGCAAGTACCAGCCGTGCGGCGGCATTCTGCACAACCTGCAATCTTCCAAGGCATTTAGCAGTGGCGCCAAGATAGAGTATGTTGCCATAGTCTAGGCGAGATGTGATAAGGGCATGCACCAACATCTTCCTAGCCTCTATAGGAAGGAGATCCAGCATTTTCCGCAAGTTTTTGAGGACTCCAAAACATTTCCCCACTACACGTCTGGTGTGTACTTCATAGGAAAGAGTGGAGTCCAACCATACACCAAGGTTTTTCACATGGATGCATGGTGTAGGAGTGGGGCCCAGACTCGGAGGCCACCAAGCCGACGTCCAGCCTGACGAATTACCCCCTACCACAAGCACCTCTGTCTTGTTACCATTGAGTTTCAGGCAGTTCTTAGCCATCCAGGAGGTAAGCTCCTGCATGTATGTCCTGAAATTAGAGGCTGCCATATCCGGTGCCTGAGATAGGGAGACTAGCATGCACATGGAACGTATGCATGCCTTGATTATTTCCTGGATAACAAGGGTATTAAAACACAGATCGCAGCAGTGGAGATCGAGCCTCGGAATCTCTCCAGCCAAGCTGCCATAATCCATATTCTCCATGAGGCCTCCCAAAGCTAGGCCTTCCACAGTGGTGGCTTAGAGAAATTCTCCTACACCTCCCTGAAATGGCCAGATGCATCACCCAGGCGATTAAGGATTTTTTTGCTATAAATGAACAGGATGGTACTTTAGTAGCCCCTTTATTAGAGTCGTTGAAAGTGGTAGTATGGGGAGAGTTCATTGTTACCTCTGCTGAGGACAATAGAATGCACAAAGAGAAAAGACTAAAGCTAGAGGGGAAAGTGAGAAACTATCCACAAGAGAACAGGGGCCCCCCGAATCTGGAGGCGATTCGAAGCAGCTTGTGCACAGCTTTTCAGCCTAGATATGGACAGGGCCAAATTCACTGCATTCCACCTGCGACACTTCTATATAGGGGGGGCGAGGGACAAATGTGGCAGACTACTATTCAATATATTGAGGGCTAAGAGGCAGGCAGAGAGTATGGAGACTATACTAAGGACTGACTGCACTGAAATTACAGAAGATGCGCCTATTGTGGCTGTATTCCGGGATTATTACACGTCCCTTTACATGGCTCAAGACTTGCCAGCTGTGACATTGAGGGACTACCTCCGCAATGCATAATCAACCCACCCCAGCACGCTGAAACACTGGATCCAGTCCATAGCACCTTGATGCCCTTGGTCTGCGGTTTAAAAATCGTCTATTCATTCATTCATTCATACGCATTGAAAAGGTGGCAACGGCGATCTTGTGCCTGAAACTTTTAAGTTCTCCAGGCCCAGACAGGTTCCCTTCCTTCTCCGATAAAATGTTTTGCCAGGGACTTGCCCTTATTCGTATCCGGCTCTTTAACTCGCTAGCTAATAGCGACACCCATCCACCCTCCATGCTTGAGGAGTCCATTACCGTGATACCCAATCCATGGGCCCGTAATAGACAATGCAGCTCTTACAGGCCCATGTATTTTATAAATGTAGACCTGAAACTGTTCATCAGCATCCTAGCAGCAAGACTGGGGCCCTACATGCCAGGGCTGGTGGATCCAGATCAGGCAGGCTTTATACCACACCGCCAGTGCGGCAATAACAATAAAGGTATCCACCACCTAGTTGACAAGGCCAAATGATCAAAGAGGGCAACCATGCTACTTGCCATTGACGCTAAAAAAGCATTCAATCGGGTACAGTGGCCTTCTCTAGGAATGAAGCTGACACATTTTGGCATGGGAGACAGGTTCAGTTCTTGGATTCTTAGCATTTATGGGGCTGATGGTGCATTTGCATGGAATGGCCTCTGCCCCCTTCCCTATCAAAGGAGGAACGAGGCAGAGATGCCCACTATCACCCTTCTTATTCACGCTCTATACGGGTCCACTGACGCAGAGGCTGCTGGACAGTCCTCGCATCACGGGGTGCGATTTAGGTGTGAAGAACACACCATAGATCTTTATGCAGATGATGTGATGGTGGTGCTTGAAGAGATCTGCTCAAGGCCTTGCTGACCTTTATTGTCATGCTACAGAAATTCAAGGATGCCACAGGCTTTTGCATTAATCTTCAGAAATCAATAGCTATCATCCTATCGATGTCATGGTCTGTACAGACCCAATTGGCTACCCAATACCCGTTTGGTTCGGTGGAACACTTGGCTGTCCTATCTGGGTTTGCATATCACTGCGGCCCTGGAGGACACTGTAAACCTCAATTACCAAACCCTACTCAGACAGATCCTTGCAGACCTGACTCAACGGAAATGCTATTGACTCTCCTGGCTAAGGAGAGTTGCAGCACTAAAATGAACATATTGGCGCGGGCTCTTTTTTAATTTCAGGCTTTACCTCTAAAACACCCAGTTGACATGCTGTAAACTATAAAGAAAGACATCAACCATTTTGTTTGGGATGGCCAGAGGTCCCGTATGTGTTGCGAACAGGCTATCGCCCTCTTCGAGATGGGGGTCCCCAACCTCCAGCACTATTACTGAGTAGCGCAACTAAGCTTTCTAATACAATGGACATGCAAGGAATTGGAAAAGCTTTAGTGTTTCATGGACAGGGCGATGGCAGGTTAGCGTCTCTGGAAGGTCCCCTTCTTGCTTAGGCAGTGCTTGGTCTTATACTCCTCTCCAGTGACCAGTGCCACGCTCAGAGTTTTGGATCGGGCAGCTATCTGACATGGCCTGTCCTCCTCATCACCACTGACACCGATACTGGGTAACACAGAGTTTACCCCGGGGTTCCATCCCACTGCCTTCAAGGCCTGGCAAACAGCTGGCTGCCATTCGTGATACTTTTGGTAAATGCGGGGCCCCTGAAAAAAAGGATATAACCCTAACAGGGAAAACAGCTCATTGAGAAAGTGTATGCACCGGGCTTAGTGCTGATTACTATGAAGAATCGTGAAAACTCTAGATACACAACAACAAAGAACAAATACGAATGTACAATCTAGAAAAATATTTTAGATTTTTATTCTTCTCTTTTATGTGTTTTTATGTATACAAAAAATATATATATATGCTAAAACATGTTTTTTTCTCTTTTCTTTCTTTTCTCCTATTTATACACAGTTGATTTCAAAACATGAATAGGTGTACCTTTGAACAATTTAAATACACTAATCAAAACCACTTATATGAATTGATTCAAAAACTTGTCCTGAAAGAAATAGATGTACATATTTGGTATAATTCTACTAGCTCCTATATAATCGATTATTCAGGCAGTACATTGTATTCCTCATAGTTTATATAAGTATTACACAAAACACAAAGAGGTAATTCAAGCCATATATGTCACAGTGGTAATGATTTGTAGAATATCACCAACGCGTTTTGGCAAATGCCTTCTTCAGGATTTTCTTTACCATTGGTTTGCTAAAATAGACAAATATATAAACAATAGTTGTAATCTAGAGTTAAAACGAAATAGTTTTCTAAATTATATATATATATAATTTGATGAATTAAGGATAAACCTGGTCTGATAACTAAGACAGCTAAAGTTAAATCGTCATGCACAAACATCCCGTGAGGTCAAAAGTGAACCATTCTCCATTACATAAGTGCCATAGTGTTATTATTTTCTTTGCAATCTCCGTTGTAAAAAGAAAAAAGAAGAAGAAATGTATGAAGGAACATAAATATAAAGGCGGTCCGTATGAGTCCTACAGGTTTCCATGTATTGGGACGTGTTACGGTCCTGGATCTTAAAAACTATTCTAGCTCTACATGTGCCTGCTAGCACAATAAAATTCTGGTCTAAGCCGTCAATAGATTTCTCTTGATTGATTTTACAGTCTATTGAAATCTTCTACATATAATTTCTTTAGTTTAAACTATATTACCTGTACTAAATTCTTTTTGTAGATTATTTGGACATCAATCTTCATTCAATTAAATAAAGAACTTTCAATAGCTCTTCTGTTATCACACTATATAGGAAAAAATACACATAAATATATATGAATTTAAGTCTTTCTATAACTTGTCCCTCTATTCATATCTAATGGTCTCTTACTCTTCTGTCTAGTCCTCCATTGGTAATGACGCTTTCATAATACCTTTGTATAATGGGCTCTGCGATAGAGGGGTTAGAACTGGAACATATATAACGTGAGCCATGCACTATTGAATTCTGACACGTCTATGTACATCAGGCATGTCCATCTGAAACTCAAAAACATCTAAAGACTCGAAGCTAAAAGGATTGGCTTGAAATACGGAATATTGCATATGTTAATCCCATTCGAAAATTAGGTTTGGCTTGTGGTGACTGGTTTTAAAACATCTAAAGATTTGGGAGGCTGATAATTTGGCTAACTTTCAGTTAAAATCAATGATCTGTAAGAGCCATATATATATACACCTTAAGGAACTAACATATGGCTAAAAATATCGGAGGTGGGCAATTACAAATGCAGTTATGGATAAATACTTGCCCACCATGAGGTACCTAGCTCTAGATATGGATGATATATTACCCCATAGGCATTTATGTTGTGTGGGGCGAATATAGTGAAAATTAGATGCTCTTTTGAATGCTCTTGTAGCATATGCTTAATAAAGAAATGGAAAAAAATCTTTCTTCTTTCCTGATGCAGGACACCAGAAATGTATTGTATCGTATCAAGCGACAATGGCATCCAAAAAATAATACATAGGAGATTACCAGGAGATTTATTCCCTGTTTTAGGTCAGTATATGTCAATCGGAACCAAGTAATAAGGTAACAACATTTGCAGGCATCAGGATGGGTTTAGTAACAATTGGTTTATTATTCTTGTGTTCTCAGCAAATGAGGGCTAGCTGCATCATATCCGGCAAACATCATCAGTCTTAATGCGAATAAAGTCCTACAACATTAGAGTAAAAAACTTTTTTGATTAAAAAATAAGTGATCTTGTAGTATAATTAAAAGCAGTCGTAGGGACTACTCTATAGAAATTGTTGGATTATGAGGTTAACGTATAACTTGGAACTTTATGCCTTTAGAGAGAAGAAATTCAACGTACCAGCCTAACATTGACAGTCAAAATATGAATATAGAATTGCAATATAAGAGAAGAACATAGAGCAAAAGTAAGTTATTACTCTGTATAATCTGTATAATCATGAGGAATTGTAGGACCTAATCTAAGACACTGAAGACTCATCAGGTTAATTTCCAATTGTGTACATTATGTCGGTAGAGAGAAGAAACCCGACGATCCTGCCTCCGCAAAACCATTTTATATCTGAGGATCTTTTGCCTTTTAATATAAGGTACTAAATATATCTATCTATAGAGATATTGCATAGTCTAGAGATAATGTGGATAAAGAGCAGGGAATTGAAATCTGCTTTATACAGAGGCTATCATGTTTCGAATAGGGCAATGTCATTATAGGTATCTTATATATTCAGGTTTTATATATATTACTGTCCAGATGTTTATAACACAAAGGATAATCCATCTATGTTTAGCTATATTAATTAACATACCCTCTATAAAAATACGAGAGGAGGACTAGACAGAAGAGTAAGAGACCATTAGACATGAATAGAGGGACAAGTTATAGAAAGACTTAAATTCATATGTATTCATGTGTATTTTTTCATATATAGTGTGATAACAGAAGAGCAATCGCAAGTTCTATATCTAATTGAATGAAGATTGATGTCCAAATAAACTACAAGAAGAGTTTAGTACAGGTAATATAATTTAAAGTAAAGAAATTATATGTAGAAGATTTCAATAGACTGTAACATCACGAGAAACATATTGACGGCTTAGACCAGAATTTTATTGTGCTAGCATGCACATGTACAGCTAGAATAATTTTTAAGATCCAGGACCGTAACACGTCCCAATACATGGAAACCAGTAGGACTCATACAGACCTCCTTTATATTTATGTTCCTTCATATACTTCTTCTTTTTTCTTTTTACAATGGAGATTGCAAAGAAAATAATAACACTATGGCACTTATGTAAGCGAGAATGGTTCACTTTTGACCTCACGGGATGTTTGTGCATGATTATTTAACTTTAGCCGTCTTAGTTATCAGACCAGGTTTATCATTAATTCGTCAAATTATATATATAGAATTTAGAAAAATATTTCGTGACATTTGGCCCTGTGCTGCTGGTTTCATTTCATTCACATCAGGTGTCAGACATGCACTCTTTCATGATATGATTAGAACTCCCATGACGCAACACTCTGGTGAGGGGATATGCGTTAGGCATGGCTACATATGCACTGTGTTTGTCCTGGGGGAATGGGCAGGGGTTGACAACACGCTGCATATCTGCACTGGCATGCATCTTACCTTGTCCTCCTGCCACAGCACCGGAAGTGTCCAATTGGGTGACCCCCACAACAGCTTCAGGCTCAATGGTAGCCTCAACGAGGTCCTCGAGAGCTGTGTTTGGTGTGACGTTCGATGTTCCCCCGCCTGTGCCAGCTGCATCCTCCACCCTTTCTGCAATCCTCTCCTTTGCCCTTTTCCTTAGGATATACCCCCTCTTTTTTAAATCGTCTATGCTGCGGTGGGTGACTCCTACAGCATTCACCTTCTCCTTGATGCGCAGCCACATCTTTCGCTTCTCTGCCTCAGGCACCTTCAGGGACAGCTTGCCAAACAGCCTGTCATGTTTGCTGCTCACCCCCTCAAAGAGTAGTTCAAGTTCTTTGTCAGAAAACTTTCGCTTCCTCTTCCTGGGCATGTCCTTGTCCTGGGGTGCATCCTTCTCCATCCTGGAATGCTGTGCAGTATCTGGTTTGTGCTGGCACTGTATCACTCCTCAGCTCCTGTGCACTTCCTCCTCCTCTGAGCTCCTCAGGGCACTGAATGAAGCATGGGCTGTGTTACTTCCTGGTTGTGATGTCATCAGCCTGCTTCAGATGCGCCGTTTTGCGAATTCGCTAATACCGAATTCGCAAATACCGATTCGGTATTTGCTAATCTTTATTTTGGAATCTCGCAGTTTTCGTTTCGGATTTATTTATCGATTTTTACCGATTCAATATTTAATACTGAATCTGTTGATGCATCGCGGTATGCAAGTCCTTATTAGCAATTCCTTATTTTTCGCTAATAAGGACTTGTATTGCCGATTTTTGATGCATATGCCCAACTGTCTCCTGCCGGCTATGCAATTACCATAGGGAATCCTGGTTACATCTTTTATGCTGCTGCCCTGTGCTGGCCAGTGATCGTTATCGTTTGCTATGTCCCGTTCTAAGGGATAAGGGCTTGAGAACCTGCAGGGATGCTTCATATTGGTGCGTCTCAGAAACTACTACCTGCTTACTTGCCAGAGCAGGCAAGTTTATCCATCAAATTAGAATCGCACTTGACTTCCAGCAACAGGCAGCAGATTCCAGGGTAGCAATTATTTAGTAATTAAACCAGCCGACACCCTAGCTTTAACAGTCGTCATTCAATCCAGGGGCTTTCTCACATGGACAATCGGATTATAAAGATTTAGTGGGGCCCAGTAGGGAGTACAAGAACGCCTATTAAAGATATCCTATATAAAGTAAGCAATGATCCTGATGGATTTTATAAAAACTATTGAACCTAACAGGGCTAAGCAAACATTGGCGCGAACGACCACTACAAAGGAGTTGATACCAAATTTTAATTAATTTTTAATTTGCAGTCTTAAAAGGACACAAAGTAGCAAACAGAGCACATGCAGTGGTGCATTTTAACTTTGAATGCAAGTTAGCCCTATGGGGACGGCGGATGGGAGGAGGGGTGTTGCTTATGTGTTTTATACTGTAAAGTAATTGTACCGTTAATAAAGAATTCATTCACACTCCCGCGATTACGCATCCATCACTTCACCGTTCTGCACACACAACTGCCAGAGGCAGTTCGCGGCATCCTCTATAAAGCAGGCCGAAGGTAGGAGTGTTTTTCTTGTTGGCTGCATAATACTCGCATTGCGCTGGCTCTAAGACGCTTTTAGCGCTTTTAAATTCCCCGTTTTCTCATTTTATTTAGGTATTACTTTTAGCACAGTTATCCCTTGCTTTTACTCACTGTCCGCAATTCAGCACTGTAAATTGTGTCCTCACCGTTATTCAGGCGGCCCTGACCCTCGCATTTTACAATTGGTGGGCGCCATCTTGGGTGGGTCTGGGGAAGCGCCGCACTATTGGGCGCTCTAGTAGGCAGGCAGAGTAGCCAGAGCCCTATATAAACCGGACCTATGGCGCGCAGCGTGTGCGCGCAGCGTGTAAGCCGTCGCTACGCCGGAGTCACGCCAGAGTCCAGCCCGTCTGCGCCCGTCCGCGCTAAGGACGGGCTGGACGGCTGGCCGGCTGCCCAAAATGAGGCTGGTCCATCGGCCGGTAAGTACTCGCTACATGAGATGTTAAGGCTTAAACCTTCAAGATTGCCGTGTTATCATAAAAGTCCTCCTGAGGACCTTCTTTCATTTCCTCATTGTGGCTGCTTTCTGGCATGCCCCAGTGGCCCTAGTCTACCTCCCTCCATTCATCTATCATATTCTCCGGTTTATTCAGGAGTCAATACACTGCAAGAAGACTGCATTCTTGTTAATGCTCGCTCACTTATTAAGAACAACATTATGTTTAAGGAGCTTGTACTCGACAGGAAGCCTTCGTTGGTCTTTGTCACGGAGACTTGGGCAAAGGACTCCTCTGGTCCTGACCTTACTGAAGCAGTCCCGGAAGGGTATTGCCTGGCAAGGCACGACAGAGCGGGCCGTGTGGGTGGGGGGTTAGCTATTCTTTACAAGGAGTGCTTCCATTGCCTCATTACACCGGTTAAGGTTT
This sequence comes from Lissotriton helveticus, assembly GCF_964261635.1. Taxonomy (NCBI): domain Eukaryota; kingdom Metazoa; phylum Chordata; class Amphibia; order Caudata; family Salamandridae; genus Lissotriton; species Lissotriton helveticus. The sequence continues at coordinate 1,028,883,112 of NC_136068.1, read as the reverse complement.
CCAGGGATACCTTTGAAGCACTCCATTTCTCTTTGACAGGCCCCCATAAATTCACATTTAATGGACTTCTGGTCTATCGCCCTCCAGGCCCTAGAGCCGACTTTGGACAGCAACTGCTTCACATCCTAGAACCTCATTTTGGCTGCGAAAACTTAACGGTTCTGGGAGATTTTAATTTCCATCTCGAGCTTCTAGAGACCCATGACACTCTCTCCCTGCTGGATGTTATGTTGGCTTGTGGACTTTCCCAATTGGTGAAAGCAACCACCCATCGAGCAGGACATACGCTCGATGGAATTTTTTCCAACGATCGGAGGTTGACAGTAAAAGATCCCTTTTTTCTGTCATGGTCAGATCACCTGGCCGTACCATTCATTATGTCCTGTCCAATCTTGGATGGTTTTAGAAATATTCAGAGTAAAACGGATTTACGTAGGAACCTGAATAATATTACGGAAGGTTCCTTTATACCCTGGATATCTAGCATGTCTTCTTCCCTGGGGGACAATGTCCAGTCGGCTGTCTTACAATAAAGACTATTACAGAGGCTCTGGAAGTATTGGCCCCAACACGGCCATGCTATTCTGCCAGGAAAAGACCTTCAGCCCCGTGGTTTACGGAGCATTTAAGACTACTCCGACAAGAAGCTAGGAGACAGGAGCGTTTATGGCATACCAGCTGGGATCTAAGGGATAAGGAAACCCATAAGATCTTGATAAGAAAGTATAAACTGGAAGTTATCAGGGTAAAACAAGAATACTTCACTGCCCTAACGTCCTCACTTCCTCTCCTAAAGAGCTCTTTAGGATAGCGGATTCCCTTATTACCCTTCAGACCCCCGACCCGGTGATTGTGTCCCAGGAGCTCTGTAACAACATAGCGTCTTTCTTCCAGACTAAGATCCTGGACATTTATACCGCTTTAGAGTTACTGAGACCTGTTACCACCAAGCCCGTTGTCCCCGCTGCCCTGGACCCGGCCCTTTCGGAGAAACCTCAGGCATGCTTCCTGGAATCCTTCCCTTCTCTCTCCCTACAGGATGCAGAGACACTTCTCAATAAAATTAAATCTGGCTCTCCTCTAGATGTTTGCCCGCTTAAGATCTTAAAGCAGTGTAGAAACTCTCTTTTACCCCCTCTTGTAGACATCATGAACAGGGCCATGAGGGAGGGTATTTTTCCTCAGCAGTGGAAAAATGCAGTAGTAAAACCTTTACTCAAGAAACCCTCTCTCGACCCTGGGGTACTAAAGAATTTCCGTCCCATCTCACTGCTCCCAGCCCCTGCGAAGATGTTAGAAATCCATCTGAATAAACATCTTGCTGCCTTCGTGGAAAATTCTGGCTGTTTGGATCCCTCTCAGCATGGATTCAGGAGGGAACATAGCACCGAGTCTGCCCTCACCATAGTACTGGATAACATTCGTATGTGTGTGGATGGGGGACAGACCTCCCTCCTGATCCTTTTAGACCTTACAGCTGCCTTCGATACCCTTTCTCCCTCAGTCTAAACATCTCGCCTGAGGGAGATTGGGGTTCAGGGGGAGGCACTAGCTCTACTTACCTCTTTCCTCGATCAACGAGAGCAAAGAGTGAAGCTGGGTAAATTTCTATCTCCATCCCTGTCTGTGCAATGTGGGGTCCCTCAAGGGTCGGCGTTAAGCCCGACCCTTTTCAACATCTATGTGACCCCCCTTGCCAGACTAATTAGATCTTTTGGGATGGAGGCAGTTTCCTATGCGGATGACACCCAGATCCTCGTCTCTCTCTCCCAGCCAGTTATTCCGACAGCCTCCAATTTTAGATCTTGTATGGAGGCTGTCGGACAGTGGATGATTCACAATTCGCTGAAACTGAACGGGGAGAAGACTGAGGTGATGGTGTTCGGAGGTAAGGAGGAGGTATGGTCAGCCGATTGGTGGCCAGACTCACTGGGAGCTTATCCTGTCCCTGCTGCATCTGCCAAAAATCTCGGGGTAGTGATTGATCCTACCCTCAGTATGTGCCAACAGGTAAACAGGACCATCTCTACCTGTTGGGGCATCCTTCGCATACTGAGGAAGATCAGACACTATCTTTCGCAGCAAGCTAGGAAACAACTGGCAGTTGCTCTAGTGGGCTCTCGTCTGGACTACTGCAATGCGCTGTATGCGGGACTGAATAAAAGCCTGCTGCAGCGCTTGCAGGTAGTCCAGAACGCAGCGGCTAGGTTTGCTTTGGACCTACCTCGAGGCACCTCGGCCACCCTGGCCAGAAAACGGCTTCATTGGCTCCCCATGGAGGACCGTATCCTGTTTAAAACCTTGTGCCTGATCTATAAGGCCTTAGCAAAAAACAGCCTTATAGGAATTGGATCTATCTTGTCCTGTTATAGTCCTTGCAGGACCTTACGTTCCTCAAGCAAGGCTTTCATATCAGTCCCTCGTACCCGAAAAGCTAGATGGGGTGGTAAAGCCTTTTCCGCCTTGGCACCCAAGTGGTGGAATGTTCTCCCGTTGGAATTGAGGTCTCTCCCCACCCTGCAGTTATTCAGAAAGGCCCTGAAGACCCGTCTCTTTGCGCACCCATACTTGTAGTTTGATTTGCCACTTTTTGATTCATTTTGTTAGGCGCCTTGATACCTCAGGGTTTTAGTTGCGCGATATAAATTATTTTCAATCAATCACAAAATCGAAGGTCAACATGCTAAACGGGAAACTACTTAACAGTCCAATTAAGCACAGGGCAGTCTTGTCCTACCTGGAACAATCTGGGTATGTCTGCCTCTTACAAGAGACACACTTGTTAGGCAGATATTGACACCGAATTAAGTCATGACACTTTCCAGGACAATATCTTTGCTCTAATGCTACCAAGACGTGCAGCGTTGCCATCCTATGTACACATACGTTTAGAGCTTGAACGTAATTCATGGGTTCCCAGGGGTCACTGCTGCGACCCCAGGCATGCCTCTTGTGACTTCAGGCACTGCTTTGCAACCCTGACGTCAGCAGTGGAATAATCAGTGGCAGGAACAGAAACAGCTCGCCCCATGGATGTTGGTAGACGCTTCACTCACCTCATTTTTTGTCAATTTTTTATTATGCTAATAGTGAATAATATGGAATTATTTGCTATTAGTTTAATAAAAAATGTAGTACAAATAACTGGAATACGACTCTTCCTGGCAGCTGAGGTAAGTAAAAAAAGGCTTTTAAATGTATGTATGTTGTGTGCATGCTTGCAGTTTTGAATGTGTTTGTGTAAGACAGAGTGTGTGAATGTGTGTGCATGTGTAGGCTGAGTATGTGTGTATGTGTGAATGTGTGTGCATGTGTAGGCTGAGTGTGTGTGTATATGTGTGAATGGGTGCGTATGGAAAAGCATGTGTATGTGTGAGGTAAAGTGAAGGTCAAGGGGCATGTGAAGTCACTTCTACTACCCAGGCATTTTAGTGAATTGAGGTCCATGTTTTAAGAGCAACGTGGGGTGCAAGATTGTGGAGCTGAGGGGAGCCTCTTAGCATATCTGGTACACTTGGGGTTCTGTTACCTTACACATGCATCTTATACACTCCTAATGATAACCAAGAGCAGTTCCTCGCATGGGCTATTTCTTAAGTGCTGGCCTCCCCTGATCAGCTGGTAATGCTTGGGAGGAATCTCCGTCTAGTGATGAGCAATAATATGATTTAATTCGGACAGGGCTATGAGCAGACTGGGACCCTTTCCTGTGAAGGGGTGAGCTAGCTATGTGAAGTCGGCCTGAATGACTAATGGCAGGATGCCCACACACACACTAGAGATTATACCTTTTACTATAATAATAATAATAATAATAATAATAAAGGGATTTATAAAGCGCATGGTTACGCCATTCCGGTGTGTCCCCGCGCTGGGGTGAGAGAGAGTGTCAGCGGCCCAAACCACATTCCAAGGCGCCAGCCTAACTAACCTGGGAACAAATGAGTTTTAAGCGCCTTCCTAAACTTTAATTCAGACGTCTCCATCCGGAGATTAAGAGGGAGTTTGTTCCAGCTCTGAGCTGCCAGGAGCCGGAAGGATCTGCCTCCCATTCTGGCCTTCTTCACCATCGGCACTATCAGCAAGCCAGTCCCACCAGATCTAAGGGACCTTCCGGGCACATAGCCGGTGACAAGATCTCTCAGATAAGAAGGACCCGTGTCCTGGGTGATGCGATGGCATGTCCACAATGCCTTAAACATCACTCTTTTCCTTACCGGTAGCCAGTGCAAGGTATCCAAGGCTCTTTTGGAGGCAGCCCTCCTATGCTGAGCAAGTACCAGCCGTGCGGCGGCATTCTGCACAACCTGCAATCTTCCAAGGCATTTAGCAGTGGCGCCAAGATAGAGTATGTTGCCATAGTCTAGGCGAGATGTGATAAGGGCATGCACCAACATCTTCCTAGCCTCTATAGGAAGGAGATCCAGCATTTTCCGCAAGTTTTTGAGGACTCCAAAACATTTCCCCACTACACATCTGGTGTGTACTTCATAGGAAAGAGTGGAGTCCAACCATACACCAAGGTTTTTCACATGGATGCATGGTGTAGGAGTGGGGCCCAGACTTGGAGGCCACCAAGCCGACGTCCAGCCTGACGAATTACCCCCTACCACAAGCACCTCTGTCTTGTTACCATTGAGTTTCAGGCAGTTCTTAGCCATCCAGGAGGTAAGCTCCTGCATGTATGTCCTGAAATTAGAGGCTGCCATATCCGGTGCCTGAGATAGGGAGACTAGCATGCACATGGAACTTATGCATGCCTTGATTATTTCCTGGATAACAAGGGTATTAAAACACAGATCGCAGCAGTGGAGATCGAGCCTCGGAATCTCTCCAGCCAAGCTGCCATGATCCATATTCTCCATGAGGCCTCCCAAAGCTAGGCCTTCCACGGTGGTGGCTTAGGGAAAGTCTCCTACACCTCCCTGAAATGGCCAGATGCATCACCCAGGCGATTAAGGATTTTTTTGCTATAAATGAACAGGATGGTACTTTAGTAGCCCCTTTATTAGAGTCGTTGAAAGTGGTAGTATGGGGAGAGTTCATTGTTACCTCTGCTGAGGACAATAGAATGCACAAAGAGAAAAGACTAAAGCTAGAGGGGAAAGTGAGAAACTATCCACAAGAGAACAGGGGCCCCCCGAATCTGGAGGCGATTCGAAGCAGCTCGTGCACAGCTTTTCAGCCTAGATATGGACAGGGCCAAATTCACTGCATTCCACCTGCGACACTTCTATATAGGGGGGGTGAGGGACAAATGTGGCAGACTACTATTCAAAATATTGAGGGCTAAGAGGCAGGCAGAGAGTATGGAGACTATCCTAAGGACTGACTGCACTGAAATTACAGAAGATGCGCCTATTGTGACTGTATTCTGGGATTATTACACGTCCCTTTACATGGCGCAAGACTTGCCAGCTGTGACATTGAGGGACTACCTCCGCAATGCATAATCAACCCACCCCAGCACGCTGAAACACTGGATCCAGTCCATAGCACCTTGATGCCCTTGGTCTGCGGTTTAAAAATCGTCTATTCATTCATTCATTCATACGCATTGAAAAGGTGGCAACGGCGATCTTGTGCCTGAAACTTTTAAGTTCTCCAGGCCCAGACAGGTTCCCTTCCTTCTCCGATAAAATGTTTTGCCAGGGACTTGCCCTTATTCGTATCCGGCTCTTTAACTCGCTAGCTAATAGTGGCACCCATCCACCCTCCATGCTTGAGGAGTCCATTACCGTGATACCCAATCCATGGGCCCGTAATAGACAATGCAGCTCTTACAGGTCCATGTATTTTATAAATGTAGACCTGAAACTGTTCATCAGCATCCTAGCAGCAAGACTGGGGCCCTACATGCCAGGGCTGGTGGATCCAGATCAGGCAGGCTTTATACCACACCGCCAGTGCGGCAATAACAATAAAGTTATCCACCACCTAGTTGACAAGGCCAAATGATCAAAGAGGGCAACCATGCTACTTGCCATTGACGCTAAAAAAGCATTCAATCTGGTACAGTGGCCTTCTCTAGGAATGAAGCTGACACATTTTGGCATGGGAGACAGGTTCAGTTCTTGGATTCTTAGCATTTATGGGGCTGATGGTGCATTTGCATGGAATGGCCTCTGCCCCCTTCCCTATCAAAGGAGGAACGAGGCAGAGTTGCCCACTATCGCCCTTCTTATTCACGCTCTATACGGGTCCACTGACGCAGAGGCTGCTGGACAGTCCTCGCATCACGGGGTGCGATTTAGGTGTGAAGAACACACCATAGATCTTTATGCAGATGATGTGATGGTGGTGCTTGAAGAGATCTGCTCAAGGCCTTGCTGACCTTTATTGTCATGCTACAGAAATTCAAGGATGCCACAGGCTTTTGCATTAATCTTCAGAAATCAATAGCTATCATCCTATCAATGTCATGGTCTGTACAGACCCAGTTGGCTACCCAATACCCGTTTGGTTCTGTGGGACACTTGGATGTCCTATCTGGGTTTGCATATCACTGCGGCCCTGGAGGACACTGTAAACCTCAATTACCAAACCCTACTCAGACAGATCCTTGCAGACCTGACTCAACGGAAATGCTATTGACTCTCCTGGCTAAGGAGAGTTGCAGCACTAAAATGAACATATTGGCGCGGGCTCTTTTTTAATTTCAGGCTTTACCTCTAAAACACCCAGTTGACATGCTGTAAACTATAAAGAAAGACATCAACCATTTTGTTTGGGATGGCCAGAGGTCCCGTATGTGTTGCGAACAGGCTATCGCCCTCTTCGAGATGGGGGTCCCCAACCTCCAGCACTATTACTGAGTAGCGCAACTATGCTTTCTAATACAATGGACATGCAAGGAATTGGAAAAGCTTTAGTGTTTCATGGACAGGGCGATGGCAGGTTAGCATCTCTGGAAGGTCCCCTTCTTGCTTAGGCAGTGCTTGGTCTTATACTCCTCTCCAGTGACCAGTGCCACGCTCAGAGTTTTGAATCGGGCAGCTATCTGACATGGCCTGTCCTCATCACCACTGACACCGATACTGGGTAACACAGAGTTTACCCCGGGGTTCCATCCCACTGCCTTCAAGGCCTGGCAAACAGCTGGCTGCCATTCGTGATACTTTTGGTAAATGCGGGGCCCCTGAAAAAAAGGATATAACCCTAACAGGGAAAACAGCTCATTGAGAAAGTGTATGCACCGGGCTTAGTGCTGATTACTATGAAGAATCGTGAAAACTCTAGATACACAACAACAAAGAACAAATACGAATGTACAATCTAGAAAAATATTTTAGATTTGTATTCTTCTCTTTTATGTGTTTTTATGTATACAAAAAATATATATATATGTTAAAACATGTTTTTTTCTCTTTTCTCTCTTTTCTCCTATTTATACACAGTTGATTTCAAAACATGAATAGGTGTACCTTTGAACAATTTAAATACACTAATCAAAACCACTTATATGAATTGATTCAAAAACTTGTCCTGAAAGAAATAGATGTACATATTTGGTATAATTCTACTAGCTCCTATATAATCAATTATTCAGGCAGTACATTGTATTCCTCATAGTTTATATAAGTATTACACAAAACACAAAGAGGTAATTCAAGCCATATATATCACAGTGGTAATGATTTGTAGAATATCACCAACGCGTTTTGACAAATGCCTTCTTCAGGATTTTCTTTACCATTGGTTTCCTAAAATAGACAAATATATAAACAATAGTTGTAATCTAGAGTTAAAACGAAATAGTTTTCTAAATTATATATATATAATTTGATGAATTAAGGATAAACCTGGTCTGATAACTAAGACAGCGAAAGTTAAATCGTCATGCACAAACATCCCGTGAGGTCAAAAGTGAACCATTCTCCATTACATAAGTGCCATAGTGTTATTATTTTCTTTGCAATCTCCGTTGTAAAAAGAAAAAAGAAGAAGAAATGTATGAAGGAACATAAATATAAAGGCGGTCCGTATGAGTCCTACAGGTTTCCATGTATTGGGACGTGTTACGGTCCTGGATCTTAAAAACTATTCTAGCTCTACATGTGCCTGCTAGCACAATAAAATTCTGGTCTAAGCCGTCAATAGATTTCTCTTGATTGATTTTACAGTCTATTGAAATCTTCTACATATAATTTCTTTAGTTTAAACTATATTACCTGTACTAAATTCTTTTTGTAGATTATTTGGACATCAATATTCATTCAATTAAATAAAGAACTTTCGATAGCTCTTCTGTTATCACACTATATAGGAAAAAATACACATAAATATATATGAATTTAAGTCTTTCTATAACTTGTCCCTCTATTCATATCTAATGGTCTCTTACTCTTCTGTCTAGTCCTCCATTGGTAATGACGCTTTCATAATACCTTTGTATAATGGGCTCTGCGATAGAGGGGTTAGAACTGGAACATATATAACGTGAGCCATGCACTATTGAATTCTGACACGTCTATGTACATCAGGCATGTCCATCTGAAACTCAAAAACATCTAAAGACTCGAAGCTAAAAGGATTGGCTTGAAATACGGAATATTGCATATGTTAATCCCATTCGAAAATTAGGTTCGGCTTGTGGTGACTGGTTTTAAAACATCTAAAGATTTGGGAGGCTGATAATTTGGCTAACTTTCAGTTAAAATCAATGATCTGTAAGAGCCATATATATATATACACCTTAAGGAACTAAAATATGGCTAAAAATATCGGAGGTGGGCAAATACAAATGCAGTTATGGATAAATACTTGCCCACCATGAGGTACCTAGCTCTAGATATGGATGATATATTACCCCATAGGCATTTATGTTGTGTGGGGCGAATAGAGTGAAAATTAGATGCTCTTTTGAATGCTCTTGTAGCATATGCTTAATAAAGAAATGGAAAAAAATCTTTCTTCTTTCCTGATGCAGGACACCAGAAATGTATTGTATCGTATCAAGCGACAATGGCATCCAAAAAATAATACATAGGAGATTACCAGGAGATTTATTCCCTGTTTTAGGTCAGTATATGTCAATCGGAACCAAGTAATAAGGTAACAACATTTGCAGGCATCAGGATGGGTTTAGTAACAATTGGTTTATTATTCTTGTGTTCTCAGCAAATGAGGGCTAGCTGCATCATATCCGGCAAACATCATCAGTCTTAATGCGAATAAAGTCCTACAACATTAGAGTAAAAAACTTTTTTGATTAAAAAATAAGTGATCTTGTAGTATAATTAAAAGCAGTCGTAGGGACTACTCTATAGAAATTGTTGGATTATGAGGTTAACGTATAACTTGGAACTTTATGCCTTTAGAGAGAAGAAATTCAACGTACCAGCCTAACATTGACAGTCAAAATATGAATAGAGAATTGCAATATAAGAGAAGAACATAGAGCAAAAGTAAGTTATTACTCTGTATAATCTGTATAATCATTTATTTATTGTCATTTTTTAAGCGCGGCGAATACCCGAAGGCGTCTCGGCGCTGGCTAAGGGCATAGGTCAATATCCAGCAGAACCAACGGAAGCTTCCTAACTATTGGTCAAACAACCACGTCTTGAGTTGTTTACGGAATATTAGAAGAGATGGACTCATCTTGATGTGAGAGGGTAGGGAATTCCAAAGTTTTGGGGCGCAACCAGAAAGCGTCTGTCACCCCAAGTGACTGTTCTAGTACGTGGTACTACAAGATGATTGTGATGGGTGGAGCGGAGAGCACGAGTTGGTATGTAACGTACAAGATTATGTTTGAGAAAGTGGGGGCCTTGATTGTTAAGTGCCTTGTAGACAATACACAGCGATTTAAACTTAATTCGACTGCGTATCGGGAGCCAATGAAGTTTCCTGATGGTGTTGGAAACAGGTGCGAATTTGGGGAGTCCCGAAAGCAGCCGGGCTGCTGCGTTTTGAATTGACTGCATCTTGTTTGTCACTTTATTTTGGGCATGTAAGAAGAGGGCGTTACAATAATCCAAGGCGGATAACACCAATGAACTAATCAAGGTTTTCCTGACTGAATCCGGTAGGAAAGGTAGAATTTTCCTTATCATTTTAAGTTTCATGTGAGCCGTGGCTGCAATTTTGTTGGCATGCGCCATGAAGTTAAGACCCACATCGAGGAATTGTAGGACCTAATCTAAGACACTGAAGACTCTTCAGGTTAATTTCCAATTGTGTACATTATGTCGGTAGAGAGAAGAAACCAGCCTAACATTGACAGTCAAAATATGAATAGAGAATTGCAATATAAGAGAAGAACATAGAGCAAAAGTAAGTTATTACTCTGTATAATCTGTATAATCATTTATTTATTGTCATTTTTTAAGCGCGGCGAATACCCGAAGGCGTCTCGGCGCTGGCTAAGGGCATAGGTCAATATCCAGGAGAACCAACGGAAGCTTCCTAACTATTGGTCAAACAACCACGTCTTGAGTTGTTTACGGAATATTAGAAGAGATGGACTCATCTTGATGTGAGAGGGTAGGGAATTCCAAAGTTTTGGGGCGGCAACCAGAAAGCGTCTGTCACCCCAAGTGACTGTTCTAGTACGTGGTACTACAAGATGATTCTGATGGGTGGAGCGGAGAGCACGAGTTGGTATGTAACGTACAAGATTATGTTTGAGAAAGTGGGGGCCTTGATTGTTAAGTGCCTTGTAGACAATACACAGCGATTTAAACTTAATTCGACTGCGTATCGGGAGCCAATGAAGTTTCCTGATGGTGTTGGAAACAGGTGCGAATTTGGGGAGTCCCGATAGCAGCCGGGCTGCTGCGTTTTGAATTGACTGCATCTTGTTTGTCACTTTATTTTGGGCATGTAAGAAGAGGGCGTTACAATAATCCAAGGCGGATAACACCAATGAACTAATCAAGGTTTTCCTGACTGAATCCGGTAGGAAAGGTAGAATTTTCCTTATCATTTTAAGTTTCATGTGAGCCGTGGCTGCAATTTTGTTGGCATGCGCCATGAAGTTAAGACCCACATCGAGGAATTGTAGGACCTAATCTAAGACACTGAAGACTCATCAGGTTAATTTCCAATTGTGTACATTATGTCGGTAGAGAGAAGAAACCCGACGTTCCTGCCTCCGCAAAACCATTTTATATCTGAGGATCTTTTGCCTTTTAATAGAAGGTACTAAATATATCTATCTAAAGAGATATTGCATAGTCTAGAGATAATGTGGATAAAGAGCAGGGAATTGAAATCTGCTTTATACAGAGGCTATCATGTTTCGAATAGGGCAATGTCATTATAGGTATCTTATATATTCAGGTTTTATATATATTACTGTCCAGATGTTTATAACACAAAGCATAATCCATCTATGTTTAGCTATATTAATTAACATACCCTCTATAAAAATAGGAGAGGAGGACTAGACAGAAGAGTAAGAGACCATTAGACATGAATAGAGGGACAAGTTATAGAAAGACTTAAATTCATATGTATTCATGTGTATTTTTTCATATATAGTGTGATAACAGAAGAGCAATCGCAAGTTCTTTATCTAATTGAATGAAGATTGATGTCCAAATAAACTACAAGAAGAGTTTAGTACAGGTAATATAATTTAAAGTAAAGAAATTATATGTAGAAGATTTCAATAGACTGTAACATCACGAGAAACATATTGACGGCTTAGACCAGAATTTTATTGTGCTAGCATGCACATGTACAGCTAGAATAATTTTTAAGATCCAGGACCGTAACACGTCCCAATACATGGAAACCAGTAGGACTCATACAGACCTCCTTTATATTTATGTTCCTTCATATACTTCTTCTTTTTTCTTTTTACAATGGAGATTGCAAAGAAAATAATAACACTATGGCACTTATGTAAGCGAGAATGGTTCACTTTTGACCTCACGGGATGTTTGTGCATGATTATTTAACTTTAGCCGTCTTAGTTATCAGACCAGGTTTATCATTAATTCGTCAAATTATATATATATAGAATTTAGAAAAATATTTCGTTTTAACTCTAGATTACAACTATTGTTTATATATTTGTCTGTTTTAGCAAACCAATGGTAAAGACAAATCATTACCACTGTGACATATATGGCTTGAATTACCTCTTTGTGTTTTGTGTAATACATATATAAACTATGAGGAATGGTTGTCTGACATAATATCGACAGACAGAATATCGACATACAAAAATATCTACACAAAAATATCGAAATCAAAAATATCGGAGTCATATCTTCATAAAGGTAAGTACAAAAATATCGAAAAATTAATATCGTAGTACAAAAATATCGAAATTACAAATATCGTTTTTTTAAATGTATAAATAATAATGTAAAAATAATTTTAAAATACATATAATTTTACAAATATTAAATAAAAACATTAAAACATAATTAAAAAATTAAAACTATTACATATACATTTAAAATAAATTAAAAACTTAATAATTTAATGTCATTTTTTTTTTCAATTTGATTTAATTTAAATATAAATTTATTTTATTTTTACCCTGTACGCCTGTACCCCAAAAACCCAAAACTGACCCTGAACCCTAAAAATACCCCTTTACCCAAAAACCCAAAACTGACCCTGAACCCTAAAAATACCCTTTTACCCAAAAAACCAAAACTGACCCTGAACCCTAAAAATACCCCTTTACCCAAAAACCCCAAACTGACCCTGAACCCTAAAAATACCCCTTTACCCAAAAACTGAAAACTGACCCTGAACCCAAAAAATACCCCTTTACCCAAGAACTAAAAACTGACCCTGAACCCAAAAAATACCCCTTTACCCAAAAACTGAAAACTGACCCTGAACCCTAAAAATACCCCTTTACCCAAAAACTGAAAACTGACCCTGAACCCTAAAAATACCCCTTTACCCAAAAACTGAAAACTGACCCTGAACCCAAAAAATACCCCTTTACCCAAAAACTGAAAACTGACCCTGAACCCTAAAAATACCCCTTTACCCAAAAACTGAAAACTGACCCTGAACCCAAAAAATACCCCTTTACCCAAGAACTGAAAACTGACCCTGAACCCTAAAAATACTCCTTTACCCAAAAACTGAAAACTGACCCTGAACCCTAAAAATACCCCTTTACCCAAAAACTGAAAACTGACCCTGAACACTAAAAATACCCTTTTACCCAAGAACTGAAAACTGACCCTGAACCCTAAAAATACTCCTTTACCCAAAAACTGAAAACTGACCCTGAACCCTAAAAATACCCCTTTACCCAAAAACTGAAAACTGACCCTGAACACTAAAAATACCCTTTTACCCAAAACCTGAAAACTGACCCTGAACCCTAAAAATACCCCTTAAAAAAACTAAAACATATAAAATGTAAAATATTATTATATACTTACCTATACTTACGTTGTAATGGTATGCGTTGTAAAGGTACCTGCGTTGTAAAAACATGCGTTGTAAACACATGCGTTGTAATGGTTTTTGCATTGTAAAAATTTAGTTGTAATGGTAGTGCGTTGTAAAAGTTGCGTTGTAAAGGTTGTTTCCCCGGTGGATAGCGTAGGGGTAAAAATTACTATTCACACGCCAGAGGGTGCATCAGTAGGGAAAGCGTTGGATAGCATGGGGGTAAAAATTAATTCCCACACTACTCCCACTTTAACACACAACACACTACACATATAAAAAAGACAATTAATATAAATTTCAATTAATCAATTAATAACAATTAATATTACTAAATTGATGTAATTATAAATGAACTAAATAACACATATTAATTACTAATTAATTAACAATAAATACCAAAGAAAATTACAATCTCTTTAATTAATTACATTTAATTATATCACACCCTATCCCCCTATAAACACACAACCCACTACACAGAAATAAATCATATCATTTATTCACTTAATAATTATTAATTACCAATTCATTATTATTTAACAATAACAAAAAATTAAATATATTAGCACATTAACTCTAAATAATTTAATTACATAATTAATATTATTTAATTACCAATTAATTATTAATTAACAATAACAACACATTAAATATATTAGCACATTAACTCTAAATAATTTAATTACATAATTAATATTATTTAATTATCAATTAATTATTAATTAACAATAACAATAAAGTAAATATATTAGCACATTAGCTGTAAATAATTTAATTTACTAATTAATAATATTGTTTCCCAATTAATTAATTAACAATAACAAAAAATTATATATATAAAAAAATTACTCTAATTAATGTAATTAACTAATTAATATTAATTAATTACCAATTAATTATTAATTAAAAATATGTACAACATTATATTAATTAATTAACTAATTAATATTAATTAATTACCAATTAAGTATTAATGAAAAATATTTACAAACACATATTAATTAATTAATTATTATTAAATTACTTCCCACCCTATTCCCCTATAAACCCACAACCCGCTCTGATACTAAAACGCAAAATGTATACAAATTTACAAATTTTCAAACATACATTACAAAACATGTTTAACAAACATATAAACAACACATTAAAATACATAACACTAAACAAAATTTCGATATTAGTAAAATTCGATATTAGTAACATACATACCTTAAAAAAACGATATTCTGTCTGTCGATATTTTGGACATCGATATTCTATACTATCGAAATTAAAACATCGATATTATTGTATATCGATATTTTAATTTCGATATTTTGTCTCACTACCATGAGGAATACAATGTACTGCCTGAATAATTGAATATATAGGAGCTAGTAGAATTATACCTAATATGTACATCTATTTCTATCAGGACAAGTTTGTGAATCAATTAATATAAGTGGGTTTGATTAGTGTATTTAAATTGTTGAAAGGTACACCTATTCATGTTTTGAAATCAACTGTGTATAAATAGGAGAAAAGAAAGAAAAAAGAAAAAAACATGTTTTAACATATATATATATTTTTGTATACATAAAAACACATAAAAGAGAAGAATAAAAATCAAAAATATTTTTCTAGATTGTGCATTCGTATATGTTGCTTGTTGTTGTGTATCTAGAGTTTTCATGATTCTTCATAGTAATCAGCACTAAGCCTGGTGCATACACTTTCCCAATGAGTGCCATTTGTGATACTACAGGTCCCCTCCCTTTTAAACAGCTCAAGAGTGATTATGGCCTAGCAGAAACTGAGTTCTCTGTTACATGCAACTGAGACACTGGGTTACTAATACAGATATATGCACGGGCACACAGCGCCCACTCACCCCCTTTCAGAATAGGCTGCTGTCCAAAGACAATGTAAGATGTATCATCACTGAACAATATGCTCTTTTGCTCCACTCTCCCACCGATTGGAAAACCCTGGGGCAGAAATGATGGGAACAGGAGATAAAGCGGGCCTTAACACGCAAGGAATGGGAAGATATCTACTACAGGGAGAGGCACACTGCGCGTAACAACGCAAGCATAGAAGCTGCTGTTAAGATTGTAATTTACTGGCACCTACCCTTGTTTGACTACACAGAGGCAACCACGACTGTAGAACGAACTGCTGGAGGGGCTGTGGAGCTCCTGGGATGCTGCTTCATCTTCTCAGGGACTGCCCAAAACTCATGCTTTACGGGGAAGCGGTTCTGGCTGACACTGATAAATAGCTTGACACACAATTGTCATGTTTTTTCAGCATACATTGTCTTAGAGCTCCCCAACCGTCTGTCATTTCTACTTAAATCATGCACGGGAAGCCTCTTTGGCCTTACATTGGGAGAGGCTTTCCAAGCAATACTTGCCCATTGGGGAAGCCGAAAACTTCTGATACACACAGAATGGCTACGTAGGATATGGGGTACACTGAGAATGGCATTCTTGTCCCTAGCACTAACCTCCCAACTGGATACTTACAGAGAGCTCTGACAACCATTTATTACGCTAGTCTCAGCTGCATTTTATGAACTGACATGCCCTAGATACCTTTGCATGCTGCGAACTACCAATACTGCTGATAAGACCTCCGAGGAGCTAGCAATGCCGCTGGCCACACTACACTGCTTAGGTGCTCCATAACGGGTGGGGTGATTTGGGGAACGTGTTGGGATTGTTTCACCGCATTATATTATATCTCCAGCCATATACTACAGCAAAGGTTGGGAGGACCACGTTTGGCCTCTCTGTTGCATGTAGGATTGTCATAATAGAAAGTTACTGAAATTAAATAACATAGATTTGAACCAAATATCTTTAAAATTGTATATTTCCAGTTCTACTGATTGTATTTTTGTCATTTTGGTCTTATATTATTTATTAAAATGTACTCTATTTCTTTTAATTGGTGTGGGAGGTTTCTTGTGTTGTGGTTCACTTTACCCATTTCCTCTATGTTAAACCTGACTGCTTTTGTGCCAAGCTACCAGGGGGTTAAGAACAGGTTAATTTGGGGTTTGCTTGTGATTTCACCCTGACAAGGATTGTGGTTGATGCTTGCGTAGGTCTTCACCTCCCCCAACCAATAACCCAGGTTCTTGCAATTGTATTCAACAGTGAAGATTAGGACTTGTTTTGTGCAGTGCCATACAATGGTTTCTTTGTAACACTAAAATCCCAGATACGTAATCTGAGGCCAATTTGAGCCTTTCTAAATTCTCTATAGTTTTCTGACTTGCTATTCTTCCTGGTTCTTAATTTAAGTTCTCGACCTGTTTATCTTATGCCCTGGAGATAAAGATGTTCAATATGGACCACCTCAGCAGGGCTTAGCTGCAGACGTCTGTGAGGAAATGAGGCTGCGGGCAGGAAAGAAGGCCACAAAGCTGGACCTTCAGATAGCCTTCCATACCTATGAAGAGGTCAGTAGGATGCAATCCCAGCATGAGGAATCTGAGAATGAGGATCTTAATGAGGATGATCCTGATGAGTTTTATTTAGAAGTGGAGTAGGCCCTGGCTGTGGAGCTCCCAGAGATGGGAGACCGTTTGCTCACTGTGAGAGAGCTCAGTGTGAGGGCAGGAAACACTATGTCCTCCAGGAACTTGTCCCCAGAGGGGCTGGTGGTCAGGAAAGCAGATAGAGAGTTGAAGATACAAATGGCCAAGCTTAAAACAGAAGAAAAGAAGGCTGAGAGGGCCTTGGCAGAAACGAAACTGCTGCTGGAGCATTAGAGGAGCCTTACAGAATTGGAGATTGCAGTGTCTGAAGGTGACAAGAAGCCTATATACCTAAAGATCTGGTGCCCAACTACATGATGGGGGGTGATATTGACAAATGGTTTGCTGCATTTGAGGTAGCTCTGAGGGTACAGAAGATCCCAGAGGAGTACTGTGGGAAAGCTTGTGGAAGCCTAGGCCTACAGTGGGGAGGGACACACTACTCACAATAGCGATAGATATTCATACCAAGTATACCCCATGAAAGCCATCCTTGTTGCCAAATATGGGCTGACCCCAGAGAAGTAACATCAGAGGTTCAGGGACAGCAGCAAACTCCCAAGCCAGACTTGGGTAGATTTCTTGGATTACTACAGTAAGGCACTGAATAGCTGGGTGAGGGGCAGCAAAGTTAATGATTATAATGGGCTGTGCAACTTGATTTTTAGGGAGCACATGGTCGATTTTCACATGCTTATCCTCGACAGCATCCTCCATGATGACAAGGTACCTCACCTCGCAGCTTCGCAGCTCCTAGGAATCTTTGCTGCATGCTGCACCCTCAACGGGGACTCTACACCACTCTGCAACCAGGACATAAGGTACTATTGTTCATCAGGCCTAACTGGGTCCCAGTATCTTGGCCGCGTGCCATCGTGAACGGCCTGAACTTGTTCCGGTCCGGTGAGACCAGATAACCATAGTTGGCACTTGGTGCTTTTTAGCTCTATTTCAACTTAAGTCTTTAAAATTGCATGCAGTGGTTACTAGAGGAGTTCAGCCTTTGGTAGAGGATTACGGCACGATCTCTGTTGCTTTATTTTTAAACAATTGCTGCTACATTTTTTAATCATTTAAAAAATCTTAAAGAGTGTGTTAATTGTTTTATGTAAGAGCTGTGTTCAATGCTCTGTGTAGGGGGACACGAGGGTATTGCGCAACATACAGGGCTCACACAGTGTAGGCGCCAGGTCAGCGTTCTAGCGGCTGGACCCGACGCACAGCTGACATGGTAAATACGCCAGATGGCGCGACCGTGCAGTGGGCACATCACTGGCACGTTGAAGGCGCGCCTAAGGCAAGCCTGTCTGCGCCCGTCTGTGCCCAAACGGGTCCATGGGCCAGAACACCTGGGTCTAGGCCCCCAGATAGGCTCTGCTATGACAGGTCATCCCTGAAGCAGCTCAATAGATCCCCAGGCCCTAAGTGCACCCATACCATCTCTCTGGAGGATCTCCAGGACAGGTGATCACACTGTGGTTTTAGACTCACCCTGCGAGATCCCTCTTCGCTCTCAGTGGAGGCCCCCTTGTACTCACTTGTAGATCCCTGCCCAAGCACACAGCGAAATACACCTGTTGTTAAAGGACTTTGGCCATGAGGCTTTGTTTTTCACGGAGACATGGCTCACCACCAGTTCTGAGCCGGACACTGTCCAATCTCTAGACAGATTAAGAACAAAAAGGAAGGTACACTAAACAAATCAAGAAGGTCTTCGTTCTTGGGAAATTCTTCTTCACAATCCTCAAACCAATGTTAAATTTGGGTGATAGGAGAAATTTCGATAAAAAACGACTCCCCACGTTCAGCTGAGTCGGTACTAGATTCTGAATGTGACAAAGAAACACAGATAAGTGAAGAAATAGTCAGGCGGGAACTCCTCTGGCGGCAACCAATCGGATCTTCCTTGATACGAAGTCGATCGGTGAGAAAGCAGGCGTCTCCCTCGCTGCACCGAGGGAGACGCCTGCTTTCTCACCGATCGACTTCTTTTTTTATCGAAATTTCTCCTATCACCCAAATTTAACATCGATTTGAGGATTGTGATTGCTTCTCTGGTACTCACTGACAACTTTGTCACGGATATATACTGCGCTTGGGTCTACCTGGAAAGCCCTGATTATTATACTTTCTTTTGCCCTGACGAAGTTCCCAGGCACAGGGGAACGAAACGCGTTGGCTGTGTGCCGCTGTTGTTTTCAAAAGAAATTGATAAATAAAGAAGAATTTCCCAAGAACGAAGACCTTCTTGATTTGTTTAGTGCACCTTCCTTTTTGTTCTTAATCTGTCTTTTGAATTTGCACATTTTTAGCAGCTGGTGCTGGAAGTAGTTGCACTTAAAAAGTTTATTTGTGAAACTAAGAAAGTAATTGTGCTTGACCTCGGTTAGCTGCTCTGTTTTTTTGTTCTGACTGTCCAATCGCTGCCTCCTGGATATCTTATCCAGAGGAAAGACAGTACTACAGGGAAAGGTGGCGGTATTGCCATCATTTATAAAGACCATCTGACCTGTAGACAATTTGGGAGTCCGCTACTAGACTGTGAGAATGTCCATTTTTCAATTGAATTTACGCCCTCATTGTCATTCTCAGGCTTACTGATCTACAGACTGCCTGGGCCAATGGGACAATTTGATAAATCTCTGGTGGAAACAGTTACGACTCAGGCTATCTCCTCTGCGAATTTCACTCTCCTTGGAGACTTCAACCTTCATTTTGATGACCCTTTGGCACTCACGGCGATCAAAGTTGCACAAGACCTGATCATATGCCAACTCCACCAGAAGGTCTCCCAAGCAACTCATCTTAAGGGTCACCTTCTTGACCCAATCTTTTCAAATCTGGCGGAGTTATAAGGGGAAGCCCCCAGCCCCTTGCCATGGTCGGATCATTTTTTAATTCCATTTGCAAGGGCTCCATTGAACCCAGCTGCTCATACCCAGTCTACAGGGATATTAATCTGCCCATGGCCTAAACTTTCTGTAGAAGGATGGATCTAGGAACTGGAAAACTCCAAGCCAAATGTGGAATGCAACCCAATCACAGACTATCAAAACGTTACACACTTGATTGAGAAGTCACTGAACACAGTGCTCCCAAATAAATCAATCCAGAAAAAAGCAGGTCCTAACAAATCTGCATGGTTCTCTACTAAGCTGCGTGTTTTAAAACAACAATGCAAAAGATTGGAGTGGACATGGAGGAAGGATTTCTCACACATAAAGAAACAGGAATATAGGGCAGCCATCGGAACTTATAAGGCCAAAATAAAACAAGCCCAGGCCACTTACTATCAGGATAAGATTTCCTCTACAGCCAACTCCACCAGAGAGACCTTTCTTATAGCCAAAAATCTTCTCAAAGTCGCTGACTCATTACTGGCACCCAATCCTTTTGGGTACCGCTGCAACAAACTCGCGGAATACTTTGCCGCTAAGGTACATAATATTCTCAAGCAGCTCCCACAAAGAGATGTTGACACACCAGAACCAACTGACGTGGGCCAGCGGGGAAATTCACACCATCTGGAAACCTATATCCCGATGACTCATGAATCATTCATTTTTAGCCACCTTAACCTCTGTTAAATTGGGGTCTCCACTGGACCCTGCATCACCTAACATTTTAAAACTGGTAGCACCCACAGTCGCCCCCATCATGACCAGCTTATTAATACCATCCTTTCATTAGGTATAGTCGCCACCGAATGGAAGAGAGCTATGGTAAAAGCTTTGCTAAAAAAACAACCTGGACCTTGTAGATTTGGGCAACTACCATCCCATCTCGCTCCTTCCAGTAATTAGCAAAATTGCAGAAAAACATGTTAAGCATTCTCTCCCCACCTTTCTTGAGTCTAACAACTTGCTTCACCCCTCACAAACTGGCCTCCGCCCTCGCCAAGGCACTGAGACTGCTTTACTAGAGGTGGTGGAAGAAGCGAGAAGAATCCTCAACACTGGAGGTACGTCGGCCATCATACTCCTCGATGTAAGTGCGGCCTTCGATACGGTGAATCACTGTACCCTGGTAAACCGTCTTAGGAGCATAGAAGTGGCTGGCAAGGCGTTATCATGGCTCCAATCCTTTTTGAAGGATAGGTGTTTTCAGGTTTATGAAGGTGACATCTTCTCTAAACCTATATCCCTTAGGTGTGGAGTCCCACAGGGCTCATCTTTGAGCCCGACCTTTTTTAATGTCTAAATGTCTCCACTGGCGGATATCATCTCCCCTTTGGGATTCATATAGTAACATATGCCGATGACACCCAGCTAGTTGTGTCTTTAACCCAGGCCAACCATACATCTTCCGATCTCCATGCCTGTATGGAGGAAGTTACCAAGTGGATGAGCCTGTCCCACTTAAAACTTAATAGTGATAAAACGGAGCTCATGCTGATTGGTAACCAGCTAAATTTTAAATCCAACATCATGTGGCCAGCATGCATGGGCCCGGCACCTAGCACAAAAACTGAGATAAAAAGCCTGGGTGTTTGGTTGGATAAAGATCTTACTTTTAAAGTCCAAGCAAGGAAGACCGCTGCTTCTAGTTATAGCATTATACGAATGATCCGCAAAATGCTGCCCTTCTACTGGATCAAGCAAAAAAAACGCTGGTCCAAGTGCTTATCATCTCGAGGTTAGATTATTGTAATGCCCTTTACCTGGGCCCCCCAAACGCAGTGACCACAAAATTGCAGATTGTACAAAACTCTGCTGCAAGACTGCTCATTGGAACCCACAATCGCTGCTCGGCAAAGCCAGCACCACGCGCCCTTTACTGGTTACAGGTGAGGAAGAGAATACATTTTAAAGCCCTCTGCGTTGTCCATAAGGCTCTAGGAGGATCTGTACCTCCTATTATTAAAACTATAATGCGCCCCTACAAGGCCAACAGAAGCCTCCGCTCTGATGAGCTGTACCTAGCAGCGGTACCTAGGATTAAGAAGGCCACTGCATCTTCGTAGGGAACACAACTATTTAGCATTCTGGAAACAATTAAAAACGTGGCTCTTTCCGTAAAGGTCCTGTCCAACTCTAGTAACCACTTCAGCGCTGGGATGCTCCTGGGTAGCCATGCGCTTTATAAAAATCTTTCCATTCCATTGGTTTGGGATTTTTTTGTGCTGTCTTTCACTTTATTACTGTTTGAAGTGCTGCATAAACACATTAAACATTATCTGTGAGTTAGGCTTGACTGCTCTAAGCCCATCTACCAGAGTGATGAGCTATGTTCGTCTCTAAGGAGTGTGCCTGAGTGGACGTCCACCTCTACTCACTCTGCTGTGTATTTCAATTGCAAGAATGCGCAAACTTCTCATTCAATTAGGATTGTATGAAACACTCTGGCAGAGTCTGTGTCACATTCTTCCTTTGAAGTGTGGCTACATAGACCAAACACGAGGGCAGGGTACAACAAAAGGCATCATTAACAAGCATTCAAATGAATGACTTTGGAATCATCCCCTGCAGAGAAACCCTTTATGTATAAAACCATGCGTTTCTCCTTTCTGCTCTGCGAATCAAATTCCCCCTGAGAACCCAGGGACATACCATGTAAAACTATTTTTGCTGTTATGTGGTTGTGGAGAGCAGTAGAAATGTGTGTGTTCTCTTGTTTAGCAGCTGTTCTGGTTTTTGGTAGAGAGACATAGAGGCGCGGACTGATAGCAGTACAACTGCACATGAGTGTATCTAGGAGCCCTCAGCATCATACAACAAGTAAACTTTCCAACGCAGCCACAGTCCAATTGTCCAGTGAGCTTGCAAGCATTTGGGCTGTCTGCTGCGACCTTAACAGATTGCGAGCCCACTGGAGGTCAGCAAAGCTGTGACAGCCAGCTACAGAGAGAGTATAGTGATGGAATAAAAGTACAACGGAAGAGGGGTTGGGGTGAGAGGGTAGGGTGCATGGGGTGGCAGGAGAGAGAAGGAAAGGAAATGTTTTTGTGTTTGCTGTGTATTGTGTGCTTTCATCATTCTTACCGGGGTCTTCTTAGTTTACTTTATTCAGAAGGAGTTCCACAGAGAAAGGGAACAATCATAATTTGGCTTCTCCTTAGAGTGAGCCCGGCTGTTCAGCGTTTCCAAAACCCTTTCCCTCACATCGATTTCAGCCTTCTGATACTAGTGTTCAGTCCACAAGCAAACCACAGGCTGCAATGGCAGCAGTAGAGCCACTCACGAAAGACGGTCTGTTTTGGCTTCAATGCTGGCGATAAAGTAGCAGAGGTGAGCGAGCTAACATATGAACAGGGAGAGCTGGGCCAAGGGTTGGCTCAGATCTTACAGACTGTGCATGATCCACACCCTGTAAATATTTGCTATATAAATCAAGCAACAAATATTGCATAAAATATGGTAATGTCTCTTCAAAATTCAATCAATTCTGTAAGATGCGGAAGCTTTAACATCAATAAGGCACATTATAGCACTGCACTAAAGTTCTTATTAAAAGTGATATTTTGTACAAATGGTAGTCTGAACTCACATATTCGAAAGTGCTTTTATGCACGATAGTGAAGAAAAAAAAGAGTTTTGGTTAGATAAAGTATTGGCTTAAGATCATGCAATATAAGCGGGCAAGCCACGTTTTATCCAGGGTTTCTGGTTTCACAGAAAAAAATCCGCCATATAATGGGTCTCTATTTATTTTTCCTTATCTCAAGGCTTTGTTTTACTTGTTAGTTCATTTTTTGCAGTTTTTAAATACAGCACACACATGACTCAGATGCTAAGAGCTTTACATGAGCACCAGGGGCCATATTACAGAAAGTGCCCGGAGGGCGCAACAGGCATATGTGCCTGGTTTGTGCCACCCGGAGCACTTTGGTATTATGGAAGGGGCCCCAGACACTTGTACGGCCTCTTCTGTATTACTGATATCAATGGCGCACATGCAGTGCCAGGGCTTTCTCAAGGGGGCATTCCCTCCTTTGCATAGGGGCATGACCCCATGCAAATGAGGGAATCTCTTTGCCTTTGCACCCGCACCATATTATGGACACAGGAGCAAAGAAGCTGTCAGGAGGTGCGCTGTTAATGTGCCCTTTGAGGGCAGCCCTCTTGAGGGATTTAAGGGGGTCCCATGCATCCTCCAGACATCCCCATCCCCTTGCAGGCAGGTGCAGTCACCCACTACACCGGCATGCAAGGGAATCTCTAATCCCTTTTGAAAGTGCAGGCGGCGTGACGCCTGCACAGTGAAACACAGAGCAGCTGTTCCGTATTCCACTTGAATGCGCTGCCCCCAGGACAGCACGAGTTTGCAGCTGTCCAGAGAACAGATCATTCAACATAATAGGGCGCTCTTTCCCTGATTGCGCATGGAACACCTGTTTGAAGGTGCTCTCTTGTCCTATTAAGGGCCCAGTTCCATTACACAAGGTCACATGCATTGTTTATAGGCCCAGGGAAATTAGGTGATGTGCCCTGAATCACAGATGTTGAGCTGATGTCGAAATTGGAACCTGGTTCTCCAGTTCCACAGTTGAGACCATTGGCAGTAATGCCACATCCTATGTTGAGGGAGGCAGGCAGTAGCCACATGAAAGCTCTGTTCGATATGGGCTCGAAGTTCCAGCAGAACGCCAAGTTAAGCCAGGCTTCAGGGTCAAGCCTAGCTTGAGATATCAGTGGCTCGCCCAGCTCTATAACGTTGAGAGCACTGCCTCACATAACAGAGCAGCCCCACTAAGGTAATAAGAGTACCATCAATTGGCAAATGATAAAAACTGTTATTTTCAGAACTTAGAAATACTTCAAATGTGGTGTGTAGCACTATATTAAATCTGAATAACAAAAGGGACAAGGCATGAGGCAATAAGACATCAAAGGAGGGTAGGGCAAAAGCAGAAAGAGGGCTGTTCTGCTTTTCCCTTATCTCTGTCCAGCCGTAGAATGAATAGGTCCTAACTAGGCCAGTCCTGCTTTCCTCTTCTCTCCTTCCACCAATTTTGCTAGGCCTGTCAAGAGTAGTTCTGCTTCACTCGTCATTCCACAGTTTTGACCCAGGCCAGTTATTTTTTTACTCTTTTCTCCTTCTACAGTTTGCAAGTCCTACAAAAGTCAGAGCTGGTTTGCGGTTATCCCTTTCTATAAAGATTACCAGTACTTTAATTTTCATATTTTCTATTGTCTTTTCAGTTATATTCATGTAAAAGAGATTTAGAAACACAATTTGCACTCATAAGTAAATTATTGTTTAACCAAGACAGTGGTTAAAGTCAGTGAGAGATGAGAAATTTCTGTACCTAGTCAACAAGTGATCTTCCAGATGGTAATACATAAATATTAATTTTAGAGTTAGCAAAGACAATAGCATGTAAATGTGCTCTGCTAATCTCCTTTAATCAAATTTGTCTCTAGCACTTCCATGAACGACATGATGCTTAAGTGCCTATAGGTGATTCAGTTCATAGCTTGCACTCTAGAAAATATACTTTCCTACTTAATTTTTATGTTCTGAAGTTATTGTGCTTTTCCGGTGCACTGCATACCATAGTGGATTGTGCTAGTTGTTGTCAACAGAGCTTGAGTTATGCAAATAAAATAATGTTATTGTTGTGATGGGGACCTAAAAAATGTTTGAGAATGAGAAAGGCATGCCGTTTGGAACTGTAGTTTTTTTTTTTACAGCGTATTAAGCTATTTGGCTACAAGATTGTGTGTTTTGATTGTGCATTTACATAAAAATGCTTTAAAATTGCATACTTTTATTTTGCACAAAGTGGAAGCACAATGATTGAGTATACCTCTTTCCTTTTACCAACCCGATACATAGCCTATTCAGTGACGGATAGGGCATTGACACAGTTACATGAGAAGCCACTCACTTTTGTACATGGCTGACAAAATGCATACTTTGGTCAGTACTTCGGACAATAAATGCATATGGAGAAAATAAAATTAGAGGATATATTGCCTCTGTGAGACTGAGCTTTAAAAGACACTAAAATCCACTAGGTCACTTCCATGCCCATCTCACAGGCCTAAGTCATCACTACTGAAAACTATTTCACAGTAAGTGACTGCAATTGAACAAGAAAGTAGAATCTCTTGATGAAAAAATTGTCTTATTGAATCATGTTGTGCGGTTGACTGTGGATACAACTAATGGGAAGGTCTTGAGTAGGAAGTTAGTGAGCCACGCTCCAAGAGTCTTTAGTGAACCCTGCACAATGAAATCTGTTGTGCCTCCCAGAAAACCAAATCTAGTACAGAGGAGGAGCATATTCTGCAGCAGAACATCTGGAGCTTTTTTTGGCACATAACATGACCACACTTCTTCAAATTATGTTAAGGAGCACACTGGCATTCCATGTTACACCCCTGTGTGCCCTCTGAGTGTACCTGCAGTCAGGGTGAATGTCATTCACCTGTTCCATCGTCCTACCTCTGGCAAATCTTTCTGCCCAATGGTGTCCAACCGTAAAGCTGGCCAACAACCCCCCATCACATCCTTGTTATGCAAAAACATCTGTCACTCTAACATTAACCATGAACCTTACAGGGAAAAGGCGCAGAACCAACTCCTACCTTCCATGTGCCTTAGCTTAATATAAAACAAGATGCAATAACTAAACAAATATGACTAGCTGTATATTAGTTGGTCCCACTTTACCCCCTATGAATTCTTGGTTTCAGGGTTGAGTGCAGGATGGTACTGTGGAAGTTTTTTTATATGAAATTTTTGGTGACAAATTATTTCGAGAACTAATGATTTTTACGATGAATTCTAGTCGTAACTGATGAATTAACAATATTGCTCGTGAAGCATTCTCCCTAACTTATTTAGAAGTGTTTTATGAACACGTTTTAGTTGTGCCACAATTTGTAATAGGTACACCACTATAGTTAAAATGGATGTTGTTTCTGATGAATTGTGCAAACTGCTCCTGCATGCCCCCTCCCAATCATGCCCCGAGTGTCTTCGCCTCTCTTGGCTTCTGCAGACTCTGTAGAGCACAGATCACTGTGATGTAATTTGTTATTTTCCTAAAGTTCATGTACTGAAACTTTTCTCTGGGTTGCCAAAGTATCGTTTTGTGAAGGTCCTTTCCATCGGAGATACCTGAAGAGAGTCTAGTTCAAAAGGCTTTTTGTTTGGTAAATGAAACCTAAGGTGTAGTGCATCTCCAGAAAGCAACAACAGATGATGGGATCTTGCACAAAGTGAGGGGTAAGAGGTGTTTCATTATAATTCGTGACATTTCTACTTGTAATTAGTGAATGTTGAGCTATTTATGATCAGGTCATGGTGAATTTTAAGTTTCTGCTTATTAGTTATGTCTAAAATATACATATACCCCCCTGGTTTTGGGGGTGAACCAGAATACTTTCTATGTTGCTCCAGGCACTCTATCAGATTTACTAGAGACTTTTCCATTTTACTCTAGGGATATTGTCAGTTTCCTTAGTGATACTGACAATTATAATTCAGTTGGGATTTTCCTATTTTTCCCAATATTTTGTCAATGCGATATATTGATTCTCGTGTACGACTGAGTTTGGGGTTTATTCTGATTTCTGAATATGTATTCTGCAATGTATATCTTCAAAACATTTAACAACTATTCTGAACCACTTATTTTTGGGATTCTGTAATACATCTTTTGAACTTTCCTTTGGACTGGAACTCAGTTATCGGTTGCCCCTAATTATTAATTACTATGTCAGTGTCACTTTTTTGGATCTAGTAGTTAGAAGAGCAGTGTCTTTTATCGTTTGATCAAGGGAGCTGGAGCAGAATTTCTGAGGTAAATTTTGAGTGTTCTAAACTTTGGGGTGCGGTTAATTATTGAGGTTGTGCTGCCACTGCATCGTGTTGTCTTCTGTGTCTGTGGCTTCAGCGTGTGGTTCTTCTTTGCTGTTCTTCTGCTTATGAGCCCCCATCCGCTCGGCTAGTCTATGTGTGCTCTCTATCTATTTCGGCATCATTTATCTTTCAGTTCTTGGACCATCTTCTCCTGTTTTTCAGCTAAGCGCAACCCCAGGCTTCACCCAGCCTATGGCCGGGACCTGGACTGGACATAGGTGGAAGAGCATGCCCCATGCTCTTCCAATTATGTCCAGTCCTGGTGCGGGTGATCAAACACTTGTGTTTATGCTTGGTGGAAAACTTTTAGTTTTCCTTGGTACAGTAGCATGTATTATAGCTCCATTGTACAAAGCTGCTACATTACCAGCTTGTAGGAATTCCTCTGCTTCTGCACTAGTCTGGTGTTGTCTGAGAAAATTTATATTATGTGTGAGCCATGCATTACATTACCCAATCCTCTTGCTGTCCAAAGGACTAGATCTCTGCGGCATATTTACAAGGGCATTGCGCCACAAGAACATCACTTTTAACAACGTTCCTGTGGTGCGATGCCCTGCTCCATATTTACAAAGTAGCTTTAAGCATTTTTTTGTGGCTTAACGCTGCTTAATAAATATGGTACCCTTTCATGCTGGTATCTGCGTGAAAGGGGTTTGCAATGGGCGTTGCTGTGGGTGTTCCACCACAACACCATTTGATTTTTTATCGCTGCCTCAGATTTACAAGGATGTGTAAATTTGAGTTACCACCAGAAACTAATGCCATGCAATAGCAGGCGTTAGAATGTCGATACGAGAAATACTTTTATTTCTCATTGTTTTTGCTTTTTCTACATGTTCTGCATCCAGCAGCACACATAGAAAGAGCAAAACGTAATGACTGATTGTTTGTGTGCAGGAAGGTGTCCCTTCCTGCATATAAACAATCATTAAATAATGACAATTTGCCACTTCTATATGTGCTGCATTCTGCAGCACACATAGAAGTAACAAATAGCCATTATGGATTGTTTATGTGCAGGAAGGGACTCCCTCCTGCACATAAACATTAATTCCCTGCAACACAGGAACCCTTGCACTATGTTGCATGGGTGCCTGTGTTTGCACTAGGCAGCTCATTTTAGCGCCAACGCTAGAGAAAATACAGGTGTGTGCCATATTGTTGTGAATCCGGTACATCCCTATGTTTTTGAAATGTCAGAGCGCGGCGCTGCCAAATTTGGCATAGCTCAGCGCTCCGACATTTCATTGTAGAATTTGAGGAAACCAGAGATCATTGGTCCAGGCAGTGGTTTTTCTTTGAAGACATGGTGGGCCTGCTCAAACAGAAGGCAAGATGAGATGTGGTCAATTGGCAAGAAATTTCAAGGCCAGACCTCCTAAAATTGCTCCAGATGCATGCCTTGCAGCCCGTCAAACTGTAGGTTATTTAATCTTGAGTAGTCATCGACAACTTCAACCCTCGCAGTCATCTTGCCTGCTGATCTCTTTTGGATACTCTAACATCTTAGACCTTTTCTTTCAGTACTGATATTCAACTTTTAGCTTCAGTGACGTGACTACCTATTTTGTCTTAAAAGGGCTACACTTGCTCCAACCTCATCTATTATGATTCAGAGTGCTTGCCTAGAAGATTGAATGGCCTGAGGATGATATTAGTGCGAGAGTGTGCACCCACCAGATGGTCTTTCTGCCCAACATCTTCTACATTGTATGATCCAAAGTAAATTGGGCAATTACACTTTAATGGACCGGCACAGTGTACTCTCATATATAAACCAGCCTGTCAAACTGGTATAGGAAATCCAAAACTTATATAAGAAGGTGAGGTCAACTTTTTATTACTAATTCCTCTTTATTATATGATTAGTTTTAATAATGCTTGGCCAACACATTTTTTGCGATATGTATCGATTCTTCAGGGTCATAATTTTTCAGACAACTATCACAACAATACAAACAGAAAACAACACATATGTACAATTGATCAAACATACACAGAAATATCTTCTCAAAAAAGATATGTACATATGTTTCCTACATGCGTTACAGGTTTTGACTTTCACTCAAGCAAAGTTGCCTATAATCATTTCCATGCAGCTTGGGCCAAGTGCAGCATCATGTTGGCAACATCCTTCTACTGGTGCCTCTGTTCTGAAGGACCTTTTTGTCTTTGTTGTATTTAGCTGCCAGAAGGCTCAACTTAGGTTGTCTCAGCGCTTTGTGGAGTCTAAGTGCATGGGAATTTCAAGGGCTGTTGTAGTGACAGTTAGACGAGAGTAGGCGAGTGAGCTGCACCGCTATGGTTGATGTTGAATAAACGTAATCTTAATTGCAGTACGATTGAGCAATTTACAACAATTTGGCACCTGTTTAGCAGTACATCACCCACAGTGACTCCGGTTCCAGCATGGCAGTACCCATGGTTCGTGATCGACATTTCCACAGACTCTGTTTGAGTCACTGCACTGTTTGAGGTGACGGTGACCTCGTGAGGACTGGAGAGGGGATCGGCATCATTGGGTGGTGTTTTCCTGCAGCACTAGCTGTCTTACTCTGTGCTTGGTGTGTCAGGAGATGTGGGCAGTGACTAAGATATTAGCCGATTGAGGCTGCATAGGTGTGCACTATATGCCAGCTACCGATAGTACATGAGTACTGTTGCACATTTTGCTCACACACC
This sequence comes from Lissotriton helveticus, assembly GCF_964261635.1. Classification (NCBI taxonomy): domain Eukaryota; kingdom Metazoa; phylum Chordata; class Amphibia; order Caudata; family Salamandridae; genus Lissotriton; species Lissotriton helveticus. Next base: position 1,028,852,706 of record NC_136068.1, on the reverse strand, counting down.
GATGAGCTCATTGCCAGATGTCATGTGAGTATTGTTGTATATTTCTGCCCATTGCGCACCACAAGCGCATTGCCAATTCAGTAACGCTGTCAATGCATGAGGCGCAATTCCTTCTGGGCGCGTGGAGACGAGTCAGAGCAAGGAGAGGAGTCAGTGTGTGACGTAAGGCATTGTCTCGGCCTGCAGTATTTCGGCGCATAATCAATCCTTTGAATCAGTGCAGGCTGAGTGCATGCATAGTGGTCATAATACACAAGACCTGATTATGGGGGAACACTATTCATTTTTAGAGTACCAGGGGCAGTCTGAAACTATCTCTGCCAAGAAGCTGGCTTTGCCAAGATGCCAGTCATACCTAGTTCCCAGTGTTCAAATTTAAAATGGTTGTCAATACACCAAATAACACGACATCTCATGAGCAAAACTAAAACAAGAGTGTGAGAGGTCAGAAAGTACCTCACGTAAGTATAACTAAGGAAGCTGCTGGTTGGTACTCACCAGTTTGCTCACGCTATCATCATTGGTAACTTTCATGACTGTGAAGAAAGAAAAAAGGTAGTGTCCTAATTTTTACAGGTGAAGAAAAGAAAAGAAAGTGGAAGAGAATTCAATATCGATGTTTATGTCATTCTTAGCCATCGGACCCTGTGGTGAGGAAGAAGAGAGTTGCTTCTCCAAGCTAAAATGAGTTGTGACTCACTTGCAGGTATCCATGCTTTATTGATCGCAGTGATCACACCCAGATTAAAAGAACGGCATGTGTTAGACCATTTCATTTAGATAGGCCAACATGTTTCGTTGTCACTTATTTTTGGCAATTTCATCCGGGCTTGGGGACAGGTGTCCACCTCAACGGTGCTTCAAACACAACCAGGTGGTTGCTAACAGAGTTCGTACCAGCAACACACCATTAGGGTTGCACACACAACTTTTAGACATGCCTCCCCTACAGAAAGTAGCAGTCGCCGCTCGTCAACTGCACAAGTGGGCATCTGTCGTGCAATGATTCAGGCGTAGTGAGCCTACTCATCACAGCTCAGGATGGACAGCTAGTCATTGAGAATGGCTAAGTGTTTTGGCACTTACGCAGAGTAGAGGATTCAGGTTTCAGGCGTGACAGCAAGGTGACCAGAATACATTTGGTGAAGAGATCTGTGGTCTCCGCCCTTGAAGGAGGAGCTTAGTAAATCAAACATGAACAAAGGAACACGGAGTGCTATATATCAGGAAACATAAAAGAAGGACTCATTAGGGCATCTCCATAGAATTATATTGTGTAATTAGGGTACATTTAGAAATAACTATGGCAGGCAATCAAACAGTGGCAGCTCCTCCAATGTTTCTGCCTCAGGCAGGGTCACCTTCAATTGAATCGGAAGAGTAGATTATGATTTTTGAAAATTATTTAGAGGCCATAGATGGGTTAGGATACCCACCATCTAGGAAAAAGGCTTTTTTGCTCAATGCATTAAGTAAGGAGAAGCAATGTGTTTTTAAGTTTTTGCTCGAAATGATGGCAGCAGATGGGGAGGCTATGAAAAATCCTTATAGAGCTGGGTATAGTGGCTCAGTGCACTAATGCATCTGCTGCAGGGGCCTGTGTTCGATCTCATGGTCACAGGTTCAAATCATGGCAGGCCCACTCAGCCTTTCATCCATCTGAGGTAGAAAAAATGAGTACCATTGAGTTGGGTAACAATAAACATATGTTATTCAGCACCAAGATGCCTACAAGTGAACGTGCCCTTTACAAATACACATATTATGTTATATTGAAGCAAAGAGGAGACTGGAAATCAGGTGAACATAGTTATGCAGCGCCATAAGTTTTATACCCAGCCAGAGAAAACACACGAATCAGTAGATCAATTGGTAACAAGGCCAAGAGAGAGTTAGCTATCAAGTGCAATTCTGGTACAATGACAGATCAAATGATTAGAGATCAATTGATTGCTCAATGCAAAAATAAAAAAATGGAAGAGAGGTTGTGGGCTGTGAGTAATCCAACATTTCAAGAGGCAATAGGGATTGCAAACATTTTTGAGGAATCAGATTTTTGCATAAAAGAAATACAGCATTTGGAAGCTAAACGTGAAGTTAATGGGGTGAACAAAACAAGGAACGGTCTACAAAGGACGAGACTAAAGGGAAACAGGGTGTGGAGAATTGAAAGGATAAGGTGAACTGTGGTGGCAGTAAATCAGGGTTTAGAGGGTGTTAAAGATTAGGAAGTATGGGGCACACTGCAGATTACAAAGACTGTTTCACACGTGACAATGATTGTTGAAAATGTGGGATGAAGGGACACCTGGCAAGAGTGTGCAAGAATTTGACTAAAAATAGGGTGGCATTTGTAAAGGTATAAGACAATACACAAGATATAGTATGTTGTATTTAAGATAAAGAGGGAGGGAGGATACATAGACCAAGAGCAAAATTTACAGTGAACGGGGTGCAAATATAGTTAATGATCGATGGAGGATCAATGCACACTATTGTATCTAGAGAAGTATTTGAAGAAAAGTGGCCTGCTAAAATGTTACAACTTAGTGATATCCAACCCACAGAGTTTACTAGAGAGAGCATACAAATAGTGGGATGTGTGGAGCCAGATTTTGAATTTAAAGGACGGATGGCTGCTGGAAAGGTTTATGTATCACGAGATGTCCAGCAAATATAGGCTGGGTACAGCAATATGATTTACATGTTGATTTAGACCCCAGGTCAAGTAAGCAAGTACTGGTTGTACAAAAGGACATGGGTTTCGAGGTTATTTTGGCACCAAAAATCAGACATGTTCATGGATCAGATTGGCATGTAGAAGGGCTAAATACACAAGATAAAGCTAGATATTGGGATGAGGAGAATTCCCATTGCGGGTAATAGGAAAGTAAAGAAAATGTTGGAATGCAAAAAGAGGGTATCATTGAACCAGTGGAAGCGCCAGAGTGGCTTTCTGCGGTGGAAATTACAAAAAAGGGAGTGGTAGATTGAGGTTTTGCGTGAACGTAAGATCATTGAATCAGTGCATTGTGATGGATAGTTTCCCTCCTTCGAGTATTTCAGAAATGGTGTTGATGCTTAACAATGCTGAATATCACTAGTCTGGACTTGAAGTTGGCTAACTAACAAATAAAAATACATCCCAAATCCAAGAGCAACACACCATTTATTCCCTTGGATGGGGAATCTCAATTTAAGAGACTTCCTTTTGGCATGGCGTCAGCGTAAAGCGTTTTTCAACGTACGATGAACAAATTGTTTTTCGATGTGCCCAATGTTGATTTTTTTCAGGATGACATTTTACCCCTGAGTTGTCACAATATGCAGCAGGGTTTGCTGATGTCATCAAAGCAGACCGATTTCATAAAATCAGATGGTTTAGATCATTAAAATCAGCATTATGTGAACTAGGGTTAACTGAATTGTGGTCCGACCCAACTGGGTCGTCCTTCCCATCCAAGCTATTTATAAAAAATCTTTTCTGGGAACAGGTAGAAAACAGGAGTCTTCTTAGTAACATCCATGGGTCTATGACGGCTACTTTTCTTGAAGCTAAGCTTTTTCCCATGTACGAAATATATTGGGATTTAATAACGAAACCCATGGACAGGAAACTGTTTTTTCAAATGAGGGCTGGCTCTCTACCTCTACGTAACTTAACAGCAAAATGGAGAGATGGAGGTCCCGCTATATGCCCAGTTTGTGGGGAAGGAAAGGAAACGTTGGGTCACTTCTTGTTTTCCTGCAATGCATATTCCGTTCCCAGACGTGTTTGGTTGGCTCCCATGTGTAGAAATCTGGGTACTAAAAGTAGCATGGTAGCTCTACGCATAGTAAAATCTACCTCCTTAAACTGGATTATAATAGCGACTGCAAAGTATCTGGGGTGGGCGTGGGTAATTAGGCAGAGATTGCTAGTAGGGTAACTACTCTCTGCTTAGTTGAACAGAGATTGCTAGATTATCTACTCTCTGTTCCCCACGCGAGGTGTCTTATCTGGTTTTAATCTGTTTTTTATTATATGAACTTTGCACTTTGGATCATATATACTGGATGAAATGAAATTTTAATTGTCTTTTTAACATGTATTGTGCTTAAGTCATATTCGATTTTGTAATTTAATTGTACTTTTATTATGTGTTTGTTTGTTTGCTTTTATGAGTAATACTCGAATAAAGCACTTTTGAATTGAATTGAATTGAATTGAATTTTAGTTGTTGGAGCCACGAAGAAGGATCACAGTAGAGCTTTAGATAACGTTCTGTGAATGTTGAGTGAAGCCAGATTAATGCTTAGAAAGGAGAAATGTCAGTTCTTACTGAAAGAAATTGAGTACTTGGGGTATACCATTACTGAGCATGGTGTTAAACCCAAGGAAGACTTAGTGAAATTCATACGATTAGCTAATACCCCTAAAGGGAAAGATCAACTATGCTCATTAATGGGGTTAATAGAATATTATGCAAAATGTGGATATAATTTTGCAGAAAAACAGAGGTTTTGAGAGAATTCTTGAGAAAAGGGAAATAATTTGCGTGGGAAGAGAGACAGGAGGGTGCATTTGTAAAAATTAAAAGTGAGACAGCCAGTTCAGAAATTCTCTCCTCATTTGATCCAAAGAACAAGGGCATTTAGACTGGTGATGCAAGGGCTCATGGCATTGGTAGCTGATCTGGAAGTATTGTATTGTTAGGTAAATACAGGAGCCATGTGGTATTTAGTAATGTTTATAGAAATATTATGCTAGGTTAAGTGAAGAAACAGTGAAGGAAGACGAGGTGAAAGGCCAGGAGTGAGGGCAAAGAGCAGTTGAGGGCATAACTTTATGCCCAGCTTGTAAATTGTATTCACCCATTGGCTATGCAGAATGTACAGTGCAAGTGGATTTCAGACTTTGCATTTTATGGTCCGTGCTTAGTTTGAGACAGTGGTTTCCGGTACTCAGCACCGGCAATTCATTGTCCGCACCGGCTGTATTGACAGTCTACCACATGGTGGCACTGTCTGTTTAATTCTGAGATGAGCACAACAACTGTGTTTATTACGTCAAATCACATTGAAAAAGAATAATACCATCCTCTCCCACCTTTGATATAGCTTTGTATGGCTAGAAATAGTCTGAATTGTCGCACTTGTAGGACAGCGATGATTAGGAGTTACGTTGGTATTGTCAGTGGCATTGCTGGCAAGGGCAATGCGTGGTGCAGGTTGCAGTGGCCTTCAGAGAAGGGCCCTGGCACTTATGTTTTTACAAATTAAGCACTGAATTGACAACATCTGTGGAAGAATACGAACATCTAATCTAAATTATAATAGCCAGCATCACAAAGGAAACTGACAACATCCCTAGAGGAAATGGAAAAGTCTCTAGTAAATCTGATAGTGTCTAGAGCAAAGCGGAAAGTCTTCTGTCTCAACCCCAAAACCAGGGGGTTGTATGCACATGTTTTACATGACTTATAAGCAAATTCAGCACGACATGCTCATAAATAGCACAACATTAACCAATTACAAGTAGAAATGTCACAAATTATAATGCAACACCTCTTACCCTTCCCTATGTGCAAGATCCTATATTTCTTGTTGTTGCCAAAGATACACTACACCTTAGGTTGCAATTACCAAACAATAAGCCTTTCCAACCAGGCTCTCTTCGGGAATCTACAATTTAAGGACCTTCACAAAACGATACTTTGGGAACACGGAGAAACGTTTCAGTACATGAGCTCTAGGAAAATAACATTTTACATCACAGTGATCTGTGCTTTGCAGAGTCAGTAGAAATCAACAGAAAAAAGACACTCAAGGGGGCATGATTGGGAGGGGACAGGAGCGAGCAGCTTCCGCTGTTTATCAGAAACAACATCCATTTTAACTACAATGGTCCATCTATTAGAAAATGCGGCACGAATAAAACATGTTTATAAACACACTTCTAAATAAGTTAAGAACATTGTTGCAAGTACAATATTGTTAATTCATTAGTTACAACTAGACTTCATCATATAAAAATCATTAGTACTCAAAATAATTTGTCACCCAAAATTACAGATTAAAAAAACTTCCACAGTACCGTCCTGCACTCAGCCCTGACATCAGGCATCCATAGGGGGTAGTGTGTGACCAACGAATCTGCAGCTTGTAATGCTACTTTAGTTGGTGCTTCTTGTTTTATAATAAGCTAAGGCAGATGGGAGGTAGGAGTGGGTGCTACACCTTTCCCCTGTAAAAGTCAAAGTTAATGTTAGGGTGTCAAATGCTTCTACATAGCAAGTATTGGGTGGAGGGGGGTTGTTGGGGAGTTTTGCAGTTGGACACCATTAGGCAGAAAGATTTGCCAGAGGCAGGACGATGGAAAAGGTGAATAACATTCATGCTGACTGCAGGAAACAGTCAAAGGCAATACAGGATTCTGACATGGATTGCCACTGTGCTCCTCAATATAATTTAAAGAGGTGTGGTTATGTTATATACCAAAAACAAGCTACATATGTTCTGCTACAGGATAGGCACCTCCTCTGCACTAGATTTGGTTTTGTGGGAGGCACAACAGAGTTTATCGTGCAGGGTTCACTAAAGAGTCTCGGAGTGTGGCTCACTAACCTCCTACACAAGACCCTCCTATTAGTTGTATCCAGAGTACAGACAGATTACCTAGATATATGTGTAACTTTAAGATGATGTTGGACAGAAGGCCTTAATTGGTCTGTAATGTTTATGTTCACCGCACCGAGTGACGGAGGGGACCCAGGGTGCGGAGGCGCCCGACCTCCTGGATCCCTGGCTGGGATCCAGGAGGCGAATGGCCCCTCATCGGGACGTCCAGGGAAACCCGGCCATCTGGTCGCCCCATTGGAAAGCATTGCGCGCGACCAGATGGCCGAGGGGAAGGTGCGACCAGATGGCCGGGACCGAAATGACGCCAATTTGCCTGCCCCAAGTCTCCACGGGAGGGCTCCCGCCTGTCCTTGCAGGGCTTGAGGGCTGCAGGGCTCGGGGGCCGCAAGGCTCCAAGGCTCCAGGGCTCCGAGGCTCCAGGGATCTAGGGCTGCAGGGCTCGGGGGCTGCAGGGCTCCGGGGCTGCAGGGCTGCGGGGCTCCGGGGCTGCAGGGCTCTGAGGCTCCAGGGCTCCGGGGCTCCAGGGCTCGGAGGCTGAGGGGCTGCAGGGCTCCAGGACTCCAGGGCTCGGGGGCTGCACGGCTCCGGGGGCTGCAGGGCTCGGGGGCCGCAGGGCTCCGGGGCTCCCGGGCTTCCGGGCTCCAGGGCTGCAGGGCTCCCGGGCTGCAGGGCTTCTGGGCCGCAGGGCACCAGGGCTTCGGCGCTGCAGGGCTCTGGGGCTGCAGGGCTCAGGGGGGGCTCTAAAACCCCACGCTGGGCCTCAGGCACAGGGAGGACCACCTGAGCTCTCGGGCCCGGGGTAGGACTGCCCGGGACCCATGGAGCCCGTCCCGGGTACTTTGCCACGCCGCGGGCCGGAGGAGGGAGCCCCGGATGCCTGGGAGGTGTTGCCCGGGCATCGCCCATCTGGTCCCCGGCAGGGAACCGCCAGCCCCGGAAGGGTGTCCGGGCATACCCTTGCCCCTAGTAATCCGGAGGAAGTGCGTGCCGAGTGACGGAGGGGACCCAGGGCGCCAACGTGCCCGACCTCCTGGAGCCCTGGCTGGGATCCGGGAGGCAAATGGCACCTCATCTGGACTTCCAGGGAAGCCCGGCCATCTGGTCGCCCCATTGGAAAGCATTGGGTGCGACCAGATGGCTGAGTGGAAAGGTGCGACCAGATGGCTGGGACCGACATGACGCCAATCTGCCTGCCCCGAGTCTCCGCGGGAGGGCTCACGCCTGCCCTTCCAGGGCTCCGGGGCTGCAGGGCTCAGGGGCCGCAGGGCTCCGAGGCGCCAGGGCTCCAGGGATCCGAGGCTCCAGGGATCCGGGGCTGCAGGGGTCGGGGGCTGCAGGGCTCCGGGGCTGCAGAGCTCCGAGGCTCCAGGGCTCCAGGGTTCCGGGGCGGCAGGGCTCCGGGGCTCCAGGGCTCCAGGGCTCGGGGGCTGCGGGGGCTGCAGGGCTTGGGGGCCACGGGGCTCCGGGGGCTGCAGGGCTCCGGGGGCTGCAGGGCTCCCGGGCTTCAGGGCTCCCAGGCTCCAGGGCTGCAGGGCTCGGGGGCTGCAGAGCTCCGAAGCACCAGGGCTCCAGGGTTCCGGGGCGGCAGGGCTCCGGGGTTCCAGGGCTCGGGGGCTGCGGGGGCTGCAGGGCTTGGGGGCCACAGGGCTCCGGGGGCTGCAGGACTCCGGTGCTCCAGGGCTCCCGGGGCTCCAGGGCTCCCGGGCTCCAGGGCTGCAGGGCTCGGGGGCTGCAGGGCTCCGGGGCTGCAGGGCTACGGGGCTGCAGGGCTCGGGGGCTGCAGGGCTCCGGGGCTCCGGGGCTCCCGGGCTCCCAAGCTCCAACCAGGCCTGGGAGATCAGGGAGTCTGCCCAGGCATGAGGGACCCCTGTCCCGGGCACACGGACCCTCAGGACGTGCCCCCGTTTTGCACAATTTTGTTTCCAAAATTCTGCATAGTGTGCGTATTGGCGCTAAGCAAACTACGCCCAGCCCTAATCTATAGTCAGGGCAGGGCATGGTTCCATAGATAGTCTCCTTTGTGTCATCAGTATTTCTTGATTTAAAACAGACTCTGCACCAAGATAAAAGCATCCAACGTGCCCACAACCCCCGAACCCCCTGCCCCCTTGCGCACACCCTTACTCATGATAGGTTGAACAACCCAAAGAACAACTGTAATTTCAGACTTAAGGAGCTGCTATACTTCAATGGGAGATTATATTGTTCACACTAACCAAGTCCTAGAAGCTTGAGTCCAGCGAGAAAGGGGGGTGGCCCAGCCCAGCCACTGCCAGCCGCTGACGGGCGCGGACGGGCCCGCCCTTGGCCCGGGCTTCGCCCGCGCCTGTCCCGCGCTGCGGGGGTGCTCTCCCACATTTAAAGCGCCTCCTGGCGCTCTAATGATGATGTGGAACAGGGCACCAGTGCGCCCTGGGAGTTGTGGTCTCCTCCCCTAGGGCGTCGATAGTGCGGAGGTCACAGGGCAGTTGCTGCCTTCCATCGGCTGTACGGGGACTTCCAGGCAGCGTGGAGCACGGGAGAGAACTGAAGGTATGGGCAACAGCAGTCTAGGACAAAGAAAGATGGAGTTTAACATTTGTCATCCCAATGGAAAATGATCCACTGGTATTCAGGAAAAGCACGTCATTTAATGCATCAGAGCTTAGTTGAGCAAAAAATAACAGAACAAGGTTAGATTTCAAAGGGCCATTACAGAGTTAAGAGAAGAGCTGCAAACTAAAACGGAATGAAGGGGAGGTAGAGAGGGAACAAAAACCTTACGTAGGGTCCGCCATTTGCTCCTACTATCCCCCATTAGTTAACCTAACACGCTTACCGTGTTCTGTACCATCAGCCATTTTGCACATGGGGTACTGAAGGACTAACCCAACATGGTATGTCTAGCCCTAAGTGCTGCTTTAAGGAAGGCGCAAACAGTAAAAACAATTTCTGGTGAGCACATAGATTGTAGGTGGAGAAGGGCAGGTCTGTGGCAATGAAAGCCGAGCCTCCTTAAAACGAGTCTCAGAAAGTGCTTTTGTGCTAAGCTGTGCCCGCTGCAAAAGAGCATAAAGTGCAATAGACATTGGACAGAATGATTGTCACAGGGGCAGCAGGAGACTGTGTTCCCCTCAGAGTATAAAAAATGTTTAAAAAAGAGGGACCAGTAACTTGTCCCAGCTCTGAAGCGGAAAAGTAGGGACCGCTCCAATCTTGACAGATCCAGCAACAAGTACAAAGGGGAATCATCAGAAATCTCAGTGCCCATACCATCTTGTAAATAATAGTGCCTATTTGTGTCAGCTTCATGTGACCTAAGGCCTCCATTTATCTCACTGTGAAAGTCGCCGCAAAGAAAAAAGTGAACTTGTGCCGCACTATTACCAACCTTGGATTGTAGTAGGGATATAAAGGTAAATAGGCTGTTATAGTGTGAGCAGCTAGCGTTAATAAAATCATTGTTATAAAAGTTTATCAAATAAAAAGCCATATTTGTCTTTGGTACTGTGATACCTCTAGATGAAGGCTTAGGCTAACCCAAGTAGCTAATCCACCGCCGCACGGACATGGGTGGAGGGAATGGCATGACTTGAGTAACATGAATAGTCCTTAAAATGTGGTGGAGCAGTGAGCCAGATTTCCTGCAGGAGGATTATATCAAACTTGGAAACGAATGCCCTCCAATCTTCATTATTGATCTTCCATTTGAGACCAACCACGTTCCAACTGAGGACAGAGAGAGATCTGTGGTGCGGGTACGTAGTATAAGTGTTGGTTGCGACTACCATTAACTCTGACAGCGGGGAAACAGTGATTGTCTCTGTGGAATTGTCAACCAGTGGTATATTGCCAGAGGGAGCAGATGTTAAAACTCCCTTTAAGCCTGAGAGTCAGTCCAGGTCAGAGAGTGCCTCAAATCTATTAGATGTGGGTATAGGATATGAGACAATGGGGGCACTCTGTGGGGCCTGAGATGACAGCGAGATATTAAGAAGTGGTTGAATAACAGTGGGCATTGGGACTACATTTCCCCAAAGTATGTAGTAGCGTGTCATCATGTAATGGAGGCACAGCTGGTCATATTTCACTATTGCCACAAATTAGATGTGATTTTTTCGGTGTATTTGGATGCATTGGTAGCAATTGTTCTATTGGTGTGTTTGAATGCACTACTCAAGGTCATTGTGCCTGTTTGTTTAGGAGGCATTAGTTACCATCACTTTATGGGTATGTTTGAATGCACCGCTAACAGTCACTTTGTCTGTGTGTTTCGATGCATAGGAAGCATCAGTCACCATCACTTAACCGGTATGTTTGAATGCACTGCTCACAGTGACTTTGCATGAATGTTTAGAAGGCATCAGTTACCATCACGTTATCAAAATGTTTGAATGCACTGCTCACAGTCACTTTGTCTGTGTGTTTGGATGCATAGGAAGCATTAGTCACCATCACTTTACCGGTATGTTTGAATGCACTGCTCACAGTGACTTTGCATGAATGTTTTGAAGGCATCAGTTACCATCATGTTATCAATATGTTTGAGTGCACTGCTCACAGTCACTTTTTCTGTGTGTTTGGATGCATAGGAAGCACCAGACACCATCACTTTACCGGTATGTTTGCATGCACTGCTCACAGTGACTTTGCATGAATGTTTAGGAGGCATCAGTTACCAACACTTTATCAATATGTTTGAATGCACTGCTCACAGTCACTTTGTTTGTGTGTTTGGATGCATAGGAAGCACCAGTCACCATCACTTTACCGGTATGTTTGAATGCACTGCTCACAGTCACTTTGTCTGTGTGTTTGGATGCATAGGAAGCACCAGTCACCATCACTTTACCGGTATGTTGAATGCACTGCTCACAGTCACTTTGTCTGTGTGTTTGGATGCATAGGAAGCATTAGTCACCATCACATTACCGGTATGTTTGAATGTACTGCTCACAGTGACTTTGCATGAATGTTTAGAAGGCATCAGTTACCATCACGTTATTAATATGTGTGAATGCACTGCTCACAGTCACATATTCTGTGTGTTTGGATGCATAGGAAGCATCAGTCACCATCACTTTACCGGTATGTATGAATGCACTGCTCACAGTGACTTTGCATGAATGTTTAGAAGGCATCAGTTACCATCACTTTATCAATATGCTTGAATACACTGCTCACAGTGACTTTGCATGAATGTTTAGAAGGCATCAGTTACCATCACGTTATTAATATGTGTGAATGCACTGCTCACAGTCACTTTGTTTGTGTGTTTGGATGCATAGGAAGCACCAGTCACCATTACTTTACCGGTATGTTTGAATGCACTGCTCACAGTGGCTTTGCATGAATGTTTAGAAGGCATCAGTTACCATCACTTTATCAATATGCTTGAATGCACTGCTCACAGTCACTTTGTCTTTGTGTTTGGATGCATAGGAAGCACCAGTCACCATCACTTTACCGGTATGTTTGAATGCACTGCTCACAGTGACTTTGCATGAATGTTTAGAAGGCATCAGTTACCATCAAGTTATTAATATGTGTGAATGCACTGCTCACAGTCACTTTGTCTGTGTGTTTGGATGCATAGGAAGCACCAGTCACCATCACTTTACCGGTATGTTTGAATGCACTGCTCACAGTCACTTTGTCTGTGTGTTTGGATGCATAGGAAGCACCAGTCACCATCACTTTACCGGTATGTTTGAATGCACTGCTCACAGTGACTTTGCATGAATGTTTAGGAGGCTGGCGAAAAAGTGGGCACTGTTCTAAAATCTGGAAACCACCACTGCTGGATGGAAAGGCTACTTGGGTCAGGCTGAAACTGCTGTGATTATCATCAGTGAATTGGCCATGATCATGTATTGCTGAAAGATCTCATCAGTGGATGGGGTCAAATATATTTCTGCAAAACAAAAATGGCAGAGAAATAACTTTTTTCCAGGGTGTATGGCTTTCGGTCCAAAGGTATGATATTTCAACTCCTTATCCGTGTGGGATAATGATGCTTTCACCTCGATCATAAACAAAGTAGAGGTTTACCTGAGAATAAGATGTGAACGTCTTCAGCTGCTAGGTCCAGAGACTGAGATGATTGGCTGGGATGGTGGCTTCTAAACAACATCAGCTTGCTTGAGAAGCTTAAGCTCAATAATGACTGTTGTATGAGAGGAGGGGATGAGGCCGACATCAACACATGGGTCAACTCATACATCAGATGTGGAAACAATGACTAAATTGGATGAGACTCAAAGGCTTTAGCTACCACAATACATATTATGTGCCAGGAAGCAACTCGTTATCCCTACAATGGAGGACAATTCACCGCCGGATTCTCTTGGGGTTAAGGTCCTCAATAGAAGAACCTGTATAATCCTGATTGGGGTGCAAATGAGAGTTTGAATCAAATCCAGAGTAGTGCACAAACTCAGCAGTGATCCAGTGGTTTCCCTGTGAAAAAGATTGACACAGAAGAACTGACAAAGTTTGTGCAGCATAAAACTGGTTAAACACGACTGAGATTTAAAGCTCAGATGGGGAAAAATCCTGTGGCCTGTGGCAAAACTGCATCCTCATTATCCTCACATTCTGACATGCAAAACTCAGACTAAATTAGCAAGATGGATGGATGATTTAAATCGTTGAGTAACAGGTTGTGGAGTTTGTTGTGAAACTTTATTTACTGATTCAGTAACAGAGGATTTGTTACTGCCAAGTTCTTTAGAGGCAGAAACGGATCTCTCTATACCCTTGCTATTTCTAAAGTTTCAATAAGTGAAGGATTCCTACAGCATAATATTCTTTCCTGAATCTTATTACTAAAACAATTCACAACAATTTGGTCCCTTAGGTATTGTTTAATAGGACCTTCAAACTCACATGAAGCAGCAAGAACTCTTAATTCTGCTAAACAATTATCAATACTCTCATGTTCACGTTGTTTGCGTGTGTAGAATTTATGTCTTTCAACTATAATACTTGGTTCGTCCTTAAAATGTTTCTCTAACCTCAAAACTGCTTCAGTGAATTTGTTCGAGTCATCAGAGGGAGGACGAATTATTGGAGGTTGATGGTCAAAAATTATTTGACCTTCAGAACCTAGAGAATTATATAACATGGCATTTTTTCTGTCAGGAGAAAATTTTACTCCATCTATGGCTATTATATAACTGTTAAAGGACTTGTACCATTGTGCCCCTATGATTTTAAATATTCATAAAAATGAGTGAAAACAACACCCTATATGGCAGTCATAACATATGAGAAAATAGTTTAAAAGGTGTGCGCATCACCGCGCTAGCTTACTTGTAATAACTTGAAGGTTTTGAAGATGATTCAAAAGTGTGCGCGTCACCGCGCTAAAAATATTCACAAAAATGGGTAAAAACAACGTGAGTAGAGTTTTAAAGTTGAACGAGGTTGTCCGTCTCGTGAATTGAGCTGTGTGCGTCACCGTGCTTCATGCAGAGTGAAGATCGAACTTCAACAGTGTTGCTAGAAGAATGACGCATAGACGCTAGAGACGTATATTGTAACTAGCGTAATGATGGAATGCGTTGCTACGTGATGAAAGAATACGTAGCTGTAATGCGTTGCTGCGTCATGAAGGAATACGTAGCTGTGCGTAGAAAGAAGACGTCACATCAGAAGCTCTAAGAATCGCCGCACGTAGTGGAAGCAGACGTCACATGAAGCTCGAGGCTCGAGTTGAAAAAATGCAGATGAAGGTTCCAAAAAAAACAAACAGTCAGTGGACTTCTGGTATAATGTTAATCGGCTTGTTTCACGTTATCTTTCAAATCTTCAACGGTAACAGAAAGATAATATGTTGAGAAATAGGCAAATATATATATAAACCGGGCTATATATATATATATATATATATATATATATATATATATATATATATATATATATATATATATCATATATATCAGAACTCTTCCCTTCTTCCCTGATAGCCCGGTTTCCCTCGGCAAGAAAAGAGCACAGACCTCCGTGGCTTCGTCAGCTGAACTTTATTTAGGTTCCATTGTCAGCACGTATTTTTTTTCTTTTTTCTTTTTCAAGTGAACTGCATGTGCTGAAGGACAAGACATGTTTTGGCGAGCTCAGTCGCCTTGCTCACTTAACTTCATTGCTGTGGAACCCAACCTTGTTTAAAAATAAACACCACTGAACCAATCATGTCCCGCGGTGTCACCGAAAAGGTAGAGAACATGGTAGAAAGACTTTCCAAATACCAAATTCATACTACCTGCGGCACTGGCGTTAAGCAAATGATATCATAGTAAAACGTTAGTTTGAAAAGGATAAAAAACGCCTTACTAACACGCAAATTCTGACACATTATTAACTGTACAAATACATTTACATTTACGAAGGCCATTTTGAGTACTTTCAATCGCAATATTATCTGATAAATAAACTGTGTCTACTGAAGTAAAATTTAATGCATAATGCAAAATACATCATCACTTTTCTTCTGACTAATACCGTGTATACCAGGATAGTACATTCATCATGCAATGGATTTTACAATTCTATGCGAATGGACCACCTCAAATACTATGATAAAAACAACTTATGCTAAACGCCCTACCTATAAGGAGACAGCCGAAAAGTGCAAGTGCTAAAGGTGCAAGTGACATTACAAAATATAAAATAGAAAAACATTTTTAAAATTTTGGTAGTCAATAAAGTTCCATCTGGAACCTGTAAAAGCAATCAAAGATGTTGGGCAGGGAAAAAGGGGGGTGGGAACAATTCAATTTATCCTAATCTCATCTAACTGATATTGTAATGCATAGTCGATCGATCCAAAATTGTCATCATGTTTCATAAGTTCAATACAGAAAGTAGCAGTACGGAATGAAATGCATGGGGTCATCAGAATTTCCCAAGAGCTGATTAGAAACTAAAGTTACAACTGATATCGAAAATGGATTATCTAGGGGAGTCACATATCAACATGACTACCATTGTATTGTGGTATCAAATTAGTCCCAGGAATTGATAAACTCTGTGCAAATGCGCCAAGAAATAATATAAAACCACCCATTCATTAATATTATAAATAAATGGTAAAACACATATCAACTGATCACACCACAAAGATCTAAAAACATTCCATATATAAAAAAGGACTAAAAAGACTAAATACATAAAAATACCCAATAATAAATGTTACCAATGCGTCATTATGGAAAATATATTATCTTAGTTGGAAAGCTCTTAAAAACCAGTGATTTAGAGAAAATAATGCATATCATCACAAATATTGAGCCCTCTTGGATTTTTAGTATCTAGTTCAATAATATATTTTGTTTCCAATTGCCTGAGAATTCTTTCCCTATTGCCACCCCTTTTATTTTGTGGGACACTGTCAATAACAAAATATTGTAGAACATTAAGATTGTTGTTATGTTCAGTTTTGATATGTCTAACAATGGGGTAAGAAGGATCTGAATTAACCTTGGCCCTCAAATGTTGTAAGATACGTGCATGGACCTGGAGCTTTGTGCTCCCCACATACTGTAGTCCGCAAATACATTTAAGGACATACACAGCGTGGTCCGTTCGGCACGTAAAATGGCCACTGATTTTGATAGGGACATCTGAAAAAGCATTAAAATAAGAATTGGTATTCACCCCAAACTTACAAGCGCGCAGGTACTGCACTTGAAAAATCCTTTCTTGGGGGAAAGCCAATTGTTTTTATTAAAAAGCTCAGGACTTGTTTTCACTAGGTCACTCCTCATAGAATGCGCTTTACGGTACGTAACATTGGGTTTTTTAGGCAGAACACTTTGCAGGAGAACATCTGTTAAGACTATCGGCCACTGCGTATTGATAATCTTTTTGATGATCTGTGACTGTCTGCTGTAGGTGGAAATGAACCTACAATGATTCGCAGAAGATCTTTCATGGTTATTGGTAGAGACATTATCTAAGGATGTATTCTCAATAACCTTTGGCGCCGTATTGATCAATTCTGACCTTTCTTTTTATTCGCTTTTTTGATCGCCAGAACTAATTTGCGTGAATTATAGCCTTGCACCAAGAGTCTAAGTTTGTCTGCCTGTTGTGCCTCCTTGAGAGCTGCCTCTGAATATATATATATATATATATATATATATATATATATATATATATATATATATATATATACACATACATACATGTATATAAAGGAACAGCTACATTTGGAAGAATAGCTCCATTTGGGGGTTGTACCCAGTAAATCTCTCTTTTGCATGTAACAACTTGTAACAATTCAGCAAGCCATTCCTCTCAGTCAGGTAGGGCAACTTTCCTCCAGTGTCTGATAACACATACCTTGGTCGCAGCCAGAGCTGTCGCCAGCCACTTTCACTTCATGATTTATTTATACAGTAATCCCAAGCATACTAAGTAGTAGGGCTAATTGTGTAGGTGGAACGATCACAAGTTAATTAGTTGTAGACAGTCTGTCCCACATAGCAGACGAATAATTCGGAGTGGTAGGACGAGGACACTATATGTAAATCAATGCACAATGCAATTGGTGTCTCTTCCAACAGTTCAAGTGAGGAAGAGGATCATCCCTATGTAAATAGAAAGTCATCCATTATCAGTCATACACTATTTTTAAGTACACAACTTGAGATGTGTTTCTTTGATATATTTTTCATGGGTAGGAAGAGGCCTAATCGTCCTCAGAGTAGGTAACCTGAAGTCTAACCTGAAGTCTGGATTGCCAAATTTGCCTAGAAGTAGTCAGGACTGTCCTTTACATGACACTGTCTATGATAGCCCAATAGAGACTGAGATCACGCCCCAGGAAGTGTCCAAAGTCCTAAGGTAATTGGCAGATGGCAATTCCATTACTGCAACAAGTGAAGGGCCCAATCGACAGAGCAAGGAGTGCATCAGCTGATGTTACTGTCAGGAGTAGCTATTGCCTCAGTCATATTCAGCACCCATAGCATGGAAAGATTGGAGGACCCCATCAGCGAAGAACCAATCTAGTTTCATGATCCCTTTAAATGCCCATCGGTCTCAATAAATGGAAGTATTTCCAAACACAATGGCAGTGTTGTCCCAAACAGGAGCTGAAGAATGGAGGAGGGAGGAATTTTGAATTCTTTGCGTAAAGCTTTCTAAACATGTACAGAGTAGAGGGTCATATGGAACCAAATAGAGTGAATTATCTTAGTATAGGTTGACAGACCCTCTTCAGTGGATAAGACATTTCTTTAAACAGCTGATTAGTCAAATAAAAAGATTCCATGTGTTGTAGGCATAGTCCACATGTTGTAGTTTTTGCCTGGAGTTTGAAGTGGCTTTGGCCTTGGCTTCATTTCTCCCCTTAGAAACAGTTTGATATTCGTATTTATTTTTAACAGGTGGGACAGAGATGCTAACGGAGGTAGAATCTCAAATTATAGATGCTCCTGGAGCCCCAACCATTTTTACCGCCTGAGCCCTTTTCCCGCACTTCTATATTGATTTATTGTTGCTCTCACTCTTTTGAATGTTCACAATTTTTAAATATTTGCTCCTATCCCGATGATTAGACTTCTTTACCTGAAGCGCAAGGCTCCATGTCTACCTCTGGTGATTACTGGTAGGATTCTGGCCCAGAAAACAGAATGCCAGCACTTGGCTAACAGCTATGATGGGGAAAATAAATACATTCCTGTAACCAGTTGCTCAAAAGGGCAATGCCTTGCAGCCCAGTTACTCAGTACCTATGTATGTAGTCTGAGAAATTCTTGCCTGCGTTGGCAAACAAATCTATACAAGTATAGCATCACTCTTGGAGGAAATGGTTTAATGTGCCATTCATTGATTTCCCATTTATGGTTTCATTGAAAAAGTCTCTTTGCCCAAGGCATCCACCTGGGCATTCTACACAGCTAGAAGATATTTGGATGTGACTGGCGTATCCCTGACAATGAACCACTCCCACAGGACCAGGGCAGTGAGTGGCCTCCCTGTTTGTGAGAGTAATATGTAATCATGAAGCCAAAACAATACTAAATCACTAGTATGTTGTTCTTGAACATAGCATTTTTTTTTAACAAGGATTTTTATTGTTTTTTCCAACAATCAACAGTGAACACATTTACTGGTCAAGGGCTACATAGTGTCTTCTTGAGTTTCCATGTGACAGCTGCAGTATACAGGCGGATGAGGGGCCAGGAGGTGGGACTCTGCATGTAACGGGGGCCCGTGGTTGTCTGGAATACTGTAGCCGGTAAGAATGTTCTAATTTACTTATTTCCTTCAAGACTTGATGAAACTATTTAGGGCGCTAATTTTAGGTTAATGAGAAAAATACTGAAATCTGACATAGGATTTATTTATTAAGAACTTTTTGGGATTTGATATCTCAGATCATTCTCCAAGGATTCAAGAGTTGAGTAGACAAGGTGTTTTGAATTCTTCAATTTCTGAGAGTGGCTAGCCTTCCATAATATCCAGGTGTGTATATATTTATATATATATATATATATATATATATATATATATATATATATATATATATATATATATATATATATATATATATATATATATATATATATATATATATATATATATATATATGTATATATATATATATATTTTTTAACAAATGCCCAAGATCTTAGGAGGGCACACTTCTGCTCGCTATCCATCCGGATTATGTTTCACTCGCCCCATCATCCGATAAGATTCAGGTTTGCCGACGCGTTTCAAGTCCTCCTGACTTTTCTTCATGGGCAGTTCGAGATGCTTCAAACACTCGTTTCTTTTTTCAATTTCCGCTTTTATTCAACAGTTGGCCCCTTAATTGGCCTCACGCTTTCATAAAGTGCAGCATTGTTTTATGGGAGATGTGGTCCCAGAGCGAGGTTGTTGCATCTACATAATTTAAATGTCATTATTTCCTTTAAGTAAGGTCCGGAGAATGAAAGGCAAGTGCATTTAAAACTTAGCTTGCAGTGCTGCATATGAGAACGAACAGTTCCTTCTCGCGGCCTCTTTAAATGCACTTGCCTTTCATTCTAAATTATGTAGATGCAACAACCTCGCTCTGGGACCACATCTCCCATAAAACAATGCTGCACTTTATGAAAGCGTGAGGCCAATTAAGGGGCCAACTGTTGAATAAAAGCGGAAATTGAAAAAAGAAACGAGTGTTTGAAGCATCTCGAACTGCCCATGAAGAAAAGTCAGGAGGACTTGAAACGCGTCGGCAAACCTGAATCTTATCGGATGATGGGGCGAGTGAAAACATAATCCGGATGGATAGCGAGCAGAAGTGTGCCCTCCTAAGATCTTGGGCATTTGTTCAGAAATATATATATATATATATATATATATATATATATATATATATATATATATATATATAATATATATATATATATATATATATATATATATATGTCACAAAATACTCTTATATGTACTCACTTGTGGGACACCCCCGCGCCGCACGGCCACCAGCTGCTGCGTGTGCCCCTTTGCTGTGCCCTCTGCCTCGCTGCCTGCCTCGCTGCCGGCTGACCCTGCTGTCGTTGCTCTGTTCGGTTTTTGTCATTCATTTGTGCTTGTTTTTATTCCATAGTCTTTTCCCCGTGTTAAGCGTGTTTTGTCATTCATTTGTGCTTGTTTTTATTCCATAGTCTTTTCCCCGTGTTAAGCGTGTTTTGTCATTCATTTGTGCCTGTTTTTTATTCCATAGTCTTTTCCCCGTGTTAAGCGTGTTTTGTCATTCATTTGTGCTTGTTTTCTATTCCATAGTCTTTTCCCCGTGTTAAGCATGCTTTGTTTACCATCTGCGCTTGTTTCTTCGTAGTCTCTGCCCTCCTCGCCGCCCCCCGCTTCCCGCCACCACCGCCGACCACCGCTGTTCCCTCCCCGCTCCCGCCTCCCAGCTGCTCCGCCCACCCGCGCACTTCGCCTTATATGGCGACCGTGCGAACGCGCAGCGTTGACGCGCAGCGGGCGCGCCGATTGTGCGCCGAAGGCGCGCCAAAGGTAAGCCCGTCTGCGCCCGTCCGCGCCTGGACCGCGCCCAGGGCCAGGACCCCTGGCCCCCACCTACGGAAGCCGACCCGACGAACCTACAACGCCGCCGATCTCATCGCACTCAACACCGGCCGCATCCCAGGATGTCATCGAGCCGCCCCGAAGCACACCCACGGACCCTTTAGCTGCCATGCCTGCAAGTTCACCTGCATCCGGACTCACCCTGCACCAGCACTCGCCAAGCCGAACACCAGAAGCAGCCACCTCAAGTGCATCCTGCTCAACACCCGCTCCGTCCACAGACACGCCGTAGAACTCTGGAACCTCCTCGACACCACCGCCCCTGACGTTGCCTTCCTCACCGAGACCTGGATGAACACCTCCTCAGCCCCAGACATCGCCATCGCCATCCCGGAGGGCTACAAGATCATCCGGAGGGACCGCACCGCCAACCAGACGGGAGGAGGCATCGCCATCATCCACAGAGACACCATCCGCATCACGACCAACACCGACGACACCCTAACCACCGCTGAACACCTGCACTTCCAGATCCACACCAACCCAAAGACCACCCTCAGAGGCACCCTGATCTACCGACCCCCGGGTCCACGCATACGATTCAGCGAGGACATCACCGACTTCATCAGCCCGCATGCCCTCCCCTCCGCCGACTACATCCTCCTGGGGGACCTCAACTTCCACCTTGAGAACAACAACGACCGCAACACCATCAGCCTGCTCGACAACCTCACCAACCTCGGACTCAAGCAACTGGTGACCACCCCCACCCACCTCGCCGGACACACACTCGACGCCGTCTTCTCATCCAGCAAAGACGTCACCTTCAGCCACGCAACAGGACTCCACTGGACGGACCACAGCTGCGTCCACTTCACCTTCAAAAGATCGACGATCCACCACCACCAGCAACAGGTTGCCCGAAGAAGCTGGAACAAGATCACAGCCGACCAGCTCACCGCTTCCCTGAGCCAGCACCCTCCCGCCAGCTCAGCGAACCCCAGCCAGGCCGCCGACAACCTCACGAAGTGGATCAACAACTGCGCGGACGAACTCGCCCCTCTGAGAACCCCACCCAGCAGACCCTGCAGCAGAAAAACACCATGGTTCACCGACGAACTCAAGAGCTCCAAGAAGAACTGTCGAGCCCTCGAGAAAGTCTGGAGAAGGGAGCCAACCACGGACAACATGACCACCCTCAAGCTCGCCACCCGTAAACACCACCAACTGATCCGCGCCACCAAGAAAAATACATACAAGGACCGGCTGGACAACAACGCACACAACTGCAAGGAACTCTTCAACATCGTGAAAGAGCTCTCCAACCCCAACGCCGGAAACAATGACATCACCCCGTCGCAAGACCTCTGCAACTCCCTCGCGTCCTACTTCCACAACAAGATCACGGACATACACAACAGCTTCAGCAACCAACCAACGCAAGCCACAACCGCAACAACGCCACCCACCACCACCCTCCGCACCTGGACTCCGATCAGCACCGAAGACATCATCCACACAATGAACTCCATCCATTCCGGATCTCCGACTGACCCCTGCCCTCACCACGTCTTCAACAAGGCCGACGCTGTCATCGCACCCCACCTGCGGGACATCATCAACACCTCCTTCGACACCGCCACCTTCCCTGAGAGCTGGAAGCACGCCGAACTCAGCGCTCTTCTCAAGAAACCCACAGCAGACCCCACCGACCTCAAGAACTACCGTCCCATCTCGCTCCTCCCGTTCCCGGCCAAAGTCATCGAGAAGACCGTCAACAAACAGCTGGCCGCCTTCCTCGAGACGAATGGATCCCTCGACCCCTCACAGTCTGGCTTCCGAGCGAACCACAGCACCGAGACCGCCCTCATCGCGGCCACCGATGACATACGAACTCTGATGGACAACGGAGAAACAGCGGCCCTCATCCTCCTGGACCTCTCCGCGGCTTTCGACACTGTCTGCCACCGCACCCTAGTACAGCGCCTTGGCAACATCGGAATCCAGGACAAGGCACTGAAATGGATCACCTCCTTCCTCGACGGAAGAACACAGAGAGTCCGCCTACCACCGTACAAGTCAGAGGCCACCGAAGTCATCTGCGGCGTCCCTCAAGGATCCTCGTTGAGTCCCACCCTCTTCAACGTCTACATGAGCCCCCTCGCGGCCATCGCACGCCAACACAACCTCAACATCATCTCCTACGCCGACGACACCCAGCTGATCCTCTCCCTGACCAACGACCCCGCCACCGCCAGAGCCAACCTGCACGAAGGGATGAGAGAGGTAGCCGAATGGATGACGACCAGCCGCCTGAAACTGAACTCGGACAAGACGGAGGTCCTCATCCTGGGCTTCTCGCCCTCCGCCTGGGACGACTCCTGGTGGCCCCCCGCCCTGGGCACCGCACCCAAACCGACGGACCACGCACGTAACCTGGGCTTCATCCTGGACTCCTCCCTCTCCATGACCAGACAAGTAAACGCCGTCTCCTCGTCTTGCTTCAACATCCTGCGCATGCTACGTAAGATCTTCCGGTGGATCCCCACCGAGACGAGGAAGACGGTCACCCAGGCCCTCGTCACCAGCCGACTAGACTACGGCAACGCCCTTTACGCCGGAACCACCGCCAAGCTCCAGAAGAGACTCCAGCAGATCCAGAACGCCTCGGCCAGACTCATCCTCGACATCCCCCGACGCAGCCACATCTCCGGACACCTGAGAGATCTGCACTGGCTCCCGGTCAACAAGAGAATCACCTTCCGTCTCCTCACCCACGCGCACAAAGCCCTACACGACCAAGGCCCGAGCTACCTCAACAACCGGATCAACTTCTACACTCCCAAGCGCCTCCTCAGATCAACCAGCCACGCCCTCGCCGCCGTCCCCCGCATCCGAAGAGCGACTACAGGAGGAAGATCCTTCTCCTACCTGGCCGCCAAGTCCTGGAACTCACTCCCGACCGACCTGCGCCTGACCCAGGACCACCTCTCCTTCAGGAAGAAGCTCAAGACCTGGCTGTTCGAGCAGTGACGGCACCCCCCCCCCCCAACCCAGCGCCTTGAGACCCTACGGGTGAGTAGTGCGCTCTATAAATGACCTGATTGATTGATTGATATATGTATAATTTGTTAACAGACCTAGGTTAAGATTAGTTAGCAGTACTAATATGGAACATTAATGTTTGTACAGATTCGGCTCTCCCCTCGCTGATGCAAGTTCTCAATGACTCAAGTATAAGGAAGTAGCAGAGGACTACTGGATCTGGAGGCAGTCACTCTATGTCTTCCCATTTCCCTTTCTCCCTTGTGGGTGAGTTGTGCTGCCTGTAGCCTAAGTCCGCCCGGTCACCTGCAGGAGGGGGCGTTTGGATTCAGCGTCTGCTCCTGTGGAAGGAAATGTGTTCTTAGTTGGTGCACCCTGACAGTGGTGCCCCTTGGTCACATGGGTAGCTCAATGGTAGCATGTGCAGTATTTCTGTCAAGGGGGAAGCAAGTCGGGAGCGGGCTGGGAAGAGGGTCGGAGACAAAGGTGCTGCTCGATCCATGGTGTAGATGGTGCCCAGGTGTGGGGCTCTGACAGGGCTCAGTTATGTTGACAGTGGCAGGGCTAAGGGAAGAGTGAAAGCCTCAGGAGGGGAAGCATCACAGGAGTCCATATAGAGGAAAGGGGGTCAGTTCTGGAAGGACTGTGTCGCAGGATTCATGGAGGTAAGTCAGAAGAAGTGGCCAAGGAAGGCACCGCATGCACTGGAGATGGGGCACCTGCAGATAGGCCGGACCTCCTCAAAACATAAGGCTTTGCCCTCCGCTCTGCCCCACAGTTGTGCCCCTCCATGCCAAGCCTCCAGCCTGGGGGGCTGTTATAGTCACCAATTTAGGGTAATGGCGTGCGTAGCGGGGAGTAATGCAAGGCTAGCAAAGCATGCCCAGACCACTATGTACTTCCCGTGTTTGAATATGCCTAAGTGGCGGGCCTCACAGGTGCCTATGTCCGGGAGCTACGTCACCTTGCAGAGCGTCTCGTGGATCGCCTGCCAGTATATGGAGAGGGTAGGACAGGGAAAACAGAAGGAGATGATGGACAGAGTGACAACACTTTTCAGACACTCACCCCTAGTCACAGATCTGGGTTGAAACCATCATCATTCTTTAGCTCACTTCACCACCCCAGTTCAGACCAAGCTATATGCAAATCAGTCTCAACCCTGTGCCTCACGGGAACAGTCCAGCCCGAACTGCCAAGCTGGGTCTCCGCCACCTCTTTCTCATGTCCGGTGCCTCTCTGTGGGCCAAAACAGTTGCCTGCGGCTCAAACGACTCCAGGCAGGATTGCCTCCCCCATTGAGGTACTATGACAGGCGGTAAGGCCACTCTATGTGCCCCATCTTCATAACAGATCTTCTGTCTGTTATGAAGATGGGGAAATATATACTATAGACCAACATTCTTAATTTCTCTTTTTGTATCCATTTGCTTGCTATCCGGAAATCGAGGATGGATCTGAATTCCTGCATGTGCCCTTTCTTTTGCACCAGAAAATACTGAGAGGAGATCCAGTTTATTTTCTGAGACAAAGGAAATTGAGTCACTCCTTGCTACTGCTGTAGTTGTTGGGCTTTCTGGTCCAGCTGAAGTAATTGGTTTTGACAAGAAAAAATGTCTACCTCTTCTCAAGGGAGCTTGAGCATACTGTAAAGGCTGTCAGAGAAACCAGAAGCAAGGTTAAAAGCAGCCTCAAAATGTATGATGCATAAGACACATTGATCCCAAAACACTCACAACGCAAATTTTGGAAGTCATTGAATCCATGGAGGAGATAAACGGAACTTCTTGGAACAAAATTAGAATATGAGAGAGGGACAAAGATTCTTGTAGCTGTTTAACTGAATATGGCATATTATGGATCTATGAAACACAGACAATAGACTATATTGCACTTACAGGGCTGTGAAACCTTCTCAATACCTGCCTTGCAAGGGGCAAGCATAATTGCACTGTAAGCTTTTCACTGTTTATTTTTTAGGAAATAACATTCATTTGCCAAGTGCAGTACTTTTCCTTTAGCTTCCAATGCCCATGGGCACTTGCATGTTTATTATTCAAGTAGCCAGTCAGATCAGATCAGAACAAGCTTTATTTGATTTATGCATGTAAAATCACAAAAGCAAACACAGCAATTAAAAGCACAGCATCTTACATACATAAAAATCTTATTTGTAAACAAACAGCAAAAGCAATTAAAGTTAAAAAGAACACCATTGGATCAAAGCCTCACAAATGTAAGTTTATCACAGTATATCAAAAACACATGCCAGTGTAACATTTAAATCGAGATCGTACTTTTTAAAAAAGTGGCAATTGCATTAGTAAAACATTCATTGTCGAAAAATTGCAAAAATAAAACGCTTGTCTACACTGAGTCCACCCCCTATTTGGATAACTGGTTGAACCTGCCTCCTTCTTTGCATTTTATAAAATTTGCAGAAAAAAAACACGTGCATTGATGATTGCTGGGACTGACTATCACATGAACAATAGCATAGCTCGTTTGACCAATTGTTTATTCTGGGAAAACTTATCAAACTATAAAAATTCCCAAATCTAAAACGGGTCAGAACATATCTATCATACCCACTTAAATTATATTGTATATACGGCTGCATTGTGTAGGTTGCTAAAAATCAATTGATGCCGTAGTGCTGATGGTTTATTTGCTTATAGAATAAATCTATTTGCCTCCAGATGAGTCATACAAATTCTTTTAAACTCCGTCCTGGAGACAGAGTTTATGGATTTGGGGAATTATAGAAATCTGGATGACCAAGGTCATGCATGACATTTTTTATACATTTTAACCAGGAGATCTTGGTAGCTTGATCCAACTTCATGTTATGTTATGTTATGTTATGTTATCAATTGTTTTGTAGCGCGCTCTATTACTCACGAGTATCCTGGCGCGGAGCGTAAAGTGGAATGCGGTGAGCAGAAAGGGGGACCAATGAAAAAGAAAATTTTAGTCGATGACATTAAACAGATGAGTTTTTAACCCTTTATTAAAACATGAGATGGTCTGGGCAGCCCGCAGGTGGAAAGGGAGTGCATTCCAAGCTCTGGCAGCAATCACTGAGATAGAATGGCCACCCAGCCTGGAAAGCTTAAATCTGGGCATAGCCATCACGCACTGGTTAGCCGATCGAAGACAGCGATTAGGGGCATAAAGAGAAAAGCGTTTTCTCAGAAAGAGTGGCCCCAGCTGGTGAACCGCTCGAAAGGAAAGGACCAAAGCTTTAAAGGTAATACGCTGTGCCACCGGAAGCCAATGTAAGCTCCGCAAGTGGAGGCGAGTGCTGGATCACCTAGGCAGATTAAACAGGAGTCTAACAACCGCGTTCTGAATTACCTGGAGCCGTTTGATCAAATAGGCAGGCAGGCCACAGAACAGGGCATTGGCATAATCCAGCCTAGAGAGAATGAGGGCACGCGCCACAGTCTCTTTGGCCTCTCTTGCAGGAGAGGAAAGAATCTGCGCAGGGCTTTGAGAGTTACAAAGCAGGCCCCAGTAAGTCTTTTAATATGATTTTCAAATTTCAGGTCATGTCCGAACCAAACCCCCAAGTTCTTAGCTGGACCTCCCATAGATTTAGGGCAGGGAATGTCAGGAGGCCACAAGAGATTTTTAAAGTTGTCAGGGAAGGAGCCATAGAAGAGGACCTCAGACTTAGCTTCATTGCACTTTAATTGAGCAAGTGCTAACCACCGAAAAACAGAAGAAAGGCAATGCTGAATAACCGATGAGTCCAAATTGTCCCTCGACCAGGTGAACAAGAGTTGGGTGTCATCGGCGTAGGGCATAATTTTTGCCCCCAAATGTTCTGCCAGATAGATCAGTGGAGTCAAATAAACATTAAAAAGAAGGGGACTGAGAGTAGACCCTTGGGGGACTCCAGTTGTGAGTTCTCTAGGGCAAGCGGCGTACGGTGGCAACCACACTTCTTGTGTCCTGTCTTCAAGAAATGACGACAGCCAATCCAAAGTAGTTCCGGTAATGCCGATAGCAGACAGCCTGGCAAGGAGAAGCCCGTGGGGCACCGTATCGAAGGCGGCAGAGAGGTCCAATAAAATCAGGACCGCTCTGCCGCCTCCATCAAGGCACACTCGGATCGCTTCAGAGATCTCCACCAGGGCAGTCTCTGTACTATAGGCTGCCCGAAACCCTGATTGAGCAGGGTGCAGGGCGTGAGATGACTCAACAAAGTAGTCCAGTTGGCGAAAAACCACTTTTTCCGCAAACTTTAGCCAAAGCCGGAAGCAGAGATATGGGCCGGTAACTTGGGGGGGCAGCCGGATCCAACCCGGCCTTTTTTAGAAGTGGCAATAACTTGGCCTGCTTCCAGTTGGTCGGGAATGTCGCAGTGGAGAGGGAGAGGTTCACAATCTGGGTAACCTCATTGCACACAGTATCAGCCACCCCACCGAGCACCCTGGATGGGCAGGGGTCAGTGGGGGACCCTGACTTCAGGGACTTAAGGATAGTCAGAATGTTTGATTCAACAGAGGGAGAAAAAGCCGTAAGCTGATTGGCAGGCCTAGGCTCAGGAAGAAGGGGAAGCAATGGTGGGGCAATGTGGGAATCGCAGACAGCTGCCAAGTCCTCCTGTATTTTGGCAATTTTCTCTATAAAAAAAGAGGATAACTCCTCACACCATTGTTTAGAAGCAGGCAGCAGAGGTTGCGCAGCACTATCTATGCTATATTTTATTATATCGCGGTTAAGACCAGTTCCGGTCGAAGTCTAGATCCTATGCCATAAGAGAGCGGGCTGAGCTTTAATGATGTCAGAGATATATGGAACACTGTAGTAACCACGCAGACAGTGGTTGCTGAATAAAGTACATTTATTCAAGAGTACATCTTCACAAGTGTACAGCGACCTCCAGCTTCTTCAACTGACTGTCTTTCACAGAACCACTCAGTGACATCATTGTATTACATCACTGAGTTCTACAATGGAAGAATGAAAACTCTGCACATCTCCCCCCCTTGCAAGGAATTTCGGCACAAAATTGATAAACTATAAATGCTAAAGATAATAATAAATAGGAAAAATGTTAACATACAATTAAGATAAATATCATCAAGCAATGGAAATAAAAGAAAACCACATATTATCATAAACAATACAAAAAGAATAATTCAGTTGAATTTGGAACATTAATTTTGCACAGGCTAATCATGCTTCACTTTTTCCCATCATCTAGACTAACCACGGAGTTCATTACCTTTCATACTCTTTGTGGTTTAGAAAATTTGCTCTCACCCTTTTTCACAAATCCCATTTTCCTAGTGACCACCCAATCACCATAAACAATTCTAACATCCTTCACCCCTTTTCTTCTATCATAATCATCCTTATTTCGTTCTTGAGATTCTTTAAGTCTTGCTGAAATTCGTTCCCAGCCCACCAAAACTTGGTCTTTCTTTTGCAACCACACAGGAGACTCTTTGGTTGCCGGTTCTTTCCCTTTCAAAGCCACAAAAGGTGACACACCTGTAACAGAGTGGGGAGTCACCCTATGAGCCCACATCATCTTAACAAATTCCTCCTTCCACCTTAATACATTAGCCAGAGACAATTTGATGTTGTCCATAATGATGCGATTAACCCTCTCAACTAATTCATTTGCCTGTGGTCTAAATAGTGCCACTCTCTCATGCTTAATACCTAATCCCGTAAGAAATGTTGTTATGATAGTTGAAACTAGCTGAACTCCATTGTCTGTAACTAAACTCTTTGGTATCCCTTCTTCCAAATACACATTTCTCAAGAATTCAACCACAATCTCAGACGTAATATGTTCCACGGACCTAACTACTAACCATTTACTGTGGTAATCTACTAAAACAATAAAAAAATCTATTCCTTACACCTAATCTATCAATTGGTCCCAGAAAATCCATCGCCAACTTCTCCCAAGGTTGATCGAGAACCCACACACACCCCAGCGGAGGTTGACGGATCACTCAACAGTTGTCACTGTTACTACATGCTTGACAATCTTTCACCATCTCTTCCACCTCTCTATCCATTTCGGGCCACCAACATTTTGCCTCACTCTCCTTTTGCACATGCTTCTCCCTAAATGTCCTTCATGTACGAGTTTGACTAACTTTCCTCTCAACATTCTAGGTGGAACAACACGGTTACATATCAAGAACTTATTCACTTGAATACTCAACTGATCTTTCACTTTTATATTTATTTTTAACTCCTCATTAAAGGTGATCACATTTTTCCACCCATCACGTATAGCTTCTTTAAGCTCTATATACTTTCCATCAGTATCCAAGGCTTCACTCCATTCTTCTTGTTTTAAAGCCAAATCTACATCACTAACAATGGATGAGGAGTCCACCTCAAACACCAAAGAAGTATCCTCTTCCTCTGCTTCAACTGGCATGCTCGACAAGCAGTCAGCTATAACATTCCTATTACCTCTGACCAAATCAATTGAGAAATTGTAATCCATTACTGACAACAGCCATCGAGAAATTCGTGGAGTCACATTCCCTTCAAGACCCTTCCCACCTTTAAAAATATGCACCAAAGGCTTGTGATCTGTCCTGAGAACGAAAGGCAATCCCCATAAATAAAACCTAAAGTGATTTATCGCCCAACAACAACCCAAAGCCTCTTTCTCAATAGCAGAGTAAGATCTCTCCGCTCCTTGTAAACGATGCGATGTAAATCCAATCACACTTTCTCTGTCTGCCGTCCTTTGAGTCAACACAGCACCCAACCCAACATTACTTGCATCAGTTGTTAATATAGTTTTCTTTCCCACATCGAAATGGGCCAAAGTGGGTGCACTAACTAGTGACTATTTGATATTCTTAAATGCTGCCTCACATGCTGAATTCCATTCAAATAATACACCTTTTTTCAACAATGCTCTCATAGGCTCCACAGTGTCAGAAAAATTAGACACAAATTTTGAACAATACTCAGCAAGACCAAGAAATGATTTTACCAATACTTTATCAGTCGGTTCAGGGGCATCCACAATTGCTCCTACAATACTTTTCTTCGGTCTAATCCCATTGGCAGATATTTCATGACCCAGATAATTTACCTGTTCTTTTCTCAGCTGACATTTCTCTCTTTTTATGGTTAATCCATGTTCAACAATTCTTTTCAAGACTTCACCCAACAATTCATCATGATCTTTAAAAGATCTACCAACCACCATTATATCATCCTGGAAGCATAAAACTGCACACATTCCCTGAAAGATGTTCTGCATAATCCTTTGAAACACTGCGGAGGCTGAAGCTAATCCAAACAGAATACAACGGTAACGGAAAGCCCACAGCGGTGTAACAAAAAAGTCAGGAGTCGTGATTCCAGATGCAGACTCACTTGGTGACAAGCAGCAGACATGTCTAAAACACAAAAAAATTCCCACCACCCATCACACTCAACATCTCTGCTATATTTGGTAGTTGTTGGCGGTCCACCCATATGTTTTCATTTACGTCCCTCAAATCTATACAGAGACGAATCTTATTTCCTTCCTTGGGTGCGATGACAATTGGGGCAAGCAATTCTGACGATTCAATAGGCTCAATAATTTTACATTCTAGCAATTTGTCCAGCTCTGTTTGTAACGGTTCTCTCATTAATAAAGAAATAGGCCTAACTTTATGTACTACTGGATAAGCATTATTTTTTAGGATAATGCGATGAGTATATTTCTTCCGCATACCCAACTTATCGGTGAAGACTTGAGATAATGACATCAATAATTTTTTACCCCAGTCAGAATCATCCTCTAAAACAGGTAAATCACATTCTTGTGCAGACTCTACAACCATCACAGGTTCTTGAGCATTAGGGTCAAGGATGATGTTGAGGTCTTTTTGATGGCGCGATCCTAAAAGGATAGAACCATCATCAGTCACATACACTCTTCCATGGACACTATTATTTTTAAAAAAATATACCCATCCATTCCATCCCCACAATGTTAATCCTTTTTCCGCCGTATATCACTGCTTTTATATCAGGAAGTCTTTTAAGTTTGTCTTCAATTCTTTCTGATAAACATCTTTAGACATCAGTGTCAACAAACTACCTGAATCCACCAATACCTTGATTTCAGTATTACCAAAAGTGATTCCACAATGGGGTTTCTCAAGCTTCTCCATACTTTCCATTCATATATCTGTGTTCTCATTAATAATTTTCTCATGTTTAGACACTCCACACTCATCTACAGATAGCATCAGTTCCTCCCTTATCTCTCCTAGGTTTTCTACAGTCCTACTTTGTACTTTAAATCTACACATCTTAGCTAAATGACCTTTCCTCCCACATGACCTGTATGTCACATTTCTAGCTCCACACGCCAAACTAGAGGCAATGTGCACAGGACAACCACATCTATAACATGTAATTTTTCTTTTTCGCTAACATATACGTGCTAAATGTTTTCCACCTATTCCAAGGAATACTTGGTTCTCCAGGAAGTGGTAAAAATGAAGGTGGAGCAGCCATACTTTGATCCGACATACCTGCAATTCAAACTTAAACAACAAACTACCACAATTAACAAAAAAAAATTATAATAATAGACTAAAATATTAATCTAAAAAAATATATTTAAAATAACTATCTAAAATAACTATCTAAAATAACTATTTAAAATAACTATCTAAAATAATTATCTCTTCCTATTTCCTCTGTAGTAGTTGCACTTTCCAAGTGTAAGTCTTTTTTCTATTTTCACAGGTACAGGAAACCACACCAGGCAATCTTCAGTGAGCTGATTGGCTTCAACAAATAGTCATAAGAAGACTGGTAAGTGTTGTTTTAATTTGTCTTCCTAGTTTCACAATTTCTTTAAAAGTAGCTTCATTGAGAACTCCAAACCATTAATGTCCAAACTAGTGATTTCATCACTGAGTTCTACAATGGAAGAATGAAAACTCTACAAACACCTAGGGGCATATTAGCAAGGACACTATCGCCGCTTTAGCTGGACTTTTTCCTGCTAAAGCGGCGATAATTTTATCGCCCTATTAGCAAGCTGTCGCTAACTACTGTTAGCGACAGTTTTCCGGCGAAAGCGACCATCTAAACTATCGCTATGCACGGAAGTGATAAATATCGCTAATGATATGCGAAGTATGCGTACCCTCGCTAAATCTCACAAAAAAAGTCACTAACACACTATCGCACTATTACCAATGATCGCCTGGACCTGCTTAGCGATAAAAAAAGTCGCGCTAAGGCCCCTTAGCTGGAGATAAATAAGAACTGCTAAAACCAGTTCTAAAATGGAGAAACTGGAGATAAAAGGAGACTATAAAGGGAGACCAGCCCAGCCCAGACACAAAGCTGAGGACTTGCCGATGCCATGGAGGCACTAATCATTCAGCTCGGAGTCCCACAAAGACAATAACCACCACTGCCGCCGCCACCACTTCCTGGACCACCACCAAGGCTGCGCCGAAGATGACAGTAGCCCCGGCGCAGACATCTCATCCTTGGTGACCTGACACCAAAGGATGTCATAACCCACTACAGGCTCAAACGGACATCCATTGACTACATCCTGAACCAGATAGCCCACAGGCTGACACCACCAACACAGCGGATAACTAATATCCCCCCGGCAAACAAAGCTGCTGGCTGTGCTGCATTTCTTGGCCTCAGGGACTTTACAACCTACAACCTACAACATCCAGACTTGGAGGAGTCTCATAGGCATCCTTTTCAATATTCATCACAACAGTGTTGGATGGCATAATCAGCCTGATACCCCAGCAACTCTACTTCCCCAACACCATGCGGGAACAGCTCCTGGTCAAGCAAGGATTCCATGCCATAGCAGGATTCCCACAAGTTCTGGGCGCAATAGACTGTGTGAAAATTCCTCCCGCTTTTTCGTTTAACATGGTTACCCTGATATTTTGTTTAAAATTGTTACCCTGATACTGTAGAAGTAAGGGGACTGATTGCATGGCAGAACACGGGCCGCGAACAAAACCAGATCTAAAAAAGCGGTGTAATAAGAAAGTTCAAAATTGAACCCTGCCGATTGTCTATGAGAGGGTAGGTATTAATAGGGAAATATTTATCCTTTTAAGATAATCGACAGTGTATGGAATGAGATAGTTGTACACATCTAGATATATACTGAAGAGAATACAACTGTCATTAACCATTCAAAGATGGCGGCCGTTTTAGAACTTGAAAAAGGCCGACCTGCATACTCTACCGGTATACACTGGATATATTGAGGACTAACTCAATGATGCAGAAAGAGTTAAATATGCAAAGAAAGAGTTTCTTATAAAAAGAAAAAAGTCGCCCGTATTTTAAACACGTAAAATAGGGATTACTTGAGTAATCGACAACGGGTGCTCTTATACCCTGTTAATGAATTAACAACTTAACATTAATAATAATAATTAGAATGCCGACAGATACGCACATAATAACAGTGCGATATAGGAGGATTTAAATATAAAAAGTGATCGAGCGGTATTCCAATTGAAAATTAAACACACTACAAGATGGCAGCCGTGCTAGGGATCACAAACACCCGGCATACAGTGGGCGGCCCATACAAAGCGACCAGATGAAAGTAATTATCCAATTAGGGAGTATATATAAACTGGCATACTGAGAGAAGAAATCACTCTCAGAAGACACGTGAAGCAGGAAGACGCCGTGCAGTTCAGCTACTTTAAACAAGTACGTTTGGGGGAGTTAGATTAATTGGAGAAAGGGTGATGTTAGGCATAGGACACTGCACTAACAGCATTTCAGACATTGTTTTATGTCTTTCCGCAGTTGGCAGGTAATCCATAAAAACTGCAATATAGTGGCCCTTGTTTCCATATTTAAAAGAAATAAGAAGGTGGAATTCAAGTTTAAAAGCAGATTCTTGCACTAACCGAAGGTAAGATCACCTAGACAGAGTAAATTGACTCATAAAAAAGGGGGGAAAAAAACTTAAAATTAAAATGTATAGTATCTTAAACTACAAATTATTTTGTAGATTTAACTGTGTGAGAAGAGCAGTGAACAGTAAGCTCCCAGAGGCGTCTTCCTATCATCACAAGATATCAAGAGATAGGACCGGTAAGGCCCCAAGTTAAAAGATGTGGCAAGAAAGAACTGACATTGAGTGGAGGGAAACCATATAAATAAAAATTCTTAAATTAAACATAGATTTTTATGTCTCAACAGGATTGAAGTTGGTCCCTCTTTTATAATCAACCTGGATGTGTATTAAACATAGCTACTTTAAAGGTAATAACAGTAGCACACCACAGATAAATGACTGAGGAAATATGTCAACGACCTAGGGTATTAAAAACAAGACCCACGTGTGTTTTTCTCCTAGAATAAACAAGATGACACATCATCAATACTGTTTGATAGCATAATAGCTGAAGACAACCCACTCCAAAAAGTGACAAGGGAGTGCCAGGAAGGAAATATATACCTGGGTAAGAATATATAGTTTTCTAGGGTTGGTACTTTGATGATTAAGATAGGACAAAGATTAGAGTACCCTCAACTAAAGTTGTTAACAACTATGTCCCATGAAGTAATTTGAGGACACGTTATCTTGGCATTAATGGTATATATATGCCAGGTAGTCTTGGTTTTCATGGAGACTAAGAAATGGGGAATCTTAGTAAAACGTGAGACTCAAAGACGAGATACAGATCACATTGAGGCGGGGTTACCAAATAGTAGGGCATTAGAGGTAGAATGTAAATGAATCAATGTGCAATTGTCAGATCTAATATTGGACCTAATTGGAATATATTGTGACATGTTTTTTGTAGATACCATGTTAATGAACAAGTCCTGAAGAAGGTGCAAGATTGTGTGAGGCACCGAAACGCCGCGTCGACAGTTTGTTCTTTATGTTTAATAAACAAGTTGTACAGTGATGGAATGAGATAGTTAGCTCTGTATGTTTGAGAAATATGATGTATATTGAGATTTATGCAACAACGCCTAGTAGCGTTTTTTAAATAGAGTTGAAAAACATTTTAGAGTAATGTGCATAGAATTGTCTGCAGAATACATATGATATAATGTATTAGTGTTTTTAACATAACATTTTTTTTTTTAATAAATGAATGACATTTTTAACTCTGTGTTTGCAATTTTTGTTCATGTCAATACTGATCTGCAATTGATTAAGTTGTAAATTTGGTATCCCACGCCTAGACTGATTTTCCGACTTGTGCAATCTCTGCCTATGGCAGGATAGCATTATAAGTCTTGTTGTCAAAATCAGGAGAAGGAGTTTTTGTTTATGATTACAAACTAGTGATTTCATCACTGAGTTCTACAATGGAAGAATGAAAACTCTACAAACACCTAGGGGCATATTAGCAGGGGCACTATCGCCGCTTTAGCTGGACTTTTTCCTGCTAAAGCGCCGATAATTTTATCGCCCTATTAGCAAGCTGTCGCTAACTACTGTTAGCGACAGTTTTCCGGCGAAAGCGACCATTTATTTATTTATTTATTTTAGCAATTTGTAAAGCGCGGCGTATACCCGTAGGTGTCTTGGCGCTGTAACTCATCTTATTGTCTCTGTCAGAACATGTCAAGTTTTGAATTTGAATTTGAATTTTGAGTTATTTTTAAAGCGCACGTTCACTAGCAGTTTCATGGCGCTATAGGATTTCAACCTGAGGGAGGGAGGGGGGAGAATTATGGGCTGAACGCTTGCTGGAACAGCAGAGTCTTAAGGTTTTTCCGGAATTCAGTATAGGATGACAGGGATCTTAGGGAAAAGGGAAGAGAGTTCCAAAAAGTGGGGGCCTGCACCGAGAATTTCTGGCCGCCTGAGCGGCTCTTCTTAAACCGAGGGGTGACTAGCAGAGATTCGGAGGAAGAACGCAACTCTCTTACGGGAATGTAGTTGGTTATAGCCGCATTGATGAAAGTAGGGGCCGTGCCGGCTCGAGCCTGAAAGGTAAGACATCCAAGCTTAAAGAGGGCTCTTTGCTTAATTGGGAGCCAGTGGAGGGCGAAAAGAAGAGGGGAGGCGTGGTGAAATTTTGAAAGGCCATATACCAGGCGAGCTGCCTGGTTCTGCACCAATTGGAGGCGTTGGAGTGCATAGGCCGGGGCTCCATTATAAATGATGTTGCCATAATCGAGTTTTGATAGAATCATGGCCATAACAATCATTTTTAGTGCAGAGGGAGAAAAAAAACGGGATACTTTCCTAATAGTACGTAAGGCAAAGAAGGAAGAGGAAACAACAGAACTAATGTGGGTGTGAAGTGTCAACTGATTATTGAGCATAATGCCCAGAGTTTTGACAGAATGAGAGGGGGTGGGAGAGGGACCAAAAGAGGCAGGCCAAAAGGATGGTGACCAAGGATTGCCACTCCCCCCAGTCAAGATCAGTTCTGTCTTATCCGGGTTGAGCTTTAGATGGTTAGCGTTCATCCAACCTCGGATAAACAGAAGGACCGACTGGAAGTTAGTGGCAGCAAATGAAGCAGAGGAGAAATTAAATATAAGCTGGAGGTCATCAGCGTAATTATAGACTGTGACCTCCATTTGTTGAAGTGCAAAAATGAGGGGGAAAATATAAAGATTAAACAAAAGAGGGGAAAGGGAGGAGCCCTGGGGGACACCACAATTCACCTTGCTGGGTGAAGCTGAGAATTCGGACAGATGAACCGCCTGGGTTCGTCCCTTCAGGAAAGAGCCCACCCAGGAGAGGGCCTGGTCCCCTATACCCGCCGCCTTGACACGGGACAGGAGGATGGAGTGATCTACCGTGTCAAAGGCGGCGGAGAGGTCCAGAAGGACCAAGGCTTGGGGAATGTTGATGTCTAGGCCCTCCCTGAGATGGTCCATAACTGAGATGACCACCTTCTCAGTAGAGTGCCGGGGGCGAAAGCCCGCCTGGCAAGGTGCAAGATAGTTGCTACTTTCGATGAAGGAGCTAAGCACCTGGGAAACATGGGATTCTGCTATTTTTCCCAAATAAGGGAGAAGGGATATGGGACGGTAATTTGCAGGGGAAGAGGGGTCCACTCCGGGTTTTTTTAATATTGGGAGGATTATGGCAGTCTTGAGGGGGGCCGGAACCTGTCCGGACATAAAGCAGCTATTCAAGAAGGCCAGGACTGGTGAAAGGCAAGCCGCAAAAAGCTGGCTGAGGATACGTGCCGGGGCAATGTCGGTCGGAG
Organism: Lissotriton helveticus; assembly: GCF_964261635.1. Lineage (NCBI taxonomy): Eukaryota > Metazoa > Chordata > Amphibia > Caudata > Salamandridae > Lissotriton > Lissotriton helveticus. The sequence goes on along the minus strand of NC_136068.1, from coordinate 1,028,814,823 downwards.
AGCCCGACTTAACTCGATTGAGTAGGGGGAGCAGCGATTCTCTGGCAAGTGGAGGAATAGAGGTCAAGGAGTAGTGGTTTTCAGGGGGTTGAGGGGGAAAAAAAGTGGGGGAAGGGAGAGGGATGTTCGCTTTGATCAGAGCAATTTTATCAATGAAGAAATCATTGAGTGATTCGCATAAGGCCTGGGAAGGGGGAATTCTAGGTGAGGCTCTATCCGATGAAGCTAATTCATGTACCGTAGAAAAGATCTCACGCGATTTGCATTCCGCCGCTAGAATGCGCCCGGAGAAATACTCGGTCTTAGCTCTGAGTATAGACATTTTGTAATCATTAAGTACAGATAAAAAGTGTTGCCGGCCAATGGGTGAATAAGCCCGGCGCCAGGCTCGTTCAGCCTGTCTAAGCTCCAGTTTTTTTGCTTTGAGATCGGGGCTGAACCACTTATTGGCCTTATGTGAGCGATTAATAATTATTCGCTTTAAAGGAGCTACAGGGTCACAGGTGGCGGTGAGCCAACGATCAAGTGTGACTATCCCGGAATGGGGATCTGAGCCCACAGTGCCAGGACAAGTGGCTGCTAGCGAACTACAGAGGGAGGTGATGTCTACTTTATTCCAGTTCCTAGCCCAAACGTTTTGGGGAATGGGAGGGGGTGTGCTTGGATTCAGGTCCATGGTGAAGGTAAGTAAGGAATGATCTGACCAGGAACAGGGCGAAACAGTGGGAAGAGAAGTAGGTATGTTAAGTGTCCAGATCTGGTCCAAGATATGTTTTAAAGAGGTATGCTGAGAAAGAAAATCATTGGTCAAACAACCAGGTCTTCACGAGTTTTCTGAATTGCCACAGTGATGATGTCGACCTTATCACCATCGGCAGAGTGTTCCAGAGTTTGGCCGCGGTGTTGGTGAAACATCTATCTCCCCAGGTGACTGTCCTCGTCCGAGACACTGTAAGTTGGTACAGATGTTCGGATCTAAGGGATCTCGTAGGATGATATAAGGTGAGCCTCTGTCTGAGAAACACCGGTCCAAGACCTTGTAATGCCTTGTAAGTAAGGCATAAGGTTTTGAATTTGATCCGGTTTTTCACTGTGAGCCAGTGGTAACTCCTTATTACATGCTTGACGGATTTGAATTTTGGGGTGCCTGACAGCAGTCTGGCTGCTGCGTTCTGAATATGTTGTAGTTTGGACACCACCTTAGATTGAGCATTCACAAATAGACCGTTGCAGTAATCCAGTGATGATAATATCAAGGCACTGACCACCGTTTTCTTCGCACTCTCTGGGAGAAATGGTATGATTTTTCTAAGGAGTCTGAGTTTATGAAATGCCACCGATGTTACCTGATTAGCATGATTGGTGAAGTTCAACTTTTCGTCAAAGATTATCCCTAGGTTTCTAACTTTATGAGCCGGGATTGGTATGGTTCCTAATGACGAAGGCCACCAAACAGAAGACCATATCGGAGATAATTTTCCAAAGATAATTACCTCGGTCTTCTCAGAGTTTAAACGTAGGCAGTTATCTGCCATCCACTCCTTAATTGCCAGCATGCCTTTCTGGAATCGAGCTGCCACCTCTTCCCCATCGTTCTTAATGGCCAATACCAGCTGGGTGTCATCGGCATATGTGGTGAGGCTCATCTGGTAGCTTTTGATAACCCTAGCTAAGTCCGACACATATATATTGAAAAGTGTCGGACTTAGAGATGAGCCTTGGGGGACACCACATGGAAGAGCAAGATCCCTGGATTTAAAGGGCCCTAATGTTACTGCCTGTGATCTACCTGACAGAAATGAGGCAAGCAAGGCCTTAGCCCTGGCATGAACTCCTAGTTCTTCGACACGGCCAATCAAAATAGAATGATTGACCGTGTCGAAAGCCGCAGATAGATCAAGCAGGACCAGCAACGGTGTCCCTCCCTGATCCCTAATGGTCCTGATGTCGTCTGCGGCCTTGATGAGTGCAGTCTCAGTCCCATGCATTTTACGAAACCCAAACTGTGAATCGTCAAGTAAGGTGTTTTGTTCTATGAATAGGGACAGCTGCTTGTTCATCGCTTTCTCCGCTACTTTAGCTAGGAACGGCAGACCCGCGATAGGTCTATAATTTTTTAGCGTGGTTTTATCAAGCCCAGCTTTTTTAAGAAGTGGCTTCAATAAGGTGTTTTTTAATCTTTCCAGGAAAACTCCTGAAATAAACATCTTATTACAGACCTGTGTTGTCACTCCACTAATAAGATCGACTATTGGGGGAAAAATTTTGGGTGGACATGGATCTAGGGCTGAACCTGTTTTTATCATCCTGATGATATCAACTGTCTCCTCATCTTGTATCTCTTTAAATTGGGAGAATGAACATGTATAGGTTTTGGCTGCAGCTAAACATTTCGATTTTGTTATTGAAAACTCTGCATAAATATCGTGTACCTTGGAAAAGAAAAAGCTGGCCAGGGCATCACAGAATTCCTGCGAGAGAGGAGGAGCTAGGTCCTCCGATTTCCCAGCTAATGTTTTAACCACCTGATATAGTTGCCTAGATGAATTTTTAGAGTTCTCAATTTGTTCCTCAAAATATTTCTTTTTCCCTTCATGAATCATTCTCTTATAGGCAGCTAGTGTTTCTTTATATTTAAGTTTGGCATCGCTATCATAGGTCTTTCGCCACCTTCTTTCTTGGTTTCTGCAACACTGCTTTTGTTTTCTCAAGTCTTCAGTGAACCATGGGGCTGAAGGCACCGTTCTGTTTTTTGAGATGATTTTAACAGGAACATGGAATTCCACCGCATTATCCAACCAAGTGCAGTACTGATCCACTGCAATATTAGGATCTTCCGATATGACAGGACAGGTTTTCATCAAGGTGTTTCTAAAAACCTCGTAATCAATATCCTTCCAGACTTTAAATGATTCCTGTATTAAAGGTTTTTTTGGACTAAAAGTCTTGATAATAGGAATATGAAATATAATTGCATAGTGGTCAGACCACGTAAGGGGTAGTACATCTTGAATTACTAGCTCCTTAATATTAGAAAATAGACCATCCAGGATATGCCCGGCCTCATGGGTGGGCCCAGTAATAAACTGATTTAAGCCCAGCGATTCACAGTCAGCCAATAGTGCTGCTGTTTCCGGGTCCTCCGTTTTATCTAAATGAAAATTTAGGTCTCCCAAGGCTATAAAGGTGTCATTAATGACCAATGGTTCCAGGAGAGCCATGAATGAGGACAGGAAATCTGATCGTGTACCTGGCGGTCTGTAAATGAGGACTCCTTTAAGATTATATTTGTGAGACAACTGGATAGTATAATGTAAAGCCTCACATGTCAAGGATGATATAGGAAGCATTCTGACCGGAAAACTGTCCCGAGAGATAATTGCCAGACCTCCTCCTTTTTTCCCTTGTCTATCTAACCGATGTACCGTATAATTCTGTGGTACTGCCACCAATAGATCCGGACTTGATGCTTTATCCATCCAAGTCTCTGTAATAAAAAGGATATCTATTTTCATATCCAGAATTAAATCTGCTATCTCCTGCCTGTGACTGGCCAGAGATCGGGCATTAATAAGTGATATAATAACTTTTTCAGATTTAACTTTATGTGTGTTTAATGTCCTTACTTTAGGTGTAATTAGTGGGATGGACAACTTACAATTGGGACAAATATTCGTTCTATCGCCGATAGAATCTAGATTGTGTTGTAAACAGGCCTTGTCAAGTACTGGCTTTAACTGCATAATCTCGCTTGGAGCGTATACAATCCTCCGTGTGATGCCTGACCCAGGGGGTATGGCGCTGGGCGCGGATCCGGCGCGGACGGGCGCAGACGGGCTTGCCTTTGGCGCGCCTTTGGCGCGCCGCCGGCGCGCCCGCTGCGCCCGCCCGCTGCGCGGACGGAATGGCCATCCCCTTTTATCCAGTGCTAATGAGGGTGGGCGGCGGCCAGCTACTGGTACGCTACCCTTCTTACCCCCAATATGGCGCCCACTCCACCTGTTCTCCCGGCGTCAGCAAGTATTCTGCAGCGCTAAGAGCAGCGTGTAATGCGGCGTTTGTACCAGGCAAGTTCTTTTAAAATAAGCACCTAAGTTTTAAATAAAACACAAATCCAAAAATAATGCACACGTTTAAAACTGACAGCGAACCCCCGGCTACTTTGCCTCAGGGGAGAGACCTTCAATTAGTCAGCGCGTCCGTGCTACATTAAGGCTTTTATAGGCACAGAGGGCGGGCGGCGGCCAGCTACTGGTACGCTACCCTTCTTACCCCCAATATGGCGCCCACTCCACCTGTTCTCCCGGCGTCAGCAAGTATTCTGCAGCGCTAAGAGCAGCGTGTAATGCGGCGTTTGTACCAGGCAAGTTCTTTTCAAATAAGCACCTAAGTTTTAAATAAAACACAAATCCAAAAATAATGCACACGTTTAAAACTGACAGCGAACCCCCGGTTACTTTGCCTCAGGGGAGAGACCTTCAATTAGTCAGCGCGTCCGTGCTACATTAAGGCTTTTATAGGCACAGAGGGCGGGCAGCGGCCAGCTACTGGTACGCTACCCTTCTTACCCCCAATATGGCGCCCACTCCACCTGTTCTCCCGGCGTCAGCAAGTATTCTGCAGTGCTAAGAGCAGCGTGTAATGCGGCGTTTGTACCAGGCAAGTTCTTTTAAAATAAGCACCTAAGTTTTAAATAAAACACAAATCCAAAAATAATGCACACGTTTAAAACTGACAGCGAACCCCCGGCTACTTTGCCTCAGGGGAGAGACCTTCAATTAGTCAGCGCGTCCGTGCTACATTAAGGCTTTTATAGGCACAGAGGGCGGGCGGCGGCCAGCTACTGGTACGCTACCCTTCTTACCCCCAATATGGCACCCACTCCACCTGTTCTCCTGGCGTCAGCAAGTATTTTGCAGCGCTAAGAGCAGCGTGTAATGCGGCGTTTGTACCAGGCAAGTTCTTTTAAAATAAGCACCTAAGTTTTAAATAAAACACAAATCCAAAAATAATGCACACGTTTAAAACTGACAGCGAACCCCCGGCTACTTTGCCTCAGGGGAGAGACCTTCAATTAGTTTAAACTATCGCTATGCATGGAAGTGATAAATATCGCCAATGATATGCGAAGTAGGCGTACCCTCGCTAAATCTCACAAAAAAAGTCACTAACACACTATCGCACTACTACCAATGATCGCCTGGACCTGCTTAGCGATAAAAAAAGTTGCGCTAAGGCCCCTTAGCTGGAGATAAATAAGAACTGCTAAAACCAGTTCTAAATGGAGAAACTGAAGATAAAAGGAGACTATAAAGGGAGACCAGCCCAGCCCAGACACAAAGCTGAGGACTTGCCGATGCCATGGAGGCACTAATCATTCAGCTCGGAGTCCCACAAAGACAATAACCACCACTGCCGCCGCCACCACTTCCTGGACCACCACCAAGGCTGCGCCGAAGATGACAGTAGCCCCGGCGCAGGCATCTCATCCTTGGTGACCTGACACCATAGGATGTCATAGCCCACTACAGGCTCAAACGGACATTCATTGACTACATCCTGAACCAGATAGCCCACAGGCTGACACCACCAACACAGCGGATAACTAATATCCCCCCGGCAAACAAAGCTGCAGGCTGTGCTGCATTTCTTGGCCTCAGGGACTTTTTTTTTTTACTTTATTTTGGCAATTTCAGGTACATTACAGTATAAAAAAGGCATTTATACGTACACAGGTACAATCCACAGAGCATGTATATATCAGCTGATCCATATCCTAGAACGTTTGGAAAGAAAAATAACCATCTGAAGAACAGCAATTAGTCCAGCAGTATATGCAATAGTCGCTCATAATATAGTCCAGATTTACATATTAAGAACTAAATGCTCCCAATGGGGACTTAACAGCAGTGAACAGATCTGATGGGTGCTGCCTGTCAGAATCCCCCCAGGTCACACACCCCAGTATAACAGTGAGAATAGCATCCTCCTCCGCGGTATGCAGTTGTATTTGCCTAGGAAAAGGGCATTGCAGGTTCATTAGCAATCAAGAAGACTCACAAGGTCAAATCCTACCCACACCTCAGCTCGCCAGTGTAAAGTCTCAAGGCGTTGTCGCAACCAATGCGTCATTATGCACCTGAGCTAAGTAGCACTGCAGTGGGGCCCATATGTCCCTGGGTCGCGAGGCAGGTGGTAGCAGTTCAGAATATACATGAAGTTGTTCCTGGCAATATGTAAGATCGTGAAGCCAATTCTTGAACTTAGGTGCTCTGCCTCTACCCCATCGACACGCCACTCTGCGTTTAGCCATTAAGAGGGCCAGGGCAATGAATTTGCGGTACGCGGCTTGCAGGGGCTCCACATATCCCAACAAAGCTAAGACAGGGGAGGGGGCCAGTTCAACATGAATCATTTTAGATAAGGCTGCGAATACTTGACCCCAGTACCGCTGCACCTCCCCACATTCCCACGCTAAATGCAGAAAATCAGCCCCTGGGGCATTGCATCTGTCACAGGTGTCAGTAGTACGAAGTTGGAATCTATGCATTCTAACCGGGGTGTAGTATAGTCGGTGAATGTATTTATAATGGAGAATCCTAAACCTGCTGCTGGCAGAAATGCGCTCCGTTTGCAGGAGACAGAATCCCCATTGTTCGTCTGTTAGCGGAGTGTCCAGTTCTTGATCCCATCTCAGCCTAGCAGCCAAAGTCGGGTAGTCTATATGTGCGCGTACTGATCTATAGAGCGTAGACACAAGTTTAGAAGGGGCGTCATTTTGTAATAAGAGTTGCAGTGGGGGAAGTGTCGGGGGCTCATTAGGGAAGTCAGGTGTGAGGGCTTTTAGACCTTGACGCAGTCTGATGTATAGGAAGACATCTAGCGGGGTCGGTTGTATGCTTTCATAGAGATGATCCATAGAGCGGAATTTGCCATCGTGATACAGGTCCCCCCATGTTGTGACGTGTATTTTAGATAGCAATTTGCGAAAACCCACTTCCTGTAGCAGGGGCAATGTTGGGTGGTAAACCAAAGGTAGCAGAGGTGCATACAGCATCGCCGCCTCCATCCTAGCAGTAAGGCGAGACCACGCCGTGACTGTGCTCATTACTGTCGTAGGTGTCTTATCTCTACCTGGTACTAGGGCATAGAGGGTTCCTTCTATGGGAATAGGATGAGCCAGCCAATGTTCCACAGCCAGTTGGGGCATATAACGGGGTTGGCGGATCCAGAAATAGGCATAATGGGCTTGAGCTGCTTGGTAATACAATTCGAAATCCGGTACTCCAAACCCACCCTGCGCATAGGGCCTAATCAAGGTTTACAAAAACAATGGAGGAGTATCCACTCAGAAACAGAGAGAAAAAGGTTTCTCTGGACATGGGCTTATGTGCTCAATTCAGCACAATGTGCCCCAACCTGTTTGGGGATAATGCATATCCTTGTAGAAGACCCCTCACTCACCAACCTGGTTGGTGACATGCTTCATCATCGGGGTCCCACCCCATAGGCCGAGTGCCTATAGGGTGTGCTGCGACACCTGACTACAGTGGAGCTGGTTAATTTTCTTTTATGTGTTCAGGGCGATCAAACAAGTGAGTTTAAAAAGGGCCAACACTACTCACTGCAAGTATTTTATTCTTGAGTGCTTGAACCCTAGTTAAAAAATGTGTAACACCTATGCCTAATCAGGTAGACTTTGGTGTTAAGACTAGTGTTTGATAAAAATAGCTAAGTGTGCTATGTGAGGTGTGATAAATGCTATTGATTAAAAAGGTCTACATGTTTCAACCATTGTATTTATTCATTGGTTTTCGTCAGGACCGTGATATTGAACTGGGTGGTCCGCACACGCTAAGGTGCGTCCTGCCCTAGTCCAAGTTGGAGTGCACAAATTGTGAACTCGTGTAAAAATTAGTGCGTTTTCTTTATTCAAAGAAAAACGCTTCCTTGCGGTGTTGCCGCTTCATGGGCACCAGCGCTTCCAAGACGGCAAGAGTCCGTCTCTTGCAGCTTCTGATCATCAGGCGGTAAACCTACTTGGTTCCGGCTGGCGGTGCCCCAAGGTTTCCCACTTCAGGCGAGGCGACTTCCCTCCCCACACAAGCCTAATGAGTTCCGTCCGAAGTTGCCGGAAGAAATATCTGCCAGGGTAGAATGGAATGTTCAGAAAGAGGTACAATAACTGGGGGAGAATCACCATTTTAATTAAGGACGTCCTACCGGCTAGTGAAAGGGGCAACGTGATCCATCTCGTTATGTTATCAGTGATGCGCATCATAGCTATGCCATAGTTGGCTCTAAGTAATTCGTCCCTATTCTTCTCGATGCTGATGCCCAGATATTGAAAGTCTCCTTCGCACCAAGCTATAGGGTAGTCCAGCCCGAACCTAACCGTGGACGCCGTGAGTGGGAATATGCATGACTTACCCCAATTAATTTGAATTCCAGAGAGTCTACCGAATCGTACAAACTCTCTGAGGATGGGGTTTAAATTGTCGCACGGATTACGCACATATAGAGTGATGTCGTCCGCATACATGGATATCAGCAGCTGACGCTGAAAACAACGCAGGCCCTTGTCTTTGTGATGTTGTCGCAATTTTGCAGCCAGGGGCTCTGTCGCTATGGCAAAAAGAAGCGGCGACAGAGGGCATCCTTGTCTAGTGCCCCTGGTAACCGGGAATTCCGAGGAGAGTTTGCCATTAATAAGAACTCTAGCTACCGGTCGTTCATACAGGAGCTGAATCCAGGCGATAAAGATCGCCGGAAAACCCATCCTTTCTAGTACACGGAATACATAGTCCCATTCCAGGGAATCAAAAGCCTTAGTGGCGTCAAGAAATATGGCAGCCATAGGCAGGTCTTCATGGACCGAATCAAGTACCGAAAAAAAGGTACGCAAATTATGCGAAGTGGCTCTGCCAGGGACAAAACCACATTGGTCAGGCAAGATCAGGGCTGGGAGCAAAAGGCTGATGCGAGTCGCTATTAGTTTTGCAAGAATCTTCACATCACAGTTCAGGAGGGATGGGGTCGATAAGAGTCACATTTAGTTGCCGCCTTCCCGGGTTTGAGCAGCGACGTGATAAGCGCCACACGCATGGAAGGCGGTAAGTGGCCGACCTCAAGAGCGTCCTCGTACACCTCCTTCAGTACAGGAGCCATAAAGTCTATGTAAGTCTTGTAAAACTCTATTGGGATTCCGTCTAGTCCCGTAGCTTTCTAGGATTGCATGCTCATGATAGCATCACGCACCTCATCCACCTCGAAAGGGGCACTTAAGAACGCTCTTTGTGCATCACTAAGCCACCCAAGTGATACATCAGCCAGATATTCTTGCAGGCACAAGCTACCAGTACTAGTGGAGGTATATAACGAGCTATAATGCTCTACAAAAATATTGAGGATACGAGCCGTGTCTAAATACACTTCTCCGGTAGGGTCCTCAAGTTCCAGTATGATATTAGGTGTTTTAGCTAATTTCATCGTCGCAGCCAAGGCTTTACCTGGCCTCTCGCCCTCTCCATAGCGTCTAGCAGCCCAGTACTTGCCTCTAAATTTTGCTTCTCTATCAGCCTCGTCAGTATACTCAGAGACCTTTTCACGGATAGCCAAGAGGGTAGTATTGTCAGCGCCCCTAGCCAAGGACGCCTCGAGGCGTGTAAGATCTGCCTCAAGCGACCGCAATCGTGTCAAAATGCTCCGTAAAACCCCAGAGCCCTTGGCAATGCATAGCCCCCGCAAAGTCACTTTAAACGAGTCCCAAATGGTCTCAACGTGAGCGACCAAGTTTTTATTTCTCTGAAAAAATTCAAGACATTCACAGCGTAATTCTTCCTGGAACACCGCGTCAAGCAGCATCGTAGGTTGCATCCGCCATGCCGTTGTGGGGGGGCTTAGATCAGCTGAACGTAATGTGAGTTTCACAGGTGAGTGGTCAGAGTACGTCCTGGGGAGGTGTAGTGCCTTAGTAAGTGAAGTAGAGAGCTGCGGGGTCAAAAATATGTAGTCAAGTCGCGCCCAAGAGCGTGCCTGTGCTGTGAAATGTGTACCTTCTCTGGAGCCCGCATGTAAATGCCTCCAAGCGTCCACAAAATTATATTCAGTGAGCACCGATCGTAGCGTCTCCCTTGCTTTAGTGTAATGGTGCGGAGAAGGAAGAGACCTATCAACTGCAGGGTCTATAGTAGTGTTAAAGTCGCCTCCCCAAATAATGTGTTGAGGACCTGTTCCCACTACTGTTGCCCAAAGCTCTGTGAAAAAGTGTGGGTCGTCAATGTTAGGGCCATAGCAGCATACCAGAGTCATAGCAATGTGTCCCAACCTGCCCCACATTATACAATATCGCCCCTGGCTATCCACCCTTACACCAGTCATGGCAAAGGGCGTACCCCTTTTCACAAGTATCGCCGTGCCCCTAGCATAGGTAGAGTAGGATGAGAACACCGTGTGTACCGCCCATCTGGAAGCAAAAGTGTGGGATGCCTGTGCCCTGAGGTGGGTTTCCTGGAGAAGGGCGATGTGCACTGAATGGCGATCTAAGTATAATAGTACATGGCGCCGCTTCCTGGGGTCTCCCAATCCCGGCACATTCCACGTTAAAACATTCAAATCAGCGTCCCCCATGGAAAGGTAATGGTTCAACAGTTAGCAATCGAGGCGCTAGGAGCCAATGGATCAACAGTGCAGGTCGTGAATGAAAATGTATACCAATAGAGGCTTGCGGAATAATGCTCGTGTGTACACAATGCCCTGCGGGAGAACAGTCTCGCAGATAATCTGCATAACATCCTGTCAGTATGAAACGCAAGAACACTTTGAACTTTCGGTCAGACAACAACATACTCCAAATTAAACACCCCCCGCCCCACCCGCCCCACCCGCCCCACCCGCCCCACCCAGGAAAAACCATCAGCATGCTAAAGTCAAACATGTCAAGCAGCTGAATATAAGCAACGCGGAGGCGATAGAATTGCCCCCCGTACCCATTGATCCCCACCTCCCACTGAAGCAACCCAAACTTGCCAGAAATCACATCCCCCCCACCACCCACACCAATGAGTAACCATCCCAACAGCTGCGACTCAGCAAACACATTCCAGGGGGTACTCCCTACGGGGGTCATCAAGGGCGGCACAGAGCCACTCCCCACCACCGCGCCCTGCGTCCTGTACAGCCCGGGGCTGGCGCGGTTAAGGAGGGGGGGTGGTGCCTGAGTCACAGTACCACCAGCATACCAACGCCCACCCACTGTGTACCAGATCGATGGCAGTACATATTATAACGTGAGGCAGTTCATCAGGCAGAGGATGGAAGCGGCGGATCAGCAAGGCACCTAGGCGATCAAATCTGTCCTTTAGCCATCACCATTCAGCGATTGGGCATCCTCCTGCGGCATACTGTCAGCACCCCTGCGACTGGAGCGCGCATGGCGCAGGGTTTTCAGAAATTCGCTCACTTGTTGTGGAGTCGTAAAAAAATGTTGCTTGGCCTGGTGAGTGACTCGTAGCTTGGCTGGGTACAGCAATGCATAATCGATTTGCAGGTCTCGTAGCTTCCGCTTTACATCAAGGAACTTGCGACGTTGTTCTTGCACCACAGGTGTGAAATCTGGGTAGATAGAAAAGTTGACCCCTTCATATGATAAGGTGCGGTTGGTGCGTGCTGTATCCCGATCACGGTAGTTGAGAAGGCGCGCAATGATGGGTCGAGGAGGAGCTCCAGGTTGGGGCTGCGGGCCCAAAGAACGATGCGCTCTTTCTACAATAAATTGCTTGGAGAATGCGTCAGTTCCCACAGCCGCCAGGAGCAGCCTCTCTACGTACTCCTCCATGCGCCCTGTGTTGGTGGACTCCGGCACGCCCACCACGCGAATGTTATTGAGACGGCTTCGGGCTTCCAATTCCTCGTTCTTAGCCGCAATAACTCTAAGGACATTGTCCATCCTAGAGAGTTGCGCCGTGTGAGAGGCTGTGGTGTCATCAGTAGTGGAGAGGCGCCTCTCCGCTTCCGTGATGCGCTCCTCATGAATATCTATTTTTTGCGCGATGGCATCCATCCTAGAAGAGATCCGATCTACTTTATTCACTATGGTGGCAAACCCTTGGCGCATTTCCTGCATCAGTTGTTGCATATCTGCTGGCGCCGAGGCGGAACCCGCACCAGATGACACAGCGCCGTGAAGCTCTCCCGATTCCGATGTAGTTTTCAGTCCTTTCTTGGGGGCTGTAGAGTCGAAGGATAACTTAGATTGTCTGTTATCTGGCTTTCCCATGGTTGTTGCAGCACAATTACTCCTTGTAGCGGCGATAGATAAGTACGTCTTAACACAGCGCCAAGCAACAGGGTCTCTGCACAAGCAATGTGAAGGGGTCGTGTAGTCTAGATATAGTCAGCACAAAACGTCAGCAGAGAGAGAGGGAGCCGCATACACACTTGTAGGGGGGCTCAGGTAGGTACAGCTATGTGAGGTGCAAAACGATATCAGTAGTTAGAAGAAATCAGTGGAACCATATTAAAGTTGTGTTTCGGTGAAGCCGGTAGTCCTGGAGTCCCCAGTAGTGCAGCACAGGCTCCGGAGGATGGGCAGGGCAAATCCGGCGGGTACTCGCAGTAGTTGTGGATCATGCACATAAGTATGAGGGGCATGCAGAGCGTGTACCTCAGGCCATGGGGAAGAGCCTCCAGCAGTCAGCTCCACTTCCAACAATAGGGACTAGTTCCAAATCACTTTCCATATAGCAGAGGTGAGGAAGCACTCTTGAAGAGCCCCAGGCTGCAGGCGAGCTGCTCCCGTATGCCAGGCCAGGCCTGATATGCCAGTGCGCCGCGCAGCTCAATGAGGATGTGGAGGGCCAAACAACGGGACCCACGTGGCCCGCAGCAAGTAGAAGTCTCAGCCCAGTCAGTCTATTCGGGCGCTGCCACAGCCATCAGAGCGCAGCGGAGGCTCAGCGTGCAAAGGAGCCCTCCAGAGGGCCAGGCAAGGGGCCCCTGCAGGGACACGATGTGGCAGCGACGACCCCCCCGCCAACAGTACGGGGGTGCACAGTCAGCCCCCACTCCTTACCGACCAGGTGTTCAGCCGCGGTCCGTTTCCGATGCAGGTACAGCCGCCGCCACCTCGATGACAAGCCTCCACCGGCAGGGCAGAGATCGCGGGCAGGCGAGCCGAGCCGGTCTCGAAGAATTCAGCAGACGCTGCCCAACACTGCGCGAGCTCGGTAGGTGGGGGGGGGTGGGGGGCCCCGATGACAGGCAGCCGATCCACAGCCAGAGAGCAGCCCCCTATGCGCCAACGGTCGGCCACCCTTCCCCCACAGACATATGGCTCACCACTGTCCACAGAGCTCACCAGCAGGCAGAGCAGACCTCCAGTCCGACATCAATTGTGCCTGCCAAGCGCCACCAGCGATAAGAGCAGGGTACAGGGCCGGCCAGGAGTCCGAGCAAGTCGCTGGGGCCAGGGGATGACACACAGCAAGGCTCACCTCTGCACGCCGTCTGGTGTGGCCCACACGCCTCGTGGGCAGCCGCGGCCTCCCGTAATCACAGAGGCCGGGCAGCGCCAGCCGACACGCTCCGGACCAGCTCTCGGTGCAGTCTCTCCACAGCTAGAACTTCAAGCCGGTGCCTCCGATCGCCGTCAAAGTTTCACCGAGTCTGCTCCACAGTATTTATCACAAGGCACTGGCAGTGGGAAGAGGCTTGGTGCTGGTGAGAAAAGGATCAATGCAGGATTATGTAGTCAGGCGGCAGGAGCCTCACTACAGTGCGGCCATTCTGCTCGTGCGCCCTCTAGCGCCCCCTGGCCTCAGGGACTTTCCAACCTACAACCTACAACATCCAGACTTGGAGGAGTCTCACAGGCATCCTTTTCAATATTCATCCCAACAGTGTTGGATGGCATAATCAGCCTGATACCCCAGCAACTCTACTTCCCCAACACCATGCGGGAACAGCTCCTGGTCAAGCAAGGATCCCATGCCATAGCAGGATTCCCACAAGTTCTGGGCGCAATAGACTGCACACATGTCTGATGTGTGCCCCCTGCGGACAGTGCACACATATATTGCAACAGAAAGCACACTCACTTCATGAATGTACATGCGATATTGGACCACCGTGGACTGTTTACAAATGTCATAGCCAAGTTCCCAGGGAGTGAGCATGATTCGTTCATCTTCCAACAGTCCTTCATAAATCAGCGCTTCCAGGATGGGACATATGGAAATGCAGTCCCAGTTGGTAAGTACCAACCCAACATACCACTTGCATCAACATTACACTCATGCAAAAAAGAAATGTGCAAATGTCCATGTCACAATAACCCATACAACAGGTTAAACAACATCACCCCACACCAGACACACCAACACCATGAACAGTGGGAACTGCAGCTAGATACATTGATCAACCTCACTCTAAGGCGTAGACCTTTGCCTCCCCAAGCAAATGTGGTGAGAGGTGGGAAACATGCATGTGCGATAGAGAAACATCACTCACAAAGAAAGTTGAAACACAAGTCCCACTGTGCATGTCTTGTGCTGGACAGGCAGGATGAATCCCACAGCAGATGTGGACATGTTGCCACATAGTGTGCAAACGTAGCCCAGCTTGATGTCACTTACTGTGTGTGACCCAGTAGCACACAACAATGTGGGAACATTTGTGAAGGCTGCATAGAGGAGGCATAGGCAGGCAAGGCAGATGCAGGCCACTGGGTACACCTGTAGGTACATGGAGATGTGGGTCTCAAATATGGTGCCCATGTACCTAGCTTAGTGGTGTGTACATCTGAAGGCAATGGCCAACTAGGTGATCACACATGCTGAAGGTTACGTCACCAGGAAGATGGCCCATATATTCCCTGTGTAGATGACATACCAGCTGCAGATCGTCAATGTTGCAAAGCACAGAAAACCCACATGGAAGAGCATTTGTGTGTGTGTGTGTGTGTGCGTTGTAGATGGTGAATAGGAGCCTCATGTCAGTGTTGGTGGTGCTGTCCCATAATATCCCAAAACCTGCACCAGCTCCACCACATGTTTACACAGGTGCATCAACCAAGTTAGATGCTGGTGCTGACTGAGTTGTCCTCCAGTGTCTGCCGTATGCACTGCTGGCTTAACTCTTACTGGTCTAACTGTAGTGGTCTATGTAGAACTACTCCACAACCTAGGGGCAAGGGTAGTTTTGATGTCCTTTATAAGCTTGAGTGCAGCTTTATGCAGCTAATGCTAAAACGAAGACCTGGTGACATTTATTGCCCCATCTTAGTCTTTCACTGTATTTAGCAACATTTTACTTGACTGAATACTGGCACAATGGTACTAAGTTCCAAATACGGGTGACCCTTTTCCTTAAGTTTGCAAGAGTCAACCTTTTAGACCTGGAGTTGATTCATTACTCTAGCAGAACCACTGTGGTTCAGGAGAGGTAACAACCCTTAGAGGAACCATCTCCCCTATAGGTATGAGTACATCGGGGGTAAATTTTCACGTTCATCACCAGCAATGCCACTCAGCTGGTGGATGAAAAATTAGATCTGCGCTATTCAACACTACGCAGTAATTATCTAGGATATGCTAGAGGAGGGTTTATTATTTTAGTCGTTGAGTGCTTCCATCTTGGCTCCCGTGGGGGCGACCACGTTGGGCAGTTCAGAAAACTGTTGGGTTTTTAAACTGTAACAGAGCCAAATCGTGTGACAGGTATCTAATCAAGGAACTGTCTTTACTTACATGTTTAGAGCGGGGCCTCATTCTTCCGAGCAGTTGCCGGGTGAGGTGAGGCTTTCGTCCCACGCATAGTTGGGTAAGTGTTATATTAAGTTTTTGAAATAATACACAGATTATCTGTCGGCGACCTAATATAGCGCATTTTTCAAGTGGCCATCACTATATTGTGATTGGCATGGCTGAGTTAGATTGGACTATCACTGGTCTTGCACAAGAAAGCACTTCTCATTAAGTGCGCACATAAGTCTTATGTTAATGTTTATTCTTTAATGAGCACCACGTGTATGTATAGTCTACATGGTCTTTTCTCTCTTTTTGAATTTATTACAGGGAAGACCACTTGCATCTGCAGAGCCAATTGAGAAGATGTGGTAGGATGGTCCGAAATGACCACTCTTCTTTTCCTGATAATGGTCTGTTAGATTTTCCCAAACATTTTTTGTTTCATCAAGCACAATTGATAGTGTTATTGCAGTAGCATACAGAAGAGCTTGGCCCTGATGAATGCCGGTGAACTTTCACCATACGGCAGAAACATGTTGGCCCTATTTAAGAATTCCACCAAGCAATCTAGACAGTGATTTTGTCACACTGTCCTTTCACTATTTTTTAATCTGACGTCTAGGCAAACACTAATAAAGGTCTTTGTTTGCTTTGACAGCCATTTTATACACTTCACTCGATTTAATTTTTGCACTGCACATATCAGCTCCACCATCTGTAAGAACAACTGCGGTGACCAGACCATGGCCGAGTGATGCGAAGCCAAAATACACCAGGGCGTTCGCACACAGACCTGGGTTTGGGTGTCCTACATGATGAGGCTCCGCCACTTGGGTGGGCTGATAGGACTCAAACAGAAATTGTTGGTAGCCAGTCTGACTCCTGATTATTGATGTAATCTTTGATGTGCAATTTTGACCAGTGTTAGTTTTAGTATCTCAGCGTTACTCGACCTACAGGTTCTTTGTTCTTTATGTAGCTTCACTGGGGGTATTCACCTGTTTGGTCGCTAAACATCCCCTCGGATCCTCCACTACGAGTTGTTGTTTAATTATTTGTATAAGTCATTTCTGTGATTTTGGATCAAATGTATTGTTGATGAAGTGACAAACAAGTTTAAAAAAAGTAAAAAAATAATAAAAAGGTAAAAGATTTTCCCTATATATATCTGTTCATTGTATTCATGTGTTGTGGTCCAAATATATGAGTGCATTAAGTGTCTTGATTGAGCAATGAGCCCGGTGCAAACTTTTTTCCAATTCTGAAAAGCTACAGGACCTGTGCATCAGTCTGACCCACGGCTGCTCGTTGTCCCAGGGTTTCACTAGGCAAGAGCAACACAGTTTCAGTTGAGTGAGCAGCTTGGAAACAAGATTGGGACATGTGTAGTAGGGCTTGCTCAGTGCAATGGTTGCTGAGCTGTAGATGAACTACTTTTACAGCAACTATTCCCCAGGAAAGGTAGCTTCAAAATAGGCCACAAAATAAAATGCACTTCATGGTCTATGTGAGGTTTCATCTCAATGGACGGATCATGTCTTGTTGACATTCTGAGGGGACTGTACATGATTGCAATGATTGGGAGAACAGTAATTAAATAAATGGCATGATGCAGTTACCTACCTGCATCTGAATTTCTGTGTGTTCAGGTTTATGCTGTGCGCCTGTTATGACAACAGTTGCAAGCTTCCTAATCACATCTGTTGCTAGCACTCCAAACTCGTCTTAGGTTACTCCTTTGACTGCTATATCTATAGTGGTTATGCTGCCTATGCCCTGGTGAGCCTCCAGAGGAAAGTTGACAATAATCTATATCACCTCATCTGACAATAAATTGAATAATCCATTACAGGACTCTTCAGATGTATGAGGGGGCTGAGTCAATCTCACATCTCATTGTAAGACTTTCAGTAAGCTAAACATTTTTGCAGATGAGTATTCAGACATATCAATTTCCGTGTCATAGGAGTTGCGTTTAATGCCCCCATCAGTTTGTAAGATTGTGATTGTACTTGCTTGTAACCCCCCTAAGTATGATACAAAAGTTATTATGACTTTGGCGTGTCAGCTGTTTCTATCTTTTCCTTAGCCTATCGTACATTTTTGTTGAACCTGGGTGCAGAGGCTATAGCTCTCCTGGCATTTTCAGTGGACCACGGTGCTATCTCATTGAGTTCCTCTGTGAAGCAGGTTTCTACTTGTCTGTTGGCTATGTCAATGTCCTTGCCCAATATGGGTTCATTTACATGTAAAGCCAGTGCAAATGTCTTTGTCATAAATCATCCCACTGCCTGTGGGTCACTGTTTCATTGGGTTTGCATGTTGTTACAACTTGAAGTGGGATGTGAAAAGGGATACTATGGTGATAGTACCATGGAAATGGCCACCAGCATTTAAAATTCCATGGTTGTCATGTCATTGAAGATGGTATCCAGGAAGTGCCCTGTCTGGTGTGTGGGAGCAATGTTATTTGTGTCAGGTGGAGCACCATGAGCCCATCACAGACTATTGGTACCGCTGATTTCTCAACTTCATCAAAGTGTATGTCGGGATACCCTAAGATAATGAATACATTGTGTCTGATTGCTCTATGTAACACTGAATACCTACAGCCACTGAAGAAAAGTGAGATCCTGGGTCAGTGGTGTGGGAAATCAGGAAGCATGCTATGTTCTTATCGTCAACGATGGTGAGTGTGTTTCAATATCCTTCACATTTGTCCATGTCTGCCTCTCCTATTCGGCATGTGAAAGTCAATTTGTAACTAATTGCTAGACCACCCCCTCCTTGTCCCACCTGATCCTTTCTTGTGATCCCATAGCCTTCAGGTACAGCATCAAGGATGTCAGGGTTGGAATCATAAACAAACAAACAACGTCTCTGCAATGAGCATTTCATTTGGGCTTTTGTCCCTTGAGTATGGTGCGGTCTATAGATTCATGTTAGGTAATGGACCGACTATTTAGCTGGAGGAAGGACAGGTCTCTACCCAGTTGTGTGACTGTAATCAAGTGTGAGATCTCATTGTTGCAGTGTCCACCATTTAAAGTCTCCTTGTCACCTAGGATACATTGCTGACATACATTTCCAAATGTAGGAATCCTGCTCTGCAGTTCATTTGCCATGTACTCAATGCTTTGATGGGGTGTACGACTGCTAGGGATTAGGAGCCTGGTCCTGGCTGGGTGCGGACAGGTGCCAACGTGCTGGCCCGAGGTGTGCATAATGAGAAGTTTAAGGTGTGCCCTGCATTGTGGCTCAGTGTGGTGACAACCCTGGTAAGCCTAATGTCAGACAACATGTCATATGTCAGCATGGACAATGTATGTTGAGCAGTCATGGCATGTGAGTTGGAGTCTAAGCCAGGAAGGATCACGTAGTACAGGGAGTGGATGGTGTTGCGTCTTCTGAAGTCGATGGTGTTGGCGAAGCAAACAAGCCCACAATGGTCCATGCATGTAAGGGGTAGCTATCTGTTGTTTTGGGCCAGCTCAAGACAGGAAACATCATGTGTTGTGCATTGCTGCAGGCTGGTCAGCTGCAGAAAGCACAGAATGTCAACTGTGTGTTGTGTGTTCTACTGCATACTACATTGCAAATGGTAATGACAGTGCGTATAGTGGATCAGTGACAGTGGCAGATGGGAGAAGAGCCACTCTTGCAACTCAGCTGCGCACCAAATAGATGTTGGGTGGTGGAGGGATTAACAGCAGAGAGCCAATAACTTTTTTCAAACATGCACTAAAGCATTCAGCACCAACACATGGCCAACCTGAGAAACAACATGACATACATCTCAACACACAAATCCATCTACATCAACAACACATCCAGCACAACCAATGACTTATTCCTCGTTCCCTTAAATGTCACAGGGAACCAAGGGTATGCACTTGGACCATGGATGATGATACCCGTACGAAACCCCACCACCCAAGGCCAGAGGCAGTATAATGCGGCACACAGACGCACAAGGTCCATTGTGGAGCACACATTTGGCGTGTTAAAGGCACGTTTTCATTACTTGGACAGCAGAGGTGGCAGCCTGCTGTACAGCCCTGAAATGGTGAACAAAATCATCCTGGCATGTTGTGTGTTGCACAACATATGTGTGCGTACAAAAGCCCCATGGATATAAGTGCCAGAAGCACCAGATGAAGATGAGGACAAAGAAGAGGCTGGTGCTGTACACCCCACAGCAAATGCAGCAGGACTTGCACGGAGGAACAGAATTATAAACAATTTCTTTGACTGAGTCAGTCTCATTGTGACGGTCCCCTTCCGATGCATGTCAGAGCAAAATGACCACACACGTGGTGTGTGCCAAATTAAATGTCAGAAACACATACAATGTCTACATGTCACTGTCTGCCATGGGCACTGTACTCATGAAACAGTTACGTGGCTCAACATGTGGTAAGAGAAAACACTACTCCATTGATGTTGGGAATGTGTCCACAGTACAGATATGCTTTGCAGGTTGTCAAATTTATGACACTATAGTCTTCATGGTGCTATGTAGGCTAAAAAAATAAATTTTCTAAGAGGGTCAAAGGGAATATATTTAACGACCTGCCATCTCACTTCCCTATCATCAACATATCAGAATACAAAATAAAGATGACCGGTCGAATGTGTGTGCTGCTGAGTTAGTAACTAAGAACCAACAGGACTCATGCAAATAGTGAGTGGGTTACATCAGGCTGAGATATTCCTGAGCGGCTGCCGGGTGAGGTGAGGTTGTTTCCCACGCAAAGCTGGGAGAAAGTCACTTTACTTCTTCCAGTGTACATTGGGGCTCCAAGTTCCTGGTAGATATAAGTATTTCAAAGCACATTATTACTTCTTGAAATACTCTTTCTCACATTGATATCACAGTAGTTCTTATACGCTGCAGTAGCTTACCATCACTAAGGTCCTGAAGAAAGCCGGATAGAGTTTCCATTTGGCTGAAACATGTTGACCGTCCTGCACAGCGCCACAGTGTAGTTATAGATTCAGACTACCGGGCTTGGTTTTAACTTTGACACCTGGACAATCCTAATTAAACATATTTTTGTCCAAGTAGTTAATTTTAGTCCTCACCACTAGAGAACTGCACTGCACACCCTCAGCATTACCTTTTGAGTAACGTTCTGGCTAGAGTTTCTTTACAATATCCATATCCGCACCATCAGTGGATGGCTTGGGCGGTTTCTGGATGGACTAACAAATCCCACATGATGAAATTCCGCCATAAGGGTGGGCTGATGGGAATATCTCAGCCAGATGTAACTCACTCACTATTTGCATGAGTCCTGTTGGTTCTTAGTAACTAACTCAGCAGCACACACATTCGACCGGTCATCTTTATTTTGTATTCTGCTATGTAGGCTAGCCAATGTAAAAGGGTTGTGTCCCCTGAGTTTAATACAAGCAAACTAGGGTGTTGTTTGTGACGAGGATGAGAATTAGAATCCGTTGACATTGCCCAAATCAAGGTATATTGGAGGGTGTACGTACTGTGAAATTTCTAATTAAGGAGTGTGCGAAATGGTGTAATGGTTGCTAATAGTGCATGCAACCTTCCAATATACAATGGTGCATATTGTCCAGACCCTTGTTAAAAATATGTCTGTTGTAGCAGCAGGAAACTGTCCCGTAAAATGCAGCTAAACTGCGTGTTACAATACCTAAAGAAGCTTGCTTTAGACGTGCAGGATATCTAACCTGGGCTGGTATTTAAAATATATCATGCACATTAGCAAGCCCATTGTCGCTGTTTTATTGGCAATTAACAGCTGCACAGATGGCCATAATGTTAATGAGGTTCTCGAACATATGCCCCGAAGATGTATGTGTGGAATCGGTTAAGAGCTGCAAAGAGGGCATGTAATGTCTGGAAATATGGAAAAATGCTGTGATATGTGGCCCAATATGAAATTTGACAAAAGAAAAGGTAGCCGCTGCACTCCTTATTGTGCTCCTAACGTTTTGACTGGTAAATCGATTGTAAGAATCTTATAGGTGCGCCAGGTGTTCACCTCCTGGGTCATGGGGTGCTTTTATACAAAGGTCTGTAGGATCTTACTGAAGAGTAAGAATAACCCGGTGCACTCTTGAACACGATGTGTGTTATATATCCGTACACATAAAGTTTTATGAAAAAGTTGTAATACAAGTAGTTTCCAAAAGTTTTATTCAACCATATATCATTATTCCATCATATTAGTTCCATATGGTGAAATTGTAAAGGCATATCCATCATTGGTTGTCCATGATACGTGAAATTACATCCACAGTATAATATAATCCCCGATGCATTTCGCGCTAATAAGCGCTTCTTCAGGGGGTCTGAAAATTAAATAGGAATGCGTTTGTATCACACTGAATGTCAGGAGCGAGATTTACATTGACAAAAAACAATACAGTAAAAATGCTTAGTATGTTACACATTGAATACAAACTAATAAGGAATAAGCGCTACTGCTAAGACATTACTAATAAGAAAATTATGGTGATTTAGTGGTGAACCCACGAGTGAAATAGGACTAAGATCCTGATTATTTTTTTTTTAAAACTGTGTCGAGAAAGATTATAAGCCTGCAGGCATTCAACGTAAATACCCGTAGGTACGTGTACCTCGATGTGAGGTGACGAAAATGGTGAGCGGCGTGGCATTAGCGCAAAATGCATCGGGGATTATATTATACTGTGGATGTAATTTCACGTATCATGGACAACCAATGATGGATATGCCTTTACAATTTCACCATATGGAACTAATATGATGGAATAATGATATATGGTTGAATAAAACTTTTGGAAACTACTTGTATTACAACTTTTTCATAAAACTTTATGTGTACGGATATATAACACACATCGTGTTCAAGAGTGCACCGGGTTATTCTTACTCTTCAGTAAGATCCTACAGACCAATATGAAATTTGGCCATCAAGTTGGGGTGCAAATATGAAAATGGGGTGTGAAATGTGGCACATTATGAAAATTGGGCGTCAAGTTGGGGGGCAAATATGGAAATGGGGCGTGAAATGTGGCACATTATGAAAATTGGGTGTCAAGTTGGGGGCAAATATGGAAATGGGGCGTGAAATGTGGCACATTATGAAAATTGTGTGTCAAGTTGGGGAGCAAATATGGAAATGGGGCGTGAAATGTGGGGCATTATGAAATATAGGGGACATATTGGAGTAAAAAGGGAAATGGGGCGTCTAATGGGGTAACAACATTTATCTGTCTGTCAGAAGACATTAGCCTGGAAGCCAATACCACATACAGATCAATTAGGTCTACCTTAACTATGTTGACCAGATACTTGCCAAAACTGATGGACCACCACCACCACCGACACACGAAAAACACCAACATCTCCAAAAGGGCACCATACATGGGTGAAGACACCTCCTACAGCTGGACAGACAACTATATGAGGATACACACTGACACCTGGCCCATTCATAGCTACCAGTGAGACACATCTCCCATTGCGCATATGAACCACTACGTAACATCAACATCTGACAATACACATGCAGGTACATACACACCTGGAAGTGTACAGAAAGTGATGGCCCTAAATCATGTGTCCCCCATGGGTGAGTAGCACATGTAAAAAGAAAAATTCATTACTGATGGCCAACTTGTGAGCAATGCCACCATGGCATGACATGTGTGGTGGCTAAGCTAGCAAATAGTGCAAATGTGCTTGGGTACAGCGCTGCTGGGAGCTTCCTTTCTACGGGCACATCCATTTGTTGTATGCTGACTTGCTGCACATCCTGATGAGTGGCGGCACAAATACACACCTGCTGCAGCCCTGAGACAAATTTTAAGGAAAATCAAGGCCTGCTCATTGCACCGCTAAGCCAGGGACTCCTGAACCGCAGAGTGCGCTCATAACATATCTGAGTCGCTGGCTATGTGAGGCCACAGATGAGCTCTGCCCCCAGGCTGTGGAAGTGGTGCAGTGACCATTACGGTGCCACTGGGAGGAGGACTAGGGCCACAATCCACAGTGGAGTTCAAACTGTGCCCTGGACATCTGATCCACCGGACTGGACCATTGAAGCAACTTGAACCCTGACGCCAACCCTCGGTGTGCCAGCATGGTCCTGCCCACTGATCCTTGGAGGATGACCTGGAGGGTCACACCCTACATCCTATAATAGACCACTACGCTCCCAGATTTGTGAAAGAGAGCCCTAGATGGACTACAGCGTCCTCCAAGAGTCCTGCTGCTAAACGGGTGCTTGGTGAAAGTGGGGACACAGACTTAAGACAAACTGGTGGCGAGTCACGATGAGTCACAGTGCATCTGGGTTTTCCTGAGGGCCTTTCCTGCACCCCACCCACCCCTGACCTCTCCTGACCTTAGACTGTCTGATCCTGGGCACTGGGGATCTGGTGGTCAGCACAGGGAGACGACTGAAGGTTTGTTCTGATCCTGCGTGCTGGGGTGGTGTGGTGGTGCCTCTGCTGGCCCAGCTGCAAAACACAGTCTCCACATAGCCCCACTTCCACCCACTCTGCTCCCCTCTGCTGTGTGGACTAGCTATGACTGCGGCCATGTCCCAGCACTCACCAACTGCTGTGCCTTTGGCCTGGGCGCACAAGTGTTAAGGGAAGGACTCCAAGCCTGAGAAACACTGATAGGTGTGGCAACAGACGCTCAGTACCCATGCCATACTGTGACCACACAACGAGTGACTTGTAATGGACACTTTGACAGCCAACCCTACTCGCATTGCAGATGCGGAGCACAGTGTTGCGCCCACAGACAGGAGTTGTTGCATGTTCATCCTGACATCGTAGTGTAGGCAAGACCTACACCCCTGTGATACTGAGCCAAGCGGCTAGGATAAATCTCACAAACGCACCACGCAGAGCTGTGCTTTAGCAAACAACACCTCACTCTACAGATGGACACTGTCCACCAAACCGCCAACCTGTTGTCACGCCTGTAATGTAGATCTACAGGTGCCCTACACTTCAACCGGCACTCCCTGCTGAATGGTGCTGCCCTGGTGTGGCTGCTTCAGCTGCAACGAGTGGACATTCCGAAGCCCCACCTAGTCCATGGTAGGAGGCAACATGTGGCTGAGACCCCAGCCACATGTCACATGGCACTCGTGCCAGGTGGGTGCCGAAGGTGCACTGACCTCCCCTCTTTCCTTGAGGGGCAACTCAAGTAAGATGGCAATGCAAACCACAATGGATTATGGATCTGGCAATCAGGATGCAGTTTTAGTAGCAGTTGAAAAGCTGGGTAAGTCATTACAGCAAGTATGCTCTTCCTCAATAAACAAAATTGAGGAGGTGGCTATAGACCTCACACATCTACGTGCAGATCATCACTAACTGGTAGATCACACCATTCCCGCAGAAGCTGACATTGCTGAAATTGCCCTGCATGTTGCAGCTGCAGACCTACATATACTAAACTTACTCAAACATGTTGAGTTGCTGGAAGACAGAGTCGAGGATGCC
This sequence comes from Lissotriton helveticus, assembly GCF_964261635.1. Taxonomy (NCBI): domain Eukaryota; kingdom Metazoa; phylum Chordata; class Amphibia; order Caudata; family Salamandridae; genus Lissotriton; species Lissotriton helveticus. The sequence goes on along the minus strand of NC_136068.1, from coordinate 1,028,789,588 downwards.
GAAGGACTGACACAACACAACTTACGCTTGGTGGGCCTGCCGGAAGGCCAGGAGGGTAAAGATCTGGATGTGTACACTGAGACTTGGCCCTACATTATGCTACCTGAAGGCATTCTCTCATCTTGTGTCGTAGTGGAACGGGGGCACAGGGTGCCTACAAGATCATTGTCAACAGGTTTGAAGCCACCTACCTTCTAGATCCGCATCCTCAACTACAGGGACAGGGATGCCATAATGCAATTAACTATAAAACAACAAGACATTCAGATTGTCAATCATTCTAAATTTTCATCCAGGACTACACGTTACAGATCACTAGACACAGATACACACTCATGGCAGTCAAGAAACGTCTTAGGCAATACAAGCTTCTGTACTCTATCCTGTTCCCAGCACATCCACGTGTAGCAGCAAAGGGAAATACTCACTTTGTTCTAAATCCAAAACAGGCTGAAGAATGGATGGACTCTTACGCCTCTGCAAACACTAAGACTGTGCCCACTTACCCGCAACAGCAGTCGCACAATGCATCCTCCCGCTGCCCCAATGCAGGTAAAAGGCGGAGGCAATCTCACACCTCACAATCTGCAGGACCGGATTTGAGCCAAGCGCAGATTGAATGTTGCAAGGTACTCAAGGCCACAGCGGACATCACAGGATCTCAACTGGATAACCTGGCTCTACCATGAGAAAACAGGACCAGATAAGCCACAATCACTCCTCCAAAGATCCAAAGCCATCGCACTTCTCTCACGAACTGCCCAATGTCACTCCACAAATGTCCTGCTACATTGCCTAACAAGCTGCACTTGTGCACCACTTGGGTGACACACCCTTGATGACTACTGGGACCAGCAGTCATGGCATCCCTATCCTGAACTGTCTTGTGTCCCAATCCCTGTGAACTTCCACATACTTGCATTTTGGCTGTCACGATCGCTGACTCTATGAGGGCCCTGAAGGTCCTCTCATTCCCAAGTTGCGCTCCCACACGTTTTTCAAATGTTGGTATGGATCACCGGGCTGGGATGTAGCACCGTGCGGCGCATGCCCACTTGCAACTGTCTGGCAGCTGGGGACCTCACAATAACCAATCAAGACACTTGCATATCCTTGGTCCATCATGCGGTACGTAGCACACACCCCTCTGTCATTGTGTGCATGTTGCCTTGATGATTGACTGTAGCAAATTAGCCCTTTTGTAATCACCTATGCTTTTGGAACTGTTTGCATTGCCATCTAACATCTGTAGAAGGTAAACTTTCAAACATTTAGTGACAGGGTAGTCAACACTGCGACCACATTTAATTGTTTCAACGTCTACATGCACATGTGCTCACATGTTGGCACTTTTACCCCGTGCCATGGAGGTACGTGTGTTTATGTGCATGCCTATTTTGATGATGTAATAACATGCTGCTTTCTGCATGCTAATGTTGGCGCTCTTTACCCCTGTGTCTGGGAGGTATGCGCCTATTTGACTACGCATGTAAATACACATGTACCGATAGTAAATGCAAGTAGGATGACCAGCCTGTCCTTGAATTACACGCATGCTTGTTATGCACTGATTGTTCATCCAATTCCAACTGTTATATGCTGTTCGACCTGGCACGCTGGTATTTATGCTCATCACGTTCCCCCTAGCAATAGAAACCATCACGCATCCGCACGTCCCAGTTGAGTTTTTTCCACCTTATGGGCTACTAGCGATGGATATAGTCTTTTCTCACAGTTTTCCCACGCATCCGGCGTGTTTTACGTGCACGCTTCCTGGCAGCGGCTGTTTAATATCGGCCAGAACCGCTCTGCCGGGTTAAGCGCATTCGGAGGGTGAACACGGTTACGGACGTGCCGCGCTGCGGCTGACCAACAGGGTATGAGTGGTTTAGACCGACAGCATCCATCAGGGGCTGGTCCCCGTGTTTGAAGTTTGTGATTTTAGACCTATTTAGCCGAGTGGTGGCTGTAGCTTTTTCCATTTTATTTTCATTGCAGTGGATACCGACTTCGTCAGCGGCCCATGATCACCGATTTGCCAGATTGTATCAACTACTTTGTGAGTAACTTTGCTCTGGTACCCTTCAATTACAGATCTTCATCTGTACTAATTTAGTCTATCGTACATATTGTGACTCTGTTGCTGGTTCATTTTATCTCTCCGTTTCTAACAGCATTCATTTACCGCTCTTGATGACATCACCCGAGTAATTCATGTTCTTGGTGATCGCAAACATAATAGTGAGTTACACGCATGATTGATGCTATCATGGTTGGCATTTGTGCTTATCAGGGTTACTTTGAGGTTACATGAGTTTCCTTATCTTTCTAGATCTCCCGCGCTTCCCTGGATTTGGAGCCTCCCGGCCCAAATGTCCTGATGTCTACCCCATGTTAAAAGCTTTTGTTCGTTCATAAACAGTAGTGTGTATGATTCAGGCATTTCATGAGTAGTTCATTCATGATCCTTCATTTTCTTCTAGACTCCCTTGCCCCTTTGCACAAACACTCTCTCCCCCCCCCACGTCCTGATGAAGACCCCGCCTTAAGGCTGAAACGGTCGCCTACCATCTTTTGGGGTCGAAACATCCACTTTTTCTCCACCATAACAACGGCTTATGCAAAAATGAATCCGATATATGCTGAAGCACTATGAGCACGTTGTAACATAAGAATGTTTTGTTCATTTATTTGTCCTCTTTCAAAGCTGGCTCACGCTTGAAGCCAGTGAGAATTATGTACTGCCTTGCTAACTAGGAAGTTCATTCACGCACTTGAGACTGTATATAAGAAAATGTATCCTCACGTTGCACTACCTTCCTTTTCTTCACTTCTTGGGGCACACTTTTCTATGATGATGATAAAACACCTCTTTTTTCATAATTTGTGCTATTTATGTTTCTCTTTCACACTGTGAGTAAAAACAGACGTGACAAGTTTTCAGACAAGTTTTGTTTCCATTTATTTTGTCATATGTTTTTTCCATATGGTTCTCTAAAAATTCGATGTACTGGGGCCCCCTTGTATATGTATCTTGCTAATATATAGCACATTTTCTTAGTATATCTGAAGTGATGATACAATCTCTACACACAGGCTTCCAAATTAGTCTACCCTGTTCATTTGTGTGAGCCATGCACTTATCAACACCCTCTCATGGATCCACTCCTTCCCTATGCAAACACCCAAAATCTCACACAAAGCCACGCCATCTCCAAACCCACTGACACCAACTGTGGAGTACCCCAGGGACTGTCACTAATCCCCATGCTTCTCAACATGTACATGGCCACCCTCTCCGCCATTGCCAGCCAACATGGGCTTAGCATATCATCACACACAGAGGACACACAGCACACCCCCTCCCTCACAAACAAAGCCAAATACACATAATGCAGGGCACAGAAAGGAATTTCGGAATAAACTGAATGGATGGAACCCATCTGAATGACCTTGAATCAGAGGAGAATGACCTCCTCATCCTTGGACCATCCACATGCGCATGTGCAATGCCCTGGTGGATCTTGGGCCTTGTGAGGCTGTCCCCAGTGACAGACCATGCATGCAACCTTGGCATCATCCACAATTCCTCCATCACCCTGACCTGCCAGATCTACACCTTTGCCTGCAACAGCTCCAACTGCATCATGAGCCAACGCAATATATTGAAATGGGTCACACCATAATGACTCAAATGTGTAAACCACGCACACAACACCAGCAGACTGGAGTATGTCAACACACTTAACGGAAGGATAAACCAAACGCCACTACACTAGCTAGGAAACACACAGAAGGCTGCTGAGAGAGCCGTCATCAGAACCCCATCTCACTAACCCATTAGCCAACACATACAAAACATCCACTCGCTCACTGTCAGGAACAAAGTCATACACACCTAAATATCTCTCTACATAATCTGACACTAAGACATCCACGAGAGACTCATCCCAACATCCCCAAGAGGGACTGCTGCCCCGCCAACCTTGACCTTGCACACTCGCTGTATCCGTACTTCCAGCGAGAGCGAGAGGAAGACCTTCCACCTATGTTGCAGATAAAGCCATGCCCGAGATGACAGTCAACATCAAACACCCCACCACAATGCACGTTTACATGCAGAACAACTAAGCAATGGCCATTTGACAGCAATGGAGCAGCACTCTCACTCACCCACAGTGACTTGTGAACATCATGGGTGAGTAGCGCAAATCATGCACACACTCATTGTCTGATTGATCAACGCACATACTCATTGCCCACAGAGTACCACAGGTGTGTGGTTCACTGACAAATTACATCATTTTCGAAATGATTATTTGTGAAAGTTGCTATGGGTATGCTGATCAGACATGTTGTATGCTATTCAGGCTGTCAACTGCCATGAAATATGACAAGTAGGCAGTCCTCATTTTGCAACTCTGTCTTTACATTGTACCATTGTTCCTTGATGTCAAATTTGCTCCGAGTGTCCAACTGTGCATTACATTTGTCTTGGCAATCATGTGTATGATGCTCCCAAGCAAAATACCACGAAGACCAGGGAATTTGCAGAACATAATGGCAAGGGCCTCCACTACAAGGGCAAACCGTAGATGTCGGATTTTTCTTGCGTGCATCAAACACAAGATTGCTCTCTTCGCTGACTACCTACCACTCACTTCATCCGATCCTTTGCGCTCACTCCCAGTGGTACACTCGCTGCTCCAGATCTAACAGCCAATCTCAGGGCTCAGAATCTGCCATACAAATTCATAGGCCCATATTCCCACTGTCCTGGACGAGGTGATTGCGACCCTTCAGACTCAAGTTCATTATCAATGGGCTGCTAGATCTGTAAGGTATCCTGGTCGTAGCCTAACGCCAGACTTAGCCACCTGGTCCAATGCTCATTGGCAGGAATATGAAAAATAAGTCCTCGCTGACCTGCACTCATGGAAAGCCCTGCCACTTTCTTGGTGAGGACGCCTCAACACAAAGAAAATGTCCATGTTGCCAAAGATTCTATATACCATTCAGACTTTGCCAACGCCCATCACAGAGCTAAGAAAATCAGGGTTTCACAACGTGACTTGACAGCTCACATATGGGGCAGTAAGTAACTGCGCTTTCTGAGCAAAATTGTAATGCTCCAACGGGACAAGGGCGGACTAGCCTGCCATAATCTGACAGGATACAATTGGTCAACACATCTTTGCTTTGGTTTAGAATGGGTTCAGGGGGGAGGGACAAGGTGTGCTTACACATGGATTGGGTAGTTACCTGTTGCCCACTCTAGGTTCACGCCTCGGGAGGTGTATAATCGTAGCACATACATGGCAGTTCCTACAAAGACAGTACCCAAAAATGGTGACAGAGTGGCAGTATGCAGGGGCCTCACCTCTTTACCATCCCCGCATACTCACATTGCTCACAAGCCACAGTTCACACACCCCTGTGTTGACCAACCGATTTGGCTAATTAGACAGATATAGACTGCAGAATGATACCACACCTTTTTACGGGAGACAACCTCAAAACATTTAATCAATGTAAGCAGGAATTCTGTTTAGCAGAGTAGGACAGATTGAAATATAGCCAGCTCCAACATTGGTTACAGGGCTCCTCCGTAGTTCAGACGGCAATGCAACCCTTCATGCCGATTGAGCGTTTGGCAGGTCATTCCGGCCCCACAAAGGGAATTATCCCTTACATATACCAAGTGCTCCAGCATTGGCAGAGTTTTCACAGCCATCACTATCAGCTTGGGTGGCTGTCCCTTTCAGGTGTAGATATTACCCCTTGTCAGTGGGCGCCTCTCAGGTGTGACATTCCTAAATATTTCAATTGCATCCCCCAACAGGAATCTGCCTAGAAGGTAATGACTCGGTGGTACTAAACCCCTCCTAGACTTCAGAAAATTTTCCCCAATGCGTTCCCTTTGTGTTGGCATTGTATTCATGTGCTAGGAGATAGAATACATATTTTTGGGATGTTCCCTCTCCTGACTACTCATTGGAAGAAAAGTCCTCAGCCATATTAAACGGGTACATGGATATCCATTGCCTGAAGATACGCTCATGATCATTATGGACCTGAAGCCTGTGAACCTGAGAGCCATGCCTCGTCATGATTGGCATCTTAGCCTTCGTATGCTGGGTGCTGGCAAAATAATCGGTTGCCCACTTTTTGAAGAAAGCAAAAACACCTTCTATGAACATGTGGTTAGCCGCTTATGGCACACAGTGGCAATGGAGCTGCTCATGGCGTGCCCACAGCTACGCTTTCATTAAATTCTGGGAATATTGGAAAGCCTTGATGTACCCTTTGGGGCGACAGTAAAACGCTAAAGTACAACCACCGTGACTCTGAGCCTTACAGTTGCTTGATGATGCAGTACACCCCACTGACCCCGAGTGTTCTTGGAATCCTACGGACTGACTACACTGCATGGCACCCCATACACTCTTCATGACCTACACACCCTGTCTTCTGACGCTCAGATCACTGTTGCCGTCCTATGTTCAGCGTTGCATGCTGCCAAAGATAGTCCCTTGTGTAGCTTGAGCAACACTCATTAGTAATGTTGGGGCACATTACTAAGCACCGTGTTAACATTATCGCTTCTTACGCGGCAGTGGACTAAAGCTAAAGTGGCAATGATGGGCTTGACAATACGCAGAAGTGAAGTCCCATAGAAGCCCATGTTCTGGTGTGAACATGGGCTTCTATGGTAAGTCTCCATGGCGTATTAACAAGCCCATCATCGCCACTTCAGCTGCAGTTTTCTGCCGCTCAAGCGGAGATTATGTTAACGCCGTGCTTGATGATATGCCCTGTGATGTTAATTGACACTGGCAATTGTGCGTCATTTTTGACCCATCGTCACATATGCCCAGCCTTCCCCACTATCCTCCCCTCTCCCTTAGTGGTTGGATCTTCTTTGTTCCTATTTTGATTAATGATGTATAGCTAATTGATTACAGACTGCCATATCAACGCAACACCGACGTGCCTAATGGGGACAGAGTCATGAAACGCTGATGCGTGTCCTGGTGTCATAGGGCCTTTCTGGCAGACTATAAACCATTGGGACTCCAGGATGCCAGTATGGGAGTTTCTTTGCGTCCAACTAGCCGCTGTGCTTATGATATGGTTGCTTGCATTACATCATGGCGTCCTACACGTCTTCTTAGGCCCACAGTGTTAGACATTAAGGGGCAGAATAACTGGCGTATCCCTTCATGTCAGCAGGGATGCCCCAGTTATTGTGCACCACGCCTTAGCCAGCATGGATGTGCCGCATATATAATGCGGCGAACAATGGGCCACAAACAGAACTGATGCGTGACGCATCTGTGCCGTAAATGTATCGCATTGCTGGAGTGGGTTTGCAAGTGCAACGCAGCCCCTGCCATCATCTGGGGGGCCCTATTTGTACAATGCTGCGTCAATCCTACGCCTGCTACAAGCAAGCGCAGGGATCTGATGCAGTATGGGCCCAAAAGTGAGTGAGTGAAATCTTGTAGATTTCACTCAGCCACTTGTATGAGGCGTTCCAGCGCCGGAACGCCACCCCCTGCGCAGGAACGCCTCCTTCTGGCGCAGGGCTTTGGAACTTGACATATCTCACAGATGGGTTACGTTGTGGATACCCCGCTGCATGGCGCATCTTTAGCGCCGCCGCTACATCACAAAAAGGGACGCAATGGCGGCATAAAAGAGGCGCAAGGGGTGTGTAATTCTGCACCATGATGTATGGCTGTTGGAGTTTACATCTTCCCTACTGGGTGTTGCCTTGCAACAACTGCATGCTGCTGTATCACGTAACACGCAATGTATAAAATCAAAATGAAAAGTATATAAACATTAAGGAAAAATAAAATGGTCTTAAAGTTAAAACAGAACATCCAGGCAAACGTTTAATCATCATCACCATGAAAATACACCACTGTATCATACAGTATCACCATTGGGCCCTTTGCGGCTTATTAGCGAGCATAATTTCATTGCATTTGGAAAAAGGAAATGCCGCATACACCTCACAGTATGAGTTTAGACCTTTGCGGCCTATCAGCGTGCCTATTTTTATCGCATTTCCAGAAACGGTCCGCATTCACATATCAGTTTAACAATGAAAACCTTTGCGGCCTATTTACGTCCAAATTTTCGTCGCAATTGCTAATGTGATGTATTTCTGATTCCTGTCACAGGGATGTGGTATTCACTTTCACTTGTGCTGAGAGAAGGAGGTGTATGGTGGATTGTGGTGTTGTTTTGGAATTTTGAGAGTGGTGCTGTGTGCTGTGTCCTGTGAAAAGTGTCTGTTTAGTCTGTTTTAATTGTTTTAAATTGTTTATGTGTCTACTGTCCTCAGTCTTGTTGTATTTGTGTGGGGTTAGTTAGTTAGTGTTTTATATGTGGGTTATTATTTCTTAGTTTTAAGTGGGTTACGGGGTGCAGGGGGATGCCGGTTGTGGTAAGGTCAGGAGGATGACCGAGGGAGTATTGGGGGGCTTCCTGTGGTGGGTGACATTTTATCTGCCTTTGATGTTGGAGGCTGGGGGGCGTATCCTTCAAGGGAACAAGGTGTCTGTGAGGAAGCTGCGTCTGGAGCGTGTGCGGGTCCAGATGCAACGTTACTTTGGCGTCACCCGGAACGTGCACCAGTGGAAGCACCACTGGCAAGACATGTTGGTGCGTGAAGCAGACCTGCTGGACTACACTGGAGTGATGCCTGGCCTACAGGGTGGTAAGTACTAAGCCCATTTTATTCCATTACAAAAGTTATGTATAAAAGTGAGTGACGTGCGTGACAAGTGGGTATGACATATACATACTGTCTCATAACTGTGATACTGTGACAACGTGGTCCAGACAATGTTATTAGCCAAAAACACTTGTGCATGATTCACGTAACTTAGGATTGGAATGACTAACTCTTCCAAACACAGTGTGTGCAACAGTAGAGTAGGTGTGTGAGTAGTCAATCCAAATATCCCTTATTGTATCGCACCATCAAGTGCTAGTTGCAGTGAGTAGTTACGTTGTAATTGACGTGTGGACACATATTTGAGCTGTAAAGACCACATATGGTACAGAGCTCTCCCGTGTGACACTTGCCAGAAAATAACAATGATATTGTGAGTGGCCACTCAGCAGTAAGGGTCGCAAGGCACGAGGGGTTTTTGCATGTATAAGTCCATCAAGGGTGTAGTCAGTCGAAGAGATGTGACCAGCTTTTGTCATCCTTGATTGTGAGCACTTTTGTCTGTCGGAGGTGGGGACGAATCTCATCACGGGCTATGTCTGCAAGGTAGGAAAAGGAGCAGACTCACAATCTTGTCTCTCTTGTGGTGATGAACACATTGTAGGACAGATGGCCTGATCATAGGGTCTTTTCATGTGTGTAAAGTAAGTTGTACGATGAGGTAAGCTGGCCCAGTGTTGAAGAGGGCTGTGTGAGCGGTGATTAACATCTTGGAGGAGTACTCGAGCTCCAATGTAGAGACAGTGGACTGTGCGCAGAAGGTGGGAGATGTATCAGTGTCCTGGCAGTGTGAGGCTCAGTACTGCGGTGGCATTTGGGATGCCCTGTAACTTGCAGATGTGCTTTGTCTTCATTCCAGCTGTGAGATTGGGGCTGTATTTGGGTGAGCTGTTGCCCAGGGCATGAGTGACTGTCCATGTGTGTTTGAGTGGTAATCCTGTGATGGCCTAACATAGGGGGCAGAGGGTATGGTAGCAGGAAATGGGAAAGATCTTGGTGTACATATTTATATTACAGTTCATCAATATTCACAGGTTGTTTGCTTTGTCCAGGGGGAGAGGGGGTGGGGAGGGGAGAGGTGTTTACAAGTGCATGGTATCACCATGTGTAAACCCATGCATCTCTTCCTTGAAGCATGATGGGAAATGATGTGTTGTTGTTGTTCAGTTGTAGGCTGCTGTCTGTCATCCATATGGCAAGGCCTTACATGCCCTAGCAAAAATTGTGTATGGTGGAGATGTGTCATTTGGATGTGAAGAGGTGCAATGTAGATTCCATAGCTTTGGAAGATGGTTGCAGGCGGAGCCATGTAGATGTTGCCAAGCCTCGGGCTGAGGGCGGTCCCCTGGTGGACTCCACAGGTTGCTGTAGTGGGGTCTGAGAGGAAAGGGGGGACTCTGTCCCACAGCGTTTGTATGTAGATAAAGGAGCAGATCTCTTGGAACCATGCATTATGTATTTTTCACATTGGTGTGTGTTGAGAGACAGTGTTGAACGACACAGAGAGGTAAAGTATGATGAGGGCAGCACTGTTACCTTTGTCCGTCTGTGTGCAGTTGTCATCCCTTGTGTTGATGATGGGGGTTCATAGACTGTGGTATCACTTGATGCAGTATTGGGATGTGTGGATGATGTTGTACTGTCTGATGAAAGTTGCATGTAGGCGGTCAATGGATCTCTCAATGAGTTTGGCTGGTATAGCTAGCAGGGTGTTGTCCATGTAGTGTTTGATGTTTGTGGCCTCTGCCTTGTTTCCAATCAGAAGTGACTTGAACTCATCGTGTTCCATGTAGTTGGTAAAAAATGCATGTGCCTGGGAACGTTTGATGTTGATGCAGAGTTTGGCTGAAATGAATCTTGCATACAAGTAGGAAATGTTGGGGCGGCAGGGTTCCATGCGGCACCCAGAGTGGTTTGACTTCATACACTACAGTGTGCCAGCGTTAGTGATGGGTGTCCAGTTGTTGATTGCTAGTTTGTAGTTGGTGGTTGTGTAGCTGTTGGAGATGCATCTGTGCATGTCTTGTGATGCAATGGCGTTGGTCTAGGTCTCCTCAATGTATGTGATGGAGTACCTGAGTGATGAGTGTGGATGTTGATGACCGATTCAGGTGCTGTCTGTTGGTGGGAATAGGAGCATGATTCTGTGGATGGTGACTGGCTTGAAGGTGGAGTGGACACATCAACAGTCATTCAATGCCATTATGGGGATATGGCAGAAGCTCATTGACTCTCCTATTGTGAAGTGTGGCGCAACTGTGTGTCCCGATGAGTGCCTGTGCTCAGTCACAATCTGGCAGAGTACAATGTTATGTATGTTGTGCTGGATTATATTTGTGCTGGGCTACAGTTGTTTACCAATGTGGAATTTGTGGTTCACAAATGGGGTGTAGTTGATGGTTGCAATGGCATGCAGGGAGAAGATGTCGGTGATGGAGATGGCAAGAGGCACGCAGGGGCAGCATGGGTGGCCAAGACAAGTGCGTGGATGGTAGAAAGGAAGGTCAAAAGGACATAAAGAGTGAGTAGCAGACAACCAGGAAAGAAAGATCATCAGTAAATGGATGAGGGTGAAAAGTTTGGATGTTAAAAGCTTACAATGATTGCAATATGGAGCGGTAAGCAGGTGACAGATGTCCATTTGTACACCATGGATGAGGCACATGTGAACCGGTCAATGGAGGAGGCCATCAGACACTCACACTAGTAAGTAAATGTAAATTGATACTTGTATAGCGCACTACTCACCCGCAAGGGTCTCAAGGCGCTTGTACGAATACCGCTGTGGAACCCATCCTGGCTTTCCCTGTGAGGTGTTCACTCCTGGTGACCCCCAAGGTGGAGGCCAGGCATCCTTAGCGTTGTGGGGGCCATTGTGGAGATTAAGCAAGCTATTGCCGAGAGTTGCAGAGTGGGACTCCATGATTGGAATAGGCACCGAGGCGAGAATTATCAGGTCCGTAGAATTTTTTAGCCCAAGACCCGCCGAGGCGGGGAATTGAACCCTTGTCCCGGGCTAGACCTCTGCATCAGGGTCTGCCTCTCTAACCATTGAGCCACACTTCTCCACAAGTGCAGGGGCTTGTGTGAGGCCACATGCAATGTTGGATCTGTAAGTCGGTAGAGCAATTCCAAAGAAAATAAGTCAGCGGTCCTGCACCTCTGTCCCACAGCGGACATCATTGAGTAGTGTTACAATTATTACAAATTTGCAAAGTGAGGTGTGAGGTGCAATGTGTGGTTACATCAGACACACAATGCTGCATCATTTTGGCATGCTTAGGGGGCTATTATGTGTGACCCGCTGTGCAGGATCAAGACTTGGCACTGTAGGGCCAGAGTTTTAACAGTTGGGCAAAGACTGTGTGCAGGATGCCGTATGTGTGTGTCCAGTAAGGGTAACTGTACATATCGAAGCAGAGCAATTGTGTGTGTGAACTATGTGCAGGACAGAACACAGGGTGACAAACGCAGAGCTCCATGAGAAGCAGAACTGTACCTACACTGCCCCTGTACATGGTTCCTGTGCAGTAATGTCCTTGTCAGGTCAAAAGACACTACGGAAATTTGATTGCTCCAGAGTGTCATACATCCCAGAGCACTGCGAAACTGCCACTTAAAAACTGCAGATATGCCATCATACGCAGAAGAATTTAGACATGATGCCTGTGTAGAAATGGTGCATTGAAATTGCGTGACACAACTCTTATGTGCATGTCTTACAGCACTGATGTTTTGTGTAGCCCACCACTGCATTCACAGGCCCTGTGGCAGACAAAGTGAACATGGTCATGTGGACAGCATGTCATTCACCTCCACAGTGATGTTGTTTTTCCTGTGACTGTAATGTTTTTCCTCATGTTTATGTCACTTTTGTTGATGCCTGGTAATAACAAATATTTACATTGGTTCCCTCACAGATGGTTGTCAACCCATCACACAGGGTGACGTTGATATATTCCGGGGACCACACGCCACTGGTGAGTATTGGCAGTGAAAATTGCCATGTTTTTGGTGTCATGATTGTCAGTACTGAATGGTACACATGGTTGTTTGGCATTATGGGTGTGTATCGCATGTCACTCTGCCACAATGTGCAGATGTATATTTGGAATCAGATTTGTCTGGGAATTGGTAGTTGGAGGTGGGGCAAGGCATATCATTCTCAGTTGTGACTTTGCCCATCAACATACAGTCATACAGCTTTCAATTCCTGTGCATGATATATAGCACTGATTCAAGCAAACTAGACATTGTTCCTAAAATGATGCAGGCAATACACTCCTTGATTTTAGCACATGTTGAGTAGCACTGCATAGTCAATAAGGCACACTTCCCTGATGTGTGTATTGTCCAATGTGCGTGCAGTGGCTGTTGCGTTGTGCACCAGGATGCAGTGCTGTTCACGCCATGTAAGCGCAGACATGTTGGCACAGTGAAATCTGAAGATATGCTGCATTGCTGCTTGACAGAAGTGGCAGTGTGTAGCTCATAGGGAAAATTAGAAACGTAATGTTACACACATTAAATAGATGTGTATATCAATTGCAGTTGCATATTAGTGCACTGCAGTGGTGTGCTAAGGCTGTGTCTGTGGTGACATACCATGCTTGTCTCTGGATCATGTGTACAAACTCCTCTGTCACAATTGGTGTCATCACACAACAAACATTTTGTGAGCATGCTTTCACTCTGCATCATCTGATCTCACATTGATTTGGCTATGCGGGGCTCTCAAACACTCTGTGAGTAGGCATTTGGCATTGGCAACACCATAACCTCATGACCCCAGGGTGCCATTCCTATGTGTAATCCATTTTAACTGTTTGCGTTGTGAACGCATGTGTGTTCTCATCTACTACGCAGTGTGATTAGGGGTTACAAGACACCCATGAGTGGGATAATGGGTTAAATGATGTCTGCCCCTCGCAGGGTCAAAATGGCAGACATTGTATAGTGATGGTTGAGTGAGTAACTGCACTTAGTGTTTCATGTGTGATGCGTGATGCAGCCAAATTCTATTTGTTAGTAGGGGTGTCCCAGTCTTGTTCCTGTGCATGTAGGCTGAGCTTACAATAGGTTGACATTCACACCTGCACACAGCCACACTAGCACTCATGTGCAAGAGTGCCAGTCTTGGCACTGACTAAATGAACTGTACCCAGCTGCTGGTAGACACACATGGCTGCACATATGCATTGTACAGAAATAGCAGCAGTGTGTCACAGGGTCAGATGAGGGGGGTGCTGGGCATGGAGGGCTAATGCCTCCCTACTCGAGTGAATTGTACATGTTGCACACACTCAGGATGCACAATGGTGCCATGTTCTGACCGTGTCATTAGCATTTAGATTCGTCTGTACATGTCCCCTGCCATGCACTGTCATCTCACTATCCATAGCCTGTAGTGACCGAATCATGCCTTGACATTTCTGTGGACAGGTCACTTTGTGACTTTACAGAGTTAGGCTTGTGTGTTGCCTTCCATGTTGTATTGGAGTTGGAACATTAATTTCATGTTGGACCGTGATATAGTGTGATTGGCCTTAAATTGACATTTACCATATTTTACAGACAACATGACTCCTGCGCAGGTGCATGCCTTCCAGGTGGCAAAGGAGAGGTACCACCATGTCCGGCGTGTCAAGAATTGCTACCTGGATATGGCGAGGAAGCACCTGTCGGAGAAGAAGGCAGGAAGATGGTCTCTATGCCAGAGGTTTTGGAGATCACGGCAAAGCACATCCCCTCCACCGCTGATGCTAGCGTGGGCCAACTATCATTTGTACAAGCGCTGGCAAGACCCACCCAGATGCCAGTTCCCCGAACAAGCAGCCAGGTGCTATTTCCCCTCACAACCAGCCAGGTGCCAGTTCCACCCACAACCAGCCAGGTGCCAGTTCCACCCACAACCAGCCAGGTGCCCGTTCCACCCACAACCAGCCAGGTGCCAGTCCCCCCACAACCAGCCAGGGGCCAGTTCCCCCCATAACCAGCCAGGTGCCAGTTCTCCCCACAACCAGCCAGGAGCCTGCCCCCCCCCACAACTCTGCCTCAGATGACAGAGGCTTTTATGGGGATGTGGAAGGAGATGAGGCGTAACAACAAGTTGGTGTGGGACGTTCAAACCGAAATGCTATACCTCAACTGGCAGATCCATGAAATCCGCCAACTCCTCGGACTTCCATGAACCTCCTCATGTTATCCCCCACTCACTTCTTCCCCCTACCCACAATGTTGTTATTTTTTTAATGTGTAGTTAGTGTTGGTTGTATTTAGATATAGAGAGTAGTTTTAGCTTAGGTATAGTTAGTTTTTAGTGTGATATATTTATAGGATAGGTTAATATAGTATTGGGGCTAAGTTTTTTATCTTTGGGTGGGAGGTTGATGTCCTTTTTTATTATGTGTATTAGTGAATAGTTAGTGTAACGTGTAGTTGAGTGTAATATATGTTTACGTCTTTTAGATATAGTGATAGGGATTAGTGTTAGTGTAGGTTGTTATAAGTTTCTTTTTTATATAATAAATAATGTTGAATTGGATTACTACTTGCACTGATGTCAGGGAGGATGCAGAGTGTGGAGCTTTCTACATTGTATGCTACTCATGCCATCTGTGGAATAAGCCCTGTATGTGTGACTATGGATGAGACCTGTTACTCAGCAGCATGTATAGTGTCCAGTAAACCTTAGATGTGGGCACAGTTAACTTGCATGGCTGACAGATTACGAAGGATTGTTCACGGCCTAGTCTAGTGACATCTAATTAGTGACGCACAACATCTGAAGTGTGATGCACAGAGTTGAAAAGCACAATGTTGCACATTTGAAAATCTACATAAGCACATGGCATTGTGAGTCTGTCAGAGCTGCTACAGTTATCCATCATGGAGATGTATGTATCCCCCAGATACCACATACAGCCTGGGAGACCTGCACATCTGATGCTCCAGGCTCGGAGTCCTTCTCCATTGCACATACCTTGGCACACTTGATGTGTGGTGCCAGTGCATCAGCCTCCCATGTACCTGTGCATGGATGACCAATCTCGTCTACATTTTTGATGTAGGTCAAATGTGTGTCTATTATTCACGTCACAGGTCACAACAGTGTTTGTGAATCGCACAAGTAATGTGGTAGGGACCCATGACTTCGGAATTGGGGTCATTCACAGATGCCATTTTTGAAGAGCACTGGTAGGTAGACTGAGGAAACTTGTACAATCTTCCTTTTGTGACACCTTTATTCAGTTAAGTGCTGCCTTAGTCACTAATGATGTTTTCTTGTAGGCACACAGTTCTGCATCACCAAGGTGGTGACATGTTGCATTGCTCCCTGTACCAACAGTGTCATAGCCATTCATCCAGGCAGTTTTTTTGCAATTGGCTCACAGTGTTGACACACTTGTATTATTGCAAAAGATACACACTAGATGTTAAATGCAGTACTACAGACATCCATGGTCACATTGGGAAATATGCAGTCATTGTGCACAGCATGAGAGGGCTCTGTATTTATTTGGCATTGTTTGTGCACAGGTATGGACAGTATGACAGTTAGCAAATATGCTACAGTCACTATTGTGGAGTCAAATGTAGTGTTGCAGACTTTGTAGTACCATATATGTATGTTACACATGTGACCTTAGCTCACCTAACCAATGTGAATCTGCTGTGCAACATCTAGGGATGTGATATGCAATGCACAACGCCACAAATATCTTCGTCCACCACGTCCAGTGTAAGGAGATATGTAAGTCAAATATGGTTTCCAATCCTTCTGGGGGACACTACTTGTGTACTGCCACTGACTTGTACATGCTGTCAAACATGCTTTTATCAACAATGGGCGTGGGTCAGAGTTGGTACATAGCTATATAGCTATATCTGATTAATGTGGGCACAGCATCTTAGCCCGTGTACTTTTGTTTTCACCCCTGTGCACCTTCTCCACTGTCTGACTTCAGAAGTTTATTTGGCACATTTTTTCAGATGTATATATTGATATTGAGCACTGTGCCCCAGTCACCTTGAAATGGTAGTGTACCTCATGTTCTATATTTAGCATGTGTTGTTTATATCTTTCTTCTGCTCATCTCCACCCATACTTCCCCCTGCAGCATCCCCTACGCCCATGCCTCCACGCAAGGCAAATTGACCCGTACCCCTTCACAGATGGTCCTCCCTCCAACGTCCCCTTCCAATGGCAGACACTGTGTATCCACATTGCAGGGACACCAATGGCGCTCATGATGCTGGCCTGCATGTGCCCATCTCCACCTGGGCCGCGCACAGCGCAATCACGCCTGCCACAAACAGATTCCACATAAAACAATGCCACTACGATGGCAGTAGCCTCCACGCACTCAACAGGGAAAATCACACACCAACTTCCGAGCGTTCCCGGAACACACACAAGGACCCTCCTCACATTTCATCTGCAGCTCATTCTGCTTCCGATCCACTGATCCACCAACCGTGATGTGAACCCACCTTCCTCAGATCCATTCTTCTCAACACACACTCTGCCCACAAACACACCCTTGTACTCTGGGACCAAATGTTCGCAACATCACCAGACGTTGCCTTCCTGCCGGAGACCTCCCTGTACCCCTCCACAGCACACAACATCGTCATTGACATCCTGGATGGCTACAAGTGCATCTGCAGGGACCACACCAACGGAGTAGGAGTACGAAATGCCATCCTCCATATGAGCACTCTCAGAGTCTCAAAGAACAGCAAGAACATCCTCAGCAACGCAGTACACCTGTACTTCATGATCCACACCTATCACAACACACCCCTCAGAGTGACAATCGTGTACAGACCCCCAACCCCAATTACAGTTAAGCTACTACATTGACTACTTCATCAGTACACATACCCTTGTCTGCAAATACTACATCTTTCTCTGGGACCTGGAATTCCACCTCGGGAAGGACACCACCACCACCACCTCCGCCGCCCAGATTGACAGCCTCGCAAGACTCCGACTCAGGATACTACTCACAACACCCACCCACTCTGTCGGGGAAATGCTTGAGCACATCTTATCCGCTTCGTCACATGTGTCCTTCAAAAACACCACTCAACTCCACTGGACTGCCCATGTATGCATCCACTTCACCACCCGGCACACCACCACACACCGACACACACAACAGATCCCCCACCAGTGCTGGGGTACAGTCACCGTAGACCAGCTAACCACCACACTTGCCCTTAGCCCAAACAGATACCACGCCGAACCACACCCCACCGCCCAGGACCTCAGACAATGGCTCAATGACTGTGCTGACCAACTGTCCCCAAACACAAAAGCTTCACACAGACACACCGGCAAGTGAGCTATCATGTTCATTGAGGAATTCCTGGACAAACGTGCTAATTGCCAGAGGAGGAATGTCACCGTGTACAGACAATGAACAGCTACGCAGCATCCAAGAACAACACCGGCAGACACCATCACCTCATTTGATCCTCAAGAGGGTCTCATTCGCAGAACACCTAGGCAACAACAGCAACAAAAGTGCCATCATCGCCAACAACAATGACATCAGGGCCCTGCAGGCCAACATAGAAAACACCTCCCGGATCCTCCTGGACCTGTCCTCTGGCTTCGACACTGTCTGCCACAGGACACAATGCACAAGCCTCCACAACGCAGAGTTGTGAAACAGAACTCTGGAGCGGAACACCTCTTTCCACTCTGGCATGACTCAGTGCTTCCGCATCCCCCTTTCAGCTCTGGATCCACCACAATCATGTGTAGCATACACATGGCTCATCCCGCAGCAAAACATTGTTCAACATCTACATGTCACTGCTTATCTACGTTACCTGACAACACGACCTTTACATCATCTCCTACAACAACGACAGCCAGCTGATCCTCTCCCTCACCAAGGACCCCCTCACCGCCACAGCAAACCTCCATGTAGGAATGGGAAGCCTCACTGAGTGAATGAAGTACAGGAAACTGGAGCAGTACTTTGACAAGACGGAAGTCCTCTTCCTGCGCTCCCCATCCTCAGCTAGTGACAACTCCTGGTGAACCACTGCACTGGTAACAGCTCCAACAACACCCATCCACGCACATTACCTGTGCTTCTTCTTCTAATCTACTACGTCCGTGACAATGCATGTAAAAGGCCATCTTCTACTCCAGCTTCAACAACCTCCACATGCTCCAGGATGTACAGGTGGATCCCCACCGTAACAAGGAGAAAGGTCTCCCAGGTCCCCCAGCAGCAGCAGGTTGGCAATAGATGAGGCCCTCTCTGCAGTCCCCTCAATCAAACTCCTGAACACGCACATGATCAACAACATTACTCGCAGCAGCCACATCACACCCCACCTATGAGGCAAGCACTGGCACACTGTCAACAAGAGGATCACATTCAAGGTCCTCACACATGCACACAAGGCACTCCACGACACAGGCCCAGCATGGCTCAAACAACTGCTCAGCTTCTATCCCACAAACATACCAGCTCTGCTATGCCAACCTCACCCTTGTTACACTTCCCCGCATCCATTGAGCGACCTCCAGGACTGAAAATTCTCCCTCCTCACCACCCAGACCTGGAGTACTCTCCCCATCCTCCTGCAGCACACCCAGGAAATGTGAACCTTCAGGTGACTCTGCAAGACATGGCTTTTCATGCAGTAGCAGCAACCTCCCCCCCAGGGCCTTTAGACACTCACAGCTAAGTGGTGTGCTTTACAGATGTGCACCTTGATAACTTGAGAAATATATTTGGCTCATACGCAGTCCTCTCACTGCCTATCCGTGTCAGATTACAAATGTATAGTGTTTCTATTTCCGTTGGTGGACCTTCTTGTGGATTCACAGCCCCTTACTTATTGCCTCATTTGAATACTTTCTTGGTCATGTAAACACGCATCTCTGGGTATTACGTGAACTCATTTACAATACAAGGGGGAGACTGCACCAGTGCCGGCCCATAGAACTCATGATTTGATGGATGTTGGAGTGGCAGACATAGTCCATTGTGAGTGTCAGAGCCAAGGGAAGAGGCGGAGTATGCTGTGCCATTGTCAATGAAAAGTAGATTTTCTGCAAGTCCATGCATGGGTCCCAGGTGAGTGTTTGTGGACATTGCAAAATAGTGGAAGAAGGAGGTCAGTGGAATGAGGTTCAGCAAAATACTAAGGTGAGACAGGCCTTTGTAAGTCACTGTCTGCAATTTGTTGTTGATATGCCCCCAAATGAGCCTAGGGTCACACCAGACACTGGCCTTTGGATGCCATTCTATGGGGGATTTCGTCACGCCTCTTGCCACCACTTTACGTGCATTTTTCTAATGCAAGGCAGTGATGATTTTGTCACCAATCGGGGTAATGTGGCCCCGCATTTTATGGATTGGCCAGGAGGCACATTACATGAGATTGCAGGTGTTATATTAATTTTTGATTTGGCTTATCACCACACACATTCGATTTGTGTGCACACAGACACTTGCAACTCTGACAGCACATTGTGGATGCACTGTGTATGTTGATGTTCATGTGCACAATTAGGCATGACGCCTCGGACATTGGCACACAGGTGACATTGGGCACGTGTGCTTGAGTAGTCTGCAGGGAAGTGCGTATGTGTCAGCCTGGCAATGCTTGCACAAGCTTGGACACTACTCAGACACGGTTATATGACTAAACAACTACCTACTAAATCACGAGTGCCTGAACCATGAAGGCTAAACAACGACCTATGCCAAACCACTAACCATTTATCCACGACCTACTGAATCACGAACTCCACGTTTAACCTCTACACCCAACGCACTCAAAAGAATCCATCAATCGTAATGTCAGAATCCTCGGTAGAGTTCCCAGAGGCGCGCGCTGCCAAGCTGCTGCAACCTTACCAGGTGAAAGCAAGAAGTTTCTTTATTCACCAAAATCTGTGTAGGCAAATTCCGCAGCCTCTCGAGCACATAAACTTAAAGAGGAAGAGCATGCTGCAAGCGCCGAGTAGCTAACCACTTCTTCTTCCACATGTCAGAAATATTGAAGCACATTAAAGCAGATTTATTTTTAAAAGAATTAAATACGCAGTCACGAGCTTCTACTCTCTTGTGTCCCTACTATAAAGTTTTATTATTGGAAAGTAAATGTTTGCGTAGAGATACTAGGTTGACTACGGAGTGAAACACTGGGCAACAAGAGCTTTTACGAACCACACCAAACAATTCGTAAATGAAAAATAATCTGTGTCCTGTGATCGGTAATACTGTGAAAGTCATAAGTTTCCCTTAGGAGTTCATTTAATGCGTTAATGATCAAGAAGCAGATAAGGATGTGGGAAGCGAAGCTTTCCTGAAATGTTTCTTGTTATAAATCCGTAGAAAGAAAATAAACAAGTATGGTCCATAAATCTGCTGACTCATGGGAGAGAACTGCAGCACCATCTGTAAATGTCTGCTTACGCAGCTGAACCTTGTGTGAGATATTGACTGTGATGAAACTTCTTTTAAAAATATTTGAAAATGAACGCAATACTGAATTTATTATAACGATCACTGAAATTAGATTAGATTTGTATTTATCTTCACTTTGTATTCAGGTCGGTGCCCCTCATCTGTCCATACCCCCTCAATCACATTTATTGTATTTCTTTATACAAATACATTTCCTAAAAATTAACATGTCCCCCCAGCCCCTAGAAACGAACTCCTCTTACCTGTTCCTGTTTTCATGCTCCTCCGAACAACGACTTGCACAAACACTAGACCGTCTTAGCCTGAACCACGCACATGCGTGGTTCAGGCTAAGTCGTTGTTCTTGCAAGTCGTTGTTCGGCTTTCGTGACTCCAGAACTTGTTGTTCTGGAGTCGTTGTTGAGGTTGTTTCCCCTCAGACACATGTGGGCAATGCTGTAGGTATGCAGACGTTGGTGGAGGCATGCCTGATTGTGCGCAGGGGCATAGATATTTCCTGTACATCCACAATGTGGCATCCGAGTGACGTGTAGTTGTGCAGTCAATTTGTATGTGCATGGTGATGTGGCAAGGGGGCCATTTGGTTACTTTTCCACATGTCACATTGTTGTGCCATTGTGTGTTTTGCAGATGCACATGTGGGGTGCTCTGGCATTGTGATTGGACTATGTTTTTTTTTTGCAAAACATTTATTCAGCACTGTCAGGATTACACAGCGTCACGCCTACAACCCGGAGGCTGGCCGCTATCCATTCATATATAAATGACAACCATGAGCATGTTTTTTATCAATGCGAACATAAGCTCGCAAACCAACAACATCCAAGTGACAAGTGCAGCATTCACACAGCCAAATCAAAGTGTTCCGCAATTTTCTGATATTTTTAGTCAACAGTAACATGTGCAGTAACATGGTGATCTCAGGGGGGGGGGCGCAGGCCAGGTGCTAGAGCAGACACATAAGTCCGCGCGAGGTGTGCAGTCGGTATTGTCTTGAGTCCACAGTTGCAGTGACAGTGCTTCCTAACATCCAAGGTAGCAAGCCGGGAGCCGTCAGGGCTGCCTCCCGGGAGCATGGGCAATCCACAGATAATGTAAACCAATGGGGGGGGGGGGGGGGGGGGAATACAAAAACAGGCAACTTTCCAGACCGCACAAGGTCAGCTCAGGCCCTCAACCTCAGGCTCTCAACTCAGGAACCAGGGACCCACACTGCAACGTCTCAACATCGTAGCCTCAATCTTCGCCATCCTCTGGGGGGGTCAGTTATTAAGTAACATTGCAAAGGGGCCCAAATGTCAGTAGGCCTAGAAGCGGGTGGCAGCAGCTCGGAATAAGTGTGCAATTGTTCTTGGCAGTACACCATATCACTCATCCAATCCTTAAACTTGGGTGCCCTTCCTCTCCCCCATCTACAGGCCACCCTGCGCTTAGCCAGGAGCATAGCTAGTGCCACATATTTGCGGTGAGCTGCCTGGAGAGGCTCAACATACCCCAGTAGGGCCACCAATGGGGACGGGTCCACTATCATGTGTATCATTTTGGACAGTGCTTGAAACACCTGAGTCCAGTAGCGGTTTACCTCAGCACACCCCCATGCAAGGTGAAGAAAGTCTGCCCCGGGAGCCTTACACCTGTCACATGAGTCCGTAGGTCTAAGCTGAAATCTGTGCAGGCGCACCGGTGTGTGGTACAGTCGGTGGAGAAATTTGTAGTGTATTATCCTATAACGGCTGTTAGATGAAATGCGCTCGGTCTGCTGCAAGCAGAACTCCCATTGCTTGTCCGTAAGGGTCATGGCCAAATCTTGATCCCATTTGTCCCTGGCCGGTAGAGTAGTGTAAGTCATGTTGGCACGAACAGATCTATAAAGTGTGGAAACCAGTTTAATGGGATTGTCCTGGAGCAGCAGGGTCTGTAGGGGAAGAAGTACTGGGGGTTCGTGTGGGAAGTCAGGTGTAATGGCCTGCAGTCCGTGCCGGAGCCTGATATAGTAGAACAGGTCTAGGGGCGTCGGTTGTATACCCTCATAAAGTTGGTCTTTGGACCGAAATGCGCCATCACGGTACAAGTCCCCCCAAGTGGTTACATGAAGTTTTTTCAGCAATTTCTGAAAGCCAGCTTCTTGTAGGAGTGGGAGCTGTGGGTGGTAGGTCAGTGGCAGCTGCGGAGCATAGAGGAATTGTAGGTCGAGCCTCAAAGTGATGGAGTTCCACGCCGTCACAGTACTAGCCACCGTGTTAGGAGTTTTATCTCTGCCCTCAATCCGGGAAAAAAACGCACCTTCAATGGGGGTCGGATGGGCCAACCAGTGCTCAGCCGCTAGTTGAGGCATGTATCGCTGCTGAAGCACCCAGAAGTATGCATAGTGGGCCTGAGCAGTCCGGTAATAAAGTTCGAAATCCGGAATACCGAAGCCGCCATGTGAGTACGGTCGAACCAGAATTTCCCACTTGAGCCTGGGCGCCTTTCCACCCCACACCAGCCGGAGCAACTCCGAACGTAGCAGCCGAAAAAAATAGGGTCCGGGATGAAACGGTATGTTCAGGAATAGGTATAACAGCTGAGGGAGGATTACCATTTTAACTAGTGAAGCTCTTCCGGCCATGGAGAGAGGGAGTGTGATCCACCTGGAGATGTTGTCGCCTATCTTATCCATCACAGTGCCATAGTTGGCACGCATCAACGCCTCTCTATCTCTCTCCACGTGAATGCCCAGGTACTTAAAATGACCCTCACACCAAGCAAGAGGGAATTCCAGCGGGAATTGACGTGTCGAGGCAGTAAGGGGGAAGATACATGACTTGTTCCAGTTAATTTGGACTCCCGAAAGGGCGCCAAATCGTATAAACTCCCTGAGTATTGGATGTAGGTTGTCGCCTGGGTGCCGAACGTAAAGAGTGATATCATCGGCATACATAGAGACAAGAATCTGTCTCTGAAAACAGCGCAATGCACTATCGCGATGATGCTGACGTAATTTGGCAGCCAGGGGTTCCGTGGCGATAGCGAACAGGAGCGGGGAAAGGGGGCAGCCCTGCCTAGTCCCTCGAGAAATCGGGAACTCCGGAGACAGTTTCCCATTAATGAGGACCCTGGCCCTTGGATGCGTGTACAATAATCGAATCCAGGAGAGAAATATAGGCGGAAAGCCCATGCGCTCGAGCACCCTGAACACATAGTCCCACTCAAGCGAGTCAAACGCTTTGGTGGCGTCTAAGAAAATGGCTGCCATCGGGAGGTCCCCGTGGACTGAGTCGTAGACCGAAAAAAAGGTACGGAGGTTGTGCGACGTTGCCCTTCCAGGGACAAATCTGGCCTGATCAGGCAGTATCAGATCGGGCAACAGAAGGCTGATGCGCGTTGCAATAAATTTGGCAAGGATTTTCACGTCGCAGCTTAACAAGGATAAAGGTCTATAGGAGTCGCAGCTGTTAGGGGGTTTACCGGGCTTGAGCAGGGACGTGATAAGGGCAGTTCTCATGGAGGCAGGGAGGTGGCCCACCTCCAGCGCGTCCTCATATACTTCCCTCAGCACTGGCGCCATGAAGTCAATAAATGTCTTATAAAATTCAAGAGGGATGCCATCCAACCCGGTGGCCTTACCCGATTTCATATGCATGATAGCCTCTCTGACCTCATCCAGTTCAAACGGGGCGCTTAAAAAGGCTCTCTGCGCTTCGCTTAGCCACCCCAAGGACACATCTGCTAGATAGTCGTCCAGAGTAAGTTCATTGGTCCTGGTAGAGGAGTACAACGTACCATAGTGTCGCACAAACTCATTTAGGATTTGTGTGGTGTCCCTGAGTACCAGCCCTTCAGCGGTCTCAAGTTCCAGTATGACTGTTGGCGAGCGCATGAGTCTGACCGTTGCTGCTAGAGCCTTCCCAGGTCTCTCACCCTCCCCATATCTTCTAGCCACCCAATACTTGTTCCTAAACTTAACTTCCCGAGCTGCCTCCTCGGAATACTCCGACAGCCTCTCCCTTATGAGAGCGAGGGTCGAATTATCCGGGTTCGCCCTGAGGCTTTCCTCAGCACTCCGTAGGTCCGACTCCAGCGTGCGCAACCTATTCAGTATGCTCTTGAGTACCCCCGAGCCCTTTGAGATGCAGAGACCCAAAGGCGTCCCAAATAGTCTCGACGTCCTGGACAGAATCCTTATTACGTTTGAAGAAGTCCAAACATTCCACCCGAAGTTCCTCCTGGAACTCCGAGTCCAATAGCATAGAGGGTTGCATACGCCACGCTGTAACCGGGGGGCCCAGTTCAGAGCCTCGTAACGCAATAACGACAGGGGAGTGGTCTGAGTATGTTCTGGGGAGGTGCGACGCGTGAACCAGTGTCGCATAAAGTTGCGAGGTAAGGAGGAAATAATCGAGCCGTGCCCATGACTTAGCCTGCGCCGTGAAGTGTGTACCCTATTCCCTTGGCCCGCAGTGGGAACGCCAGGCATCTATAAGGTTATTGCTGTCAACAGTTGCTCTAAGGACCTCACGCCCGTTCGTGTAATGGTGGGGGGCGGGGTGTGACCTATCCAGGGGGGGGTGCAAGGTAGTATTGAAATCCCCTCCCCATATGAGGTGTTGCGGTCCTGTCTCCACTATCGCAGCTCATAAGTCAGTGAAGTACTGTGGGTCATCAGTGTTAGGCCCATAGCAACACGCAAGCGTCACCGTCAGGCGTCCCAGCCTTCCCCATAGCAAGCAATATCTCCCCTGAGGGTCAGCCCTGGAGCCGGCAGGCTGAAAAGGCGTAGTTCTCCTAATCAGAATTGCCGTGCCTCGCGCATATGAGGAGTAATTAGCAAAGATTGAGTGTGAAGCCCTTCT
The DNA here is from genome assembly GCF_964261635.1 of Lissotriton helveticus. Taxonomy (NCBI): domain Eukaryota; kingdom Metazoa; phylum Chordata; class Amphibia; order Caudata; family Salamandridae; genus Lissotriton; species Lissotriton helveticus. Next base: position 1,028,763,540 of record NC_136068.1, on the reverse strand, counting down.
ACGTCCAAAGGTGCCAGGTCTATGGGGCGCAATATGTGTTTCCTGTAGGAAAGCAATATGAATTTTGTGGCGATCAAGGTAGCTCAGTACTTGCCTCTGTTTCCTATGATCCCCCAGCCCCCTCACATTCCAAGTAATGACATTTAAGCGTGTGTCACCCATGTATGGTCATATGTGCATGTAGTCAGGATCATTGTGCGCCGAGCCGCACTGACATCACCAGCGATGAATAGGCCATCACGAAATCGTACCCGCCCGGTGACACCTAGAGGGGTCAAGAGGCCAAGCCCTGAAGGAGCACTTCTACCACACGCGTCATGTCCCAGCTTTAGACAGTGCACACCACGCACATCCTGCACATCCATCCCCCGGCCACACCCCAACCGCCCCCCACAAAGGCAGAAGAGCTTGCTCAAAACACCAAATGCACATGTTTGAAAACGAACCCCAACAGTACCCCAAATACAACCCTCCACCCGCCTCCCCCCAGAGCGTCCCAACAAATGGGCAGGACCCGTAGAAAGAAATGCAGTCACCAGTAACCAACCAAGTAGGACGAACCGTTCCGGCTCTGCTAAAGGGAGCCATACCCTGCCTGCCGCATTCCAACCCATCAGGACACCATCCCACCACCCCCCTCCCACTGAAGCGTCCCCAACTCGCCAGTACCCTAAGCCCACCCCCCACCCATACACTAAGCAAACCAAAGAACAACCAACAAAAAAGAAAAATAAACAAGAGTCAATGTCATTGGGGAACACCCAGTAGGGGTCAGCTGAGGCACACAGTCTACCACCCCCAATCCTCCCACTCCGTACAAGGCCACCCTCAGTGTCGTCTCCCGGAGTAGAGAGGGAGTAAGGGGGGTGGGGGCCTGGCATACATTACCACCTGCAGTCCAACACCCGTCCATGGCACCCCAAGGGCAGCCATTGCCACCGCCGAGAAGGATAGTACCCCCAGTGTAGTGAGGCGTGAGGACATTCCAAGGAGGTGCGGAATCAATAAGAATACAAAGCCATCCGTCGATTATTCGGGATCCGATGCATGCTGGTCCTCAGCGTCCGCAGGTCGTCTATTCCGTTTACGCAAAATTTTAATGTAGTCATCAACCTGTTGAGGGTTGAGAAAAAAGTGTTGCGTGCCCTGATGTGTGACTCGTAGTTTGGCCGGATATAAAAGGGCATAGTCAATGTTCAGGTCTCGGAGTTTCCTTTTGACCACTAGAAACTTCCGTCTTTGTTCTTGGACCATCGGGGTAAAGTCAGGGTAGATGGAGAAGGACACACCATCATACGTGAGGTTGTGGTTCGCCCGGGCTGCACGTAGCGCCGCATCGCGATCACGATAGTTTAGCAAGCGTGCAATTATAGGTCGCGGCGGGGCTCCAGGTTTGGGCTGAGGTCCCAGGGAGCGATGAGCGCGCTCCACAATAAATTGATCCGAAAGGGCCTCTGCCCCCACCGCCGCAGTAAGCAGCCTCTCAATGTACAACTCCATCTTCCCCGTGTTGGTCGATTCCGTAATACTGTTAGGTCCTGGTCCCCAGTCCTCTTTTGCTGACCATGCCTAAAATCATCACATGACACACCGGTAGTATAAAAAGGAGTCCTACCCTTATGTCAATGCTTGTTATTGTCACCTGTGGGTTCCTGCATCCTGGCTCCTGTGTTTCCAGTTGATCGCTGTTGTCTTTTCACGGGCTCGTGTAAAGAAGAAGGAGAATTCCCTGCTGATTTCAAGTTTTTCCCTTATCCATGCTTCGTTTTTTGTCCTGGTACCTTGTCTGTAATATTCCCCTTCCCTGCCTGCCCCTTTCTTAGCGAGGTCTCATTCTAGTTAGTTAGTGTCCTTAGGTTTAGTACCCCTCCCCCTTTTCCTTTTCTTGATTATTTGACCGTTTGGTGCGACTACGTTAACATACAGGGGCCCCTGTTTGTTAGTTGCCCGTTTCGCGGCTCTCCCAATTTGGAGACGCGGTGAATCATACGGTAGCGTGAGCGCTACCCATCCGCCTCATTATGCGGAAGTGACGTTTTCGTCCATTCCGCGAAACAAACCCGGCTGGGTTTGTTTTCTTTTTTGTGATAACGGGCGGATGAGAAAACGCGTCCTCGCCGAGTCCTAGTCCCTTTCCAAAGTACCCGATAGGCAGGGGTTTTTGCAGGCCGGTACAAGTGGTCTGATTTTTACCCTGCATATCTCTTTATCGACCAAACCATACGCCCTTACTGACACGTCCAGTCCTATAGATAAGCCGCCTAAGAGAAGCTATCTTAGGTTTGCAGTGACTGACGAACTCCTTGAAGCTAAGCCTGCTCATTCTTCCGGTAAGTGTATGTGGCATGATATGCATGGATAATGGTCTTTTGTAGCAGAAGAAGGACTGGGGATTGTATATTTACCATAGGGTGTACTTTGTGTTTCCCTTTTGCAGGAGCAGAAGAAGGAGGCGGGTGTTCCTTTTTAAGGCACGTTCTAAGGGTGGAAGGTTTGGTTACCTTTTGATTTCCACCCTCTTTTCTGGGTCAGCAGCTTACTCATTTGTATTGTTCAGTGAGTGGCTGGTGAGTCGGGGAAGGGGATTGGACTATTCCTCGTTCCTGCAGTGTGTGGGTTGGGCAGGAGTCCAACAGAATAACAAGCCCACGTTATAATACACTGCCCGAACTTGGATGGACGAAGAAGGAGGGGCCATGGCGGGCGCAGAAGCACCCTCCATGAATGATATAATGGGTGCCCTTGCTGCGTTACAGGCGCAAGTACAGGAATTGAGACAGGAGAACGTAGGGTTGAGACATGAGTTGGTAGCGGTAAGGGCTCAGGCACAGGCACAACCTAGAGCACAAAATCCCGTTATACATCCGGCTACCTTCCAGTACGGGGGGCAGGGCAGAGTAATCCTGGAGGAAGTGTTCCTGTGGCAATTACAGTAAACTCCCCTGTTCCTGTTCCTCTGGCTCCACCTGAAAGGTTCTATGGAGACAGCGGGAAATACGGGATGTTCATGAACCAGTGTCTGTTACACTTCATATGTAGGCCTGTTGCATTTCCCGATGATGCTGCAAAGGTGGCCTTTACTCTTTCATATCTGGCTGGTACTGCTGCCCAGTGGGCTATCCCATTAGTGGAAGGGAACGATGAGGTGTTGAGGGATTACAACGCTTTCAAGGATTTGATGAGGGGGTTGTTTGCTAAACATGCTTTTATGCAAGCTAGTGACTCGGAATTACTAAAACTGCGACAGGGGCGACAGGATCTTCTGACATACATAGCGTCTTTTAATAGATTGATTGCCGAGACGCATTGGCCAGCCGATAAGCGGACTTCCTTATTTTATCAGGGTCTTAATGATGATCTGAAGGACGTGGTGTCACAAGTAGTGGATCCCCCAGAAGAGTGCGCCGCTTTTATAGACTTAGTGGTTAAATTGAACCATAGGTTGTCAGAGCGACGCGGTGATCGTGGGCGGTTTCAGGTGTCCCGAGGGAACTTCATAAAGACCGAAGTGAAACAGCAACCCGGTGAGGTCAAACCTGAACCCATGGAAATAGGAGGTGTTAGGGGGCCCCTTACACCTGAAGAAAGAAAGAGACGTAGAGATCAGAATTTATGTCTCTATTGCGGACAGGGAGGTCATTTTGCAAGAGAGTGTCCCGTTAAACCATCTGGAGCAGCTTATGGCAAAAAGGTGGCATGTGTACAGGTGGAAAGACCGCTCCTGTCTGAGCCTTGCAGAGGTCAATATGAGGTGTTGGGGGCGGTGGATTTGGCGCCCAGACATTTTGTGATTTCGGCACAGCTTCTATTGGCAGATTATCGAAGGGTGCCTGTTTCTGTGTTATTGGATTCGGGGGCTACGGGCAATTTTATCGACATCTCCCTAGCAGAGAAGCTCGGTGTGCCTTGTCAGTACAAGAAACAGCCAGAGCCGGTCCGAGCGATAGATGGAACTGAGTTGTCATCAGGGTGTATCACTAGACAAACCATGCCGCTCCGCTTGTTATGTGATAATGGTCACTCGGAGTGCGTGGTATTCGACCTGATAGACGCGCCTTCCTTTGGATTGGTGTTAGGGGTGCCTTGGCTCCAAGAACACAATCCTAGCATTGATTGGGTACTCAGGCTTGTCACTCTTGATTCACATTATTGCTTGAAGCATTGCTATAGTGAGGCCAGTGGGGAGGTTCCTTCATTGTATTGTGCAGCCATGGAAGAGAACGGAGTTCCAAGACAGTATGTGGAATACGCCGATGTGTTTGATAAGGGTTGTGCTCAGAGACTGCCACCTCATCGGTCGTTTGATTGTAGGATAGACCTAGTGGAAGGGGTTCCCTTGCCTTGTAGTAGAGTTTATGCTCTGTCTGAACCCGAGGAAAAACATCTCAAAGAATATCTGGATGAGATGTTGGAACTAGGTTTTATCCGTCCCTCTTCTTCACCTGTCTCTTCGGCGATCTTTTTTATTTCGAAGAAGGAAGGCACTCTGAGGGCGTGTGTGGACTACCGGACTCTGAATAAGGCCACTATTAAGAACAGGTACCCTCTTCCACTCATCCCCGTGTTGCTGGATCAGCTCCGCAAGGCCAAAGTGTTTACTAAATTGGACTTGCGTGGAGCATACCATCTGATCAGGGTGCGGCCCGGTGATGAGTGGAAGACGGCTTTTAAAACTAGCCATGGGTTATTTGAATACTGTGTGATGCCGTTCGGCTTGTGTAACGCGCCGGCGGCGTTCCAGTATTTCATAAATGAGGTCTTGAGTGAACATCTGGACAAGAAAGTGATAGTGTACTTGGATGACATCCTTATCTTCTCAGAGACCGGAGTAGACCACCACACTCATGTGCGACAAGTATTGCAGAAGTTGCGGGAACATCGGCTATATGCCAAACTGGAAAAATGTCAGTTTGATGAGAAAGATGGTAGAAAGATTGTGGGAGTAGCTTCGGTGGAAGAATTCGCTTCCAGGATAAAAGAACTATTGCGCAATATGGATTTGGCCCCGTGGTTGCAATTGTCTCAGGTGGTGGTTAGAGAGGGGTTGTTATATCAGGGGGATAGGTTGTTCATTCCCCCTGAGTTGAGACAAAAGGTGGTGGAATGGTGTCATTCGTCCTCTTTAGTTGCGCACCCAGGAATCGGGAAGACAAAGGAGTTGTGCCTGAGGTGGTTTTGGTGGGATACGGTGGCTCAGGATATCCAGAAGTATGTGACAGCATGCCCTGTTTGTGCCATCAATAAGCCCTCACACAGTAAGCCCTCGGGCCTTTTGCAGCCATTGGCAGTACCCCCTTCCCCGTGGCATACTATTAGCATGGATTTTGTTACGGACCTTCCCTTGGTTTCCGGCTTCACTGCTATCTTTGTGGTCGTGGACTTGTTTACCAAAATGGCTCACTTTCTACCACTCTGCAATATTCCCACGGCGAAGGAGATGGCATGGGAGTTCATGGTTTCAATAGTGCGGTTGCATGGGTTGCCCACAGCAGTCGTCTCAGACAGGGGGGTGCAGTTTGTGTCTCATTTCTGGAAGGAGCTCTGTCTGGTGCTTAAGATGGATATACGGTTGTCATCTGCATACCATCCCCAGTCATATGGGCAGACAGAACGCATCAACCAGACAATGGAACATTTTCTGAGGTGCTTGACTACGTCCCTCTCGTGTGATTGGGTGAGGGCATTGCCCATTGCGGAATTCGCCTATAATAACAGCATACACTCGGCCTTGGGCATGACACCATTCTATTGTTCTATGGGATACCATCCTAGAGTCCTAGCCGTCCAACCTACTGGGCACATGCCAGCCATTGATGACATAGGTAAACGCTTGGGGGACATCTGGGAGGTGGCAAGGGGCAGTTTACAGGATGCTAAGGAGGCAATGAAGGTACAGGCTGATCGCCATAGAGTTCCGGCCCCTGGTTATAAGGTGGGCGATCAAGTATGGTTGGCTTCACGTAATCTGAAACTACCGGGATCACGTAAACTACAACCCCGGTATGTAGGCCCCTTCCCTGTGAGTCAGGTAGTCAACCCCGTGGCGATGAAGTTGCTACTGCCCTTGGACTATAAGATCCATCCTGTGTTTCACACTTCATTGCTGAAGCCCTTTGTTCCCTCTGACCAGGTTCTGCCCCCTCCTTCTCCTTTACTAGTGGACGGCGAAGAGGAGTTTGAGGTACAGGCCATTCTTGATTCACGGCGGAGGAGGGGTAGGTTGTATTACTTGGTGGATTGGAAGGGGTATGCCCCGGAGGATAGGACGTGGGAGCCAGCTGGAGGTGTACATGCGCCTCGGCTGGTGAGGTTATTCCATAGACTGCATCCCCGGAAGCCAAGACCTGTGGGGAGGATTGTTGGGGGGGGGTACTGTTAGGTCCTGGTCCCCAGTCCTCTTTTGCTGACCATGCCTAAAATCATCACATGACACACCGGTAGTATAAAAAGGAGTCCTACCCTTATGTCAATGCTTGTTATTGTCACCTGTGGGTTCCTGCATCCTGGCTCCTGTGTTTCCAGTTGATCGCTGTTGTCTTTTCACGGGCTCGTGTAAAGAAGAAGGAGAATTCCCTGCTGATTTCAAGTTTTTCCCTTATCCATGCTTCGTTTTTTGTCCTGGTACCTTGTCTGTAATATTCCCCTTCCCTGCCTGCCCCTTTCTTAGCGAGGTCTCATTCTAGTTAGTTAGTGTCCTTAGGTTTAGTACCCCTCCCCCTTTTCCTTTTCTTGATTATTTGACCGTTTGGTGCGACTACGTTAACATACAGGGGCCCCTGTTTGTTAGTTGCCCGTTTCGCGGCTCTCCCAATTTGGAGACGCGGTGAATCATACGGTAGCGTGAGCGCTACCCATCCGCCTCATTATGCGGAAGTGACGTTTTCGTCCATTCCGCGAAACAAACCCGGCTGGGTTTGTTTTCTTTTTTGTGATAACGAGCGGATGAGAAAACGCGTCCTCGCCGAGTCCTAGTCCCTTTCCAAAGTACCCGATAGGCAGGGGTTTTTGCAGGCCGGTACAAGTGGTCTGATTTTTACCCTGCATATCTCTTTATCGACCAAACCATACGCCCTTACTGACACGTCCAGTCCTATAGATAAGCCGCCTAAGAGAAGCTATCTTAGGTTTGCAGTGACTGACGAACTCCTTGAAGCTAAGCCTGCTCATTCTTCCGGTAAGTGTATGTGGCATGATATGCATGGATAATGGTCTTTTGTAGCAGAAGAAGGACTGGGGATTGTATATTTACCATAGGGTGTACTTTGTGTTTCCCTTTTGCAGGAGCAGAAGAAGGAGGCGGGTGTTCCTTTTTAAGGCACGTTCTAAGGGTGGAAGGTTTGGTTACCTTTTGATTTCCACCCTCTTTTCTGGGTCAGCAGCTTACTCATTTGTATTGTTCAGTGAGTGGCTGGTGAGTCGGGGAAGGGGATTGGACTATTCCTCGTTCCTGCAGTGTGTGGGTTGGGCAGGAGTCCAACAAATACCCGTGACGCGAATGTTGTTCCTCCGGCTCCTCGCTTCTAACTCCTCATTTTTGGCGGCGATCACCCTCAACACATTGTCCATCCGAGCAAGGCGGGAGTCATGTGCCGCCGTGGCGTCATCATTTTCAGATATCCGGCGCTCCACCTCAACAATACGCTCTTCATGCACATCCATCTTCTGGACTATACTGTCCATTCTAGAGGAAAGTCTATCCACCTTGTCAACCACCGTTGCAAAGCCCTGGCGCATTTCTTGCATCATGGCGGCCATATCCGGGGGTGGAGGAGTCGACGTCGCGGCCTCTGTGGCCGGGCTCCGGGGCTGCGTAGCGTCCCCCGTGTGTCTCGTCGCCTTCTTCTGCGACGTGGGTTCAAATTGCAGCCTGGGCTGGCGACTGTCCGGCTTCCCCATGGCGGCAATGGGAAGGAAGGAATCACCGCGACACGGCGCTATCCCCGCGTCAGCCGGGGTGGAGTTAGCCTAGGGGGAACGCCGTACCTCAATGGCGGCTGTACACAGTGGCGTCTCTGCCCCAAACGTGGCGCTAGGCTGAAGCGCGACAGGAGCCTCCAAGGCGACTCGCCAGGAGATGAAGCGCCAGGCGGGCGTGTGGCAGTAACCCGGAGCAGGGCACAGGAGCACCAGCCAAAATGTAGCGCCTCGGGATCGCAGCCAATTGCACCAGGCCGGCGGTGCTTGCAGTCTATCCGGGATGTCAGCCAAGTGATAGTCCGCAGTTCGTGCCCAGTAGGGCCAGGATCGAGCCGTTAGCAACACAGGGCTCACAGCAGGCAAATTCCAACAGTCCAATATGGCGCTGGGAGAGTCCACTCACCACAACAGCAGGGGCTCGGGCCACAGGGAGAATCAGCGGTAGCGCCGCATCGCCTCAAGCCCCCCGCGCCATGCCGCACTTGCCTCGTGGTATCCCTCAGCTGCGTGTACGATGGGGCGCCACCGCCGCTCCCGCCACCAGCGCCGGCCGCGCCTCCCGTCCAGCTCTCTCGGCCTGCAGTCCTCGTGGCGAGCCCCGGGCTCAGGTAGTCCCAGGAGCCGAGTATAGGGACCGGCACTGCAGGTCTCACATCAGCCGGGGGGCTTCGTCTGCTGTAACTGCGGAGCCCAAGGGGGTAGCGCCTTCAGAATTGCACCGAGTGTGCAGCGGCACTTGCTGCCCCTCCGTGGGGATTTTCGGGCGGGTGGGCGCAGTGGAAGTAGGATCAATGCCGGATCGTCATGCCAGGCTGCTGGAGCCTCACGAAGGTGCGGCCATGCAGCTTGTGCGCCCTCTAGCGCCCCCATTGGACTATGTTTGCCTAGCTTTTTGGTGCACATTTTATGTACAGTCTGGCTGCCACGATGGGCCATAATATGAAATGTGTCACCAATATTGTAGTAGCTTTTTCAGGAGGGTAATGCTGCTTCAGGGACACAACGGTGCTTGCTGATTTGCACTATAGGATTAAAATGGCAAATGAGCTTCTGGTGTGCACCTGGCCTACTATTTACATTCAATTAATCATATTGGCATGCCCCTCATCAGTGCTTTGGGAGCTGTTTCCTGCCGCTAATGCATTGATTACACTGGCGTCAGTCCTGTTACTATTGCCCTGTGTGTTGTGTGATGTGCTGTTTGTGAATGATGATATGTCCCTATGCCAGCATGCACAGGGGTATCCAGGACTTGTTGGACAGTACATGAGGGTATGCAATACAATTACTTTCATAGTACATGGGTGCCACTGTGCCCATCCACCCCCTTCCCCCCGTCCCTGGTTGATACTCACAATGGTGTTGTTGTGGGCATTCCAATTCAGCACTATCCTGGCCTGCGACTCCAACAACAGTCTCCTCACTGATGACGCGGGACACCTGCTCCTCCAGATCATCCAGCTGCTCCTGTGAAGCTGGTCCGCCGCCTCCAGTCTCCCTCGCTGCCTTAAGGTTGACTCCCAGTTTCTTCTTTGTCTTGCTATTGGTATTGTGCCACTGCTTCTCGCACTCATCCACTGTCCTCCTCCTCTCCCCCATGGCATTGACTTTGGTCATGATGTCCTGCCATGTCTCCCTTTTCCTTGCCAAGGTGACGGTGGAACTCACGAAGAGTTCCTGTTGGTGTTGCGTCACCTCTTCAACCAGTACCTGATTCTCCATAGGACTGAAATTGGGGTTCCTCTTCCTCTTGGCCTTTCTTTGGGTCTCTGCCTAGCTTTCCTGGGTGTTGTTCCTGGCCTCTTTACCTTGTCCCAGGTTGTTCACCATCATCTACAGGGTTTCTGCATTGTGATAGTGATTTTTTACGGTTTAGCTTTTTTTGTAGCTAAACGCGATAAATGAAAGCCTGGTACCTATTGGCTTGCGATATTTATCGCTGATTGGCCCAACATCATTATTTTCACGCTAGCGTGCTTTTCTTTAGCCACCTCTTTTTGCCTGGGAGGGAAAATATCGCCGGCTAGCGACGTATTATCAATACGAGGCGATAGATTCTGGCGAAGCGCGGCGATAAAAAAACTCACGCTAAACCAAGTTAGCGATAAATATCGCCTCTTGTTGATAATATCCCCGGTAGTTCACTATGGCAATTATAAACAGAGGTGCTAGCCAGAACCGACAGAAGAAACTTTAAAAAGGCATTTTCAACTTTCTGAATAGGTTGGGAATCTTGAAACCCCCCACACACCCGCCACATAAATAGCTATACTCACATATTTAGCTTGGTAGATCTGCAGGAGAAGGGATGATGGCTTCTACCCAATTGTTTTGCTAAGTTGTCCACTGCTGCCGTCGATTTCATAAAAAGTAAACCCCTACTCTTAACAGCCTGATTCCAAGACTCATTAGAATCTAATAAAAAACCTAGATATGAGAATGTCTCGGTTGATTCCACCCTACTAACCCCAATGGACCCCCTACCGGCCAATTTCGCCTATCCTAGACCTTTTAGGGCTAAAGGTCTAGGAGTGACCCTATAGGGGCTGAGCTATGGGGGATGTAAAAACTGACGGACCTAATCCTCGCCGAAAACAAATTTATCAGAGCCATCATGAACCTGCCAATGAACACACCCCTCCTGCTGTTAAGATTTGATCTTGGTTTAAGACCTATAGACCACTTTGCCATTCTCAGGGCACTTTTGTTCTGGGTAAGGGTATGGACAAGCAACACACAGGTTCCGTTGAAGAAGGCCATGGGCGAGCTGATAGCCCTGCACAAGCAAACAGGTCGCATTAAGTGGTTCAGCAAGATCTAGGCTAGGTTTTCAAAAATAGAGTTGGGGCAGCTCTGGGAGGAACCTGGGTCCATCACTAAATCTATGGTCCCCCTCGTTAAAAAAAGTTTCTGGGAATTAATGGACTCAGAAAGCATAGAACGTACTGCACGTGGCACTTTAACTGCGAGGTTTTTAAATTTTAAAGGAGGTTTTGGCTTCGAAATTTTTCTAGATGATAGCAAACCCCGCTAGGCACGAGCGCTGTAGACCCAATTTGGATACAGGGCTCTTCCTTGAAATGCAAGAAGAAGTACCGGGGGAAATGTGTCTGTTAATCCATTGTGCCCTTCATGCCACAATCTTCCTGAGACCCTTGAACACTTCCTCTTTTGTTGCCCCTCCTATGCGGACCTTAGGAAAACCTGGATAGCCCCTGTCTGTTGCATTCTATCTTTTAATCGTCCCTCGGAAGCCACACGTATTTTTAGATCACAAGTTGGATAGTGTTTGCTATTTCGAGATTTTTGCTTTTCGCTCGGTGGAAGAGGTCAAAAATGGGTAAATTTGCTTCTGAACATTAGACTTGTCAATTTAGCCTAATTTGGCCCTATGGTATAATCTTGTGCACTGTGTTTCTATACTGGAAGAATTATATGTCTGTTTTACTTTACTGAACACTTTTAATGAATATGTTTAATGTAATTTTAACAGTTTTTATTCTGATGTACTGTTTTCTATGATGTGAATGATAATTTTTTTGATCGAATAAAGAAATACATATCACAAACCATAACAAGTGCACATCATGTATCACATGTTGAGCAAACAGTAGACTGATATGGATAGGCAGTGATAGAGGTCAAAGAATGATGGCAGATATTTCCTGTCCATGACTTTGGTTTTTTGACAAATGCTGTTGATTGACTTCAATGGATTCCTGTAGCAATTCTGTAGGGACCAAAGCTTTGAAAAGGTACTTTCTGAACCAATTTTAAATAATGGGGTACGATCAGCAAAAGTGGGTCTTAATGACCCCTGTGGGGCAAGGTCAAGACTGGAGTAATTGAGATCGTAACTTACCCGAAGGTTACAGATGGTTCTCTAAAGATTCTTTTAAATTGAATAGAGAAGCAGTTAGGGTATGGAGATAGTGAGGGATGAAGGAAGAAGAAGCATCATTGTATAGTCTTCAGCAGCAGAGCACATGGCTCTATTGCCTGGGACTGCATTTACAGTCAATGCCGGCTCTAGGTAAGGCTCTCTGATGCCACATATTTGAGGGTGTTTCAAGGATGTGTGGGGCCCCTGGAAAAAATGTGAGGCCCCTCCAATTTGCATAGGATGTAATTACACAAGAAGCTATATCAAAGAAAGTGACATCAATTGCCCATTCATTTTCTGGCATTGTTGAAACAGTTGTGCAAGCAGCTACGTATCTAGTGTGGATATCTTTAAAATGGCTACACATAATAACCCTAATAAAATAAATTAAAATATTTTAAAGCTCGGGTATGTGGAAATACTGTACGTCAGTGGTTCTCAACATGTGGTCCGGGTACCCCGGGGGGTCTGCAAAGACTCCTCAGGGGGTCTGCGACTACTTAGAAATGAAATAATATTAACAGATTAATAAAGTGTATATAAAAAAAAAAGCTAAGTGTACAGTTAACATTTTTTAAACATACTATACATGTGGAGGAATTTGAAATTGAAGGCTACAAATTAAATTAGTATCCTCCGATTGATTTGTGGGAGCAGAGCAGCAAAGAAAATATAGAACGGACAATGAATGGGCTCGATTGAATTTCAACAAAGCCCCAAATTTTCAATCAAAATTATGTTTTTAAATTGTAATTATAAGTGTTTGCGAATTAAATAAAATGTGTAGTTATTTGTGTATTTATTGATTAATGCTTTTTTATGTATTTTATCTGTTTGTTATGCGGTTCCAATAATTGACAATGCTTAGGTCAGGGTCCCTGGCTTCCAGTAAAGATTCAGTGGCAGGTCCCCAGATTCCACTGCAGCACATTAATCAAAATGGATAGAAAAGCTAGGCCTAGGTCTCTTTAAAACTGGTGTGTGTACTCTGATGCCTATTTGTTTCCAGATTAGACATGATTAAAATTATAAAACAGATCGTCCCAGAGTTATACACCAGGGGCCCGATATAGGGCGCCAATTACCGGTCGGTAACGGCCGATTTTGGCCGTTACCGACGGGTATTTGGGTTTTGCTATGTAGGGGGCTGAAAATGACAGAATCAGTATATTTACCGATTCCGTAAAATTACCGATTCGGTAAATTACCGAATCGGTAAATATACCGATTCTGTAATTCCAAATGTAGGTGGCACAGTTTACAGTGCTACAGGCCCTTAGAAATTCGTTATTTACCATGTAATACTGTTGCATGGCAAATTACGAAATTCTGTGTACATGCACATCTGTGCATGTACAACTGTGCAATGTGACACACATACATGCCCGTAGGGCATGTATGTGTGCCACAAGGCAAAAACTGGGGTGCTACAGGGTGTCAAAGTGACACCCTGTCCCCCTTGGCAATTCAGTGTTTTTACAGATTCTGTAATTACAGAATCGGTATTTGCCATTGATTTCTATGGGCTTCAAGGCCCATAGGAATCAATGGCAAATACCGATTCTGTAATTACAGAATCGGTAAATACCGAATCATACCGATTCGGTATTTTTTACCGAATGAATACCTACATCAGATTTACCGATTCATGAATACCGAATCGGTAAAATTCGGTATTTATGAAGCGCTAAATCTGATTGACCGACATCTAGCCCCACATGCCTTATTGTCTAACTTCACTGGCGTAACAGGAGGGTTGGCAAGTCACCTGAAGACCTGGGGCCAGATGTAGGTAATACCAGATTACCGATTCTTAAATACCGAATCATACCGATTCGGTATTTAAGAACTGGCAATCGGGATGTAGGTATTTTTACCTATTCAATTTCCGAATCGGTAAGATTCGGTAATTACCTAATCGGTATTTACCGATTCGGTAATTGCCATTGATTCCTATGGGCTTTGAGGCCCACAGGAATCACTGTCAATTACTGAATTGATAAATACCGATTCGGTAAAATTACCGATTTTACAAGGGGGACAGGGTGTCACTTTGACACCCTGTTGCACCCCTGATACTGGCTTGTGTGCAATGTGACACACATACATGCCCTCAGGGCATGTATGTGTGCCACATGGCACCGGTGTACATGCACAGATGTGCATGTACACAGAAATTCATTATTTACCACCAAGTATTATTTGGTGGTAAATAATGAATTCCTAAGGGCCTGTGGCACTGTTTTCACCTACACCAAATCGGTAAATATACCGAATCTGTAACTTTACCAATTCTGTAAAGTTAGGCCCTCTACATCTCAAACTCCAAATACCGGTCGGTAACGGACGAAATCGGCCGTTACCGACCGGTATTTGGCGACTTACATCTGGCCCACTGTGCAGTTTATATTATATTTTATTATATATTATATTTATATTATAGGAGACTAAGTGCAGTTTTACCCTAAAAGTAAATTAAATCTAGCAACATGGAGTAGGTAGGTTGGGGGAGGTAGAACTTGACATTAAAAATAAAGCTATAATCTCAGAGATTTGCAGTTTTAAAAATGTTAATTCAGATGTCCTTAATATCTGAGATGGCAATGGACAAATTGTGAAGGTTTCATACACATTCCACTCGACTCACATTTAGCTTAGGAAGTAATAACCACATTGCTCCTGCACTCCAGTAAATCCACTGGATCTTGATTGAAGATATAATTGAATGTAAGACCCTTGCAAGACCAGTTCCATCATCAAGTCACTGTCATGCCCCAGTCTACCTAACCAAATACTTTTGTCCTTCAAACCTCAAATACATGATTTGCCTCCCTGAAGCTTCTGGCCAGCTGCTCACACAGGCTCAATGACTGGCTGATCACTCCATGTGCATTGATGTACTCCATGAAATGCCGCCACTCATGCCGCAGACCCCTTCTCCTGAACACTTGCCTTTCTCCTCGCTTCACAAGCAAGGTGAATTCTAACTGTTCTGCTTATTACCAGCAGTTTTCACAGCACTCACTGTCTCCTCCTAAGGTTAGGGATAATTTGTTGTGGGAAGTGCTCACAATATCTATGTTTACCGAGTCCGACCCCTGGTCATTTTGCACATGATAATGAGCTGGATGACTTAGTGATCGTGGCCAGACTGACTGTGCAGGATGGTCTGCTTTCAGTTATTACTTTACACGATACTTTATACACACACACAGACATTGGAAGTGGAGTCTGGGGATTGTGAGACTGTTAGTCAGAGAACGCATTTTTTTGTTTTCAATTACATATTCACCTTCTGTACATCAGACCCTATTAAAAAGACATAACTGTGCTTTTTGGATAAGGTGCTTACTGGGTGTGATTAATGTGGCATATTGTATTTAAGTTCCATTACCTTTGCCTTCCCTTGGAGTAAGCCTTGACTGCTTGCTGTTGATACCTTTGGAGAGACAAGTTTCCAAAATGGATACCTCTTTTTGAAATTAAATGAAATAGTCTTAAGTTTCTGCAACAGCAAAATCATAAGCAATGGTTTACACCATAGATACTGTCAGTTAACTATCTATTGCCCCTGATCCAACGGTAAAGGTCTCACAATACACTTCTGCCTTTTTTTCTATAGATTAAAAGTATTGGGCAGCCTAAAAACATGCCCAATACAGAGAGCGAGTGCAGTAAAAAAGCACTTTAAGAGGACCTCTAGCAATATGGTCAATTCACTGGAGTGGGCAAGCACCACCAATAGAATGTGGCTGAATGGTACAGATTAAACATGAAACTAGGAGGTTTTACGTATGATCCTGACTTTACCACTTTACCCATAATACACTAGAAACAAATAATGTATTACAAATGAGGAAATGATCAACAATATGGTGAGATTTCCATTGGCAGGGTAGTTTCTTGGCCTTGCCATCAGAATGACTGTCACCCCAATTGTGGTCCAAGACACATGGGGCCATATGTACAAAGGCATTTTGGATTTCCTAATGGTGTGAATCGCAATTTCTGAAAATTAGGAAATACAAAATGCCAAATCGATATGTACAAAAGGCAATTGCAGTGGTGCAAAATTTGATTTCTATCCAGTAGGAATCGCATTTTAGGAAATCTGTAATAGGGATTTCCAAATAGTGCATCGCTAACCACATGTACTAAGGATTTCCAAATTGCGACCAGTTGCAAAATGGGAGTTTATGGAATGCAATTACCATCAATCTGGATCAGGTGGTAACCAGTTACACACCAAAAAAAGGCACCCTAAATGTATCCGGCTCTTTCAGAATTGCGGCCCTGTATGTTTTGGCAAGGAGGATGAGGATTTTGGTTGTCAGGCAGACCAGGAGGAGGAGACAGGAGAGGATATTTAGCGTGAGGGTCACCCTGTTTGAACAGACAGGGGAGCAGATTTTTTAGAACTGCAGTCTCAGTAGGGAGGGAATCCTGGACTTAATTGCTGAATTACAACCTCAGCTCCAGACCCCTACACTCAGGTGCAATAAAATTCCACCACTAGTACAGATGTTATGTTGCCTACACCTCTTAGCTTCTGGCAGTTATCAGGGTGTCATGTCAGTGGAAGGTGGGTGTCTCAAAGTGCCTTTTCCAGGTTCTTTTGTAGGTTTCTGGACATCATGGTTAGCAAACTTAACCAATACATATTTTTTTTAAATACAGCTAATTATTATAAACCAAAATAACGTCTTACCAGGTAGCACAGTTCCCCAATGTAAGAGAATTGCTAAATCAATTAATACAGTGGCCAGAAGAGTTTATGTAATGTGACCTAAAGGTTTTCCTTCTCATGCTCTTGAGGAGACAGTGCATATGCCTTGCGTCTCTGGATACCTGACTCCAAGGACAAGAAGTGAAAGGCAGTACAACGGGGCACACAGGACAATGCGCTCCATCTTTGAGAGGACCTTTGGAATACTGAAGTCCAGGTTCCGCTGTCGCAACAACCTCGGCGGAGCAATACTGTACAGACCTGAGACCTGCTGGAAGATTATTGCCACATGTGCTACATACTACCCACATCGTCATGAGGAATGGTCTGCACAACATCACCATGGAGGACGAATCTGACTCAGATGATGAATGACCACCATTACAGGTGCAGCAGGGCAGGACACATGCAGCAGAGGGCCATGCAAAACCCACAGAGATCATCAACAACTATTTTATTTATTCATTTATTTTTTTATTGGTTCAGTTCAAAGCCAGAAATACAAAAGCATTGAATCATAGCAGAGCATCATATATACACAAACTAATGGTGCAAATATATACGGAGCCAAGAAAAAAAAAGAGGAAAAAAAAAACCAATAATAAAACATTGCAGAAAACAGTACCATCATATACAATCATATGGATGTCATTCCAACGGACCTAAATGGTCTATCATTGCCTGCCAAATTTTACACCCCCTTTTCATTTTTCGAAGTGATTTAATACGATAAAGGTTATATTCTAAATAGAAAACATTATTAAACTTTGCTCGCCACATTTCATATACAGGTGCTTCTGGTTTCAGCCACATTGAAGAAATACATAAGCGAGCTACTGCCATAGCCATAAATAAAAGATATCTATTTTCATGGTAACTTAAAAAGAGATCGGTGTCATTAGATAGACCAGAGATAATCAACTCTCTGGAAATAACCACCTCACAGTTTGTAACATGTGTCAAGAATTTTTCAATAGATATAAAAAAAGGTTTTAAAACTAAACAATCTGAAAAGATATGCACAATATCCGCCTGATCGGATTGACACCTATAACATTTCCCATTATAAGCATTACCCCATTTCAACATTTTAAGAGGTGTATGATAGAGATTAAATAACGTTTTATAATGCTGTGAATATAAATTGGCTGACAAAATAATTTTGGCAGCCATGTAGATTGAATCTTGAAATGGTACTATAGAAGTACCCACTCTAATGCACCATTTAGACTCCTGTGACCCCATGTCATCCAGCTGTGTATTCAACAAATGGTTATACAAAATCCCTATTCGTGATGGCTTTTTAAGTATTTCAATAAAATCATTTGGACATAACGGTAGGATATTTGGGTGTTTCAAAATAAAATCGCGTAGTTGTAGATAAATAAAAAAAATCATGCTGAGAAACCATATATATATCTTTTAGCTCCTGAAATGAGGCCATCGTACCATCTTTAACCATAGAGCCAAGACATCCCATACCTTTTCCCCCCCATGTACGCATCGTACGATCCCAAAATATTGGAGGAAACAATTCTATAGAGTTACATGGGGTATAAAAATTGATACGTCTTAGCGAGATAAGCTTCCGAATTGAGCGCCATCCTTTAAAGGCAGACAATACTAATTTAAATCTAGTTCTGATTCTGGGCCAAGTAAAAGAGAAAAAATATCAGGGCTTTCAAATATAGGTGGGGTCCCCCCAATCGCGAAGTATTTAATATTCTGCATAAGACAAGCCAAATAGTATAGTGCAAAATTCGGGACCCCCCATCCACCATGCAGAATTGGAAGTGTCAGAAATTTGGATGCCCTGCGTGCAGCTTTCCAACCCCATAAAAATCTATCAACTATAGATTGTAGTTTCCTCTGTTGTAGTACAGGTATCTCCAAAGGCACCGACCGAAAATAATACAGCACTTTAGGCAATATAGACATTTTTAGAACATTGCGTCTCCCAACCAGCGATAGATGTAGGCATTCCAGTTTCTCAAGCTGACTTTTAACAGATTGTAGAATATCCGTCCAATTCACCATAACTAACTCTTGAAGCGATAGCCTAATTTTTATGCCAAGGTATCTAGCCTCCTCAACAACTATTTTTGAGGTAAGAGTGATCACAACATCTATGAAATGGATATCACACTTGAAAGAAATGGATGGCACATAACTAAAAGATCACCTTTTATGCAGGGTATGACAATATCTCTCCAAAATCAACAGTATTCATTGCGATGTAACATTGTGTCATCTAGGCAATGAAGTATGTAATTACAAACAAACAAACAGTAGACTCATGATTCTAGGTGCTCAGTGGGTTCACTTCTTCTGGCCTCTTGGACTGGGTGCTTTGTCAGCAACACAGGTCTGTGGAAGTGAGGACATGTCGAACCCAGAAGTGTTCAGGTGTGTATGGCTGGCACTGTATGCCTCCTGTATAGATGTGCCACTGAGGCTAGAGCCCTCTTCACTCTCTGGTGAAGGCAGAATATAGGGGACCCAGAGGTGGTGGGTCTGTGTATTTTCAAGGGCTGTTGTCATTTGAACTAGCCCATGTGCAATATCCTGAGAGCAGTGCCCTATGTCAGCCTTTATGTTTAGAGTTCTCCTTGCTAGAGTTGCTGTGGCTATTGCCAATCGGTTTATGGAATGGGTGAATGCATCAAAGTGTGCCAGGTAATGCCTGTGCCTCTGCCTCAGCACATGGTGATTCTTCTCCATGACAGCAATTCACTGGCCTTGACCTTTCTGCATTTGCTGCATCAAGCTTGACATTCTTAGCAGATGCCTATTGACGGTCCTGATTTGTTTGGTTTGAAGGCACTGTACAGAGATGACGGACTTCTCCAGGCTACCAAACACAGGAGAACTCTCTGTCTCTGTCATGTCATCTGACACATTCTCATTGTGGGCTGTTGCTGATTGGCCTCTCTACTGTCTTGTGTCCTACACACAGATGACATTGTATTCCTGTTTTGGGATTATCCCTCATCACCATCCACAATGTCAGGTAGTTGTGTAAAATGTTGATCTCCTAGCAGATGGAGCTGGAGTAATGGGCATAGGAGTTGGTTGCTGTCCTCCATTTCTACATGTGTAAGTAGCTTCTTCAGCCTCAGTTGTTTCTGACACTTCCTGGGTGTGATCTGTGGAAATGCATGTACATAGTTAATGTAAATAGATAGTTAATGTATGGTCACTAGATTGTTGTAGCTGTGCATCATGTGTTTGTGACTTGTTTGTGATGTACAGATGTTTGTGGTGTAGTCATCAGCACATAGGAATGTCTGACAAAATATCGACATTCACAATATCGACGTACAAAAATATCGGAGCAAAAATATCGAAATCAAATATATCGGCTTCCTATACTTAACTAGATATATACACAAATATCGATTTTTTAATATCGATATACAAAAACATTGTTTACTTTTATATCGACTACATTAACATCGGAAAACAAAAATATCGCTATCTACAAAAAATAATGACATTAACTATAATATCGACATCAAAAATATCGTGCACTTCAATATCGGATTATCAGCTATATCGACTTTTTATATGCATCTGTTTGTATAATTAATTAACGTTTTATATGTTTTCACATCTAAATAAACACACAATACTTAAATTAATACTATAGACACACTATTAATTTGTCAAAAATATCCTATTGGTATAATTATATCACCTACACATATAAAAATATTCTATACTACTTTGTATAATTTTATTATTTTTTGGGGTTTTTCACTTCTATTACAAAGTAATCACAACTGAAATTCAAATATACTAACTAACCAATCACAAACCTAATTTTTTTAATGAACCAATAGCAAAGTAATTACTACTGACACTCCCCTATATAAACAATTAAAATCTAAACACAAACTACTTGCCAAAAGTCACTGAAGGAGATTTATCTCTATCCGAATTGCTGCACAACAACTAGAAGAACCAGACTATCAACCTACTATCACATCTTCTAAGTAAGTAAATAAAATAGAAACTGCATTATTTGCTACTACTACTTACTTACCTGCTAAATACCCAGTGCCCCTTTGCTATTCATACTACTTAACATGCTAAATAATTATATGAAACTATTTTTTTTAGATACAACGACTACTGAATATTCTACTCAAAATAACTTTGAACAAAGCATAGGAATACAGATTCTAATAACTATGTAAGTAATTTCACAGTGTTTCATTATGTGCACATAAATCTAAACACACAGAAATAATGACTTTTGCCCCACATATTCCTTTTTTTCTGTAGATTCTACTACTGAAAACTGCACTACTAATGAACTAAGGACATCAGTACTATTTCTCCAATACATTTTACTAAGTAAGTATTATGCAACTGAAATAAATGTGGAAAAACAATACAAACATTTAGAACTGTTCTAATTATTTTCTATTATATATTGTTTATTTACAGAGCAAACACAACGAATAGATATACAGACATAATACAGAACTCCACATTCTGAATAATAAAGATACTAATCACAAAGTAAGTATATTAAAGAACATAATTACCAGATAATCTATTAAAAAACATACCAACATGGTGATTATTCTAACACATATGTTCCTTTTTTATTTAAGATAACACTACAAACTACTCTCCAGAAGCTGAAGAAACAACTATACTGGCAAAGACCAACCTAAAAAAATATGTAAGTATCTTCACAATGTGAATCATGAAGATACACTTTTGTAGTAGAAATGAGCTCTAACATTGCAAATGTACCGAAACATTAATTAATAATATACTACTTTCATGTTTTTCATAACAGCTACAACAACATCACAAACAATTATCCCCAACAAAAGAAGCAAGCAACTCCTAATTTTGCTGTAAATTCTAAAACACGTAAGTATAAACATTCCTACTTATCACTAACATAGATTATTTATCACATTTAATTTGACATTAACTATTATATATATATTTTATAGATATACAAAGTACAAAATGACCGAAGGAGCCAAATTTGTGACCAGCCAGAAAGGAAAACTATTACTATGCTACATGGGTTACACTTATACACAAGAAAAGCAATATGGCATGAAAGTTAATTGGAAATGTTGTAAATATTATTCTAACAAGTGCTATGGCAGAGCAACAACTAGAGAAGCTACAGTACTGTATACTAGGGAACACAATCATCCACCTAATGGTACTGAAATAGAAGTTAGAACAGCTTTGGAAAATATAAAAGAAGCTAGTACAGGTTCCCAAAAGCAAACAAATTTAATTTTAAAAGAAGCCATTCCTAAAATCCCAAAAACTGCCACAACTCAAATGCCAAATATCCTCTCCTTAAAAAGAACTATAGCACGAACTAAAAAAGCTACTACTGCTACAACACCATCTCCCAGAACATATCAGGATATAAATTTAACTGCTAACCAAATAATAACTTTAAATAAACAACCATTTATAGTTTACGACAACGAAAACAATGACAAAAGGCTTATAATTTTTGGTACCAATATGAATTTAGTTAAACTGCAGCAAAGCCAACATTGGATGATGGATGGAACATTTAACATCTGTCCCAAACCATTTTTCTAATTATACACAATACATGGCCTCTACCACAACTGCAACATACCTTTGCTATATGCACTATTACCAAACAAAAATCATTTCACATATATGGAATTAATAAATATAATTAAACAAAAAACTAATGATTTTTCTCCTGAAAAAATCATTCTTGATTTTGAGCAAGCAATGCTCTCAACTATCCTAAAAATCCACCCCCATACCTGCATTCAAGGCTGCTATTATCATTTAAACCAGTGTTTATGGAGACACCTTCAAAAAACTACCCTAAGTGTCAAATATGCTACAAACTCATCTTTTGCTTTCCAAATTAAAAAACTCATTGCACTTGCTTATGTCCCTGAAACAGACGTAGCTGAACACTACAACATTCTTATAGACAGCCCCTTCTACAAACAAAATGAAGCTAAATTAAGTCCATTTCTCGACTACTTTGAAGACACCTGGGTAGGCAGCCTCCACAGATCTGGCCACAGACGAAATCCCAAATTCCTCATACCCTGGTGGAACGTTTACAGAAGTACCCTTAACGGAGAATCAAAAACTAACAATGCAGTGGAAGGTTGGCACAATGCATTTGTACAATCAACTGGCAGAACCAAACAAACTCTAGAACATTTCATTAAATGCCTACAGAAAGAACAGAGCTACCAGGAATTTAGAATGGACCAATCTGTAACTGAACTTGTCCCTAAAACATCAAAGCAAAATAAACAAATGCACAAGTACCTGGAAGAACAAGTTAAACTTTACCCTAGTACAAAGGGCATAGAATACCTAAACATCATTGCCAAAACACTACTCTAATTAATTCCCAAAATGTTATAAAACACTAAAAGTATCACCTAAGTATGCAAAAATATGTAACGTGAGCTTCTAAAGTATTTAATGTATGCAATATATAGAGATATTATTATAATATATGCACACATTAAAACTAAATAACAAGTAAAAAACAAGTCCATAATAAAAATAACATTACCCACCCACACAAAATAAGAAAGCAAGGACTTACCAATCATGTTGTCAATCCAATAACGTCCTTCTCCACCAAAGTAATCCAGGTAGTGCAAAATTAACCCAAAAAAAAATGTAAAAATACAACTGTTCCAAAATTAAGACATCCACGTTGTCCAGAGCCATCGAATAACCATAAAAAACCCGAAAAATTGGAAAAATAGAAAGAATCGCTCCAGCAAAACCGAAAAATGTAAAGAAGTGTTTGTAAAGCAGTGTTGAATTAAACAAACAAACACTTCCTTTAAAAAAAAACGGAACTTCCGATGTAGCGTACACCTATGACAAAAACATAGAAAACAGACATTCCCACCCACATTAATTAGCTAGTAATTAGGTACAAACATGTTAAAATTGATGATTTCACTTGTAGATATACCGTAAAAGACTAAAATTCACTCTATATATAATGATTTAACTAACTAACACTACGTGTATATACCATAAGTAATTATCTGTTTTCGAAATCTAAAACATAACTCCCTCACATTCAACAACACAAAATATAAGGTCACTAATCTCAAAACATCATTAAAATACACATAAAACATATAAAATAAACCTTACCTGAAGCGACGTGAAGTGTCTCCCAACCGCGATCAGCCCTTCTTCCAAATAACCCAAAACGACCTAACCCGGTTACAAAATAAAGCACCCAAATGCAATAAAATAGTCCCAAGTATAAAATATAATATCTATACTTAACTAAATAGGCAAAAATAAACATTAAGTTTCTATTATTGTAAAGAAATATTTACTTTAATCCTACAATGATTTGATTAACAAATATATAAATGAATGTAATAAATACATATTAAAAAAAGAATAATATTTATGTTAACAATGTCTAGAAATATAAGTACATTGTCACAAATTATAATAATTGAAAAATGTGTAAAAAATGTGTGAATTATATAATAAATATTTGATGTATTGAAATGAAGTGGAAAAAATACTTTTGTTATTTCTACATTTCTTTCTGAAATTACAATATGTAAAAGAGATAATACATAATATTCTTTTTTTTACAAAAAGGATGAAAATAATAATGCTTCTGTATAGTTGCTTATCATTGTGTTTATAAAATATGTTTATAAAACCAAATGTAATAAAAATATTTTTGTTATGAAATAACATTTTATTTGTGAAACATAAATAAAAATAATGTTTCTACAATCATGTTGAACAATTTGTATCATTATCTTACTATAATGTAACAATCTTATTAGAAATTTTGCACTGTATATTAAATGTGAGTATATGTTGGACTCTAATAATTTAATTATTACTATACCAAATCCAGCGTACATTAAATTAAAACTGACCCTGAACCCAAACAATACCCCTTTACCCAAAAACTGAAAACTGACCCTGAACCCTAAAAATACCCCTTTACCCAAAAACCCCAAAACCCAAAACTGACCCTGAACCCAAAAAATACCCCTTTACCCAAAAACCCAAAACTGACCCTGAACCCTAAAAATACCCCTTTACCCAAAAAGTGAAAACTGACCCTGAACCCAAAAAATACCCCTTTACCCAAAAACTGAAAACTGACCCTGAACCCTAAAAATACCCCTTTACCCAAAAACCCAAAACTGACCCTGAACCCTAAAAATACCCCTTTACCCAAAAACTGAAAACTGACCCTGAACCCAAAAAATACCCCTTTACCCAAAAACTGAAAACTGACCCTGAACCCTAAAAATACCCCTTTACCCAAAAACCCAAAACTGACCCTGAACCCTAAAAATACCCCTTTACCCAAAAACTGAAAACTGACCCTGAACCCAAAAATACCCCTTTACCCAAAAACTCAAAACTGACCCTGAACCCTATATATACCCCTTTACCCAAAAACTGAAAACTGACCCTGAACCCAAAAAATACCCCTTTACCCAAAAACTGAAAACTGACCCTGAACCCTAAAAATACCCCTTTACCCAAAAACCCAAAACTGACCCTGAACCCAAAAAATACCCCTTTACCCAAAAACTGAAAACTGACCCTGAACCCAAAAAATACCCCTTTACCCAAAAACCCAAAACTGACCCTGAACCCTAAAAATACCCCTTTACCCAAAAACTGACCCTGAACCCAAAAAATACCCCTTTACCCAAAAACTGAAAACTGACCCTGAACCCTATATATACCCCTTTACCCAAAAACTGAAAACTGACCCTGAACCCAAAAAATACCCCTTTACCCAAAAACTGAAAACTGACCCTGAACCCTAAAAATACCCCTTTACCCAAAAACCCAAAACTGACCCAGAACCCTAAAAATACCCCTTTACCCAAAAACTGAAAACTGACCCTGAACCCAAAATATACCCCTTTACCCAAAAACTGAAAACTGACCCTGAACTCTAACAATACTCCTTTACCCAAAAATAATTATTATTATGTAATTACAAATTAATTATTAATTAACAATAACAATAAAGTAAATATATTAGCACATTAGCTGTAAATAAATAAATTTAATTATTAATATTATTTTTTCCAAATTAATTTACAATAAGTAAAAAATATATATTTAACTAAATGAAGCTAATTAATATAATTAACTAATTAATATTAATTAATTACCAATTAATTATTATTTAAAATTATGTAAAAATTTATATTAATTAATTAACTAATTATTAATCATTAATTACCAATTAATTATTATTTAAAATTATGTACAAAATTATATTAATTAAATAAATAATTAATATTAATTAATTACTAATTAATTATTATTATTTAATTACCAATTATTTATTATTTAAAATTATGTCCAAAATTATAATTAGTAATTTAATAATTAATATTCATTAATTACCAATTAATTATTATATAAAATAATGTACAAAATTATATTAATTAATTACTTAATTAATATTAATTATTTACCAATTAATTATTAATAAAATTTTTTTACAAACATATATTAATTTATTAATTATTTTTAAATTACTTCCCACCCTTATCCCCTATAAACCCAATAACCCGCTCCTAAAAC
This sequence comes from Lissotriton helveticus, assembly GCF_964261635.1. Classification (NCBI taxonomy): domain Eukaryota; kingdom Metazoa; phylum Chordata; class Amphibia; order Caudata; family Salamandridae; genus Lissotriton; species Lissotriton helveticus. The sequence continues at coordinate 1,028,737,399 of NC_136068.1, read as the reverse complement.
TTGATATCTATTATTATTTATTAATATTAATAATTTAAATATTATTTTAAATTTTATCTTTTTTTCATATTTTTTATTATTTTATGTATTTTTACATACATTTTAATACACTCCCCACCCTTATCCCCTATAAACCCAATTACCCGCTCCTAAAACTAGATATGTATTTTTTAAAAAAAAATTTATTAAATATATTTTAATTTTTTAATATAGACCTTTTTATCAATTTTTTATGTACAATTATTATTTTTTTTCCTATACTATTTATTTTTTCCATTACTACACGATATTTTGTATTGTCGATATTTTGTCATACGATATTATTATTATCGATATTTATACTTACTTACCTATTACGATATTTTTGTATCCGATATTTTTGCTTCCCAATATTTTTTACCTTCGATATTTTAACTTCGATATTTTGTCTTTACGATATTTTATTTTCGATATTTTGTCTGAGTACCAGCACATAGTACAAAAAGAATCCTACTCACAATGGACAAAGGAATGTAGACCACCAATGTGGGGACATTCAGTGTTTTGTAAAATACCCCTCACACACCAACAGGCCCCTTGGTGTCATGCTTCATCATTGGGGCCTTCGCACCCCTCTAACGGGATGCGGCGTGCTACGACCTACGACTACGCGGGAGCACTGGTAGTAGAGTGTGCGTCGACATGTTTCGGAGCTGGTGCTCCTTCTTCAGGACGGGGGCACAACTTCCTCACCTTACTCACGTTTTTCTAATTGGTGTAAAATTTACCAAAAAAGTGAAAGACTATTTACAGTGATATAAATGGAAACTAAGGCTATAATGTGCCTACAGCGGTGAAGGAACATGCAGTTGCATGACCTAGGAGGATAAAAACAAAAACCAAAAGAGAATAAATTTGGTTGCCCAGATTGGGCTAGCTCAAACAGGTGCAGTCACCTGGAGCACCCAAAATGCATTGAACCTGTAAAAGAAAGACACACAGAACATACAACATAGACAACACATATTAAGTTAAGGGGGCACTTGGTCATACCTATTGTATAAAGTTTCTTGCTTCATGAGCATCAAAAGAACGCTGGGGGTGGTGTTGCTAAATTTGCAACCTGGATGGACAAAAGTTAGATTTCAGTATTTAGTACTCACTGTTTGGATAAGGGATGGTGTTTTGTGTACCAAATACTTACAGGCTCAGGATGGGATTACCTCCGTGCTACCCCCTACGCTGCTCCGCTGGTAATGGCCAAAAGGGGCTCACCCTCTCGCATTTATGCTCGAGATATTTAATTGTTTTAACCGGTCATTGGTTAATTGTCGGATGCGTTTTAAGCCCTTATAAGGGTAATCCGTTGGCTGACCAGTTAAATGATGTTCCGGTTCGTAATTGTAATCAGCCTTTAACTAAAGAAGAGACCTGCAAGAGCGCAAGCGCGAAGTTGGTTAGATAAGCGCATGCGTATGAGGAGTGTTAGTCGATAAGCGCATGCGTATAGGGAGTGTTTGTTGAAGCGTGCGGTTTTCGAGAGAACGCATGCGCGAAAGAGACACGTCTGTGTCAGATGTCACTGCTCTCTAGTGCGCATGCGTAGTGGCGCTCCACATAATGCAGCGCGAGTGAGCCTGCAAATAAATTGACAAAACACTCGATGTGTGGATAATTACAATTAAAACACCGAGGGTCATAGAATTAGGATCCCTCCGGTCTGAAAAAGGGTCGGGAGGCCAGATATTGTTTCAATTACTATATCGGAAGGCGCTTGGTCATTTATTATATGAGCATCTAAAAAAGGGGGTTACAGAAAGGGGACCTTAGGGGAACACGTGAATAATGAGCCCACAGAAAAAGTATGGTTCAGATTCTGATTTAGTGTGAGTTAGACAACTGGCTCCAGGGGACATCATCATTGAGACCATGGGTGTGAGTACCCAAGCGGAACACCCATCGTTGTTCTTTCTGAAAGAGATCTGATTCGGATGGTATGTGTTCGATTACTGTCTATCGCAAATCATTCACACAGTGATGTTTTTCCAAATAGTGGGACGCCATTTTAGTAGTGGAATTTCTGCAGCGTACATTGCTTTTGTGTTCACCCACTCTTGTTTTCACAGCTCTTGTCGTCATTCCTACATATTCTAAGCCACGTGGGCATGTGATCATATACACGACATTTTTTGTGTTACAATTTGTGAAACGTCGTTGTTCCCAAGTTGTGCCATTCCTGAATGTCAATGTGTTGCTTTTTTGCGTTAGGTGACAACTGCTACAGTGCCCACAGGGAAAGTGTCCCTGGAGCCCAATTATGGTTTGTCTCAACGTAAGATTCTGTTTGGGTCTTGTGTGGACCAGTAAGTCCTTAAGGTTCCTGCACCGGCGGTGTGCGTGCATTGGTTTCTCTAAGTTCATGCTTCCACAGTTTAGTATCCTCCAATGTTTATTTATAATCCTGGATACCTCGTTGGATATTGTGGAATAGGTCGTGACGCATATTTGTCTCTTGCTGTCATCTCCACTCCGTGGTTTTTCTTCCAGCAGTGCATCCCTATGATTATTCTTGGCTCTTTTCATCGCCTTATCAATAATCCTTGCGGGATACTGTCTTTGCATCAATTTCTTTTTTAAGTCACCAGCTTGTGTCTTAAATTCACTCAATTCTGTGCAGTTGCGTCTTAACCGTAAAAACTGTCCATATGGTAGATTTTCCCTTAAATGTCTGGGATGAAAACTATCATACCTTAGGAGGCAGTTCCTGGCAGTTGGTTTGAAGTGTGTAGTGCTCTTGATTCTGTTGCCTTCGGCATAGATGTTTAAGTCCAGGAACACCATCGATTGACTTGAGATTGTGCTAGTAAATTTCAAGTATGCATTCTGGTTGTTCTGCCAGATCACAAAGTTGGATGCAGTTTCCAAATCGCCGTCCCAGATGATGAAAACGTCATCAATATACCTTTTCCAGGTATTAATGTGGGGTCTATATGGATTGTCCGAGTGTAAGATCTTGTTCTGCTCTAGGTGGTGAACGTATAGTCCAGCTATACTGGGAGCAAAAGTACTGCCCATTCTGGTGCCGTGGGTCTGCAGGTAAATTGTCTGGTTATACTGGAAGAAGTTGTGTTGTAGTGCCAGGGAGATGCATTCGAGTACTAAGCCACGGGGAGTTTGGTATTTCCAAGAATTTGTGAAAAGTTCTTCCTCAATGATTTGTAGTGTTTCATCGTGTGGTAGACTAGTATAACGACTTTCCACATCGAGGCTCAACAAGAGTTGTTTCGTTGGGTCAAAGGTCTTCTCTTCCAATAATTGTAGTAATGACTTGGTATCCTTCAGGTAGGTATTGGTGGATTGCACAAGAGGACGCAGGAAGGCGTCAGCAAACTTGGAAAGTGGCTCAAGGATGGAGCCAATGCCGGAAACTATGGGTCTTCCAGGTGGGTTGGTGATGTTTTTGTGAATCTTGGGGATGCTATAGAAGTATGGAATTCGTGGTGACGGTTGTTGCAGAAAGTCTCCCTCTTTTTTGCTCAGCCAGTCGTGAGCTAGACCTTCCTCTACCATACCCCCAATCCTAATACGTAACTTTTCTGTAGGATCTTCCAAGAGGATTTTGTAATTTCGTTGGTCAGATAATAGACGCATGCATTCAGTATCGTAAGCGTCTAGGGTTTGTAGGATGATGGCTCCGCCCTTATCTGCCGGTTTAATGATTAATTCCTTATTGTTAGTTAGCTCCCTAATGGCTTTTTGTTCATCGCCACTGGTATTGTGGAAAGAATTGATGTCCTTCGCGTTGAGTTTATTAACCTCAGTGATTATGGCCTTCTCAAAAGTGAGGTTTTCAACTGGCATTGCAGCGTCCGGGGGGGTGAAAGTAGACTTCAATTTCAAGCCAGTGTCCGTTGTTTCTTTTGTTGCTGGTTTATCTTGGAAGTAGGCTTGTAATTTTAATTTTCGTGTGAATTCCTGAAGTTCCATATTCAATTTGAAGATGTCCGGTTTTTGTGTGGGCACAAAGCTTAGTCCTTTATTTAGTACGTTTCTTTGTGTGTCTGTCAAAGGCCAAGGCGTAAGATTTACTGCTAGGTCCCCCTCTTGCTCGTTGAAGGCTGGTTCGGGAGGGATCCGGTCATGCTCCTCGTTGTGCGGGCGTTGGCTTGGTCTTGATCCTCCCATGCAACGGTGTTGCCCTTCCGGTTTCGTCCCCGTGTTGCAGGGCGTGTGCCTTAAAAAAGGTTGTTGTTGGCCGTAATATCCCTCATTATAATCAGGGTTCAACTGTTGGTAGTTGGGTCCTCCAGGTTGAGGTCCATATTGGAATGGGTTGAATGGTGGCGGGCCCATGTATTGTGGGTATTGTGGTTGGGGTTGGTAACCCCTCCATCCGCGTTGTCTGGGGAATTGTTGTCTCCTTTGTCTCCAACCACCTCTCCCTGGTCTGGATCCTCTGCTGCCACTTGAATTTGAACCTGAAGACCCATTGTCCGAGATTTCACTATCAGCATCGCTATATGAACTTTTCGGAATGTAGTCTGGTTTGGTATAGGGGTATGCACTTTCGGGTGTGAATTTCGCCTTGTCTTTGGTTAGTTTGTTAGATTTACTTTGTTTTAGGGTAAACTCAAACTCTGTCATTTGTTGGTTTAATTCGTCCAGCCTGACTTTCAGATCCGCTGGCGAAATGTATGTACTGAGCTGTACCTCTATTTTATTAATTACAATTTTTAGCTCTTGGGTGATCCTAGCTGCTGTTTTGATTATTAAGACTAGCCAGTCTCTAGAGCAGTGCCAGGAAATCAGAGACCACTCTTTCTTAAAAATGAGGTCGTTTTGAAAGATAAGTGGTTCATTTTTGACAATCAGTCCCGGTGGTGCCATTTTGTTCCGTAAGTATTCGGTCATGAATAGACCGTGTAGGGCTGCTTTTATTTGATTACGCCTGAGATTTAACAGCTCATTCCAGTCATTGATATTAAGACCAGTTTCTGCGTTACTCAGGCCTTCAAAAGGGTTGATGGCCGTGAGAATCTTGTCAATTTCATCCTCCCCAAAGGTGAGGCCGTGTTCATCTTCCATATTGTGTTGACCGCTGGCTTCTTAACTATGGTGTGTGTTACTATGTGTGTGTAGGGTGTCAGGGAAAAAAACTCCCGCAGCTCTGCGCTGCCTAGATACAAAATAACAACAGAAGGGAGGTAGAGTAAAGCGTAGGATTCTTACTCCACGGGCACTGTTATATAAACAAAAAGAATCCTACTCACAATGGACAAAGGAATGTAGACCACCAATGTGGGGACATTCAGTGTTTTGTAAAAAAAAACTTTATTCACAAGTTTTTTCTCTTACACCTACGAGCCAGGTACTTTTTAATCTTCACTATATCCCACCACTCACATTTTCACAATACCCAACCACGTCCACCGCACGCACCACACATAGTCTCTACTACCAGTGCTCCCGCGTAATCGTAGGTCGTAGCACGCCGCATCCCGTTAGAGGGGTGCGAAGGCCCCAATGATGAAGCATGACATCAAGGGGCCTGTTGGTGTGTGAGGGGTATTTTACAAAACACTGAATGTCCCCACATTGGTGGTCTACATTCCTTTGTCCATTGTGAGTAGGATTCTTTTTGTTTATATAACAGTGCCCGTGGAGTAAGAATCCTACGCTTTACTCTACCTCCCTTCTGTTGTTATTTTGTATCAGCACATAGTACACCATGCAACTTTGGTGTACAACAACTCCCATAATTATATCCTGCGGGACTGTCCCCTGACAGTCCCCCGACAGAACAACCAAGAAGATGAAAGACACACTGGGTAAACATATCCAACTATCACCAAAAATGGGGATTCTAAATTTATGGGAGCCCACCGACTTGACAGAAATGGAGCAGCAATGGGTGGCTCCTGGGATACTTATTGGTGAAACGAGCTGTAGCAATGCTCTGGGGTTCCAACAGATTGCTGCTGACGATTGGTTGGGTGGCAGAAATGGACAAATGTATGATTGCAGAGAAAGAAGTCTAAAAAAAAAGAGGTTGCCCTAGAAAGTGCGATAAAAAATGGGGAGTCTTGAATGCCTTTAGAGGAGAAATTTGTACTTCGCCCACAGAAGATATGGCGATGAGAAGGACCAACAATCGAGACCCCTTAAATCCCTAACATCTGTAGTAACGCATGTCGATACACCGTACTATATGAGCGCAGTACCCCACTGTGATAATGTAAAGATGGTTCTGTGCTTTATCTTTAATAATAAAAAAAAAAATCAACTCACATGATGCATTTGCCAAGGTATGACAAGCATCTCAATGGATTTATTTATGCTGTGATGTTTTATTTGGGGAATTGCAAACAATATGTTATGTGAAGTAAGTAAAGGGGAGTCAACGTACCCTAACTGGTGTCTGCAAAATTGGAAGTGTTGATGTCTGACACTCCAATCACACTTTCTGGTTCCAGTGTCCCCTTGATGAGTGTCTCCATGGGAGTGGAAGGGGGATGTTTTGAGGGTCCACCACATGTGCCATAATCCTCAGCTATCCTGCTGGCCACCTTCACCTTTGTGCAAAATCTCAGATAATACCAGCATGTGCGATCTCTGGGATGGTCCTCTGTGTGACCCCGAGGGAGTTCACCTTCTCCAAGATGCTGTTCCATATCTTGGTTTTTGGCTCTCTGAAACAGTGAAATAGGACTTCCCAATAAGCTGTTCCCAATGTGCCACACATTCTTCTGTCAGGAGCTCCAGCTCCTTTTCAGAAAACTTGAACTTTCTCTTCCTGCTCCCAGAATCCTTGTCCCCCATCTTCTTCGGACATGATCCAGTTCAGTCACAGGTATTCCCTTGCCAGTGGTGATACAGGTGCACGCCACCCGTCCAGCACCTTCCCAGGCTTTTGGGTCGTGACCACACCTTGCATTTCCTAACTTCCTGGTCTAATATCATCATTCTGCACCCAGAATCCAATAGTTACTAATTTGAGATTTCCCATTAGGAAATTGCAATTTCCAAAATTGCAATTTCCTAATTGCGATTGCGAATATGTATGAATTGCTATTAGTAGTATATGTGGTTACATACATCTCATTTTGCGATTCCCTAACAGTGATTTCTATGGATTCGCTGTTTGGAAATCACAAATCCAGAAGTTTATCTCGTTCACCTTCCCATCGTCCGCACTGACAGCCCTGATAACCCAAACAATCACACATGTTGGCTCCCCCACCAGGTCACAGTGTCCCCCGGAAGATCGGACTGATCTGTTGCCACCCCAGGTGGGTGGCATTGTTCCCCTCTCCCCGATAGTCATTACCCAGTGCCGTGTGCCCACCTTAGCTCCAGCTCCATTTCCCGGGTCAGGCTTGGGCAAGCTTCCTGGACTGACTCGAGTGAAGGAGGTGCAAAGAGGAAGCACCCCGCAGTAGGGGGGCCATGTAAGCGTAGTAAGAAAACTGGTGCAGTATATGCAGCATCGCCCCTTTTGGATGCGCTCTCATTAGACATGCTGCAAGCAGCACTTCTAACAGCACTTGACATTAAACTGGATCCTATCTTACAGCACCTTGCCGCACTGGAAAAGAATCTCAGTGATTTATCAGCCTCTCTGCATAGGGACCGTGACACTTCTGCTACAAATCTTCCTTCTACAAGACCCATGACTTTGTCCTCTACTCCCAGGTCCAGTCCCATCGGCAGTGCCATGGGGGTGGGAGACCCAGTGGTGCCAATTGTCGCACGCTAGCCCAACCTTGCGAAAGCATCTTCAACAACACTCACTAGGCCCAAGTACGAGCCTCAGGCTTGTTCAACCACTCGGAGGGGGGTAACACCCTAAATTCAGCCTATCGCCAGCCTCGTCAACCCCAGAGTATTAATGTAGGTGGTTTGCATCGTCATGACGATGGGAGAGGTGGGTCTGATGTCTTAGCACCCTCCCTTAACGTTGGCTCTGTTCACCATCCGCCCGAATCCACACCGCTTGTCGTAGTGTTGGCCAACGTACCGCGCCTCAACTCCGGGGCCAAAGGAAGATTTTTTCAGTTAAAGAACAAGGTGGTGCACTGGTTCAATTCCAACTTTGGCCTTGGTCAAAGGGTGGAAAATCATATCCTCATGGTGCGTCGGACACAGTGGGTTGATATCACAACCAAACTTCGGCAGGGGGACTGTTTAATTGTTAATTTTAACAACCCTACCATTGTTGATCACATCCTTAGTTTAGTAGTACAGTCAGAGTATAGGTATTGGAATTCTGCAATCCTGGCATTACCATTGGGCTATTTTCATCGACCCAGATATTTTCATCCCGGATCACAATGAGAGTGGCCTACTGAGGGAGCTTGTAGGGGACACATAGTGGGGACGGAAGGGGTAAGCACCGCAAACAGGTGTGACCCTTTGAGCACGCTGGATGATTGTGACTGATGCTTCGTGGGTCCTTCGGACCACATGGTACTTGTCCCTCAGGGAATCATCGTACCCCCAGAACAGGACCAGAGTGAGTACGGAGGTTGCAAGTTTCTTTCTTGGAACATTGAGGGGTTGGAAAGTAAGTAAGATCGATAATCCAGGATGGCTGGCCCTTGTGAAAATTTTTGACGTGATATTTCTACAGGAAACTTGGGCTACTGAGAATAACTTCCACCAGGATGACTATAAAACCATCTTTGTCCCAGCAACACCGCCCACGTCAGGGCGAGCCAAGGGAGGACTTGCTACCTTCATCTCGATGGCTATCCTTGACATCTCAGTGACTGTACTCCATGGTCCACCCAATGTACATGTAATGTTGCTGTCCAGCGGCAAGAGTAGACTTCTCTTGATAAACTTTTAGAACGTGGGAGTAATACACGAGGGGGATGGTAATATAAAGCAGTTTGTGTCAATATTACGGGGTGGCACCTTGAAAGGCCTGACCTGTCATCACATCTTTTTAACTGGGGACCTCAACATCCATATGTGTGGGGATATTAGACAAGGAGGAGTGGAAGCCATGGGCTGTGACCGACAATCTGGTCTGCACATGGAACATAACCCTATGGGCACCGAGCTTAACTTAATCTTACTCGAACTTGATTTAACATCTGTCATGAACAACAGGATGGGCTTGTGTACATAGACATACTGAGGTGAGTGGTGGGGTGTCCCTCTCAAAGTGGCGGAGGCGGGAAGAGTTTAAAATAGGGAAGTGTAGCACCAGAGTCCTTTCACGAATCCCATGCAATTCAGTGTAGCTAGGTGTTTGCCACCTGTCTTGATGGCGACTGACTTCCTGGGTGCATTTGGAAACATGTCCACTGTCATACGGAGGCTTTTATGAACTCCCGATGGAGGCTGTGAGCCAATAGGCCCAAGATGGTTTGATTCAGTTTTTCCCAGGCTTCTAGGAAGCTGAGATAGGCCTTAAGCAACAGGCCTGAGACGTGGTGGTGGTAAAAGGGCTGCGTAGAGCATATAAGGCCGCACTAGCAACTTGTAAATCCTCGCTGAAGGAGGAGGCCTGGTCTGATCTAGTGGAGGCAAGCACACTGCGCAATAGTTCTAAGTTTTGGGCCCTCATTAATAGCCCATTTTTTTTAGAACAGAACGCCAAATTATTGGACGCCCACATCACGGAGGATGATTCGGTCCACCACTTTGAGGGTATCTTTCAACCGAAGCCCACGCTATCTGAAGGGCAGGAAAGCGTAGAAGGTAAGGCGGATCTCGTATTTTCCACCCAAGAAGTAAGAGCTAGTATATTAGGTCTACAATGGTACCTAGAAAGTTTGCGATAGGAAACAAAAGGAATACATATAGACTCAATCGGTGCTTTATTAAGTGGACTTATCCAGCCGGACAGAGGTCGATTATTTACTTATAAGCAGATAAACAAAAGTTTAAACATTGATACATGAAGTGGGACACAAGCCTGTGTATTATTTAACCAGACAGGAACAATACAAAAATGAAAACAACAGGGGGCTCAGGCAAAGCTCGTGGTTTGTTGCATAGGATGATCTCCCGCATTGCCGAACTCAGCATTCTGACATCCAGCGCATCCATTCTCTAAATCGGCCATTGTGCCCGTGAGTACGCATACGCGGCTCCCAAGATTCCACCGAGATCGAAATATCCCTCTTCTGCTGTAGCGGTCTCCGACGTGACCCCTAATCTCTGCCTCCGGACTATTCTTAAATCCTCCAAAAAACAGTCATTAAGGCTTTACTGTACAGGCATAATATCCCATGTCCTGATGATGATCCATACATTACCACAATCGATCAAAACGCCGTCAACATTTTAAAAACACCTTATACATTTTAAATTCTTTATTTGATTATTGTAAAGGTGTCTAACGTGATTTGTTGTCTGAGTAAATAATTGACCTCTGTCCGCCTGGATAAGTCCACTTAATATACCACTGATTGAGTCTATATTTATTCCTTTTGTTTCTTATCGCAAACCTTTCTAGGGACCGTTGTTGTTCAAAATAATCGATTACCAGGGTCCCTGGTTGACCTTACTTGGGTGCCCTTGTTGTATTATAATATGGTATATTAGGTCTAACCGAAAGAAAGGCCCCAGGGTCACATGGGAAAAGCCTCCCTAAATCCATCAGGGAACCTTCTCATTACACCTCCTTCAGAAAGCACCTGAAGACCTTCCTGTTCTAAATATGTCTATCTAGCCTATCTATGCCAACTCATGCGGTATCTTCCAGACAGCGCCGAAATGCCTCAGGGTGATTCGAGCTCTATACAAGTGTGGATAACATAACATAACATAGACTTTTGAGGGCCTGTCCTTACAGCTGTTATTAATACTGCAGTGCGGGTCGGCCGCCCAGACTGGGCTTTATCGACCATAGTGCGAGTATTTTAAAAAGGGCAACCGGGACAGTACCTCATGTTACAGGCCCATTTGTCTCCTAGACTCTGTGGTGAAGTTGGTGGGTCGTATGATTCTTAACAGGTTGGTAACTTGGGCATACGGATGCAACTTTTTATCTGAAATACAATATGGATTCAGTCCTGGTCGGTCTACTGTAGAGCAGTGTTTCAACTTATATCTTGTTTTGAATATGTATACTGTGGCTCATTCATGTCCGATATATTTAGCCTTCATGGACCTGTCCTCAGCCTTTGACTGTGTGAACAGGTCCAAGTTATGGCAGTTGATGGTAGCCATTGGCATTGATAAAAACATCATTTGGTTCTTGAGGGACCTTCACCGAGATTCTAGGGCGGTTGTCCGCTATTCTAATGACCTGAAAGTGTCCTGTCGGTTTAACATCAGGAGGGGGGTGCATCAGGGGTGCATTCTTGCACCCTTCCTTTTCAGTTTATACATCAGCTTCCTAGAAAAGTCCCTTTTAGCAACTAAAGCTGACAGTCCCCAGGTAGGCAAGCGTAGCCTGCCAGTCCTTTTATATGCAGACGAAGCAGTCCTCCTGGCGAGGACTGCAAGGGGCTTACAACTTCTCCTAAAGTAATTTGCCTCTTTTATGGAGGAGCTGGATCTGTCGGTGAACCACTCTAAATCATATATCATGCAGGTGGGCCCCAGAAAGGCTAAGGCTAAACAGCCCAGATTTAAACCAGGTAGTTCTTTAATATCCAAGACAAATGTTTTTTCCTTCTGGGAGTAGTATTTGACGACTCACTGAGCTGGAGCGCCCTGCTTTATTGAAAGAAAGGGGACCTAGTGAAAGCTTCAGCTGCTGATTTTAACTTTGCCAGCAGAGTGGGAGGGAAGCCAATAGGGGCCATGCTGAAGTTCTACCAAGCAACATGTATCTCAAAGGTCTGTTATGGCAGCAAGATATGAGGCCATATCGCACTTGGGGCTCTGCAGAGCACCAAAAACTCATTTTTGCAAAGAGCTCTTTCTGTTCAGCAAGGCAACCCATCTTACATTGTGCATGAGGAATAGGGGACGTCTTATCTTTCTGACAACTTGGCTTTTCGACCTCTGGCCTTGTGGTTTAAGATATGGGCCAAGCAAGAGAGCATACTTAGTAAAGACGTCCTACGGGACTGACTTTCTCTTGATCACTTTTCACGTATTCGATGGCTCCAGTATATAAAACTTGGCCTTGCCAGACTAGGAAGAGTTGATCTCTTTACGAATCCTGAGGGAATTGGTAAAAGGGACCTCACTTGGGCCAAGGAGTCTTTTTTAAGAATGCAACATAGTCAAACGAGTTGTGTAAGCCCAGTGTGCGCAAGTATGTTATACTGAAAACCGTGCCTATCACGGAGCCTTATCTTCTAGGGCTGAAAAACATACACAGTTGTTTTCTTTTGACGAGGTTCTGGCTTGACCTTTTCCACTACTTATTGGCATACCCTGATGGTTCTCACAGAGGTCAGTGCCTCATGCCCTGCAGTTGCGATGGAGAATCTCCTCGGGACATGATGCACTTTTTAATGTTCTGCACTTTTTATGCTGTTCCCAGAAGTTTATTTATTATTCCTATCTTTACAAAATTGGCCTTTAGGAGGGTGAGACCAGCTTTCATTTTTTTACAACTTCTTTCTAGTGATACCATTTGTACACTTTTTTACAGCTCTCCATCAGACAAAGGACAAGTTGTAAATAATATCTGTATTGTAACTTTTGTTTTTTATATGTGTATAGCTCAGTTGGATTTTATAACATTTGTCAACTTGTAGTCTGAATTATGGTATAACGTAGACCATGTGACTTTTATGGTTTTATCCTTAAAGCTGAATAAAGTTTTATTGAATGAATGAATCACAAATCATAACTTTTGTACATATGGGCTATGGTTTGTAATCTCAGCCTTCCCATGTGGCCAAACTATGTGTTGTTTAGCAAGAACTTTTTGATATTATTGTTTTGCTCCTATTTTGTATCTAGAACGGGCAACTTTATAACAGTCTAAAAGCTAGTAAGTGTGTGTGGTGTTATAAAGAAATGGGCTGAATATTACTTTGGGGTTTCAAAAGAGCTATTTCTCATCATCTACTCCAGAAAAAAATGCAATAGGGCAATAAAGTTAGAGCCTTTGGAGCATGCAGTACTGCACTTTATTTAACTTTTTATAGAAACAGAAAGCTATGTGGAATGCCTCATCAGTATTCCCAATGATATACAATCAGCTGATATTGGGCGAGGACTCAACACAACATGTATCCCAAAGACCAGTAGAGCAAGAAGAACACTCAAAAAGTGCATCTAACCAGGTACAGAAACCATGAGCAATAAACAATAAACAACAAGTGCTGAACAGTAAACAATAAACAGTAAACCATTCCCTCCCAACTTCTGCACCATCCCTTTGGTACAGCAGGGGTAGCACATGACAACCCCCACAGTCTTGAGCCACGCTCACATGCCTTGTGTCTGTCCAATGGTCATAATAGCAAGGCCATCAAAGACCCAGCCTCCACCCCCAGGGAGGTCAACTGGACCCTGCTTCTGACCTCTAAATTTGAACTATGCCCTGGTTGAGGCAAGCGTCCCGGATACGATCATAAAACTGTATCTGGTCATTAATTCTACAAATGATTCTTTCACATACATCTATTTTGGACATCTCCAACAACCAGAGTACCATATCTGGGGCAATTGGCATCCTCCAAAACTTCAGGATGCTTGACTTAACAGTTGCCATGCTCGTTGCCACCCACCTTTTTCTGGGTTTAGATGGAACCACACTCTCCAACATGATATGAAGTAGAGTTAGCCTAATGGAGGGGACTAGTGTAATGTAGTCTGTTTCCGCAAGCACAGTCCACACCTTATTCCAAATGTACACCAGCATAAGGCAACTCTACGATATGTGGACCATGTTGCAGCCAGCTCTTCCACATCTCCAACAGAGAGTGTGCGGCAACAGGCCCGCCCTGTGTAGTTTAGTTGAGGACCAGTAACTATTATGGAGGGGTTTAAAGTGTGAAAATTTCAGTCTGGATTTCCAAAGCAATGAATCATGAGGTGATATAGTGAAGACCAGACCTCTGAAGACTATTCATGCCTCACCTTGAGCTGCCAGTGCTGTTTAGAGTCTGCTAGAGTCAGTTGGGAGTACAGATAGTCTATAAAAAGTCCATAGATACCCTGATATAACTCCCCGGGAAGAGACTCCATGTGTCTAGGTGGGCATGGATCAGGGAGGCAGTGGGAGTCAGAGGTATCTTTGCCAAGGCATGCCCTGAGACAGTGCACCATCTTAGTATGGTTCCATAAATTCTGTTCCCCTTTACCCTATCTGGTGCTCAATTACGGGAAAGGTTCAATATTGTCCCTGGAAAATAGTTGATCAATAGTGTGTATTCCTTTTTCTTCCCAGTCTCGCCTCATCACTGTCCTGCTGCCCATGAACAGTACCATATTACACCAGACGAGGGGCAAAGCATGAATCAAGGTGTCAGTGTGCAATAGAGAGTGTGAATGTTTCATTCCCAGCGGTGTGTGCTTAAATCTGTAAAAGGTATTGAATCATTTTGCTCCAGTGAATAAGCCTTGTTCTATAGCTACCCTCATTGGGGGTGCTAAATATTCGGTACAAATATGCCACTGGGACAAGTGGTATGTCAGGTAATAGCTGCCTATGTGTTGCAATTGTAATCCTCTGGCTTCAGCATGAACATAGAGTTTCAACAGTCCTAAATCTAGGCCTATCCCGAGAGCACACAAAAGACTTAATCAACTTAATGGGGTATGTGATATGGATATAGGTAACATGCCTATAACATAGTAGTAACAGTGGGCTGTAACCATTGTGCTCATTTTTAAAAGTCCCTTTTGAACTTAGCTAAGAAGGGGACAATATATTGCCCTCCACCATATGTGACAACCCCTTTTTCAACAAAATGTTTTGGTATTTCATCCGATGGGGACCCATGGCATATAGATTACCTCTATACAGGCTGTTGCCGTCACATTCAACAGGGGAAAAATCTCACATTTCTGCCAATTAACTTTATACCCTGAAAAAACAGAAAAAAGTGTCCAGTAGATCTACCAGGGCAGTAATGGACAACTGTGGGTTTAAGAGAGTCTGCAGGAAGTAAGGAATTAATAACACCTACGTCTGTAGGGATAGCCAGGATCCAGTGGGAGAACTGTATAGCCACTGTGATTGTACCCAGTATTGGGTCAGGAGAGACAATGCTTCATGCATACACAGGGGTCCTTGGTTTTTAGCAGCTAGTAGGGCTCTCTGCTTAAGGCTTGCTTAACAACTGCACCTGGTGGCAGGAAGGCGCAGCTGGCCAGAGCTTGCCCACTCACCCAATGGTGGACAACACAGAGCAATGCTCAGGGCCAGAGAATTACTTGAAGGTATACTGCCCCTCAAATACATCAGAGAAGGCTACCACCACAGTCAAAGGCGAGGTAGAATTGTGAATAGCAGCAAACTAATTTTCCACCTCATCTGAAGGGATAACAAAGATGTGGAGGGTAATGTACTTTCTAACGTTAGGTTGCCAGAGGATACGACCGCCTTCCATTAAAGATATATCCATGTTAGCCTCCCTGCTGGATACGTGGTTCCTTTAAAGGAACATGAGGCCAGCTGTGTCTCATTCAAAAGAAATTATGTCCAGGCCATCATGGCGATCACCTGTCTGCCCTATCGCACAGTCTCATCTCCGGCATCCAGATGCGGTTAGCAGTCTCAGAGCAGGCCTCAACCAGAGACTCCACTCTTCATGCTCTCAGCTTCCCTAAAGGGCAGGTAGCCAGGTCAGTACAGGTAGCCTCAAGCAGTTTGGGAGGATGTACATGACGGTACTAGAAAAGATGGAAGGATCCAGTCTCTGTCAATGCTGTGGCTGAGGCATCTGCCTACCTTCTATACAATTCCTCTTGTGCATCCAGGCCTCGTCGCCCGCAGGCCTTCCTCAAAGGCATTGGGCCTACACTATTCTGGGGCCAGTATGCTTCATCAGGCCAGGCTTACGTTTCCCAGGCGGATCTCTGGCATCCCTCACCAGCCAGATTTATTAAAAAGAGGAGTAAGAGTGCAAAGAAAGCAGGCTGAAATTCCACAAGCACTTTGAGGAAGGTTCAAGATCAAAAACCTTTGTGAAGGAAGACACACATCCCAAAACTAAGGGGCATATTATCAACAACGAGCGATATTTATCGCTAAATAAGCTTAGCGAAATTAATTTTATCGCCGCGCATCGCCGGATTTTATCGCAGAGATAACGTGCTATTAGCAACGTTTATCTCCAATGCGATAAAATATCTGGCGATAGCGGCAAAATGCCTGAATATCGCTGGGAATCCAGCGATATTTAGGCATTAACGCCAATAGGGTCTTAACCTGAATATCCAACTCCCATTGGATATACAGGTTAAGAAGTGGTCTGAGCAGGCGTTAGTTTTCAGCGATATTCGTGCTTAGCGTGAATTTTTTAATGGCTACGCCTGAGTTGATAATAGGCGATAGCGATGTTAGCGACTGCTTTCAGTCGCTAACAGGTTGGGTATGCCCATTTTGCATGTCATTAGCGATAAATATTGCTGACATGCAAAGTGGGCCCCAAACTGCTCGCTATCACCTAAAAGCTGTTGCTAACTGATGTTAGCGACAGCTAGCTAATAGGGCGATGAAATTATCGTCGCTTTGCGGCCAATAACGGCCGCAATAGCGGCGATAATTTCATTTCGCCTGCCTTAGTAATATGCCCCTGAGTCACTTCTTTTACCTGGAAAATATAGAGACAGGGAATTGCAATCTGTGGCAGAAGGCTCAATGTACGTAGCAGCACACTTGTTCAAAGACATTATTACTTTTCCTGCAGCCTCTCAATTTTTTTTTACCGATTCTGCCTACTTACACCTGGCTCTCCCTTCTATGCATTACTTATCATCTCACTTGTGCCAAGCGTATTACCTTCTCTTGCTGGTTCGACCCTTCTAACATTCACCTCATCCTACTTGCTTATCTCTTAACGCCTCATGTTTCCACAAGCTCTTACATTCTCTCTGGTTCTGCCACTGTTACATCCATCTTTCCCCTCAATGCTCTCCTCTCTACTCATCATTCCACCCAGCCTCTCCCCTTCTCTCGCAGGTTCTACCCCTCTTATATTCACATCTCTGATCCCTGCCCTACTCTTCACCTCTTTTATTTATTTATTTATTTATTATTTTTATTTCACTTATAAAGCGCACTATCACCTCGAGAGGCATCCTGGCGCTAGCAGACTCGAGGAAGAAAGGAGGACAGCTATTAACAGGCTGAGGATTAGGGAGGGAGGGGGAAAAGCCGGCCACACTGACGCTGCCCCTCTTACACTACGCCTCCCCTTGATGCTGTACTCTTCTTCTCATCTCTTCCCCTGCCTCTGGCCATATCTTGTGGATTCTGCCCCCTTTACATCTAGCTCTCCTCTTGCGATTGAAGCACCAACAGAAACATTGTCTGCTTAAGCTTGATCCATCATGCTTCCTAATGACTCTCAAAACATGTAAAACATTTCTGAAGTTTCAAGACTTTTAATTCAGCATCTTTTTTCAAAAACTTTGTTTAATGCAGGATTGTGTGTTTTTTAATTGGGTTTTAATGTAATATTGTCTTCCATTATGCTTTATTATTAAAGTGCAATTTTTTATATATTGTTAAACTTTTAAGTTTCTAGCATATACATTATTTTTAGGATATGCCTTGATGGGTAGTTTAAAGCAATTATTCTCTTAACAGCATTTTTACTTCTTTTCAGACTGTGACTTTTAGCACATTTTGCTTGCATGCGATAATCTACTCGGAAAGTATTTTGCTTACAAATGCATTTTTTTGTAGGTATATTATCACAACACTGTACATCTTGTCCAAGGACCAAGTACACTGAGCCCACTGCTCTTGCATTTGTTGTCATTTAGGAGATAGCTCTGAGCCAGTAGAATAAACAGTGACATAAGCATCTGAACTCAGGCACAGTGAATGGGTTCAGTTTTTAATATATAAACTGCCCATAAGCCATTGTTCGGTAAAGGAGCACTCTTATGGATAATCCTGGATGCTCGTCTGTGTCTGACATCCAGCCCTGCTCACTTTCATGACTATTCAGCGAGAAATGGTGGCCTGTTCTACACCAGACTAGCTTTGGATGAATCACACACACGGGTAAATGGGGAGTTAGGCCACTCCATGGTATCTGGCATACTTACTATGCTCTCTAAGATAGGTAGTGCTAGGCAGGGGTACGATAACATGTTTTCATATACCCACTGTAATAATTATGAGGGTTGAACTATTAATCTTTTTCACCATTCTTGCAATGTTTGTTACAATGATTATTTTCCTTTTGCTAAAAATTGCAGCTCACATATTTTGTACAAGAATCCATTTGGTTCAATAAACGTTTGAAATTCCAATTTGTGTATTTCTTGTGTCCCCCTTTGGGTATGCCTAAGATAACAATGAAAGGGTAGATCTGTTTCTATGGATTCCTTGGGGAAACTAGGGTGATCATGTTCTAAGGTTGCAGACACCATCCGGTACCCTGTGAGGTTTAGTGTCTTCTGCACTGTAAGCTAGCAAGGCAGCAGGTCAACATATTCTGATGGTATGTTTGGACTCAGTCCCCAAAGTTTTGATGCATATCCTGTCCAAATTAGTAGGAACCATATGACACCCCCAGCTTTCTTGCACTCTTTTTATGATTCTGCCACTCTTTTATCCACCTCTCTCCTCCATGCTCTATACTTCACCACATTTCTCCCTCTTACTTTTCTTACTGGTTCTGCCCTTCTGCATTCACCTTTCACCATCCCCTCTTCCCTGCTTAAGGTCTCCTGATTGTTCTGCACCTTTTACATCTATATCTCCCATACATGGATTGCCCTTCGCCTCTCTTCTCTCCTTCCTAACTCTTATTGCTGGTTCTCCTTTACACCCCCTTCTCCCCTATGAAAGTTTCAAGACTTTTACCATGTCGCACTGTTTCTGGCTCTTTTGCATCCACCTCTCCCCTCCATGATCTACACTTCACCTCATATCTCCTATTGTCTCTTACCTTTCTCACTGATTCTGCACCTATTATACCCATCTCTCACATCCCTCCTATACACTTCACATCTCTTCTCATGCCAGCCTTTAACCTTAACTCGCTGGTGCTACCTCTTTAACATCTAACTCTCTGCTGCCTCTCTGCCCAGCCTCTTATCTGCTCGTCAAGATCCTTCCCACGTACATCCACTCCTCACCATGTCTGCCTCTCACTTCTTAAGTTCTCCTGATGGTTTACCTCGCCTATCCCCACAGTGGGGCAGATTTACAAGGAAATGCGAAGTGTGGCATTAAGCACAAAATGCTAATGCCATGCTCCGCTATCCCTAGTGGCAACTCAGGCCCCTTGAACCATAATGCAAGGGTGCATGCATTGAAGGAATGATTGTTTATGTACTGGAATGTGTCCCTTCTTGCTCATAAACAATCACAGATGATGATTTGAAACTTCTATGTGTGCTGCAATGTGCAGCACACATAGAAGTTGTAAATCATCATTTTTTTTAATGATTGTTTATGTGCAGGAAGGGACACCTTCCTGCACATAAACAATCATTCATAATGATTTTCTGTTTCAATGTGTGCTGCAGGAATAAAGCATTTCTCATCGTTTCGTCGTGTGAAGACTAGGTTTTCCCTGGTCTTATTTTGGAGCTGCCACCTATTTATGTCAGCCTTGTAAATAAGGGCAGCTCCAAAATCAATGGGTGTTGCAGCGGAACGCCCACCGCAACACCCATTGCCCAACCCTTTCACGCTAAGTATAGTGTGAATGGTGCTTTATTTACAAGGCAACGTTAAGCCACGTTAACGTAGATTCAACTTATTATACTCAGAGAGAATGTTGCCGCCAACTACTAAGTCAACCAACGCAGGCACAGTCGTTACAGCTCCGCTATGTATGTCATAACTATAACCTTCCATGCAATGTTAAAACATCTTGTAACTCCACGGTATAGAACTAACTGATTCCCCAATTGCTCTTTTAACACAGGATAGGGCTGGTCTACCTATGTTTTCTAGTTAATAAATTAGTTGCTTTGTCATTCAGTGTGCAGTCTTTTGGCCAGCACATGGATTCAACTACTTCAAGTTGCAGTTACAAATAAAGTCTGTTAATATATAGGCTTAGCGTCGTAATGTTTGATCTGAAGCTGTATATTAGTCACTACGGGTCCCATGCGCATAATTATCCATCACCTTGTGGCCTTATATGTCTAGAGAGTAAGTCTGCTACCTTTTCAGATTCATAAATAAAAATATACATCAGATATTTATACGATCTTGATGTTTCACTTCCAGCTTGGAGTGTTTTTAATACTTGTACGGCGTTAGCCTTTCGGGAATCATCAATTGAAGTAGGATTCCGCTGGTCTAAAAATGTACAATTCTTAACCAGATTTAAGTAAGTTTGATCTTCCATCATTAACTGGACGAGGTTTTTCTATCTACACAAGACCTTTTGGTGCTTGTTTTCTTTCTTTTCACAGGTGTGTGATCTTTTCTCTTTTTACATTGTTCACTGTACGCTAGACTACAGGAGTCTTGTTATGTCTATACAGGGGTCAAATATTTAACTCTTAATTCATCGTCCTGAAGATGGTCCAACTGACTTATCAGCCATAGAGACCGAAACGTCGACTAATGCATCTTTTCCATAAAAGTTTGTTTTTCTGGGATTGTTTTCTGTTGTGTCAGGTTCATGTTCCAGTACATAGAAACTTTGGAATAGATGTTCACATACTGGACTCTGAGGTCATAATTTGTGCACAAGATAGATGTACCTCGGTCTTTTGTGTGTAGGTTTATTTTGTACCTTATCTATTTGTTTGTATTAAATATTTATATTAGTGAAACTACACATACCCGTGTTGTAATTGTTTTCTGCAAGATTCTCTCAGAGTATAAGTTGAATCTATGTTTGATTGCTCATGAATAAGCCACCATTGTCGGGCTTGACAATAGATTTAATCAATTGATTGGTGTTTATTATATTTTTTTTCTAAATAAATGCATTTTTAAATGTCCCAAGCCTCCAAGGGTATATTGGGTTTCCCCACGTCTTATTTACTGCCTTGTAAAAAAGGCAAAGCCCTTATCACCACAGAAACATCTTTAAAGGGACGTTCCTGTGGTGATAGTGGCTTGTAAAAATCCCCACTGCCTTTTCCTTTCCTTCCAGCCTCTATTTTTTCACTGGTTCCATCCCCTTTACATCTGCCTCTCCCCCTATGGTCTACTCTTCATGTTTCATATCTCTCTCACCTCTACCCTACTTCCGCTGGTTCTGCCCCTCTAACATTGATCTCTCCCCTACATGAGCTGCTGTTCACCACCGTTCTCCCCAAGCCTCTTATCTTGTTTCACCTCTTATGCAGGCCCAGCAGTGTTGGTGGAACTCCAACATTTCAGTGGGGCTCCAGCCCACCACTGGCCCCGATTCAGGCCAGGGCATATGAATATTTGCGAGATATGGGAGACTCAGGTATCCCTCATAACATTCTGCTAAGGCATAATTTTGTGTTACAACACTGCTCTTCTGTTCCTTTATATCAGTCGTCTCCTTTCCATTCTTCCCAAACCTCTTACTTTTATTTGTGGATTCTGCCCCTCTTGCATTCTTTTATTTGGTATGCATTTTTTTCTACCTTATGTCTCTCCCAGACTCTTACCTCACCAATTCTGCCCTTACATACACATCTGTGCTTCCCTCATCTACCTTTCCTCCAGCATCATGCTCTGTATTGCTATTCTGCTCCTTATGTTCACCTTTCCTCTCTCTACTGTACTCTTTCCCCACCTCTTACTTTCTGTTGTCTTACCCCTTTATATTCACCCTCCTTTGATACTTCTACTGAAAGCAAAAGGGAACACCAGACCTCCTTAGGTATCCCGGTGAACAAGGGAAGTAGGGATAATATATGTGAACATGTATGATGCTGCAAATAAGTTCAATCTTTCGTATTTGCAGATCAAGAAATGGTGTGTGGCTTGATGAGTTATAGGTGTTGGGTGTGCCCTTAAAGGTTCGTTGTGCTTCTCTCTGGGTGATATTGATAGATCTGAGGCCAATTCCCCTTCATTTCCCAACCACCCCTTTCAACTTCTTGTCTATTCTTGCTCTGTTACTGCCCTGGCTGTTCATTATTCCTGCATTTTATGTAAATTTCACAAATGTAAAACACACTGCTCACTTATGCTCAGCTATATCGAATGCTTCCGTTTAACTCTGTGTAACTTTTGGATGCACATGCCTGCATAAACAAAGTTATAAAAGAGAAGTGTAAAAAACAAAATCGCCTCTCACTCTATTCTCTGCTATACTCCCTTTCCTTCTAGGTGAGCAGTGCCTATTGTGATGCAAGGTCATTCTTTTGCGGATACGGTGCAAGAGGGTATCTCTCATTTCCAGGAACATTGAGGCAGCTCGATTAGCAGAGCCCATGACTGGGACGCAATGAAAGTAGTGCTCAGGGGAATTTGACGCCATGAAAGTAGTGCTCAGGGGAATTTGACGCAATGAAGGTAGTGCTCAGGAGAATTCGACGCATTGAAGGTAGTGCTCAGGGGAATTCGACGCAATGAAGGTAGTGCTCAGGGGAATTTGACGCAATGAAGGTAGTGCTCAGGAGAATTCGACGCATTGAAGGTAGTGCTCAGGGGAATTTGACGCAATGAAGGTAGTGCTCAGGGGAATTTTTCTGAAAATCACACATGGTATACGTCAACAACTGGTTTGAGAACTGACCAATAGAGAATCTTGACTGCTTGACATAGAACAAGAGCTTCCCTCTCAGCCACAGAGACTTGAGGACTGGCGACACACCTGTAGTGACCTATTAAATGACTTGTACAGGGCGGAAAAGCATACTTATACAGCATACACATAAAAACTGCATGCAGAAGAGGATAGGGCAGGCATCATGTGGTGCGACAACACAAATCCCGGGAACCAATGATAGAGCGCGCAAGTCACCCGACTATAATTTTACCATATACACACTTGGGCCCATAAATTCAATTCACCATACTAATTTAGGGGCCGATTATGATTGCTATTTTTCCACATCCTCCGGGCCGGCGGAAGCCACCGCCGGCCCGGAGGATGCAAAAAAACCGCTGCGGAGCCTCCAAAGACCCACCGCCATATTAGGATGGCTGGTGGGTCTGGAATTACGTCCGCCACTTTTATCGCCGCGGTCGGACTACAACCACGGTGGAATAGCCCTAATATGGTGGCGGTGTCTAACAGACACCGCCAGCCATATTAGGATGGTGGAAATACATGCTTTTCCGCGGCGGCTTTTCCGCCGTTGAAAAGCATACAGACTTTCACTTCGGGGGCCCGTTGCGGGCCCCCTGGGTGAAGGGGGGTGGGGGGGTGCACATGGGGGGTACCTATGGTACCCCCCTGCATTTGTGTGCACAAAGCAGCAGGCACTGCACGGTGCCTGCCGCTTTATGCATGCAAATGCGATGCATGCATTTTTCACTTTGCGGCGGGTGCAGCTTGAAGCTTCACCCGCCGCAATGTTAATGATTGAGGATGTGACTGCCACCCTGGCGGTCACATCCTAATCTGCTCGGAGGGATCGCCGCTGCCCCTGCGGACGGTCCCTCCTCCTCAGGGGTCATGGACGGACTTGAGTCCGTCCGCGATCATAATCGGTCCCTTAATCGGGTAACCTACACTCTACTACCAGTAATTAAATTCTAACTAATTCCTATACCGTGGACTTACCAATCCTTGTCATTTGGTACCTATGACCACAATGGATCAGGGAGCTAGCTGAAAAGATAAGCAGTCCAAAATAAAATCTATAACATTTGCACTCTTTATAATAACCACAGACTCGGGAAGTTTTGAAAAACCTTTATCTAGTTTTCTTCAAGGTTAGAAAGCATAAGGTTTACAGCCAACAAACTATTGATAACCAAAATCATGAAAAGCGTATAACCATGTAGGAAATATATGATGCCAACCATTTAGAGGACTAAAGGGAGGGTAAGAACAGGGAACATGCTAATAAGAAACTTCAGAAATTAGATTTAATATGGTGTTTCTAAAGGACGGGAAAAATAAGCAACATGCTAGAAATCAAAGTTTGAGTACCACTAGAAAGGTGGATAAGAAAAAGGAACTTGATTTAAAAATGACGAATTTTGAGATAACCATGTAGCTATAAGGAAGGTAAGAAATTGGAACACGCTAATAATTCAGAGCAACCACTTTAATTCAGCTAAAGGAGGGTAAAGAAAGGGAACATCTATATTTCATGGACAGTATTTCGCAATTGACTTAAAGGATGGGAAAAAATGGAACATGCTAATAAACAGCTAAAATGTAAGACTTTATTATTTGTCAGAACAGGGAGGGTAAGAAAAAAGACAGGAAAGGAAAAGTCGCAAGTGGGTTTCCCTCACAGATTTATAATTACCTAGAACAGTGTGGAGACCAACCCTGGCCACGGGTCAGTTTAAGGACAGAAGAAACCCCAAGGAATGCAGTTGCCAGTAGGCCAGCAGGTGCAGAATGGAAACCAGGACAGGAAGACCAGATTTGGATTAGAACCGGACCACCAAAGTTGACACCAGCACCCGCAGTTCAGTTGCAACGCCTGCGCTACACCCTCTCTGCAGCTATCAGTCAGAACCCCGATTGGGTTATCGAATTCCCCAGCAAAGTGCTTTGCCAGCACTTAAGGTTCCCAAAACCCCGATTGGGTCTGTGAGTATGTCTGACAGAGTGCTCCGCAGCACCTCTGTTCTCGTTCAGCTATTGAGTGAGTTGGGTCAGTGACAGGTCAGCTATTCGGACAAGTCGGACAATTTCTCTAGCTAAGCCTAGGCTAGTTATACTGTTTTCCAGGTCATTGTTCCACCCCCCAAATGTTGCAAGTGTAAAGATCCCCAATTTCGATTGGACAAAAGGAAAGGACAGGTCAACACACCACCTATGATTTGAGCTTTCTCAAGCCCCTTATTAGAATTTTCATACACGCCCATCGAACTTCAGGTTCACATGACATATGCTTTCCACATAACAATGGTGAATTTAGCATTTTATACAATGTATTTTGTTTGGTACAATTCAGCTTCATCGACTAGGTGAGGGTGCATCTTCCCAGGTGCATCTTGGCTGGGGCTGCCATATGGCAAAGTTCCAAAGGTCATTGCTGTGGAGACTCGCAGATCTCGCGCAGACTCAGTTTCAAGCAAAATGGAGTACAGCAAAGGACAGCAGGCCATATTTCGTAATGTACCATGAAATGGAAAAGAAACAGTTTTAGAACACAGAAAAAATGAATACACTGTATACCATGAATCTCTACTCTATACCCATTACTTTATAATAACTATAGTTTTAGTGATTAAGCAGGACAAATGGCATAGCAAAAGCAGCACTGCAAGCTTCTCGCATGTGAGAACACAAAGCAGCCATTTTAGCTCTAATGCGCAAGTGCAAACAGTTCCCACCAGAACTGCGTGTACGTCACGTCACGTAAGTATGACCGACGCATGCGCAGTAGAAATTCCCGCTTAGCAGCAGCCATCTTAGGTTGCAAGCGTATTAGGATTAGTAGACACCTAGGCAAGCTTCACTCGGACACCCAAAAGTGTCGGAAAAGGGCAAAATAATAAGACAAACATATTGATTAGTTAATTAAATGTTATTTGAGGTTCATGAATTCAAGCAAGTCGCTGTACGTGCGAATCCTTGCTCCATCATTGATACTGATGCAGATGCAGATAGAAATGAAAACGTAGTCAACTCGCACCCGGCAAAAAATAAAGTTTTTCATGCTAACCTCAAAATGGTATATTCAAAGCAGGTAGGGGGGTCGGAGGACTGTGGGCTGGCCTTTCTTGCTGGTGTGGACAATCCTAAGTTGGATGCAGAGGAGAGGGCGGCTCTTGATGAAAACATATTGAAAGAAGAGGTCCAAGCATCACTAGGGCGGCAGAAACCTGCGAAAACGCCAGGAGGTGATGGACTACCAGTTGAAATCTAACAGAAATATGCTGATGTGGTGGCTGATAAACTCCTGGAGGTACATCAGGAGGCACTCCAGCACAGGCGTCTTTATGACACCATGCGAGCGAGAGGCCCTCAGAGTACTAGTACTAAAACCGAGCAAGGAGCCAGTGGAGATGTCGCCTTACACTGCTAAATATCGATGTCACAATACAGAGTGGAATTTTGGCTCCCCGGCTGCTGCCATATTTGCCAACACTGATACATGAAGATCAGTGCGGCCTCATCCTGTAGAGAAACACCATGTATAAACTGTGCATACTGTTCCATGTTATCCACGCTCTGTGCGTGCGCAAGAGTCATATGCATTGACATTCCTTGATATTGAATTAGGTTTTTTTTTTTAAGTTCAAGAGTGAGTTTATTGAGAAAAAGGAAAACAATAATACAGCAAATATGATAACAATAAAAAATTAAATACAATAAAGCAATACAGTTTTGATACACACAAACAATATGAATGTAAGTCAGTTAAACATATCATATATGAAAAAAACTAACAATATCGTGCAAATGAGAATTACAGTCTATGTTAAGATGCGCACTATAAAGTGAAATTTAGTTAAACCATATAATATGAAAATGAAAGCAGTCATGGAGATTTAGTCACTTCTTGTTGGAGGGGTCATAGACAGAGACCATCGAGCACTAACATCAATAAACAATGTAACAGGTGACTATAGATCTGAAAGAATGTCTGACAAAATATCGGAACACAAAATATCGAAATACAAAAATTTCGGAGCAATAATATCGATGTCAACAATATCGACATCCTATCTACAACAAGGTAAGTACAAAAATATCGAGAAAAAAAATATCGATGTCAATTAAAAAAATATGTAAAATTAATAAAAAAATACTTACAAATATAATAAACATAGTAAAACAAATGTATATTATTCAAAATGAATAAGTAATATACATAATTTAATAAAAAATGAATTAAACATATACATACAGGGGCCGATTCCGATTAGGGAAAAACCACTCCTAATAGCCGTATGGAGCGTTTTTCCCGTACGAATCGTAGCCTGCAACCTCCCCGTATGTACGATGAAGTACGATTCGTACCAGTAGCAGGACTCCGTACGAATCGTACAAAGACCGTATGACTCTAATCTCCGCACGATTCTCCCTCGGAACCCGCTGTACGCGGCATCCGTACGGTTCGAAGCAGGTTTTCCCAACCCAGCAAGTACGATTCGTGTCGGGTACGCACCGTACAACGCTTTTTTTACGGGAGCCCAAAACATCCGGAGAAGCAGGGTACGCCTCGAAACAGGTACGGAACGGCCCCCCCGGGTAGGGTGTGTACAACCCATGATCGCAGAGGTACGCATCATGGGGTGTACGGTGCTTACCCCACGATCATAGGGTGTACGCACCGTATCCCATGATCATGGGGTACAGTGGGTACACCCCATGATCACAGAGGTACGCACTGTACCCTTGCGATCATGGGGTGTACGCACCGTACGGTGTGTATGTGATTGTGTGGTTGTCCGTACGAATCGCCCTTACCTGACGTGGACCGTACGAATCCCGTCCTCATACCCCGGTCCGGATCGTACTCGTCAGGTCGTACGGCATGTTTACGAATCGTACCGTTCACTGTGAGGGTCCATGTCGTACGGTTTCAGCCTTGCAATTTGTACGGTTCGTGACGATTCGGACGGATTGACAAGATACAGATTGTACTGCGCAATTCGGACGTTCGTGTACGATTCGGACGGAGAGGGCTCCGGATACGATTCGGACGGACGCTTTTTTTCCCGAATCGGAATCGGAATCGGTCCCATAATATATATTATACTTACTAATCAGTTGTAATATTTATTGTAATAACGTATAAATAATTAAAAATATTATAACGTACAAATTTATCTATACACATAAAATAATAACATAAATATAAATTAAATAATTATGCAAAACAAATTTAAAAAATAAATGTACTTTTAATATTTTTTTAATTAATTATATACTACAATAATTAAAACAATACAAAAAATATTAAGTAACAGAGGGAATAAAATACTATTCCAACTCCAAAAAAAACAAAGGAAGGAAAATGTTGGATAGCGTAGGGGTAAAAATTACTATTCCCACTCCAGAGAGTGCAACAGTAGGGAAAGTGTTGGATAGCGTAGGGGTAAAAATTACTATTCCAGCTCCAGAGAGAGCAACAGTAGGGAAAGTGTTGGATGGTGTAGGGCTAAAAATTACTATTCCAACTCCAGAGAGTGCAACAGTAGGGAAAGTGTTGGATAGCGTAGGGGTAAAAATTACTATTCCCACTCCAGGGAGTGCAACACTAGGGAAAGTGTTGGATAGCGTAGGGATAAAAATTACTATTCCAACTCCAGAGAGTGCAACAGTAGGGAAAGTGTTGGATAGCGTAGGGGTAAAAAATACTATTCCTACTCCAGAGAGTGCAACAGTAGGGAAAGTGTTGGATAGCATAGGGGTAAAAATTACTATTCCCACTCCAGAGAGTGCAATAGTAGGGAAAGTGTTGGAGAGCGTAGAAGTTAAAAATAACATACTTATAAATAAATTAATATTTTCAAATATTAAAAAAAATATTTATTAAATTAGTGTAAACTATTTACAAATACCAATAAATAATAATAAAAAATAATTACCAATTAATATCCCAAAAAGTAATTATCAATACCCAACTATAATTGTAATAACTGCTTAGTTACATATCAATTACTTTACACTCTATTCCCCTAATAACACACAACAAACACCAATAATAAAATAATACACTTAACATAATTATCAATTAATCAATTAATTAAAATTAATTAGCAACTAATACAAATTAATTACCAATTAATAATTGATTACCAATAATATAATTAGCAAAAAAAAATAATAAACATAAATTAATACTTAATTACATGTAAATTACTTCCCACCCTATTCCCTCTAAAAACTCATAACCCGCTACAGAAGATAATTATCAATTAATCA
This sequence comes from Lissotriton helveticus, assembly GCF_964261635.1. Taxonomy (NCBI): domain Eukaryota; kingdom Metazoa; phylum Chordata; class Amphibia; order Caudata; family Salamandridae; genus Lissotriton; species Lissotriton helveticus. The sequence continues at coordinate 1,028,708,408 of NC_136068.1, read as the reverse complement.
ATTAATTGAAATAAATTAACAATTAATAAAAATGAATTGCCAATTAATTAAAATGAATTTATAATTCCTAAAAAATGAATAATTAATTTAGTATAATTAACTTAATTCCCACCCTATTCCCCTATAAACCCATAACCCGCTACAGAACATATTTATCAATTAATCAATTAATTAAAATAAATTACCAATTAATACAAATTAATTACCAATTAATTAAAATTTATTTACAATTCCTAAAAAATTAATAATTCATTTAGTATAACTAAATTATTTCCCACCCTATTCCTCTATAAACCCACAACCCGCTACGGTACTAAAATACAAAATGTACTTAAATTACATTAAAAAAATATACATATTAAATATATAATAATATACATAAGAATCATATAAAAATAGATATTAATAACATTGATATTACTAACATCGATATTAGTAACATCGATATTACTTACATCGATAGTAACAAAATCGATATTACTTAACTCCAAAATTCTGTTCCTTCGATATTAAAAAAATCGATATTACTTACCGTCTAGATTTTGTCCCTTTGATATTAAAACATCAATATTATGGTAGGTCGATGTTAAAGTTTCGATATTTTGTCTGCCTACCATCTGAACGTTTTGATGCCTTATGTATGGGGTATGAAAATGTTGTGTCCAATCTGTGGTTAGAACAGACAGCATACCACCATGCTTGATGTGACAATTTGGTCAAGTCTTTTCAGTTCCTAGTTATTTGCTAAAAGGCAACTGCTATCAATAAATCTATTATCCTTACATTAGAATCACAATTTGCCCAAATAGGGGAAAAGCTTCCTAAGAAGATATGTGAAACAGAAAAAGGGTAGCAGGAGCCAAAGATCAAAGTAAATTGAGACCATACCTCTTTCCAAAAACTATGAACAGGTGTGCATGCAAAGAGCAGATGATAAAGATCAGCAAGTGGTAAGGAGGACTTCCTGAGTTAAAGTCAAATTCTGTCCCAAAACTCTACAGACCAAGAGGCTTCCAAATCTTTTTCCCAAGACAGCTCTACTTTAGTTTTTTCTCTTGGATCAGGTGAACTATGTAAAATATGCATATAACAGAAGCCTTAGAGTTGTTAATTAGGAGAAGGCATAGTTTATCTGCAGGAAAAAGTTCAAAAGAAGCGGAGTGATGAGGAGTTGTGTAATGGGTGCAGGCGTTTTGGATGGCTTGTGTTCAGAGGGAATATTTAGATTGGAAAGACACAGGCAGGTCAAAAGAGCTGCTGGCGTATGAAAAGGACGCAATCTCATCCTGGATATATAATTGACGTACCCAAATCAGACCTCGTTGTCTCCAGGATTTCAAATACATAGGTTTATTATTAATTAATATGTAAACATTATGCCATATAGTAGAGTTGAGAAATGAGTTCCAATCATTGGAATTCGAGGAAGAGACAAATGATACAATCTTAGAGGTATGCTTAATTATAGGAGTGGACAGAGACTGTGGTTTACATGTGAAGACAAGTATTATTTAAATGAGAATGGAGAAATGCAGGATTGTTCAAGTGTGGCCCAAAGAGGGCAGTCTATAAAAGACTCAGAGAGCCATCTCAAAGCCTGATGCAGTAAAAAGGATTTATGAGAAAATCAGGGAAATTCACCCTCCCCCCTCCGGTTTTGGGTGTATCGGTTTTGATATATACATACATGATTTCTTATTACTCCATAGAAAGGAGAACAGAATGGAATAGAATTTTTTTAACTATTTTAGAGGGATAGAAAGTGGAATAATAGAAATTGTATATATAATTATTGGAGATAGCATTATCTTTATAGTATCTAGGCAACCCCACCAAGATAAGTATAGAGGATGCCATTCAGTTGTTAAGGAGTACATTCTCTGTGTGCAATTTTCCATACATCGTGATATTGTTCCTGAGATGAAGGGAGTGAAATGTAGACCTAAATACGTAATGAACTGGGGTCTCCAAGCGAAACCTGAAGCTGTAAAGTCAGCCATGAAAGTATATTTTGTTAAAGGTAAATTTTCGCATTTATCTTTGTTCAATTTGTATCCAGAGACAGATGCAAAGGAATCAAACTCCTCTAAATAGGCGGGAAGGGAGGATTGAGGTTGCGAGAGAAATAGAAGAACAGCGTCCGCATAACCTGCCATTTTGACGTTGGTCTCTTTGAGAGTGAAACCATGAATATGATCATTTTGTCAGATTCTTAACAAAAAGGGCTCTAAAGCAAGATTAAAAAGAAACGGGGAAAGGGGACAACCCTGTTGGGCACCTCTACCAAGATGAAAATAGGGAGACATACCACCATTTGCGCAAACAGCCGCTCTTGGGTTGGAGTATAAAATAGATATCAGAGTTATAATTTTTGGGCCAAAGCCAAACAATTTAAGTGTATGAAAGAGATAAGGCCATTTGACTCTGCCAAATGCCTTCTCTGCATCGAGAGCTATTGCTGCTAAGGAATGTGGAATATGTGAAGCTTGGGAGAGGATGTAAAAACGCAAAGCCAAGGATTTTGAAAAATGTTGTAATCAATGTTAACCAGAGAAATGGGTCGATCATTTTTACAATGTTGTGGATCTTTACCGTCTTTAGGTATAAGGCAAATAAGGGCGTCTGAGAAGGAGCCAGAAGATTCACCTGATTGTAAAAACCATTTATGAGGGTATGTAATTTGGGAATTAGTAAATGTGCAAAGTGTGTAAAAAATTCGACAGTGAAACCATCTGGGCCAGGGGGCTTATCTTTCTTGAGTGTTTGCAAAACGGTAAGAAGCTCCTTGCATAAGGTCAAATTCTAAAAGTGATAGATCTGGGCGTGGGGCTGAAGGGTGTTGAATCTTAGATAAAAATTGGGAAATAGAATGGTCAGAAGAAGGAGTTTCAGATGTATACAAATTTTAATAAAACTGAAGAAATTCATTTAGGATATCTTCATCTTTGAATTTCAATGCATGGTTTTTATCTAGAATAGATTCTATGTTGAGTTTGTTGTGTTTAACCGTCAAATAATTAGCTAGTAATTTCCCTGCTTTATTCTGGCCACCATAGAATTTTGCACTAGACTTCAGTAGATAATTAGAAGCATTATTAGTTGTATCTTTATTAAACAGAAATTTAGCATTTATAAGTTCAGACAAACAAGCTTTCGATTCGGAAGAGTAATAAGAATGCTCCAGTCTCTTTATTTTCTCCAATAGGGCATTGGTGATTTATTGTGCCTTTTACCATTTTTTAGAGACATATCTAATAACAAAATCTCTAGCTGATGCTTTGAAGGGATCCCAGACCACATGAAAAGGCAAAGTATCTGACTGATTCAAGAGGAAGTATTCATTAAAAAAACGAAGCAAAGGAGGACATAAATGCTGGATCTAAAAGTAGGGCATTATTAAAACGCCACTTCCGAGATAGATTAGGCTTCTGTAAAATATCAAGTTGAATAGTGACGGGAGTATGATCAGATATTAAAATGGATCCAATATCCGCCACCGCTAACGATTGAGATATGTTATGGGATATAAAAAAGTGATCTAATCTTGACTGGGTGTGATGTGCTGGAGAGTAGTAAGTGTATTGTCGTAATGTGGGATTGCAAAGTCTCCAAGCATCTATAAGCTCGTGGTGCTTAATTGTTTGTGTAAAAAGTTTATGAGTTTTTTGAGGAACAAAGGGGATTGACGAGTTTCGATCTAAAAAAGGGTCAAGGATTTCATTGCAATTCCCTGCAAGGAGAAAATTATCATCAAAACATTGTGTGATTTGTTGGGCCAGGGAAGTCCAGAAGGAGGGGTCTCCAGCGGTGGGTGCGTAAATATTCAACAAAGAGACTGGAGCATTACCCACCTTTAATTTAACAAATAGCCATCTACCATCTTTATCTGCAGATTGCAATAACATTTTAATAGGAAGTGACTTACAACAGAGAGTGAGAACACCATTATTTTTGCCATCGCCAGGGGAAAAAGAGACCTCCCCCAATCAACCTCTCTTTAATTTTATAGACTCTTCGGCTGTCAAATGAGATTCCTGTAAACATGCTATATCTGCCCCTAAATTAGCTAAATGAGTCAAAACTCTCTGTCTTTTAACAGGTGAATGTTAACCTCTGACATTCCATCAAACAAGTTTTAAAGACATAAAACAAAACTGTAAGTAAATAGTGAACACCAATCGCAAAAAATCTCTAAGCAAGTCAAACTGTACCAAATAACAAACCTACTATATGTAAATTGAAGTATATGAGATGAAAAAGAGAAAAGAGAGGAAGGATAATTGATGTGAATAGACAACATTTGAAATGTAAAGCAACAGCGTAAAAAGAGAGTAATATTAAGGTGAAAGGATATCGAAACAAAGTTTTCGAAGCAGAGGAAAGATACATGAGAATAAACTCAATACAAAAGAGAAAGAATATGAGTAAAACTAAAGAATTACAAAAAATAGAAGACATACGAAAGATGGAGGGGTGTGAGGCCACACAGAACAATGACGTGTCCAGACCCCATGAGGGAAGGCGGGAAGGAGAACAGAACCAACGGATGATGAAACATGACACGGAGACATAACCTGTAAGGAGAAAAAAGAGATTAATTATATAATCGAACAGTATAAATGAAAACTAGCATTGTTACTAAGTATCAACACAGAAGTAAACCATTAATAGATTCAAAGCTTTTAACAAGAGTAGAAGCAGTTTAGGGTCCAGAACGTCTATTTGGTGCGTGGTGAAGAAGTATCCATAAATTCAGCGTGATAAGAATAGAGGAAGCTCTTCAATTTTACTGGCTCTTCATAAGTATTAGTTTTGTTCTTGATGGTCACTTTAAAAAGGCAGGGGTGAAAGAGACCGTATCGTGCACCTATTGAACGGAGTTGTGGTCACAATGCCAAGAACTCCTTGCGTCGATCTGCAGTTGGTTTGGCATAGTCTTGAGAGAAGAATAAGGAGTTGCCTGACCAAGTAATGCAATTCATTGCCCTAGCCGCAGATAAAATCTTGAGCAAGTCAGTGTATTCCAGAAAATATAAGATCACTTCCTTGGCTTTTTTACTGCAGGAGAAGACGTTAAAGGTGGTATTGGGCCCAACCGATGAGCTCTCTGAATATTAAGGAGAGTATCTTCCGGTAACTTGAGGACTTTTGGGATGAAGGATTTAAAGAAGGCAATTGGGTCTGTGTCCTCCGTTCCTTCAGGCAGTCCATAAATTCAAAGATTATTTCTTCTATTCCTATTTAACAAGTTTTCAATTTGCTTGTGTAGTGCTGACACCTGAGAGCATAAGGAATCCACTTTGGAAGTAGAGGAATTAAGAGAAACCATATTCTGCTCCAATGTGGTAACACATTCTTCTACATTTGACCATCTATCAGCTTCGAGTTAGTTTCTTCAAGCAGTATGTCCATTGTGACTCAAGTAGGTTGTTTAGGGGGAGAGAGAGGATTTGTCTTCAACCATTTACTCGGTGCTTTGGTACCACCGTAGGATAGGATGGTAGCAGATGTCGTCGCACCTTTAGGCGACACATTTGTTGAGTCATCTATGAAGAGACAACTATAACGAGAGCTGGTGCGAATTAAGAACCTGCATGTCCTTAGTTAGTCTTCCCATGTATTAGAACACAATTGCAATTGGGAAACCAGTAATAATGAAGTGTCAACTTACAATACATTATTAAATGGCTTCTCAGTAAAATATAAATAAATATATATGCGGTCAAATGCAGGTCAAATGCAGCGAGAAGAAGTGTTCATATTCTTATAGACATACCTCAGTTAGTGCCATAAAAATAATGAAGAGAGGAGTCATAGGGTACAGACTTCATTAAGGCAGTCGAGTAGGGCTGACATGGAGTGTATAAGGTCAACTTTATCCAATAAATAGAGGCAGAGGAAGACATGGCACATGTATAGCCTTCATTTGTTGTAGAGTATCACATGCAAGAAGGAGAAATTCATCCTAAGAGTTACCAGGCAAAACACAGCTACTGCAGCAGAAAGAATAAGTCAGCAATGCGAGGCAACCATAAGTTGTGAAAAAAGTCAAAACGCGCATAACAATACAATTAGCGCGTTGAAATGAAGGTATCAGCAGGGTGTCACAAAATGGCGGCTGCTAAAACAGCGGGGCCACACCACAGCGTATAAAGTGAAATTGTCTGAAGGTCTTACATTGAAGGGAGAACTAGTACCACTGACGTCTCAGGGTTTTCAACAGTCCGTCAGTGGGAGTAATACAAAATGGTGGTCGCTAGCTCAGAGGAGCCGCTCCACAGTGCGCAGATAAAAAAGAATTGCCTGCAGGTCACCAGTCGATGTAGAAAGCAGCTACCGCAACGCCCCAGGGCTTCCGATGATTATCCCTTCATTTCCGTGTCCTTGTGTGCAGTAATTACCACGTCGAGCCGCCTCGGTCTCCGTCGCCCCGGGAGAGTTACGGACCAGCCGCCATCTTCTTTGGGTGCTAGGCATGCCCCCCTTGAATAAGGGTTTGACTTGGTCACATTGGAATACCTTTGGCACATACTGGAGGAGGTGAGCCTGGGGCCCAAATATAGATCATGGATTAAAATGCTCCATTCAGAGCTTACTGCTAGGGTTCAGATGGGCGGACTGGTGTCCACGAGATTCCAGTTGAGTCGCCGGCACCAGACAGGGCTTCCCTCTGTTGCCCCTGATGTATGCCCTGGTGGTGTGACCACTGGCAGCGCTGCTGCACCTCAGGTTTGAGCTCTGGGGGATACTGATGGGAGACACTACGCATGTGGTGTCTCTTTATGTGAATGGCATTCTTGTGTACCTGAAGAACCCAGAGGACTCGGTCAGGGCACTTCTGTGTTCTTTGGAAGATTTCGTTAATGTGTCACAGGGCTGAGGGTGAATCAGCGCAAATTCCAGTTGTTGCCACTGGGTGGCCAGTCTATGGTGAACTCTGAGATGCTTTCCCTGGTGGGACTACTGCGGAGTGAGGAGGGGATACGGTATCCAGGTATTAGGATTGCCTATAGTAAACAGGCATTCCTGGATCTTCATTTAGGCAGAGTACTGGAGGGCCTATGTGCTTCAATACAGTTCTGGAGAGACCTCTCTCTCTCACTGATGGTCAGGGCTTCCCTGGTTAAGATGGTGGTACTACTGTGAGGTTTATAAATTCTTCAGGGCACATTGTATGAAATACCCAGGAGATATTTCAAAGAGTTAGACAGTGTGCTCATAGACCTCCTATGGGCCACTAAATGGGAGTGGATTGTCCTTTCCATGTTGAATCAGACATGTGAATGGGGTGGGATGGAACTTCCCAACTTGGAACTTTATTACTGTGTGGCCACCTTCAACATGAGATCCACTGGCTAGGTGAGGGAGATGAGGCTTCTGAAAGGCACTCATGGGGACACCACGCTTCCTGAGTGGCAAGACGGAGTTTGCGACGTCCAGGGTGATTTATATCTAGAGGGCCACTTTATTGCACTTGCCGTACGGCAAGATATTGGCTACAGCCCATGAGATTTGGCCTTGCTTTTCTGAGGAGCCACTGTCCTCGTGAACACTAACCACTATATCAGAATAGTCAGGGGGTCGTAGGTAGCTTATTATTGCATTTATACCGGGCACTTCGAGAGGATCTACCGAAAATAGAACCTAAGATGCATGGGAAGTGGGAGGAGGTAATGGCGGAGGTCCTTACTGCGCAAGACTGGGAAAATGTTCATATGGGGGTGCAAACTGTGAGCTCTAATGCAAGCTTTAAACTGATACACTATAACTACACACACCAAACTTATCTCTGACCTAAAACCCTACACAACATATATACTGCACAATCTGATAGATGTCTGTGCTTTGGAGCTCCTGCAGCAGACTTTGAGTATGCAGTGCGGAGTTGCCCCCTAATAGTATCCTACTGGGGAGACGTTGTGCAGTGTTTAAATGGGGCAACAGGATGGGAGATTTCGTATGATCATCAGGCTATACTGCAGGAGGTGGTTCCTGGCTCTTTCAAAAAACTTAGCCCCAAGTTTCTGATGCTGGGCTTCTTATTTGCTAAATGATGGATCGCTATCCAATGGCTGGGAGCACATACCTCAGATACACTGAGTGGTTGCGTGATATGTCCGAATGGGTAGTAGCGAAGGAGGTCAGAATGAAACATGTGAGCTGTGATGAGCGTTTGGAAGAAGACTTGGAAGCATATAGACAGATGTTGATAGACCTACTCAGTGATATGCCGACCGATATTAGTACTGGCAGTGAGACCTAGAAAAAACACACTGGGTATTTGAGACGAATGGTCATGGTAGAAAAGTGGCAGTAATGTTAGGGTCTTGTGAGGAAGCAGTCCCGCAAAATAGAGTTGCATGTGCAAAGCTGCAGTGAGGGGAGAGACAACTAACCACATACTTCTTGATATGGTAATTTATGATGACAAGGATGTTTATTGCGCCACCATATGAACAGCTATGGGGGGTGTGGGGAGTTGGGGAGTTTACTTGTTTGTGATATTTTAATTTGATTCTGCAGCTGTATATACGTCAAGATTCGCCAGACATTGATGTGATAGGCAACTCGTGAAAATCAATATAAATATATAAAAAAGTGAAGAAGTTGTGCATGCCTCCCTTGCACAAAACATGTACAAGATTGCAAACAGCATTGTACACCTTCTTAACAGCAGTGGTACACCACAAGTAGGAGCTGTACAGGGCTCTCCTGTAAAAAAATACAAAAACTATGGCAGTTGCTGAACCTCCCTCACTAAGCAGGAACATCATTGAGAGCAAGCAACAGTGCCCACCTCATTCACAAAGAGTATAGAACGGGCTGTACCTTTTCGAGCCTTTCTAAATGACAGCTACCAGATGGACTGCAGAAATGTGAAATTACTCCACAAACAGAAACACCATGGGCAGCTATGAGAGGACATGCATGCACAGCAGCCAAGTTGATCCATGTCCATTGTGTCAATCAATCAATCATTTGTAAAGCGCACTACATACCGCGAGGGTCTTAAGGCGCGGGGGGTGCTACTGATCAAACAGCCAGGTCTTGAGTATCCTCCTGAAGGTCAGCAGGTCTTGGGTCTGTGGTAGGCTCAGTGGGAGGGTGTTCCATGTCTTGGCGGCGAGGTGGGTAGCAAGTGAGAGGTGAGAGGTCGGCGGAGCGTAGCTGACGGTTGGAGATGTAGAAGGAGAGCCGTCTATTGAGGTAGTCTGAGCCGGTCTTGTGGCGTGCCTTGTGTGCGTGGGTAAGGAGCTTGAAGGATATCATCTTGTTGATGGGGAGCCAGTGCAGGTTTCTCAGGTGGGGGATGATGTGGCTGTGGCGTGGTAAGTCGAGGATCAGTCGTGCCGAGGCATTTTGGATGAGTTGTGGTCATTTGATGAGCTTGGTCGGGGCACACGCGTAGAGGTCATTTCCATAGTTGAGTCTGCTGCTGGCGAGGGCCTGGGTGACTGTCTTTCTTGTATCTGTCGGGATCCATCTGTAGATCTTGCGGAGCATGCAGAGGGTGTTGAAGCAGGAGGAGGAGACTGCGTTGACTTGCTTGGTCATCGAGAGCGTTGAGTCGAGGATGATTCCCAGTTTCCGTGTGTGGTCGGTGGGTGTCGGGGATGCCCCAGTGCCGCCGTCCCAGGCTGAAGGGTTGGAGCCGAGGATGAGGACCTCCGTCTTGTCCGAGTTCAGCTTCAGATGGCTGATCTTCATCCAGTCGGTGACGGCCTTCATTCCTTGGTGGAGGTTGGCTTTGGCGGTGATAGGGTCCTTGGTGAGGGAGAGGATCAGTTGAGTGTCGTTGGCGTAGGAGATTATGTTGAGGTCGTGCTGTCAGGCTATGTGTGCGAGCGGGGCCATGTTAATGCTGAACAGCGTTGGGCTGAGGGAGGATCCCTGGGGTACGCCTCGGATGATCTTGGAGGCTTTGGAATGGAATGGGGGGAGGTGGACGCTCTGGGTTCTGCCGGAGAGGAAGGAGGTGGTCCAATCCAGAGCCTTGTCTCGGATCCCTGTGGCGTGGAGGCGTGCGCGTAGTGTGCAGTGGCAGACTGCGTCGAAGGCGGCAGAGAGGTCTAGGAGGATTGCCGTTGTCCAGCAGGGTCCCGATGTCATCGGTGGCGGCGATGAGGGCAGTCTCGGTGCTGTGGTTGCTGTGTCACCTTCAAACAGTATTGTAATGCAGGATGGAGTTGTAGAGCGCAGCTTGTGATCCATAATGGTAACCAGGTGCTGTTGTGGTATTCAAAACTTTGCGTATAGGAACTTTTTAAACACATACTTAAAAATGTAAGGACAAAAGTCTGAGTAGCATGTGTCCCAGAATGCAGAGTAGTTTTTATTGAGAAACTCAGATAAGCTTAAAGATGTTTTCTTTTACTAAGTGAGAGAAAAAGAGAGAGAGTGTGTGTGTGTGTGTGTGTGTGTGTGTGTGTGCGTGCGTGCATGTGTGTATGTGTTTTGGAATTGGTCTGCCCTTTTCAAACACTCGTGCTTGTGCTGGCATCCACCTTGCTGGAGCGAGCATCGGAATGCAGGGGCCATATGTTTTTCATTAGCGTGGCAGCGCTTCTTTAAAACCGCACCTGAGTACTTCACAGGACTTCAAGCGCAGAGGCCATCTGTTTATAATTAGAGTGGCTGCGCTAGTTTCATTTATTTACCGGTGCTACCATCTTGTAACACTAAATAAAAGTAAATACATAACTGATGGCTTCGTCATTCCCTATGCACACATGGGTGGTGGCGAATGTGCACCCAAAAGTCATCATGCATGCATGCGCATAGGGAATGTCACAGCTCCTACATCTTTGAGCAGCCTCATGACGTGTACACTGGCATTTGCACACACATTTTTTCTCTTTTTTTTTTCCTGATGCTGCACAGTAAGCTTTGGCAGAGTTGGTAATGGGACCGTGGGCTATAAAAACCACAAGCCTGAGGTAGGCTGCCTGTACACGGAGGCTGGGCATGGGGCTCCTGGCATGGATCTTACGCACAGCCGAGGCGTGGTGCTTCTAATGGTGACTCGAGTTTCATGATTCGACGTTGCCCGCCCTCACCCTTGGAGCCTGCAGCCAGGTTTACGAGTTACACATCCTCTGTTGCTTGTTTTACAGCCCGTCCCTGCAGGGATTTTCTCAACATTTACAATCCGTGCTCCCTCCAGCACAAAGCAGGCCAGGGTGCGAGCGTGCTGTCCTCCGACCCATAGGTTACACATTGGTGCTATAATTACACACCATCAACGTGCGCTGCAGATGCTGTACATTTCCAGCTTAGTGGGGAACATCAAGGGGCAGTGGCAGGGGGCCTGGGGCTGGCTGGGAGGTGGTACCGGTGATGCCCGTGCAGGGAAGGCGCAGGGGGTGAAGCAGCGCTGGGTGGCACTGTGGCATCTCTCCCTTGGTCCATCAGCGAGAGGGCTGCCGCGGAAGTGTGTGCCTACATAGTGACACTTGGTACATGCAGCGCCATGTGCCCTTCGGCAGGGCTCACTTTCGACCTCTCTCGACGATGTGGCATAACGGTCAGAACTGCTGACTTTGGAGTTGGAGAGCCAGGTTCGAGTCTGGCGTCCGCTCAACATCCTGTGATCCTGGGAAAATCAGGTAATCTACCTGTGCCTACCAAAAAAGGAATGTGTCCTTGTTTGGTGCAACTGGTGCTCACATAAAGCGCTCAAAATACCTTTGGATCAAGTTTGCTCTATATAAGAATGAAAAAAGTAAAATGAATACAAAAGTAAGTAGACCAAGGACTCAGGAATGTGCCTTGGCTTTTTGTTGTGTGTTATACACAGGAAACATGCCTCAATGTAGTGGGGTAGGCACATTTGCATACGTTTTAATACCTTTTGTAACCACACAGGCTAGCTTAAAACAAACATTGACACAATCAATTGTGATGCCCTTGGATAGGGAAAATATTTTCCCAAGCTTTATGACACTCCATCTCACTAACAAATAGGCTTGTATACTCCCTCCTCCCCTCCCAGGAAGTGGTAACAGGCGGTGTCTTTCATTATCAACCACCTCTGCATAGCTTGAGACCAGCATCAGGCCAAGCAAGCACCTGTGTTTACAACAACCCCAAACCCATATAAGGTTCTGTCCATCCCTGGACCCTCCCATGCAACCGTGTCATCACTTCTGGCCACTGTCATAGACACAGACCTACAGTGGGAACCAGTGCTTCATCCCTCGTCTTCGGAGATGAAATGGTTCCTGCTCCAAAATGGCGAAGCATCTGTCTGTATGTGGACAATCACAGGGTCATACGCACACTGAATGGATAATCCACCTTGCAAACACACAGAGAAGCAGTGGCGGCTGGCATGTACTGAGGGTGGTGCGGCACGGGGCATCAACCCCCCCCCAAAAAATAGATGTACCTTCCAAACTTGCAGTGCAACGTCCTCCTCTCTTGGGTGTCTTTTGGAAGCTCCGGAAGCAGGAAACTACAGACCGATTTCTCAACTTCCATACCTATCCAAGGTTCTGGAGCGCCTGGTCAATAGACAGCTCACCATTTTCCTGGAAACTAACAAATTACTGGACCCCTCACAGACAGGCTTTAGGGCTAATAACAGCACTGAGGCCACCTTACTTGCTGTATCTAATAATATCAGATCCCTAGTACATCAAGGCAGAGCCGTAGTTCTGATCCTTTTGGATTTCACTGCGGCTTTTGACACCGTATCTCACAATCAATTATTACAAATCCTCCATGAAAAAGGAATATGTTAAAAAGCCTTGTTGTGGTTCGCATCTTTTCTTGAAAATTGAACCCAAAAAATTCCAATGGGATCTTGTTCTTCCTCTCCTAAAAGCATTAAATGTGGAGTTCCACAGGAAGCCTCACTGAGCCATACCTTGTTTAATGCATATGTCTCTTCCCTGGCAAACATCAGTAGGAAATGGGGTTTTGATATCTGCTCATACACCGATGACACGCAACTGATGATCCCCCTGACTGATAATTTGACCAATATCAACACCAAGAGCAATTTAACCGCATGCGTGCGGCGGCTTTTTTCGCGCTGCGTGGCTTTTTTTAAAAAGCCGCGTTACATGACGAGCTCAGCTCGTCATGAGCGTGCGAGCGGCACAACTCGAGCTGAGCTCGTCATGAGCGGGGAAGGGGTTAATAAACTGTCTCTCCGAATTCTCTGGCATTGCTTAAAATTAAATGGCTGTAATTCGGAGATTCTGCTCTTTGGGGGCGCCCATGCAATTTGGGACAACAGTTGGTGACCCCAAGCGCTAGGTACTGCCCCAGAACCTAAGCATTCCGTAAAAAATATAGGCATCATTTTTTATGATACCCTATCCATGCTGGATCAGGTTCGCACGCTGTGTGGAAAAAGGTTTGCTACCCTCAAACTTTTCAAAAGACTTTTCCCCTGGATTCCACTGAACTGCCAGAAAACGGTGATACAGGCTCTTTTTATGAGCTGGTTAGACTATAGAAATGTACTTTACATTGGTATGGCCGATTACCTTTTCTCTCGACTACAGGCAGTCCAGAATGTGGTCGCTAAACTGATTTGTAACAAAAAGAAATATACACTAGCTGCCGGTACGTCAAAGAGCCAAATTTAAGAGGGGCGTGGCTTAGCGCCCGACGTAGACGGAGGCTTCCATGTGAGCGCTCTGCAACGCCGGGGCGAACTAGCAGCCAGCGGACTTCTCTCTGTCCAGAAACACCAGCACCTGTAATCGGACAGACCCAGGAATGCCTTCGGGAAGCGTTTCCTCGCTCAGGTGACCGTTTCCCCTGTTTTTCACAGCTTTTTCTTCACTCGCGGTACCAGAACGGCCGTGGCCACCATTTTGAATAATTTGAAACGCATTTCCTGAACGGCGCATATTTTCTCCTCATAACGGACGGACAGGCTTCCTTTATTCTCACTTTTGCAAGGTTGGCCATGTGTGTCCTTTATTGTTGCCTGCAATGACTGTAATAATTGTGCCTTAAATGGATATATTTCCCTCTGCTGCTTGTTAATCCACTATTCAGTCACAACGGCGGCCATTTTGTGATCTGCCCCTACCTGAGGGCTTGTTGGCTCGTTCAGTTTGACATTTTCCTGTACCGTTATGCGGTTTTTTGATACTCCTGTACCATTTTAAGGTGCCTTTCCTCTGGACATTTTGGCAATATTCCTGTGTGCTCCTGCAGAATTCCCAGTCCTCTCACCTGCTTGTTGGGGTTCATACAGACGGAGTGTATCAGGTGCTAGCCTCTTTTCTTGGAAGGTATTATTCATCCTATGGATAGGAGTGCAGCTGGTCGTCTTCCTCAGACTCCAAGACACGTCTTCATTAAGAATTCCAAAGTGTTTTCTGCGTTGGCTCATTTGGAAGCCTCTCAAGCGTCTGCTGATCAAATGTCGCAGTCTAGTGCGGAACGTCCTGTTCAACCCTCAGGAAAGACCACAATGAAAAGACTCAAAAAAGATCCTCCATCACCTTCGGGCTCCTCTTCAGCTGTGTCCATGGAGTTGTTGTTGGAGGAGATACGAGCCCTTCGTCCCTTTATGGAAGAAACTAATACCAAACTACAGGTCTTAACTGATAATTGGTCGCAATTAGATACAAGAGTCACGACGGTAGAGCGTAGTGTTTCTTCTCTTCAGGAGTCATCCTCCAAGGTCACGCATATGCAATCGCAGATTTCTTCTCTCCAGAAGCAGGTCGAGGAGCTTGAAAATCGTAATCGGCGCAACAACCTGCGCATTTACGGCCTGGCGGAGAATTGTGAGGGGAGTGACTCTATTGCCTTCTTCAAATCCTTCCTTCCTAAGCTCCTTCATTTACCAGAAAGTACTATGCTTAATATCCAACGGGCACATAGGCTTGGTCGTGCCTCGTCATCTCCTTCTGCCTCCTCCAGACCAAGGGGCGTTATCTTATACTTCCTGGAGTATACTGATCTACTTAAAGTTCTCTCAGCAGCCAGAGCTTCTCCTCGCCTCACATGGTCAGGATCCACCCTGTTCTTTGCGCAAGATTACGCTGGAGCCACTATGAGGCCAGAACTTCGTTCCATTGGCGCCAGATATGGCCTTTTCCATCCTTGCCTCTTCAGAGTCACTCATAACAACAAGACGACGACTTATGAGGATCCTGTTCGCCTTCGGAGCTTTCTAAACTCTTGCCAAACAACTGACATGGATTCCTCCAGTTCGTCCTCTGCTTTTCCTCCATGACTTTTCTAAGTGGCTACTGTTCTTTATCTAGATTACTGAGTTCCTGTTGATTTGGTCATGTTTGTCATTCTAATTTTTTCTCCTTTCTACAGGTTCCCCTGTTTATTGTTTCCTTTATTGTTCCTTCATATTTATGTAATCAGTTCATGCGTTTTCCCCCAATGTTTGATATTATGTTTTCAATGTTTCGTCTTTTGATGTTTCTCTTTCCTCTTGTTCTTACAGAATTTATATTCCGTTGCGCGATGTCTCCCCTGGCTTGACGGTCCACTCGCATTGGATGTCTTGCCTTCTCCAGTTGGTTCTACCCCCCCAGTTTATTTATTCTCGTTTCATCTCCTTCTTGATTGTCCTCCCCTGGTTCCAATCCTCGTAAGTATGTTTTCCTTCCCCCGTTTACTGTTTACTTTTTCCTTCTTCTCCCTTCTCTTGCTTCTTTCCCAATTTCAATTTTGTTCAAAGGCGTCCCCTTTCCTCTATTTTTATCACTCTTTCTCTGCTACATGGTTCTTTTTCCTTTCTTCCTTTTTTATTGTCACCTTCTCTCCAATTGTTTCTCCTTTTTCTATTTTTTCTATTTTTCTTCTTCTTTTTTCTACATTTTCAATTTTATTTTTTCCTCTTTCTATCAGAATTTAATTTTACAGTTATGTATTGCATTGTATGCTGGTTGTATTCACGTGCTTACTCTAAATTTGTTACATTCAAAGTTACCTCATGGAATGTTAAAGGTTTAAATAATCCCATTAAAAGGCAACGGGTTTTATCCCATTTGGCTCGATTGAAAACAGACATTGCCATGTTGCAAGAGACCCATCTTTCGGACATTGAATCCTCTAAACTAAAAAGACATTGGGTAGGAAATGTTTTTTCTTCCCCGGCCTTGGGTAAGAAGAATGGGGTTGTTATTTTAGTGCACAAAAAGTTTACTGTTTCTGTTATTCATCAAGATTTTGATTCTAATGGACGTTGGGTGCTTATCAAATTGTTAATTGACAACATACCCCTGTTGATTTTCAATATTTATTCCCCTGTTTCAGTTGATAATACTTTTTGGCCATTTATTTCTGACAAATTGGTTTCACTTGATGATGAATATATTATTTTTGGTGGCGATTGCAATCAAGTCCTTGACCCTATCCTTGATTGAAATTCTACAGTTAAATTTCTCCACTCTAGAATGCATACTCAATTCACCAATGCTATTCGACGCAAATCTCTTACTGACGTTTGGAGATTATGCCACCCTGACCTCCAAGAATTTGGTTTTTTCTCCCCTCCCCATAAATCTCAATCTCGCATTGATTATCTTTTTCTTAGTAAATCCCTTACCCAATGTACCCTTTCCTCTGATATAGGTACTATCCTCATATCTGATCATGCTCCAGTCAGTGTTACCCTTGATCTCATCCCTTTCTCCCCTTCCTCAGGCAGATGGCGTTTTAATAATTCTCTCCTTACGGATCCTAGGTTTTCAGGCCAATTCAGTTCCTTTATCGAAGATTTTTTCACCACCAACACTACCTCTGACTCCTCACCATCTATCATTTGGGATTCTTTTAAAGCAACCGCTAGAGGTTTTATAATGAATTATGTTTCTCATAAAAAGAAGACCTTTGAGGTGCAATCTTCCCAACTCCTTTCTAAAATTAAACAATTAGAATACTCCTATTACCGCTCCCCTACAGATCCTTCTTTAAAAGAACTTATTACTGCCAAAATTGCTTTTAATAAAATGTCCACTGATGCTGCTGCTTCCTATCTTTTGAAAAGTAGTGCTCGCTATTACGGAGGCCAGAATAAAATGGGGAAGCTGCTAGCCTCTTATTTGAAAACTCGTCAGGAGCGTACCCGTATTGCTTCCATCATAGACTCTGGTGGCACTTCCCATTTTAAAGATGAAGCTATTCTACAGGAGTTCGTCACTTTCTATAAACAACTTTATACACCTGAATCTCAACCTCTTTCCTCTGACTTATCCTCCTACTTTCACTCCCTTGCCTCTCCTCCTTCTTCTCACATTGATTTTGCTCCTCTTGAAACCGACAATACGCTTCCGGAGTCTCTGTTTTAAAACGTGGCAAAGCGCCTGGCCCGATGGTTTTTCTATTGAATTTTATTCCCATTTTTCTAAACTTCTTCTTCCACGCATGCTCCTCCTATTCAATTCTTTTTTTGCGAATGGCTCTTTCCTTGGTACTTTTCAAGAAGCCATGATTTGCCTTATCCCTAAGGATAACAAGGACCCCTCTTTTTGTAAAAACTACCGCCCTATTTCCCTTGTGAATACGGACTATAAGATCTTTGCCAAATTGCTTGCCTTGCGTATTGATCCCATCCTCCCTGAACTCATTGGGCCCGAACAATCCGGCTTTGTCAAGGGTCGTTTAGCTTCCGACAACTCTAGAGTTTTCTTTAATGTATTGAGTAAAGCCTCTTCGTTACAGTATCCGCTTGCAGCCATTACTTTGGACGCCGAAAAGGTCTTTGACAGGATCGGTTGGGATTTTATGTTCCACGCCCTCACTTGGATTGGCTTCCCCCCTAAATTAATTTCTCTCATCTCCCTTTTATATTCAGGCCCTAGAGCTTCCATTTTCGCTAACGGGAACATTTCTGATTATTTTTCCCTCTCTAGAGGTGTCCGGCAGGGTTGCCCCCTATCCCCTCTTTTGTTTATTATAGCCCTGGAACCGTTCCTGACAAAGTTGCGACAGGATGCCCAAATCACTGGCTATAACCCAGGTCCCAATCAAATTAAACTGTCTGTGTATGCAGACGATATCCTTTTATATTGCTCTAACCCGGAATCATCTCTACCTGCTTTTCTTCGTCAGGTTGACGCTTTCTCCTCAGTTTCTGGATATCGCCTCAATCGCGATATATGCGAAGTTTTACCTCTCAATGTCCTATGTCTCCCTCATTTTTTCCATCAAACTGGTTTCTCCTGGCAACCTCTCAAAATTAAATAGTTAGGATTATGGTTCTCCCCTACTATTCCCACCACCTTGAAGGCTAATTTTGAATATATCACTAAAAAACTCACTGATTCTGTTACTAGATGGCATTCCCTTTATCTTTCATGGTGGGGAAGACTAGACTCGATTAAAATGATTCTTGCCCCTGTCATTCTTTATTCACTCTCTATGATACCAGTCCACATACCTATCTATTATTTTAAACGCTTGGATTCTCTTCTACAGAAATTTCTCTGGAAGAATAAACCCCCACGCATCGCATTGTCCTTTTTAAAAAAGGATAAGTCGATCGGTGGTCTTAAATTTCCTGACTTCAAGTCTTATCACTCTTCTTTTATCCTTAAACAGGCCTCTCATTGGCTTTCTATGGACACTCCCACTTACCCTCCAGTCTGGTTGTCCTTCATCTCGCCTTTCGACTTTTCTGAAGCTCTAACTTTTTCTGCTAAGACCTCTTTCTTACACTTCCCTGTTATTGCTCACTCGTATCATCTTTTATCTCCACTTTTACCCTACTCTTATCCTTCTCTTCTCTCTTTATCTCAACAACCTATCTGGCATAATAAAGCACTTCGCATCAACAATCGTTCTTTCTTCTGGAAATCATGGAAATCCAAAGGTTTATTTTGGATTTCGCAGCTTCTGTCTGATAACGTTCCTCTCTCCTTTCAGGATCTTCAAACTCAATTTCATTTTCCCTCTTCTTTTCGGAAACAATATGATCTCCTCATTCCTTCTCTTCTTCAGTATTTGCAATCTCTTCCCATATCTTCTGCTCTACCTCCGTCCTGTTCTACTCTATTTCCTCTCCTACATACTTCTCCTCCGGCTTCTTGTATTTACCGATGTCTTATTTCCCCATCTACACGCCTCAAATCGAAAACTGAGTTGGCTTGGGAACGTGATCTGTCAACATTCTGGCCGATCCCCTTGTGGGACAAATTATGGTTAAAAATCCATAAAACGCCAAGAGCTGCCAATACTACCCAAACTCTTTATTTTCTTTACCAGTGTTTGTTGTTTACTCCGGCAAAATTGGCCTCGTTCTCCCCTGATCTTTCCCCCAAATGTTGGTCCTGTCCATGTGTAAGTGCTGACCTCTCCCATATGTTATTTAATTGCCCTCCTATTGTTACTTTTTGGGGTTTAGTCTGGTCCCGTATTAATATTATTTTTAACATGTCTCGCCCCTTTTCCCCCTCTAATGCCCTCCTAGGTTCTTTATCCCGAGACTTACCTCATTCCCCTTCTCATTTTAAACTTCTTGACCTTTTTCTTGCAGTCGCCTTTCACTTGATCACCTCCAACTGGAATGATCTCACAAAGGTCACTTACTCTGCTTGGTGGAACGGTATTTGTTTTCATCATAGACTTGACACCAATTACGTCACCCCTGTTTCCCTTGCTATAAAGAGAGACCTATTATGGATTCCACTTACTACCTACCTTTCCACACTCTCCTCCCCTCCTTCCATCACGACTGCTGCTCAATGCAATCCCTCGGATGATGTTCAGAAGCCTCCATAATTATCTTTTAGTTGTCGTTTTACTTCATTTTTCCATATGTTGTTATTGAGATGTATTTTCTATTTTATCATTCTCTCCTTTTGTTATTCCTTTATGCATACAATGTTTTTCCTTTTATTATAACTTTTATTATAACACTTATTATACCTTTTTTAAAATGTACCCTTGTATTATTTCTCCCCCCCTTTTCCCCTTAATTTAACAGATTCTTCAGCAGATAAATGGGTTTCTTGTAAAAAAGCAATATCCACATTTAAACGTGCAAGATGAGACAAAATTCTCTGTCGTTTGATAGGAGAATTGATGCCCTTAACATTCCATGTAATTACTTTCAATGACATATCATAGAGGAAAAGACAGAAAAAATGTCAGCAGGAAGAAAAAGGATGTAAAAAGAACCCAGAGGAGAAGGGAGATCAAAAAGAGTAAGGAAGTCTAGAAGAGGCAATACAAAATGAAATTGAAAGGGAAGATGAGAAGTGGGAAGAGAAAGTAAGATATGGGTAATGAAAACCCGTTGAATAACAAAATGGAATAGAGTGATGTAAGTGAAAAAGAAAAGGATAGAAAAAAAATTACAGCACAAGGATTGTCGGAAAGCAGAAGATTCCCCTTAAGATTTAGCTATAAGTGTTTATTGATTCCATTTGTATGAGCCTTTTATTTTACCGTTTTCTGCTTATTATCACCTCATTCTGTTTTGCTGCATTGTTCTCTCATACTTTTTGCTATGTTGGTTTCAATAAACTTGAACTTAAAAAAATAAAAAAGAGCCAAATTTAAGCTCCTCTGCTTGGCACACAGAATTCTACATAAGACAGGTCCGCACATACTACAGGATAGAATAGAATTCCACATTCCACTACTCAATCTGAGGTCGTCCCATCAGGCCCTTGCAAGGGTCAAACAAACGACCAAAGACAGGATGGGTGACCGATCCTTCTCCAAATCAGCTGCGGTCCTTTGGAACACCCTCCCACTTGACTTGCGCCTGACAGATGACCATACGCTTTTCAGGAAAAAGCTACATACGTTCTTGATCCCCAGATATTGATGTCATAATGGTTCTAACTCAGAATAACCTTCTTCTCCCCTCACTACATTGCCTTTCGTCCTAGCGCCATGATGTCCCTTTGGATGAATGTTGCGCTATAGAAATACTCTAAAATGCAAATAAATACAAACTACACTACCCTCTCAGCACTCCTAAAAGCATTGGAGGTCTGCACTTTCTCTAACCCAGACAGCTGGGTTAGAGAAGTTTAAAATGAGCATGTCTAGCTGGTCGTCCCAAGACGGCTGGCCAAATAGACATTGCATTTTAAAATGCGGAGCTCCCTGCTGCTCCTACTTCGCAGCACTGGCCCCACCCTGTCCTGACAATTAGGGGCCGATTATGATGGCGGACAGACCTGAGTCCGTCCGCCACCATAGAGAAGGAGGGACCGTCCGCAGGGGCAGCGGCGGTCCCTCCGTGCAAATTAGGATGTGACCGCCACCCTGGCGGTCACATCCTGTATTTTTATCATTGCGGCGGGTGCTGCTTGAAGCAGCACCCGCCACAATGATAAAAAAGTAAGTTGTGCATTTGCATGCACAAAGCGGCAGGCACCTCGCGGTGCCTGCCGCTTTGTGCAGGCAAATGCAGGGGGGTACCATAGGTATCCCCCATGTGCACCCCCCACGCCCCCCTTCACTCCTGGGGGCCCGCAACGGGCCCCCAAACACAATTCCGTATGCCTTTACACGGCGGAAATGCCGCCGTGTAAAGGCATCTTTCCGCTGTCATCCTAATATGGCTGGCGGTGTCTGATAGACACCGCCAGCCATGTTAATGCTTTTCCGCCGCGGGCAGATTAGCGGCAGACAGATAGTAAGACCCACCAGCCATCCTAATATGGCAGTGGGTCTTGCAAGGCTCCCCGGCGGATTTCCCGCATCCTCCGGCCGGCGGTGGCTTCCGCCGGCCCGGTGGATGCGGGAAATCCGCAATCGTAATCGGCCCCTTAGTTTGGAACAGGTTGCTAAAAATTAAAAGGGTAATAAATAAACTTTATTACCATTTTGTTTTTCAACTCTGGGGCTTGTGGGTTGATGCTCCTCCGCTCAAATGGAGGAGGCGTTGAATAAGAGAAGAAGTACTGTGTTGAAAAAGCAAGTATATACACGTTTCAGCTACTTATGCCCTGGAGAATTTTTCTTGTAATGCCATGATAAACATTTCTGCTTAGTGGCACTAAACTATCACTATGTCAAAATGTAGAAAACATGGAAATACTGCCTGAGGTGTTCCAAGCAAGCGAGGCGTACCAGGATACGCAGTTCCATAGCTGTTGTTTATTCTGAACATGGCATTCTGGCCAGTGCAGCCCAATAATATACTGACAATTAATGCCCGGCAGCTCAGAATCTAGTTGTCCGATTTTATCATATGGTGCTTAACTATGGAGTAAGCTTGATTCTAAATAGGATTCAATTTTGCAGATTATGGCACTAAGACACAGATAAATAAGCAGAAGTGCCCAAGAGCACCCCGTGATCAACATGTTTTCAAAAATAATATGGATTTTAAAGCACCTGCTGCAGCGTTCCTTGCCTCCAGCAATTTTCGGGCAACAATAAAAATGTCAAGATAACTGTGGTGATTAGTGTTCTTCCTGGAGAGAGAAGCGATTTGTCTAGTGGCGTTTTTGACTTATCATGAAGTAACACAGAGGGTTATTATGCCTGCTGCAAAGCACTTGTACTATAAAGATAACATAAGTGTATATGATGTAAATAGTTCAGAGGTACTGCTTTTGTCAGAAAGATCCTTTTTAGGGCTCGGGCCTACGTCACACGAAGTGGGGCGGGGCTTCCGAGCTCTAATGTTATAAAAAAAAAAAGTTCAGAAAGGGCTGTGGGCTGCCGCATTCCAGAAAGCGCGCGGTTTTTGCGTGTGGTATTCTGCCATGTGAATGGTAATTGGTCCAGGCAAGGCTGTGTTTAAGTAAGGCAGCACGCCATAGGGCTTTGGAATTTTTGCAATGTCCACTTCCTGCATAAAGTGTTCGGACACGCGCAGAAGAATACATAAATCCTCAATTACCAGCTGTCCGAGGGGCCGGTAATTGAAGGCAGATGGTGCTGGGAGCGTGTGCACTGATGTGTTTTTTTTCCCCTTGAGCTCTGTGTGCGCGCCGGCAAACCCGCGCCTGCTCTTTGACTGAGGTAGGCTAAACAAGCATTGGCAAAGCAAATAGGACTCTCCTATACAAAATCTGTTGGTTTTGTCAGGGATATGTTTAGCCATGTTGTACAGCAGCCTGGCTGCTATGCAGCACAGCTGAAAGTAAAAAAAAAAACAAAGTGCTTTATAAGCACTCGTGCCCACTCACCCGAACTCAAACTTTCAATGTCAAAATAGAAGATCACTTTAATTTACTGCCCTCATAACAGACCCCTTGCAGTAGCTCTCGTTGTCCTCTTACCAGATCCCTTGCATCTTCCCAGCTATTGCCAGATTCCTCACTCGCTCCCTGTCTCGTCACCATGACTCACTCTCTCCACCCTTTCATAAAAAAAACACTCCACCTCGCTTTCCTCTCACTGGGAGCCTCACATTTACTCTCACAGTCCGGTTACCAGATTCCTACTGCCGTTGTACCAGATCACTCATTGTACTATCATTCAGTGTCCTATCATTAGAGACTTGCTTCACCCTAATGTTCATACCAGTTTTTCAAACTCATTCCCAGATCACTCACTCACTGCCCAAGCAGACACTGGTACATCCTCCTGTGACCAATGTCAACAGTTCCCTTTCACACAAAGCCTTCGCAGATCCCACGCATTCACTTCCCCCTCACACCTTTTCCCACACCTCCTGCTTCTCATACAAGCCTAGCCACTGATTTCTTGCACTAACAGCCTTCTCCTTTTCACGCACACTTCACTCCTGCTTCATTTCCCTTTTATTTTTGTGCCCCAATGCATTTCGTTCACTCATTTAACAGAATTATATTGTTTTTCCCTACAAAGGGAAGGCCTCCTTTACTTTGTAAAGAAGATATGGTTTATCTTGTAATCAGGTATCTAAAAAAAAATGGGTGCTGCTCTCAGAAATACATTACTTTCAAAATCGCATGTACAAATTGCATGACCTTTATATACAGAGCTCAGTGTGAATGATGTGGCTTGTACACACCCAACCATACACACCCAACCATACACACCCAACCATACACACCCAACCGCACACACCCGCACACAACCGCACACAACCGCACACACCCACACAACCGCACACACACACACACAACCGCACACACACAACCGCACACACACACAACCGCACACACACACAACCGCACACACACAACCGCACACACGCACACACACAACCGCACACACAACCGCATGCCCACGCACACAACCCCACGCACACCACCACCACACACCCGCAGAGTAGTGAGTGCAGAGTAGTGAGGGCAGAGTGCAGAGTAGTGAGGGCAGAGTAGTGAGGGCAGAGTAGTGAGGGCAGAGTAGTGAGGGCAGAGTGCAGAGTAGTGAGGGCAGAGTAGTGAGGGCAGAGTAGTGAGGGCAGAGTAGTGAGGGCAGAGTAGTGAGGGCAGAGTGGTGAGGGCAGAGTAGGGAGGGCAGAGTAGGGAGTGCAGAGTAGGGAGTGCAGAGTAGGGAGTGCAGAGTAGGGAGTGGAGTGCAGAGTAGTGAGGGCAGAGTAGTGAGGGCAGAGTAGTGAGTGCAGAGTAGTGAGGGCAGAGTGCAGAGTAGGGAGGGCAGAGTGCAGAGTAGTGAGGGCAGAGTAGTGAGGGCAGAGTAGTGAGGGCAGAGTAGTGAGGGCAGAGTAGTGAGGGCAGAGTAGTGAGTGCAGAGTAGTGAGTGCAGAGTAGGGAGTGCAGAGTAGGGAGTGCAGAGTAGTGAGGGCAGAGTAGTGAGGGCAGAGTAGGGAGTGCAGAGTAGGGAGTGCAGAGTACGGAGTGCAGAGTAGGGAGTGCAGAGTAGGGAGTGCAGAGTAGGGAGTGCAGAGTAGGGAGTGCAGAGTAGGGAGTGCAGAGTAGTGAGGGCAGAGTAGAGAGGGCAGAGTAGGGAGGGCAGAGTAGTGAGGGCAGAGGACAGAGTAGTGAGGGCAGAGGGCAGAGTAGTGAGGGCAGAGTAGTGAGGGCAGAGTAGGGAGGGCAGAGTAGGGAGGGCAGAGTAGGGAGGGCCGAGTAGGGAGGGCCGAGTAGGGAGGGCAGAGTAGGGAGGGCAGAGTAGGGAGGGCAGAGTAGGGAGTGCAGAGTAGGGAGTGCAGAGTAGGGAGGGCAGAGTAGTGAGGGCAGAGGGCAGAGTAGTGAGTAGAGTAGTGAGTAGTGAGTAGTGAGTAGAGTATTGAGTAGTGAGTGCAGAGTAGTGAGTAGTGAGTGCAGAGTAGTGAGTAGAGTAGTGAGTAGTGAGTAGAGTAGTGAGTAGTGAGTGCAGAGTAGTGAGTGCAGAGTAGTGAGTAGAGTAGTGAGTAGAGTAGTGAGTAGAGTAGTGAGTAGTTAGTGCAGAGTAGTGAGTAGAGTAGTGAGTAGAGTAGTGAGTAGTGAGTAGAGTAGTGAGTAGAGTAGTGAGTAGAGTAGTGAGTAGAGTAGTGTGCAGAGTAGTGTGCAGAGTAGTGAGTAGTGAGTAGAGTAGTGAGTAGAGTAGTGAGTAGTGAGTAGAGTAGTGAGTAGAGTAGTGAGTAGAGTAGTGAGTAGTGAGTAGAGTAGTGAGTAGTGAGTAGAGTAGTGAGTAGAGTAGTGAGTAGTGAGTAGTGAGTAGAGTAGTGAGTAGTGAGTAGAGTAGTGAGTAGTGAGTAGAGTAGTGAGTAGAGCAGTGAGTAGTGAGTAGAGTAGTGAGTAGAGTAGTGAGTAGAGTAGTGAGTAGTGAGTGCAGAGTAGTGAGTAGTGAGTAGAGTAGTGAGTAGTGAGTAGAGTAGTGAGTAGAGTGCAGAGTAGTGAGTAGTGAGTGCAGAGTAGTGAGTAGTGAGTGCAGAGTAGTGAGTAGTGAGTAGAGCAGTGAGTAGTGAGTAGAGCAGTGAGTAGAGTAGTGAGTAGTGAGTGCAGAGTAGTGAGTAGAGTAGTGAGTAGTGAGTAGAGTAGTGAGTAGAGTAGAGTAGTGAGTAGAGTAGTGAGTAGAGTAGTGAGTAGAGTAGTGAGTAGTGAGTGCAGAGTAGTGAGTAGTGAGTGCAGAGTAGTGAGTAGAGTAGTGAGTAGAGTAGTGAGTAGAGTAGTGAGTAGAGTAGTGAGTAGTGAGTGCAGAGTAGTGAGTAGTGAGTGCAGAGTAGTGAGTAGAGTAGTGAGTAGAGTAGTGAGTAGTGAGTAGTGAGTAGAGTAGTGAGTAGTGAGTGCAGAGTAGTGAGTAGTGAGTGCAGAGTAGTGAGTAGAGTAGTGAGTAGAGTAGTGAGTAGTTAGTGCAGAGTAGTGAGTAGAATAGTGAGTAGTGAGTAGAGTAGTGAGTAGAGTAGTGAGTAGAGTAGTGAGTAGAGTAGTGAGTAGTGAGTGCAGAGTAGTGAGTAGTGAGTAGAGTAGTGAGTAGAGTAGTGAGTAGTGAGTGCAGAGTAGTGAGTAGTGAGTAGAGTAGTGAGTAGAGTAGTGAGTAGTGAGTGCAGAGTAGTGAGTAGTGAGTAGAGTAGTGAGTAGAGCAGTGAGTAGAGTAGTGAGTAGTGAGTGCAGAGTAGTGAGTAGAGTAGTGAGTAGTGAGTAGAGTAGTGAGTAGTGAGTAGAGTAGTGAGTAGAGTAGTGAGTAGAGTAGTGAGTAGTGAGTGCAGAATAGTGAGTAGTGAGTGCAGAGTAGTGAGTAGTGAGTAGAGTAGTGAGTAGAGTAGTGAGTAGAGTAGTGAGTAGTGAGTGCAGAGTAGTGAGTAGTGAGTGCAGAGTAGTGAGTAGAGTAGTGAGTAGTGAGTAGTGAGTAGAGTAGTGAGTAGTGAGTGCAGAGTAGTGAGTAGTGAGTGCAGAGTAGTGAGTAGAGTAGTGAGTAGAGTAGTGAGTAGAGTAGTGAGTAGAGTAGTGAGTAGTTAGTGCAGAGTAGTGAGTAGAGTAGTGAGTAGAGTAGTGAGTAGAGTAGTGAGTAGAGTAGTGAGTAGAGTAGTGAGTAGAGTAGTGAGTAGTGAGTGCAGAGTAGTGAGTAGTGAGTAGAGTAGTGAGTAGAGTAGTGAGTAGTGAGTGCAGAGTAGTGAGTAGTGAGTAGAGTAGTGAGTAGAGTAGTGAGTAGAGTAGTGAGTAGTGAGTGCAGAGTAGTGAGTAGAGTAGAGAGTAGAGTAGTGAGTAGTGAGTAGAGTAGTGAGGTGAGTAGTGAGTAGAGTAGTGAGGTGAGTAGTGAGTAGAGTAGTGAGTAGTGAGTAGTGAGTAGTGAGTAGAGTAGTGAGTAGAGTAGTGAGTAGAGTAGTGAGTAGAGTAGTGAGTAGAGTAGTGTGTAGAGTAGTGAGTAGTGAGTGCAGAGTAGTGAGTAGTGAGTAGAGTAGTGAGTAGTGAGTGCAGAGTAGTGAGTAGAGTAGTGAGTGCAGAGTAGGGAGTGCAGAGTAGGGAGTGCAGAGTAGGGATGCAGAGTAGGGAGTGCAGAGTAGGGAGTGCAGAGTAGGGAGTGCAGAGTAGGGAGTGCAGAGTAGGGAGTGCAGAGTAGTGAGGGCAGAGTAGTGAGGGCAGAGTAGTGGGGGCAGAGTAGTGAGGGCAGAGTAGTGAGGGCAGAGTAGTGAGGGCAGAGGGCAGAGTAGTGAGTAGAGTAGTGAGTAGTGAGTAGTGAGTAGAGTATTGAGTAGTGAGTGCAGAGTAGTGAGTAGTGAGTGCAGAGTAGTGAGTAGAGTAGTGAGTAGAGTAGTGAGTAGAGTAGTGAGTAGAGTAGTGAGTAGTGAGTGCAGAGTAGTGAGTAGTGAGTGCAGAGTAGTGAGTGCAGAGTAGTGAGTAGAGTAGTGAGTAGAGTAGTGAGTAGAGTAGTGAGTAGTTAGTGCAGAGTAGTGAGTAGAGTAGTGAGTAGAGTAGTGAGTAGTGAGTAGAGTAGTGAGTAGAGTAGTGAGTAGAGTAGTGAGTAGAGTAGTGAGTAGAGTAGTGTGCAGAGTAGTGTGCAGAGTAGTGAGTAGTGAGTGCAGAGTAGTGAGTAGTGAGTGCAGAGTAGTGAGTAGTGAGTAGAGTAGTGAGTAGAGTAGTGAGTAGAGTAGTGAGTAGAGTAGTGTGCAGAGTAGTGTGCAGAGTAGTGAGTAGTGAGTGCAGAGTAGTGAGTAGTGAGTGCAGAGTAGTGAGTAGTGAGTAGAGTAGTGAGTAGAGTAGAGTAGTGAGTAGAGTAGTGAGTAGAGTAGTGAGTAGAGTAGTGAGTAGAGTAGTGAGTAGAGTAGTGAGTAGAGAGTGCAGAGTAGTGAGCAGGGAGTGCAGAGTAGTGAGCAGTGAGTGCAGAGTAGTGAGTAGTGAGTAGAGTAGTGAGTAGTGAGTAGAGTAGTGAGTAGAGTAGTGAGTAGAGTAGTGAGTAGAGTAGTGAGTGCAGAGTAGTGAGTGCAGAGTAGTGAGCAGTGAGTGCAGAGTAGTGAGCAGTGAGTGCAGAGTAGTGAGTAGTGAGTAGAGTAGTGAGTAGTGAGTGCAGAGTAGTGAGTGCAGAGTAGTGAGTAGAATAGTGAGTAGAGTAGTGAGTAAAATAGTGAGTAGAGTAGTGTGCAGAGTAGTGTGCAGAGTAGTGAGTAGTGAGTGCAGAGTAGTGAGTAGTGAGTGCAGAGTAGTGAGTAGTGAGTAGAGTAGTAGAGTAGTGAGTAGAGTAGTGAGTAGAGTAGTGAGTAGAGTAGTGAGTAGAGTAGTGAGTAGAGAGTGCAGAGTAGTGAGCAGTGAGTGCAGAGTAGTGAGCAGTGAGTGCAGAGTAGTGAGTAGTGAGTAGAGTAGTGAGTAGTGAGTGCATAGTGCAGAGTAGTGAGTGCAGAGTAGTGAGTAGAATAGTGAGTAGAGTAGTGAGTGCAGAGTAGTGAGTAGTGAGTGCAGAGTAGTGAGTAGAGTAGTGAGTAGACTAGTGAGTAGAGTAGTGAGTAGTGAGTGCAGAGTAGTGAGTAGAGTAGTGAGTAGAGTAGTGAGTAGTGAGTGCAGAGTAGTGAGTGCAGAGTAGTGAGTAGAATAGTGAGTAGAGTAGTGAGTAGTGAGTAGAGTAGTGAGTGCAGAGTAGTGAGTAGAGTAGTGAGTTGTGAGTGCAGAGTAGTGAGTAGAGTAGTGAGTAGTGAGTAGAGTAGTGAGTAGTGAGTAGAGTAGTGAGTAGAGTAGTGAGTAGAGTAGTGAGTAGTGAGTGCAGAGTAGTGAGTAGAGTAGTGAGTAGAGTAGTGAGTAGAGTAGTGAGTAGAGTAGTGAGTAGAGTAGTGAGTATGGAGTGCAGAGTAGTGAGTAGTGAGTAGAGTAGTGAGTAGTGAGTAGAGTAGTGAGTAGAGTAGAGTAGTGAGTGCAGAGTAGTGAGTAGAGTAGTGAGTAGAGTAGTGAGTAGTGAGTAGAGTAGTGAGTAGAGTAGTGAGTAGAGTAGTGAGTATAGTGAGTAGAGTAGTGAGTAGAGTAGTGAGTAGTGAGTATAGTGAGTTGAGTAGTGAGTAGAGTAGTGAGTAGAGTAGTGTGCAGAGTAGTGAGTAGTGAGTGCAGAGTAGTGAGTAGTGAGTAGAGTAGTGAGTGCAGAGTAGTGAGTAGTGAGTGCAGAGTAGTGAGTAGTGAGTGCAGAGTAGTGAGTAGAGTAGTGAGAGAAGTAGTGAGTAGAGTAGTGAGGTGAGTAGTGAGTAGTGAGTGCAGAGTAGTGAGTAGAGTAGTCATTAGTGAGTAGAGTAGTGAGTAGAGTAGTGAGGTGAGTAGAGTAGTGAGTAAAGTAGTGAGTGCAGAGTAGTGAGTAGAGAAGTGAGTAGTGAGTAGAGTAGTGAGTAGTGAGTAGAGTAGTGAGTAGTGAGTAGAGTAGTGAGTAGTGAGTAGAAAGTAGTGAGTAGAGTAGTGAGTGGAGAGTAGTGAGTAGTGAGCAGAGTAGTGAGTAGTGAGCAGAGTAGTGAGTAGTGAGCAGAGTAGTGAGTAGTGAGTGCAGAGTAGTGAGTAGTGAGTAGAGTAGTGAGTAGAGTAGTGAGTAGAGTAGTGAGTAGTGTAGTGAGTAGAGTAGTGAGTAGAGTAGTGAGTAGAGTAGTGAGTAGAGTAGTGAGGTGAGTAGTGAGTAGTGAGCAGAGTAGTGAGTAGTGAGTGCAGAGTAGTGAGTAGTGAGTAGAGTAGTGAGTAGTGAGTAGAAAGTAGTGAGTAGAGTAGTGAGTAGAGTAGTGAGTAGTGAGTAGAGTAGTGGGTAGAGTAGTGGGTAGAGTAGTGGGTAGAGTAGTGAGTAGAGTAGTGAGTAGAGTAGTGAGTAGAGTAGTGAGTGCAGAGTAGTGGGTAGTGAGTAGAGTAGTGAGTAGAGTAGTGAGTAGTGAGTGCAGAGTAGTGAGTAGAGTAGTGAGTAGTGAGTAGAGTAGTGAGTAGAGTAGTGAGGTGAGTAGAGTAGAGTAGTGAGTAAAGTAGTGAGTGCAGAGAAGTGAGTAGTGAGTAGAGAAGTGAGTAGTGAGTAGAGTAGTGAGTAGTGAGTAGAGTAGTGAGGTGAGTAGTGAGTGCAGAGTAGTGAGTATAGTAGTCAGTAGTGAGTAGAGTAGTGAGTAGAGTAGTGAGGTGAGTAGAGTAGTGAGTAAAGTAGTGAGTGCAGAGTAGTGAGTAGAGAAGTGAGTAGTGAGTAGAGTAGTGAGTAGTGAGTAGAGTAGTGAGTAGTGAGTAGTGAGTAGAGTAGTGAGTAGTGAGTAGTGAGTAGAGAGTAAAGTAGTGAGTGCAGAGTAGTGAGTAGAGAAGTGAGTAGTGAGTAGAGTAGTGAGTGCAGAGTAGTGAGTGGAGAGTAGTGAGTAGAGTAGTGAGTAGTGAGCAGAGTAGTGAGTAGTGAGTGCAGAGTAGTGAGTAGAGTAGTGAGTAGAGTAGTGAGTAGAGTAGTGAGTAGAGTAGTGAGTAGTGAGTAGAGTAGTGAGTAGTGAGTGCAGAGTAGTGAGTAGAGTAGAGTAGTGAGTAGGACATCACAGGCAGCAGCTGTGCAAGCTTCTTACACTCACAAGGAGACCACAGGCAGCTGAGTTGCAAGCTTCTCCCACTCACAAGAAGGACATCACAAACAGCAGCGGTGCAAGCTTCTCACACTCACAAGAAGGTCATCACAAACAGCAGCGGTGCAAGCTTCTCACACTCACAAGGAGACCACAGGCAGCTGAGGTGCAAGCTTCTCCCACTCACAAGAAGGACATCACAAGCAGCAGCGGTGCAAGCTTCTCACACTCACAAGAACGACATCACAGGCAGCAGCAGTGCAAGCTACTTACACTCACAAGGAGACGACAGGCAGCAGAGGTGCAAGCTTCTCACACTCGCAAGAACGACATCACAAGCAGCAGTGGTGCAAGCTTCCCTTACACACTCACAGCAGGTACTGTGCCAAGGCAGCAGCAGCAACAGAGCAAGAGTCCCTTACAAAGAACAGGCACAGCACAGAGATGCACAATGCAATCTTCTCATACTCACAGGCAGCAGCGGTGCAAGCTTCTCACACTCACACGAAGGACATCACAGGCAGCAGCTGTGCAAGCTTCTCACACTCACAAGGAGACCACAGGCAGCTGAGGTGCAAGCTTCTCCCACTCACAAGAAGGACATCACAAGCAGCAGTGGTGCAAGCTTCTCACACTCACAAGAACGACATCACAGGCAGCAGCAGTGCAAGCTTCTTACACTCACAAGGAGACCACAGGCAGCTGAGGTGCAAGCTTCTCCCACTCACAAGAAGGACATCACAAGCAGCAGCGGTGCAAGCTTCCCTCACACACTCACAGCAGGTACTGTGCCAAGGCAGCAGCAGCAACAGAGCAAGAGTCCCTTATAAAGAACAGGCACAGCACAGAGATGCACAATGCAATCTTCTCATACTCACAGGCAGCAGCTGTGCAAGCTTCTCACACTCACAAGAACGACATCACAGGCAGCAGCAGTGCAAGCTTCTTACACTCACAAGAAGGACATCACAGGCAGCAGAGGTGCAAGCTTCTTACACTCACAAGGAGACCACAGGCAGCAGAGGTGCAAGCTTCTTACACTCACAAGGAGGCCACAGGCAGCAGAGGTGCAAGCTTCTCACACTCACAAGAAGGACAACACAGGCAGTAACGGTGCAATATTCTCACACTCACAAGGAGATCACTGGCAGTACACACCACATGAACACACTCCATAACACATAGCAACAATACATTGGCATTTACAATGCCATTAGCTCAAACTCAAATAAATCCGAGCCCGATTGCATTTCTAATGCTTGTTTTACTTGTAATTTATAAGTTAAAATCCTAATAGAGAGCAGTGGGCTATCAGCTAGCAAAGACATTAGTTAGAGCGGTATTATTTTTGCCCCCAGTCTTTCATTAACCTAATGTTACAAAATGGGTTAATTTGGATATAAATCAATTCTTATATGAAAGACTACTTCCAAACACGTTGTTACATTATAAATTCTGAGTTTGTGCTTCTCCAGACCAAGCACTCTTAAACTATGCTGCCTATCAGTATGGATGATGTGAGTCATACACCTTGTAGTCCTCTGTCTTATGTAACATTTGTGTTTTTTCAGCAACGCGTTGCTCGCTTCCTTTCACATCTCTGCGCAGCTGTGGTGCGTGCTACCTTTGACATCTCTGCACAGAGCACAGCTGTGGTGCGTGCTTCCTTTATCCCAATTGCACAGTACACAGTTGTGGCAAGTGCTTCCTTTCACCCCACTGCACAGTAGTTACAACATAACAATATTAGCATCAACACAGTAACACCTCCTCATCAGTGCACCGCCACCACCAGTGCAGCAACAAGTCACCATCAGCACAGCACTACCTCAGATGCACTGCAGCAACAGCTCATTATCAACAGAGCACCATCTCAGCACTAGCACAGCACCACCTCCAACAGTGCACCACCAACAGGGCAACACCAGATCAGTACCTGCACAGCCCCACACCAGCAGCAATTCAGAACCAACGCAGCACCACTTCAGCATCAATACAGCAACGCCCCAACACAGAACAAAAACAACATAACTTGGCACCACATAAGCACCAGTTCAGCTACACAACATCGGCATAACTCATCACCACAAGATCACTCAGCACCACCTCAGCATCACTCAGTACCACCTATGTATCATTCAGCATCACATAAGCATCACCTCGGAACCAGCGCGCCACCATGTCAGCATCACCTCAATATCATTCCGGATGACCTGAGCATCACCTCCGCCACTACTCACAACCATCTCAGCATCACTCCACACCACTTCAGTTTGGCATAAAAAATTGACATCTATTAATTCTCCACAAATAACTCTCCACTACTCCTATCAAATTAAAATACTATTTCGAAACATCCACCCTCCCGTTGTTTATATCCCACACCTAACAATAAAAACTATAACAAAAATGAATTACAACAAGCAAGGAAAAATTGACAGCATTGCATAAACAAATAAACTAGAACACATTTTTATTTAATAATTTTGTTTTTTAGTATAATACTTCAGTTGTATATAATGTTTTTTCGGTTAGATATAAGGTGACAGAAATAGTTATAACACTTTGTTTATTATAACTTATACATTTTCAACATGCTGCACAACATTCACAATGCTCTACAACACCAGAGAGTGGGGAACTGAGGCAAGGGTACGGAGTTGGCAGCTTGAGGCTTGAGAAGCTATTGCTAAAAGCAAAGTTAAAACACAGGTAGGCAGTTGGCAAATAGCAGCTACATGAGGCTTTAAAGGCTATTTTTAAGAACAGAGTTCCTCGGAAGCTTGTTTCCAGTCCAGGGAAGGCATGGCTTGGCAGTTCGGTCTGAACTGTTCCCATGAGGCACAGGGTCAGACTGATTTGCATATGGCCATGTCTGAACTGGGGTGGCAGAGTGGGCTAAAGAACGGTGATGGATTAAACCCAGATCTCTTGACTGGGTGTGGGTGTTTGATTGGTTCAGATG
Source organism: Lissotriton helveticus (assembly GCF_964261635.1). Taxonomy (NCBI): domain Eukaryota; kingdom Metazoa; phylum Chordata; class Amphibia; order Caudata; family Salamandridae; genus Lissotriton; species Lissotriton helveticus. The sequence continues at coordinate 1,028,674,698 of NC_136068.1, read as the reverse complement.
CTCCGTCCATCACCTCCCCCTTTTGTACGACGCAGACAGCTCAGCCAGAGCAGCAAGGAAACAAGGTAAGACGCATGCCCAGCATGCTGTGCTACCCCCTCCCCAACCCCAATCCCCATAGTAGCATAGTGGCTCCCACTCCACTCCCTTCTTACTCATTACCTGCTATGCATTGTGGGAGATGTAGTTCGAGGGAACTGATGTATAGGACAGTCAGGCTAGCAAACACAATAGCATGTGAAAGTAATAGGCAATCTCAGGACAATCACTGTGATCTGTAGGCATGATGTTTAATGTAATTCAAATGCAGACAGAGCAGTGAGTATATCTACATTTGTGTCATTACAGGCGAGACATCTCGCAGTGCTGCAGAGGGGAGCAGAGCAAAGACAGCCAGGCCAGAGGGGAGCCAACATGAGGAAGAAAGCATGCCTGCAGGGACCACAAGCTCCGCGCAACAACAACCACCAAATCCTCCATCACACGCATCACAACAGCACCAGGGAACGCCGCCATCCCCTCATACCCAGTCCCCACTACGACGATCACCAACACCACCACCACCACAGTCACGCAGGAGGCATGCCGTGGCCACCCTCTAGCAGATGGAGTAGTCGTCGGAGGAGGGCACAGGGGGCCAACAGACTCCAATCCATGAGGGAGACAACAAGGAGAGGGCTGTCCCTCCATCTGAGGGCGCCCACAGTTCATCCAGACACCGCAGGGCAAGGCCGGACAGTCCTGAACCATCCGAACAGGGTGAAAGTGTGTTTGCTGGACTGGAAGGCAACATGCTGAAGGTCCAGCGCCTGCAATGAAGGGAGATGAGATCACTGCAAAGGGAGGTGGCACACATCAACAAGCACATCAGGACAGGGTTCAACCTGAAACACCAGCTGCACAGGGCTCTGGCTGAGGGTTGTCCTCGTCCTCGTCCTCAGAGTCAGTTAGTTCCACTGCTATTCCTTTTTTTTGTGGCCAGATTGTGTAGCATTTCACATGTAGCAATAATCTTGCAACATTTGATGGGGCTGTACAGACGTGCACCTCCACTTTTGTGGAGGCAATGGAATCTGCTTTTAAGCAGTCCAAATGTGTGCTCCACCACGTTGCGTGTGCTCTTATGTGCCACATTGTATCTCCTCTCCCTTGGGGTGGTTGGGTTGAGATATGGCGTGAGTAGATAAGGCCGGAGGGCATATGCGCTGTCACCTATGTACAGTAGAAAGTGCCATTAATTTGTGTGACCAATAGCTTGAGCCAAGGTGTACATCAGGGTGTGTCACACTGACTTACCTAGTAGGTATACTTCTCCAAATTCACCAGCAGCCAGACGTGTATGGATACCACTGCTCCGGAATATGTATGAGTCGTGGGTACTCCCGGGGAATTTGGCCACGATGTCAGTTATGATGTACTTGGCATCACATATCACCTGCACATTGATGGAGTGGGTGGATTTGCGGTTTCTGTAAATGTATTCAGTTGCTGCAGGTGGGCAGATTGGTATATGGGTCCCATCGGCGCAGCCAATGACGTGTGGGAAACGTGCAAGTTGGTAGTACTCCAGCTTTGTCCTCTGCGGCTCCGCCTGTGTACTGGGGAAGGTAATGTAATGTTCCATTCTGTCCATCATGGCATCCAGGAAGGTGTTGAGAAAACGGGATAGACAGCTCTGTGACACACCACCCACTGCGGCTATCACACCCTGGAAACTTCCTGATGCTAGGAGGTGCAGGCAACAGAGTACCTGGACATGGGTGGGGATTGCGTGCTCCCTTGGTGTCTGATGCTCAAGATAGGGTTTTAGGTCCCGTATTAGGTCAAGGATGGGGTGTGGGTGCAGTCTGTACCTTTCATGGATTTCAGAATCAGTCAATTGAAACAATGTGATGCGCAGTCTGTACACCCGCTCTTCCCTTATCCACATCCTCACTCCAGCTGCTCTTAAGCGTAGCCGCCTTGCTATGAGGTAGAGGCCCGCCATTGTGTGCACACAGTTGCATTTTGGGGCTGTTTTTATACACTGCACCTGATTACCACCTGCTCAGGATAAGTGGTAAATACCGAATCGTTATAACCGAATTTGGTCAAATTCGGTAATACCGATTTTTGCTACAACGCATTTTGAGGTTTTTACCGAATCGTTATTTCCGATTCGGTATTCTTTTTTCCAGTGTTCTCCAATCGGTAAATGAGGAATCGGTAATTATTTACCGATTCGTTAATACCGATGCCATTCGGTAATACGTACATCTCACATGGCTAAATACCAGTCGGTAAAGCTGAAATCAACCGATTTTCGGCTTTACCGACCAGTATTTGGCCACCTACATATGGCCCCAAGTCTGCAAACCACTGTTACTAGGAGTGTTAAGACCATCAATCTCCCGTGCATATATTTTGCCTCCAACAATCTTCCTCAACTTGGGGTAAATGGTCTTACGGCCATACTACTTAATGCAAGGTCTGCAATGAAGCACAAATACAAACTGGAATAATTGCTCCAACCGCAAATCGGATGTAGTGTTTCTTACGGAAACATGGACCACTGTCTCCTCAAAACCAGACTCGGTGATAGCTCTTCCTTGGGGTTTTTCTATAGCTAGCCTACCCAGACTGTAACAACTGGGCGGTGGGATTGCTATTATTTACAGATCAGAATTCAATATAGTGTTTGCACCTGTTTCGCTGCCAGGTGCCGATGCCATTACGTTTAACATCAAAGTGAGGAATGTGTCAGCCTTTTCTGGGCTGCTCCTCTATAGACAGCCAGGCACTATATACCTGTTTGTGCCATCTTTACAGTCCCTGCTGGAATCATGCTTAGACTCCCGAACATTCACGATACTGGGGGATTTCAATTATCATCTAGACCTTGGGGACGATGCATATACTGCTGTACTGACTGATACTCTTGAAGCCTTTGGCCTCACGCAGATTGTATCAGGACCTACCCATAAGGCTCTCCACATGCTAGATGGGATTTTTACTAATAACTCCTCCGTCATCATTAAAAGAATCCTGCGGCTTACTTGGTCCGACCATAGGGTCATCTTCAATTTTAATGCTGATTCTAAAAATAATTCCTCACCCCCTCACAACCTCCCAATGAAGGGGCGGTCGTGGTGTAATGTTTGCTCTGAGATGCTAACAGAACTACTGAACAACAATATACCCATCTTAACTGCCAATACCAATGTGGCAGCTGAGAGCTATGATGACTGGATCAGGTCAGCTGTTAATAAATTGGCCCCAGTAAGATTAATGAAATAACGTAGGAAGAAGCTCACTGCCCTGTGGTATAGCCTTGAGCTGAAAACACTTAAATCTACATGTTGACGTTTAGAACGAGAATGGAGGAAGGACTACAGTGTGTCGGCCAAAAAGAACTACAATCTAGCATTGACAGACTATAAAGCTGCCATTATAAGACCAAAAAAGAACTTCTTCACCAGCGCAATTGAGGGGTCCAAAAACTCAGCTAGAGAGCTCTTCAAGTCTGTCAATGCACTAGCCAAACTTCAACGGGGCAATGGGTTCTCACCTGATCAAGGGCTTGTTGATAAAATGGTCACCTTCTTCCAGTCTAATGTCCAAATATTATACCAGGAGCTAGAAAGGCTGAATGTGGCTACTCTTTACCTCAGCCCTCTGCTTCGGAAATTCCCTCACCTACCACCTGTCACCTTAATTGTTTCTCCCTACTGACTATTAATGGGGTAAATGAACTATTACAGGCGATCAAGTCAGGCTCTCCAACTGATCTCTGCGCTCCAAACATCACCCATGTGGTCTCAAACAAAGTCAGTACCATACTTGCCCTCCTCTTGAACAATGTCATCAACATGGGTGTCTTTCCAAAATCTTGGAAGAAAGCATGTGTCAGACCTATTTTAAAGAAACTCTCCCTGGATCCTCTTGAAGTTACAAATTATCGCCCGATTGCATGTTATTATCTCTATTTCAATGATGACCAACTCTGTAGCAGACAAATTCTATAGCTGTCTAAGCCACATCATGAAACTGATGCATAAGTATTACCTCAAACTGAATACCAACAAGACCGAGGTCATGGAATTTGGGAAGGGCCCCCCATTCGGTCCCCATCTTGGTGGCCAGCATCGGCGGGACCCTGTCCGATCCCAAACTTCAAAGTGAGAAACCTTGGTTTCTTGTATGACATCAAGCTTAATTTCACAGCTCAGATTATCCAGTTTACATCTGCTTGGTATTTTCTTTGAAAGGTGCTGCTTAAAATCCTGCCGTTCTTACCTATGGACCTAAGGAAAACAGTTGTTGTGGCCCTTGTTCTCTGTCACATGGACTATTGCAAATCCCTGTACCTAGGCATTGACAAACAGCAGCTCTCGAAACTTCAATCCTTACAGAATGCAGTGGCGAGCACTCTGTTAAATATTCCCAAATTTGGTCGTATATTGGTCCCATTAGAACACTACATTGGCTCCCTGTCAAACAGAGAACAGAGTTAAAGGCACTCTGCCTGGTCCACAAAGCACTTTACGGGGGTAGGTCTACTGATTACCAAAAACTATTTCAATGGCACGTCCCCCGTCGAAGTTTAGGATCAGCCAATAAAGCTCTGGCCTTTGTTTCCAGAGTGAACAAAACCAGATAGGGAGGCAGATGCATCTATTTCATGGCACCCAGACTCTGGAACGAACTCCCTACTAGGTCCCAGTTCAGAAAACAGGCCAAAACCTGGCTATTCCCCTCCCTTTGGCTTCAAACGTTTTCCCTGACTTGGCCCTCTGCTCTCTTTTACTTCCTCCAGCGCCAAGACGCCTCGGCATTCATGTGCTTTAAAAATCCTTACAAACTATGATATATTGTTAAGTGAATATATGAATATTTTAGACGAATGAGTGAAAAGGTGTTTGGTGGATGAGTGGGTAGGTAGATAAATAAAGTGTTAGACAGATGGATGAGTAAGGAGGTAGATGCATAAGTAGGTGGAGAGAGAATTAGTTGGCTAACATATAAATTAATGGTGAAAGAGCATGTGGACGATGGAGGAAGGGATGGATAGAAATTTTTTGGAAGCAGGCATAGTTAATTGCATTCGTGAGTGGTGTATTTTACGCTCCCACTTCTAAAAAGTCACTGTGGTGAGTATGTGAATCAGTGGATAAACTGTGAGTAGGTAGATTAATAGTGAGTTGACGGTAGTTGTATCAATGGGTATTGAGTGGACTAACTGAAGGGGAGGATGAGTGAGGAGGAGGATGAATAGGTGGGTAGGCTGGTGTGCTGTGCATGAATGTATAGCTAGGTGAATGAATGTGCAAGTGAAGAAGCAAGGGAATTGATGTGCAAATTTAGCTTGAATTAATAAGTGTGTTATGGACAAGGGACTACAGGATGAGTAAGTAGCTATCAATTATTAGGCGAACGTATGATTTGTTGGTGGATACGTTTGTGACTAAGCAGGTTTATGGCCAGCTAGACAGATGAGGAATGAGTGAGTATTGATGGGTGCATCAGATGGTTGAACGAGTGGGAAGGCAAAATAATATATAGTCAGGTGGATATAGGAGTAAGTAGGTGGATGGAAGACTAGGTGGATGGTAGGGGTCGGGTGGATTATTAACTTGCTGTTGTTTAAATATAAGAGGATGAGCACGTTAATAAATGGCGAGAAGAAGGCTAAGTGAGTCAGCAGATGCAAGGATGGGCGAGTTGGTGAGTGGATGGTGGGTGAGTAGGTGTATGGTGGGGACAGATGTACAGACCAGTGAGTAGATGGAGAAGTTTATGTGTGGATGAATAAGTGGAGATGGATGGGTATGCTGTGAGTAAGAGTAGGTAAGTGGATGAGAGTAAAAGTGGCTGGTTATCTGTACAGCTAAGTAGCTGGATGGTGGATGAGTAGCTTGGTAGATAGATGAGCAAGGGTAAAGGCGGCGAAGCCTACTGGTGATACCAGACAAGTCAGCTAGTGGTGGTGGATGAGTAGATAGATGGCTGAAAGAACAATTAGGCTGATGGATGTGTGATCAGGTCAAAGGATAACCTTGTGAATGGGTAAGCTGGTGAATGATGGAAGAGCAGGTAGGTAGTGGGGAAGTAAGTAATGTTCAGAAGGACAGCAGCTCAGTAGATGGATGAGTTTGATCGTGTGAGAATAGACTGAGTAGGTGCACGAAAGGTGAATGACTAAGCAGGTTAATGAATGTTTAGCATCCAAATTGGTTGATCATTGGGGCACGCGTATACAGAGGCCAACTATGTCACTGTGGCACAAAATGCACACGCAGATTACAGAACAATGGGAGTACTTATTTGGTCAAGAAAAGATATGTAATTAGGAACAAGGCCATTGAGACAGCACATAAAGAAAAAAAAGTATAGCACAAAAAAGGGTCGTAGTGTCCTCAATTACTAAAGAGAAATGGAATGTCAATACGCCAAAGGCCGAACAGACTAAAAAAGGGCCGTAGTGTCCTCAATTACTAATGAGAAATGGAATGTCAATATGCCAAAGGCCGAACAGACTGCAGAAAAAAATCAGAATACATTTAATATATAAGCAGACCTGAATGTGTGTTCACACAAACAAATATATATTTAAGAGGAGAACATTGCTCTCTGGTTTTTACAATAATGGGACCAGTAGCACAACACAAAACCATGGATGTTCTCTGCTTAATATGAGGAGGGGCCCCACAGCATCTAATACCTCACTGATATTTACAGGCCTTCAAAGGAATGGAGGCTCCCTGAATGTTGGGGGCTTGTTGCACCATGCCTCCAAAGGGAATATATGGATTAAATGTATACGTTTTCCTGGGACAGCTCTGTCCTTTCTAATTGTTAAGAATGCTTTTCACGTTTAAAGCAAGTGTGCCCTTGAACCATAAGAACTTTCTAAAGTGTTTACAAAACGCGTTGTACATTAAACACCTTAAACACGTGTAATGTAAAAATGTCCCTTTTGAAAATATGCCGTCCACACACAAATACTTTTTTTCAGATATGCCGCTTAGCAATTAATGCACAAGTGTATGCACGGTCTGTAAGGCACAGAACAGTGCACCAAACGAGGTGAGACACCCGAGCGGCCATTGTGCATTACCTACCAGTATGATAGTGAAAAAAAACCAATGAGTAATAAAAAGCAGCCTTACTTGTCAGCGTCTTCACAGGCTAGCAGTGTTTGATTTAGGAGTTCGTGAACAGGAAGTGCTCACAAGCAAGCTTTCTGGGTCCTGATTGGGAGCTATTTGAAAATCTTCCTCAGCATCTTCAGAGTATTGAAACATTTGGGTGGTGACAGCATTTACTTTGGCGGTCATGTCGAGTTTTCTGTCGATGATCATCCTGAGTTACTTTGCATTTGTTGGTCCTAGCTCTGTTGGCCACCAGGTGGAGTCCCAAGGTGATGTCCTTTACTCGAATAAAATGATTTTGGCCTTGCCGCTGTGACAGTTGGTCTTCATCGACTGGGCGATTTCAGTCCTGCTGGCATTGAACTTGATCTGGGTATCGGTTGTCTTGTCCATGAGGGAGAAAATGAGTTGAGTGTCATCGGCGTACGAGAGGACGTTGATATCATGAGATTGGATGATGCTGCCAAGAGGGATCATGGATACACCAGGGCAAATGTGAGTACCAGAATGCATGCATGATGACTTATTGAGTGCCCAAAGTCATCTGAAACTAAACAGTCACTTTCAGTCATAAGCCAGACTTACTGGAATTGCCAATGTTTGGTTTTTGTTGATGTGACAACCTGCATGCTGCTGCACCAGAAGATCTGCCTCAGAGACCCTATAGATGGCTGGACACAGATTTTTTCACTTTCAATCATACCTTCATCCAAAGCCCAAGCTCTGCTTCCCTCTGACATATGCCGGGCATGTCCGAGTAATCAGAAGGCTTGGTTGAAGAAGTGTGGGGGTACCCACTTGGAAGAAGCCCTTTCTTCCAGCTCAGAAAAGGCTTGAGGCTTGCAGAAAGCCGGGAAATGTATTGTAGTCTGACTGGCAGTGTGTCAGAAAATTAAAGAAAGTTTGGGCTTTTAGTATCGTTGGCCACCAATGATCCCACAGAAGGATAAACTCTATCCAGGCAATAGACGTGCATTACCTAGACTTTGGAAGGAGATTCACTGCAGTTGCCAAGAGAGATGTTTGCCAGTGATAGGATTCCATTTGTTGCCCCCCCCCCCTTTAAGGCAATGTCTGAGCCTAAAAACATGAGAAACACTGCTGATGAGACCAGGTTTTGAAGGAGAGGACGCTGTACTGCCTCGAGTGTAGTGGAGCAGGCACCTGAGAAGGAGGACAACAGATAAGGGGTTTCTTACTGAAGCCTGCATGGAGATTCTCTCAAGAAAGCAAGTAAACCGAGAATCACTAAGATCCTGCAGCCCAGCTTGATAGGATAGACCTATGTTCTGATTATGCATCTGGAAGGTTGAGGCCTGCACAGCAATCCATAGCTATGAGCATGGTTTGTATGCATCAACCAACCAGTCAAGATCCCCCCTGAGTAATTGGGAGCCTAGCTACACCACCATGACTTTGTGGGAGCCATGCCATATCTCTCTAATCCTTAAGTTGCAAAGGATCTCAAGATTCGAATCGTAGTTGGACATTACCTCTATATCCCAGTTCCCTATACCAACATGACGAACCTATGACTTCATTTTCTAGACCCAGTCCAATGGGTGGCATGCTAAACAAAAACTTGGCTTTGACCAACTGTCTTTGAGATACAGGCCCTTGACGTTGTGGTGACCCGGGGGGACATATGTTGGATGCTAGCAAGCACCAGTACAGGCGCAGGATACCAGACCTCTGTACCCAAACTAAGCAGACTTTGTGACTCAGTGAAATAACTTTTGGGCATCCTGAAACTCACTCATTGGTTTGGTGGGTTTTAGTTACTTCTGTTTTGGACATGTTTTCTGGATTCTGAATGACATGGGCTCAAACTGACTCAGATGTCCAGCCTTGCTTCCCAGGCTGCTGAGAAATTAGGACACAAAACAGACATGACCTAGACAGTTTGAGACTTTACTGCATTCTGTCCGGCTCCTCGGTACCAAGGACTCAGTCAATCAAAAAAAACTGAGAGTAAACCTGAGAGAAGGATCATGGGTCCTGGAGGCAGAGGTGCTAGGGGTGCTGCGGCATCCCAAAAGAAATCATACTGGCTTTCAGAAAGTGGATGATCAATAAAGATTCCTTAAATTTCTGTTTTCATCTTGCCACATGCAGTGGTCGAAGTGGGTGGGATCAGAAGGGCACGGCGTGCCCCTACTTCTTTTTTTAAAAAGATTCCATTCCCCTACTTTTTCTTTTCAAAACTGTGTCCCATGATGGCAGAAATACCAAAGGCATTCAGATAAGGCTCGGATTGCTTTTGTGGACGTTTGGGGACAGGCAGAGAAGGAAAAGGACTCTGGGCCATGTGTAACAACAACCTGATTTGCGATTCCCAAATAGCGATTTTTTAGAAATCGCTATTTGAGAATCGCAAATAGGGATTTATGTACAAAATCGCTATTTTTTAGCAATTTCTTAGTATTCCTTAATTGCGATTCGCAAATTGCGAATCGCAATTAAGGAATACTTTCCCATTCATTTCTATGGGCCAGGAGGCCCATAGGAATGAATGGGAAGTTATTCTCAATTTGCGATTCGCAATTTGAGAATTGCAGATTGAGAATAATTTCAAGAGTGCAGGGGTGTCCAAAGGACACCCTGTTGCACCCCTGAAATTGGCATGGGTGCACATGTGGCGCACATACATGCCCTAAGGGCATGTATGTCCTTCACATTGGACTTAGAAAAATGCAAAAAAGTGATTTTTTCAAGGAATTCTCAAATTACCACCAACTTGAAGTTGGTGGTAAATTGTGATTCCTTAAGGCCAATTTGCTTCTTACATTGCATTTAAGGAATCGCAAAATTTGCGATTCCTTAAATGCAATCGCAAAATAAAGAATCGCAAATTTGGCGATTCCTTATTTTGCACGCAGATTTGCTTAAAACATACCATTTGGCCGAATTGCATTTGCAAACACCGAAATTCTGCGAATTTCGGTGTTTGCAAATGCAATTTGGCTTGATACATATGGCCCGCTGTCTCTTCCTTACTGCCCAGAGAAAACATGGACAAAGTCCTCTTCTTTTCTGTGCTGGCTGCTTACCCCTCTCCCCCCCTCTCTTCCTATTATTACCTCTCTTTCTATCTTGCTCCTCACTGAAAACCGTGACTTGAAGAAACAGTTCACAACCTCTCTTTCCTTCTTTCATTTAGTTGCTTCCCTGTAAAATGGATTCAAAAAAGAAAAACACTCTTGCGCTAAATGCCCTTTTTCGGATGTTTTTCTATTCCAAATTGCAGCCTCGGATGGAGAGACATAAAAGGTTTTAAATATGAAAAATAAATACATAACTAAATAAAGCAAGACAGAGTGGTTGCAAAGTGGCCAGATTGGTTTTATTCACATCCAAACACATCAACCTCACTTTACAGACTCTGCAGTGAAGCGCTACTTTTCTTTTCTCGTCTTTCTTTGAACAGCATTGTTGTCCCCAGGTGGGGAGGCGCACCATTCCTAGATGTATTGCAATACCTGGTTGATGGGTGGATTGGAAAACAAAATGTGTATCATGGCTCTGTCTTTATGGATGTGGTCTTTTTAAACCATACTGTTTACCTGTATTAAGGATATAAGCAATGGACATTGAAACGGTTCCCTTCAGGGCCCTGTAGTCATGTCCTTAACTTTTCAGGTAAAACCACTCTCTGATTTCTCAATAGTGAGTGAGAGATCATTAAGGTAACCATGTTGTTTCTGCTTACATTTCACATGCTTTACTTAATCTTGCATTCCCTATGAGTGTTTACTTTTTTTTTAGGCAGCATATTACTCTTATCAAGTGCATAATTTGAATTGAGCCACATCCAAGTGTTTATAGCAAGAACAATTAGGTTGTAGCTGAAGGCAGTGTGAGTTTCACTCAGTGTGGGAGTATGGTGTTAAGTGGGGGAGAGGATGTGGCACTATGGCAAGAGCTGTGGAATTTGGAACCGGGGAGCCGGGTTCAGCCTTCCTGACCAGTCCACCAGACCACTCCACTGAGGGAGCATATTCCCATGCTATACCTTAGAAGGCCCCACTAGACCTTAGAAGGCCTGATGTCTTAGCACAAGCAGGTGTACCCTAGTGGTGTCAATTGTGGGTTAACCTTGAAGGCTTGTCCACCACAATCCACATTGAAGTTCATCTTCAGTCTTGCGGGCAGGCCTACGAAGCAGCACACCCTAGAGCAACAGTGATCCAGTCACTGTGACTCTGTCACTGAGGTCACATGAACCTTGAGCAGGTTAGGGCGGTGCAAATGGTGTGACCGCACTGGGTACCTATTTCGGGTGGGTGCGTAGTGTTTGCAAGTATATTATAGTTTTTAAGCAACTTGCTGCCTCCTTCCTGGCCTCCAGCAATTTTCAGCAACAATAAAAATGTCATGATAACTTCAGTGATTATTTTTCTTCCTAGAGAGAGATTGGAGTTTTGTCTAATGGAAGAGTTGACGCCAGGAAAGGTAGCACAGACATGTTCTTTGCCTGCTGCAAAGAACATGTACCATGCAGATCACAAAGTGCACATAATGTTAACTAGGTTCATAGGTTACTGCTTTTGTCAGAGAGATCCTTTTGTTACTTGCAGTTTATAAGTTAAAATCCTAACATAGAAGAGTGAGCTATTAAACTATACTGCCTACTAGTATGGTTGTCATGTGGCTTCTACACCTTGTAGTCCTTTGTCTTATGTAACATTTCCTAAACAGTGATTTACACATGTATAAATGATTGTCTCTGTGTAGTGTCCGAGGTGTAGTTGATCATTGGGAGCACCAACAAACATTGTTGCACAGGGTGCCACCAGCACAAAAGCCGGCCCTGCCATCGAAGCCAGTCTGCCTCACCCATTGGCACCTCCATTGGCCTTGTTTCAGCAGTAGTAGCTGCAACTCACCAAGGATCGGCAATGCAGGATTTGCACACACACCAAACTAAGTTTGCAAACTTCACAGTCTCTCTGCTTCATGCACAAGCACTTTTCACATGTGCTACCTGCTCTGGAGGCACTGGAATTATGCAGCAATGGGGGACAAAATGATGCCGCAGTGTTGACTAAATTATGCAACAAAAAAAAGGCTGCAGCGTAATGCAATATTTTTTTATACTTTATTATTTAGACATTTTTACACATGTTAAGTTTCTGCAAAGATTCTGCCTCATTAGTATCAATATAACATACAAATGCAGCAGTGAGAAAGGTGATCAGTGAACCTTTGCAAAGGACTGTCCACTTTGCAGCAACTCAAGTCACGTTTTATAGTAACTTTTTATCCGTTTGAGCTGCAAAAAAGATTAGTTAAAACTGTAAGATTATACAGAAAACATTTTCAAACTAGGATTCTTTGCCAATCATGTTTGAGCTGCTCTTGTGGAAGAAGGGAGGAGAAGTGCTAATGAGAGAAACTGCCTGGCTTGGAGACAAATGGCTTGTGATTCCACTTTTAAGCGTATTTGGGACATTGTGTGATTGGAAATATATCCCACTTTGTGAATGTATTTAAATGCCAATAACTCCTATTAAACCTTAAAAAAATCAAGTGTATCCATTGGTTGAATTAAATAACAAAATACTGTAACTGGTCGGGGAAATGCCAAACAAATACTAAAAATTGGGATGTTTGGCATATTCTGGCCACACCTCTGACTCTGCCCACTGATCCAATCCTTGGGTTATTCCTGCCCTCGGAGTCTCCGCCCACAGTTCCCCATCTGTTTTCCCCCCTCTTCGACCACTGATCACATGGCTGTGCCTTCAAATATGTAGGACAAATGTCAGACTGTGTCTACTGACTAATTGCCACTTATTCTTTTAATACAGAGGTTGGTGTTTACTTTTATTTCTATGTTGGCTAAATTAGAGGATATTGTAAAGTGAACTATCTAACAAAATTTGCTGTAGTAGAGGGAGTGGTAAAGGAAACAATGTAAGATGTCAGTTATTTTTCTAACCCACAACATTTAAATACCTGTAAGTTAACTGTACATATATTTCAAATGGCAGGAAAGCCCAAATGAAGTAAATGTTTTGTAAATCTGAAGTCTGATGCAAATAAATGATAAATATTTGCTGAATCCTGATTTCCACACTTTTTTTGGGTGCTATATAGTTTTAGCAGTAAAACTGTGTGTCAGTGGAAATTTTTACCCATTTCAATGGAAAATGTACTATCTGTGAAGGACAGTGTGCTGTCACACCGCGCTTTAGAAATATATTTGGGGCAGTGTACTCCAAGCTAGCCTGGCTGCTGAAGGGTGACATACCCTGAAACCGGTATGACTGATTTGCATATGGCTGGGTCCAAACTGGGGTGGCTTAGTGGGCAAAAGAACGATGAATTTAACCAAGATCTCTTGGCTTGGGAGAATGTTTGAATCATTCAGCATTTCGTCCATCATTTGTTGCAGTTACACTTTTCGCCCTAAGTGGGATGGGTATGCCCAGACGTGGGTCCCTTGCTCACTGTGCCACTGGATTCAAGCTAGCCTGGCTGATGAAGAGTGACATACCATGAAACCGGTCCCAGGATGCGTGTTTCCAGTCCAGGGAGGACCTGGCTTGGCAGTTCGGTCTGGATTGTTCCCATGAGGCACAGAGTCAAGACTGATTTGCATATGGCTGGGTCCAAACTGGGGTGGCGTTGTGGGCAAAAGAACGATGGATTTAACCCAGGTCTCTTGACTGGGGGACAATGTTTGAATTGTTGATCATTCCGTCTATCATTTGTTTCAGTTACTCCAAAATGCACCACAAGCTACATACCATATGCTTACCACACTCCTGTTGAATGGATGTGACTCATTTGCTATACTTGTTCTTTGTGCAACACTTGGATTTTTTTTACAGTCCCTATGACTTTAGTGTTGTAAAGTTAAGTGACGCTCCCCCATTCTGGAAATGGTTTCAGCTCCACTGAGGAATAAATTCCAACCCAAGAGCCACATGAGCCACAGGGTCCCACTGTGTTTGTTGCGCATCACGTTACCACCTAAGTGCTATATTTTCTGGAGAGTGCTAGCTAGCATACAGCTTTTTTACTTCTTCAAATTGTAACTGCCCTCCTTACCGGTCTGCGTGTTAAATACGTATGTGTTCAGAATGCGAGCTCTGACCAGATACTGAGTGTAGTCAATTGAGTCTTGCAGAATCTAAGGTCCAAATTGTCCGCCACCACCTGGAGTAAGATTATATTGGTCATCACGATTACTGGAGAACAGAGTGTAGAAAGGGCATAACTCAGTCCTCCGGGTGTAGTGCATCCGGATGGGACAGCAGTAGTGCACAATACCCACGCCAAACTGCAGGGTAACCTCAAAGCAACGCCCAAAGAGAAGACCGCACAAGCTGGAACATCACGAGGATATGAAAAAGGCCATTACTCACGAAATACTACTGAGAAATGGTACAGACGGGTTATACGATTTTGATATTCATATTAGCAAAAGCTACTGCATCACTGTGTTAATGGTTTAACGCTTTGATAATCAATCTTGCACTAGAAAATGAAAGCCATGTATTTTTCTTTTGTCCAGCATATGTGCTATCTCGAAAGAGGTGGATTAAACCCATCTGCAGGAATTTGGGGTTTCGAGAATGCGAACACGTGCTCAGAGTACTAAAATGCGATACTCACCCACCAGTTGTCTTTGCTGTTTCCCGTTTTTTAAATAGTATGTGGATTAAGCGCAGAACCTTCTTGATGCCTTGATTCTAGAAGCTATTTTTCTCGGCAACAATCGTTTCTGAATAACTTGATAACTACTTTGAAAGTTTAATTCTTTTTTAATCATGAATATTCTTATTGTATTTATGTGTATATTAATGAAATGTGTTTTTAACTTATTTAAAAACTGATTTTTTATCGTTCACTTTGTTTTTACTATGTACTTTTATGACTCTTTGTGGTCGAAATAAAGTTATCAATGATGATGATGATGATAATCAATATATGTGCAACTTATTGGCAAAACTTTCCACTTACAAAGCAACACACATGTTCAGACAGAATGCGTCCTCAGTGGTGGTGGCGAGACCCGTCAATCAGACTAAATGGCCTTGGAGGACAGACAGGGACCTTGTGCAACCTGTTATTACAGCCTTCTTGTGAAACGCCCCCTGGGCTGTAGGAACCGTGAGCAGGACTCCTCTCAGCTCACCAGATCTGTCCAAAACGAAGAGACCGGCTGCTTGGATTGGTTAATGGAAGGGCGAGGACGGCACCATTGGCTGGCACTTCACCCAGACAACGCTTTTAATAAGCAAGCCAATGTCTGACTGTGCACACTTCTGAAATGCTATCTGATGCAACCAGCGGGTGATAACCTCTTGCTTCTCAGGCCAGGAGCCAGGCAGCAGCTCATAGGACAAACCGTGAAAACGCACCAAGAAACTCCTCAGTTTCTGTTACCAAGAGCAAATGTTGCAACAGCAGCGTGGCTGCAGTGCAGCCAAGCGCGCTGTGGCTTCGAGCTAACTTGTGATCCAATCGCTTTCACCTTTCAGAATGAGGATGCAAACACATGTCTGAAACTGGAATTTAGCTGTGTTTGATAAACTCCATCACAGAGAAGCGAGGGTGCGATGCAGAAGAATCTGTTCGCCAACCAGCATCTATCTGCAAGTTGAACACTAGCTGGGGTGCAACCACCCCTGCAACTGGCTACGAATACAGGGATGGTTGCCTGCAGCAAGCAGCAGCCCTGCATCCACGTGTTCAAATTCCCAAACATTATTTTTTTTAAGGCAGCCTGTGGCCTTTTAATGGCAGGTCATGCTTAGTTTCATTTAAAAAAACACTAGTTTTCCATTTGGGAAGGCTTCGGAGGAAACATACAGTGGTACACCGGACCTCTGTCTGCTCCCACTGAGGCCGCTTGACACAAAAAAGGTGGGTGCTGTCTCACAGTGACAACTTCCCTTTTGGAAAACAGAGGCCACCCCAACTCGGGTGTTGGTACCCGCAGAGTGGCCAACTCACACTCTGCCACCACGTCACAAAAGGTTCGGGTCCCTTCACATGGTCAACGGTGAGGAGCCAATATCATAGGGTGGCAGAGAAACCAGCTGGAAACTACCACCCACCAGTGGGGTTTCAACTGTTTTGTAGGATATAAACAGCCGATGTACGAGGGGCCTGAAGTGCCTCTTAGAGAGGAAGCTCTTGGCATGAGGACGCACCTCTTACAAGGCCCCACCTCCTCCTCACAGGATGAAATGTTTCAATAAGTTGGCAGGTCTGTAGCTGATCAATAGTTTGCAATCACATGGTCATAAACCACTAATACATGACTTTGTGACTTTACTGTGCGTAATTTGTGCCAATGGTTTCTGGTGCTTAGCACCGGCACTTATTTCTCACAGCCAGATCTACACGCGATATTGGCTCTCTAAGTTCACACAGTCTCCACAGGGAAGAGCTGATATTGCATAATAAAGCCATGCCTGCCTGGGTTCAGTGTTGCCAGATTGGGGACTTCCCACACAAATGGCGACATCGGAGGTGGGTCCTCCGCTAAGGCAGAGAAGTGTCACCCCACTGCTCTCTGAGCAGTGTAAAAGAGTCAAAATAAAATGATAATAACAAAACTTTATTTCCATTTTATTTTTAGTACGGGCTACCGGGCCAGATTAGGGCGGGGCAGGGCCGGGGTCACGGGGAGGAGGAGTGGTTGGTGCACCATAAGTGCGCATGACAGCTTTGCCGGCCGTTTTAGGCCGGTCAAACAGACATGCGCACTCAGCTTTTCTCCACCAGGCTGTGTTGCACAGCTGGGTGGAGAACTGTCCCAGGCACTGCCTGAGCAGCCAAACAGGACACTTAGACCAATCACAATGTTGCTTTCTTGCTAGTGATAGTAGCGTCATGAGTGGCTTAGGGAAGTCTAAGATCCTCTGTGCTTGTGTGCTGCCGGGAGTCAGTAAGTGAAGAGGACTGAGAGGCAGCAGCTGTTCACAGGTAAGTGATCTTTTTATTTTTTCAAAGTATCATACATGTGATGTGTGCCTCATTATTATTTATCATATATATATATATATATATATATATATATATATATATATATATATATATATATATATATATATATAATATATGTATATAATATATATGTAGGTCCGTGGTAATACTTTTCTCACAACCATGAATTGTTTTACATTGAATCACACTGGAAGTGCTCACTGACAAAATGCTTTTAAAGTCACATATCTTCCCCCTTGGGTGCTCACTATAAGAATTGTTTCTCCTGAACTCAAAGGAGCTCGTATACTGCCACTGGGCTGTTAAGTCTAACTCTCTTATTAATTTTGTAGAAACCAAAACAATGATCTCCCATACAGGTGGTAAATGTATATATCCACTAGCATGCAATAATTGTGCATCCATTGTAATACTATAGGAGTGATATCAAGGAGTTTAGGGGCCAGATGTAGGTAAATCTATTTTACCGACACTTAAATACCGAATTTTACCGATTCGGTATTTAAGAGTCGGTAAAATAGATGTACCGAGATGTAGGTAAATCCAGATGTGGATTTACCGAATCTTTAAAAGTCGGTATTTACCGAATCGGTAAATACCGACTGGTAATGCTCCATTCATTCCTATGGGCTTTGAAGCCCATAGGAATGAATGGGGCATTACAGGTCGGTATTTACCGATCGGTAAATACAGATTTTTGGCAAGGGTGCAGGGGGTGTCACTTTGACACCCTCTAGCACCCCCAAAAAAGGTTCGGGGGCCATATGGCAGGCATACCTGCCCTAAGGGCAGGTCTGCCTGTCATATGGCACAGGTGTGCATGCACACATTTGCATGCTCACCTGAATCGGTATTTCACCATCAAATTGAATTTGATGGTAAAATACCGATTTCTTAGGCCTTGTGGGACTCATCAGAGTCCCACCTACATATCGATTTTACAGAATCTGTAAATATACCGTTCTGTAAATTTACCGACCGGTATATTTACAGATTCTGTAAAATTACAGATCGGTAAATTTACAGAACGGTAAATTTACCGATTCTGCCCCCTACATCTCAAATTCCTTTTACCGGTCGGTAACGGCCGAATTCGGCCGTTACCGACCGGTAAAACCCTACCTACATCTGGCCCTTAGTTCCTTAGGTCCTGAGAAAGCCAATAGGGGCACAGCTTTAAACCCTTTAGGAAATTGGGTACATTACACACTAAAGGGCCAGATGTAGGAGCCCAAATACCGGTCGGGAACAGCCGATTTCGGCCGTTACCGACCGGTATTTAGGAATTGGCATGTAGGGGCCATTATTTTACAGAATCGGTAAATTTACCGATTCGGTAAATTTACCGATTCTGTAAAATACCGAATCGGTATTTTTACCGATTCGGTAAATCCAAATGTAGGTGACACTCCTGAGAGTGTCACAGGCCCTTAAGAGTCGGTATTTTACCACACAATCCTATTGTGTGGTAAAATACCGAATCCAGGTGTGCATGCACATCTGTGCATGCACACTGTGCAATGTGACACACAGACATGCCCTAAGGGCATGTATGTGTGCCACATGTCACACATGCCTTTACTTCGGGTGCTAGAGGGTGTCAAAGTGACACCCCATGCACCCTTGCAACAGTCGTTATTTACCGATTCGGTAAATACCAAATCGATATTTCCCATTGATTCCTATGGGCTTCACAGCCCATAGGAATCAATAGGAAATACCGATTCGATATTTACCGAATCGGTAAATACCGACTATTACCAATTCAGTATTTCTATTTTCAAAAATACCTACATCTCCCACCTTCATATTTACCGATTCATAAATACCGAATCGGTAAAATTCGGTATTTATGAGTCGGTAAATGTCCCTCACCTACATCTGGCCCTTAGGGCCAGATGTAGGTAATTCCTATTTACCGATTCATAAATACCGAATTTTACCGATTTGGTATTTATGAATCGGTAAATATGAAGGTAGGAGATGTAGGTAATTCTAAAAATTGAATTACCGAATCGGTAACATTCGATATTTACCGATTCGGTAAATACCGAATCGGTATTGCCCATTGATTCCTATGGGCCTTGATACCGAATCCTGCAAGGGTGCAGGGGGTGTCAGTTTGACACCCTCTAGCACCCCAAATACAGGCATGTGTGCCATGTGGCACACATACATGCCCTAAGGGCATGTCTGTGTGTCACATGGCACAGGTGTGCATGCACAGATGTGCATGCACACCTGAATTCGGTATTTTACCACCCAATAGGATTGGGTGGTAAAATACCGACTCTTAAGGGCCTGTGGCACTCTCAGGAGTGTCACCTACATGTGGAATTACCGAATCGGTAAAATTACCGATTCGGAATTTTACAGAATCGGTAAATTTACCGAATCGGTAAATTTACCGATTCTGTAAAATGCTGGCCACTACATGCCGAATCCTAAATACCAGTCGGTAACGGCCGAAATCGTCCGTTACTGACCGGTATTTCCTCTCCTACATCTGGCCCAATGTTCCTAATCTTTCCCCTTTTTAATCATACTGACTAGATGTCAGAATAAATAGAATACACCTACTAGCCAAGGTATGTTTAAAGATACACTCCAGCACAAAAACCCTGCTCCTTTTTTAAGACCACTTCCTTTATCATTGTATATTCAATTAAAAAGTGTTCCTGCATAACCCGTAGGTTGTGCCACGCCACGCTCCACAGCGGAACATGATGGAACCGATGATGAAGCATGCCACCAAGGGGTAACCCTAGTGGGTGAAGGTTTTCAAAGAAAAATTACTATTTTTCTTCAATTGGAGAGTTATTTCCTCCCCCCTTTCTCAAAGCTGGGTTCCCATTTTTTTACATAAATTCGGTTTGGAGGACGAACCCAGTTTATCCTCTGACTCCCACCTTGTTTGTGGGACCCCACAAGTCATTCTTTTCATTAACTTTCCAAGATCAGCTTGATCAGCCTCCTGGCCAGGGGAAGGCACACACCCCATGCTAGTCTTCTGAGGCCCAGATTAGTTCCAAGGGGCTTGGGGCCTGGGGCTTTATAGAAAGACATTGTATTGTTATTGTCACCCGGCCTTGCTCAGCCCAGGGCTTGGGAAAAAGATATGAAGTGTGCATATCTGCAGCTAATGAGGAGCTCTACAGGCTGCACTATTGGCAGGATTGGAAATAATCTACCAGCAGACCCAAACGTCTTACACAATACTTGACCTGTACACAAACAAATACAGTGCAGTAATTTGTCCCAAAGCTACTGGGAGGACACAGGCTTTCAGGCCGAATCTCTTACAATGAGATGATTACAGTGTGGAGTTGAGCCCCTGTGCCCCCACCTTACTTTGCAGCAGGGGTACTCTCGCTATGACTGCAGCTTGGTTTGAAGGGAGCCACGGGCTCACCATGGCAGTGTTTTATTTTCCAGGAGTGGGCTTTCTTGTGAGACTGCATTCAGCAGCTGATTTGAGCTCCAATTGGCCTTTGGGACTGGCTTAGATGTGGTTGTTTCATTGCAGACCCAGTGATGGTAGCAGGGAGCCATTCACCACATTGAAAGTGCTGCACATCGAATCACAGATTTTGGTGTATTTACTATCTACAAAAAAAACATTTTGCCACAAAAACCTCTCTAATTAATTTTTGTGCATGGGATTCGGGCACAGGACGTGAGTTCTAATTTTCATGGCAGGGAGACTGCTTGCAGAATCATGTGGGAATTCCACATAATGTCTGACTTGCGATGACCACCTACAAAGTGTTGCCAGAGATTGCACGCTCATATGTCAAAGAAGAAGCTAAACAAAAGGTACGCGCTTCATATTTCCATTGTGAGCATGCATAAATATGTCTCCTCTGCAGGTCGGTCGAGAGTTCAGACATACACTTGATTATAAAGCGCCTCTGTTCATTTTGATTTCAGTCAGGCCCGCCATAAAGGAAGCGAGCAAAGCAGGCTTCTTCACGGGTGCAGCATTATGCTGCAAGACGGCAAGGGAGTGTTCAGTCTCTCTCTTTCGTGAAGAGCTCATCCGCCAGTCAAAAAGAAAATTAATTCTTCCTGTCACTTACGCTATGATCTTATCTTTCAGAACAAAACGTTACCCATTGATGTCAGAAAAACCTGTCCAGTTGGTGGTTGAATTGCAGTGAAAATTGAAAACCTGGGATCACTGCCTGCTTCCCAGCTTGCCAATTTGATTGTGATTCTAGACTGATATTTTCTTTCATTGACTCTCCCTTTTATTCATTGGTGTAAACAAGGAGAGACCTAAAGCTGAGAATGTCTATTTTTCTGCGATAATCTCTGTGTATCCAATTCCTACCTCTTCAGGTAGGTAAGTATACTTGTAAAGCGCACTGTTACTCCATCTCGGAGTGTCCTGGCGCTGTATACCGCTGGGGAACCCGTCCTGGCTTTCCCTGTGAGATGGTCCCTCCTGGGCACCTCCAAGGTGAAGCCAGGCATCCCCGGCACTGATGGGGCCGTTGTGGAGATTAAGCAAGCTATTGCCCAGAGTTGCAGAGTGGGACGCATGGTTAGCATAGGCACTTCCACAAGAATTATCGAGTCCGCGGACATTGACCCTCGTCGGGAATTGAACCCTGGTCCCTGGGCCGATCTCTGTTTCAGGGTCTGCCACAAGAATTATCGAGTCCGCGGACATTGACCCTCGTCGGGAATTGAACCCTGGTCCCGGGCCGATCTCTGTTTCAGGGTCTGCCGCTGCTAACCAGTGAGCCACACTTCTCCACACCTCTCCTAGGCAAAGATGAAGGTGTGATATGAAATTATTGTTGCTTAGCTGCTACAAGTCCATCCAGAGCAGCAGATTACAGCGTTTGCTTTCCTTTCTTCTGCTCTAGGTTTTTTTTAAATTTTTTAACACATTTTATTTGTCTAGTTTCACATAAATTGCAGGGCTCTGCACTCCAGAGACAACTGCACACATCAAATACACAGTAATAATGACTTTGACTTTTATGGATAATAGCAAACCGCATTATAGCAAACCTCCCCGAACCCCCCCCCCCAGATTGCGTCATTCCACATAAGTCCATCCATCACGTAACTTCACACCCGCGAATCCCAGTCCATCCGAGTCGTCCCGCCCCCACCACCTTCTTCCATGTAAGCCGCATATGAATCAGTCCGGCAAGCGTGCCTCTACCTCCTGTGGCGGGTCC
This sequence comes from Lissotriton helveticus, assembly GCF_964261635.1. Lineage (NCBI taxonomy): Eukaryota > Metazoa > Chordata > Amphibia > Caudata > Salamandridae > Lissotriton > Lissotriton helveticus. Next base: position 1,028,652,407 of record NC_136068.1, on the reverse strand, counting down.
AATTCTAGACCCCGGTAATCCACCCACCTCTTCCATATCTTGCAATGTTTGCGCGGGCACCCCCTGACAAGGAAAACGGGTTGTTCGAGCCCCATTCAAAAATCGAGCCCATTTTACCATGCGGCCACCGATGGAGCCCTAGGTGCCTTCCAGGCCCTGGCGATATCTCTTTTCGCTAATGTGAGGCCTAATAGTAGAAGGTCATTTTTGTAAGCATTGACCCCCCCACTCCCTCCATAACATGCAGCAGGGCCAAACGCGGCGTGCAGGGAAGCTCCCAACCCAATACTCCAGAGAAGCAGGAGTATATCCCCCTCCAGAAGCTATTTAATGAGAGGCAGCTCCAGACCGTATGTAGAAGCGTACCCTCCTCCCGATGACAACAAAGGCATTTGGGAGAGGCAATCATTTCCGCTCTCCACAGGTACTCTCTAGTGAAATACATTCTGTGTAAATATTTAAATTGCACTAGCCTTAGGCGCATTGCTATGGCCGCCCCTCGCGGGGTAGCTAGAGCCTCAGCCCAGTCCTCCTCCTCCAATTCACCCACATCTGCCTCCCATGCATTCCTAAGCCTCTGCAGGCTGGGGGAACAGTGAATGACCAACATTTGGTATATTCGGGAGATCTTGCGATCCGGGAGGCCCCTCATGAAGACCTTCGCTTCTATGGGGCTAAAGTCGGGTAGAGATACCAGGCCCTCCAGGCTAGGGGCGAGGGCGTGCCTAAATTGTAGGTAACTGTAAAACTGGGATTGTGGTATCACATACTCTTTTTGTAGATCCTGAAATGATTTGAGTGTCAGATCCCTCATAACATCCCCCAGAACCAAGATGCCTATTGCGTCCCATCCCCGGAAGCCCTGCAGTGCTGCCAGCTGAGGTAAGCGCCCGTTGCCCCAAAGGGGGTCTCACGGGTAAAGGTATTCCACCACCCCATCCTGCGCAGATCCTGCCTCCAGATCAAGAATGCTACCCGTGTGGCTGACAGCGATGACCTCCGAAGCGGTGCGGAGTATAGTATTCTATGTAGGGAAGGGCGCCCCATAAGCTGCCGCTCAACCGCATATGCCGGGTCCCCCCTGTCACCATACCACCAATCATTGAGGACGAGCAGGTGCGAGGCTTGGTAGTAGGAAAGGACATCCGGTGAAGCAAGCCCCCACAGTAGGTAGACAGGAAGCATGTGCGCAGGGCCGCCCTCACCTTGCCCCCTTCCACAGAAACTGTCCCAGTGCTGCGTTCAGTTGCCGGAACCATCGGGGAGGGATTTGGTATGGATGGTTCTGCAACTGGTAAAGGAGCCGGGGGAGCGCCACCATCCTAAAAATTGCCGACCTGCCGTATAAGGACAGGGGCATACGGGACCACACCTTAAGATCTTCCCGTGTATGGTCCCACACCGGGACCAGATTGTGTTCCCAAGACACTGCCCGCACGTCGGACAGGAAAACCCCCAAATATTTCAGCCCCCCCACCGCCAATTGAACCGATGCAGCCCATGCTCCCATTCTCGGTCGACCCCCCAGGACCCACAGCGTAGATTTACGTGGGTTCATATACAGTCCTGAGGTTTCCCTAAAGATCTGTAGTATACACATCAGCTGCGGTCCCAACTTGTCTAGAGCGGTAAGAAAGAACAAAACGTCATCTGCGTACAGTGCTATTCTGTCCGAGAGGCCCGGCGCCCACTCGAAACCCCGAAGCTGGGCATCAATGTGCACCCAAGCCGCCAGTGGCTCCATGGCGAGTGCAAATAAATACGGGGAGAGGGGGCAGCCCTGCTGCGTTCCCCGCTGAATATAAAAATATCGAGAGATCGCTCCCCCCACCCGCACCGACGCCGTCAGGTCAGTGTATAGTAGCATCAGATAGGCCAGAAATCTCGGGCCGAAATTTAGTTTCCACATTAAGGCAAATAGATATACCCAGCTCAGGGAGTCGAAGGCCTATCAATGTCGGTCAACAAGAGCGTTGCTTGCTTCCCCAGCTGCCCGCCATTGCCACATGTGCATGCCTGATATTATGACGGGTCTCCATCTGGGGCATGAGCCCAGCCTGGTTGGGGTGCACCAGAGTGGAAATGTGTGGTAGAAGCTGGTTGGCCAATGCCTTGGCCAAGACCTTCGCCTCCACATTCAGGAGTGATATGGGACAGTACGACGCATGCTGCTCCGGAGGTCCGCCAGGTTTGATGAACACCACCACCTCCGCGTGCCGCCAGTCCAGGGGAAGTGAGCCGCGCTCCCGCGCCTCCTCCACCACCGGTCAAAAGTGTGGGGTCAGCTGTAAATATTTTTTTTTTAAACTAACTGGGGAACCTGTTCAGTCCCGGAGCCTTTCCGGGATTCAGTTCCCCCAGGGCCGAGTCCAACTCCCCATCCATCACTGCCCGGTCCAGGCGGTCCCGAACCTCATCAGAGACAGCCTTAGGTGGAAGGTCATCAAAAATTTGGCTATAACGGCGGCTGTGAGGCATTCTTTCGGTGCATAGAGGTCCTCATAATATGTAGCAAAGCTTTCTGCAATAGCTGGGGACTCGATAAGCGGTGCCCCTGCCGGCCCAGGACTCTCAGCAGGGCCTGGGAATGAAAGGCACCCTGGCAGAGTCGATGCAGCATCTTGCAGGATTTGGCCCCCCATTGATAGACCCTGCTACTCGTTGCCAGCCAAGCCTGGTGGGCCTCGTCCATCAGTAGGGATGCATAGTTTTGCTGAGCCAATATTAGTCGCCATCTGATTTGGCCGCCCTCCGCCTCCCGCCTCCTACGTTCCAGCACCTCCACTTCGGCCTCCCGATGCAACAATTCCCTCTTGCGCTCCCCACGTGCTGCCACACACCAGGAAATATCCACCCCTCTCAGTGTGGCTTTTAATGTCTCCCACAGTACCGCAGGGGACTTGACAGACCCTACATTAACTGCCAGATAGTGATCTATCACTTCTGTCAGGTGTTCCCTGTAGTCCTCTTTCTGCAGCTGTCACACTGACATGCGCCATCTGAGTGGCTGCCGCCCCGGACCTATCTGAAATGTAAGGGCCACCGGTGAATGATCCGACAAGCCCCTGGGCAAAATGTCAGCCGACGCCACCCTGTGCGCTATCACCCTTGGGACAAAAAGATAATCGAGTCTCGAGAATGAACCATGTGTTGTGGAGAGGTATGTGTATTCTCGACGGGGTCCTTGTATGTATCTCCAGACATCTACCCAGTCAAGTCCCGTCACTAGAGAGTGTAATTTTGTGGGGTGACCATTCACTACAGCACCCCAACTCCGCCATCTATCCCGGTCCTGTTCCATAACGTTGTTCCAGTCCCCGCCCATGACTGAGAGCGTGTCTGGCATATCCGCCCAGATGTTCAGAAGCCGCTCCACTAAGTTCCATTGCAATGGCGGGGGAGCATAAACGCTGCTCAGTGTCAGAGTGTCCTCCCCAACATTGCCCCGAATAAAAATGTAACGCCCCTGTGTGTCTGACCAGTGTTTCTTGTGGATATATGGGACCCTGGGGTGAGTCAATATCGCCACTCCCCTCGAACCACGCGTGAAGCCTGAGTGAAAGACGTGTTGATACCCGTATCGCTGCAGACACAGTGCTTTAGTGCCCATTAAGTGTGTTTCCTGTAGCAGGAGCATGTCGGCCCCCTCTCGCTTGGCGTTTTGAAGTATGGACCCACGTTTAATCTTGTCCAGGGCCCACAAATGTTCCAACTAACAATGCGCAGGGCACTAGGGGTCACCCGCATCCCACCCTTTATGTTGGACATTCCAATAAGCCTGTACAACCTTGACCGGCATGCACTCTCCTCGATGTGTGTATTAGGCTGCAAGAAACCATTGTGGACGTGCAATCTAAAAACCAGAACAACCCCTCACCCCATAACAACCCCCCCACCCCATACCTCACAAACGCTGAAGTATCTATCACGGTCGGATAGGAGCCGAATCCCCAACCAGGGGACAGGAACCATACCGCCCAATGGATCCCCAACTGACCACCCATGCCCCGCGGGCATTTCCCCTACCCACAACAGTGTGGCAGAGAACCCAGCCCGTAGTCCAAGTCTATCCGGCCATTAGTTCACTGTTCGAGGTCTCACAGCACCAAACGGACCCAAGGATCAGTCCGCAGAGGCCTGTCTTTTGGAAGCCAAGCCCCCCGCGAGAGTGCGGCGCTGGACTGAGAGCGAAGCCTGGACCTCGACCTCCTGCTTCCCCTCAGCTGGCCCCGGGGTCCCCTCCGGGGCCACCTCGCTCGAGGATGAATACGATTCCATACCAGGTGGTGTATGGACTCGCACCCACACAGTCTAATCTGTCCATTTAAAAACCTCCTCTGGGGTATCAAAGACGTGTGTACGAGAGTGGTACACCACTCTCAGGTGGGATGGAAATTAAGCATGGGCTGAAAATTCGTTCCGCTCGTGGAATTTGCTTGTTCACGCTTCAAAAATACAATCTCTGGCGCGCGGCGTTGACTTACCGTGATTCTGAGTTCGCCGAGTTGTTTTCCTCCCGGTTTGCGTGTGCTGCGACATTTTGGATCTGCTGCGTGATTGCGCAAGACTTTTCGACCGTGAGTATGTCATGGAGTCCCGCCATCTTGCACTGCGAGACTTTGAGAACGCGAACACGTCATAAGGACCCGCGATCATATATCGCAAGAGTAAACAATAGCGAATACATAGATGCGACGCGCAGCTGACATCCGGCTGGAGATTTGGACAGCTCGCTTTCCCGAAGTCGCAAAAATTGCAATTCTGCACAAGAAATCTATCGCAGGCAGCATAAACCTTCTGAAAATGATGATTTGGATCAGAATAACTCCTCAGATTGACATTTGGCTGCCAGAGTCTCCAACTTCCTGTTCCTGTCCAGCAGGCTCCTCCCAGTACTTTGTCCATGTCCTGGTCACTTTTCATTTGGATCTGGAGCTGGAAAGATTACTCTTTGTGGCTGCTGCTGGATATTTGTATTTAAGGACTTTTTGTTTGGATCACTTTTGGATTTGAGATTTTACAAGTAAGTTGGTGTTGTTTGTTTGGGGGATTGACGTTGCTGCAACTACAATTTATAAACTTTTACACAACTTTAAAAAAATATATATTGTGGGTAGCCACAGTATCCAGTAGGCCCAGGTTTAGCAATGTGTGCATGATACAACTGTTTCTGTGAGTTTTGTTGAACTTAAATATCATTTACGGCATGGATGGCATGGAATTGAATAGCTCACTGTTATATGTGGAAGTTTTTTTTAATTTTGGGGTGTGTGTTAAAGCCACACTAGCCAGTAGGCCCAGGGGTAGTCAGTGGTGCATGGACCAAGTCTTTCTGTGGGGTCTCTTGAATTTAAACATCATTTAGGGCATGAATGGCATTGGATTGAGGTGATTTTTGTGTGTAGTTCGATTTTTTGGGTGTTGTTGGGGCCTTGTCCAGCGCCTGGTCATGTGGGTGGGGCCATTTTGAGGCCTGGTCCAGGGCCTGGCCATGTGGGTGGGGGTCTAGGGGCCATTCTGAAGCCAGGCAGTGTGATTTGTGCCATAGGCCTGCACCCAGTCTGCCTTGCTTTCATCCATTATGCCCAAGGTTAGTCAGTGGTGCATGGACCAAGTATTTAAGTATTAAACATCATTTAGGGCATGGATGGCATTGGATTGATGTGATTCTTGTGTGTATTTTGATTTTTTGGGTGTTGCTGGGGCCTGGTCCAGCGCCTGGCCATGTGGGTGGGGGCCATTGTGGTTCCGGGTTGCCGTGTTGCCTTGCGACGAGAGACGAGAACATGAGTAAGCGAGCGCGCGACTGTGGAGAGACGCGACGATCCATTTCCGGTGCCGCGGCGAAGACGAAGTGCTGGGATCGCTTGGACAGTGTTGGGACAGTGCTGGGAGCCCCGTGGCTAAACGCGAGGTCGGCGCCTGCCCCCACAAGTGATTCCCTGGCTCTAAGAGGCACGGAGCGAGATGCGAGTGCCAGCGCGAGTGCCTGAAAGTGCCTGAAAGGAGGCGTGAAGAACGAAGAGCATGCAGAGGGAGCGCATAATTGGGAAAGCCCTTGGTTGGAGTCCCCTTAGATCCTTTCGCCCCCCGGGGGGGGGAGAGGCGTAAGAGGCTAAGAAAACATTTAGAATCCAGTAAAAAGGGGGAAGCGAAATAGGAGAAATATAGCTCCAGCCTTAGAAAAGATCACCCCCGCTGGAAAAGCAGGATATTATCACGGCATACCCGTCGCACCACTGCAGCCCAGCAGAGGTAAATGAAAGTAAATTTAGTTTTTATCTGATTGCAAGACATAATAGCATACTAATAGCATACGAAAGTATTTGCTTTAGGTGCCACGTGACGTCCACAAATAGAAATTGAAAATCTAGCCTATAAAGGTAAAGAAATACTGGACTTTATAAATAATAAAATGGTGCCTAAAAAAGTGAAGAGTACTAAAACAAGAAAAAAAACACAATCTACAAATAAGGAGACAAGTGAGTCAATTCTAGTGGGAACCCCAGAAGAAGTAAATGACAGGAGTCAATCCAGAGATTTATTGAAGGAAAACACGCCGAATACACCGAATACTCCACACGCGGGCACAAAGGGAAGCAAGGTAGCGTCAAGGTCAATGAAAGATTTTGTGGGAAAACATTTCACTAAGAAACTTACTGTAAACAAAATGCAAGATGTAGAGACGGATCGAAACCTAACCCAGGAAAAAAGCTAAATAAGTGTTGAATGTACAGAAGTATCATTTTCTAACCAATATAAATATGATCTAAACAATATAAACATTAATTTGGAACCAAGACTTTCATCATCGCCCAGGATGTTCACAGACTATGTTACTGGGGAGTCCCCAAAAGAGTGCTATATCCAGAATGACAGAGGTGCCCAGGAGGAAAAAACGAGTTCAGCTGAAAGCCTGAGGCAATGGACAAAGAGAGTCTCTAAGTCTATGGAAGAATTGCTATGTAACAGTACTGAGAATTTAGACTTGTCGGCAACCCCATCTACCTCATTATTGGATATTATTCTTATGTTACAAAAGATCTGGAAGGGATTGCTAGAAGTCACACTCTCAAATAATAAAATATTAAAGGCACAAGAAACGAGCCTAAAGCTCACGGTTTGAGAGCTGCAGGGAATCAGGGGTTTAATGCCATCTGTAGTCAGACCGGTGTCGGCTACACCAAATGGAGAGGGCATAGGTGACACGGAGGCATTAAACCAATTGAATCAAGTCCATGACGTGTATATATCAAAACAACCCATGTTGATTAGAAGAAGAAATGACTATAGGTGGCAAAAGATGTAAATGTAAATGTATTGCGACTTATATAGCGCACGTATCACCCGAAGGTATCAAGGCGCTTGCTTAGGGAACCCGTCCTGGTATTCCCCTGTGAGATACCCCGGCAGGGTATCCACAAGGTGAAAGCCAGGCATCCCGCCGCGAGGGGCCGTAGTGGAGATTAAGCAAGCTATTGCCCAGAGTCGCAGAGTGTGACCCCGTGAGTCGAGTAGGCACCGGAGCGAGAATTGTCGAGTCCGTGGAATTTTTGAGCCCGAGACCCGCCGAGGCGAGGAATCGAACCCTGGTCCACGGCCGATCTCAGCTTTCGGGTCTGCTGCCTCTAACCACTGAGCCACGCTTCTCCACCAAGATTAGACTCCCCTTAAGGAAACATACCCAGTACCCAGGAAAGTGCAAAGAGAAACAAACTAATAGTAATAAAGCAGAGTGTAGTTAAGATAAACCATATGCACCTAAGGTAAAAGCGGAAAGAAGAGTCCCTCCCCCAATTGCTAAGAAAGAGAAAATAAAGCTGAGGAAAGAGAGTCCCCAAAAAAGTGGGCTGTATATAAGTAGGAGGCAAACGAGGGAAAGATGGCCCCAACTAAGAAACAACTGGGAGAAAAAAAGGGATGAGAAATGGTCTGAGAAACTTAAATGTTATAAAAAGCAACCCAGAAAGTTCAGAGAAAGTGGGGGCTAAGATATTAGATCCAAATAGAAAAAGAGATATAAAGGGAGAAAAAACGAGTGATTGGGGAGCCGCCGAAGAAAGGGGAAAAATGTGGCTATACTTCGAACCCCAGGAGGCTCCTAAGGGCAGAAAAAAACAAAGGAAAATCATGCCTTTAAATCGCACACAACTACTTTTTTCCTTTGCAAGATGTCCAAGCTTATGTAAAATCGAATCAAAAGATTTACAATTGGTTGGATTTTTTACTAATAGTAAATGAAAGGAATTGACAAAAGTTGAAGTATACTCGGGGATGATTAAATCTGCAATAATAAAGGCTGAAAAGGAGATACTAAAAGAAGGAATAAGATTAATCACAGAGTCAGAACTAGAAAGTGTGTGCCAACCTGACGGTAACTTCTTGAATTGTCATGCAGGATTGGGGAAAAGGCAAGCCAGAATAATATCACAAGCTTGTGGTGTGAGAGAGGAAATTAAAATAATTGTTGAAAATCATGAGCTGGATAAGAATTGGGGAGATTGGAGTATGGAGGACAGAGAATTAAATGGATCATGGTGGGCAATAAATGAGTCCGGCAATCTTAGTGGAATAGATTAGGAAAGCGGGTCGTCGCATAGCCTAAGATTAGTTTCGTGGAATATTAATGGATTAAAAGAACTGTCAAAAACGGAATATGTAAAAAATATTTCACGTAAGGCCGACATTGTCTGTTTGCAAGAGACTTGGCCATGCGACAGTACCCTGATAGGTGATGGTTTTACACAATTTTCTAAAAAGGCGACAAAAGCCAGACTCGGCCGCCCTTCGGGCGGAATCATGTCACTAATTTCTACCAAAGCAATAAATAATGCCTCCCTGATAAATACTTCTTGTAAATGGATATTAGCCATTGAGTTACGTCTACAGGACCAGGGAAGTCTCAATAAATATGTGATTGTGGTTAATATATATGTGCAGTGGGGCACCGCTGGAGAATATGCAAAAGAAATGGGGTTCTTCAAAGCTGACTTGAAATCCTTAAATGATAAATATGGGAAGGATTTTATAATTATCATGGGAGATTTCAACAACAAGCTAGATCCAGAAAAGGTGGATCCTTGGATGAAGGAAATCCTAGATGCATATGAGATAGTGCCAGCCCTTTTTCGCAATAGTAAAATGAATAAACAAGATGTAGAGTTAGGGAGACTACTAGGGTCATATGGATTTATTAGTTTAAATGGTAGATCTGAATCTGATAGACCAGCAGAACAAACATTTAGAAGGGGAAATCAACGCTGCCCAATAGATCATTTGTTCGTTCAGGCCTGGAATTTTGAGCTAGTAAAAAGGTTTAAGGTATCTAAACGTAAAGGAAGCGACTACTATCCCTTATATCGTGAAATTGTAAGAGCCCCCCCAAGAATGTGTGACAAAGTTCTACCTCAACTGATGGATTACCCCAAACGATTAACTACAAAATAGATGGAAGAATACATTAGAAAACTGACTAGTTTCCAACAAAACTTAGATCCGGAGATAGTATGGAGCCAGAAGGTCACATGGTTTGAAAAAAAAATCAAGCAGGCAGCTCTATGTTTGTCCGTCAATATAAAGAAAACAAATTCAGGGGACAAGAATCAGCAAGGGGGTGGCAGACTGCAAACATCTTGGTTTGACCCCGTATGTAGGGAGAAAAAAAGGATACTAAAGAGAGAGGAAAGAAAGATGAAGGTAAGATATAATCAGGAGTGCTACAATAATTTATTAAAATTAAGAAAGGAATATAAAATGCTAGTGAGAAGTAAAAAAAGATGCTTCAAAGAAAAATGCTGTATTTCCTTACTAGAAACCATAGAAAGCAAAAATACTAAAGGGTTTTGGAGGTTGATTCAAGATGCATCAGGTCGATCCCCAGGAACCATGATTTGTGAAGTCGACGAGGCATCCTGGGAGGAGCATTTGAATCAATTATATAAATCTAAAAATGAGGCAGAAATTAGTGGGGAGAAAACGCTGAGGCCACACGTAGTAAATAATCTAATTCCCCTTTGCTCGTTTGAAAATGTAAAGAATACTATTAAGAATTTAAATTTAACCCGAGCGGCAGGGCCAGATAACTTACCTGCAATAATAATAAAAACAGAGTTAAAATGGTGGGCCCAATTTTTCTCAAAAATGTTTACAGCAGTGCTGACCACAGGTATAATCACAAAATCCTGGAGGGGAGCCATAATCAGGCCTATACATAAGAAAGGGGATAGAAAGGACCCAAAAAACTATAGATTAATTAATCTTTTAGATATTGGTGCTAAAGTGTTCTCTAAAATAATACTGGGTAAACTGAATGAATGGGTTGATTTAAATGCAATTGTGCCAGTAGAACAAGGTGGATTCAAAGAGGGGCACTCAACACTTGATCATTGTTTTGCCCTTTGGGCCGTGGCAAGGAAGACGGTAGAACAGCAGGGTAGATTATACTGTTGTTTCGTTGATTTCCGGGCGGCATTCGACCTAGTTGATAGAGAATGCTTATGGGAGACACTAAAAAATATAATATCCCCATAGACATTCTAGAAGTAATTCAAAGTCTGCATAACGAAAATTGGGCACAAGTTAATAAAGATACTGCAGGAGGCTTGACCCAGGAGATAAGAATTAATAATGGGCTAAGACAGGGCTGTGTTTTGGCCCCATTATTGTTTTCTATTTTTCTTGCTGACCTACCGAAAATATTAGTAACTCAAAGAGGAGCAAGCCCTAAGATAGATGGAAAGCACCTATCTTGCCTACTTTATGCAGACAACTTAGTTATTTTAGATCAAAGGGAACTAGGGTTGCAAAGGAAGCTAAATGTTTTTGAGACCTATTGCTTATCCAAAAACTTAATAGTAAATATGGAAAAAACAAAAATATTGTGCTTTGGAAAGAAAAAACATGAATATAGTTGGGCTCTGGGCCATACAAAATTAGAAGTTGTAAACAAATATAAATATTTAGGTGTATGGTTCGACAGAGTGTTAAACTGGAATATGCACATTCAGGCCCAAAAAACAAAAGGATTAGCAGGCATTTGTGGGTTAAAAAAATTCAATAGTATCTACGGAGATATATCTCATAGACCAGTGCTGAAAGCATTTAAGGCTATGATTCCCCCGCAAATACAGTATGGGGCGGAAATCCTGTGCTTGGGGGGAAATGTGCTTGGGAGAAGGAGGAAGGAAAATGCCTGAAAACTCTACTCTCCTTACCTAGCTCCGGAATGGTACAGGCTATTAGGCTAGAACTAAACTGGCCAGCATGGAACATACAAGTTCCGGTAAATCTGTGCCGATTTTGGAAAAGGTTGGGAGCTGGAGAAGAGGAGAAAGTGTCGAGTTGGTGTAGAAGGGAGATCCAACAGAGCGAATTGAAGTGGGCAATAGCTACTAGAAATAATCTGTATTCTATTTGTGAAACCCTGAAAGCAAAAATTGATCCAGAATTATTGTGTATTGACGAATGGAAGAGTGTCTTAAAAACCTTGGGAAATGAAAAATCCAGACAGATCGATATGGGCTATTTAAAGCAAAAAAAGTCTGTGAAATTCATGATAAAAACATGGAGTAACGATAATTCATATCCATATTTAGATACAGTACCATATCATAGGATGAGATTGGAATTATTAAAAGTGAGAATAGGTATAAATACCACCCGTGCAAATGAGAAAGTAAAACATATACTAATGGACGACTATGGTAAATGTACATGTGGGCTTGATTTAAAATGTACTAGTGTTCACTTTGTAATGGATTGCCTAAAATTGGTATCAGTACGGCGGATGGTATTAAGGCCACTCTTTTTAACATATGGAATAAACAGAAGGTTGCAAACAATTGAGCTACTTACGGATATGCAGAGCTTAGAGAGTGCAATCGCCTTGGCGAAATTTATATAAGTAGCCAAAAGATTTCTTATGGAACAATGACATGAAATAGGGTGGTCTAAGATGTGATAAATTGATCAAAATAGAACGTCTGTAATCATTTTATGAATTGTAATTTTTAGGTATTTTATCGTGATTTATAGTGTGTTATTATGTGAATATGTTTTTATAAGAACATAATGTAATTGGTTTTTAGGCTTTTAAGGAATTTTTTTACAATTGTATTTGTACCCAGTGTTATGATGAATATGTAGTTTAAAGGCCAAATGGTCATAATACACTTATCTTTGATTGATTGATTGATTGGGGGCCATTTTGAGGCCTGGTCCAGGGCCTGGCCATGTGGGTGGAGGTCTAGGGGCCATTTTGAAGCCAGGCAGTGTGCTTTGTGCCATAGGCCTGCACCCAGTCTGCCTTGCTTTCATCCATTATGCCCAGGGGTAGTCAGTGGTGCATTTACCAAGTCTTTCTGTGGGGTCTCTTGAATTGAAACATCATTTAGAGCAAGGATGGCATTGGATTGAGGTGATTTTTGTGTGTATTTCGATTTTTTGGGTGGTGTTGGGACCTGGTCCAGGGCCTGGCCATGTAGGTGGGGGCCTAGGGTTATGAAACAACTCTCTCTGTGTGGTCTCTCTTCTATTAATTTAAACATCCATTTTTGATTACAATTGCAATTTTTATTTTGGGTCTTTCAGTTTTTGGGTGTGTTGTGTTAATAGTAATAAATGCCTGGTTGCAATAGTATTAATTGAAGCACGACATATGCAACATTTATTTAACTGATGTTCCTCTGGCTTCTTTGCTTTTAGGTGCACAAAGACTGAGAACCAGGAATCATCCTCATCATCATCACTTGTAGTGCCAGGAAGAAGTCCTGCTGCGGTGTGTGCACAACGTCACGTGACGTCACGTGTGGCCACAGACAACTCTGCAACTCGTGCAATTGCATCCTGCTGTTCTGACATCTGAAGAAGATGGGCCCAAAGAAAGATAGCCGTAGCTCCTCTACCAGTGCCGCTGCCAGTAAGAAGGAGCAGAAGAAGCAAGTGGCGCCACTTACCACGGAGACTGGTGTGCCGACTGCCACTTTTTTTGGGGAAAAAAACTACGCCTGCAGCAGCGGTGTCCACCGGGGACCAAGCTGGGAGCAGCACCTCAGCTTCATTGGTCTCCTCAGTGCCACCACGCCAAGTTAGGCCCAAGCCCATGAGTGCCGCAGAGGCAGCCACTTTAGTTGCTCTTTCACCATCGACCAGTGATGTTGGCGTTGACTCATCGCAAAGTAGCATCCAATCAACGCAGGGTGTAACTCATCTGACGAGTGTTCAACCGAGCCGCAACGACAACCACAGGTGCAACAAGGAGAGGCGCAAGGAGAGGCGCAAGGAGAGGCACAAGGAGAGAAACAACTGCCCACAATACTTGTTCCTCTAGAAGTAGCGGCACATCAGGAAACCGAGATTCATGCAGACGTATCAGCCGAGCAAGCCACTCCTGATGATCCATTGTCTTCCAGATCCCCAGCAAGGAAAATGAGGGCTAGTACAACTTCTTCTTCAAGCCCCCTTCCTTCTGATGATCTAGATCTTGATTGGCACCCACCAATTCAGTCTGAGAGGGAGGCACGCCATGAGCCGACAAAGCTAGGGAAAAGGAAGGTTCCCGCGAGGCTTTCAGTTATGGGTGATGACGAAGAAGTAGTAGAAGTGGTGTATTCTGCTGCTGATGAAGAGTCTGATGATGACGACCCAGTCATCACAGTCGTCACTCCAGCCCCAGCCGGCATGCAGCAGACAGACATTTTTACCCTATCCTGAAATGCTGTGTGGGGTGTAGGCGGCATGGCACTGGTACCACCACCAACACAGGTAACTAGTACACCAACGCGAGCTACAGCTTCCATATTTTCACTTCAGAAGGGCCGGCAGGGACCTCCATCCAGCTCGACCTCCATTACCTCAAGTAGTGGTGCTGTAAGTGCACAACAGAGTCGAATTCCGCCACGCCCATCCTCCACTTCATCTGGCATTGAAAGTGGCACCTCCACCACCACCAGAAATCTCAACTCCCCAGTTTGGGACTTCTTTAGTATTAGCAAAAAGGCGGAAAACCACGTTATTTGTTCGATTTGTAAACAAGTAGTTAGTCGGGGTAAGCTTGGTACCAACTATGGTACCGGAGGCCAGAGAGGTCATCTCCAAAAACACCATAGCATCCAGTGGGAGGCGCATCTAAGTAACATCCGGAAAGCCAAAAGTAGAAATCCAAATGTAGCCATTGATATTGTATCTGATGACGAGGAGCTGATCGTGCAGGGGGAAGGTGAAGAAGCGAGAGACTTTTTTTCTGGTACACACAGTGCCCCTGGCAGCAGCACTGCAGTGGTAGCGCCCACACCCTCTACCCCAGCAACATCTAGGTGGCACAGTAAGAGTCTGGTAGAGACACCAATGCAAAAAAGTACATCAATGAGCCTGACTGGGTTGAAGAAGTCTGGATCATCATCACATATGAAAACGGTACAGACCACCATTAAAAGCATGTTTCTTGTCAGAGGCGCCATTGAAACGCAACCACCCAACTGCACGTCTGTATAATGCAATGCTGGCTAAAATGTTAGCGCTGGACCTTCTCCCTTTTTATTTCGTGGAAGGGGTGGGTTTTCTAGAATTTGTGGCAACAGTCTGCCCTAAATGGAAGGTTCCTAGCCGGTCCTATTTTGCCAGAGTTGCGGTTCCAGCACTACATCAAGATATGCTAGACGTGATTGGGGCAGCTTTGCAGAAGAGTGCTGTTCACACTATCCACCTGACAACAGACATGTGGACCAGTTGCCAAGCCGTTGATTACATGTGCATCACTGCACACTGGGTCTCTTTTGCGGGGGTTAGAGAGAAGATAGCTGCAGGTGTTGACAGTGTCACAATTTTTCAAGTTACTCGGAAACATGCAACAGTAGCCATGTTTGCCATGGAGAAATCTCATACTGCAGTAAACATTTTGGAGGAGTTTAACAGTAAGGTCTTTGAATGGCTGCAGCCAAGAAGGCTCATGATTGGTTATGTTTCCACGGATAATGGCAGTAATATAGTAAGGCCATGGCTGATGGTGGCTATTTCAGAGTGCCGTGTTTGACGCACAGCATTAACATTATTGTTCAAGATTTCTTGAAAAAAGAAAACACAGTCAGCAAGTTACTGACCACCTGCCGACGAATCTGCACACATTTCAGTCATTCTTTTAAGGCCCGGAAGCAGCTGAGGATCATTTAACGTGACCGTATAGTGCCAGTCAGAGGACTCATCCAGGAGGTGGCAACATACATGCTTGAGCGTCTGTTTGAGCAGTACTTGGTAATCAATGAGTATGTCTTTCACACACGGGGTGCTTCTATGAATGACATGAGGCTAGAGGTAAAGGAATGGGACCTAGTTAAAAGCCTGCAGGCATGCTTCGTCCTTTTGAGGTCTTCACGCGTGAAGTCAGCAGGGAGGACTGTACTTTGGGCAAAGGTATCCCATTGTTGCACATGCTAGAGCACCAACTGAAGGCGGTGTCTTCAACGTTCCGAGTTGATGCTGAAAAACTAGTCGCATATCAGTTGGCGGAGAGCTTATTAAGCCGCCTAGTTGACAATGCAAGGCTTAAAGCAATACATTCAGAACAAGATTACATTTGTGCCACTATTCTGGATCCACAGTACAAAAAAGGCACTGGCCAGCAATACATTCATTCCTTTTTCTGAAGCAGATGTTTCCAAGTACAAACATTGGCTAGCTCTGTCAGCCACTCGGTTCGAAAAAGAGCGGCAGGAAATTGAAGGAAGCACCACAAGTACTACTGAAGCAGCAGGCCATCCGGCGTCAAGGTCCACTTCTGTGGCCGAAGGCAGTCACTTTCCCTCAGAGCCGTTACCGACACCAGCAACCGTATCATCACCTGCACCAGGCCCAGCCATAATATTGTCGGAAGCGGATTGGATAACTCATCAAGGGTTTGCTCGTTCCAGTGTTGATGCAAAGGAAACAGATGGTACACAAAGTGGAGCACCCCTGGAGGACCTTGAGTGGATGGTGCAGGCCTATCTGGAGGACCCAACAGAGGTCTTCTTTGATCAGAACCCATTGGTGTATTGGTATGGGAAAAGGCCTCAATGGCCACTGATCACCAAGCTGGCTATAAATTATTTGGCTTGCCCACTCGCAAGTGTGTCTTCTGAACGTGCTTTGAGTGCTGCTGGTGCCATTGTAACTTCAAAAAGGACCCGCCTCTCGCCCAAAAATGTGGAGAGGTTAACAATGATCAATGCACTTGAATCAGCACTTCATACCACCAGATTACAAAATACGTGAATCCACACAGGAAGAAGAGGACACCGACTTAGGTGACAGAAGTTCTTCTCTGTTAGCTGACCTACTCCCGGTTCAATTCACAGAGTTTGAAGACGAGCTCTACTTCCCTGACACCTAGGCTTGAAATACTTACTTTTTTTTCCATCCTTATTCACTTTTATTTCTGTGTGTCTTTCTTTGTTTTGCAACTTTTAGCACAACAAAACTTTAAACAAAACAAATCCATCAGCAGCACTGTCTTCATCTTATTTCCATATTGAAGGTGCCACTGTCTGCATTCCTGAAGTTCACAAGTTCACAACTCAGTCATGCTCCTCTATCCTCCTCCTCCAGACTCTCCCTATCCATTTCCCTCAAGGCCGATGGCCGGATTACGCAGAATCAAGAAACTGTCGCTTAGTAGACAAGTCCCCTCAAAAGAAGTGGGACTGGAATGACTGACTATGCTGACTGTTACTTCTGAAATTGACACGAGAGGCTGCCCTGTGACCCTTCACTTAAGAATAAGATGCTGACAAAAAGTAGAACAGGTAATGAATGATGAGATGGCATGCAGTAGACAACACTGGCTGTCTGGCTCTGATGAAAGCAATTGCTGTTTGTTGTGCATGAAATGAATCCTATGTGCTCTGTTATTATTTAATCATTTACACACTAAATGTAACTCAAGTCTACTCTGTTTACCTTGTTTAATATAAATTGCACTTCTACTGCAGGGACCACTATGTTGCATTTTTTAATATGAAAAATGTCCTTGGATTCACTGTGTGCAGTAGACTGTGACTGCATGAACAACATTGAATTTGCCAACACCATGATGATGATGAGTCATGATGACCAAAGTTACATAATATGTTCACAGTCACTCACTGGGATGGATGGATCATTATCGTCGATTTACGGAAGAACTATGGCCATTTCGTGAGTGGCAAACAGGTAAACAAGTCAACAACAACCACAGCAGAACTACATGTCTGTCTACTCGCGGTATGGAGTGGTCGAGCCAGTGTAGTGTTATGCCAGAGTCCAGACAGTGGTTCATGTAAAATTGCGGCTATGTGGCTTGCTGTATAAAATTAGATCTGCTTTGTCTGTCTGTGTCAAAGAGGTATGCTACATGGAGGTTGGTTCACTCAGTGGTGCTTGCCTTAACCGTCTGCATGGCCCTGGCCTGCTGTGTGCTAATTATTATCCTGGAAACAGAGACTCAGAGTAGGCACTTTAGAAATGATGCATGTATGTAATACTGTTGCCTCTGAAAGTGAAAGTGTTATTTTTGCACTACACAGCGTACCTTATAATTTTCCTCCGGGGCGTTTTAATATCCCTTTCTGTTTTTCCATCGACAATTACAGGCCGGCACTTACCCTGTGCGATGGGAAAAACATTAACTCAGGCTTACCATAGCAATCCGCAATTCTGCATCCGCCAGGCAGGCAGTGGACAGTGTGGTCACCAAGATTGATCGACGGAGCGCCCGATGGAATGGAGGAGTATCGCGAATAAGAGGAATGGCTGGATGCATGCAATATCCCAATTTGACCAGGACAACTACAACATACAGTTACAGTATCCACTTCACTTGTCCTTATCTTTTAAATAATGTTATTGTTGTGAACTTCTGTGAGTGCGACTGTGCGTTTGCTCTCTGCTTCAGATTCATCCCTACAGCTATTTGATAAGTTTCTTTGCTATTTTTAAAACTAATAGAATGTACTACTAAGTGTTTATTCTCTCTGAGGGCAGATAGGCAAGTGAAATTGCGCAATTACTGCAGCCCTGTACTGTCTAATTGTTTAGTACAAGTTACTAAGTTGTAGTAAGTACTACTTTTCAGTAAACTAACCATCCATTTAGCAAACAACTTCATGCATGCACTTCCTTTATGTCCCTTAAAAGATTTATGGATATCTTCGTATCCAAAGATTTGTTTTTCTTCTTGTCCCAAAAACCCCCATTCCCATCCATTTTTCAAACCCTAACCCTCTTCCCCCGGGCTGTGTGGTTTTTATTGAGGTGTGACTAAATTACACCAATAATTCCACTTGCTTGCTGGGGAGGATAAGGCAAAAGCAACAGAAAATCAATTTCAAGGCAGGTCAAGGAATCCGAGGATATATTCTTATTCTGCTTGACACACTCCCATGAGTATTTGCAAATCAATTCAGAATTTCATGTCCGCCATCGAGTGGATTCATCATCAACAACATCCTCCTGCACGTGACTAAAGCTTACGCTGCTGTGTCCTTCAGTACTAGTTCTTGTAATAGCCATAATCCACGCAAGTAGTAGTTAACTTTTGATTAAATACTTTAGCATTGCTTAGGCTACAATTTATGGCACTGCTCTATGTCTACTGTTTTATCGTACTGTTCTAATGCTTCTCTCAGGCCACTCAATGTCTCATTTCCTTTTGTTTCATATGCTGGTACTCCCAGTGTGTACCACTACTACTACCACCACAACGATGCCATTTCATCCGTCCAGGATTCCATAGCCAACCTTAATCGCCATTTGCCATGCAACCAGCCCTGTGCCTAGCCCTATTCTCAAACACGAATCACAGGTAAGATAGGCATTTTGGGGGAGGAAGAATAATGGAGTAGGAGGAGAGGAGAGACTGACGGTAGTACTAGTAAAGTAGTAGGGCAATTGAATTCACTAACTCTGTCAGTGGCACTTTTGTACAAATTTGGGCGATTACTTAGACAATTTGAATCAACCAGCCAGTTACGTTTCAGGAAAACAAAAGTACAGTTAACCCCCCCTGCCTCCCCCACAAAATAGTAAAAACACGTATGCTTTGTTTAAGTGGATAATAAATATTTATTTAGACCCTAACAAAAATAAACTATCCCACAAGACCCGATCCACCCCCTCCCTAACCCCAACCAATGTCCATGAAATAAATGTCTCCAAAAGTTCAAAAACCCCAACGCCCAATTCCAACCCCCCCAAAAGTCTTTAAAAAAGGGGCAAGGGACAGTCTCTACTTCGGCCAGCGGTGTCCTGTGGCCAGGTGGACCCACAGCTCTCTCCGGAGGGCCTTGAGCAGGACTTTCTGCCTCTCCACCTCCTGCTCAAGGTAGGCCACTCGCAGTGTGAGGCGGTACACACGCGCCTTGTAGGTACTGTGGGGGGCAGCTGTTGGTTGCGCTGCTCGGCGGCGGCGGCTGGCTGCCGGACCACGGCGCTGTACCGCTGCGGGATTGCGCTGGTTGGATGACCCAAGGGTAGTGGAGGAGGATGCAGCTGTTGTTGTCGACTCCTCCTCCTCCTAAGCCACCAGCCGCCGATATTCAGCGACAATTGCCTCCAGCTTCCGGCGCCTGGCCCGGATAGCCAACTCCTTCCTCGATGGTTTAGAAGGAGTATCTATATGAAGAAAGAAAAAAATACTGTATCCATTACTCTTTAAGATTAACAAAATAATTCAACAGAACGTTGTGTCACAGTAGCACTAGCAACTTGCAAGCACAGTACATAACATTTGTGGCATGTATCTATCTAACCTCCCACTTCGTCGGCCTCTGCTCTAACATCAGTGGGAGTTACAGGAATTCTACTAGCACTATGGACTCACTACATTAGACTCAGACAGTACACCAGTCTTCTTCTTCTCTCTTGTTTATCGAAATTAGTACGTAAACTTGTGGAAGCCGGCATAATGCCAGCGCAGTCAGCTTGCACCCAAGAAAAACAGACGCAAACCATGATGACGCAGACTCGCATTACTGTTACCAGTACATGCAGGTGGGGAAGCTCTTACTTATCTATTACGGGTGGCACTGGCCATACTCTGTTACAACAAGGGCTACTGCTCAATTAATTTAACTTTCACCCTGCCCTGCCCCTGACTACTACAAAAGGAAAATGAAGATAATATGATCATCTATTCCTTCACATGATATTTGCTTATATAAGGGATGACTTTAGGTGCTTTGTTTTTATTGATTGAGTGAACACCGATAGGCCACACATGAATGACAAAGTTGAAAAAAAATGATTAACATAGGTAGTGGGTGGTCCCCGT
Organism: Lissotriton helveticus; assembly: GCF_964261635.1. Lineage (NCBI taxonomy): Eukaryota > Metazoa > Chordata > Amphibia > Caudata > Salamandridae > Lissotriton > Lissotriton helveticus. Next base: position 1,028,632,129 of record NC_136068.1, on the reverse strand, counting down.
AATCGCCGGAGGAAGGCACTTGTGACTTGACTTGATAATGTGAACTATACAATATAGAGACACAATATATGCTGTGCTTGCAAACTACTGTTAGTTAAGGGAGTATTCTGAAAAATTACAACTTCTACTTTCCTCGGCTTTGCTACTCTGGCACGGACGTGCAGTGTTACATGCTCTTCAAACTAACACTCTTCATCCAGTGACCGTCTACTCTGTCTACTCTACATACACCTATGCTATCTATGAGGAAGATACTATCCAGGTATCCATCCATTCAAAGTAAATGTCAATCATTCTTCTGAATGTCTCAACTGGACAAAGCTTACTTTTTCTCACCGACAAACACCCTTTTTGTTTAATTTTGTAAACCACCACCCATGCATCCGTGCTTGACTTGCATTTGAATTTGACCCAAAGGATATATTGCGCACACATACAGTTTCTGTTTCACCCACCCAGGCAGTCCCCTTTTCTTTCTCCTTCCACCCATCCTTGCTTCAACCGGCCATGCATCAGATTCCTACCAGCCACCTCTGTCTGCATTCAAAAACACGTATCATTCTTTGCCCACAATTAATTTAACTCGCTCGTCCTTCCTCCTTCCTTACACCCTACTTTCCCTTTTTGTTCATCAAATCCATTAAGTTCATCTCTGATCTGACTTGGCTTCTTGATAAAACTTTCACAACTGAGTTGAAGTCAAATTTAGAGGAGGCCATTGGTTACTCGTCAACTCCCGCCGCTAATGCTATTGCTAATGCGAAGTCAAGGTTGACTGTCTTCTGCCTGGTTGATAAAAACTTAGTTCTAAATTTGTAAGTCTTCTTAACAGTAAAGTGTACTTGTACTGTACAACATACACCCCTGCAGCGAGCCTACTCTGCAATCTCAATAAGTAAGGAATATAATAGCTTACCACTGCCCGCCACTACCGAGGCATCCCCCACAGCAGTTCCTGCTGGCACTGGTGGCACCGCATCCGCCCCTGGAGTGACCACCTCCGCGCTGGCCCCGGCACTGGTGGTTGTCTGTGCCGATGGTGTTCCGCCCAGAAAAAACATTTCATATTTTTAGATGCCATATACACCACTCCCTATTTTTTCTAGGAATGAAAAATGTTTTACTACATAAACAAATTTAATTATTTGTGACTCTCTAGTCTAAACTAAAAATTCCCCTTTCGGAAGGGGAGGGTCTTTTTATATATGCTTAGCCATAACATGCTACACTTTTTGGCACAACTGATGAATGCTTGCTTTTTAACGCGCACCATTTTTCTCATAACAGACAGAAGATTCCATTCTACGAACAAGAGCAATATGTTACTCATCATCATCACCACTAGTACTTTAAGTTCCAACCAGGTGGGGGGTCTCCCACAATTAATGTGTAAATCAGCCACTGTTCAGTTTTCATGAGTTCACAGTTTCTCTTCTATGAAGTTGATTTTAATAAATGTTTTTATATAATGCACAATTGAAAATTAATATACAGAGTACACACAGAGCTAGTTGCTTTACTTTTAATAAAGCTTTAAAACTTACCTAGACTCTGGTTTTTGGTCATGAGTGAGTGAGCGAAAGGGTTTGCAATTTGCAAGTATGATTCCGTGACTCTGAGAGGTCAGGACTCTGACTCCGTAGTCTTATGTTCTGGGTTGTATAATCATTGGGGATCATTGCTGCGTTCGGGAGCTAAATAATGACTCTGACACACTAGCTTCTTAGCTTCAGCGCGGGGTCATGCCGCGGGGACATGCCGCGATGGCATTACTGAGCGCTTTACAAGCTTTTTATTATTATTAATATTTAGCTAGTCAGTAAGGAGATTGGGGGTTCAACTTCTGTTATGACTGAGGTATGTGGAAAGTCTAACCGCCTATTATCACCAATGCCCTATTTCTTGTCCATAGTTCTGTATGTGCAGAATAGTCCTTGCAACAGTAGTAGTATTTCCTCCTATCCAATCAAAAAGTAAACTAGTATCTTATTCTTGGTGGCCATTGACATTTTATTGTTGGGAATTGTCAAAGCATAAACATTAAGAATACTTTAATAGACATTATGGACAACCCAGAGGACTGCACTCAGTGCCTAGAGCTATTGCTGAATAGGAGTTTTGTTTAACACCTTTTGCCAATTGTGCAAGCTAAGCTAGCTACACAGACAGACTAATAATAATAAATAGTAGAAGCACAGAGAGTCATAGTAGAGGCAGGATAAGAATTTAGAAACAGTCTACAAGAAGATCAAAGACGATTTAGGAAAAAATAGAATTATGATGAACGTTTGGTATAAATAGGTGCTGTAAAAGTTAGGAAAGTATAATTATTAATATTAACAGGAACTCTTACTGGGGCCAGCAGAAGAGCCCTTGGTGGACCGATCCTGGCCTTCCTGCTCCGCCGGCGCGGCTACATCTGTCCTCTTGCCCCTGGGAGGTGCTGATGTACATGAAAGAAAGACACAAACATGGATGATTGTTGTCAACGAAATCAAACAGTTAAAAAAAAACAATAACAAATTATTTCGGGGAAATAAACAACAATTGCACTAAATTTATTGACCTACCTGATGTGGTCTACTAGGATATTAGTATTTCTGGATTCGCGGACCGTCTACTTGGAAAGTTATGTAACTCACTAAACCAACTACAAAAAGGTTCTACTAGGACTGGCAGCACTCAGCAGTACATGAAGTGACAGACACAGTCTGTCATGATTGCAGACCACTAAAAAATGTCCTACTAAGTAACAAGTCATAATATACTCAACCTATCAATCCACCACCACTATCTCTTCTTAGTGGCAGGAGTACAAAGGAAGGACTGGACTTGAGTCTCCATTCTCTAGCATTACGCAGTACTGTAAAGTACACTCATACATAATCACTCAGGCCAAAACCTGCAATGTAATCAGCAGCATTCTTGCTCTTCGGAAAAAACATATATTTGCAATATAACACAGAGCAGAAGAAAACAGAGTAGTTATTAAATAGCTACTAGTACTCATGAAGCCCAGGGATCTCGACGCCAAGCAGGTCGAGCAGGTCTTGTTCCTGGTCGAGTATGTCGGACCACCGGTGCGTCACCTGGTTGTAGATGCGCCGGCCCCCTGACTCCCGATACATGGCCCGGCACACCTTACCACATAGCTGGCGATGCTCCTAGAGGATCTACCCGGTACCGGGCCTGCCGCCTCCTGCGATGGTCTTGGGGAGGTGGCGCTGCACAAAGAAGACAAGTGCGGCCACCTCCACCGCGCTGAAGATCTCCCTGGGACTTACAGACGCCCTCCTTAAACGCCCGCAAGGGAGCCGGGGTGCGGGACTCTTCCCCTTGGAGTTCTTGCCAGCTCCCTTTGCCATGCTCCTGGGTTAAAGGAAAAATAGGAAAGAATAGGAAAAAAGTAAATAAAAGAAAAGAGAGTTAAAAAAAAGTACTTATTAAAGTAACAAAAAATTGAAACAAAGGATTACAAAGATTGAAGCAGGATATAAAAGGCATGCCCAGAACCATAGCAATGAATGAAAAACAAATGGCCGCGCCCATTGCAACCGCGTGGGTAAGTTTGCGTGATATTTTCCTTGCGAGCACGCAAAAACTGATGAGAACACGCAACTGCGACCCGGAACAGGAAATGCGCAATGCGAGCATGCAACTCGCGACCGGAAATGGAAATACGCAACGCGAACAGTGAAAAATAAGATGGCCGCGCCCATATATGACCGCATGGGTAACTTCGCGGTAGCCCCGGTGAAAAAAATCCAGCAAACTTGCAAAAATTAAAAAATCCGCAATCTCACAAAGGTTCGCGTATTTTGCGAACCCCGAGTATGCTTTCGCGCGAGTTCGCGTACTGCGAATGCGCAAAATTCGCCCACACTTACTGGAAATAATAGGGCATACGGGAGCTTAAGATCCCGGAGACGGGCCTTTGCCGCGAGAAATGATTGCAGCTGCTGCTGCACCAGTCGCGTGTAGTCCGGGAATATAAGGATGCGTGCATTATTGTAGATAAGGGGTTCCTTGGCTCAGGCCTGTTTCAGGATAGTGTCTCGATCCAAGTAATAGTTTTGCTATGATTGGTCGCGGGCGAGCTCCTTGCGGGGGCTTCAGCATAAGTGCCCGGTGTGCCCGTTCCACCACAAAGCAGCAGGAGAGAACATCGGGGGGGAGCCAGCCCTCCAGCCACTGTGTAAAGAAGCGTTCCATGCTGTCCCCCTCGCAGCCCTCAGGGAATCCTACAAAACAGAGGTTGTTGCGCCGAGCACGTCCCTCGGTATCTTCTGCCTGCATCGCCAGTCCCTTTTGATTTGTTTCCATGGCCGCTACCTTCTTCTTCAGGGCAGTGACATCATCTTCGACCCCCGTGATGCGGGTCTCGGCCTCCGTAATGCACACCACTGCGTTGTGCAGATCTTGTCGCAGCAGCATAACATTGGAGCCAACTGCACCAATTTTGGCGTCAAGCATATCCCTGGACTGGGTAATGGCCGCTAGGATTGTTGCATTATCTGGCACCTGCCCCTGCTGGCCCACTGTCCCAGCCGGCGCTCCCGCTCAGGTGAATTTATCAATTGGGCCCTGCTTGGTCTGGCCCCCACTGCCCTTATCTCGTGTCATGATTGTCAACAAGATGCTCCACACAGGCATCCTAGGGCGTCAGGTGCGGGTCACTCCAGCAGGTATGCGAGGCCCAGGTTCGCCGCCAGGCTTTTCACTTCCTGGAGGGTCTCACACCCAACCCCCTCCGTCCTGTGGCCCGACACGACCGCCGAACCCCCAACCGGCCCTAATCCCTAGAGAGGGGATAACTGGGGGGAATAAAAGAGAGGGAGGGTGGAAAGCACGAAGCGAGGGGGCAATGAAAGTCCAGCCGTCCCACTCCTGCGCTGGGTCCTTGGCCCCCCCTTCACTCCAGGGACCTGCTCCTTCCCCGGTATCACCAGGGGACTCGCCCGCTTCTGGGACTAACAGTCACTCGGCAGCTCCGCAGATGTGACCTAAAATGGTGGTCCACTCCACAGGCAATGACAAACACCAGCAGCGACCCTTCGACCAAAACCTCTTCAGGGGAAGCTGTGCCGGGGCCAAACTTGGTACCTAGACAGGCCCCAGCCACTACTCTGCCACGTCCAGCCAGCCCCAGAGGCCCGATTCGCCTCCAGGCGGGCCCTCCAGTGTTTCTCCGCTCCGGGGCCCTGCCCCCCCCGCAGCCTGGCACAGCCGGCGAGTAGCACAGCCGACCCAGGAGGAGATCCGGCAACACGGGGGAGCAACAGTCAACTCAAACCCCACAATTAGCAGTGTGTGTGTCCCTGGTGCCACAATCATCCTCTCCGAACTGCCGATGTATATGCAGCCATCCCGGGGCTGCGCAATATGACCACCGGCTCTCTACCGCCACCACCACCATGGGTTCCTACCTCCGGGGCCTTATTCGGCCGTCGACATTCACCTCAGTCCTCGTCGATGTGCGAGGCTCTCCCGGTTGTCGCGCCCGGGCCCTCCTCAGCTCAGTAGTTGCAGGGGAGGGGGGCGCCGACAGTCTTGCGGCCCGCTCATCAGCTGCTCCGTCGCCCCAGCCTTGTCTCTGCCCGGTCTACGCAGGAGAGTCCCCCTCTTCCCGCAGAACACCTCTCCCTCAGGCCATGCCCGCACTTGGTGCTCAAATCCTCGCAGCTGCACCCTCCTCCACTTCAGGGCTCACTCAGGAGGATAGTCCAGCGTGTCAGAGGCACTAGATCTGTGTTTATACAGACGCTAGGTCAGATAGACAGGATCAGTGTGCAGGATTTTGCAGGGCTGGTCGGAGCACGATCAAAACATGACCGCCATCTTCGCTGGCCAACCCGCGCCCCCCCTTCTGCTCTAGTTTAATAGTTTACAAAATCAAGCGGAGCGAATGTGTCTATTTTAGCACTCCTTAGAGAAAAGCTATAATCTCTTTCTGCGTGTTTCCACTTTCTAGACGTACCAAGCTTCTGCAGATTTTTGTTTTTAACTGAGTTGTATTGAAGTGTTTCTAATATATGTTTGCAGCACATATCCAGTAGGTTTTTGATGAGTATAATTTTGCTGCACTAAAGATTTGATTTTTATTCTTCATGTTTGCAAACATGCTCTCTCTATCATATGAAAGAGCTACGCACCAAGGTTTTAAGTGGTTTGTGGGAAAGGTGATGGTGTGACCAAGTACTATATGGGATAAAGACATAGGCCCTGGCATACATGTTCGACCTTGCTCCCTTTTCTATGTATTTGCCATTTTAGCCAATTCTTTTCAAAATTGTGCTGGAAGTGCACGTTTGGTATCACTTTTTTTTTTTAAATTCGCAAGGGCGGGGGGAACCTCCTACCAAAACATTACTTGAGGAAGGTTCCATTGCTGAAATTCATAACGGGTATAACACTTGGCTTTCAGTAGTGTCAGTTGAGGATGTGGGTGGAGCCAATAGAGTATGTTGGTGGAGCCAGTGGAGGAAGAGGGTGGAGCCAGGGGAAATTGGTCTGGACTCCTACAAAACGTTGAGCACCTGGATTTAATATTTTACAAATTAAGCACTGGACTAGCAATTAGGAGGGTGAGGCCACTTTTATGCCTCTTCTCCTTGCAATCACAGAACCCCCATTGCTAGTCAGAAAGACTTTCTTCTCACCCATACTGCTGCTATTCGGCCTTAAATCTACAAGGCAAAAATATAAGATCTCTAGAAACGTACCCAGGGTACAAGACTGGAACCAGGTTCAGTGAGTCGTACCCTGGCTTTTCAAAATGCTGTGGCCCACTGTATCCTCTGAATGTAAGATAGAAATACTACAGCCTGTGCTTATGAGATGGGAGCTAGAGCGTATAGGTACATCAGCCTCTGCATGTGGAATGGCAGGCACCATCACAGTATCCCGCCATGAGGGTGGAGGAAGAGTCACAGTATCCTCTGCCGGTGAGATGGATGGTAGAATTACGGTATCCTCTGCCTGTGAGATCGAAGAGTCACAACATCTTCTGCCTGTGAAATGGGAGGGGAAGTTAAAGTGCTACCCTTCAGTGAAATTGAAAGCAGAATTACAGTATTCTATGCCATGTGAATTGGGAGGTAGATTGAGCAACATTATCCTCTACACTTTGATATATAGTCAGTGTTCTCTCTGCCCGCTGAAACGGGAGGAACATTTAGAGTATTCACAGTATACAGTGCCTGCGAGACAGCAGGCAGAGCCACATCATCCTCTACCTGTTAGATGGGAGGTAGAGTTAAAGTATCCTCAGCCCAGTGAGATGGTAGGTAGAGTCACACTACTGTATGCCTGTGACATGGAACTAGAGACACAGGAGCTTCTGCCTTTAAAATGTGAAGTAGAGTTTCGGTATGCTCTACTCATGAGATTGGTGGTCGATGTACAGTATCCTATCTTCTATGAGATGACCGATAGCGCTAAAGTATTCTTTGCCTCCTCAGTGGATGAGAGAGTACTGCAGCCCCGCTTGGCAAGTTGAAGACACATCTCTTTAAAGTGCATTACATCGCAATGCGTTAACCGTCCAAAACCCGGCTTCTTCTCCTATTTCTTGTTGACTCTATGCTTGCCTTTTCCCAGGTAGAGTTCTCTACTGCATTTTTCACATTTGTGCTATAGTAATAACATATACATACATTTTTCTGTGGGATGGAACGTAAGCTATGTTATCCACTGCCTGTGACACAGGAGGTAAATTTACAGTTTACATCACTGTTAGACCTGACAGCCTTAGTGTGGTCTTCTTCCAAACATTTTGCCTGCTTGGCTCCAAATTTGCAGGCTGTTTGCTTCTGTTGGCCGTAGGATTCTGTGGACTTTACCACTGCTAACCAGTGCTAAAGTGTCTGTGGTCACTCCCCTATACATGCTTTGAATGTAAGACGACCTGCATTCTGGCTACTCCTGAGATCTTCTAGTACTGTAACCAGGGATGTTTTTCTACCCATGGGTAGGGGGAACACCTCTTGAGCTGCATATAGCAAATCCTGGTTTTCTAAGGAGGTAAAATGGCACTGTGCAATATATTTTTCCACTAGCTTAGACTGGTAGGACAGATATGGATTGGAAGTTTACCTCCAGTCTAGGAATCTTTAGAAGAGTTTTAACCTCACTCTTCTTCTAATACAGACCAGAAATTAGCCATAATACATAGAAGATAACCCAGAAATTATAGCATCAAATATATCATGCAACACTTTTATTGGGCAAATGTCATAAGAAGACTCATTTACTGATGGTAACTGGAAAGTCTTAAAAAGGAGGCATCACCTTCATTAGGGTCTGTGTTTGAGATAGAGATTTAAAATGGAGGCGTATCTTGTCAATGAAGAAAATGACCATAGGTTCACAAAATTCTGGAGGGAGGGAGGCACAACTGACTAATTGGATGTGTTTGTTGAGATCAATAAACACAATAGTAATGTACACCCTGATGTATGCACGCAATGCAGCGGCCGTACCAATAAATGCAATTTCGATGTACGCTGTAATTTATGCATGCACAATGATGTAAATACCAGTAAATGCAATACTGATGTACGCTGTAACTTATGTACGCACAGTGATGTCAATACCAGTAAATCCAATGTCAATGTACACCGTAGCGTATGCACGCATAATGACGTCAATTTCATTGAATGCAATGCTGTTATTCAATGTAACAACTGTACGTATAATAACAAGAATATGTGTAAATATGATATCAATAACCGCTATGTTACATGTACATGCACTCACGAAATCTTAGGATTGCTTTCAGATTCATCCGAAATGACCTCCCTATCAACTCCAAGTCAGAGCGATACGTGATCAGACAGGCTCTGCGACCCAAACCCAAGCCTACCGATTGACAGGTCACCGATGGGGTTACACTTAGCCCAAAGTCAAATGCGCACCAAAGGAAAACTCTGATCAATCCCACTGATAGGCAGTCACACCCCAAACAGGAGCGAGGAGATTGGCCCCAACAAAAACACATTTGGCCAAAGGCGCGTATTCCCAAAATACCACATAGTTAGATGCCAAATGTAGTTAGGAACGCTCAGCCAATCAGGACTCGACATGAACATCATACAGGGTGATCACGCGCTCACCACAGCGGACGTCTGGACATTCACACGCGGCCCACACTAACTCTCCCTGAGATTGAGAGCCATCTGTGTCCCCCTAATCAGATAGTTGTACTTGTTGTTTATGAATATGATGCTTTTCAAAGCATTTCGAAGTGTTTAATTGTACCAACAAAAATGTATATAAGAGCAGCTAAAACATATGCACTTCAAGACTGTCATCAGACGCACCTGTCAATACTCTCCTAGCCTCTGAGTTTAATTAAACCAACTTGTTCATGTTTTGCCAAGCACCTGTTGTCTTTTCCATTATTTAAGGTAAATTCATATTCGAGCAACAGGTTGATCATCCATCTTACACTTCCAAAACAAGGCCCAAGATGAATTAGATGACCCATTAATTACCTTAGCATGGTAAGAAGCATTTGCTTGCTTTATGCAGTTCTGATAGTATCTGGATGCGTGCAGAGAGAGGAAGGATTTCTGAGACCATTCTAGACCACAGCAGAAATTAGGGACTGTGTCTTACCTGGCAGGTGAGGGAGGTGTAAGTTTCTAATCTTTTAATCTTATAGTTTCTAATCTAATAAGATTGACAGATTTTTTATTTATTAGTGATAGGTCCTCCTCTGACAAGTGATATAACATATGGATAGCCCATATACCCTGTCAGTCCTTAAAATCAAAGAGAAAACAGGATTTTCAATATCATCCGGAAGTGAGTGTTTAGGAGCTGGTTCTCGACTAGCATCATCAGGGAAGTCTGTGTGTCCCAGTCACTTACTCTGTTGAAAGAAGGTATGCCTTCAATATTTTCCCGCAGGGGTCCAGTGAGCAAAGTTGCAGAGGGGTTTAAAGAAACAAGGGGGGGTCCGCCTTCCAGCCTATGGAGAAGGGCAAGTTTGCGCAGAGCAGACCCTCTCTACCTCTCGGCAAAGTGTGCAGCTATAGCTTCCACACGTAGGGGACCTTATTACACCTCTTCCAGGACTGGAAGCTTCATCCTCTATTGAACCTATGATAGATCTATATATTTCTACTAAGGGCCGAAATAAATCTCCAGAGCTTTTGAAAAAGGGTCCAGGTGGGAAAGTGGAGAGGCAACACTTACATCTATAGCGGCCCCCTCCTTGAAATCTTTTTATAAGGTTCCTGCGTCTCTGGCTGTCACCTTAGAAGGAACGGCTGGAGACTCTAACTCTGCCAGGATGGAGTTGTTGGTTGGCTCAACTCAGGGGTCTGATACAGCAATCCCTCCTAGCCCCCTCCTGGTGGCCCAGACATTAAAACCAGATAACGGAAAGGGCCCATGAGCCACAACTCCATTTCCTATTTCTACTTCGAATAGATTTCATGCCGTGGAGGCTTGCAAGGAGGACAACCATGATGAGCAGAACAGTGCTCTCACAGTCAACTTCAGTTGTCAGCCACCCCCCTCAAGTGGACTCAGAATCACTGGTGGATGTCCTTCTGGCCTTTAAGGAGGAGATGAAGAGGAGGTTCTCCATCTCCGAGCAGTTTGCAATAGAGGCGTCCGGTGATTTTAGCCCAGAAACTCGATGAAGTATCTGTTAGGACTGATGCCCTGGAGCAGGAGATCCCTATATTTAAGTAGGCTATAGACACTACCTCTGCAGAGGTGAGCCGGTTAACTCATCAAAATAAGTAGATGAAAGAAGAACTGGAACATCTTGAAACCTACTCATGTAGGAACAATCTCATACTCATCAATATCCCTGCGAACTTGGAAGGCTTGAATATCAAGTCCTTTGTGATTTCATTGCTGCAGGACACAACTTTAAAAAATCATTTAGATATCGACCCCTCCTCTGAAATCCAGCGAGTTTATCGGGACCCCTATAAAAGAACCCCCAGGTGACAGAAGCCAAGGAGAATTCTAATCAGCTTCCTCACGTATGCCACTAAGGAGGCTATTCTATCTTCAGCATTAAAAGAAGATTCTTTCTCTGTAGGTTCCTATTCATTTCTAATAAGGTCAGTCGTTTGCCATGCCACCGCATTAAAGCAATGGGATATGAGGAAAAGGATGGAGGAGTGAAATAAACTTGGTACTTAATCCCAGTTAAAATTCCCAGCCTCTCTTCGAAAAATGTGGAATAACCACATGTATATCCAAAGTTCAGTTGAGGAAGTAGATATGTTTATCGAGGAAATCAGGAAAGGAGCGAGCAAATAGAGGGGCAGGGGTGTGAGGAGAGAGAGTTGGCCCGATATATTGTGTTTTATTTTCTCCAACTATGAAGACCGTTAGGCTATATGCCTACATTAGTTGGGGGTTCCCCCAGGGGAGGGGGATAGGCCACAGGGGTTGAGTGGGAGGTTAGGTGGGGGGTACGAGGTGGGGAGCAGTGGTAACAAAAAAAAAATATTTCCTGCATCTTATTAGAATGTTCTTATCCATATCACAGCGTCGGCTTATGGCGGCGTTAAGTTCAGATATCTTAGATGAGGGGGGCTGACAAGCTAATAGTTCTCTTTTGGAACTTTAATGGGTGTAAGCTAAGGTGGAGACTGGTGATGAAGTATCTAGGGGACAGCAGAGCACCAATATGTTTGAGCCAGGTGACCCACTTAGACACCACAGAAGGGAAAGCTGCATTTTCAGAATATACTTGGATAGATTGCTTTTTAGTCTCAGAACAGTCTGCACACTGTTATCAAGTCCTCCAAATTCGATAAATTTGGGAGGTGGTTGATAGTCACCTTAGATTGTTTGGGCGGTTTAGAGCTAGTCTGTGCATTTTTTTTAATGGGCCCAATATAGATGATCCTTCCGATATCTAATCTCAAATGGAATTTAATGGAAGCTACGGCTCCTATTGTAATCAGGGGGGATTTCAATGTCCCACTGGACCCTGTACAGGACAGATCAAATAGAGGTTGCTATGATAACACTCCTCGGTTGCGTAGGACGTTAAAATAACACGTTGCTTGACTTGGGTCTGTTAGATGTATGGAGATATAAGATGGGATCCAGTAAGGGTTTCACTTTTCACATTAAAAAGCATGCCCACTTTTCAAGGTTAGATTACCTTTTTGTGGATGGGACTATTATAGAAGCAATAACGTTATGAGTATCCTCCCAGGCCACATCTCGGATCATGCTGCAATTAGTCTCTCCTTTGTTGGGTTTTGTAGATCTCACAGGCCAAGATGGACTCTAAGGAGAGCTGTGCTTACTAATCCTGAGACAGGGGAATGATTAAAACAGGTTTGTGAGGCTTATTTCATGAACAATCTTGGACTTACCCCCCTTGACATCGTATGGGATGCGTTTAAGGTGTATATTAGAGGGCAATCACAAAGCCTATCTAATGCCCAAAACAAGGCTGAACGTTTAAGCTTAAAGGCCTTAGAAGACAAAGTAGGTTCACTGGAGGGTGTCCTGCTTTGAGTTGGATCGAGGTCCCCAGATGTGCAGGCAAGGTTGCAGAGACTCCTTTAAGATGATAGGCATGAGTACATGGCCCATATAGATAAAAAATGCAGAGCGCACTGGAATGCCAGGTCTATGCAGAATTTTGAATATGGGGAAAATGCTGGTGCACTGTTGGCTTGGAAGGCCCGGGCAGATAGATCTAGGAACTTTATTAACAAATTGGTTGTGAACGATAGAGGGGATGTCTCGGGAAAGTAGGAGGATATGCAGGCCTGTCTAGTGTCTTTATTTTCTACTTTATATACGGAAGAGGTCTCTCCCAAGATAGAGTATATTAAGGCCTGGTTGAGGAAGTTACAGCTACCTAGTTTAACAGCTTTGAGTGGTAAAACACTTGACACCCCTATCTCGAAGGAGGAGATTCGTTTAAGTATAACTAAAAGTAAGAATGGTAAGGCCGGAGGTACAGATGCTCTTCCTAATGAAGTATATAATCTTTTAATAGAGGAGCTGTTACCATTCCTGGCAATCCTGTTTAACTCAATCTATATGCACAGCAGACAGGTCCCTAAGTCTTGGAAGGAGGCTATGATAGTCCTCATTTTGAAACCTTCTAAAGACCTCTCTAGGGTGGACTCCTATCGTCTAATCTCCCTGCTGAATTCAGATTATAAGATCTTTATAAGTATTTTAGCGGTAAGACTGGCTAAGTTTGCACCCCAGGTTATCCATTCAGACCAGAAGGGTTTTATCCCAAGGAGGTACATACAGGAGTTGACACAACAGTTAATTAGCACTATAGACCTTGCCATCGAAATATCTGCTCCCTTGGCCGTAGTAGATTTGGATGATGCTAAGGTGTTCGATGGAGCATACTGGATCTTCCTTTGGGAGGTTATGAGGGCAATGGGAAATGGACCTTAATTTCATAGTACGCTTAAGGTGATCTATGAAGGACCGTCGGCCAGGGTTTTCTTTAATGGCACATTAACCCCCAGCTTTAGTATTCTAAGAGGGACATGGCAGAGATGCTCTCTTTCTCCTCTTCTATTTGATATTTACATAGAACCTCTCGCTCAACTGTTGAGATTGGATGCTTCGGAAGTTCCCTTCAGTTCTCCACCCTACAGCTGTAAAGTTGCGCTTTATGCTGACGATTTATTAATATATACGGCCAATCCTCTTATTTCAATCCCAAGGGTGGAACATCTATTGGCGGAATTTGGCTCCCTCTCTGGGTACTTATTAAAGCTGCTAAAACTAAGGTTATGTATTGGAATATCACAGATTGGGATGGGAAAGTGAGCCCCAAATCCTATATATGGGAAAATATCAAAGTGCCTTGAGATATGGCTAGGGTGAACGCCCGGGTAGGGTATTGGTCCAGATGTTAAAACCTCCTTATCAGAATGCTTACATAGCGCAAATGCAGACTGACTCAGAACTTAGGCTCACAGACCCTATAGATATTCAAGGGGAATTGTTGGTGCATTTTAAGAACTTATACACCTCCAGGGTGAGTTCGGATAGGACAGGGCAGGAAGCATATCTCTCAGAAGTGGCACTTGTATACCTGGAAAAATACATGCAAGCTTTCCTTGCAGAACCTATCTCAGCAAATGATATTGATGAAGCTATTACTAATTTAAAACCATTGTCAACTCCTGGATTAGATGGCTTCACAGGGGCCTTCTATAAAGCTTTCAAAGATTTATTGATACCACAACTATTAGTGGTATACGCTGAGGCACTAGAGAGGCAGCTCCTATCCCCAACCTTGCATGGAGCAGTGATTATCCTACTCCCTAAACCTGGGAAAGACCCTATGTTATGTGGGTCATATCGCCCGCTCTCTCTACTGAACCTAGATTACAAGATACTGGCTAAAGTACTATACACTAGATTGTCCCTACTAATGAAATCCATAATATCACCGGCACAGTCTGGCTTTGTACCCCACTGCCCAACTGTATTCAACTTGCAAAACTTTTTCAATACACTACATAGGATAAGCCCCGAGATTCCAGCAGCTGCAATATTACTGGACACCAAAAAGGCATTTGATTCTTTGGAATGGCCTTTCATTATAGCTATATTGCAACGTATGGGCATACCGGCCGGGTTTGTAGCCACAACAGCACTATTGTACAGCAAGCCCACTGCACGTTTGCGATTAAACAGCACGTTAACTGCTCCCTTCACTCTTTCCCGAGGAACGTGACAGGGTTGCCCACTGTCCCCCCTGTTGTTCATCCGAGCAACGGACCCACTAATGCACCATTTCCAAGAAAAACACCTACACAGGGGATTGCAATTCAAAACAGGCCCTCTACTGGTATCATTGTATGTGGATGATACAATACTGTATGTACGCGAACCACAAACTAACCTTGACCCGCTGCTTAGGGGAATCCTGATCTTTGACACATTCTCTGGCCTGGGCATAAACTGGCATAGATCGGTGGGTTTTCCCCTTACGGCGAGTACAACTAGTTGGGATCTAGAGTTCCCATTTGAATAGTGCACGGAATCAGTGAAGTATTTGGGAATACATATACATCTAGACACTTAGCAAATTATCAGATTGAACTACGGACAGGCTGTGTCTGCACTGGAAAGGCAAATAGAAAAATGGCTCAAACTCCCTTTGTCATTAGCAGGTAGAGTGGCCCTTATTAAAATGGTTGTACTCCCTACATTTTTATGTTTATTTTATAATATACCGATTCCCCTGTCTAATACCTTTTTTGCAACGTTAAATTCTCATTTAATGAGACTTGTCTGGGGAAATGGACGCGCTAGGGTTAGATGGCAGGGTATGACATTACCCTGTGACAGAGGGGGATATGGTATTCCAGACTTGAAATTATATTATTTGGTAGCCCAATGTAGCTTTGCCCAATCGTGGTATAACCCAGACCCCAGAATTCTCTATCTCTGTCCAGAAAATGATTTGGTCCGCCCAGACCCTTTGACATCTTTATTACCTACAGGTTTCCCCAGGGATCACAGGGATATCCAACCTGTATCCACGACTAGCTGGGCCTGGGAAAAATAACGTTGCATCACCTGTACAACTACACTATATTCTTCTGGGTTGCCCCTCCCAAATGCCAGGTGGCTGCCCATTATGAGGGAAACACTTACACAACGCACATGTGCAAAATTTAATATTACTAAACTAGGAGATTTGTTTCCAGACAGCCATGTTTTTTTTTTTTTGGTTTTCCTCATACACCATGATGGGCATTCTTGACGGGAAACAACACGTCCTCTCTCGATTGGTCATCCTATTCCGACCCTGAAGTTTACGACCAATATGGAGAGAAAGATGTAAATCCCTCAAGCCGCTTCTGTTTTCTTAGTCCACCCCATTTCACACTGCCGCGAGGACCCTATGTTACTTTGAAGGAAAAGAACCAACAGTGCCCGGGCAAATCATTGGAACACCATTTACCTGTTCCGCCAAGCCACAAGGGCTGCCTAGATCTTCTCATAACTTGTACTGTCACATGCCATATACGATTCACTTATAAGAATTATATGTTTCAGGCACTCTGTAAAGGTCGGAGGATTTACATCTTTCAAGGCCCTACATATTTCGCACCTTGCTAAAATGATGACATAAAAGATGAATTTTGTAGATAGTTCATTTAGATGGTAATCTGTCTTAAGTCCAGAAAGAATAGTCCTCGGGGTGACTTCAAATTGTTGATGAAGGGCGTCCTCCAGAAATTCCTATATCTTAATCCAATAGTTTATTATCTCCGGGCAATCGACAAACATATGGAAATCATCGGCGGCCGGGTGCTTACACCTAGGGCAATGAAATTCTAGGCCAGTGATCTTAACTAATTTTTTAGGTGTTATGTATACCCTATACATAGTGTATAGATAGTTTCTTTTAAGGGTAGCAGGTTTAACCACTGCCTGCAAAATAGTAAAAGAGTCCCCCCAAATGTCCTTAATGTTGTTAGTATTTAGACTGGTGACATTACTCCAAAGTTTTTGTAGTTCAGAATCTGTCATTCGCTCGACCTCTAGCATAGCCCAATACCAGAAGGAGACCTCACGCTTCCATCTACCCCTCCTTGAGACTGAGTTGAATTTTGAGTTTGATTCTTCAAAATCCCAAGATTTGGTTGCTCACCATCCTTACAGCTGATAATACTTGAACCTAGTAAGTGTCCCGCCAGTCATACCAGAAAAGGGACTCCCAACTTAAAAGCTGCGAATCTTTCTGCAAGTCCCCCCAACAATTTAGACCTGCCGTTCTTAGGGGCCGGGACAATTGATCTTTGAGACAGACTGGCTTACCAGGAGAGTCCCAGATCGGGGCCTGGAATGCGTAATCGGGGATGTTTAGACTTTTCCTAATATATAGCCAGTTCTTCAAAGCTGCACCCAGGATCTTAAGCCTTACTTTTTTGTAGAATTTCGGATCACCAAATTTAAAAAGAAAGAACTCTTGCCCCTGAGGAATATCATGCAATAAGGCCTGAAAGAGTAAACCTAGTGAGGATGCATCTGTCCTACTAGCCAGTGTTCTGAAGTTCTTAAAATGAAATGAGTGACAGTAAATAAGTATATCCGACAAAGCCAGCCCTCCTGTATTTAAACTTCTCCTTAGCTTTTTCCAGGAGATTCTCGGTGACTTATTATTCCAAATAAAGGAGCCAATTTTTCCCAGTAATTTCGCAATATCATGCGTGGTAAAGGATAATGGAATAGAATTAAATAAAAAAGTTATTTTTGCCAAGATGATCATCTTTATTAAGTTGATCCTCCCAAAGATGTTTAAAGGGAGGCGTGACCACCGCTGAAGCAAACCACACACGTCCTTAGAGACTCTAGCTAAATTTATTCTAGGTATATCATCAATTTTTTGGGCTAGATATATCTCCAGATACCTCATTCGTGGTTTAGCTCCTAGTGTCCCCATATCTTGGTTCCATTCCATGATCTCAGTTTTATCTTTATTTATTTTGTACCCCGAAATTTCCCCAAATGACTCAGCCTGGTCTAATAATCTCGGGATGGCTTTGGCTGGATTAGAGGTGAGCATAAGTAGATCATCTGCATATAGAGCAAACTTTATTTCCAGATCTGCAATTTTAAAAGGTTTAATCACGGGATCGGACCTAAGCTGACAGACAAAGGGTTCAATATATAAATTGAACAATAGAGGTGACAATGGGCACCCTTGCCTGGTTCCACGATGGATTGTTACCCAGTCTGTGAGAAGTCCGTTAACTAGAATTTTTGCTTGAGGGCTGGAATAGAGGGACCTGATTGCTGACGCAAAGTTAATTGTAAATACAAACCCAGAAAGAGCTTTCCACAAATATGACCAGTTCACTTGGTCAAAAGCCTTGGCGGAATCTATGGCTGCAAGAGTCAGCGGAAGCTTCTTATCTATTGCCGCGATAGCTTGAAAAGTTAATTCATTTAACTGCCTATCGGCGATAAAGCCCCTCTGATCCTGATGTACAATGGTTTTGATAAGTCTTGCCATTCTCACTGCCAAAACACCCGCAAAGATCTTGTAGTCGGAGTTCAACAAGGAAACCGGTCTATAGGACTCAATTTTTAGGGGACCTTTGTTAGGCTTCAGGATTAGGGTAACTGTGGCTTCAGACCATGATTTTGGAACAGACTCACTCGATAGGTAGATCTTATTAAACAAAATTGTTAAAACAGAAACAACTTTATCAAGAACTATCAAGTATAACTCTATTGGAATCCCGTCTGGGCCGGCTGCCTTTCCCCTGGTCATTTTCTTAATCTGGATTCTAACTTCGCTCTCACTTATACTTGAACTGAGAAAAGCTCTATCCCCTTCCGATATATGAGGGGGCCCTCATATATCTTCCGCTCTCTGTGGAATAATGCAGGTGTCTTCCTTATACAGACCCTGCATAAATAGTCTTGCCTCCTCCCTGATTTGATCGTCATCATGAATGATAATTCCTGTGCTATGCTGAGATAGGCTATTGAGCTGATTTCTGACCCTGTCTGCCCTGGTTTTCCAGGCCAGAAAGCGACCACATTTTCGCCATAGGAAACATTTTGAAGCTTACTGGCATCCCACCTGTCTTTTAAGATCTTATCTAGGCTTGCTTGATATTCTGCCCATAAGCCATCTAGCTCGCTTTGTAAGCGTGGTACAGTATTCGGCTGATCAGCCGATGCCCTCTGGAGCTCCTGCTCTTTTAGCTTAATCTTGGAGATGCGTTCTTCCTCCATCATCCTCCTAAGTTTATTCCTTCTGATCATCAGAGTGCTTAGAGATCCTCTGAGAAAGGCTTTGAATGCCTCCCATACTACCTGATCATTTGTGGTACCACAATTATACCTAAAATACTCCTCTGCCTGGTTTGCTATATCCAACTTAACCTCATCTTTTAATAATAAAGACCTATCTAGAGTCCACTTCTATGATAGTCCTTCTGCTTAAGGTTAACAACCAGCTCCACAACAGAGTGATCAGAGTGTGGAGCTGGGAAATATAAGATAGAATCTACTGCTGAAAAGAGGAACTGGTCTAATAAAAAGAAATCAATTCTGGAGTGGTGTCTGTATCTTCGGCTGTAGAAGGAGAAATCCCTTTTACAGCTGGTTTTTGCTCTCCAGATGTCTATCAAATTGAAATCTTTAATAATATTCTTCAGCTCCATTCGAGATTTGCGAGGGGGAGTGTATTTAACCCTTGAAGTGCGGTCTAAGTTTTCGTCTAGAATCAGGTTAAAATCCCCCCCTAGGATAACAGGTATTACCATTGCAGAAAGGCTAGCTTTTAAATTCAAAAGAGCCCCTGGACCATCTTGATTAGGCCCATAGTAGACTGCACATACAAATGGAGAGCTTCCTATAAATAGTGATGCAACCAGCCATCTCCCAGAGTGATCTGTCTCGAACTTCTCCATTCTGATCCAGCGTTAATTCTAATTACTATAGCCACTCCTCTTGTATTTACACTTTGATCAGAGCAGAGAAGCTCTTGAATCCACCTAAGCTTACCGAATGCTAACTTGCACTCTTGTGCTTCTAAATGAGTTTCCTCAAGCAAGCAAATATGGGCCCTGGAGTTGTTAAAAAATTCACTCACTCTGGGCATCTTTATCCTATCTCTTAACCCATTAACATTCCAACTAACGATCTTAATCTTATTGGAAATGCTGCTCATCTAGGTATTTCTTTGGAGGGACCAAGTTCTACTCCCGCCCAGAAATTATGGCTTTCTTTATTTTCATGGTTGTATGAGGATTGATTTTTTCCCTTTTTACCCCCCCACCCACAACAACCACCCACCTCCCTCGAGGAACCCCCCCCATTACCTACTTTGGCGATCTTGTCGCCTATCGGGAACTCACTAAATCTGATACAGGATCACCCCTTTATAGACAGCACACTACTAAGTATACTATGATCCTCTTTTTTTTTCATTGATATACTTTTTTTTCTTTATTTATATTTTTCCTTTTTACCCTCCCTTTTTTTATTGTCCCTTTGTTTATATATTTGTTTATCCCCCCCTTTTTTTTCTTTATTAGTTATACATATATTTTATTTTAGGTCGACCCCCCTCTTTTTTCTATGTATATATAGACAGTGGTGTGTGTGAAGAGGCCTTATTACGATGTAGATTGCAAAATACAATTATGAATTAAGATCCAGTCTCTTTAAATCAAGGGAAAAGAAAGGGGGAAGAAAATTCGACTGCAAACTTTCTTTCATTAGGATTAGAAATGTATCAACTTCTTGAGGGGAAGTAAAGTTGTAAGTCTTATTTCTCCACATCACCTTAAGAGAGGCCGGGAACTTCATCTGTACGTGTGCACCCAAGCTCCTCAAATCGGACATCCTAGACCCTAGCTCCCATTGCCTTTGCGCTGTAACTTTGCCTACATCGGAGCAAATTAAATATTTTGTAGAATCAATCTGAAGTGTTGTATCAGTGAGTGCTCTTCCTAATATCAACTCCTTGACAGCAAAGGAATGGAAGTTGACTAAAATTTCTCTGGGAGCTTTCCTGTCAGGGTGCTGCCTAAAGGGATCCCTGTGCGCCCTCTAAAAATCCTTTTCAAGATCTATATCTAGTCTGTCCTTTAATACTCCTTCTCTGAAAAGTTTACGTACCAGTGATTTGATATCCCCATTCTCAGCCCCCTCTGGGATTTTCAGGAATTTTACATTATTTCTTCTGGCCTGGATCTCCAATCTTTCAATATCCATCTGAAGTGATCTGTTCTGGGCTTTCATACCTGCTATATCCTTGGTATGTATTTGTGCTACTTCTGAGAGTGTAGCAACCTCCTCTTCCAGCACCCCGTCCGTTTGCAGATATCATCCAGTTTGGTTTCTAAGTTAGCGCACTTCTCATGTATACCCCTTTGGTCGGCCTCGGAGATTTCAAATTTCGATAGTAGGTCTCCTCTCAGGGACTGAATGAGTGACTCTAACTGTAGGAGCTAACAACTAGGTACAGTCTCTAGAGAGGAACAATTAGTCCTTTCGTCTACTTCAACATCAATAAAGGATGATGGACATGATGTTAATGGGGGAAGAACAGCTGCACAGATTTTAATTCTAGCCTTAGCTGCAGGATCTAGATCTTTATTTAGATGTTGAATTGTAGCTGAGATATCAGGCTCGGACTCAAACTCTGAAGGGACTTGAGGGATGGGTGTTCTATATCTGGATCGCATACTAAGGAGGAGTACCTATTTTTGACGGGAATAGGAGGATTTATATGCGCCGTAGCCTGTACAGTAGGAGACGAGGAGGGAGTCTTTCCTCCCTTAGAAATAGACACTTGCTCCATTATTTTAAAGTAGGATATTAATGAGGGAGTAGGTTTTAACGAGGGGGCACAATTTTTTGGTAGCTTGCCTTTTTTAGTCTCCCCTACCTTTGTGTTTTTCTCCTTTTTCTCTTGCCGTGGGGTAAGTGGAATCACGACCTCAGCACCTACAGTAACCTGTGATGGCAGTAAGTCTGTTCTTTGAAGATCGAACTGAGAACGCAGCTGATACCTGTTCTTGACGAATGGAACTGGTAGCACAGGTATAGGTATGGATAAAGTTTTCTCTCTTTTCCTGTCCCCTTCTGAATCTAGAGCCAGAGTCTCCCCCCCAGTTCTGGGATAGGCACCGTGACACGCACTAAGACCCTGTTTTGGGACAATGTCCATCCCTACAAAACACGACGACAAGAGAGAATCTGCTTTTAACAGCGGGTCTGGGAAAAGCCCAACTCACTCCAACCTGCGACAGTACTCCAAGGATTCTGTAAGCACTGCTGCAAACATCCTTGCTTTTCCGTTACTGACCGTGTAAACGGGGCTCCTCTGCCCACGGGAGTACGGAAGCTGATTCTAGCAGCCGCCGCCCTAATTCGCCACCATAATCTTGCCCGGCGTTCTCCGCAGCCTTCTCTCGTCACGCTGTCAGCTGCCTCCACCCTCGCTGCAAACTCAGCCCTCATAAGGTAATAGGATTGCTCCTTCAGGGTCCTACCACCCGCCTCTCGTGGTCTCACGGTCGCGGTACAGGATAGAGGAAAAAAGGGACAGAATAGCAAAAGGACGGTTTAGAATATAAAATGAAATGAAGGAAATTCATCTCTCTTCATCTCTTACCGTTAGGCAGTGTTAAAACATCGGAAAGTAGTCGGAATTAAGAAGGGCATTCTCCTGGTCGGATCGGAGCTCCCTCAGCCGGCGTTAACCCGCCGCCATGTTCCTCCTCCGTGAATGCTCCCCAGACAGCCATGTTTTTGATCCAAGTGATGAATCCAGATTTCCTGAACCCACATTCATGGATAGGCTTGTACTCATGAGAGTGCGATCGGCACTTTGCACTAACGCCCCCACTTTCCCGTTAGAACCTCCGTTGTTTTCTCCGCTTACCATGGTAATAGAAAGTGAGAAAGGAACACACTTAATATCCAAACTCTACAAAACATGTGCAGAGATTACCCTAGTGGCTAATGACAAGATACGACATGCATGGGAAGCAGATTTGGGGAGCCCGATATCGAATGAGCAATGGGCTTTCTGCTGCTCTGTCACCCAAAAAGTTTCACTATATAGTCGCCATAAATTAATGCATTTTAAGTTTTTAAGGAGAGCGTACGTGACCACAGAAAGAATACACAGAATTGATCCATCCAGATCACATTGCTGCCCAAAATGTAACGCACCCAGTGCAGATTTCGCCCATTTAGCGTGGACCTTCCCTCACATATCGACATTCTGGGTGCAAGTACATAACACTACCAGTGGAATGGTGAATGTGCGAATGACACCACTGCCTGAAATTGCATTGTTGGGGTACGTAGCTCAGTTTCCTCAAAATGTCGGTAGGTTTGTCGCTATAAGCTTGTTGTTAGCTAAAAGAGAAGTGGCAATACATTGGGGTGGGAAGAAAGCCTCTACAGAAAAGGGATGGTTGTCTAGTCTCGCCACATGTGCTATGAATAGCGAGTTGTATGCAGCAACAATACCTCCAGCCTCCCGTCCTAAAGACATATGGGCTCTGTGTAGACACTACCTGAATGCCCAACAGGCTGACCCTGCCACACAACAAGAACAGGGCAGAGTTCTACATGCAGACACTTTTTCGTTTGCCCAATACTGGTCATCGTGTCAATTCTTTGAAGGAGTACGGTGGCAAAGGGTTCAGTGAAGTGGGTGCTGTCATACTGGGAAGGGTTTCTACTGCAGATCCGAATGCGGGCTGATATCGAAATGTGAATAATATAACTTATTCTAATAAGCCATCTCGAAATCACTGTGTTATATTGACCGTCCAGACACAGAATGTATGACAATTTCATTTGTGTAATTGGTTGAATACTAATGTTACATGATACTGATTGCTGTAATGAAGAAATTGCTAAATAAAGTTTATTAAAAAAAGATGAAAAATAAAAAAATCTGCTCTCAATTTATGGTATTATGTCAGGAGGAGGTGGGACATTGGTTATTATTCAGACTTGGCTCCAATCTGGGACTCTCCTGGAACCCCGAAATGCTTGAAAGATGGCTTAAGTCTTCCACTTAGGAGGGCGGGGTTATAACATGATCAGACCTGCTGTCATCGGAGGGAGTATGTCCATGGGACGTTTTAAAAGCCATGACTGGTAATGACCTGTCCAGATTCAAGTTTATTCAATTATCCTCCTGGTTTTTGGCATCAAAAAAGGTCATTGGGGGTGACTGTGAGTTGGAGATTTCTCTTCAGGACATTAAATCAAAAAATAAGGAGGTTGCAATGTGGTATGTGAGGCTCTTGATAGCAGAGGGAGGAAATGATGTTAGCACCCCCTTACTCAGTATGGAGCTGAAATTTTCTCGAGGGAGATATTAAAACAGTATGGGATAACTTCTTGAAGACTCTGTACTCAACAGTAAAACCAGCTAACCTGATGAGGAATCACTTTTTTACCACCAATCGTCTCTATTGGACTCCATATAAAATATTTATGTTTTGTCCCCAACCTCCCCCAAAGTGTCTAAGGTGTGGCTACTTAGGAGCTAACGATGTTCATATATTTTTTGAATGCCTGAGCTTGAGTGACTTTTGGGGTGGGATAGAACTTGCTTTTAAAGGTATCTTTGTTCCGGAGATCACATTGAACGCAATGCTTGTCCTCCTCGGAGGGGATGGAAAAAAAAGCAATTCACTGAGGCGTTCTTATAGAAGGTTGCTTTTCTACTTGATGCTAATTGCCAGAAGAGAAATCTGTATGAAATGGAGGGACCCTCTTCTCCAGAGAACAGAAGATTAGGTTAAGGCGGCTGCCAGGGTTTGCTGGTTGGATCAGGGTATGGTGAAGAGCACTACCCTGGGTATACAGACTGATTTCTCAATCTAGTGCAGCTCCCTGGGTTTTGATTACCGGTTCCAATGATAACACTGAGTCAGTGATAAGGTGACAGCCCTGCATGGTAATAGGACCTAGGCGAATGCAGCGACTGCTGGGCGGATAGTTTGACAGTGCGGTTTATGGTTTATTGCAGACACTCTTTGGTGGTATGAGGAAATAAAATAAATGTAAAAAGAAAGAAGGTATACCTAGTTAATTGCTAGGACTATCAGAATCACCTCTCCTTCTTCGTCATTATCGTCCTCAACATCATCATTCTCTTATTCCTGTTGGCACAGTGCAGGACAGAGATGGTGGAGGCACAAGAACAATGGGCTGATGGATGCTGTGATTGTGCCAGAAATGTAACCAGCTGTGAGAAGTGGGTGAGGCGGTTATGGATATGGATATCAACAGTGCACCAGATGCAGAGGTGCCAGGGCAGAGGAAGGTGAAGGGCAAGTTTATCTCAAAGCTATCTGTTTTTAACCACTAAAACAGGTGGTCCATTTTTTAAGCTTGAAACCATCAATATCTGCAGTGGAGAGTACAGCATAGGAGAGGCTGAAAGTGAAGACAAAACTGAAGTTAAGGAAGCAGTGATCCAATCAAGAGCCAACAAGACAACTGTTTTGGGGAAGCAATAGCTAAAGGTCAGGCTAGACATTGCTGATGAAGCAGAAACTGCAGATGGATGCAGTGCTGCTGAGGGCATCCATGACTGAGACACAAGGAGTGGCATGGAAGATGGCAGTTTGAAAGAGGAATTGGGGCCTGATTTAGATCTTGGCGGAATCGGTCCAACTTTCTCTTGTATTCCCCACCCACCTACTAGGTGGTCCACCCACTCTATTTAAATGCAGGTGGGTCGATGAATGAAAGACCATTGGAGTGCCACTGACTCTGCCAGGTTTGCTTACCTGCATCGACGGTGCTATAGGCAAAAGCAGCTGATAGAGGGGGTACAGCCACTTTGTCCACTGGGCCAATCACAACGTGCCTTCCCAGCGACATACTGGTGGCAGTTAAACCTCCACTCCTCAGTTGGTGGTGCTGAAGGTATATAAGTTAGAAACATATTTATTTTTTCTTTCACACCTCTGTTGCCGACATGAACCCCGCTGTCCCAATCCTCCCATTGCTGCTGCTACTCAACCATGAAACTAATCAACCCTGTTGTTTCTGGAATCAAAGGTAAGCTTCTCTTTTTCTTATTTAGAAATCTCTCATACAACCAATATTTAACTAATGTGTAATGCATATGTGTGTAATGTTGTGGTTTAAGAAATTTGAAGAAAATCATTGTATTTGTAAAGTTTGTGCAAGCTAACTTCATGACAATAGATGCTTACACAAAAATTGACATCAATAAAAAACAACAGAATGACCATTTGGTGTCTTTAAGTAATGTTCCTTAACTACAAATATAATGTAGAAATTGCACTAGACAAGGTGTAACGTTTTGTTGAAAGAGTTGTAAAATCAATTGTATAGCTAAACTTGAAACACTTAAATATTTATTCATGTAACATTTCCCCTGGTCTAGTGAATTATTGTATTTTAATAAAGTGCAATGGTCACATTTTTAAGGTGTAACGCATATGTGTTAATTTTAAACACTTGCCAAGTTAAGAGAAATGCACCTGCAGTAACACTTACACCAAAATAAACATTTTTAAATGTTTTTTTAAGTGGCCATTATCATGATGAAGGCTTGCACCAAAGTAATTAAGTCAATCAGAATTGTTTATCACTGATGTTTGCACTGTACAATAATTGCTACCTAAATAAACCTTTTGTCTTTACTGTCATCATCATCATCTTTCTTTATTCGGTTTCATGATTAGCAAACTATGATAGCACAAAATATATACCAAGGTAACATAGTAAGATACAAAATGTACACTCTCAGGAACAGGCCAAAGCAATTTCATGGCTCGTCAGTTATATACAGGATGCATCTAAAATACGTGTTTGGTAAAAACAATAAAAGAAGAAGCAACAATACATTACAATCGGGAGGAGCTTCGCGCGCATCCGAGATGGCCGCGTGAGCACAGGGCTCCCGAGACCCTCGCTGCCTCCCGCATCTATCCTGAATTATATCCTGATTACGAAGATGGGTTATTGATGACGCGGCCCAGCTGATATAATAGCTGTTTTCAGAATTTGATTTGGACTTCGGGATCCTACGCTACGACGCATCGAACCTTTGAGGCCTACTCCGTGGAGACACCCGGGGCTCGAGTTCTTGCTGTGCCTAGGCAGCAATTCAACAACATCGGCTAGTGGGGTTCCGACCACAGCCTAGAGTTAGCTTTCGGTTTCATTTTTGCTCACTGGCATTGTTCTACCCCGAGACCGACATTGGGCGCAGCTGGACCCCGTAACTTCCATTTATGCCTGGGAGCAGCGAGTGCGTGGCTGCAGCATTACACTGGCTGTAATCTGCCTTTGGTGACCCCGTGGGTGAATTCTGAGGAGCCATTTTCACCAGGTCCCAGGCGCCCCTTCGGGGCACACAGCCCACCATGACGAGCAAGCCCGAAGGCGAGAAACGAAAAGTTAAGACCGCTCTCCGGGGGGGGAGCAACTCAAACAAATGTCATGGATCGTTATACCCAACCCAGGGAGTCCCCCGGTGGTACACCTAGAGCCCGGGAGGAGGCACTTGAAGATCCTGCTGTTTTGGCAGATTTAACACTACAAGACGTCATTGGCGCCATTGCCAGTATCAAGACATCTATCGGCCAGCAATACTAGGCTCTTGCCCTGAAGCATGACACTGTGGCCATTGACGTTAATCTCATCAGAACGGATTTATCAAAGACTTATGAGAAAGTCAAATCCTTAGACTTGAAGACCTCCAGCCTCACGACGGATATGTCTGACTTGCAGACAGAGGTTCGCAATTTGAGATCCTCTAACGATCTTTTTGCTCGTCGACTGGAGAATTTTGAGGGTCGGGCAAGACGCAATAATGTACGTATTATTGGGGTCCCTGAAAATTCTGGAACACTGACCGCATATCTCCTTGTCGAGGACCTCATCCTCAACTACCTCGCCCCCAAGGGACTGAGTAAATTCTTTGCAGTGGAACGTGCACACAGAGTACCGGGAGGGAAGGCGAAGCGGGTTTCCCTCTGCGGCCGATCATCGCTAGGATTTTTAATTTCAGGGACAGAGACGCCATTTTGCAGGCTTCACGGGTGGACGGCCCTACGAAGTTTGAAAACACCACGGTGAACTTGTACCCGGACTTCTTCCAATCCATTCAGAAGCAAAGGATGGGCTTTCAGGGGGTGAAGCGGCGATTAAGAGATCTACATTTGAAGTATGCGATGCTTTTCCCGGCCCGTTTACGTGTTGAGTATGATGATCGGACACTCTTTTTTGATCGCCCCGAGGGTGTGAGTGACTGGCTGGATACGTTGCCTACCCGGCAGGATCAAACGGAACATTCTGGCGGAGCTGAAGGTGGCCTGTTGGAGCAAGCATGAGCGGTGGATCCCGAATTCCGGACAATGTGTACAACAGACAACTGTGGTTTGCTGACTTTTATGATTGTATGCTTTGAAGTATACACCCGGAGGTGGCGGGGGAGAATGGGACCCTTTCCTCCTCTGGGTTTCTTTGTGTAGATTAGTTTTGTTAGGGCAACAGGCACACTGCAAGTTGGGGTGGCTTTTGAGTCTAACGCAGGGGTGCAGGGTGGGAGGAGTTGTACCGGGGTTCTGTTGGGGGGAGGGGGGAGTACTGGGTGTGTTCCGTTCTTTTTCAAGGCAACGTAATGTTTTAATTCTGGATCTGGGTGTTGTGTTCGACATGGGGTGGGAATTCATCGATGGCTGGGATGGGGGGTAGGGGGCTGAAACTACTGTGTTGGAATGTTAACGGGTTGGGGGATCGGATAAAGAGGGGGTAGTGTTACAAACGTTGCGACACCTCTCCCCTGATGTTGTGTTATTGCAAGAGACTCATTTGATTGGAAACACTTGTTACGCAATGAACAGGCGGGGATATCGTCTCGCTGCACATTCTGGGTTCACCACCAGCTCTAGGGGGGTGGGTATTCTAGTCAGGAACTCTCTCCCCCTGGAAATCGATGACATAGTCCTGGATGATAGGGGGCATTATGTCGCCCTCACTGGTAGGTGGGAGGGGAAAACTGTCTTGTTGCTCTCTGTATACGTCCCACCTGGCTTGCAGACCACTACTTTTGCAGATTAGGGACGCGTAGTCTTAGGGCTCCCGAATGGTGTCCTGATACTGGGTGGAGATTTCAACTCTGTCGTCTCTGAGAGGGAGGATCGCTACCCCCCCAGAGATCTTACGAGAGCACAGTCTTGGTTGAGTGGTTTCTTGGAAACACTGGGACTTGTAGACTGTTGGAGATTGATGCATCCAGGACAGGCGCGGTACACTTTCCACTCGGGCGCACATGGTGGTCTTTCCAGATTGGACTATGTTTTGATGCCGGCTGCCCAGTCCTCATCAGTTGGGGAGGTCAAACATCTGGCTCGGGGCATATCGGACCACTCCCCTCTATGGCTTCAGATAAATGTGAATGTTGGTGCTGAGGGTCGGGTGGCCCCGATTAATCCTTGTTTTTTGTTTTTTTTTTGCTTTTTTTTTTTTTGGTCCTCATTTGCCTTGCCCTCAATTTGGGAAATACCAACCACCTTGCGTGTCCTCCTCTGAGAGTCAGGCCAGAAGATGACCTTTACCCGACTCCAGCTCCAGAACGCGAGTATAATAGAATGGTGGCAGAAAGATCCCAGGAGGAAGAGAGACTTTGGGAGCTTACGCTGACTCCATCAAGGTATATTTCAACCTGTAGGACTTCCATGGTGACGCGGCCAGACCCAGTCCAAGGAGTGTTAGGGGCATAATCATAGGACCCGGGGAAAAAAAAAAAAAGAAAAACCCCGGAATACTATCTCCACTGGGTCAACAGGTCCCAAAAAAAAAGACTACTTTTATTGCATGGTCTACTCAAATCCATTTTCGATGTTTCGTATAGGGATGTAAGCCAGCCAGAGTGTAATGGAGCAGTTTTGTCTACCCAGTGAATACAGATTTGTCTTCTGGCCAGTAAAATGGCATAGAACAAGAAGGATCTCGCCTTGCCAATAATACTGTCTTCCCACCCAAAGAGTGATTGATAGTGATGTATTTAAAATGGAGTTTAGAGTAGATCTCACTTCCTCCCCGATTAATCCTTGGTACCTTCGCAACCCTAAAACCCAAGCTGAACTGATTACGTCTTTGGATTTGTACTTTGCTGAGAATGTGGGGTCTGTGTCCTCTCCTGTTTCATTATGGGAGGCATTTAAGACGGTCATCCGTGGACAGGCACTGTCGTTAATTGGGTGTGCCAAGAAAAGCAAAAATGAGGCAGTGGTCCGCCTTGAGACTGAAATTGCTGAGCTGGAAAGTACTTTGGAGCGGGGTGTTACTTGTGATACGATTCATGTGCTCAGTCTCAAGCAACTTGATTATAGGGCCCTGGTGACAGACACTGCTAAAACGATGTGTAGAGAGCAGCAGGGACGACTGTATGATGTGGGTGACAAGGCTGGGAAACTGATTGCGTGGTTAGACAGAAAGGAGAGGGCAAGTCGTGTGGTTCCGGTGATTGAGAGACCTGATGGCGTGCGAGTGACTGACCCTGTTGACATTGTCGAGTGCTTTGCTGAGTACTTTCGGGATGTGTATTCCCCGGTGTCTGGCAGACCTGAGGAAGACTCTCATTCGTTATTACGAGATATTGCGTTGCCTCGTCTGTTGGACCCAGACAGGGAATTGATGGATGCTGCGCTCTCGGTTGACGAGGTGGCGCTCGCTATCCGCTCTATTCGATCCGGAAAAGCTATGGGCCCTAATGGTCCTAATGGTCTTCCCATCGAACTTTACAAGTTGCGCCCTGATGCGCTGGTGCCGTATCTTCGTGGTATGTTCTTAGCATCGCGAGATATTGGCTCCCTTCCTCATGATCAGCGTCTTGCGACCATCGTGGTGATTCATAAGGAGGGGAAACCACGGGATCGCTGTGCGTCTTACAGCCCCATTTCGCTCCTCAATGCTGAGCCAAAGATTCTTGCTAAGTTGCTCGCGAACCGCTTGATAAAAGTAATCAGTGACCTAATTCATCCGGATCAGTCTGGGTTCATTCCACGTCGCAATACAGAATTGAATTTACGGCGCTTACATGGTGTTCTCGCGAGGGCGGAATCACTGCGTGAGCCGGCCATCTTGGCTTCCTTGGACGCTACGATGGCCTTTGATACCGTGGAATGGCCATACCTCTGGGCTGCTCTTGCGAAGTTTGGTTTTGGCCCTGGTTTCATTAGCTGGGTGAAACTTCTGTATAAGGAACCATTGGCACAGGTTGTGGTTAACGGTCGGGTCTCTAGGCCCTTTGTTCTTGGGAGAGGTACGCGGCAAGGTTGTCCGCTGTCCCGGCTTCTCTTTGCTTTTGCCTTGGAACCTCTTGCTGCCTGGATACGGTGGGAACCTTCGATGAGGGGCATACAATGGACTCCGGAATTTGAGGATCGCATATCGCTCTATGCGGACGATATTTTATTGTATCTCACGTTGCCTCAAAAATCGCTGAATGTATTATTTGATGTGCTTAATTTGTTTGGAAAGAACTCCGGCCTAGTAATTAACTGGACCAAGTCTTGCATATATGTGCTCACGGGCGGCGTTCCCCTTCTGCCGCGTGGGTGTCCCATCCAGGTGGCGCAGGCGGATTTTAACTATCTGAGAATCTTTATAACACTGGACCCTGCCGTTCGCTACAATCGTAATCTGCTTCCTCCGCTTCAACATTTACGATCTGATGTAGTTGGTTGGCGTAAGTTGCCGTTATCTCCTCTCGGGCGAGCAGCTCTTTTTAAAATGATGTCCTTGCCGCGGTTTTTATATGCACTTCAGAATACACTCGACGTAATTCCGGCGAGTTATTTCCGGGAGGTGGAGACTTTACAGAGGCAGTTTATATCGGATGGGCGTTCGCGTATCGCTCTTCCAAAGCTGACGCTTCCCTGGTATGACGGCGGTATCGCACTTCCGGATATCAGGCGATATTATTGGGCCTCTCAGCTTGCAGCAATCAGCCATGGGATGTATGGTCCGGCTTTGAATCCGGCGTTCGAAATGGATAAGTGGCTGCTACCGGGTGGTGATTATAACAGGGCGCTCTATTCTGGATCTTCTCGAACACAGCTCTCGGGACCCACTAAGATAGCAGTACGAGTGTGGCATTGTGCGACCGCGGCCATGGGATGGAGGGATCGACTGACCCGTGCGACTCCGCTTTATGCATCTGCGAAATTAGGTTGCCTGTGGAAAACAAAAGGATTTGAGAAATGGGATATGATTGGTATTTGTAGAGTGGGCGATCTCTGGGTTAAGGGCAGGATAAAGACTTTTGCAGAATTGAAGATAGAATATAAACCAAGTGATAGGGAATTCTTCCGATACGCACAGATTCAGCACTCGCTGAATGCGTTTTTTCCCAGAGATGGTGACATTCCGGAATCCTCCCCCCTCGAAGATCGTGTACTAGATGGTTACGTGCTGGATAGCACCATTTCCTTGATATACAAGAAAATGATCAACGATCGCTCGAATTTGCTTGAGCGCCTAAGGGCGATCAGGATCGAGGATGGTATAGAATTGGATGACGAGGACTGGCAGTCGGCGATATCCTCATCTAAGTAGGTCGCGATCCCGGCCCGTCTCCGCCTTGTCCAGCTTAAGATCCTACATCGGATCTATGTTACCGGCCCTCGCTTGCTTCGTATGGGTTATTCGACAGATGGTTTTTGTAAGCGTGGCTGTGGTATGCTTGGTACCTTTCTTCATATAATTTGGGAATGTCCGGAGATGGTGATTTTCTGGAAGCGCATGTGTGATGTGATGAATGAGGCAACGGGTGTCGCGATGTTGCCTGAAGCTCGACGGTGTTTGTTTAACGTGTGGGAGCCGAATGATTATGACGTGTCACAGACACGATGGGCGACCCTTGGAAATATGATTGCTAAAAGAGACATTGCACAGCTGTGGGGTTCCCAGAGACCCCCCACGGTAGGGACTTGGAAAGAGAATATGGATTGGTGCATGGTTAGAGAGAAGACGGTGTATGTGGCGCGGGGTAGACCCAAGAAATGGGGCAAAATTTGGGGCCAGTGGAATTTCTATGGTGGAGATATATGCACGCCTCCCCTTGCAGAGATACCTGATCCTCCCCAGTCCCCCTGACCCAACATTCCTGGTATTGTTTAGCTTTTATGTTCTTTGACTTTGAGTTTTCTGCCTCGGCCCCCCTCCATCTATGTAAACTATCTCCTGTATTGTAATGTACTGCATTTCCCTCCTCCTTGAGCACACACCCGAGTATATTGTTCTATTGCCTTGTTTGTTTCTTCATGTTCTTTATTTAACAATAAAAAGAGTTACTACAAAAAAAACAATACATTACAATCATTAAAATCACTAACCCATTCCACACAATGATGGCTAAGCAAGAACACATGGGCCAGGGTAATTGTGGGAAATAACAATGTAAGAATGTAAATGCAGGCTGCAATTGTTTAAAGTTGACCTGTTTCAAGATGGGGATTAGATATGATTTCCTCTGAGTATCATAAAATGGGCAAAACATGGTGAAATGAAGCATTTCCTGCATAGATAAACCATTGCAGCCGCAGGGAGGAAGGACTTGCCCTCTGCTTACACCCCTATGGTATGAGAGAAGTAAATGAAACATGTCAAACCGGAACCTGGGCAAAAGGAATCTATCATGAGGGTTCACTAGAACAAGTATATATGGCTCCGCCAACTCGGTGGTCCTTAATATAACAAAACGGCGGACGCTTGGCTTCATTAGCTCCCTCTCTTCCCTTGAAGCAAGCCGGCTCAAGCCAAACGTCTTCTTCACGGTGGAGATCTCTTTTTTGCCAATTCTCTCAGGGTTAGTAAAGAGGTCTCCGCTGCCCAAGCATGCTAGATGATTTTTGATATATTTCAACCAAGGTATCCTTAGCGCTTGTTTCAAGGATAAGCAATCTAAAAGGATTGGCTTATTTAACAAGTCCCTCTCCTTGGCCCATGTTTTTGTGACAGGGACTAAAAGCTATCGGGTCTGTGATGTGGGGCATTCCAAACTCTTCGTGAACCATAAAAGAGGGGATACTCTTGGGTACGGACAACAGTCTTCTCATGAATTTGTTTTCAGAGATTTGGACGTCCTTTGCATCTACATATCCCCATATTTCACTGTCATAAAGTACTTTTGACAAGCACCTAGCCCTACAAAGCTCCAGGAGGGCCCCCACTGGTCTTTTACCCAGCCTCCCAGCAAAGTTAAAAATAGCGGCAACTTCCCTGTTATGGTCTTTTCTCTTTTGGG
This sequence comes from Lissotriton helveticus, assembly GCF_964261635.1. NCBI lineage: Eukaryota > Metazoa > Chordata > Amphibia > Caudata > Salamandridae > Lissotriton > Lissotriton helveticus. The sequence continues at coordinate 1,028,598,348 of NC_136068.1, read as the reverse complement.
TAGTTGTGGAGATCAGTTAAGTTTGTCATCCAGGAGTTACCCCAAATAGGAAGAGACTAAAGTTTTGGGAATGGGGGTAAGTCCTACCTTAAAGACATATGATGTTGAGGGACGGGAACCTAGTAGCATGATGTATGATTTGGAATTATTGATTTTAAGGTCCAGATCTCCCATGAACTGGGCAAACGATGCTAAGATGGTTTGTAAGCCCCTCTCTGTCCTAGCTATTAGGTTGGCATCGTCTGCATAAAGCAGAACGAGGAGGCCACACCAACCAATCCGAGGGTAGTCAGCAGTGGTCTCCAATAGTGTTTTCTCCAAGTTGTTAATATAGAGATTAAAAAGAAAAGGGGCCAATATGCAGCCTTGACGGAACTCGCTCCTTAAAAGGAATAAGCGTTACACCTTCAAGCTCTGCAAGTATCGCAGCTTCTCTTTTTCTTATTTAGAAATCTCTCATACAACCAATATTTAACTAATATGTAATGCATATGTGTGTAATGTTGTGGTTTAAGAAATTTGAAGAAAATTATTGTATTTGTAAAGTTTGTGCAAGCTAACCTCATGACAATAGATGCTTACACAAAAATTGACATAAAAAAAAAACTGAATGACCATTTGGTGTCTTTAAGTAATGTTCCTTAACTACAAATATAATGTAGAAATTGCACTAGACAAGGTGTAACGTTTTGTTGAAAGAGCTGTAAAATCAATTGTATAGCTAAACTTGAAACACTTAAATGTTTATTAATGTAACATTTCCCCTGGTCTAGTGAATTATCTGTATTTTAATAAATTGCAATGGTCACTTTTTTTAAGGTGTAACGCATATGTGTTAATTTTAAACACTTGCCAAGTTAAGAGAAATGCACCTGCAGTAACACTTACACCAAAATAAACATTTTTAAATGTTTTTTTAAGTGGCCATTATCATGATGAAGGCTTGCACCAAAGTAATTAAGTCAATCAGAATTGTTTATCACTGATGTTTGCACTGTACAATAATTGCTACCTAAACAAACCTTTTGTCTTTACTGTCATCAGCATCATCTTTCTTTATTCGGTTTCATGATTAGCAAACTATAATAGCACAAAATATATACCAAGGTAACATAGTAAGATACAAAATGTACACTCTCAGGAACAGGCCAAAGCAATTTCATTGCTCGTCAGTTATATACAGGATGCATCTAAAATACGTGTTTGGTAAAAACAATAAAAGAAGAAGCAACAATACATTACAATCATTAAAATCACTAACCCATTCCACACAATGATGGCTAAGCAAGAACACATGGGCCAGGGTCATTGTGGGAAATAACAATGTAAGAATGTAAATGCAGGCTGCACTTGTTTAAAGTTGACCTGTTTCAAGATGGGGATTAGATATGATTTCCTCTGAGTATCATAAAATGGGCAAAACATGGTGAAATGAAGCATTTCCTGCATAGATAAACCATTGCAGCCGCAGGGAGGAAGGACTTGCCCTCTGCTTACACCCTTATGGTATAAGAGAAGTAAATGAAACATGTCAAACCGGAACCTGGGCAAAAGGAATCTATCATGAGGGTTCACTAGAACAAGTATATATGGCTCCGCCAACTCGGTGGTCCTTAATATAACAAAACGGCGGACGCTTGGCTTCATTAGCTTCCTCTCTTCCCTTGAAGGAAGCCGGCTCAAGCCAAACGTCTTCTTCACGGTGGAGATCTCTTTTTTGCCAATTCCCTCAGGGTTAGTAAAGAGGTCTCCGCTGCCCAAGCATGCTAGATGATTTTTGATATATTTCAACCAAGGTATCCTTAGCGCTTGGTCCAAGGATAAGTAATCTAAAAGGATTGCCTTATTTAACAAGTCCCTCTCCTTGGCCCATGTTTTTGTGACAGCGGGCTAAAAGCTATCGGGTCTGTGATGTGGGGCATTCCAAACTCTTCGCGAACAATAAAAGAGGGGATACTCTTGGGTACGGACAACAGTCTTCTCATCAATTTGTTTTCAGAGATTTGGACGTCCTTTGCATCTACATATCCCCATATTTCACTGTCATAAAGTACTTTTGACAAGCACCTAGCCCTACAAAGCTCCAGGAGGGCCCCCACTGGTCTTTTACCCAGCCTCACAGCAAAGTTAAAAATAGCGGCAACTTCCCTGTTAAGGTCTTTTCTCTTTTGGGTGAGTTGTGGAGCCCAGTTAAGTTTGTCGTCCAGGAGTTACCCCAAATAGGAAGAGACTAACGTTTTGGGAATGGGGTTAAGTCCTACCTTAAAGACATATGATGTTGAGGGACGGGAACCTAGTAGCATGATGTATGATTTGGAATTATTGATTTTAAGGTCCAGATCTCCCATGAACTGGGCAAACGATGCTAAGATGGTTTGTAAGCCCCTCTCTGTCCTAGCTATTAGGACGGCATCGTCTGCATGAAGCAGAACGAGGAGGCCACGCCAACCAATCCGAGGGTAGTCAGCAGTGGTCTCCAATAGTGTTTTCTCCAAGTTGTTAATATAGAGATTAAAAAGAAAAGCGGCCAATATGCAGCCTTGACGGACCCTGCTCCTTAAAGGGAATGAGCGTGACACCTTCAAGCTCTGCAAGTATCGCACTACCGCCTTGGTGTACCGGTGAAGATCATAGAGAAAGGCGACCAGCTCCCTGTCTACCCCATAGGTTATAAGGATCTGCCATAGCTTTGTCCAATTTACGCAATCGAAAGCGGATGACAAATCTGTTGGACTTGGCCCTTTTTGCAGGGTCATCCCTGAACTTTTTGCCTTCCTCCTGTATTTTTTTCTGACCTGTTTTTGGCTGTTTTATGACTCTGGGCACTTTACCACTGCTGATCAGTGCTAAAGTGCATATGCTCTCCCTATGTTAAATTGATGTATAGATTAGTGATTCCATGATTGGTTGGTTTGGTTTACTCGTCAGACCCTAGTACAGTGCACTGAGTGTGCCCAGGACTTGTAAACCAAATGCTGCTGGTGGGCTAGCAGCACTGGTTGTGCCACCCAATGAAGCAGCCTGTAAAAGTGCTTCTCAGGTCTGCCATTGCAGAGCCTGTGTGCAGTCTGGTACTGCCATGTTGACTGGGCAAGTGCACCCACTTGCCAGTCCCTAAACCTTCCCTTTTCTGCATATTAGTCACCCCTATGGTAGGCCCAAGGGCAGGGTGCATTGTAGGTAAAAGGAAGGACATGCACTGGTGTGTGTGGCATGTCCTAATAGTGAATTACAGCCATTTTCGTTTTTCACTATTGCAAGGCTAGCAGTTCCCCATAGGCCAGAATGGGCAGTTTGATTATTACATCTTATAATCCTAACTGGCTCAGGGAACTAGGTAGACATTTGAGTTTAGTATGCCTGAACTCAGAATGATAAAATACATATTTTAGTGAAGTTGGTTTTAAGAATCTGTGTTTGAAAATACCACTTTTAGAACATAGGTATTTTCTTGTCTAACTATCCAAGCCTGCCCCTGCTAGGTTGTGTATTCCTTGTCTGGAGTTTGAGTGACACAGGCTGGGGGATTCTAGGAGACAGGGTCTGCGCAGGGCTGAATAGAGAGATCTGCATGTAGATGGGAGGGAGGAGTTGCACCTGGGACCTGAATAGGGCTGTGACTTCCCTCCACAAAGCTGGCTCCACCTCCTGTTGTGCGTCTGATGTCCCTGGCCTGCACTGTGAAAGAAAAGAAGGAGTATTGTCAACAAAGTGCTCCAGGACTGACCAGAACTGGTTTGGACTAGGCAAAGGCCTCTCTGCCTTCAGAGAACAGAGGGAAAATGAGTATAAAAGGGGGTACCCAGACCCCACAACTTTAGATCACTTTCGAGAAACAAGAAGAAACCTTTGCTGAGGAGAGGAACCAGAGAGACTATCCCTAGGCGTGAGGGATTGGCCTGCAGTGGTTGCCTGTCTGCCAAAGAGAGGAGAAAGGACTTTGTACTACTTTTATTCAACTTGTGAAGTATCTCCAAGGGCTAGAGATAGAGCTTGCCTCCTGCTGAAGTCTCAGGGACAACAGACTTCAACCACCAGCTCCCCAAGAGTTCTTTGGAAGTGCCTGCAGTTGTGTTAGGCTTTCTGAGGGACTGCGTGTTGCAAGAAGCTGGAAGCATGACTCACGAAGAAGAAGCATGTCGCCGAACTGCCGCAGTCGCTTCAGAATGCCGAATTGCCTCGCATCGCCGAAGAAGAGGATCATCGGAGAAGCATGTCGCCACCGCAGCCGTTGTCATTGCATCGTGTTGAATCAAGGAGAAGACGCCATTTTTGTTTCATTGCACCAGATCTTCATCACATCACGGCACTGCTGGTTGCATCGCCATGGAGGCGCAGTAAGAAACCGACACATAACCTCCCCACGCCGAGAAGAACCAACGCATCCCCTATGCATCCGTAGGGACCCAACGCATCACCGTTCTTGCGTATAAGGAACCAATGCATCACCTTCCCTTCAACACTTTCGTGTATAGTGTTACTCATCCAAAGGTACATTGAACTCAAAGTGTCGCATTTGTCATTGTAAGAGAGCTAAGCTAATTCTACCATTATTAAAGTACAGTATTGTGGATTTTTGTCGTTTGTGGTCTTGTGTTGAGTCTATATAAAAATACTTATTTTTATACTACAACTTGTGTGGTGTCCATCTGTAGTGTTGTCACTGGGTTACTGTATGTGTTCACAAATGCTTTACAAACTGCCTCTGAGATAAGCCTGTCTGCTCGTGCCAAGCTACCAAGGGGGTGAGCAGGGGTTATTTTAGGAGTGTACCCCTTACCCTGACTAGACGCAAGGGTCCCTAATTGGCTATGCCAACTAGAGACCCCCAAATCTAACAAGATCCATAAAAGCCAAGAAAAAAGTGCCGCTGCGGGTAACTGTATATTTGCTGGAGATTAAGAAAACGTTCAGGGATTGTTCGATCATGGAACGGCCAGGGCAGAACCCATATTGGGCATCCGAAAGAATGTTATTGTCGGTAGCCCAGGTCGCCAACCTATCCAGCAAGATTCTGCCAACCACCTATACCACTGACTCTATCAATGAGATTGGTCTGTAACATGCCGTGCTGTCCCTGTCCGCCTTTGGAAGACTGGCACAATGATAGAAGTGGCCCAGCAGGTCGGAGTACCGACCCTAGCAACTGCATTAATTACAGAGGTGAGGACTGGAGCCCAGAGTGCCACGTCTGACAGGTAGAGGACGGGGGGAATACCGTTGGAACTCGGAGCCTTGTTGCGGGTCAGTCCGGTGATTCTGCGCCTTACTTCCTCTTTCAGGACGACTAGTTTTACATGAGTACCCCCAGAATTGGGTACGGGGGATGAGGCCAGATCCCCATTGAACATTGCCTCGAAGTGACTGACCCACTCATTTTCAGTGATATATGCTTCTAAAACATTGGCGGCATCCTTACCCAAGATGGGACTGTTTATAATACTCCAGAACTTGGAAATAGACTTAAGGGTTATAGCTTCCATGAGGTTGTTTCAAGCTTCTTCCTTCAAGGCCCCCCTGCGCTTGGTAAGTGCCAGTTTGTACTGTTTCCTACGGATCTTAAGAAGTGCAGCATTCCTCAGGGCTGCGTGAAGGGCTGATTTCAGCCTCCGGACTGCTAGCGAGCATTCAGAGTTAATCCATCTATTCCCCCCCCCCCATTTCTATTTACTCTGTAGAAGGGCAGTCAATAGGTCTACAACAGAGCCGAAAATTAGGTTAACAGCGCGAATGATGACCTCATTGGACTCATTTTGAGCTTTCTGACAGATCAGGAATTCTTTCCGGCGCATCTCCATTAGGGACCTGCACAAAGATTCTGGGATGATCTGGCCCCATCTAAGGCGTCTCCCATTGTCTGTAGCCCGTAAAGCCTCACCTCCTACTACCTGTCTTTTTAGATCAAAGGAGGGCCAAGTACCTTGGATACATAGATGGTTGTGGTCACTGTAGTAACTGGCTATTATTGTAAACTCCGAGATCAGTTAATAGAGAGGGGTGGAAATTAAGATAAAATCCATAAACAAGGGTTCCCGTCCCAAACCCTTCAAAGTTGGAAGGTGGTATCGTCTACTGGGAGTCAGTTTCCGTATAGTTAGTTGCAGGTCCAGTTCGCAGACCAAAGCGTTTAATTTCTCCCCCTGCCTACAGTGTTTCAAAATTCAAGCCGTCTGCTAGGGGACAAGAGGGCTCTTCACGGGCTCCTGGCCCACTCTTACTTAAGATTCCACATATATGAGTGTTGAAATCCCCTACCACAACATACTAGTAGAGAGAGGGTCTGAGGGCATTTAGAGACCTAGCCTAGGTTTACACCCCCTGAACAATATGTAAACAACACCGAAAACCTAGGGGTCTAAATGAGAAACTATCTCAATCTGTCATAATGGTCTAAACAATACCTAAATGACTACAAATTATTTAGAAAAAGTGGGACGAAAATAGCAGATATAGCGTCTGCAGTGATTAGTGAGTAGAACCCAAGAGGTATTCAGAGGATTCCCCTCAAAAACTTGCGATGATCAATATTATCATTTGGTCATCCATCATAGGTAATGATAACAAATAACTGCATAAGGGCTCTTGTGCAGTTATTTGTTTAACACTGCTATCTTGCACTGTTCTTGTTTTTAATCAGGAAGAGGGCATATTCTCAATACATTTTTCTCTTCTGTCCTCTATCCTGTTTTATCATTCACCACCTTTATTTTTTTGCACTGCACTATAACCCCTCATCTTGATACTATTTGGTTAAAAAAGTGTTTATGGGTAGTAACCCAGCCATGGTACTAGGTAAGAAAATGGTGTCAATGATCAAGAGACCTCATTACCTATGATGGATGACCAAATGATAATATTGATCATCGCAAGTTTTTGATGGGAATCCTCTGAATACCTCTTGGGTTCTACTCACTAATCACTGCAGACACTATCTCTGCTATTTTCGTCCCACTTTTTCTAAATAATTTGTAGTCATTTAGGTATTGTTTAGACCATTATGACAGATTGAGATAGTTTCCCATTTAGACCCCTAGGTTTTCGGTGTTGTTTACATGTTGAAATCCCCTACCAGAACTATATTACCTAATTTACGTGACAAAACCTTATTGTTCATTACAAAGGCACTTAAACAGGTGAAGTTACACACCTCCACAAAGAGAGAAGTAGCATTGTAGAAATTCAAGAGTGTTAGACTAAAAGACCCTGATGAAAAGAATAACGCCTGGAGACATGGGTTATTCGTATTTAGTACCACAAAGTCACCACGTAGGCCAAGAGAAATATGACTGCAAGGCCCTTTTTAGCATGTCCCGCCCTCGACGGGATTGCGGGAATACTAGAAAGCTTGTAACCATCCAAGTAATGGGTGTTGTCGACACACCATGTCCCTTGGAGAGAGATGATATCATAGCTTTTGATAAAAGATAATCACCTGGTGTCCAAAAACTTGCTCACCAGACCGGCTATGTTCCAAGAGATGATGTTAAAGGAGTTATGGTCCGTGGTTGAACGGTGACAAATCACTTTATCCGGCTTGGCCTTTGCGGCTGTTTGGAGGAGCGAATTAGAGTTCCTTGTGCCCTCGTCTCCCAGTCAATCGCATAGATCCAATTGGCTCAAGGGCACAAATGAGTTATGTAGTGGGAGCTAAGATGGTTGTAGAGGCCACTCCAGTAAGTTTCGGGTCACAGGTCTCCTCAGAAGCGACTTCATAGGTGATGGAGGATAAAAATAGCCCAAAGGAAATGCTCTTATAGAGGAGCGGGGGCTTGTTCTCTCACCATAGTAAGAAGCATGTAGGATCCTTTCTGCCAAGTGCGGCCTGTTGAAATTGATGATTATGCAGTCCCCGTTCCAAGCCACCCTCTTGACCATGAGGATGTTCCTTTCCACTCTAAAACCCAGGGAGGTGTGGGTGTTAAACCAATGAGGGACCGTATTATTAAGTTGAAATAAGTCCTCTGTGGCAGCCGGCCTTAGGACTGGCATGTTGCCGAGCACCACTACATATGGCGTTGCTTTCGGGGGTAAGTGGATTGATGATGGACCTTGGGGCTCTCCGGCCTGGTTGGTGGTTGAGAAAGTTAGAACATCCCTTCTGCACCAATCCCTTGTGAAACTAGGTCTCTCTGAGGGTTGGCCTCTGGTATGGAGAGTGGTGGATGGCATGACCTGTCCTGTGACCGAAAAATGGAGGATGGCAAATAACCGGTGCTTACAGAGGGGCCGGGTAGGGCATTGACAGTGGCCCTCACAGGATGAGGGGGTTAAACGCTGGGCGTGTTAGTTAGAACGGGAGCAGCTGGAGCCAGATCGACCGGTACTGCCCCCGTATCCCCAGGAGAGGAAGGGGGATTTGAGGATGTGAAAGATTGGGCCAGATTGCAAATGTCCCGCTCTAATAATAGCCTTTGTACAATTGGGTCCAGTTCGAAATACATGCGATCAAGAAGGGAGCTAAAACCATCTTCCAACATGGCCGCCAGTTCATCTTTAGTCACCAGAGCTGAGCACTGTGTGATTTCCGGTGATAAGTCCACTTTAGTACGTTCTGCCTTGGCCCCAGTGGTGGCGTATTTACGCTTAGCGCCTGTACCACCTGACAGCACCCCCTGTACAGCTGCACAAGGGACTTTGGTATGAGCAGGTAACCCACTGCCTAGTGTGGGTCTTATCCTTGGTTCATCGCAGTCAATGGGATCAGGTTGAGGTCTGCAATGATAAGTTGTGGCAGGGGGTCGGCCAATTCTTCAAGACCTTCCAAGGAGCCACAAGGCGGTCTATTGGAGGAGCATGCTGAAAGAAGACTCACTGGGGACCGAGAATGCCTAAGTGACACAATCTCGATTTCTATTTCAAGAATCCCTGCGGCTCTTTTTAGAAAACAATCCATGGTGCTAGTATTGCCATGACCTGGGCCGTGACCGTGGCCGTGGCCGTCTTGTGTCTTCCCATTTGCCCCACAGAGCTAAAAAAAAGAAAGGAAGTTGGAAAATGGGCGGAATGCTAAGTCTCTAACTCTGGTCTGACCCTACTTGCTTGCGGGCCACGAGAAGGTTATTGGAGACCAGGATTGGTTATCAGTTATTGTCTGTGAGCAAAGCGGTGGGCTCATACAGCATCTATAACGTCTATAACATAATGCAGGTTAAGGATTACCTTGCACAGGCACCTTTGGGGACTAGTGAGAGGCGGTAGGGGTAAAAGGTCGATGGATCCAATGCCCTCTGTTGCCCTTGACGATCCGTAAAGGTCCAGCTGCCCAGATAACACCACTAAGAGTGGGGGCCCGGCCTCCTCCGAACACTGAAGGGCACGGACAGGCCCGCCCTTGGCCCGGGTGTGTCCGTGTGCGTCCTGTGTTGCGGGAGCCTTCAGATGTTTTTGTGTGCCTCCTGATGCGAGATGCCGTCGGAGGCGTGCTGGTATTCCGCTAGGGGTGCTGGGAAACGTGGTCCCCAATGGTCCCCGGCATCCAGTGTCCCAGTGCAGAGCAAGGCGGCTCTTCTTCGTGGCAGTAAAACGGTAAAACTGCAACACAGAAATCATGTAAAAATGAGCTTCCCATGTTGCAGGGGCCCTCAGCTGTTTTTGTGCGCCTCCTGAAGCGATATGCCGTCTGCCGTGGCGGCGTGCTGGTATGCCGCTAGGAATTGTGGTCCCCGATGGTCCCCGGTTGTAGGGGAGTGGATGGTGATTACACTTGGGGGCTACAGGTATGCAGTTGGGTCGACATGCAAAAATGAGAGACCACACATGCTTTGCTGCAGGGTCGGACCCGAAGCCACGAGCGACCTCCGTCCCTTTATTTTTTAGGCTTCTGGCCACGCCTGGCCAGAAGGTGTTACAATAGGTGGGAGTGTTTCCGGGTCTCGGCCGAGACCCGCGAAACACTAGACTGTCACATCCCATCCCAAGTTGGTATTTATTTTTCTTTCCTTTGTGATAGTCTTTTCCAGTCAACATGCGAAGTCAGCCAACATCCAACTGGGTCTGGGATTCGGTCGAAGGTTGTGAGCTCCTCGCCCTCTGGAGAGCACCGGGTCAGGTTCTCTTCTCCTAGGAGAGGATGACGTGGTGGCAATGTCATTGTTCTCAGCAGGCTCACCCCCATTGTCGGGTTGGCTAACAACTTCAGCGACGGGCCCGTCGCTGGCTTTTTGGGCCTCCTGTCTAGATGGAATACGTTTAAACCATGACACATTCCTGGTGATTTCTTCTCCATTCTTTTGTGCCGTGACCGCCGTACCTTTGGTAGCCTTGATTGTCCATGGTTCAACCTCGTAAGGAGTCTTAAACTTTCCTCCCAGCCTGCGTGTTCTCACCAGCACTGCGTCACCTGGGACTAACACCCTGTCTCGCGCCCGCCTCTTGTGGCTTGCCTTCTCATTCGTTCTTCTCCTTCTCTCTTGGGTGGCAGCCGGTGAGTATGGTTCAGGCCTCCAGTGTTCTGCTGTTGGTAGTAGGTCATGCCGTGGTCCTGCAAACATCAGCGACCAGGGGGACCTTTGAGTGGTACTGTGGGGGGTGTTCCTGTACTCCCTCAGAAAAAGTTGTAGCGCTGCCTCAGGGTCTGCCCCTTCTACTAGTGCGATCCTCAGGGTTTTATTGACAGTCCTTATTGAATCGTTCCGCCTCCCCATTCGCCTGGGGCCTTGGGGCGTGATTCGCTGGTGTTTTATTCCTAGTCCCTGCAGGAATTCCTTGAATTCGTGTCCCTGAAACGGGGGTCCGTTGTCCGTTTTCATCACCCTGGGGATGCCAAACATCGCAAATACTTTACTGAGGATTGGCTGGACATTTGCGAAACTGGTGGATGGAGCCACTTCCACTACTGGGTATTTCGTGTAGCTGTCTACCAGTACTACGGTCACCCTCCCATCTGGAAAACTCCCGAAGTCTAAACTGACCCAGGTCCAGGGCGCCGGGGATGGCTCTTCTGTGATGATGGAGGCAGGCGTCTCCGGAAGACTGGTCAACTGGCACGCTCGGCAGTTCTTTACTAGCATATCCACCTTTTCATCCATGTGAGGAAACCACACCTTTTCCCTCATTCTTGCTTTCATCCGCTTCGTGCCTTGGTGTCCTTCATGAGCCAGTGAAGTTGCACGATCTTGGAGGGTGTGGGGAATCACCACTCTTGACCCCCGAAGTATGAGCCCATTGTTCGCCCTACTGAGTTCATTGTGTATTCTCCAGAATTGGGACAAAAGAATCCAGTCAGCTTCGTCCCAATCACTCACGTTACGCAGGAAGTTTTCCCAGGATCCAGTGTCTATCGCCGCCTTGACCCTCGTAATGACAGCATCCTCACCATACTGGGCCACGATGTCTTCCGGTGCTAGTGCTTGGGGACATGACAGCAGGGACACCATATCTATGAACTCCTCAGTCCGTGTCTCCTGATCTGGGGTTGCATTCGTCTCCACCTGGGGATGTCGTGACAGAAAATCCTCCGGGTTTTTTGCTCCAGGTCTGTAGACTAGATCCATCTGGTAGTGTTGGACCTGAATAGCCCACCTTTCAATCCGTGGCGGTGGGTGTGGGGCTGTGCCTTTGAACAAAGGTACTAGAGGCTGATGATCTGTGACCATTCTGAAAAGTTGTCCAGTGATGTATAAGTGGAAATGATTACAGGCCCACTTCACAGCCAATGCCTCTCTCTCAATCTGCGAATACCTGGCTTCCGTTGAGGTGAGTGCCTTACTTGCGAACGCCAGGGGCAGCCACACCCCAGGTTCCGCCTCCTGTGTCAGCAATGCACCTAGCCCAACTGGACTGGCGTCCACTAGTATTTCCGTTTGCCGTGCCGTATCAAAGTAAGCCATCGTCGTGCTGTCCAGCAGTGCCGCTTTTATTTTGTCAAATGCCTCCGCTTCTGCCAGGGACCACTTCCATGGGTTCTCCTTCTTGGTTAGGTTCCTCAGCGGTTCAGCTATGGTGGCGAGCTGCGGAATGAACCAGGCACAGTACTGGGCCATGCCCATGAAACTTCTCACCTCCGAAGCGGTGGTCGGGGCTGTGGCATTCTTGATGGCGGTTGATTTCCGTGGGTCTACCTTGACTCCTTCTGATCCGAATACATAACCAAAGAACTCAATGGACTGTTTGAAAAACTGACACTTCTCTTTATGGAGTGTGACACCAAATTCCGCCAGCCTCCTGAGTGTTGCTTTCAGCCTTCTGTGATGTTCCTCGCTGGTTTTGGCATGGATGAGTATGTCATAGCTGACATTTAATACCCCGCTCAGTTCCGACAGAATCTCTTTGATAGTGTTCTGAAAGATTTCAGCCGCCGACGTGATGCCAAAATTGAGCCTTTTATACCTTCTCAGGCCTAAATGAGTAGAAAACGTCGTGATGTACCGGCTCTCTTCCGCTAACTTCAGTTGATTATAGCCGGCATTTAAGTCCAATTTGGAGAACCATTGTGCTCCATTCAAGTCTGTTAGTATGTCATCCACCGTGGGCGTGAGATGCCTCTCCCTCTTGATTGCTTTGTTGGGCATTCTCATGTCAATGCATATTCTAATCTTGCCAGGCTGCCGAGGCTTCTCAGCGATCACCATCGGTGACACCCATGGTGTCGGTCCTGTCACCTTTTCTATTACTCCCTGCTCTTCCAGTTTGATTAGTTCCTGCTCAACTGCCGATCAAAGATGAAATGGTATTCTCTGATGTCTTAATGCAATGGGTTGTATTGCTTTGTCAATATGTAACTTGACAGGCGGCCTCTTGATAGTACCCAAACCTTGAAATAACGATGGGAATAGTTGAAGGATCTCCTCCGTGTGTAGTGCCTTCACTGCATTTGCAAATGCAATTAACTTCAGGTCCTTCGCCGTATGGCTGCCAACTAGCAAGTCTGCTTCTTTATCAATTACGTGAAACGTTGTCGTCAGCTCTTGATCTTCGGCTTTTACCTGCACCGTCATCTTCCCTCTCAGGGGTAGTGGAGTCTTGCTACCATAGGTGAGAATGCGAGCCTTTGATGGCACGAGTTGGGGTCTTGGTCTTAGCGCCTTGTTATGCTGAATGCCCATGACATTGATCGTAGCTCCCGTGTCTATGACCCCGGTGACTGTTGATCCATCGATTTGGATCTGACACTTTGTTTGTGGTCTTCTCAGCCTTTTGAGCTTGCTTACGAAGGAGACATAATAGCACTCTTCCTCATCTTCCGTCGACGAGTCATCCAGCCGCTGGGGGTGGCGGGATGGTGTCCTGTTCCCTCTCGACGGGTATGTTTCTCGTGTGTCCTCTAGGCCCAGCTGCCTCACCGCTTTGGTGGGTGTTTTCCTCCCCGCCGATCCTTGTCCTCGTGAATTTTCTCTTGCACCTCCACTGCATACGCTGGCAAAATGATTAGCTCCCCGCATTTGTCACATGTCTTGCCGCGTGCAGGGCAACTGTCCCGGTTGTGTTCTTCGTACCCACAGGAGCCACACTGCGCTCGCCGCTGTGTCCTGGTCGGCCACCTTCCTCTACTTCCGCGGTTACTGTTCCGCATGGCGTCCACTCTCTCCGTCTTCACAGTGACTTCAGTGCTCGACGATGGGTTGATGGCTGACTCCATAGCCGTGGCTCGCGCATCGGACAGCTCGTGTGACCTGGCTAGCATCAATATTTCATCCAGCGTTATTCGGGGCAGTCTCAAAATCAGTGTCCTGAGATGTTCGTTCTTGCACCCCTGAATCAACTGTGCTGTTACCTCTTTCTCTTGATCATCATCAGGGCATGTGCTTATCAGCTCCCTCAGCCGTGCATGAAAAGCATCCATCGTCTCTCCGTCCCTTTGCCGGGATTGTCGGAACTTGAACCTCTCATAATGTGGATTTAGTTGTGGGTCAAAGTGTGCGTTTAGCGCTTGTACCGCGGCATTGTAGTCTGTAGCTGCACCGGTATTTGGCAGATGTAAGAATAACTTGTAGAGTTCATCACCACCAAAGTGCAGTAGCAAGGACCGTTTCACCTCATTGTCTTTTTCCCCCGTTGCCGTGAAGTAGTTATTTAGGCGACTCAGCCACACAGCCCAGCGGGGTGCCGCCGTGCCTGGGTCTGCCAGCGCACTGAATGGCGGGGTTGGATTGATCTGGGAGTGTGGCGACTGTTGGACCACTGTGCCCACTACTTGTATTCCTGCTGGCCCTGTTCCTTGTGGCGGGGTTGCTGCTTGTGGAGCACCGTCTGTCCCTGCGGCGTCTTGCACTACCGACATTACTGTGGCTGCCTTGGAGGTGTCCGATCCACCTCGTGGTCAGCTTGGCGTGTGATGCGTGGCTCTCACGCGATATCTCCAGTCACTTCCTGTTGGCTATGTGTGTGTGGGTGATACTACCATTTATTTGTTGTACTTGGCCGTTTGAGTGTGACCTTCCGTATGTGCGCTTGTTCAGCCAGGTGCTTTGTGTTATTCTGCCTTCACAGTCTTTCGATTTCTTTATACTGTTCTTTTCCAGCAAAACTACCATTATGTCCACTTTTATGCTTTCACCTTCTGTAATTTATTTTTTTCTTTGTCTTGCAGGTGGCAATGCTTGTTTTATTTCCTTCGACCACATCGAAGCGTACACTTGCCAGTGCTTCCTCTGCCCCCAGCTGCACGCCTTCACCACAGGCGTCTTAGGAAACCGCTGCATCACTGCGTAGAGCACACCACTCGCTCGGCGAGATCGGGGCCTCTTCTTGCGGTCTCCGTCGCTGGGGCAGGCCTCACAAGTAATGCGCATGCGCGCACAACTCCAAACGCTTGTCCGGTCCTACGCGCTGCTCTGAAGGGGATCGCCTCGCTGCTCACCACACGGCACCACCTCTTGCTGGCTCCCACGCAGCTCACCTCACGCTGCCCATGGCGGGAACGCACAGCGGCGCCTGCTTCTCCACAACGGACGGTCCACCGCCTCCACAGCGCGCACAAAGGACCGGAGCTCCGCCGCCAACAGGGAGACACCCACTCCTCAGCCAGGGTCCTGATCCGATTGCCGGATCGCTGTCACCGCCCTCCGTCGCCAGTGTAGGGGAGTGGATGGTGATTACACTTGGGGGCTACAGGTGTGCAGTTGGGTCGACATGCAATAATGAGAGACCACACATGCTTTGCTGCAGGGTCGGACCGGAAGCCACGAGCGACCTCCGTCCCTTTATTTATAGGCTTCTGGCCACGCCTGGCCAGAAGGTGTTACAATAGGTGGGACTGTTTCCGGGTCTCGGCCGAGACCCCCGAAACACTAGACTGTCACACCCGGTTTCCCGGTGCGCAGCAAGGCAGCTCTCCTTCGTGGCAGTAAAATGGTAGAACAGCAGCTCAGAAATCAAGTACAAACGAGCTTCTGAGAGCATCCATGACTGAGGCACAAAGAGTGGCATGGAAGATGGCAGTTTGAAAGAGGAATTGGGGCCTGATTTAGAGCTTGGCAGAATCGGTCCAACTATTGCCTTTCTCTTGGATTCCCCACCCGCCTACCAGGCGGTCCACCCACTCTATTTAAATGCAGGCGGGTCAATGGATGAAAGACCGTTGGAGTGCCACTGACTCTGCCAGGTTTGCTTACCTCCGTCGACGGTGCTATAGGCAAAAGCATCTGACGGAGGGAGTACAGCCACTTTGTCCACTGGGTCAATCACAACGTGCCTTCCCAGCGACATACCAGTGGCAGTTAAACCTCCACACCTGAGTTGGTGGTACTGAAGGTATATAAGTTAGAAACATAATTATTTTTCTTTCCACACCTCTGTTGCCGACCTGAACCCCTTCGTCCCAATCCTCCCATTGCTGCTGCTACTCGACCATGAAGCTAATCAACCCTGTTGTTGCTGGAATCAAAGGTTAGCTTCTCTTTTTCTTATTTAGAAATCTCTCATACAACCAATATTTCACTAATGTGTGATGCATATGTGTGTAATGTTGTGGTTTAGGAAATTGAAAGAAAGTTTTTGTATTTGTAAAGTTTTTGCAAGCTAACTTCATGATAATAGATGCTTACACAAAAATTAACAGCAATAAAAAAAAGTGACCTTTTGGTGTCTTTTGGTAATTTTCCTTAACTACACGTATAATGTAGAAATTTCACTAGAAAAGGTGTAACGTTTTGTTTAAAGAGCTGTAAAATCAATTGTATATCTAAACTTGAATTACTTAAATATTTATTAATGTAACATTTCCCCTTGTCTAGTGCTTTATCTTTATTTGAGTAAAGTGCAATTGTCACATTTTTTTAAGTTGTAATGCATATGTGTTAATTTTAAACACTTGCCAAGTTAAGAGAAATGCACCTGCCATAACACTTACACCAAAATAAACATTTTAAAATGTTATTTTAAGTGGCCATTATCATGATCAATGCCTGCACCAAAGTAATTATGTCAATCAGAATTTGTTATCACTAATGTTTGCACTGTACAAAAATTGTTACCTAACACAACCTTTTGTCTTTACTGTCATAAATGTAAGTATATGTATCACAAATTTTCATCATTAACATTAGTAATACTCAATAACTTGTAAAAGAATACAAATATCCGGACAAACTTTGGAAAAAATAAAATAATTTTATTTATAAATGAGATGCTTGTCTCAAATAATTTATTCGGGAAATAATAATACAAGGAGGTCAAATGCTACACACAGCAACAGCCTGTGTTACTGTCTCCTAAACAGACTGCCAAAGGGTAACCTCCTCAGGAAGGGGCATCTAGTGGGCACAGAGAAGGCACCTCAAGGATCTTTCTTTGGAAGGGTGGGCTTGGTTGGAATGGTAGTCATGGGTTTGGGACGGGTGGATTTGGGTTTGGAAGGGGTCAAGGTCAGAGCAGAAAGAAAATCAGAACTAGGGTAAAGGGTACGAGGGGTGTGGGAGGACCGGTTTCATGAAGGGAGAGGGAGCTGGAGTGGGTATGTCTGTTGTACAGTTGCATGTGGGTCTTGTGTATGTTTTGTACATTTGGGTGTGTGTTTTCAGGCAGGTGCTTGGCGTTAAGGTGAGTGTGTGCGTTTGGTTTTGGTTAGTGTTTTGGGTGTAGGTGTGGTTTTGTGTGAGCGTTTTTGGTTAGATGAATGTGCTGTTGAGGTGGTTGATCTGGTTGTGGTGCTTGTGGATGTGCTTGTGGGTGTGATGGTGGATGTGGGTGTGGGTATGCTGGTGTTTTGTGGTGCAGGAAAGTACCTCTTTTGACATGGTTACCCCCCACTTTTTGACTGGTATCTATTGCAACATTTAGTGACAGTGTGCTGGGTTCCTTCTAACCAGGACCCTAGCACTAATGTTATTTCCCTAAACTGTACAATTGTTCCATAATTGGCAAACCCCCTTTAGGATCCCTTGTAAGTCTCTAGTAAGTGGTAACCCTGGTACGTAGGGTGGTAAGTGGGCAGTGGCAGTGTCCCTACCGCTTCTCTGCTATAGCGCTCGCCAGTGCGTGGGTGATTGCAACCTGTGCGCTGTGCTCTTTATTTTGGTGTGTAACTTTTAACTTTACTTTTAAAACCACATTGTCCTGACCTGGCAGTGTTCCCAACGCTTCACTGCAGCGTTCGTCAGTGTGTGGGTGATTGCTACCTGTGCGCTGCGCGCTCTACCGGGCGGGTGATATTTTAAACATTTAATTTTAAAATTGCATTTGTCCTGACCTGGCATAGCGGTGTGACAGCGCGCACAAGCCTCACTGCGCCCTTGCTGATCCCGCCATTTGTAATCTGCTCGGCTGAGCTTCAATAGCTGGGAGACATTCTACCATCACTTAGCAACGGAGTGCTGGACTCGTCCCTCACTCCCGCCTCGTTCTGACGCCGGTGACTAGCACAGTTCGAGCAGAGGGCGTGGAGGGTCCGAGCCAGCACTTCCGGAAGCTGCCTGCAGCGCTCTAGCTGTTGGGCGCTGGGGGGGGATATAAGGCACTGGAGCCTGCTCCCTCGCGTGGTAAGTGGGCAGTGGCAGTGTCCCTACCGCTTCTCTGCTGTAGCGCTCGCCAGTGCGTGGGTGATTGCAACCTGTGCGCTGTGCGCTTTATTTTGGTGTGTAACTTTTAACTTTACTTTTAAAACCACATTGTCCTGACCTGGCAGTGTTCCCAACGCTTCACTGCAGCGTTCGTCAGTGTGTGGGTGAATGCTACCTGTGCGCTGCGCGCTCTACCGGGCGGGTGATATTTTAAACATTTAATTTTAAAATTGCATTTGTCCTGACCTGGCATAGCGGTGTGACAGCGCGCACAAGCCTCACTGCGCCCTTGCTGATCCCGCCATTTGTAATCTGCTCGGCTGAGCTTCAATAGCTGGGAGACATTCTACCATCACTTATCAACGGAGTGCTGGACTCGTCCCTCACTCCCGCCTCGTTCTGACGCCGGTGACTAGCACCGTTCGAGCAGAGGGCGTGGAGGGTCCGAGCCAGCACTTCCGGAAGCTGCCTGCAGCGCTCTAGCTGTTGGGCGCTGGGGGGGGATATAAGGCACTGGAGCCTGCTCCCTCGCGTGGTAAGTGGGCAGTGGCAGTGTCCCTACCGCTTCTCTGCTGTAGCGCTCGCCAGTGCGTGGGTGATTGCAACCTGTGCGCTGTGCGCTTTATTTTGGTGTGTAACTTTTAACTTTACTTTTAAAACCACATTGTCCTGACCTGGCAGTGTTCCCAACGCTTCACTGCAGCGTTCGTCAGTGTGTGGGTGAATGCTACCTGTGCGCTGCGCGCTCTACCGGGCGGGTGATATTTTAAACATTTAATTTTAAAATTGCATTTGTCCTGACCTGGCATAGCGGTGTGACAGCGCGCACAAGCCTCACTGCGCCCTTGCTGATCCCGCCATTTGTAATCTGCTCGGCTGAGCTTCAATAGCTGGGAGACATTCTACCATCACTTAGCAACGGAGTGCTGGACTCGTCCCTCCCTCCCGCCTCGTTCTGACGCCGGTGACTAGCACCGTTCGAGCAGAGGGCGTGGAGGGTCCGAGCCAGCACTTCCGGAAGCTGCCTGCAGCGCTCTAGCTGTTGGGCGCTGGGGGGGATATAAGGCGGATGTGTTGCAGGCAGCGCAGCGGACGAGCGCAGCGGGCGCGACGAAGGCGCGCCGGAGTTGCGCCTGAGTTAAGCCCATCTGCGCCCGTCCGCGGCCGATCGCGGCCCAGGGCCAGAACCCCTGGTCCTCCTGCAGCACATATTCGCTGGAGTCGAGAGGAACTACTTCTCCTCCGCCATGGCCATCTGGCACCTTGCTTACATGGCATGGAGGCGGATAAGAGCGTGGATTGCAATTACTGCGGCTTCACCTTCTGCTCAGGGCAAACCAAAACTAGTGCCCACCATCCTTTGATGTGTGGTCTGTTGAATGTCCGCTCCTTGCGAAAGCACTGTCTCGACATCCATGACCTCCTTGCTGGAAAGCGATGGGACCTACTCTTCCTCACAGAGACATGGCTGGACTCGGATTCTATGCCAGAAATTATTGAGGCCATCCCAGAGGGTTACTGTCTTCAAAGATTAGACAGACTTAGAGGGAGAGGTGGGGGTATCGCCATAGTGGCGAAACAGGAATACCAGTGCCAGCTGGAACGCACCACTATTGAAGGTAGTGAAGCAGGTGCCTTTTCCATTTCATTGAATGGCAAATCCACCTTAAGAGGCTTCCTGATTTACCGCCCACCGGGCTCCCCCACAGCTTTCATTGAGAAACTAGTGGAAGCAGTTACCGAAGCCGCTCTGAGCACTGATAGGTATCTAGTCTTAGGTGATTTGAACCTACATCTGGATACCCTAACAGATAAGACAGTTAACGATCTTTGTCTCACAATGGCTAATTTACAATTCGAGCAGAAGGTGCAGCATCCCACCCACAATTTGGGTCATCTTCTTGACCCAATCTTTGCAAATTGGAGTCAAGTGGAAGCATGCGCACCGGTCCCCATCCCATGGACAGACCACCACCTTATTCCCTTTACTATAAGGAGTCAAGAACCTGCTCCGACTGACCCTCCAGCCGATAAACACCCTAGGCGGAGATGGGCAGCATTCTCCCAATCCGCATTCAATCTGGCTTTAACTGCCAAAGGTCATCCAGGCGGAATAGGTGTGGTAGACATCAACTCCAACCTAGACCAACGTATTACAGAGGCCTTGGATCTGGTTGCTCCACTTGGTGCGGCCAAATTGGGGGGCCGAGCAAAAAGATCTGCTCTCTGGTTCAATGCTGATATGCAAGTGGCAAAAGCAGCGTGCAAAAAGGCTGAAAGACAATGGAGAGTAGCATATTCCGCCTCCGCTAAAGTAGAGTATACTAACTGTAGGCGTAGCTACCATAAACTGCTACGGAAGGGCAAAACGGCGTACTTCTGCGCTAGGATTGAAGGAGCTGAGCAGTCCACTAAAGAGCTCTTTTCAATCTACAAGTCCATCACCATAGGCAAGTCTGCTGCATGCCCCTCGAAACTCTGCACGGTGGAGGGCTGTGACCGTGTTGCAGAGTTTTTCACTAACAAGGTCACTCACCTCTACAATTCCTTTCCTCGGCAGGCACTAAACGCTCCCACATGGGGGAAGGGTGTCAAAACGATGGGAGTACGACAGCTTACCTCTTTTTGCACCCCGCCCACAGAAGAGCTAATCCGTATCTGCGGGTCAATTAAATCTGGCTCTCCTAGAGACCCGACGACCCCTAGTCGGCTTAAGGGTAGCTTGCAGGTGCTTGAACCTTATGTTCGCAATCTACTCGATTCCTCTTTTTTGTCCCAGAGTGTCCCCAAGGCTTGGAAGCGGGCAGTTGTACTCCCCCTGCAAAAAAAGGCCAATGTGAATTTCGAGAAATTCGACAATCTCCGCCCCATCTCTCTTTTGCCTTACATGGCTAAAATTGCGGAGAAAATTGCTAACACTCAATTGATGCAGTTCGTGGAGGAGGCATCGCTACTCCACGACTCGCAATTTGGCTTCCGTCCCCGCCACTCAACGGAATCTGCACTTCTTGCGGCGGTGGAGGCACTCCGACAGGGTGTGGATGAGGGCCAGACTATGGCGCTGATCCTACTCGACTTAAGTGCAGCATTCGACACTGTAGCACATACCATCTTGCTACAGTGTCTGAGTGAAGGTGGGGTCACAGGCGCTGCGCTTGGCTGGATCAAGTCCTTCCTGTCTGACAGGTGCTTCCAAGTCAGGATGGGAGAATACTATTCGAGGGAGATCGAGTTGGGCCAGGGCGTACCTCAGGGTTCGTCCCTGAGCCCGACCTTATTCAATATCTACGTCTCCCCTTTAGCAGCCATCGCGGAGGGCCACGGTCTCCACCTGGTGTCTTACGCCGACGACACGCAGCTGGTCGTCTCCCTGTCTCGTTCCCCCGGCCTTGCGGCGGACATCTTCAGGACCTGCATGCAAGATCTCGCAGCCTGGATGTCCGCACACTGTTTAAAACTGAACGGTAGCAAGACCGAGGTGATCGTGGTGGGGGGCGGGCCCTCTGCGTGGTCGCCTGCGTGGTGGCCACCCTGCTTAGGCGAGGCCCCCACTCCCAGTCTGGAGGCCAAGAATCTTGGCATGTGGCTTGACAAGGACCTTGCCTTTGGCCCGCAGGTTGGCCGGGTGACGGGGGTGTGTTTTGGTGTCCTGAGAACTTTGAGGAAGGTTTTAGATCTGCTTCCCATTTCGGCTCGTAGGACGCTGGTGCACGCCCTGGTCACCTCGCGCTTAGACTACGGGAACCTGCTCTATCTGGGGGCTTCAGGTAAGGTCATGGGTCGCCTCCAGGTGCTCCAAAATGCCGCAGCACGGCTCGTGCTTGGACTCCCGAGAAGGTCACCTTCTAAACCCGCTCTCCAAGCCCTCCATTGGCTCCCGATGGAGAAGAGAGTTGAGTTTAAGGCCCTCTCAACGTGCCATCGCATTCTGAGCGGCAAAGCCCCTGTGCCGCTCCAGAGTTTGGTGTCCCACTATGAGCCTACCCGCAATTTACGGTCCTCACAGACGGGACTACTGGTGGTGCCCAGAGTTAGGAAGGCACGGATGGGGGGGAGATCTTTCAGATACCTTGCTCCCAAATGCTGGAATGTCTTGCCCCCAGACCTGCGTCTTGAGCCATCAGAGGCCCTGTTCAGGAAAAAATTAAAAACTCACCTTTTTAGCAGGTAACTCCTGGGGGAGGGGGGGATGGCAACTGCTCACTTACCATAGCGCGGGGACACGCCCTTGGGCGTCACCAGGCGCTTTATAAATGTCCAAATAAATTGGACCTATAGGGATGCAGCACAAATTGTGCCACCCTAAGGGATCCCTCACCAAGTTCATACAAACTGCCATTACAGTCTGCGTGTCTTGGTGCAGAGAAAACGAAGATTCGACATGACACACATCCCTGTGTGAGTAAAAGATGCTTTTAATGCTATCTGAAAGTTATGTCCTCTGACAAACAGAAATAACATGAGTTCCTTAATACAGAGGGCCAGATGTAGGTAGCCAAATACCGGTCGGCAACGGCCGATTTTGAGATGTAGGGGGCATCTGATTTACAGAATCAGTAAATTTACCGATTCGGTAAATAGACAGAATCGGTAAAATACCGAATCGGTAAATTTACCGATTCTGTAAATCAAGATGTAGGTGGCACTTCACAGAGTGCCACAGGCCCTTTAGGAGTCGGTATTTACCACCCAATCCTATTGGGTGGTAAAATACAGATTTCAGGTGTACATGCACATCTGTGCATGTACACCTATGCCATGTGGCACACAGACATGCCCTTAGGGCATGTCTGTGTGCCACATGGCACACAAGCCTGCACTTGGGGTGCTACAGGGTGTCAAAGTGACACCCCGTTCCCCCTGCCAGGATTCGGTATTTACCGATTCAGTAAATACCGAATCAGTATTTCCCTTTGATTCCTATGGGCTTCAAAGCCCATAGGAATCAATGGGAAATACCGATTCGGTATTTACCGAATCGGTAAATACCGAATCTTACAGAATCGGTAATTGTAAAATAAAAATTACCTACATCTGCCTCCTTCTAATTTACCGATTCATAAATACCGAATCGGTAAAATTCGGTATTTATGAGTCGGTAAATTAGATTTACCTACATCTGGGCCTTAATGAATAAGGCATGGAGAAACCAAATACTTGGACAAAGAGATTTATATCAGAATTACTTCATTCGATGATATATATACTAGACAATGATGTGGACTGTCAAATTCAGTACAAAAAAGGGGGGGTGACAAGTGTGCAAGGTGCTTAAGTGGTGAACATAAGCAACCACGTCCTGCGCTGTAACACGCAGGTGGCGTGAGCCCGTCATATGACGACGATGAGAGCGGTTCTCGGAGAGTAACTGGCATTGAAGGTTGTGCGTCTACGTTGCTTCCTAACTAACCACAATAAAGAGAGTGTGTCAAAGGGCATATCACCATGGCTCATGTTCGCTCTACCCGACAGAACCCTTCTTGTTTAACTATACACTTACCCAGGTTTGAGGGACACAGGGTCACCCCTTTTTGTATAAATTCTACAAAGATAAGGGTTGAGGCAAAGAAATATTGCACCTGCTTTCACCTGTGGCTTGAAAGTAGTGGGGATGGTGCTCGGGAATCCAAGGAACACAACCCTTTATGATCCTTCAAGGGCAGAGCCCAACAATTGTGATGAGCAATAAGGAATCAGCACCCATCCAAAAAGTGTTATTTAAGATAATTTCCAAAGGTCCAACAATGAATATTCAAGTATATAGTAAGGGTGGGCGGCCAGCTACGCTCCGTGCACGGAGTGCACGGAGTGCCGTCTCCTACGCATTTTGCATAGCGTGCGTAGCCAGGCGGCACTACGCGCGCTCCGCAGACGGAGCGTAGCCGGCCGCCACCCGCCTCCCTCCCGCCCTCCCTAAATACATCAATAAAAGTATGAAAAGCTATTAAAAACACTTACCTTGTCTGCCGCGTCCCCGGGGCTCCCTCTCGCCGTCCCGCGATTCTCGCCGCCATTTCGGGCCCTAATGCGCATGCGCGGGCGGCCGCGCATGCGCATTTCTCATGAGGAATGCGCATGCGCGGCCGCCCGCGCATGCGCATTAGTATCCGGGTCGGTGGCGGCGCGAATCGCGGGACGGCGGGAGGGAGGTGGGCGGCGCGGAGTGGGGCTACGCGGAGTGCGCGGGTGGGCGTAGTTATGTGCCCACTTCGCGTAGCTCCGCGGAGCCCCACTCCGCACACTACGCCCAGGGTTAGTATATAGTCTTGTAAAAATAAGTCCAGATTTAAGAAGCAGCCCTGCGTGTGATGCGTTACTTTGAGCTGGCCACCATGCCTTTCTCTGTTTAACAAGACCGAGTACGAAAAAACCAGTAATACAGGCCGAGGCAGATTATAGACAGGGATTACTGAACCTGCATAATTTACAACTTTGTGAGTTCCATCACGATATAAAGAACGTGGCGTATTTTGCCGCATTTAAGAAATATTACCAAGGTGTATTGGCTGTTGATTATCATTCACTATTTGAGCCCTGAAGAAGTCTCAATGTGTGAGACGAAACGCGTCGGCTAAGAAGAGAATCCTTATGTGATCTTGGATTTTTCCTGACTTGTATTTTCACAATAAAGAACTTTGGAAAAAGCAAATTTCACTGAAATCTGGACTTATTTTTACAAGACTATATACTTGAATATTCATTGTTGGACCTTTGGAAATTATCTTAAATAACACTTTTCGGATGGGTGCTGATTCCTTTTTGTATAATAACACATCCCTGTGTGCCATGCCAGCAAAGCACTGCATGTGATATAGGTAAGTCATCTCTATGGTGGCCTTACAGCCCGAAGGCAGGGTTCACTATACCCAGATGCATATTTGCCAGAGTGGATGTGTCCCGATGATATCTAAATTCACCCTTAGATATTACAAGTGCCATTTGGTGCAGTTACGACACGATCGTCACCCAGTAACCGATCCCAGGCCCTTATTATGGTGGCTGGTATGGTATCTCTAATGACCACTCCAGGAATTCTTTAAGCAACTGCTATAGCGTGAATTTCATCCTACATATACTCTCGCCCTGACAAAGTTCTTGTATGAACGAAACACGTTGGCTGTTGTTTTATACTCATGCATTTGGATTCATTTGAATAAAGCTTCTTTTTGTACGAAGGAACTGATTGAGCTTCATTAATAACCTGTGAATATCTGGGTAGTGCAACACTCCATCACCTTGGATGCCTAGGGAAGTCATGGTGAATACATGGGTTGGACACTCGTGATTACGAGTTCCCCAGCTACATGATGGCTTCACTGTACCCCAAGGCTGATGCCAGTGCTGTATTTATTAATAAATGCACACAGCGGGCACCTTAGAGGTGCCCCCTGGAATCCTACCGACTACTAGTGTGTTGAGTGACTGGTCTCGACCAGCCAGCCACCATAGACAGGTTTCTGACTTCCTGAGGTGAGAGCCTTTGCTCTCGGAGGACAGAAACAAAGCCTGGAACAAAGCCTGCTCTGGACTGAGGTGCTCGCACCACCAAGCAGGATGGATATTCCAAGGCCGGGAAGCTTCAAAGGCCCTGCTGCCTTAGATAGGTGACCCCGGGTCTCTCCAGATAGTGGAGCAGCACATCCCCCTGTCCTGACCCCACATTTTGGTGTCAAGACAGGCAGGAAAATTAGCTAGATTACGATATTTTCCATATGCAGCTAGCACCACTCCTAGGGCGAGCAAGCTAATGTGGACACCACTTTTCAGATTCATCCATGTTGTTTTGGAAGGAATTAGACGTTTAGGTTCAGGGTTATACCCACTTCCCACAGGAAGCGGTCATATAGAGGTTGTATTGGCTAACACCTGTCACTCCCCATAATCACCCCTAAATTGGGTATTTAGGTGGCAGCCCTGAACCTAAGAACTCAGATTTGACGGATCAATAGAAGAAGGGTGTGAAGAGTCACTGTCTGGCGAGAACTTCAGCAGAACTTTAAACTTTGGAGCAAAACCCAGCCTTCCTTAGTCCTCTCTTGACAATCATGAGAGAGTGACTGGTCCTGTGAGCTGGAGAACTACCAAATCCTTGGGTAGCCTGTCAGCACTTCAAGAAGCACTGAAAGTCTCCCTTGGAGTAAAGGAATTCCTCCCCTGCCAATGCAGACACAGAAGAGCAGAGCATGGTTCACCGCTTTTCAGTTCCCCGGCCCAACCGACGCCGCAGATGACCAGGAGAAGGTACTCATGCTCTGAAAGGTCAGATCTATCTCCCCATCAAGTGTGAAGACACCAGGACCAACCGGAGCCATGCTTTCCAACCCCTGCACCAAACACCAATCATGAGTATCCAGTTCCATCCGGATCCTCAATTCACCAGGACCAAGCAGCCATCGAGGGATGTCTGCATCATTGAAACCCACTTTGAGAGGGGCCTATCTGCCTTGATTTCTCCTCTTCCAGATGTTTGTCCCTGACCAAGTAGTGTATCTTTGCTCACCAGCTTAGTTGACCTAACCACTCTGCTCTAAAGCTGCCCAACCTGGGTCCTGATGAACCAGTTGTGTTTCTCTGCTCCAAAACCCCGTGTGACCTGAACCCCCATTTGGAGCCCTCGTACTTGCCTGCAAGTTCTCCTGTGCAGCCTCTTTCCAGGTGGTCCCCCTTCTTCATAGTGAACCAGCCTCACCAGCACCCTGCTCCTGGTAGAACACAGGTGGTTCACGAGCAACAGCTGGTAGTACTTTGAACCTTAGCCCAGTACTATTCTAATCCCAGAAGGTGAAACCGACAGTACTTACCTTTTCTGCATCTTTGGCTTTTCCTCTCATAGGATTGCATTGTGCGTAAAAGCGCACAGGTCTAAAACATTTATTTACCTGTGCACATTTTTATCGAAAACTATACTTACCTTGAAACAAAGTTGTTGAGTTTGAAATATATATAAAAAGAAGTATTATTTTTCTAAATTGGTCTTGGATTTATTCTTTGAGTGTGTGTTTCATGTACTGTGAGTACAAGTTTCTGTGAGTACAACAATGCTTAGCACTACCCTCTGATAAGTCTAACTGCTCGCCCAAACTACCACACAAAGAGAGCGTTAGTATTATCTACTTAAGCATTTGTAAACCAATAGGGGACCCACTGGACTGTCTGCACAGTGTACTTCATGTTAGTGCATTATATAGAGAGCCAGCTTCCCCCAGGTGTGCTGGTGTTTGTGGATGTGCTGGTGGTTGTGAGTGTGCTGGTGGATCTAGTGCTTGTGGGTGTGCTGGTAGTTGTGGAGGTGGGGTGGTTGTAGGGGTGGTGGTGATTGTGGTGGGATGGGTGTGCTGGTGGTTGTGGGGATGGGGGTGAGTGTGGTGGTGGGTGTGGGTGTAGTGGTAGATGTGGTTGTGGTAGTAGGTGCGTCTGTATGTTGTTTGTGCATTTGCTTGTGTTTCCTTGCATGTTTGTGTGAGTGCTGCTTGTATATGTTGGAGTGAGTGCCTGCAAAGACTTGAGGGTGCCTGGGATAGGGGAGGAAATTTGGAATTAGGATGAGGAAGGGACCTGAGTTGGGGCACAAGGTTGGGCTGGTTGGAAGGCTGCAGTAAGTGCGGAGGCTAGTTCTGTAAATGATCTTTGCAGTCCAGACATAGAACTATGAATGCCTTCCAGGTATGCTACCATTTGTTGTATTTGGCAACCAAGACACTGGAAGGCATTCAGGAGTGCAGTCTGGCCTACAGATGTGGTGTGTAAGAGGTCAATAGCCTCCTCACTCAGCGCAGCCGGGGTGACAGGGGCAGGGGGTGTGGTGCCTGTGGTGAAGGAGGCCCAAGCCCTTTTAGGGGGGCGATTTGGGCCAATTGGGGGAACAAGAGGGAGGGTGGAAATGGGTGTCTGGGTGGCAGGCAAGGTTGCAGGTGGTACAGGTCCTGTGGGGTCTGCCACCACTAGGGACTGGTCGCTTATGGAGGCCTCTGAAGATGTTGATGAGCTTGTGGCCTCTGTTCCAGTCCCCTCACCCTCTGTGCCACTGTCTCGATCAGTGTCCGAGGTTTTATCACCCGAACCACAAGGGTCAGCTGCTCCCCCACCATGAGGTACTGGGTTTTTCAGAACCGGTACCGAACCGGTAACCCAGTGGTGTCAGGGTACACCCTAAGACCTCGAGTACTTTCCTGATTCAGACCACAGAAACTCAGAGTCTTCTAGGTGAAGTCAAAGATCGAATTTATTGGCTGAAACTAAGTAACAGGCGTCCTAGAAGTACAACAGCACGGTGTGTATATTCTCAGGAGACTGCTCAACCTTACAAAGCCAGGCTTCTCTTTTTATACAAAATATTATGCTTCAGGCAAACATTCTTAAATTTACAGTAGGCCATTCACATATTTTCACTACAAAGAAAAAGCAGAGTCATGATGACAATCCCACATTTCAGTTCGTCCAGCCCATAACAAATTACCCGGCAAGGCCCAACATTTTCATCAGATGTCGGTGGACCCCCAATAAAAACGGGCACCTCCTCCTCGTAAAGCAAGTGAGAGAAAAGAGCAGGGACAGGTGTGAGCAAGATTAGGCAGGGTGTGTGTGCGATGAAAAGGGTTTATGGCATGTTTTGCCTTGATGCTATCTCGTTCGGCCACTGGGAGAGGAACTGACCAAACAGGTTCGGCCTGGGGCAATGGTTTCAGCTTGCCCAGGTCAGAGAGAAGTCAATTAAGGTGTACGTGTCCTTAGGAATCGAATTTAGCTGTATTATAAGCCTATGTGAGGGCAACCCACAAAATGGCTGCCGTACACAAAATGGAAGCCAAGGGTTCAGGACGAAAATGACGATTTCGAGGTGAAATCGTTACTGGAATATGACGAAAATGCTTGTACATAGTGTACTAGCCATTTTCGGTCTTTTGATATAAAAATCGTCATGCTACGACGAAGTTTTATTCACGAGTTCAGAATTTTCAGAACTACAAACCCTCCTTTTGCCCTTACATAGGCAATTAACCTATCCTCATGCTAGTCTGAGTCCAGGTCCATAAGTCATTGAGATGTTGCTGTAACATCATCCTAGTACTTAGCTCGTCTCTTGATACAGGTTTCCTTACACATGATGTAGCACAGAGGCCACATATTGCAGGAGCACACTGCACGCACAGACAGAACAGGAAAAGAATGGCTAAGACCATCCCAATGACCATCAGAATTTTCAATCCCCAGGCGGATATCAGTTCCCAGAACCATCCCATTAATGACCAATCTCCTTTATCCACATGAATAGATTCGGAAATCTTATGTAGTTTGGAGATGGCCTGGTACACTGTTGGAGCGTTATCTGGAATGAAAACACAGCAACTCGATTGGATCAATTTACATACCCCACCCCGGTCTGCAAGTATGACATCTAATGCGACCCTGTTCTGAAGGGTCATAAGACGATCCGACTGGAGCTCAGCAGTCAAGTTACTAAGGGCACCGGCAGTTTCAACCACGGTGGATTCAACCACCCTTGTCAATTGCCTTATGTTCCTGCTGTTACCCATGGGTCCCCAGAACGGCAGAAAACCCTTTACGAAGTCCCCAAATTCTTGTCCTGCAGTGTCTTCTTCACTGAAGACACCTCTAACTATCCTTGTCTTGTGGTAATCTGCCGCCGCTGTGTAGGTGGGAGGCAGCAGAAACGAAACAAAACATGTGCCCGAAAAGTCAGGGGGCAACCATGTATAGGCTCTATCATGGCAGATGAAATAGGTACCCTTAGCTGCTAAAAACGAAGGGGAAGTCTGAGATGCAAAAACATATGTTTCAGTACAGATGCTTTTCCCTAACTGAGCTCTGGGATTCTTGCCATTACCTTGCAGACATAGGTGACCCTGATGGGGTACAATCCAAATCGGGGAAGATCTCTTAGCTTGCTGTTTCTCACTCAGAGTAGCTCCATATCTGGTCACGTTCCATCCTATGTATACTAGTGTCTCATCTCTAGGGATAGTCTCGTAGGAAATATCTTCCTTAATCATGTCTACTATACCCTTAACTAGAGCACTATTCTTAGGATTGTCTTCCACAGAACGTAGGGGGTAGACTTCATGTGCATAGATGAACATTGTTCTGTATGCCCACACCAGAACCATTGTGGCTGAATGGCAGGACCAGATAAGGGATACCTTTATCCGTTGTGTGAGGCATAAGGCCACACACCCAACAGTTAGTCGTGTTCATTACAAGTTGGTGTTGGTGCAAGAGCTGAACAAAGGAGTTATTAATAAACTCTAATCTCCTAGCTGATTCGTGTTCAGGAAGTGGTTGAAAAGAATGTGAGGAAACAGTGGAAGGAGGAGGCATAGGCGATGTAGTGGGTGCAAATGTTACTCGAAAAGAGAATAAAACATAACCTATAAAAAATATCATCACACTGAATAACATGAAAATGCACAATAACAAAAAGCTTTTCTTTGTCATCATTTTACATATTCTGTTTTTAAAGTTCGTTTCCTTGGCAGGTCTCTCCATCTCGAAAAACTCCATCCTCTATACAATGCTGCCCGCGATGGGAGGTTGTTTCTGCTAAGGAAAGCTTCTGTCAGTCTAGGGCAACTCCCTTAGACCAACCAGAACTGTCGACCTAACGTCGTCAGCTGCACCCCAAAGACTTTGGGCAATCGCGGCCCTAGCAGCGGAACCTGGATGGCGGTTCGAAAAACAAAAATAAGCAAGTTTCTCAGATGGGAGAGCTGTGCTTTCAAAAATAGCGAAAAAGGGAAAAAAAATTGTTTATTTGTCCATAGGTCTCGGTCTCAAATTATAACGTTTTCTCCCAGGTACTGTTTGGTCTTGGAAAAGGAGTTCAGGCTCTGTAGTGTCCAATCGAATTGACGGTGATACAGCTGGTTGCAAAATGTTGTCACTCTCTTTTTCAGTAAGTGTTCCTTTTACACGTGCATCACTGAAAGGCAGAAAACGTGGCAAGGTTTCAGTCTCTGAGTCGGCGACACCCTCCTGGACCCACCGGTCGCACGGCAGAGGTAAAGGCACCCTCTTGCAGTGTACGCCGTGGATCCAGTGCTTCTTGCCTTCCACACGAACAGCTGATCTCGTTGAAAGAAGGACGAGGTGTGGGCCGGTCCACCTGGGCTGGTCATTCTTTGTTCGCTGAAAGTTTTTTACTAGAACCCAGGATCCAGGGTCGATCTGATGACCTGGAGTTTCAGAGACCGGAGGCAGGGTGTCATGGACCTGTTGGTGTAAAACACGCAATTTAGCCGTCAATTCGTACAAATAGTCAAGTAAAACAGGGTGTTCAATTTCACTAAATTTTGTGGGCCTTGGCACTCCCCATATGTTGGCCGGGCGGCCAAAAACTATCTCATATGGACTAAGTCCCACTCGCGAATGCACAGTCATTCTGGTGGATAGGAGTGCTAGGGGTAGAGCGTCAGGCCATTTAAGACCAGAGCTCGCTTGAATTTTGGCCAATTTAAGTTTCAATGTGCCATTGTAGCATTCTACTAGTCCAGCTGATTGGGGGTGATTTGCAGCGTGAAATTTCTGGTGAATGCCTAGCCCTTCACATACTTTCTTCATCACTCGACCCACAAATTCACTTCCATTGTCACTCCAGACCATTCTAGGCATTCCGAATCTGAGGAAGAACTCTTTCACAAGGGTTTTAGCTGTGGATAAGGCAGTGTTGTCTTTTAGGGGGTAGGCTTCCACCCATCTTGACAAGGCACAAACAACAACGAGTATGTATTTTAAATTGTTACACCTTTCCATGTGGATGAAATCTAGTTGCAAAACCTCGAACAGATACGTAGGAGGTGCAAAATGACCAGCTGGAGTTGGGGTTCCCCTACCAGGGTTGTATTTCAGACACATCATGCAATTCTTGACCACATTCTCTGCACACTCAGGAATTCCAGCATTTTGCCATACTGGGGCCAACAACTTACAAATCCCTTTCACACTGATGTGAGCCATTCCATGGGCCATTGTAACCACTGCAAGCACATACGCATCGGGTAACAACCATCTCTGATGCTCTGACAATCCAATCCAACAACCATTGGCATCCAATTTACCCGTACTTTCTCTCCACACACTCAACTCTTTCTCTGTAGCTTCAGCTTGAATAGATTTCACACTCTCTATCGTGTCTTCACACATTCCAACATCACCAACCCATCTTGCAGGGCCTGCAACATACATTCGAATCATCACATTCCTTGCTGTTTCTTTTGCGATTTCGTCAGCAAATGCATTTCCACGACCAACATCATCAGTCACCTTCTTATGTGCCCTGCATTTCACAATCGCAACTTGCAACGGCAAAGTAAGTGACTCAAGAAGCTCATTCACCAACTGACCATGCTGAATCTTAGCTCCATGCAAAGTCAGGAACCCACGTTCTTTCCACAATCGTCCAAAACTGTGAGCCACACCAAATGCATACTGGCTGTCGGTATAGATGGTCACTTTCATTCCTTTTGACAACACACATGCTCTCGTAAGTGCAATCAATTCTGCTGCTTGAGCTGAATTATGTGGGATACGTGCAGCTTCAACAATTGTATGCAAAGTTGTGACAGCATATGCTGCAGTCGTATCACCATTCGGAAGCTTGAAGCATGAACCATCCACCCATAATGTACCATCACATTCAGCAAGAGGAGTATCCTGGAGGTCTATTCTCCCTTTTGTTTCTTCTTCTGTTCTAAGAAAACAATCATGCTGTTCTGAAACATCTAATTCCTCTACAATCGGCAACAATGTAGCTGGGTTAAGAGTGTTGCATCTTTTTATGTGCACATGACTCGCTAACAATGTCAACTCGTAACCTGACAATCGAGCACTAGTTAAGTGCTGTGTCTTGGTTCTGTTTAACAACGTGTCCACTGCATGTGGAACCATCACAATTAACGTGTTATTCATCACTAAACCAGCAGACTGTCGAATAGAAACAGCTGCTGCTGCTGTTGCTCTTAAACAACTTGGCAATGCTTTAGCTACCGGGTCCAAAGTCGACGAAAAATACACGCATGGACGCTGCTTGTCTCCAAACAACTGTGTCAACACCGACAATGCACAACCTTCTTTCTCATGGACATACAATGTAAAGGGCTTTTTGTAGTCGGGGGTACCCAACACAGGAGCCGAACATAATGCACTGCGCAATTCAGAAAAACTTTTCTGACACTCTTCAGACCATGGGACGGGATTCGGTGTATCTTTACAGGTTAATGCCACCAAAGGTTTGGCCAGCAAGGAAAAATTTGGTATCCATTGCCTGTAATATGATGTAATGCCCAAGAAAGCACGCACTTCTCTCTGTGTTCTTGGCACACTCAATTTCGCTATTGCCTGAATTCTTTCTGGGGTCAGTTTCCTTCCCTCCTTCGATAAGAGATGACCTAAGTAGGTCACTTCTTGTCGACAATATTGCAATTTTGAGAGAGACACTTTGTGATGCAGATCACACAAATGACGTAACAATGACAACGTGGCTTCTTTACAGATTTCCTCAGTATCTGCAGCAACAAGCAAATCATCAACATACTGAATGAGGGTAGCGCCATCAGGTAAAACAATCGTATCAAGCTGTGTTTTTAGAGCTTGACTATATATCAATGGACTTTTCACAGTAGCCCTGTGGAGCGCGTTTAAAGCGGAAGCTTCGACCTCCTAAACTGAAGCCGAAAATATCCCTACTCTCCTCTGCAATCGGGATGCTGAAGAAAGCATTCTTCAAGTCAATCACCGAAAACCATGTTGCAGAAACTGGAATCATGGTCAATAGGGCAGCTATATCAGGGACAACTGGAAATTGTGGCACAACTATTTTATTCACCTCTCTAAGATCAATCACGAATCTGTAAACAGGTGGCTGGGAAGGGTCAGTTTGTTTCATAACAGGCAGAACAGGACTATTGCAAATGTTGCCTCTTGTCTCTTCAATCACATCTTTTTCAATCAAATCGTAAATGATTGCTAGCAAAGCTTTTTCACCTTCACTAGAAATTTTGTATTGTGGAATACGTGGCATTTTAACATTGGCTTTCAATGTTACAACATATGGCGGTATTTCCAAAATACCTACATCATTAGGACCAGTAGCCCAAAGAATATTAGGGAGAGATGACAATTCTGTTGGAAGTTTGTCCTTTGACAAATACATTTGAGAAATCACTTTCTTACCCAGTGTAAGTTGTACTCCTGAAGGAGAACAATATAACGTCGCATACAATCTTTTCAACAAGTCCAATCCTAACAAGTTTTCACCACAACCTGTCATTAAAATAAGGGGTGCTTCGAATTCACAAGGTCCAACAGAAAGGGACAAAGGGTCAGAAATCGGATTTCTAACTGGGGCTCCAGAAAAACCTACTGATACATTCGTTTCGCCAGACAAAGGTGCGCCAGGGAGTTTGGAGTGCATAATAGAACTCTTTGTAGCACCAGTATTCAACAGAAAAGGCTCTGACACACCTGATGTAATCACCTCAACATAAGGTCCACTCTGATATACTGGAACTGAAACAACTCCCTCTCTTTGTCTATGGCTGTCCTAGCAATCATTACCTTCCACATGCTCATCTTCTGCATAGTAATCATCAGCGTAGTACTGAGTTGTCCTACCAGACGCGTTATTCTGCTGATCAAACCTATTCATTGAATTCTGAGGCGGAAAGGAACGAGCGTTCTGGGGGAAATTTCCACGTCCTCTACCTCTTGGAGCTTGTTGAACACCTCGACCTCGTGCACCTGAAACACCATTTGCGCGCTGTAACAAAACAGGGCAACTATACTTGAAATGACCCTCTTCCTTACAATACGAACATTGATTGGGACCTACAGGGACACGTGGTTGAGTATACTCGACTCTTTGCGAGTTCCTCTGAAACTGTTGAGGTTGCTGATAGTTATTCTGATAGTTACTCTGAGCACCACTATTTTGACCACCACGTGGCGGGTACGCTTGCTGTAACAGAACCTTTGTTTTCAACTCTTTCGTTTTCTTTTCTGCTCTATCTTTCTCATCTTTATCTCGATTTTCATAATATTGTGCAGTAGGCAATATTTGTGCTGAAGTGGAAACTGCCCAAGAACTCTCTGAATCTTTTAACTTTTTACACAACTCGGGAAGCAGATTGTGCACAAATTTATCGACGAACAATCGCTGGCCACCTTCTGTGCTCATATCTTGACCACTGTGGTCGACAAATGTTTCTTCAAACCTGGTGAAGAAATCTGACACCGTTTCATCTTTCTTCTGCTTACACGCAGACAATTTATCCCAATTTACTCGCATGGCAGGCATTAAAGTCTTCATGTAATCAATGATCTTACCAGGAAGTTCATCTACTAAAGGCTCAGGTTTAGCACCACCAACTTGCCGGTCATCTGCAGCCGCAATATTAGCCCATGAGTCACCTAACTCCTGATCATGATCTGCATGATGAATCTTTCCCCATAAAGGCTGTGGAACAACATTCCCAAACAACATGTCTATGTCAGCTAAATTCATGATGCATGACCCTGCAGTCTGTGACAATTCCTTGTAATACCCTGCAGGATTTTTACGGGGATCAGGTAATGTCTGCTTAAGGGCCAAAACTTCAGCTCGCTTCCATGGAACATGTACCCACACATGCTGAAAATGTGCTGGTATAGCTGGTGGAACATTACCAGGACCAGCCGCTACTGTTTCCTTCCATACTGGAGGAACTTCTCTCATGGGATATTGTCTTACCTTCTTCTTAACAGAGGAATCAGACTCAAACAACGACCTAGAAACACCTTCGGTCCTAAGCGACAACAACGTCGCAACTGCTTTCTCAACATCTGAACCCACAATTGCGCCTTTTGAAAACTCAAACCGTACATGGCTCAACTCGGGCGGATTAGAGTCCAAATCATTGTCCTCTAAATCTTCACACAGAAAAGCACACATTTTTTCAAAAACGTTTCTCTGCTTTGATGCTTCCCAGTGATGGAAGACATCCATAACAGATTTTAGATCATATTCCATCGGGTCAGTCACCCATCTATGTGCCAAATGATTCAACGTTTCCTTCTCCCTAGAATCAGGCAGTTGGCTACGTAACTGTGTGCGCTCAGAGGTAGGAGCTGGACTTGCCGCTCCAAA
The DNA here is from genome assembly GCF_964261635.1 of Lissotriton helveticus. Taxonomy (NCBI): domain Eukaryota; kingdom Metazoa; phylum Chordata; class Amphibia; order Caudata; family Salamandridae; genus Lissotriton; species Lissotriton helveticus. The sequence continues at coordinate 1,028,562,276 of NC_136068.1, read as the reverse complement.
GAAAGGATATAGAATACTAGTAACAGTACTAGCCACTCTCTGATGAACAGAAGGAGAAGTCGATGAAAAGACCAGCGGGAAAGCAGGGTGAGGCAAGGCAGATGCAGAGGCAGTATCAGGAGGAGTACCAGGAGTGGTAGTCGTTATAGTAGTTAAAGTTGTAGGAAGTATAGGAGGAGCAGATGTAAAAGCCGGTGGCCCTTGAGGAGGCTGCATCGGAGGAGCAGGAGCCAACTGAAGAACAGCTGGTGGGTGCTGTAGAGGAGCAGGAGGCAATGCAACCACAGGTTGCGCAGCTAAAGGTTGCGGAGGTGCTGTAGCATTCTGCGCATAAGGGGGTGGCAAACTTAACAAATGCGACATTAGAGGATCTTTTTCAAGCTCTTTTGCTGCATCTTGCTGAAGAGGCGGCAAAACTGGATAACATTTATCTATTACCATTTTACGTTGCCTGTGCAACTGCTCACTCATCTGTTCTTCTTCGTTATCTTTAAACTGCATAGCAGCTTGCATTATCGAAATACCCCTTACTCTCTTATTTTTCTTTGCTAGTTTAATTTCTTTCTGTTTGGCTTCCTTACGCCATAGGCGGAAAGAGTCAAACATCGCCGGCCGGGCTTTCTTTTTGAAAAGTTTAACTTCTAGATTATCTAGGATTTCCGTGTCAAAGCTACCATATTGGGGCCATTTTAGAACACCATCTTTCCTGGTGTAGCGGATCCACACTTCATTATATGTGATGGGGCCTACTCCATGTTTCACATACAATTCATAAGTTGGAGTTCCAATCGGAGGTACCGGACACGAGTCCTCCAATCGGGAATCCCTATTATTACCACAACAAAACAAGTTTCCAAGTCTGCTAAGACCAGGCATCTTCGCTCTCTAGTCTAGCTTCAAACTTCAAAGGATTATCGATTATGATAGTCTCGTGAATACACGAGTCCTTCGGCTTTGGTACTTGCAAGTTCCAAATCAAAGATCCCAAAGGGATACCAAACTAAGAACCAACTAAGGACTGGGAGACGCTCCACTTATACTTAACTGAGATATCGATGACATCACCAGAAGACTCGTCTATCATTTCGCTCTACCAAACATCAAGGGTCCAAATCAGGGCGATAGCCAGGGTAGCAGTCCTTCGTAGCCGTCGGGAAGCGGGGAACCTCGCAGCAAAGACTTTCGGACCACGTCGACATGCAGGGGTCGATGAAGTGGCGGCCTTCCTCCAGAATTTTCACACGAAGCTCCTCACGAACCTCTGGCTTGGACCGGTACCATTGGTATCGCCCGACGTTGGGCGCCAGCTGAGGTACTGGGTTTTTCAGAACCGGTACTGAACCGGTAACCCAGTGGTGTCAGGGTACACCCTAAGACCTCGAGTACTTTCCTGATTCAGACCACAGAAACTCAGAGTCTTCTAGGTGAAGTCAAAGATCGAATTTATTGGCTGCAACCAAGTAACAGGCGTCCTAGAAGTACAACAGCACGGTGTGTATATTCTCAGGAGACTGCTCAACCTTACAAAGCCAGGCTTCTCTTTTTATACAAAATATTATGTTTCAGGCAAACATTCTTAAATTTACAGTAGGCCATTCACATATTTTCACTACAAAGAAAAAGCAGAGTCATGATGACAATCCCACATTTCAGTTCGTCCAGCCCATAACAAATTACCCGGCAAGGCCCAACATTTTCATCAGATATCGGTGGACCCCCAATAAAAACGGGCACCTCTTCCTCGTAAAGCAAGTGAGAGAAAAGAGCAGGGACAGGTGTGAGCAAGATTAGGCAGGGTGTGTGTGCGATGAAAAGGGTTTATGGCATGTTGTGCCTTGATGCTACCTCGTTCGGCCACTGGGAGAGGAGCTGACCAAACAGGTTCGGCCTGGGGCAATGGTTTCAGCTTGCCCAGGTCAGAGAGAAGTCAATTAAGGTGTACGTGTCCTTAGGAATCGAAATTAGCTGTATTATAAGCCTATGTGAGGGCAACCCACAAAATGGCTGCCGTACACAAAATGGAAGCCAAGGGTTCAGGACGAAAATGACGATTTCAAGGTGAAATCGTTACTGGAATATGACGAAAATGCTTGTACATAGTGTACTAGCCATTTTTTCGGTCTTTTGATATAAAAATCGTCATGCTACGACGAAGTTTTATTCACGAGTTCAGAATTTTCAGAACTACAACCATCGTGGACAATGTCCCCTTTGCCTGTTCCTGAAGATGATGAAAAGACATATACAATAGTTATATACTATCTGTGTAAATGAAACTGATCATTAACTTTTTTCTCAATACAGTTTCAAAGTTTTCAGATTTCACCTGTTTCAAAGCTTTCAAATGTTGGTTTATTTTTATCATTATCTCATGAATATAGGGAACATCTTCAGAGACCAATTGGTCAAATTTGCTTAAATTCCCATTATAGTTCCTATCTCATTTATGATCTTGGGCCTGATTTAGATCTTGGTGGATGGTTTACTCAGTCACAACAGTGACGGATATCCCGTCAGCCTAAATATAAATCCTATTATATCCTATGGGATTTATATTTCGATGGACGGGATATCCGTCACCGTTGTGATGGAGTAACCCATCCGCCCAGTTCTTAATCAAGCTCCTTGTCTCTTAACCATTGTAAACTTAGTTCAGGAACTGTTAAACACCTCTGAATGGTTGAGATTTGTTGTTTAGACTAGAGAATTTATTTTGCCAAATATGTCCTAAAGAAAAAATACCTTTGTACAGTGTGTGTACAAGACCAAAAACCTGTAATATATGAATTTATTAAAATTCAAGTCTAAACCAATGTGTGTTAGCAATGTTGTACCAATATTTGTGGAATCTGAAAGCCTGTTCATTTTCTTTGGGCGTTTTACAATGGTAACACTGCTTCAATGTAACTTAATTATTTTTCAAATACTAAATTTATAAATGGTAATTAGTACTGACATTGCTTATTAATGTATCACACACTATGTATTCACTTATACTGTAGAAGAAATTAAGAAATCATTTTTGGGGGATTTGCTAATGACTTCTACAGCATAGGTAAGTACATAGGTCTTGATACATTTCTAAACCACTTTAGTACAGAGCACAAACAGTTTTACATTTGACTCCAAAATATCTTAAGTTATTTCCAGTTTGTTTAGCCATTTTGAAAATATGAAAAAAACAATGCTGGCTTTCACTTTAGGCAAAAAGTGTTACATCACAGTAAATATTTCATACACTGATTCCTATACAATTTCTGATGCACAACTTACAATGCAATTTACCATATGCAATAGACTAAACCTTGATGCATTTCTACAGTTTCCTTGTGAGTCCTGATTTGAGTCTGATTTTGAGATTTCTAGATGGTATACACCAACATATAATGTCCTGTGCTGGCCCATTGTCGTTTTCCCTATGTTAGCATGAGTACATTGCAGATGGTCCTCTGCTTTTACCACGCTATTATTTTGCTTTGTGCAACATTGTACATTCACACAGTCTCAGCTGTTTTTGCTTTTGTTCTTTCCTGGGATTCAGTCTACACACTATAATATTATTATTATTGGTGAGCTTATAAAGTGCAATAGTTACTCCAACCGGAGTGTCCCCACGCTAGACAAGGTCAAACAACAAAGCCCCTTATTATTTTGTTCTGGACAGGCATAGCACCTGGACGAAACACACAAATGCAGCTGTTGTTTGGGAACACGTACTTTGTCATATAGCTATGCACTGAATAGGTAACAAGACACTTGGAGAGGGATCTTTCGAGGGAAGAGATTGTGACAGCACCTAAGATGTAGCACTTTAATCTGTGCACGCGAAGGTACGGGGTCTGCTGCCAATTCCCAGAGATCATCTGACCTATTATCACTTTGCTTCTGTAAGAGGAAGTGGGTGTTAGGCTACCCTGTCTCATATAAAGACAGTTCCAATTATGATTTGTGGACTACGTATTATGCTGACCGTATTTTTGTTGGGTATCTTCATACCTATTGTGGAAAGTATACTGCATATTAGAGAACATTTTAATCATTTATTTATAGGGTTTTATATAGCACGAACGTGACCCAAGTGTATCAGAGCGCTTCACAGTTACATGAGGAAATATAGTAACAATAGTTAAAATAAACATTTTAAACTTTTCTCGTGTCTCTGTCAGATCTTATTGTGGACTAGGATGAGAGTGAGAGCGAAAGGGTGTGTCCTGCAACTACGATTTGTGAAAGGGTCGGGGGTGTTGTGTTCTGTCTAATCACTTTGAGTAGGAGGGCCAGTGAGACACTATAGCTAGTAGGCCCCGGGCTCCTGGGTATTCAGGTGGTAGGATGACTGCCTACTATGGTTCTATGATCCTAAGCATATTTCTGTGACTCTGCCGAATCCCTGCAACATGGCGCCGCCAATGTTTGGTCTGGTACTTATTCACAGGACCCCTGAAAAGCACTTGTCCACAATATCATTGCACCATTTCCCAGAGACGTCTTTGGTGGGAGGTCTTTGCCTCCTCACTGTGTAGGGATTACCTATTGCTGTAGGTTTTTCAAGCTTGGATTTGAAAAGGTTTTTGACCTCTTTTAGTGCTACTGTTTGAATCCCATTATTCTGCTTAATGGCTCAACTGGTTGCAAATCCAGTTTATTGCTGTGCAGTGATTACTCAACATTTGTTGCAGTATGTAGTCCAAAATGCAGGGTCTCCAGTTCTATTTGTAGTTGAGGTGGATCCTGTGTACCGTTTTGAAGTATTTTACGTTTCCCACTGTGGATGCGAATGATAATTCTTTTCATGCTTACACTGCTGCCACTGTTGTTGAAGTTCTTCTTAAGGCCTGGGAGCACCAGATTTGAGTTAACGGCGACCTACTCCATGCTATTGCTGCTATTCGAATGGGCTCCTTAAGTACTGACTGCGCCACTTGACCTGTGTTGGCCAGTTTTACTCCATACCCTAATTATCTAATCACCAATGTGGCGGAAGTACGTTTGTTTTATGCGCAAGTTGTTCTCCTCTATAGACGCCTGATCTAATTTGTTTCCCATGCCTTTCTTGGGGCGGCACCTCCTGTGCAGGTGGTGGATGGTGGGGGTCCTGTTATAAGCCATGTTATTATTAATTCTGTCATAGGCAAACGTCCTCAGAATCGTAGGGACTTTCCCTTCTGGGTTGATCAGAAAATTGATCAGCTTGCTGCTCTTTTTCCTGTTACGGGTCCTGTGGAGAAACATAGGATCCTTACTATGTGCTCGCCTAGTGGTCCGATTCCACCTTTGGCTGACTGCAACACCTGGGGGATGGTGTTTGCCTCAGTCTATACGCTTTGCTATGATACCCCCTTTGATGAGCGTTCTTCCGAATGTTATCAATCATGTACAGAACGAACATGGAGTAGGTCCTATTCTATATTTGGGGATGAGGCTAATGGACCTTTTTCCTGTAGTCCCCGTAAAGATTATTTCTAATATTAAAGGTGGAGCAGTGCTCTTGATGGTTCGTCAGTGCTTTTCAGCTGTAGGGGACGTTCACCGTGAACGTCAGTTGCCAATTATTATTGCCAGTGTTTATACTTCCTTGGGTCGCAATTATTTGGGGTTCAGCCCATTTACCCAATCTCAAGGTAAGCCCCCTACAGAAAAGGAGGGTTGTCCTGCCTTTCCTAAAAAGACATGGGACAAATCTAAGCAGCATCAGAAGCCTAGGTCTCGTGGTGGGTCACTGCCACCAGACGCTTCTGAATGTAAATATGATTTACGTAATCACTCTAAAATTAAAACTCCTGAGATGTTTCAGGTTCCTGATCCTAGTTCTCCTCATTCCTTTCATGAACAGCCTGATCAACAGTACACAGTCAAGATCACAGACAGGGCGAGGACCCACAGAGCTCTTTTGATGTGAAAGTTAAGAGAGCGGAACCACCTCCATGAAGAGCCCGGTTCCAGAAGGAGAAAGTTGCCACTTTAACAGCGAAATATGCCCCAGACGGAGAGAATCCTCCTCCTGGACAGAAGTTGGGCAGTGACTGTCCTGGACAGTGCTGTGGAAGTTACTGTGGTGAATCAGACACACCACCAGTTTCTGGAGGTGAAAGCAACAGACACATTTGTAACTGTTGAAACGTGGACACCTGCATGGCTCCACCTGATAGACTTTACCATGTACACATTCAGATTGAAGCTGACATTAAACGCACCATTAATGCTATGTTTTGACACAACTTTAGTTCTTATGATATTTTGCTGGCCGAGGTCGACTGGCCTCCCCTGTTTGTTCTTACGTGTCCTCTGGGTAAGGAGGTGATTATACCTTCCTTTTTGCAATTGTCCCTGATGATACTAAACATGCTTATGCATGGACTCTTGCTTTGGCCCCCACCTAATAGCGCAACCAGGCTAGTTGGGATAAGAATTGTCCTTTACATTTTGTTCAAATAGGTTTTACTCCTGAGCCACAGCCTCAATATCCGATCAAACATGATGCTGAAGCATCTGACAAAGAAATTCTATCATGGGGTAATTGAACCCTGTGTTTCTGCAATGAATAATACTCTTTTTCCTGTTTTGAAACCTGATGTTTCTTATCGCATAATTTTGGATTATAGACATTTGAAATAGTCATACACTTAATTTTGGAGTGCAAAACACGCATAGTACAGCTTTGATAGATAATATCGTATTTAAAAGGTTTAAATCAACACCAGATATTTCAAATGGATTTTAACCTGGCTACTGAAAGCTGGGATTTGTCCGTGTTCAGCGCCCTGGGTTCCCAGAGGCGATACGCGAGACTACCCACGGGGTATAAGATTAGCCCCGGGTATTTGTAGCACATATTGTATGCCTTTTTAGGTCTCGCTCCTGCTGTCGCAAAGCGAGACTATTGCGATCGTTTCAGCTTTCAAGGACTAGCAAGACTTGGAGACAAGAGACTGGCACGCGCACGCAGCCTGCCGGAAACAGATCAGGTCGCACGCTGGAACACGCGCTCCGATTCCGGCAGGCTCTTCACACACACACAATGCATATGGACGCGCACACACAAACAGACAGGCACACACAGACACACGTACACAGACACACGCACACACACACGCAGACACACGCGTGCACACACGCAGACATATGCAGATTCACGCGCACACATAAAGAGACACCCCTCCCCCGCCGACACACATACACATACACACACACACACGCGCGCACACACACACACAAGCACACCTAGACCCCCCTCCCACCCCCCCTACAACTAAGGCCCACTTACCGCCGCTCCGGACATCTGCAGCCTCCGCGGGGCTCTTCCTCTGGCCAGGCACTCCGTGGGCGCGGGCTTCACAAAACGGAAGTCCCGCCCCACGATAGGTTTCGTTTTTGTCAGTGCGCGTGCGCGCGCACCTCTTGTCTCTTCAGGCCGGCTTGTTTTGTATTTGCATTCAACCACTTGCCTTTTGTATCACAGAATAAAGAACAGAGAATAAAATACAAAACTAAAAAAGACGTCTGTATGTAACGTATACATAGTTTTGATTAAAAAAAATAACAAGCGGGTGCTTGAAAAAAGAAACGTGGGGGAACAACAAAAAAAAGCAAGGTTTAGGGCACTGGAGTGAAAAGCGCAAGTCGATTGTCAGTGCTGAAATTGCCCTTAATGGTTAGTGCAATTGCTTTCCCGGAGTATTAGCAAGAGCAGGGTCAGGTGTGCGTGTGTGTTCTTGCCTTCTCCCCACACGTGCTACCCCCAAAGGCCGACTACTGCCTTCTGCGTGTTTCTCTCGTGTATTTCTCACCCTTCGCGTTCCATGATGTTCCTTGTGTGTCATGCCCAGTTCCCCGTGTTCCTGTCACTTGTGTGTGCTTCTCCATCTCTCCATGCTTCTTCTCAAGCTCACATGTTCTCCTCTTGCCCGCCCCCGTGCTCCGTGTTCTTCTCTCCCTCTGTGGGTTTCCTCCCTTCATTCATGTTGCGCTATTCTTGTTGCAATACTTTTACCATCCTCGCCCCACATGCTCCCCACATTCGTGCTTCCTTTAATCCCTCTGAGGTGCACTTTACTCTAAAAATATAAAAAATTTGATTTACCGAGCCGTGTAGCATCTATTATCCTGGATCGGTAAATGAATTATTAAACAAAATGGTGTCCGTGTCATGTTGCTGCTGCACACATACATCATCACGGATTCAAGCATCAGTGGAACGACGCACTGGTCAGCAGCGGTCCAATCATCGCGTCTTTTTAAAAAAAATCTATTTATTTATATTTGATGATTCAGCACTGCATCAGGAAAGAACATGAAACTATAAAGCTCCACCAACATGTATTGGTATCTGATTCACTAACTGGCCCACTTTTATTTTGATGCCCAGTACTTATTTTTTCCCCAGTCCGACCCTGCATATTAAAGACACTTTACTGTAATAATTGTATAACATGCGTACCTTGTTGATGGAAAAGAGATGGCGCTTTGCTTAGTAGGATCAAGAGAACTGGTTTTATTGTGTTATGTTGTGTATTGAATTTCTTTGCATTGGTGAAATCTAAAGGCATGGCAGGCGTCATTTCGGTTCTCGGGCCTCCATATCAATAGGTTAGGTTTCTTACCTCCATGGATAAATGCGCAACTGCGGACCTGATGAAAAACCATGAGTGTCCCATTTCCATTATAGTATTGTGTTCATAAGTCCCACAGAAATCCTCTTTTGAAGCCAGTGCTGTTGAGCTGAGCTGCCTATTGAAACAATGCCTGGTAATTGTGAACGGGAAGGCATGGGAAGGTGGGAAGAAAGACAGGAAATGGCAATTAACCGAGGTTCGGGAAAGAGTACTTAAGAGTTCATTCTTCTCCACTCATGTAAGACCTGTAAAAAACGTTCTGTAGGTATATGGCTAGAATTTGCATAATAGATTGTTCGTGCAGCTCCCTTGAGGAACCCACGAGGCCTTTTACAGCGTCCATTACTACTTTGTGGCAGCAAACAGCACTACTACTAATTGGTCAAATTACCGACCTTCTAATGTCCGACAGCATATATTGTTTACACACTTTGGTATGATCTCCTTGGTATATGTTGAGAATGTCTTTGTCTACAAGGAATATAAACATGGAGTTACAGTTTCACATTTTCAATCGGTAATAAACACCCGTAAGTGTCCTTAATTTGTTGGTTTTCGTGTTTACATTTTCTGCTATCATTTCCTGAGGTCCAAGTACCACTTCTTTCTGCCAGGCAGTAGCAGTCTTAAAATGATGGTTTCTTGGATTGTTAAAGTTAGTCTTTGTGTATAATGGGCATGGTTTAAGTAGAGGTGACATGCATTGTTTAATTAAGGTGTTCCAACTAATGTGTGGTTGCTACTGAGTGAAATACCACCATAGTCTTCGAGGGGAGGAGTAGAAGCACCTTTTTTCATTGCTTTGAACATTGCCTCCGTATTAAATAGAAATAGGAATATTTCTTCACTAATCTGCTAGTAGTGCCTAAAGGCGTGACCGCTAGGACAAGTCTTACTGAATTGCAGGCTTTTCCTATTGGAGCTGCAGCACATCAGTAATTTGTCAAGGTGAACAGCCTGGAACATTTAGGGCGGCACCTGGGACGAAAGAGAAGTTGGAGGATTTGAGAAACATTTTGATTTCAGCATGGATGTGGGATAAGGCTGCCCCTTTCACTTGAGTACAGAAGGTAGGGCACCACCCACTACAATGAAATGAACGGTGCATAAATGGGGCTAGTATTTATATACACTAGTGGAGGGTGCCCTGTATATTTCTATCCTTAGATTCCTCTTTTTAATGCACACATGAATTCCATCCCCTCCACTCCATCCATCCATCCCCTACACTCCATCCATCCATCCTCAACTCCATCGCTATCATCTTGCAAATCATCTTTATACACTAATAGACTTTGCTAAAAATGTAATGCAACACATTGTCATATACAATGCCAATAACTCAAACTTTAATGCTGCAAGACCTATTGCATTGCAAATGCTTGTACATTTTATTGATCCTGATGATTTTTTTATGTCCATGACATATATGTGACAGATGATGAATTACATCCCCATCTCGTGAGAGTGAATCGCATCAGCACATGATTCGCTGCTCTTGGCTACAAGTTCAATTTTGCAAAGTTGCATATTGCATTTCTTGCCGTTCTTTTTCTTGGTTATGAATTGATAAAAGCGGTTAAGGGTTTAGCACCCCTTTTTTGTTAGAAATGTGCACTATTGCAACCTCCATCTACACTTAAAAACTCCAGTCTCTGCTTGGTTTTCTGCACTTTTGCAGGACTTGAATTCCTGACTATGATCAACGTAAGAAAACCTCTGTATGCCTTGATACACTCATCCTTTTCGCCTTCCTCCTGGCTTCCGGAACACACTGTTGTGTTACGCGTGTTACAGCCTGATTTGCTTGCTATGCAATACTTACAGACTAGGTTGAATACTACCCATTTGGTCATCTAGATTTTGCCTGGTGCGATTGGCTTACCTATGTGATATTTAAGGAGGGTGACACTGTTCCAAATGCTTATAAATCGCATCTGTGTACTCCTACAGAACTGTGTTTATTTTCTACTGAAAAAATTCTGACTGCTGTGCAGATGGGCATTCTTAAAGAAGGCCCTCTTGCTCAAGGCAAACACATTTTTGATGTTTCGCCGGTGCCGGCCTTGGAGGCGGTCATGAAAGCTAGTTTCTAATTCTAGAGCTCTGCATGCTCGTTAGATTCAATGGGCTATGTCTTTACCAACCGTTCATGTCAGCTTCATTTTTGACCCTTCCTTGCAAATGCAAGAGTTTCTTCAGTGTGAACACATTCACCCTCTGCCTTCTTCTGTTTTTCCCCCTGATCAGTAGAAGTGTATCATTTACACTGATGGTTCGGCACAACCGACCATTGGTTCTAAACAGGCTAACTCCGCTGCTTACGCTATTGTTGTAGGTATGATGAAAGATGGAGTGTTTCATTCTACCTTGGTTCATAAGCAGTTCCTTGGGGACTGCACGGCCCAGCTGGCCAAATTGAGGGCTCTCATTTTAGCTTGTGAATATACTGATCCTGAATTACCCACCCTTGTTGCGTGTGATTCTTTCTATTGTGTACAGTCCTTCAATGACAATTTGTTTTTTTCTAAACAAAATGATTTTTGGGATTCTAAAGGTATCACGATAAACCATAAAACGATTTGGGTTAGAGTGGCTGATCATAAAGAATCGCATTAAATTCATGAGCTATATCATTGTTCAAATCTGTGTACTTCCATGATCAATAAACCAAGCATATGTGTTGGCCACAATGCATTTTGGGCTTGTCCCTGGCCTACATCAGAGGTTAAATTCCTTCAATCGCTAAACTTCAGGACCTGCCATGATGGGTGCCGCCAAATATATACAAATGTCTCGGGACATATAATTGGTGGCACCCATTGGTTTATTGATCATGGAAGTACACAGATTTGAAGAATGATATATCTCATGAATTTGATGTGATTATAAACATACAGCTCACAATAAATGATGTGCTGAAACATGTATTGAAAATTTGAACATTATTTCACAGATCCGATAAATCTGGACTGGACTCTGGTAGTACATCCCGAGGGACACTTCTCATTGGGGAGGTGCAACAGAGCTATTTAGAATACGCCCAGGTCTAGGGGATGATACCTCGGTGCACGCCCTCAAACTACCTATATATTGCAGAGCTGTGGACACTTTCTTAAACTCCAGAGTGCGGTATCCAATACCCTTTGCTCTTAAAGAATGCCTACCACTTACACATGTTGTACATATATTGGGGCCACCAACGTACAGGTGTGCACACCCTTGGGAATTCAATGGCTGATAAAGCAGCCAAATCTGCAGTAACCACAGTTAAAGTAGCTGCAGTTACACGTTCTATGACTAAAATTTATGATGATATTTTGGCGGACATCGCCACAACTTGGAATGGTACTCCCTTTCCTCAGGGATTTCCTTCTCAATATACTTATCAGTTAACTACTGACAAAGTTTCTTTTGTGTTCAACCCTAAGGTTGGTGATCGTCTGATTCCCAACCTTGACCGCAGACAATCTTTGATAGTATCCGCTCACGAACGTATCGCTTCTGTACATGCAGGAGTGGCTGCCACCGTTTCTCTTTTACAGCAACACTATTGGTTGGGCAGTTTATAGCAGCAGACTCACTGATGTCCTTTGTTGTGATGTTTGGCAACAAATTAGGAGTTCTACTGGGTCGGGCTGCCTCAGACACAGCTTTTTATTTCCAATCAGCTGTTTGGCTGCATTTATCTTAATCATTGGAGTCCTCCTATATCCGATAATGCTTTCAAATATATTTGGTTGCAGTAAATTCTTGCACCAGGTTCCTCTGGGTCAGGCCATAGTCCTCGGCTGACACTCGTACTGTCGTAAAAGATTTGCATACCTTTTTTCAGGACTTATGCCTGTGGCACTTTCTATTCAGACCAGGGTCCGACTTTCACCTATAAGGAGTACTGAGATTCAATGACGTCAATGGGAGCGCAGGTGCACTTCTCGGCTACATATAGGCTAGAGGGCAATTCTGTTGTGGAGTGGATGAACTGTGACTTAAAGCATTCTTTAACAGCAAGGGTATTTAGATATGGGCCGTGGCTGGTTATCTAATCTTTATGGGGTTCAACTTGTTCTTAATAACTTCCCAAGAAGATCTCTGGGTGGTCGGACCCTCTACGAAATGTTCTTTGGCATCAGGATGTTTTTCCAAATCTTGATGGTCTAGACGTTGTGGTGGCTGCCGCAACCTTTGACGTAGAGAACCACTGTGCAGTCTTATATGATCTACAAAAGTGTTGTGACGCTCTAGCTAAAACCCATTTGCGTTTGACTCAGCCATCTGATGCAGTGGCTCTGATTCCTGTTTTTGGCTTGCTTCCTAAAGTTGGAGATCTAGTTCGTGGAAAGGTAGAAATCACGAAAGAATTTGGTACCTCCTACCATGCTCCTGTTCCAGTGCTTGGTCTTCAGGGTACTTGAACTGTGATTTTGCCTCTACTGCCAGGATACAAAAACAATCGCTTTGTTTCCATTGAGCATGTCAAGTTACAACATTTAGCCAATACTCAATAGTATGTCTCGGTGTGTCTCTAAACGGGATATCCCTTTAGCTCTGTTACTTTTGATTCTCCCTGGCTGAGGGAGATATCGAGTCTTCAGTGCACCTGGTACCTGTTTTACCTTCTTCACAATCCACAATTGATATTGTTTATTCTGACCCCCCTCCCTGAGGTCCTTTCGGGAGTGCAATCCTCAGGTCTACATCCAGAATCGCAACCTATGTTTTTCCAGCTCAGTTCTTCTTCTGGTTACTTTAACGATCAAGATCATTTTTCTTCAGACAGTTCTTCATTGTCTTCTGTTTTAACTCCAACAGCAGCGCGGATTTGTTTTTTTATCTCCTGGTTAAAACAAACTTATCTGGTTCCACCTTGGATACATGTCTGGATTGTGTTTTCTATGGTATTTTTGTTAATGCGGATTGGATTTGTAACTGTTTTCTTCCTTTTGATTAATGGCCATTACCTCCCAGAACCTTCTGCTTCAGAACTTGTCGATGACCTGTCCCTTGTTAACATTTCAGTGGTGCCAGCCACTGAAGGAATTGTATGGGATAAAGTACCATTCGATGTATTCGGCCCTACAGATATCCTGCAAATACCATATGTATTCAGTGCTTCCATGGGAGATGTGATAGTGCCTGGGTTGAAATCAGATGATTGGGATGTCGATACTGTAAATTCTATGTTTACCCGAATTACAATATTATACTGTCTTTGACACTGCGGATTATATTTAAATTCTGCTAACTATGCCGATTTGTTCTGTTATCAACATTAGGGGCGCTATTTTTTGCATTGAGCTAATGGACACCATCCCCAAAATAATTATACTCAATGGGAAACCATGCCCAACTCCATCTCTGGGTAGTTCCAATACACAAAAGATAAAATACACCTATTTCACCGGTTATGACCTTTTGGACTCGGCATCATACTATTTAAAATTGGTACCCACACTTTCGAAAAAATATAAACTTACTCAGATTAAGTTAATCTATGCATACCTTTTTATTGACAACTTAGCCCTGAAAAGATATGATTAATGAAAGGACAATATTGATTTGAAATCAGTATGGGGCCCTAAGTCAGAGCAAGTCCAAGGTGCACAATCACTATTACGTGTATGTCTGATACCCATGCAAATTATCTTTCTTACTGACGGTCCAGTAGACTACTTGCCTGGGGTTGGCTAAGATTAAAGAACTGAATACTCCCACTATTCCATCCTAGGCCCTCTTTGAAAATTGGCAATCTAATACAAATTATACTGAAGATCAACTAAATAGTATGATATGAAACAGTACATGTAGTTCCTCTATGATAGATCCAACTGGATAGTTATTATGACCTTTCAATCAATCAATCAGGGAATTGTAAGCGCACTACTCACCCGTGAGGGTCTCAAGGTGCTGAGGGGAGGGGGGGTGCGCCGCTCTGTTCAGCCGAAGAGCCAGGTCTTGAGGGATTTTCTGAAGGTGTTCAGGGAGGGGTCGTGTCTGATGTCTGCTGTTAGCTCGTTCCAGGTCTTGGCTGTGATGTGGGAGAAAGATCTTCCACCTGCTCTGTGGATCCACGGGGTTTCAGCCAGTGCGAGGTTGGCTGATCGCAGGTTCCTTTTGGGTACGTGGAAGTTTATTCTGTTGTTGAGGTGTTTGGGTCTGCTGTTGTGTAGGCACTTGTAGGCATGAGTGAGGATTTTGAAGGTGACTCTTTTCCACGGGGAGCCAGTGGAGTCGCCGCGGGTGTAGGCTGATGTGTTCATGACGGGGGATGCCAAGGACGAGTCTGGCCTCGGTGTTCAGTATTGTTTGCAGGTTGCAGAGTAGGGACTTGTTGATTCCGGCGTAGAGTGCGTTGCCGTAGTCTAGTTTGCTGCTGATGAGTGTGTGAGTGACTGTTTTTCTTGATTCGGGGGGATCCCTTTGAAGGTCTTTCGGAGGATGCGGAGGGTGTTGAAGCAGCTAGAGTTGACGGCGTTGATCTGCTGGTTCATGGTGACTGTTGTGTTGAGTATGATGCTGAGGTTCTTGGCATGGTCTGAGGGGGTGGGTGGGCTTCCAAGGGCAGTGGGCCACCAGGAGTTGTCACAGTGGGCCACCAGGTGTTGTCCCATGCTGAAGGGGTGGTACCGAGGACAAGGACTTCTGTTTTCTCAGCGTTGAGTTTTAGGCAGCTGTTGGTCATCCAGACTGCTACTTCTTTCATTCCTCTCTGGAAGTTGAGTTTTGCGGTGGTGGGGTCTTTGGTGTGGGGGAGGATGAGCTTGGTGTCATTGGCGTAGGATACGATGTTGAGGCCGTGTTGTTGGACGATGTCTGCGAGGGGGGCCATGTAGATTTTGAAGACGGTCAGGTTCAGGGATGACCCCTGTGGTCCTCCGCAGGTGATGTCAGTGGGGGCGGAGAGGAAGGGTGGTAGTCTGATCCTTTGGCTTCTTCCGGTGAGGAACAAGCGGATCCAGTCTAGGGCAGTTCCTTGTATGATGGCTTCGTGTAGTCTGGTGATTAGTGTGCGATGTCGAAGGCTGCAGACAGTCGAGGAGGATGAGGGCCGCGGAGTGGCCCTGGTCCAGGAGGGTGCGGATGTCATCTGGAAAGTAGGGCGGTCTTGGTGCTGTGGTTGGCTCGGAATCCGGATTGGGATGGGCCAAGGCTGGTGTGTTCTTTAATGAATCGTGACAGTTCACTGTTGACTGTTTTTCTGCCACTTTGACTGCGAAGGGGAGTCGTGAGAAAAGCCGGTAGTTTTTGAGTTTGGTGGGGTCTGCCATGGGTTTCTTGAGTAGGGGCCTGACTTTGGCGCACTTCAAGTCATCTGGGAAGGTGCCTGTTTTGAAGGTGTTGTTGATGGTGTGCTGTAGTTGGGGTGCGATGGTGTCTGCGGCTTTGTGTTAGATGTGTGGGGGGCAGGGGTCGATGCGGGCCCGAGTGGATGCCTTTCATGGTCGTGGCGGTGTCCATGGTCGTGATTTGTGTCCCGTTGGATATGGTGGGCCGGCTGGTGTCTTGTAGATGCAAACAGCTGGATGAGGTGTCTTGTGGGTTGTCGTAGAGTGTTCTGATTTTGAGGTGGAAGATGGTTCCGAGCTTGTCGCAGAGGTCCTGGGACAGGGTGATGTCTGTGGCTTTGCTGCGTGGGTTGGTGAATTCCTGTATGATGTTGAAGAGTTCCGTGGAGTTGGAGGTGTTGGTGAGGATCATGTTGTGGCTGAAGTTTCTTTTGGTTGCTCTGATTTGGCTGTGGTAGTCCGTCATAGCATTCTTGTACGTGGAGTAGCTGTTGTTTGTCTTGGCATTCCTCCAGTTCTTTTCCAGTCGTCTGCAGGTTCGTCTGGCTTCTTGGAGGTTGATGGTGAACCAGGCGACTTTCCTGGTTTATTGTTTGTTGGGTTTGCATAGCTGGCGAGCTCGTCTGCGCAGTTGGAGATTCACGTGTGGAGTTCTCTGGCTGCTGTGTTTGTGTCAGATGCCCAGGTGTGGTTGCATCAGGAGAGGGTGATATTCAGTTGCGTGTCGGTGATCTTGCCCCAGTTCCTTTGTGGCAGGCGCGGTGAACACAAATGTTTGTCATTCTTGTTTAATGAACACTACTTCTGGGTTAAAATTTTAAAAAACCTGATCCACAAACGCCGCATTCCTTCACTGTTACTTCTTATTACGTAGGCAAATTATGTCAACAATAGTTTGAACATTCCACATTGTCTGCTGTGTAAACATTATCTCTCTCTCCTATCCAAAGATATAAACTTATCTGATTTCCATTCGGGTCCAAAATCCCCGCTTTCAAACAATTTGTTTATGCAACCTATAATGAACTTTGGACACTGTCGCAACTGGAAACTGCAGTAAGTTTACGCTAAATTGCCCAAGATAAGTTAGATTAAGTTTTTGTTGACAACAGTATTAATACATTGTCATCTCGTATTTATACTTTAGACAATATTGTATCATCTCTAATTGATATTGTTCAAACTGAAGTGTCTACCTTGTGTCATGGTCAGAATTAACTTAGATCAGTTATGCAATTTGGCTGGACATTGGAAAGGGAACTGTTCCTTGGTATCACCTTAACTGGAACACATTGTTTTTACCATTTAATTTGAAACGAAAACAGCAATCAATGGCTATGAAAGACGCTAGTTAATCCATGCTACACACAGAGAAACTTGAACTACTTCCTTTCACTATAGCAGAAACTAATTCTGCAGTATGGTTAATACACGGGTTATCTCGTTGCCCATCACAATGCTTTAGTTCACTGCCTGCATGAAACACTTCCCAGTAGGTAGATATGAACCCTCTTGGGAGCAGCTACATACATGAATTATGGTTCCAGCCCTTTACATATCATTCTCAATGAGCTGAGAGAGAAGTTGTTCTTACAAGGAAAGGGTGCAACTCCACTTCCGGTCGTTCCCTTGTGTGTCAACAAGTAAAAGTTCACGGCGCTTGTAACATTTCTGCCCCTAATCTGGCTTGTTAACTCCTTTGGTGCTCATGATGGTTCCCGGCTGTCATGAGTCACAGTAGAACGCTGCCGCTCTGCCCACGCTCGGTTAATTCCCCACCTGTGTGGGAGAATTAATCAGTGGGTGGAGTTTCTGGCGGCTCCCGGCCGTCCTGAGTACAAGCCCACGGTGATTTACGGGACCCGTCATCAGTACCGAAGCGCCACGCCCAACCCTGCTCCCCTCGCACTGCTGCGAAATTCGCGCGGCGGCGAAGGGGCTAATTGAAAGGAATTCCTGTTCCCACAATAATTTCAACTCTCACACTGCTTTTGAATGACAGTTATCTCGTCCTTATTAACCAGGACTGTTGTAGTCTGCAGGCGGGAATCCTGAATGTGGCGTCTGATTCCAAGTTAATTACTTGTTGCAACAATGTCCTGTTTCCCCCTCCACATGGGAGTGTAGATAGTTCATTATGGGCTTCCATTCCAACTCTGAAAACAGATTTCAATAAGCTAGGCAGACTCAAACCATTATTGTTTCAACAAGAAGTGGCTCTCACTTCGGCACATGAGACCTTCGAATTGCAGGTAGCAAGAACGTCTAGTGAAATACAGTCATTGTTAAACACAAATCTCCCCCTACATTTTGGAGAATTGATACATGAAATAAGTAGTGCCTGACACAAAGGGCCTGGCACACTTTTTTAAACTTATGCCCTCCGGCCTTGTGACATCTTTTCAGACTATTTTTGGAATAATCCCAGCTTTTATACATTTTATTTTTCCAGCATATTCGGTGGGTTCCCGCTGATGTTCATCTTAATTTGCGGCATCATCGTACTGTTCCTTCTATTCAGCAATGGCTGCTCCATTAGTGGTCCTGCCTGGACAGGCTTTGCTGCAACTGTACCATGAGCGAATGCTACAACTTTTTGGAATGGTGCTCTTAGATGCTATGAATGGCAAATTTTGTCTAACCTCCCGCTATGCTTACTTCACCTGTGTGAAACCTGTGTTCCATTGTATCCAGTGTCCCTTACAAAGGGCACTGGACTACTGCCTGGCTACACCATCACACGCTGCCCTGGATATTAAACTATTTATGGGTCCCTTAGTGGCCCATAACCAGGACTGTTACTTGGGTATGCGGCTCATGTATAACCTGTCATTGTGGCCAGTGGCTGGAGGTGATCCTTGTGCAACTGGGTAGCGCCTACTCGATCTGTTTCATCAAAACCAACACAAGTTGCCCTATCATGGTCTTTTTTTTTTTTTAAGTTTTCTTTTTTCCAAATAGATACAGCACCATCAAAAAAGTACATTTATTTCTCGAGGACCAAACTATAAATAAAAATACAATACAAATTCATGAAATCCAATATATTTTTAAAAGTCGATAGAGCAGTAATTCATCCTTGTGAATAAAAAATCAAAAGTCCTTTTCAAATTTTGCACATAAATAATAACTAAATTAAATCAAGATCTGCTATCATTCACAGCTTCCTTTCATCTGTAGAAAGGTTCCCAAACACGCCTGCCAAGTTTTTTCCCTCTCTTGCCCTCTTTCTCATAAATCCCTTTCTCCAAATGATATATAGCTAGCAAGTCATTGCTGAAAGGTTGTGGCTGATTGATCCAGCCAAGCAGAGGTGAATACGCAAGGCAGCCATAACAAGAAACAGAAAATAATAACATTAACTTTGTCTTCCCTTCATTTGGATCCCCAAAAGCATTAAAGCTGGATCTAATGACGTTTGTATGTTCAGTGTTTGATCCATACATTTTTCTATTGCTTTTATTAAATTTGCCAACCGGGGCAGGTCGAGAACATGTGGATTAGGTCAGATTCAGAGCGATCGCACCGAGGACATCTGATTCTTTCCTGTCCACCCCACTGTGCTATCCTTGCAGAAGTATGGTACAGAGAAAAGATTGTTTTCAAAAAATGAGCACAAGATAGTCTGACCCAGTTCTAGCGTATCAGAAAAACAGTCCTGATCTATGCCTAGCTTATCAGCCCCCTTTTGTCCATATTTATCCAAATTGTCCGGTTTAAGTAATTGCAATTTGGCAGACATTTTCTTAATATTGCAATTCTCTCACGCTCTTATAGCATCTATGATTACACCTTTCTGGAAACCGCATGGCCCCCCCCTTTTCCCTTTAAAAAAGCTCCGTAACTGTAGGTATTTAAAAAAAATTATTGTATTAACACCATAATCATGATGGATATCACTAACCCCCTGCATCCCATCAGGACCTATTAAATCCCCTAACACCCGCAGCCCCTTCTCCTCCCATTCCAACATTATGGCATCGGAAAAAATTTCAGGGTGCGTTGGATTTCTATATAGTTGTGTGTGAAAAAATGTAACCTACTAAGGCCAATTTCCTTTTTAAATGCGGCCCAGATCTTATATGCGGCCATCAAAGTCTTAAATCTTGTTTTTTTATAATAGCTTGGTTCGCTAAATTTCATAAAACAATTGATCGCTCCCCTCTCCTAATCATAGTTCATATACACCAGGAGATCCTGAATTATCCCAAGAGGTGCCAGCAGCCCTCCCGAATAGGCCAGACATATATTGTAGAGCCGAAGCCTGATAATACATCTTAAAATCTGGGACTACCAACCTCCTTTCTTCCTAGGCAATGACATATATCTTATAGCCCGTCTGGTTTTTCCATGAGCCCAAATAAACCTATTTACGATATGCTCAAGTATCATAAATCATTGCTTCTCAAACTCTAACGGATGGCCCTAAAAAGATAGAGTATCTTAGGGAGGAAAACCATCTTTAGCACATTGCTGCGACTTATCAATGACATATGAAGATTATCAATCAATCAATCAGTGACACTTATAAAGCGCGCTACATACCCGTAGGGTCTCAAGGCGCTGGGGGGGGGGGGGTGCCGCTACTGCTCGAACAGCCAGGTCTTCAGCTTCTTCCTGAAGGGGAGGTGGTCTTGGGTCAGGCGCAGGTCGGTCGGGAGGGAGTTCCAGGTCTTGGCGGCCAGGTAGGAGAAGGACCTTCCTCCTGTAGTCGCTCTTCGGATGCGGGGGACGGCGGCGAGGGCGTGGTTGGGTGATCGGAGGTGGCGTTTGGGAGCGTAGAAGTTGACTCGGCTGTTGAGGTAGCTCGGGCCTCGGTCGTGTATGGCTTTGTGTGCGTGGGTGAGGAGGCGGAAGGTGATTCTTTTGTTGACGGGGAGCCAGTGAAGGTCTCTCAGATGTCCGGAGATGTGGCTGGTTCGTGGGATGTCGAGGATGAGTCTGGCTGAGGCGTTCTGGATCCGCTGGAGTCTCTTCTGGAGCTTGGCGGTGGTACCGGCGTATAGGGCGTTGCCGTAGTCCAGACGGCTGGTGACGAGGGCCTGGGTGACGGTCTTCCTGGTCTCGGTGGGGATCCACCAGAAGATCTTTCGTAGCATGCGCAGGATGTTGAAGCACGACGAGGAGACGGCGTTGACTTGTCTGGTCATGGAGAGGGAGGAGTCCAGGATGAAGCCTAGGTTGCGTGCGTGGTCTGTCGGTTTGGGTGCGGTGCCCAGGGCGGGTGGCCACCAGGAGTCGTCCCAGGCGGAGGGTGAAGAGCCCAGGATGAGGAAGATTATGCAATTTATCAAAATCTTTTTTAGCTTTCCCAATAATTGGTTCAATATTTCTTTCTGCTAGCTTCGCCAAATCTGGGGTTAAATCAATACCCAGATAGACGGCTGAATCCACCACCCGCAAATCTTCTAGCTTAGTTCACTTATATTTGCCTATCAACGTCTTCTGGCTATTTAATGCATACCCGGATATCGATCCAAAAGCTTGAGCCTCTTCTTCTATTGCAACCATTGGATCTTGTGGGTTAGGGGTGACCACAGCAACATCGTCCCCGTAGGCCAATATTTTTGTT
Organism: Lissotriton helveticus; assembly: GCF_964261635.1. Taxonomy (NCBI): domain Eukaryota; kingdom Metazoa; phylum Chordata; class Amphibia; order Caudata; family Salamandridae; genus Lissotriton; species Lissotriton helveticus. The sequence goes on along the minus strand of NC_136068.1, from coordinate 1,028,540,806 downwards.
TCCAACCCACGGTAACACATAGGTCTTATTCCAAGGGTGGCGTCCAGCTTCCTTATCAGGGGATCAATGTATTAAGCAAAAAGGAGAGGTGAGCAGGGGCACCCCTAACTTGTGCCTCGCTTACTAATCACCGGCGCCATGTATCCTCCATTCAGTATGAGCCGAGCATTCGGTACTTTATATAAAGCCTGAGTTACTCCCAATCCCAAACCATTTCAAAACATCTCAGAGATAGTCTCAGGAGACCCTATTGAATGCTTTTTCAGCGTCCATGAGTATTAAAGCCATAGGATCCCCTGAGACTTCTGCTACATCAAATAGGGTTATAACTCTTCGGGTATGTTCTGTAGTACCCCTCCCGGGGATAAAGCCGTGCTGACTGGGGTGAACTATTTTCCCAATTATTTGATTTAGACGGGTCGCCAAGGCTTTTGAGTAGATTTTAGCATCTCTATTCATCAGCGTTATTGGCCTTTATGAGCCTGTTTCCCTAGGTGGCTTACCCTTCTTTAAAACACAACCATATCCGCCCCAGCCAATGACTCGGGGATTAAGCAGCCTTGCTGAGCTTGGTTAGTCATGGTCACCAGATCAGGTCCTATGGCCTCAAGGAATGTTTTATAAAACTCTAATGGAATTTTATCCGGTCCGGCAGCTTTCCTGGACAGGAGTCTCCCTAATGCACCGTATATTTCGTCCTGGGTCACCGAATGTCAAGTGCCTCCCTGTCTTCGGGGTCAATATTCCCAACAAATGTTCTTGCTTTAGTCTCTGTACCCCTCATTGCTCATCCCTGTAAAGATATTCATAAATTGGCGGAAGACTTCCCAGATTCCTAGGGACCCCTCTATTAAATTTCCACTTCTGTCTAAAATGTCCCGGGTCTCCCCGGCCATATTTTTTTGTCTAAGTCGTACTGCCAGGGTATGCCCCAGCCGTTCACTAAACTCATAACAGATTTCCCATCTCTCCAAGAATTTTTCTGCAGCCTTACTCACTGCGATATCCCCTACTTCAGCCTTTGCTATTGCCAACTTCAGCAATATATCCTGCAATGGTTTGCTCATCCGAATCGCGCCTGCGAGCTCCTCCTCCGCATCCACCAATGCCTTACCTAATATATTCACCCATTGACCCTCCCTCTTCTGCCGGCCCAAACTATAACTCAATGTCTCTCCTCTAACCCCGGCTTTAAATGGATCCCAGACAATCCCTGGACTGGCACACTCTCTATTAATCTCCCGGAATCCCTTGATCCATTTGTTCATATGAATCAAATATTCTGGGTCCTTGAAGAGCCCTTGCTCGAAAGTCCAGGCCTTCTCTTGTCTTTCCTCCCCTCCAAAAGTAATTGTTAAAACTAGGGGGTTGTGAACCGAGAATATTCGAGGATTTTTTCTATCCTACATCTTAATTTTAGTGAGTAAGACACAAAAAAAAATTGAGTCTAGTAACAATCTTATGGGTTGCAGAAAAAAATGTACTACCAGGATCAGTGGGATTTAGCTGAGCCCAAATATCTATAAGCGCTTTATTCTAGACCAAGTAAGTAAGTGCTCCATAGACTCTTTTTTAATATTAAAATCCCTGTACATTATGACCGGGGAAGTCCAGGAGGCTAATTCAACATCTAGGAATTCTAAAACTTCGGGGTCATCTCTGGTAGAGCCATAGATAGAGCATAGCGTAAATGTTTCCTCATGCAACATACATTCTACCAACACCCAGCGGCCCCATTTATCAACTATTTTCCTCTTAAAGATAACATCACTTTGCCAAGACAGGATAACAATCCCTCTCGTCCTAGTACCCTGTTTAGTATTGGTAATTCGTTTAAAACCCAACTGTTCCATAAGAGTTGTCCCACTACCTTCTATATGGGTCTCTAGAACACACAAGACATCTATACGCATTGTTTTCAGAATTACTGCGGCCCTTTGTCTTTTAATCAAATCATTAAGACCGCATATATTAATTGAGGCAATACGCAAACTCAACACTTAATAATAACCACCTTACCCTCCGCGATACCTAAATTAATAAATCTTTGCTCTTTTGTTTCAGCTCTTTGATCCCTCATTTTCAGCCGTAGCCTGTATTGACTCATTGTATTCAATGCATTCATCCTCAAGTACTGTGCTGTGCTGTGCTGTGCTGTACCGTGAACTCCCTCCCTGTAGTGTAGTTCCTATATTCCCAATAGGCTCTGCGCATTGGAATAACATAAACAGCAGTTTAGACGTAGGACTGAGGTCATCTAGGTCTCTACTGACTATGTTAGACTTAATTAGTTTTGCCAGCTAGCTCAGAGGTCACTAGAAACTTTCTCGAATGTTCAGGAAAGATTTAACTCTCTTGATTTAGACAAGAAGGGATTAGTTTCTGACAACCGCATAAACATGACAACTTTGCTCCCTCAGAATAAAGAGTATATCTCTAGAGTCGTGTGAAAACAATAGACAGCTATTTCACTCAGTCAATCATGCATACTTAGTTTCACCAGAGTGCAGAGAAATAGAGAGACGGGCGTTTTCAATAAAAGGTGTTATTTATTGAGCAGTCTTCTTTCTCATGCAAGAGAAGTGAATTGCCACAATTGCAATACTTATCATGAAGTAAAGTGCGTACAGTTAAAGTAGTATTATGAAATAATACTGTAAAAGCATTGATATGGTTTCTTAGCCATATGATACTTTAAAATAGATCAAATATATACATACATATATACATTGACTAACGTACTTAACTGGTGCTTCTAGGATACGCCTACCCCGGTTTACCTGACCCAAGCCTAATACGTGGGAAGGAGTAAGTAAGTTGCAGTTTAAGTTAAGTTGGTTTTTGCCAAGGAATCTGATTCAAGAATTCTCCTAAGGGTTTAATCAGCTCCATACCTTGGCTCTACAATGAAGGAGGTCTTGTATCTCTCTCTCAGGACAGGTTCTCCCAGCAACCCGCAAGGGTGACTGTAAACACTGGAGCTGGATTTTCTCGGCTGTAGAAAAAGACAGCGTCTCTCTCAGTGCGTCAAAAGGGAGGGACGGCTTCCTTCGGCTCTCGCATCAGCTGGGCTTCAGGCAAGTAGATAGCCGCTCTGCTCCAAACCACCATGTGTTTGCTTAAGGCAACGTTGGTATATTTATACCTGAAAGGTTTGACGTAAGGTTGGACATAAGACGTCACTAAAAACTAACAGTTCTTTCTGGACTCCAGGAGTTCTTGTGCAAATCAAAACAAAAGCAGGGGGAATTCCAGGGCTGCTGGAGGCTTGGTTTGTTTAACCCCTTCGCTGCGGCCGCGATTTTTCCGCTGTGCGGTAAACAAACGAACAGGGCGGGGCCGTGACGAACCCCAGCCGTCATCAGCACGTCACTAGCATGGGAGGGGTTAAAGAACGCATTGTACTTTCTAGGAGTCTAGGGGAGTAGCCTTGCCGTATTTGGACTGCATTGGCTATTACTAAATATGAATATGATTCTTATGCCTTTATAAGGATTTTATTTGTTATAACCATATAAGGGCATAAATCGGGAATATCGAATTAGGGTCCTAGATAGAAACACAACACCCACTCCACGTATTAATGTCCATCATTACTAAAAAAACTAAGCAATATTAAACATATAACGATGCATGTGTGTTTTCCAACCCACCCCAAAATACCTAATTCGCATTTGAAATGGTATATGGTAAATACACGAAAATGAGTATTGGTACTATACGTTTTTCAAGCAGTGGTATCATTCAGTTAAATGCATATATATATCAGCTGAATGAATTGCGAAAATTACATTTATGAAATGGCTCTTAATACAGAAGAGAAGGTCGAGACCATTTCATCACATATTTATACAATACTGTACATGTGCTAGAGGCTGAGGTAAAATATTGTCTCTAGTATCCTAAAAATAGAAGCTCTGTTCTCTAAGAATAGTTCTACTTTAAGCAGAGTACCATGTGCCAAAAAAAAGGTAAATATTTTGAAATGGAAAAAATAATTTCGCTTTCAGGGGAAAAAATAGTTCCAAATGTTTTCAGTAGCTTTGTTTATCAAAACTGAAGGCCGAATTCAGAGTTCAGGGAACGCTGTGTGCTCGTTGTTTTAAAAGTTATGCCACTGGTATCAGACATGTTCAAGATTTGACTTAACATTTCTACGAAATGGACGGGGCAATTTGTTGATAATAGGGTATGTATCTCTGCCGCTGTCCTTGTAACTTGCAGATCATACGTCTCTTTGGACGAGGTTAAAGGCACAGTTCATTCTGCTTAAAGTATCAAATCGAATAAAAGAGATATTCAAAGAAGGCCATAATGCAGCCTCCATGTCTGGATTGCTGTGTGGATACAATACTTGCATACAGCAAATGACCCTGGAAGTGACGGTTACGAGATAGGCTTTTCCTGGCACCATGCCACAACAGCTGTGGTCACTTATTAGAACATAACTGCCATTGGAAAGCTGTCTGAAAAATGGCTCTAACTGTTTTGCAGGAGTGCCATGCAGGTGACGTGAAAGGTTATTTGAAGACCCTTCGCAGGCTCCATGCAAGTTAATACCTTACAATTATTACCACTAAGGAATACTTCCTTTTTTCCTTCACTATAACATTTGTGTGTGTAAGGTAAATCCCAGGTTGATTTGATGTATCCTTTACCCAACCTTTCATACTGGCCTGCTGGTATATACTCTTGGCAATATTTAAACTGGAACGTTGTTATCGGAATTGTAATTGTTCCGTGTATTAGCTATTCAATGACAGGTCTCTCTGACATTGTCAATGGTAATCTCTCAAGTTTTTCAATGCTCAGAATCGTATAGTCTGCTCCTATTTGTGCCAAACTGATTTGTTTATCAGTAAGGTTAAAGATAGAGAATAATGACGTTATGTTGATTAGACGCCATGGCACGTAGCCTGAACGCAGGTTTTGCAACGTCCAGCCTAGCTGTACAATAGAACGCAATTGGGACTGACCATGTTGTAACATTAGTAAGTCCTGCTCTATTATATCAATAGCAGATGATACAATGCTGTCCAGTGAATATATTCTGGAGGACAGAGTCATTAACCATTGTCCACTACAGAAAGTGATTTTTCCAAATTAATACGATCAATTTCTCATATTTTTTCTGCTGTTTCAATTTGTGTTTCTTTCTAAGCTTCGTTGTATGCAGCGTATATACCGGCAGCTATGAAACGTTTTTGACGCTGTTTGCGAGGTCCCAGTATGAAATCTCGCAAGTCAGCACCATCTTTAAGTAAAGTCAAGTGTTGCTTAATTTCAGCCAGTGTGGATTTCTTTAGCCATTCAAGGCATAGTTTTCCTACATTGTATGTTGTAACTATCCCTGGATGTTGTCTCTGGGAGTATCTTGGGTCTGGCCTGTTCTGTTTGAACCCCTGTGTCTTGTTCAGGAATCTATCTTGACGGTTATTTGTGTCTGTGGGCCAGATCAACCATTTTTTCCAATCAGGATTTGTTCTGTTTTGGTGTAAAATATGGGATACGTCTATCTCCACATCTGTAGTGCTGTTACTATCAGTTATGGGTTTTGGAATAGACGGTTTGTTTAAGTCTTTTATCTTAGCTAGGCCAAGGCAAGTAGTTTGTTGAATTGTGTCATTCAAAAATATTATTTGTTCTGGGATCATGCAGGCTCTAAATAATGCTTGTAGACCTTGTATCTGCCAGTCTTTTGTACCCCAGATGGTTTTTATTTCAATGTTGTTTTTCCAAAATTCAAAACCAAATGTAGACATTTTGTCATAAAATTTTTCAGAATAAATCAATTTAGTATTTGTCAACATTGTTTTCATTCCTGTCTTATTTAACATTTTGAAATAAAACGTTTCTGGATCACTGTTGTTAAACCCTGAGAAGTATTGGAATTTCTCATAAAATGTTTTCGAGCTGCCTTGTGGGGGAGTTGGACAATGTTCCCATTGGTTATAAGTAAAAACATTTCCAGGCTGAGCAGTTTTAGTGATCACCAAAATGATTATAACAATATAACTCTTCATAATTTGATGAACCCTGTAAATAACCATGTTCTGTGAATTTAGCTGACATTACTAAATCTGACATCATATTATTAATGTTTTCAAAGTCCCAATCATCAGAGAAAGTACTTGGTGTCATAAAGTCACTTAAGGAAACCTTAAACTGGTGTGGCTATTTCAAGAGCTCAATCGGGCCATAGATTTCATAATCCGTTTTGTCCCATGCTACCCCACCGGGTATTGGATTGGCTGTGATGTTTACTGATGACAGTACTCTTTTCTCGATGTGAGAGGATCTGTGAGGCTTTAGGACCAAGTTGATGTTCTGACTTGCTGTGCCCATTGTACTATATTTTCCATCAATAAATCTACCCAAACATAAAACCATGATGAGCCAAAGCAGGAGGAAAAGTACACCTAACACAATCCAAAATTCAATCCATGGTGAAATCAGATATGTTTCTTTTAGTTGGTGAAAAAGTTCAGTCATTTTTTCTTTGAAAGTTTTTGTTGCTGGCGTTTCTTCATGTTCACTGGGATCATCAGAAAAGTCATCGAAATTGATGAAATAGCCAGATGCAGTTCTGTCAATTGTTGGAATTGCTTCCGCATTTTCATTTGCCTTTGCATTTTTCTTTGTTTCATTAGCATAGTCACAGGCTACATCGTTGTAGACAGGTGTTTCTTGACCAACTGTTGCAATTTGGGTTTCAAGAGGCACAAGTTCAATGGCTTTGTCGCATAGTCCTTTTTTATTCACTGCAGGTTTATCAAATGTGATTAATCTCTCAGTTTGAACCTCTTGGATTGTAGCAAGATTTGGTCTTCTGCTATTTCTTGGGAGTCCACTGGGCCTACTACTTATTATTGGCCACATGATTGTGGTTTTACCAGGTCGATGGATACAACTCTGTTCTCCTTTTTAGCAGCAAGGGGCGGTAGTACTACTGATCTTGTTCCGCTGACAGCTAAGACAGGTACTGCTTTTCTGTAAGAAGGCCCAAATTCCTTCTTCACCGCGAACTTTTCTCTGACTAGATCCCCAATCTTTGGAATCCAGACAGGTCTTGCTGGGACAGGTGGTTTATCTTCAGTGGCTGTTGGCTTTAACTTTATGCTACTTAGACTTCTTCTTGTTTCGTTTAAGTTCTGTAAAACAGCCAAACGGTCTTTGATATCAAAGGATTTTTCTTCTACCACTGAAGTGTGACAATCTAAGTCCTGAATGTGCATTCTAGTGCCGAACAATAGTTCGTAGGGAGTGAGACCTTTTAGAGAATTTCTTGGCAGATTGTTAAGACTACGTTGGACACTTGTTAGATGTTTGACCCACCCATCACCCGAACCTAATACCCTCGCCGTTATAGATTGCTTTATGTCACGTTTTTTTTTTCCACTACCGCATTTCCCTCAGGAAGGAAGGGAGAAGAGTACTGCAATGCAATGCCCATGCTGGCCATGGCCTCCTTGTAAGCCCGAGAGCTAAATGCAGGACCCTGGTCAGAATGTAGCATGCCAATTGCGTATGTGCCGATAAAGACTAGCAAATCTTTTATAACAGTTCTGGCATCAGCCGAGCCCTGGGGCCACATCCAAATTAATCTCATGCAGGAATCCACTGCGATCATGATATATTTATAGTTGCCATCCCTTTGTAAGGGACCACAGTGGTCCAGGTAAACACACGCTAATGGTTTATCTGAGATTAGAAGGGGCGTCTGTGCTGGTCGTTTCACGGTTGATACTTTCATTCTTTGGCATATTTCACAGTCTAGAACATAGTTCCTAGTTTGTTTTCTCATGCACGGCCACCAATATCTCTGTTTTAATAACGATATTGTGGCTGAAACACCAGGGTGTGCAGAAGCGAGCCCTTCGTGTGCCGCTAAAATTAGTCCTAACCTGTGTTCCATGTTTGGAATTGCCCCATCCCTCACCCCAGGGATTCGAGCAAAAGGAACATTATTCGCATCAGTTATGTATGAGTACTTTACTGGAAAGCCTTTCTGGAGTGTTTTTTTTAATCATCTTTTAATGAAGCACTGACAGCTTGCATTATATCGATGTCTATTTTTGTTTTTAGCAGCTATGGAAGCCGTTTGCACAGCTGCCTTCGCGGCTTCATCAGCCAATGAATTCCCCGCAACGTGAACGCCATCACGTTGATGACTCAGTGTATGTATAACGTGAGTCTTTTGTAGTTCGTTCTGTAAAAGAACTACTTGTTCCCAAAGCGTTTTATGCTTGATTGTGCCACCTTTTGCATCTTTGAAGCCGTTTTGAACCCAGTTCTGCAAGTATTCATTATAAGACTGAACGCAGTAATATGAATCGCACACTATAAGTGTGGGGAATTCGCGATCGGTATTTGCAAGCGCCATCTTAAATGCTAGTAGTTCAGCTCGCTGAGCTGTACAATCTCCTAGAGATTGGGTTTTAGTGACCAGTGGTCTAAATTTTCCTTCGTGCCAACGACCTTTAACAATCACGCACGCAGCACTATATGCTTGTTTACCCCCAACTGCGGGTTGTGCTGATCCGTCTGTATATATATTAGTCGCAGATGAAACAAAGAGAGGGACTTCTGTGTGTTCTGACCGCCGGTAGCCTCCGCCTCCACGCCTGCATCTCGTTCACTTCCGCTTCCGCTCATCCCTGAGTCTGCCCCGGAGTCAGCCGCGTCTTAGAGAAACACTGTGTGAGGCTGTGCGAGGACGCTGAGAAAGATGCCAAAAGTCGGGGAAGCTGTGAGCCAAGAACATAACGACTAAGAAGAAGAATCGGCCTGAGACGTGGCTGCAACGTAAGAGTAAGGAAAAAAAAACTGTGTTTTGGAAAACGAACCCGAAATTGGTTAAACTGTTTTAAAAACGGAGGTGAGCATATTAAAGCAGGAATAGAGGAGGACAGCAAAACACTGGGAGCAGGGTGCTCCCTGCACTAAACGGGCATCTCCATGTGATTGTCACCATATTTGTGCCTGTGAGGCACGAGGCACCTGGAAGGTTAGACACACAGAGGTAAGTGGGGAGGCTGCAAGGAGTGGAGGAGTGCGTTTCTTTTTCTTATAACACTCTGGGAAACAATTGAAAAACTTGCCAGGATTTACTCACAGCAGCAGGCTACCCTCTGGCTCCTGTCACCGGCGGTTCCCTTTGGCTTCTCTTCGCGGGCTCCTGACATCGGCCCAGGGTCCCTCTCCGCCGCCAGTGACGCCATTACATCAACGTCATGGCCGCCGAGAGGGGGGGACTACAATCCCCAAGAGGCTTTGTGGCCGACGCCGCACACCTGCAGTCGGCGCCCAGAGGCACATAAAAACAACGCCCCCTTCCCGGCAGAGCGGGAAACAATTGAAGAACTTGCCAGGATTTACTCACAGCGGCATAAAAACAACGCCCCCTACCCGCGATGCGCGCGGGCGGTCACCGGGCTGCGGCCGGGCAGAGGGCGGGCCGTCCACGGCCGTCTGAGGCCGACTGTGGCTGGGCCATTACCCTTGTTTTTTTTTCCTATAACAGTGACTTTGTGTGTATTCTATTCGTCTCTGCTGCAAGGCTTCCCCTGTGTTCACTAGATTGCTTTAGTCTGAGGTGCAATGGCGGCTCTGTCAACCAAGGGAGGCAAGGATGGTGTGAAACCCAATACTGGGGGCATTTTGGGTACTTTGTACAACTACTTTACTAAGGTCTCTGTTGCATTGGAAAACCAGATAGGTGCAGTTGAAAAAAGACTATCAGCTGAGTTTTTCTCGCAGCGCTCCTCTCTGGGGACAATTCAGCATTGTACTACTCCCGAAAACCGCATAAGTCAACGGCTAAGTGACCTGGGTTTGCCCGATTCCAGCATTGAGTTAGATTCCCTTGCTAACATTCTAGAGGAAAATAACTCTCCTACACTGCCAGGCAGTGGCGACTTAGTTGAAATTCCCACTTGTATATCTTCCCCCAATGGCTCTCAGGTTTGTGTGATAGTTGATTCACCTCCCCTAAATAAAAGAGCTACGGCCAAAAGGAAAAGAAGGGGGGTGTTCATGAAAGTAAAAGAGCTAAAAGATCCAAACACACAAAAAAGGGGAACAAGCAAGTGGGTGTTGGGATCGGTGTAGAGTCTATTAATACACTATATCCTATTCCCTCTCCATTATTTCCTCCAGTTATATATGGGGACGGGGACGGGTCACTGGTGGGGCAGGTAGAACACCTGCTTCGAACTTCCTTACTCCCTATTATTGAGAGGTTGAGATTAGTTACTGCAAGCCTGGATAAATTAGAAAATGTAGTTAAGGATAACTCTCAAATGTTACATTTATTGATTGTTGGAAAAAAACAAGGGCAAAACTCTTTCTGCTAATCCAGAACCGAAGGTAGGCAGAAGTGACCAGGCACCCTCTATCTGTAAATCCCCCCCGCAGAATGGAAAAAAGCCAGTGGTTCCCAGGGATCCCAGTCTAGTTGAGCTAGGTGATAAAAGCGTATTTCCTGAGTTATCTAATGCTATGAAGGGGACATCTCAATCCTGTCAGGAAGCCCAGCCAGAATCTACTAAATTTGCTCCTGGGTACTTGGCTCCTAATAATTTGGACTCAGCTACAGGGAATCAATCTACACTGAACCTACCCCCCCAAAGTACCCCCCTAGTGGTGGTTATGACTAATGTTCCACCTCTTAGAGCTGATTCAACTGAGGGGTTTTACCAACTGAAGACAAAGGTCACTCATTGGTTTGCAAAGAATTTGGCGGGGGGACAAGAACTGGGAAGTGATATACTCATGGTTCGTAGAGTAGGATGGGTGGGTCGCTTAAGGAAGACCAGGGAGGGTGACTGCATAGTCATAAATTTTAACAATCCGAATACAGTTGCTAGAATATTATGGGAGACAGAACAGCATTCATTAGAGAGGGGACAGGGCATTGAAGTTGTGCCCCTCGGGTTCTTTTATAGACCAGGTACTCAAGGCAAATCCTTCCATAGGATCCCTTCACTGAGGAATTTTTCCAATCAAGTATACCCTATAGGAAGACATGAGTTGCAATTTGGAGCTCATTTGATGCCATCTGGTTGGTACCAATGGGGTGATTCCAGATATAGAGGAGGAGTAGAAAAAGCAAATAGATTCAATGCTCTTTCTGGGCTCAATGAATGCGACTGACTTGCTCGTGATGAAGTTGCCAGAAATTTGACACATACTGTTAGCCCCCATTACGACCATCGACTTCAGGAGGGGACTCAAACTAAGGGGAATTCTAGTCCAGTAGAGTGTATTGATGATAATAATATCGATCTGGATGCATCTCCCTTAGGCACTTATATGGAATTGATAACAAACGATAAGGAGGGACTAGGAAGCTTGGTCTCCTGGAACATTGCAGGTATCCGCCCAAAGATGGAGTCTAAGGAATGGGTAGATTTTGTAAATAGTTTTGACATATGCATATTTCAGGAAACCTGGATTTGCGAGCCCTGCTTCCTCCATGGGTATTTGAACTATTCTATCCCGGCAACTAAAGGTCAAAAGGGTCGTCCTAAGGGTGGCTTGATTATATTAGTACGTCAATGCCTGCCCTTTTCTATTAAAGTGGTTGATACTGGTAGTATCGATATTCAACTTATAAAAGTGAGTATGGGCTTATTTGGGAGCCTAGATATATACAATGTGTATGCTAGGGGCTCAAATGGTGGGAAATCAGTAGTTCTGGAGGCTCTGGCTACCCTACTTGAGACATACTCCACGAACAAGAACACCATTATTGCTGGAGATTTCAACCGCACGTTCGAACCCTTGGACACTAGTGATGATCTAGTTGGGATGGACGAGGATATGCTATGAGGTATCCCCAAACTAAACTTAGATCCAATTAAACGTTGGCCTGAGGATATAATATGTTTGAATGCCATCTGCCTGGAAAGGGGACTTAGGGCACTAAATGGGCGAACAATGAGTGATAAGGAGGGGGCATGCACCTTTGATAATGGTAGAAATAGGAGTAGGATAGACTATGTTTTGTGTAGTCTTCAATTATGGAAGGGGGTCCATGATATGGAAGTAAAACAAAGGCTAGAAAGTGACCACGATCCATTGTGTGTTACACACAAATGGTGGTTGCTCTCAAAAGGGAAGCCCGCTAAAGAGTGGATTGGTGTTCCCCTGCCTGTACCCACCAATGATATGCGACGGTTAAAATGGCCGAATGTTTTGGCTAGTCAGCATTCCATGGTTAACATAGATATGGAGGTAGATAAGGCGATAATTGCCCTAGAGCAAACAAATATAGTCGTTCCAGGGTCCCATGAAATTTCTGCTATCCATGATAATCTTTTCTGTGCTATTAGATGCCACTTCCAGAAGCCAGGTAGGAAAAATAATAAGGTACTTCCCAGTTCTTTGAGGTGGTACAATGCTCAGTGCAGAAAGGCCAGGCTAACTTTGGGAATAGCTATTAAGAGCAGAAATCTAGAGACCATCCGTGGTGCAAGAAGGATGTATAAGGATTGTATCACCTCTGCAAAACAATTATGGGATGAGAGACATTGGAATGAACTAAGAGAGGCAAGTAGGATTAAAGACTCTAGACTCTTTTGGAGCATTGTTAAATGGGGAAGTGGCGGCTTACCTAATTGCCCAGACAATAATGTTGGTGAGGAGGACTGGGTCAATTACTTTAAGCCACAATATGCCGATAGCAGCCCTGGCTCTGAGATGGAAGGTTTTAAGACTGTATATTCCAAAGAGAACTTTTTTAGCCGTGGTGAGGTGCTGTTGGCCCTAAGTGCAATATCAAGAGGAAGAGCGCCGGGCATGGATGGGATTCCGGCAGATCTTTTTATTAATGACAAGGAACGCTGGGGCAAATATATCTTACTTTTGACTAATGCTGTTGCCCAGGGTGCAAATGTTCCGCTATCCTGGAAGGGTGCAATCATTATCCCGGTACATAAGAAAGGTGATCGGGGTTTGCCGGGTAATTATAGACCCATAAGCTTGATAGCTACCATCCAAAAGGTGGTGGGGAGGATGGTGGTGAACAGGCTTATGGCCTGGGTGGATGAAAACAATGCACTATCCCCATACCAGGCGGGGTTCAGGAAGGCCACTAGTACGATGTACCAGGTGTTCCGTTTCACTCTGTTACGGTGGCGAACTGTGGTGCTGGGAGGGGGCAGCCTGTATGCCGCTTTTGTGGACTTGTGGGCTGCCTTCGACCTGGTTCCCAGGTCTAAGCTGTGGGCAGTGCTCTGGAAGCTGGGTCTACCGGAGGACTTACTGACCCTGGTTATGAGGTTGCATGAGGCAAATTTTGCCAGGATTCAGTGGGGTAGTCAAGGGGAGGTCACTGCGGACTTCCTGGATGAGCGGGGAGTTCGGCAGGGGTGTGCAATGGCCCCTCTACTTTTTTCCTTGTTCATTAATGGTGTAGTAGCAAGAATGCTGTTGGCTAATTTAGACGCCCCCTCGTTGGCGGACATTACGGTCCCAATATTAATGTTCGCCGACGACACTCTTATTTTATCAAAGACCCCGAGTGGCCTGCAGTGTGCCCTTAATATCTTTGAGGATTTCTGTGGGGAGCATGGCCTTGAAGTCAACGTGGCCAAAACCAAGTTAATGGTTTTCAACCCTCACCGTAATTTTCGCTCCAGGCTGACTATGAACTAGCGTCCCCTAGAGGTAGTTAAAGCTTTTACCTACCTTGGTATTTATATAACCAACGATCTTAAATGGTCCCAGCATATTGATCTAGCGACATTAAGGCATAGACAATTAGCTGGAGCCCTAGGGGCTGAACATAAAAAATCAAAAACTAAACCTATCATGCCAGCCTTACAGGTTTATGAGGCAAAAGCTTTGGGCTCAGCACTTTACGGGGCTGGGTTTTGGGAAGCTCGATTCATTACAGAGGTCCGAAAACAAGTTCTTCAGGGCAATTACTGGCCTTCCCAAAAGTACCCCCCTCCTCCCCCTTAGATACAAGCTGGGCAGAAAAGCATTGGTTGATTTGGCAATGCTTCGCCCGATATTGTATTGGAGACGACTCTGGACCACCCCAGAACTTAAACATTATGCTGAGGGTTTTTTGGTGTTAATCAGGGAGGATGTCTTCCATAAAATTAAATGGCTAAAATACCTTAGATCCTTGTTATGTTTGCTGGGTCTTCAAACCCTTTGGGATAACCCGCCAGGTGCATTGTTCCCAAGTAAGAGTACTGTAAAGGAGTTGTATTGGGACTATGTAGCTGAGCGGGCATGGAGAAACACTGACTCTAGAACTATGACAGGATGTTATCGGGAATTTAAAATTTCTCCTGATCATGAACTTTATTGGGAACAGATAACAAAGCCATGGGATAGGAAGCTTTTTTGCCAATTGAGGATAGGTGCCCTTTCACTGAGGTCCCTGACGGGCAGGTGGTGGGGTTCATCTAATACTACCTGCCCTGCTTGTGGAACTGCAAGGGAGACCATTGGCCACTTTTTATTCGCCTGTCAAGCCTATGCCGTTCCTAGGCAAATTCGGTTAAAACCTGAATACAAAAACTTAGGTACTAGCAATAGCATTGTAGCCCTGAGAATTATCTGTACTAGTTCTTGCTTGCCCTTGGCCATAGCAGTAGCGAAATTTATTGGGTGGGCTTGGTCTATTAGGGATAAAATGTTAGTCAAGTAACTGTTTACGTTGGGAGGGTTTATTAAAGCTACCTGACGCAGTTTGTATTTTATATTTCATGTACATATATATATATATTTATGCTTTTTATGAATAGTACTTGCTTTTATTTGTTAAGAGGCAACTATTTAATACTGTTTTAATATTATTGTAAGTATTGTGCTTTTATGAGAAATACTCGAATAAAGCCTCTATGAATGAATGAATGAATATATTATACAGAAGTAATGTTCCCGAGGCAGGATTTAGGTCGGCAGAGGACATTCATATTCATATTGGAGAAATTCTTGTGTTTTTAAGTTAGGATCAAATTCGTATACTACATCTGATGCAGCAAGAGAATTAACCCATTGTATCCATCTCGGATGTAGTGCTTTAGCATTTGGAATGCTTGCTCTTGTTACTGCTTCTAGGGCAGGTACTGGTGTAACGATTATTATTCGTTTACCTTGTGCCAGGGCTCTTTCTTTTGCTACAGCAGTTTGAACCGCAGTTAGAATTTTATCAGTTGAACTGAATTTAATTTCTGCTTGTGTGTACAAGTGTGATTTGTAAGCTATTGGTACAGTTTTTCCTCATTAGAGGTCAGGTACGTGAATCTGCATCTTCCTGGGATGACTCGGATTACAAGGTTGCGTACGTTTTCGCGTGTTTGCAATTTTGTTTTAGCTAACATGTCTGTTTGTAATGATCTTAAAATTTCTGTGTGTTTCTGAGTCCAATTGATTGGTTTGAAATCAGGTTTTATTAATTCATAGAGAGGTTTAACCTTCTCTGCATAATTTAGAATGTATGATCTTCCGAAATTCAGGAAAAGTAGTATTGATTGTAAATTCTTCAGCTTTTTTTGACCTTGGAGTACGGCACACTTCTCTAAGAAGTTGTCTGCTAGGCTTTTGCCTTCACTTGATAATTCATATCCTAAAAACAGGACAGTTAGATGGGCAATTCGTGACTTTTTGAAGTTGAATTCGTACCCTTCAGCTGCGAACCCAAGTATTATGGTGTTCACTCTTTTTAAGTGAGTCTCCAGGTCATCATCTGTGAGATAGATGTCATCGACATAAGATAATGCCTCATCATCATGCCTCATCATGCCTCATCTGTTACCCTTGCTGAGAATAATCCTGGGCTATTCTTGAATCCCTGTGGGAGTCGACAGAATTGTTTTTGTGACCCCATTATTGAGAAAGCGGTCAAATTCCTGCTTTCAGGTGCAATGTTTTGACAAAAGAATCCATTAGAGATATCTAATGTTGTTTTATATTTTTTGCGCATGATGTTATTCATTAGTGCTGCACTGTGTGAGTTTTGTACTGCAAATGTCTTACAACAGGAGTTTAGGTGTCTGTAGTCCAAAACTAGACGATATGAATTGTCTGGCTTGGAGACAGGAAACAAAGGATTGTTCATTTGTGAGGTGCATGTTTCAATCACCCCCTGGTATTCAAGTTGATCTAAAATGTCCCTGACTTGTTTTTTAGCTTCTTGCTTAAATGGGTACTGCCTTTGTGCAGTGGGCTGATTTTTTAACTGAATTTTGTGGTGAGGAGAATCCTCATCCCATCCTACATGATTTTTATATCATGCAGGAGCTTGGGCCACTGCCCATTTTCTTGCAAATGTGTATTTTTTATGAATTGGAATATGATTAGAGAAGGCAGGCATAATCATTTCTTCACCATGAGGGCACTACCTGACAAACTCTGGTGGTCAGTCTTTCTCAGCTAACAGGATGTCATAGCCTTTCGAAAGGTTATCCCAAAAGAGACCCCTTACTTTCCTAGTCTTGTCCCCCTCTATACACAATGTTATTTCGTATAATTTGTGGGGTTTGCTAACTCTGGTGTCTGCAATTTCCACTTGAATGTATTCATTCGTGTCCACTGTCTCCAGAAGATTCATCAGGATCTTGCGAGCTATGGTCACTTCTGCTGCGCTGTCTAGCATTGTCTGGGCCCACTCTCCGTTTTTCAGTTGTGTCCTCAGTATCCTCGGCATGTTTTATTCTAATACTTGCTACCTTCTTTTTTGGAAATTGTAATTTTTTACTTTGATGAGCAGGTTCCTTGTCTTTGGACTTAACGTGCTCTTCCTTGTGTTCTGACGTCCTCTTCTTTCCGATTTCTGTGAGGAAGTCTGAAAAGATCGAGAGGGACGTGTATCAATATCTTGATATCTATCAGGTTTTCTCAATTTATCCCTATCTCTAAGGTTGTATCTTTTCTCAGAGGGCTACCTCTGGGGAGACTTGTTTCCTCGGTCTGGAGATCTATCTCTCCGCTGAGGAGACCTTGCTCTGGACTGGAATCGTTTTTCTCTGGGAGTGGATTGTTTATTAGCCTCCCAACTCTTTTTTGGAGTATTTAGATTATTTTTAATAAATGTTTTTTCAGGATTTTCAGTTAGTTGGGGTTTTACCGGTTTCCCACCCAAACTATCTCTACCTAGTTCTTCATAGGATTTTTCTATGATTCTGGCAAGTTCAAATGGTTGTTCTGCTATATCTGTTTCTTTCAATTTCTGCAGGTATGTTATATCGTCCATTGCCAATTGAATTAATTCTCTATATGCCTTTGTTAATTCTTTTAGTTTAGCTAAAAGTTCTTCGCTTGACATTTTTTCAATGTCTGGCTCTGGTGTGTAGCTGGCTAGAACCGGCCGTGTGGCTCCTGGTCTACCTAGTGGAAGACTGATAACAAAGATGATATGAAAAATAAGGCACAAGAATTAATTAAAGATTGCTTTAGAGAACACAATTGGCAGTCTGCAATTAAGAAGTGGGAACAATTCACGCAGACAGTAGTTCAACCAAATGAAGTTACCTCTTGTGGTACGAAAACGCTTCAGATTAAAATGGAAAAAAAAGATGCGAATATTAATCTCCCATACGCAATTAAAAAAGTCAG
Organism: Lissotriton helveticus; assembly: GCF_964261635.1. Classification (NCBI taxonomy): domain Eukaryota; kingdom Metazoa; phylum Chordata; class Amphibia; order Caudata; family Salamandridae; genus Lissotriton; species Lissotriton helveticus. Next base: position 1,028,523,229 of record NC_136068.1, on the reverse strand, counting down.
GCGGATTCGTAATAGATTGAGGAAGCAGCTAACCAGGCTCCCGAATAATAAAGAAATTCAAAGGGAACTTAAAAGCACCAACAATAACTTGAGGAAATTACTGTGGAACGAAAAAAATAATATCCAGCAAGACCTATGGACAAAAATCTTTCATGCTTGTAATCAGGTAAACTCGAGGGAATTCTGGAAAATTATTAACGGTTTGAGTAGACCCAATAAAACCGCGGTGGTTTCCCCATTAACTGAAGATGACTGGTTAGAATTCCTCAAAAAGACCTTAGACCCCGAATTGGAACTTAACACTCGGGAGGACAAGAAGACAACGATGATAGGAAAAGAATGGGAAACTGATCTGGAAAATGTTTTCACAGAGACTGAGGTAATAAATTTAATAAAGAAACAAAAAGATGGAGCACCAGGACCTAACGGAATCCCGTTTGCTCTCTACAAAGAGGATCCAGATTTATGGGCAGCCTACCTGACAAAGTTCTTTAATGAAGTTGTCCGAACAGGGCAAATACCAAAATCTTGGAGAGGATCACTAATATCACCTATCTACAAAAAAGGTAATTGGCAACTACCCGAGAACTATCGGTTGATTACCCTCCAAGACACTGATGCAAAATTGTTTGCGGGTCTTTTACTATCAAGCTTATCAGATTGGGTCAAAGAAAAGCAAATATTACCCCCAAACCAAACGGGGTTCATCAAGGGTTTAGGAACTTCCACAAATATACTAATACTATCAGTTCTAATGGATAAAACGCTTTTAGCTAAACAGTCGCTTTACCTTTGTTTTGTTGATTTTAAATCTGCGTTCGATTTCGTAAATAGGAACCTTCTATGGAAAAAACTTGAACACCAAGGAATTCCCATCTCATTATTGAAACTTTTGCGATTATTGTATTCTGAAAACTGGGTCAGGGTGAGAATCGGTGATGGCAAAACATTATCTAATAAAATAACTACGTCGCGAGGATTAAAGCAAGGTTGTGTCCTTGCTCCACTACTTTTTAATCTATTTATAGCCGACCTCACCACTGCCCTGAACGAAGTTAATGCACATCCACTGAAGCTAGCAGCAATACAAATATCAAATCTGCTGTATGCAGATGACGTTGTACTTATAAGTCAAACCAAAGTGGGCTTGCAAAGATTGATTGGTCAAATATCAATATATGCAAAAGAGAACCAAATGGTTATAAATGAAGCAAAGACAAAAATAATGGTAGTTACAAAGAACAGATGACAAAAAACTAAAAGCAAGTGGATGCTGGAACATACACAGCTAGAGCAGGTTGATTATTACCGGTATCTCGGTGTCATATTCAATGATAGTGGAAATTTTCTCCCACACTGAAAAGACATTACTAGAAAAGCTAACTGCTTGGTGAGTGCATTTAGGATCATGCAAAAAAAACTAACAGCACTGTCCTATGGTCCTTTACTAAAGATTATATCCACTAAGCTATTACCAACCTTGATATATGGTTCTGAAGTTTTAAACGGTAAGGATGCAGAGGTGCTCAATAATGCAGTTGCGAAAACCTATAAGATTTTATTCCAGCTACCTTGTAATGCCTCGCAAGCACAGGTGAGGTTGGAGTTTGGGATAAATAATCAGCAATACGCCCGAAAAGGTCAAATCCTGAAAGTCTGGAATCGAATAAAAAATGACCTTGATAATCAAATGTCCTGAACACTATGGCAAGAAGTAAAAGACAACCAGAAACTGCAAGCTTGGGCATACTTAAATGAAGCAAAGGAAGAATTCGGAGTAATATCAATTTGGGAAAATACAATTACCCAGGAAAGCTTCAAAAGAACAATTAATAAGCTGCCTAATCGTCTTTCGCTGATAAATGATAAGGAGTTACTGGTAAAAAGAAGGCATGCATGGCCAATTATAAATGGATTTTAAAAAAAGCAAGTCCAAGAATATCTTGTAACATCATGGTCACAGCAAAGTAAGCGAATTTTTATAAGGGCACGTTTTGGACTTTGGCCAGGTTTATGTCATCTGCCGACATGGAAGACTAGTAAGGACAATACCATATGTAGGCTATGTAAACGTGGCCAAGAGGACATTTTGCATCTGCTATGTCTTTGTCCTGCATTGGAAATGGAAAGGAAAGTTTTCCTTAAGAGATTATTTAATGCTTGTGGAGTGAGGACATGCAGACAAGCGTTAATGGCATGCCTAAACCCGAATGATGTATTAATGAATTCTGCATTTGTAAAACTTTTATCTGTGATTGGTAAGAAACTCGAGGAAACCATTTAATTTTATAATTTGTACGATATTAGAATAATTATCTACAGGGTGTTTTAAAGTTTTTATTGTCTGTTGACATTTTAAAAAGCACTTTTTTGTAAGATTTTAATTAATCAAACAAATAAACTTGACTTGACTTGACTTAGTGGACCGAGCCTGGTGATGTGATTTTGATGTTTTAGGGCACCTTTAAACCAGAGCAGGTGCTCTTGGTAAGTTAGTGGGATATCAACGTCCTCGAAAGGAGTGTATTTATCCGGAGGTTCCTCTATTTTGTAATAGTGGAAGTCTTGTGTTACAGCGTTTGCTGCTGGAAAGTGTATCCATGAATAGAATACCTCTGTCTGCCCATATTCATGGGCCTCTACCACAAATATGACTGTACCACCTCTTGGTGATAGTCCATTTTCTATAAGTTTAAGAGTTATAGTTCTTCTTATATTTGCCGGGATGATTATTGCACCCGGTTCATTTTCATTAAACCCTGTAACATCTAAACTCGGTTGATTCGCATCTACTGTAGCTCCACCGGTTTCATTGCTGTCGCCGTTAGTTGACATTGTTTTAATGAAAGTTTGCAGAGCAGGTTTCCAAGGAAACAAAGATTAGGTGCACAATATTTTGGAACACTGTATCCTTCAACGTTGACTAAACCAAAAACTAATACATAGGAATCTCTTCCTACTAAGTTCCGGCGGATATTTAACCTTTTACCCACTCCAGACATCTTTTGGAGTTTCTACGGGAAAAAGGGTTCTGTGTGAAAAGGCACGACTGAGTTACTCTAGTGTCTTGCGTTAGATTATCGCCTTACCAAACGTTGGACGCCATGTAGTGTAGTTCCTATATTCCCAATAGGCTCTGCGCATTGGAATAACATAAAAAGCAGTTTAGACGTAGGACTGAGGTCATTTAGGTCTCTACTGACTATGTTAGACTTAATTAGTTTTGCCAGCGAGCTCAGAGAAACTTTCTCGAATGTTCAGGAAAGAGTTAACTCTCTTGATTAAGACAAGAAGGGATTAGTTTCTGACAACCGCATAAACATGACAACTTGGCTCCCTCAGAATAAAGAGTATATATCTCTAGAGCCGTGTGAAAACAATAGACAGCTATTTCACTCAGTCAATCGTGCATACTTAGTTTCACCAGAGTGCAGAGAAATAGAGAGACGGGCGTATTCAAGAAAAGGTGTTATTTATTGAGCAGTCTTCTTTCTCATGCAAGAGAAGTGAATTGCCACAATTGCAATACCTATCATGAAGTAAAGTGCGTACAGTAAAAGTAGTATTATAAAATAATACTGTAAAAGCATTGATATGGTTTCTTAGCCATATGATACTTTAAAACGGATAAAATATATACATACATAAAAACATTGACTAACGTACTCAACTGGTGCTTCTAGGACACGCCTACCCCGGTGTACCTTACCTAAGCCTAATACGTGGGAAGGAGTAAGTAAGTTGCAGTTTAAGTTAAGTTGCTTTTTGCCAAGGAATCTGAATCAAGAATTCTCCTAAGGGTTTAATCAGCTCCGTACCTTGGTTCTAGAATGAAGGAGGTCTTGTATCTCTCTCTCAGGACTCGATCTCCAAGCAACCCGCAAGGGTGACTGGAAACACCGGAACTGGATTTTCTCGGCTGGAGAAAAAGACAGCGTCTCTCAGTGCGTCAAAAGGGAGGGGCGGCTTCCTTCGGCTCTCGCATCAGCTGGGCTTCGGGCAAGTAGATAGCCGCTCTGCTCCAAACCACTGTGTGTTTGCTTAAGGCAAAGTTGGTATATTTATACCTGAAAGGTGCCGGGTTTTATGTAAGGTTGGATATAAGACATCACTAAGAACTAACCGTTCTTTCTGGACTCCAGGAGTTCTTGTGCAAATCAAAACAAAAGCAGGGGGAATTCCCGGGCTGCTGGAGGCTTGGTTTGTTTAAAGAATGCGTTGTACTTTCTAGGAGTCTAGGGGAGTAGCCTTGCCGTATTTGGACTGCATTGGCTATTACTAAATATGGATATGATTCTTATGCCTTTATAAGGATACTATTTGTTATAACCATATAAGGGCATAAATCGGGAATATCAAATTAGGGTCCTAGATAGAAACACAACATCCCTACCTGCCCATCCTGCCCCGACCCCCCCAGAACCTTCACAGGCAAATAGGTATGCCATGATCTATGCATTGCCGCTGTGTCTCACAACTCATGTTGTTGCCGTCCCCTCCCCCTAGCAATCAAACCCCATATACACCCCTGTGCCTCACTCGTGCCAATTAGTCCTAGCTAAAGAAAGAAGAAGAAAAAGAAGGAGTAGGGGAGAAGGAAACTCTACTGCAAGTAAAAAGTGAAAGAAAGATAACTAAGTACACCCTGTGGGAAGGATTGTAACCTTACCGAGCCTTAAGCATTAAATCACATCATAGCACGAAAGCTAATTCTTTAAAGTATTCTTTAAGTCCTTCTAACTGCGCTTAAACCCCCCCCACTGCCCCCTTTGTCCCCTTCAGCTCGGACAGATATTCCTGTGCTTTTACACCTGAGAAAAACATTCGCTCCCTCTCCTTTAGAATATCCTTGAGCCGAGCAGGGAATAACAGATAGGCTTCACACCAAATACTCTGGAAGGGGGTTATCAGCTGCCTGAGTCTCCATCTCCTTTCGACCATTATATGACAAAAGTCAGGGCGAGCGAAAAAAGTATGGCCCTCATATGGTCATTTTGCTTCCGGTCGTGCTCTATCCAGAAGGAGAAAGTTACCAACAGAGACAAGAATGGCTCTGGGTCACTCCCAATGTCCGGCAGCATTGGCTTTTCTTTGGCTAAAAGGAAAACAGTGCACTCACTGGACCTCAATAGCCCAGTTCCATTGGGCCAGATCTGGAAATGCCCACTTTAAGAGATTAACAACAAAAGACATAATGTTCTCCCTTTCTGTGTTCTCAGCGATACCCAGCAGTCTCACATTATTCCTGCATTGTTGATTATCGAAATCTTTGAGTTTCCACATCACATCATCGGATTGTTTCTCTTATGACTCCTTAAAGCCTTGCAGCTTCCCCATTTTTTCTTCCAGTGCGACAGTTCTTTCTTCGACATGAGTGACCCTTTCAGCCATATCGGAACATGATTTATTCACTTTTCGAAGTGATCCCTGCAATTTCTTGGTGGCTTGATCTGCCCTCCGGCTCTCCAATCTTGCTTCCCCCTGCATCTGCTTTAGGGTGGAGTACACTAGATCTAGTGACTGAGGGACAGGCAGGGCAGAGGGATCCTCTAGCTTACCCGACTTCTCATTTACTGCCAGTTCCTTTTCTTCTGCATATGTTTGCTTAGTAGCAGAGTAATCCCATTTAAGTTTCCTAGCTGTAGTTGTTGCAATATCACTCTTAAAAGGGCAGGTACTAGATTTAGACCTCTGCCTCTGGGATAGGGACCTCAAACGTTGTATCTTTTGTGTAGTAGAGGTGTCCCCAAAAGAATCCCCCAAATCGGACCCTTGAGATGTATTCCCATCGCTTGTACTTGAAGTGTCTGTATCATCATTTAAAGAGAAAAACGTATCCCCTTCTGGAGAGCCCAAGGCTTTTAGATTTAGTGCTGAAGTCCCTCCTCCCCCTCCATTCTCCTTAACTGCATAATCACAGAGTACCACCAGGTAAGCTTTTAAATAATTTTTCACCCGAGCCAGCAACCCAGTTCCGCTCCCTTCAGAACCAACTCCTTCGATACTGATCGTCGATGTAGTTACTGTTGCTTCCCTATCAAGAGATACCCCCGCATTTCCCACAGCATTACACTCATTACCTTGCGTGGTGCTCTGCGGTACTTGCAATACCTGCGAAATCTGTCATGGTTGTGACGCAGCGTGGCTTTCAAACAACGCACAAACTCATTTCACTAATTCAGGAACACTTAATTTTACTCGACGGTGTGGCCCATAGCACCACAAGTCACACATTCATACACAAGAACACACTGCCCCTGAATCAGCGAAAAGAAGGCGAGCTGCTAGATAAGTGGGTTAACTCATTAACCTATACTCTATTTTTATACTTTATATACATTTCGTATACTCAATAGTCATAGGAATAAAACATTAATATACTCCGCTACTTGGTCGATGGACCAATTAGTTCAATCACAATATTCCTATAACTTCTTAACATCTAATTGTCATGACTTTTTATTCTAATAAAAAAGACTTGAGTGTATATGTTATAGACATTTTATCGTAATTCATTTAGGAAAGGAAATTTTAGATTGCAAAATATTATTAGACAAGCACATTCTAAAACAGTATTGAATACATTTAAGAAATGAAAATTTTGAAAACACATTACCAATCTGCCATAAGAAGATGACAGAACTGCATAGTACAGGTTCCCGAGCTGTCTGCCTTTCTAACCTCCTCGATGTCTCCCTCCCGACATAGAATCTCTGCAACCAATTTTGTTTCTTTCCCCCATCAAGAGCTTAAAGTCCAAAATATTTTGAAGTCTCTTGCACCATAAAATTGTTCAAACCGACAGCAAGTCATGGTGCAAATTAAAGTCCACGGAACCAAAAACTTAAAATCTAATTCGCACTGGCTCTTTTATACCCTTTTCACTAACTATCTAAACCCAATTTGAAACTTTTAGGGTCCGCACTCATTTCTCATTGGTCCCTTAGAGGGGTGGTGATGATCACCTCATGTCCACCTTGCTTGAACCAGTTCCTGAATTTGCACAGTCATTTTCAAGGCTTTCTCATGACTTAATGTTCACATTTGTACTTGTCGTTCGTTTTCTTGTAACCATTCCAGTCATTCAAGTTTCAACTTCTTCCTTTCCCAGACTTTTAAATGCAGGAAACTTTGGCACAACTCCTGTTAATAGGCCAGCCTGACCTTGACATCTCTCGCTCCGGGCATAGGCCATGCACTCATAACTTGTTATTTGTATTGCGCATGTGTAGGGGCCATCTTTGAAATCCTATTCCACCATCGCGTTTAAACAGCCACTTTCAGACTAGGCCGCACAGGCCACAATGGGAACTGTATGAAAACAAACAAAACAGAAATGAGATATAGAAAATGTAATCCTTCTGTTTACCTCCCACCATTCTAATCTTCCCATGTTAGGTGTTACCTAGCAAAGCAAACAAATAGGCATTGTTTACTTACCATCTGCATACTTTTTGCCACAAACATTTCTAACATAAGTACAATACACGTACGTTTATTCAGTTATCTCTACAATATCACAGCTCTACGTTAGTTTGACACATTGTTTTTATTAGCAAATTAATGTTTTGCATAACAGCAGTTAGTTTTCCAGAGTGTTGTGTCAACTTCAGGTGCTTTTGGTTGATTAGTTTACATACTTCACATAATTAATATGTTTATGGTTATGAGAGAATGACTTTACAAGGGATACACAAAAATGTTTGTCTCTCCCCTGCTCCATCAACTCCCCCCTTTGGTGATTTTATCGCTACACATCATCCCAACTAAATTGAAGAAAACATGTTTCAGGTTCTTTTTCTCTTGTTACAGCTTAAACAATAGTATCCTTCATACTTTGTCTTTTGGAGTTGTTATACACTTTTTCTTTATACTCTTCCAACTCTATTTCTCCCATTCCACATTCTCTCTGCTTATTTTTCTCAATTTTCTTTTTTATCTGTTTTTCAGTTGTTCTTTTCCTAATACATATGCACACTAATCTTAGTGTTAATGCTATTAATATTATTATTGTTACTGGTATTAATATTTTCCCTACTAATGAACTACTTATTTTTGCAAACCACTTCTTTTTAGTAGAAAAACTCTTACCAAGTTTCTCTAGATCACCATCAGCCTCCAGTGGAGTAATCTCTTTATGTACTTCAGTTATATTCTTAATATACCTTTGAATGTTCTGACTTTTGTCAGGTATGTAGGTACAACAGGGTTGCACTTTTAGTATTCCACAAACTCCTCCATCTTTTGCTAATACAATATCAAGAGCAATTCGATTTTGCATCACCATAGCTCTCATGGCAACTATTTCGGTATTTACCATTAAAAATACTCCAGTAGTACTTGTTGACAAACGATCTACTATCGTTGATAATTTTTGAATTTTATTTGCATTAACTGATATACCCACTGCTGGTATCCATGCTCCAAAAATGTCACCTATTATCTCTGCAAAACTTTCCCTTCTTTTACTTGTTAATGGTTTACCTGTCTCATGGATTCCTTTAGTTCTTCTATGTACATGAATTATTTTTTGGGAAAGACCAGACCCACATAACAAGTCCCGTGCCAATGATCAGACAACCTATAATAATAATGATTATTTCCACCTTCAAATCCCCATCCCCCCATGCTTATGTACGTGTCTTTACATTCACTTGGACCCACAAAATAATTGTCATACATAGTGTTATCTCTATGAATACACAATTTCCCTTGTTGAGGCAGATCTAAGCCTATTGCTACATTAACATTATTCTTCTCCTGATTTTCATCTTCAATATTCCACATTTGTGTTTTCAACTTACTTTCAGTTGTTTTTCGTTGATATTTAATTCTCCTGTCTTCAACCATATCTAAAAATACCTTTTCCTTCTTGCGCATTTTGCATGTTAAATTATATCTCAAAGCATATTCTAAAGTCATTTCTTTTGTTTCAAGAAAGTATTCACCAAAAACCTTACCAGGTTTCACTTTGTTCAATCCATGTGTTATAGAAAGCTTAGCAAAAACATCGTCTACATCTAAATAACAATAAATATTCTAATTTGCCTGTTTTATAAAATAAGCTGGCTGACACACTACAAGTGATTCCATAAGTCAAAGCAAGGTGATGATACGTAACACCCTCAGATACAGACGCAGGTAACTGCATACAAACATAGCAGTCTTGAATGTCCATAGTTTCCACATATTCATATAATATTCTAGTAAAAACATTCTTTGAAAAATCGCTAATTGATCTATCTCTATGAAGCTCAGTATCATCCACAATTTTTTCATCACTCTTTAAATCATGTATCTTTTCACTCTTGGTATTGTTATGTTTCTCATGCCAATCTTCAGAACTTGGTCTAAATAGAATAATTATTGCTAAAATCACCAATACAAGCATTTATAAACCTGTACAATAAAACCACATTCTACACCATTTACGAAAAATAGTACATTTGGAGCTTCCATTACCATTTTCAGACATTTTATTTTTAAACTTAAGTCTTTCTCACACTTAAAATATGCGTCCTTTTAAATCTGTCTCTTCGTAATGTCTCCTTCACTCCTTGAAAGTATGTCTTAAAATGTTTCCTTTCTCTTTTCATTCTATTTTGTCAACCTCCTTTAATTTGTCATCCTTTGGTTTCCAGTACGATCACAGTTTTATTTTAATCACCTTTTCACTCACCAAATTCACCTTGGTTCTCTTGACTGCTTTCCACTCCCTCTATATCAGGCAGCGCAATGTAAGTCCATTTCAGGTTTTGTCTCTTCACTCTTTTTGGCCTTTGCACAGTTTCTATATCTCTTTTTATTTGATCTTCTTGACTGGTTATTTCATTCACTTGTTCCTCTTGATTTCTATTTACATTTATCAATTTGAACTTCAGATCTCTTTTTCTTGGCTTTTTATTTTCAGTCTCTATTATCTCCTGTTCAGCTTTCCAAGCTCTTTTCCTTGAACTTTTTCTTTGATTTGTTTCTCCTTCATTTTCATCAGACTCTGATTCAGATCTTATTTCACTTCCTCTTATTTTGAACTTTAAAATTTCCGGTTCCACAACTGAATTTCGTTTTTCTTTTGTTAATTCAGTTCTTTCACAGGGAACTTTTTCAGAATTGGTGCTTGGAGTCTCAGCCTCATCGTCAGTTTGTTCCTTTTCACCAATTTCAAGATTAGTATTCCATTACTCAGAATTTTCTGTTTGATTTGCTGAGTTCTCACTTTCACCAGTTTTACTTTGTTCTTTCTCAGTGTCCAAACTGGTATTTGATGTTTTCAGATGTCGACTTAGAGGTCGATCTTCAAGATCTAGAATCTCAACTATCTCAGGCTCTGCTTCCAATGCTGAACTAATATCTGATATCTCCAGATGTCGCTTCACAGGTGGAGCTTCTGGATCTGGAGTTCTGTTTATTTCACCTTCTACGTCTGAGTCTGAACTAGTATTTGCTTCTTCCAGATGTCGACTCACATGTCGATCTTCAGGTTCTGGAACTTTGCATGTGTGGCTGGCGTGAACCCACCTTTTCACACCTGCGCACTTCACTGCTGTGGTGCTGACCAGGATCACTTGGCGTGGTTTGTCCCAACACGGAACAAAGCAGTTTCTTCTTCTGTGCACCTTTATTCGAACCCAGTCTCCAGGACTCAGGTCATGAGCTGGATGCTTTTCCTGAGTACTCTCACATTTTTCCCAGTCTGTTTTTGATTGTTCCATTTACTTGTTCAACTACCCCAGAAGCCTCTGGTCTGTAGGCACAATGCAATTTATGTTGAATGTCCAATGCTTCACATAGCAACTTTGAAAGTGACTTCCTCTGTCTGTTTTGATTGTTACTGGAAATCCAAATCTTGGAATGACTTCTCTCAACAAGAGTTTTGCTACAGTGACTCCATCACTCCTCCTGGTTGGATATGCCCCCACCCATTGAGAAAACAAGCAAATAATCACTAGCACTTAATGTAGTCTATTACATGGTGGCATCTCAATTAAATCTAATTGCATTCTGGTAAAAGGACCTCCCTTCCATCCTATGGATCCCAGACCTACAACAGTTTTTCTTCCTGGATTCAATTGGCATATCAGACATCTTTGACACAAGTTTTCCGCAATTATTCGAAACTTTGGATTATACCAAATCTGCTTGAAAAGTCTAATCATCCCATCCCTGCCAATGTGTGCCTGTCCATGATACATCCAGGCCATGTTAGAGATCATGCTATTAGGCATAACTGGTCTTTCATCTCTGTAAACCCAAATTTCATTTGTCTCCATCCTGCCTTTATCCATCTATCTTTTTCCTCATCATTTGCCTCTTCCTGTAACTGTCTCACTTCCTGCCAGGTTTCAACTATGTTAGTAAGCATTAAAGGACTTGAAACATGTTCTTTTTCTCTTCTCCTATTCATGGATGCCATGTGTCAAGCACAGTATTGAGCTGTAGCATCTGCAAACCAGTTTCCTTCAGTGACGTAATCATCTCCATTTTTGTGAGCAGCACACTCCTTCATCTGTTCTCAAGCATGAACCATCCACAAACATCACATAATCTGATTCTTCCAAAGGTACATCCTTGATGTCAGGTCTTGGTTTTGTACCGTACTCAAGCACATCCAATCATTTATGATCAATGTCATCTTTGACTTCAACATCCAATGCATCAGGCAATAAAGTGGAAGGATTCACATTTACACATCTTGCAACAGTAACATTGTCTGCACCCGGAATTACTTTTTCATATCTAGTCAAACGACTATTGGTCATGAACTGCGTTTTCGTGCAGGTTAGAAGTATTTCAACTGAATGTGGCACATAGACTTTCACCGGATATCCCATCACAATACCTTGACTCGGTTCCAAACTCACACTCGTAGCAGCTACAGGCAATGCTCTGGCTACTGGATCCAAAACAGCTGAAACATATGCAATTGGTTGTCACCTTCTTCTGTTGCCTTGTAATCAGAACTGATAATGCACAACCATCTCTTTCACTGCAATACAGTTCAAATTATTTTTCATAATCAGGCATGCCTAACGCTGGCGCTTCACACAAACTATTTTTCAATTGTTCAAAAGCTTCTATTTCTTTAACAGTCAACACTATAGGGTAGTTCACATCCACTTCAGTTAATCGCTGTAGAGGCTTTGCAATTAATGAAAATCCACTTATCCACTATCAGCAATAACCAACAATTCCAAGAAACATTCTCACCTGTTTCTGTGTCTTTGGGGGCTCATTCCTTTTATAATCCTGATTCTTTCACCAGTCACCTTTCTCATCCCTTTTCCAATCTTATGACCTAGATATTGCACCTCTTGTTGACAAAATTGTAATTTTGATGGAGACACTTTATGTCCTCCTTCTGCTAAATGGTTCAGCAATGCAATGGTATCAGAAATACAAGCTTCTTTGGTCCTTGATGCCACTAATAGGTCATCAATATATTGAACAAAAATCGATTTTTCAGGCATATTCAAATTTACTAATGATTTCTTCAGTATCTGATTAAAAATGGAAGGACTTTCAGTATACCCTTGAGGAATTCAGCACCATGCCAAAATTCGCTCGCCAAACCTAAATGCAAATATTGGCTGGCTGTCAGGGTGTAATGGAACTATAAAGAATGCATTACACAAATCAATGATTGTATACCATTCTGCATCATGTGGAATTTGATATATCACAGCCGGATTTGGTACAATTGGACAACATGGAACAACAATTTTATTTACTTTTCTTAAATCCTGTACTATTCTAAAAGTTACATTTGGCTTTTTCAGTCCCATTATTGGTAAATTACAAGGACTACTCATTATTTCTTTCAGGATCCCTTGCTCAATCATTTTGTTAATTATTGGAGTTACCCCTTTAATGGTTTCTAGAGACAGTTTATATTGTGGGATATTTGGATAAATTGCATCTTCTTTCACAGTAATTTTTACAGGGCTTACTCCTTTCATTAGACCTATCTCTTCTCCTGTAAAATCCCATACCTCATCTTTAACTGTTCCTTTCAATTGAATGGAAATTTTCTCTTTGTCGAATACAAGGAATGTTTCACTTTTTTCTGAATCAATTATTGACATTGTTATTTTATACAAAATATCATTATGTACCGTTTGGAACGCAATGCCATCTGGTGTACAATAAATGGCACAATTCATTCTGCAGAGTATATCACGCCCAAGCAAATTTGCAGGACTGCTATCACATACTACAAAGTGATGCATTTCTTTAAAAGAACTAATTTCCACCTCCACAGGTTGAGTAAGAGGGTTTTTAATCTGTCTGTTTGTTACACCTACAACTTGGATCAATGCTCCTGAGAGAGGAAGGTTTTGAATTTCTACTGATCTAACTGTATAATGGGTAGCACCTGTGTCCACTAGGAAAGTAACATTTACACCATCAACCTTTCCATCCACAAAAGGACTAGACTGATCTACCTCTAGAGTTGCGCCAAGCACGCTCTCCTGATAGAGCACGCAGGTCACCAGACTCGGTTGTACTATACTCACCTGGGCCCATAAAAACAACATATAATGAGTTTTAATCAGGTAACCTGTGCACTTACTCTCATCAGTGATTTATAAATTTCATTTAGGACCTATACCATTGACTTACCAATCCTTGTCATCGGTACCTAAAGTCCTAAGGGATCAAAATGAGTTAGAATGATAGGTAGAGTAATAACATTTGCACTCATATAATAACCACAAACTCGGGAAAGGTTTAAACTCTTTATTTAATTTTCTTAAATGTCTTAATCCAAATATTAAACATCAGCAATCTTTCAATCAGGAAAATAATGATTAGAATGAGAATATGCAGAGATTTTATAAAGCAGTCTTTACGCATTTGACATAAGGGAGGGAAGAGAGAAGGAAACAGTACAATGAAATACCCACATAGAATATTTACCTAGAATGGTATGAAGACCAACCCTGGCCACGGATCAGTCAAAGGATAGAACCCAAAGTGCCAATGTCAGAGAGACAACAGATGGCGACCAGAAATCAGTTTCTTCATTGTTTCCAGTGATTTTGTTTACATGATATATCTTTGGGAATACTATTCCAAAATAACAGCTCCCATACCAATGGTCTGGCAGTTTGAAATAAGCCTTGTTTCTGCATATAAAATGAATTCCAGGAAATACAGGTTCAGTTCCATCTTTGAAACCCCAACCCCCATTACCTTATAATTGTGTTCACATTCACTGGAACCAATGAACATATTATTATAATAACTAGTTCTTTCCCTGTGGAGATAGAGTTTCCCTTTCTTTTCGAAATCCAGCAACATAGCAGCATGAGTCTTGCCATTTGGGGTGAATCCTATATTTTCAGCCCATTTAGGAATTTTATGATTCTTATCATTTGCCTTTCTTTGGAAATTCTCTCTCCTTTTCTCAACCATATTCAAAAATATTTTCTCTTTTTCACGTAATAAGCATGTTAAATTATTTTGGCGTGCTTCAGCTATATCTATTGTACCTATAGTTAGAAAGTATTCACCCATATAACGTGTTACATCACTCTTAATATGTATAGGATTCAGGTTATTACGTATAGGAAGTTCAGAAAATATCACATCTGAATTAGAATAATAATACTGCAAAGGTCCTTTCTTATAGAATAAACTAGCTAAAATACTACATGAAATACCATATGTTCGGCTACTGAAGTAGGTAACTTCATACGAAAATAACAATCTTCTATTTCAATAGCTACATAGTGTACTATTAGGTTTGCAAATATAATTCCAGTATAATGTAATTCTTCCTCATCTGATGCTTCTAAATCTACCTTCTGTTGCTTATGCTAAGTGCTTTCCCTTGTGTAACTGTTCTTCTAGGTGTGTCAATCGTTTGTAGCTCATTAGTATTATTCTTCATGTCTCTACTCATTATGTAAGCAATAGCTATTTTCAGTCCTAACCATACAAGAGTACTATCACTATACTACATGTGCATATTCTACAGCATGTTTTAAGACAGTTTCTTTTTGGTCTTCCATTAACAGTATGATCATCCATTTCTGACCAAGGAGACTTAACCCCTCTTTGTAGCTTTTACACAGTCTTTTAACCTGTGAAAGTTTTCAAGTGGGTCTCACTTCTCCGTCAGTCTGATCAGGAATTAATTCATCATCACTTTCGTCACTTATTTCTAAGTTCTCGAAATCTTCAAGGATGACATAAGTCCATTCAGGGCCTCTGAATTTGTTATTTAATCTTTTTAGTCGTGGACTTCTCCTTCTTGGTTGTACTGTAGATTGTTCAGCTTGACTTGTTATTTCATTTACTTGTTCTGGTTCTTCATTTATTGTTCTTAGACGAAATCTCAGTCTTTTTACAAACCTAGGCCACTTGTCTCCTTTTCTGAGCCTATTAGCTGGCACTGTGCTCTGGCCTTCTTCCAGTGCTCTCTTATTTTCATTCAGTTGTGGCACATCTATTTCAATATTATCTTCTGTATCCCTCTCTATCTGACTTGGTCAAGGTCTTATTTCAGTTTCTTCTGCCTGGTCACTAGTCTGTCCTTGTTCAGGTGTTTGCTGAAATTGACTTTGATTTGATTCACCTTCTTCTTCCTGAACACATTTTTCTATTTCTATCTGGCCCTGCTCAAGCTCATCGAACGCTTGATTTTCTTCTGCCTGAGCTTCCGCACTAATACCTATCTGTCCCTCTTCCGACTCTGGAGTTCTTAGTGAAGTGTCGATTGTCTGAGTATCTTTATCTTTCCCTACCTAGTCCTCCTTAGGATTACTGTTAGCTTGGATTTCTGTAATCTGAGTACGTTCTTCTAGACCTATCTCATCCTCACTATCACTCTGTCTAGATAAGTCGGACTTCTGGTTCTCATGTATTCTGCAGGTATCTCAACTACTGAATCCAATCATCTTGACTGGTGCTTGGTTGTTCCTCTTCAGCTACTTCAGGATCGATATCTTGAGACCCCTCAGCTGCACAACCTTCAGCTTCAGTTTCATCAGGTTCAGTCACTCTGTTTGTGTGACTGGCATGGATCCAGTATGGAACTCCTTCGCACTTTACAGCTGTGGTGGTAACCAAAATTACTTGACGTGGTTTTCCCCACCTCGGTGCAAGGCAAGATTTTCGAGTGTGTTTCTTTAACACTACCCAATCACCTGGGTTCAGGTCATGTGCTGGAGTTGCTTGTCTGGTGACAGCGTCTTCCCCAACCTGGTGAGAGATAGAACGCACTTGGTCAGCCAGTTCTTTGCAGTACTCCAGTACTAAATCATCAGATATATTTATCAGCTAGCGTCCTGGCACCCATGCTTGCCTCATTGCTCTTCCCATTAGTATTTCATGAGGACTCAAGCCTGTGTTCCGGTCTGGAATACTTCTGAGTCCCATCAGAACAAGAGGTAAAGCATCTGGCCACTCTACACGGGTAGATTCATACATCTTTCCCAATCTCGACTTGATTGTGCCATTCAGTTGTTTTACCACTCCAGAAGCCTCTGGGCGATATGCACAGTGCAGCTTTTGCTTAACGTTGAATGCTTCACAGATTAGGCCAATTATTTCATTATTATAATGACAGCCTCGGTCTGATTCAATTGTTACTGGAAAACTCAAAAGAAAAAAGAAATTTGCTATCTGGGTGTAATGGAATCGAAAAAAATGTGTGACATAAATCTATCACGGTGAACCATTCAGCTTCCCACGTATCTGATACAGAATCCCTGCAGGATTTGGCACAACTGGACAGCATGGGACAACAATCTTATTGATTTTTCGGAGGTCCTGTACGACCCTGTACTTTCCGCTCTGTTTCTTTATGCCAATTATGGGCGAATTACATAGACTGCTCATTATGTCTTATAAAATGCCTGTTTCAACCAAACGCTTTATTTCTGCTGCATCACCTGCTTTTATTTCTGGACTCATTTTGTATTGTTGAATATTTGGGTAAACTGCACCTTCTTTTATCGTCACTTTAATTGGATCGACATTTGCCATTAACCCTACATCCTTTCCTGTGAAATCCCACACATTAGGATTCACCGTGTGCTGTAATTCTCCTGGTAATTCTTCTACAGTTAACTTTTTATTCTCTGTTTCTTGTTTTGCTAACATTAATTTATAGATTCCGTCTTCATCTGGGGTTTGAATTCCAACACCACTTGGGGTACAAAAGATGGTGCAATTCATTTTGCACAACAAATCTCTGCCTAACAGGTTTACTGGGCTAGAATCACAAATGACAAATGTATGCATTTCTTTAAAATTAACTATTCTAACTTCCATTGGTTCTGTGACTGGGGTACTAATTTGTTTATTAGAAACGCCCACTACTTGGATCGCTTCTCCCGAGAGGGGTAGGTTTGGAATGTCTGCTGTTCTCACAGTAGAACGGGTAGCACCAGTGTCCAATAGAAAGGTGACATCATTTCCTTCAACCTTTCCTTCAATGTGTGGACCTGACTGATCTACCGGCAAGGAGGCACCACGTACGCACGCATTCCTCGTCCTCCCCTCTCAGGCACCGTCAGTATGTCTCCTCCTCAAAAAATGTGATGTCACTGTGTCCCTATTGAAAAGTGTAACAATGTCCCTATGTTAGAAGATGGTCTAAAGGTGGGGTACCTACAACGTAGGCCGCCCACTAGGCAAATTCCTTTACTGGACACAACCACTAGAGTTCAGTTATCAATGGGTAAGTTCTCACAGCACCAAGTTTTTTTGTGTTACGGTCATGGACATGGACATATTAGCATATCACTGTGTAAGACATTTCATGTGACAAGAAGCAGTCTAAATCAAAAATTTGGTATGTATAAAATGGACATAAATTTATTGCACATTTGTCTTGAGTTTTTTAAAAAAGCAGATACATTGTACACAACAAATACAACAAATACATAAAATTATACACAAAAAATTATTAAAAATGTTCAAAGGAACACAGGTCGACGCGGCGTTTCGGTTTAAAAAACCTTCATCAGGACAGTTTCTTCAGATTTAGCGGCTGAATTCACAATTTATTCAGTCACCAGCTTTTGTGATGACAAAGCCTAGATGTGTCCTGGTTTGGGTCCACATATGAAGATATTAACGTCCCATATATACGGGATAGGATAAAACGTTTCACTCTCAATTGTGAGTGTTGATAACTTAGCGCTGTATCGGAAGGGCCACCAGATGATTCGTACACTATTAAATCTGTGTATACGCTAGTAATTCTTGCGTAATCGCATATAGCCGGTTAGTACATATACTTCATGGGCTGTTTTTATGCTGCTTGCGATATCAGTTCCATCTGCACAGACAGAGCTGGCCTCCCTGCACCTCCGTATACAGCGTTTTGGATTCTGATGATCCCAGTATGCGATTACGCAAGAATTACTAGCGTATACACAGATTTAATAGTGTACGAATCATCTGGTGGCCCTTCCGATACAGCGCTAAGTTATCAACACTCACAATTGAGAGTGAAACGTTTTATCCTATCCCGTATATATGGGACGTTAATATCTTCATATGTGGACCCAAACCAGGACACATCTAGGCTTTGTCATCACAAAAGCTGGTGACTGAATAAATTGTGAATTCAGCCGCTAAATCTGAAGAAACTGTCCTGATGAAGGTTTTTTAAACCGAAACGCCGCGTCGACCTGTGTTCCTTTGAACATTTTTAATAATTTTTTGTGTATAATTTTATGTATTTGTTGTATTTGTTGTGTACAATGTATCTGCTTTTTTAAAAAACTCAAGACAAATGTGCAATAAATTTATGTCCATTTTATACATACCAAATTTTTGATTTAGACTGCTTCTTGTCACATGAAATGTCTTACACAGTGATATGCTAATATGTCCATGTCCATGACCGTAACACAAAAAAACTTGGTGCTGTGAGAACTTACCCATTGATAACTGAACTCTAGTGGTTGTGTCCAGTAAAGGAATTTGCCTAGTGGGCGGCCTACGTTGTAGGTACCCCACCTTTAGACCATCTTCTAACATAGGGACATTGTTACACTTTTCTCTGTCATTTCCCCTGGTCCCAATCTGTTCCTAAAGGGGTCCCCCTATACTTTTTTTGCACTGTGTCCCTATTACCACTTCCCTCCCAATTTGTAGTATCCACACTTTGGTGTGCTTTGCTCCTAAAATTTGGCATAGGTGCAATGGGTAACTGGTTTTGTGTTACCTGCTGCTGCTGCTTCCATGGCACCTCATTCTGCGTCTGTGGATTCAAATCATTGTTTGCACAGGGTTATTTTGCATAGCCTTACACTCGTTCTTCCAGTGCCCCAACTTGCCGCACCAGTGACAAGGGAACTTCTTTTTGGCCTCCTCTCTATTGAATTTTCCCCTTGGCTTACCCCCATTACCATCACCTTGAGTCTGTGTATTGTTCATTTGACTTAACTGGAGTTCCTGTTGCTCTGCTAATTTTACTTGTGCCCACCTTATCTTTTCCTTTTATTCTTTTTATTTATTGTCAAGTTCATCCTCACAATATTTTGCATATTTAAGAATTTCATCCATCGGCTTGGCCTGCCAGCAAATGTTATGATCTTTAATCCATAGTGAAATTTCTGGTCTTAATCCTGACACAAACCGATAGATGAAATGCGTCATGTCTTTCATGTCAATATTGTCCAAACCACTGTACTGTTTGAATACTTGTAATAGGCGTTCATAATATGCATGTACAGATTCATCTTTATTCTGGGTAGTTCTATCCATTCTAGTCAAATCAGTTTCCTTTGCAGGTACTTTCCCTTTGACGTAAAGAAATACTTGATTATATTTTTTCATTACATCTTCTGAGGGGGCTCCTGTCTTTGGGTCTCTAGGGTACTCATCACTTGGCCAATCAACGGCAATTTTACATTCTGTCCACAAATCTACAGGAACAACAATGTCAAATAACCCATCCAAATCTTTTAAAAGACATTTTGAAACTGTAAGGCTTGACACGGATGTTGCCTCGGAAGTACCAAGGAAGTGATGCTCAATCCACTACTTCCCCTAACCGGTTCACCATATGCCAGAGTAGAATAACTGGTCACAAATAGTGATGCCTGTCAGGGGAAAACAGGGAAACAAAACAAGGTAAGTAGGGGAGTACACAGGTTTCTTCATACACAGTTGGAGTGTCTGTCGATCCTGGTGAACCAAAACACCTCTGTAAAACTGCCTCTGTTTAGAGTGTAGAGGGTCGCACGGAAAAGGACTGGTCTGGTGATCAGGAATGAAAATAACTCTGTGTACCCTGTGTATCTTGTAGGGGAAAACCAAAAAGCTAGAACTAGAATCAATACTCCTCTAGTTCCTGTACCCTGTGTATCTTGTAGGGGGAAACCAAAAGGCTAGAACTAGAATCAATACTCCTCTAGTTCCAGGAAACATAAACATAAACTGGGACTAGTATCCATACTCCACTGGTCTCAGCAAACTTGAAAGGAAGAACCTTTTTCTACAGACAAAAAACTAAACTGAGCACGAGCCAAGAGGTCCGTGGGGAAATTTCTCAGAAATAACACAGAACAACTGCTGATCCCTTGTAGTAGCAGGGATTAGCATCAGGCACTCAAAATAGAACAACGTTCTGAATCGAAAGTGTCATGACCCATGAAACCACAATATGCCGAGAAATAGACTATGGTGTCTGAAACGAGCAACAAAGTTGGGTACCTGAACGGTAATGACCCGACGACAGCCGCAGACCCGACGGGACCCGCTAAACGCCACCACCGTGACCCGGACACAGTAACTCAGGACCCCGGAACCGGAAAGGAACGCGAAGCGTTCTTGGAATGGGCGGGAGGGACTAAATGCCAGGGAAGGTGCTCACGCGCATGCTCGGCTCTTTGCGCATGCGCAGCACACCTTGCCAACCAACTGGTGGCTGTTCTTGCCAACCACGACCTCGGCTGCAAGCACGACAGAAACCTTCACAAATCTCTCAACTTGTCTGTACCATTCTACAGGCTTCTCTCGAAGTTTTGGGAAATCATTTGTGAATGACAAAATATCCTGTCGGGACCATGGGACATGTACATAACCTTCACCGGGTACTTCTCTCATGGGACACAATCTTTCCACTTTTTCTGCTTCTTTTAATACATATTCAGATGCAGTTTGTTTTGATCGAGCCTATTCTTTTTTCTTTGCCCATCTAGTTTTCCCTTTTTCAATGTCAGCCCATTTTTGCAATAATGACATAAGCTCTTTAATTTGTACTTTTCTACCCGACACATTCATATTTTCCAAGTCTTTGTCAGAAAATTCAGCTTGTTATGGTTTCTATAACACTTTAGATTTGCCAATGTCAATTCCCATATTAGCTGCCATATCCATTAATTTTTCCGGAAACACTCTTGTATTTCTAGTAATGATTTTGCATATAAACAACAATTCATCTTCACTGAATGTATTTAATCTGTCCAATCCCACATTCCCAGCCATCAATTCTTCTAATTCTACCCTTAATTTGAATATGTCCAATACCTTTGGCAGTGGCTTTGGTTTCTCTATTTCTCGTGTCCATCTCTCTATTTCTTCTGGAGTTACTACTGTGGCACTTCTTGTACCTGAGGATGTTTCCATCAGTACTTCTCTAGAATTTATAGTAAAGGTTTTCCTGACCGAGTCACTCATTGGTTCTCTTATCGGTAAATCCATCAGGGAAATCACTTACTCACATTCACTTGCTTGATCATCAATTGTTAAGAGTTCTTTTCTAGGCTGCACTTCAGGTGTGGTTAGTATGGTATATTTTTAGGACTAGGTAGTTTATCTCCATACAGAGGAACAACTGGGCCAATGGTTACCGGAATTGTCAAGGCTTCCGGACTTGTATTCAATTGAAAAATTTTCTGACTCAACTCACTTCTTTGTTTATTTAATGCTTCTCTTTCCCTGTCTTGTTAGTACTTTTTCTAACAAAGTCTCATGTATTACTTGTGGAACTAAGGTTGGGTTTAAGAATGGTGCGTTTGGATTAACTGTGCTTGGCTCTTCATTATAAGGTGGTGGATTTTTCATTAATAAATCCTCCAAATAATCATCACCACTAGTCATTAAATGTTTCGTTTTCTCAGTCCTTTTACTTCCTGTAGGTTCTTCTAAAGTTATTACAGGATATAATCCTTCCACTAACATGGACTGTCTCCATTGTTTCATTTGCTGGTCTCTTGTCTCTTTTGGAAATCGGGGATAACACATACTCCAATTCCTGTTACTTCTGGGTCTGTCTCGCTCAAAAGCCTCAGTTTCCCATTCCTCCAATGCCTCATATTATGTCAATCTAGGTCTGGGATCTAATTTATTCATGCGAGTTCTCAAATTGTACAAAACTCTGCCATTAAACGTACCATTTTCTGGAAAGGCTAAAACACCATCATCTTTTGTGAACTCCATCCAATTTTCTAACCACACACAAGTGTGATAGCCCCTTTCAACCATCATGTATGATGCGGGCGTATTTGGTGGTGGAATAATAATCCCTTCTCTTGTTTTAATTGCTTTATCTTTCTTGAAATAATTCTTAATTCTTTTAATGAATGACATTTTTCTCTTCTCTCCGTACATGATATAAGGTCTTCCTCTTATATACTGTTCTTGTGCAAACCCTAAATATTTCTATCGGGTCTACCTCCTACAATCGGACCTATATGCCACATATATTTTAAACGCAAATCTTTAGGATAACTCTCAATTTGTTTACAAAATTACTTCCAATACCAGCACGTCTTTTATTTTTCAGTGACCAATCAAACTTTTGAATTCAAAATAAATCCAACCAATAGTTGTGCAGCTTTTCTCATGAGACTAGTTCTCACATTTCTGTACTCACCCCTCCTTTACAATTACTATCTCAGCTACACATCCGCTGTCTCAACCAACACCAGCGTGGCTCTGAGTGACGTCAGCGCAGCTCCGCGACTGACTCCCTCCTTTGCAAGGTAATACAGAAACTTAATTTCTTTCACTTTTAATGCAGATTTTATTATTCAACAACGTAAAAACATTCGCCACTGTGCCTGAGTGACTAATTCAAAGAAAAGATAAGTTTACTCACTGCGAGTAAATCTCTTCCGCTTACTCTTCACACACTACAGGTATATCCCTTCCGTCTACCCTTGACCAAGCATTAGAGAACCTGTTATTTCTTCAGACTTATCCCCTCTGGGATATACTAAGGCTAAAGTTTCACCAGCGAACCCCTTTGCTATTAATCAAGCTCAGAAGAACCTGCTACTCCTTCAGTGAGACCCTTTCTAGGTGATATCAAACAAAAAGTTTTGCTAGCGAACTCTTTGCTATCAATTATTCACACATTTATATCGAAAATTCCCTAAAATAGTGCTTCCGGTTCTACCTCACCATGCACTTTTCCTACAGGCAAGTGACCTCACTGCAGTGTGGCTTCCATTTACCACCCGCTATTCTGCCCCCGGGGATTCCAGACAAAACATATAACAGGTACGAACAATTTTGGTTAACACATAAAATCAATACAATCAATATTACAATTTCAAATATGCAAAAAAAATCAACAAACCAACTAACTACAGCTAACTACCTATCTTAACTAAACCCTAACCATTATGCTGCTACCAAAAGAAATACTGATAGAGCGCGTAGGTCACCCGACTCGGTTTTACCATACTCACCTGGGCCCATAAAAACAACATATAATGAGTTTTAATCAGGTAACCTGTGCATTTACTCTCATCAGTGATTTATAAATTTCATTCAGGATCTATACCATTGACTTACCAATCCTTGTCATTGGTACCTAAAGTCCTATGGAATGAAAAGGAGTTAGAATAATAGGTAGAATAATAACATTTGCACTAATATAATAACCACAAACTCGGGAAAGGTTTAAACTCTTTATCTAATTTTCTTAAATGTCTTAATCCAAATATTAAACGTCAGAAATCTTTCAATCAGGAAAATAAGGATTAGAATGAGAATATGCAGAGATTTTATAAAGCAGTCTTTACGCATTTGACATCAGGGTGGGAAGAGAGAAGGAAACAGGACAATGACATACCCACACAGAATATTTACCTAGAATGGTATGAAGACCAACCCTGGCAACGGATCAGTCAAAGGATAGAACCCAAAGTGCCAATGCCAGCGTGACAACAGATGCCGACCAGAAATCAGGACAGGTGCGGCCAAATTTGGATCAGGACAGGACCACCACAGGGTAAGACCGGCACCCACAGTTAAAGTTGCTACGCCAGCGCTACAACTCTCGCATCAGCTAACAGCCTAACCCCGATTGGGTTATCGAATCTTCGGTCAGAGTGCTCCACCAGCACACTTGCTCCCGAACCCCTATTCTGTTATCGAATCTTCTGACAGAGTGCTCCGCCAGCCCCTCTGCTCTTAATCGCCTATTGAGTGCGTTGGGTCAGTGACAGGTCAGCTATTCGGACAAGTCGGACAAATTTGCTAACTAAGCCTACTCTAGTTATACTATTTTCCAAGACAGTGTACCACCCCCAAGGTTGCAAGTGTAAGGATCCCCAATTTTGATTGGACAAGAGATGGGGAGAGATCATCACACCATACTAAAATGAAACTTTTACTTCTGAATATTCTATTAACGATCCCGCCCATCAAATTTTATTTTCCCATGCATCTTTATTCCACCCAACAATGAATGTTCTCATAGAAATACAATGTTAACAATATTTTCTTCCGCCTGGGGTCAGCTGGTTAGATTCCCAGGCGCATCTTCTAATGTGCTGTAAGTTTGGCATGTTTTCAATGTCAAATTACTTCAGCTTCTCCTGGAGTTTGACATGCGCAGTGTGGGTTTTCAAGATGGAGTAACAACGCCCCCTAGGCCCAAGATTATCATTTCATGAAAAATAGAAAAGAAACAGTATTAGAACACGGAATAAATGAATGTACTGTATACCACTTAGCTCTACTCTATTCCTATTACTTTAATTCAACTATTGCGTTAATGATTAGGCAAAACAAACAGCTTAGCAAAAGCAGCAGTGCAAGCTTCATGCATGCTGTAACACAGAGCAGCCATCTTAGTTCTAGTGCCCAGAAGCGAAAGTTTCCCTCCAAGCCGAGAAAGATGTCATGTCACATGAGTATGACAGACGCGTGCGCAGTAGGAAATCCCGCGTAGCAGCGGCCATTTTAGTGCAAGCGGATTATTGTTAGTAGAAACACATAAGCAAGCTTCTTCTAGATACTAACGAGTCGAGAAATGCAATATTAATAGGACAAACATGTTAGTTAGTACATTAACGTTATGTCGAGAGGACTGAATACAAGCAAGTCGCGTTATGGGCGAATCCTTGCTCCATCACTCCACTTCCTCTCCTAGGCGCTGTCAATAACTCTCATCTGCGTCATTTCCATCCAGTCTCAACCAATACTGTGAAACAGTAGCTGCACGCGGCGATCTTTTTACCTGCTCTCCCCTGTAGAATCCTGTCTCTGCACTGTATTTCTGAAGATTAACACTCTGTGGGAGAGCTGGTAGTGGCACCGGACTCTGTTAAGTAACTACCTGTTGATGTGGCGGTGATTGTTGATTCACCTCATGCTGCACCTGTGGATTCAATGATTTATTTCCAGGATTAACTTTTGGAGGTAACTTACGCTCGTTCTTCCAATGCCATACCTTTCTACAATTATGGCATGGCCATTTTTTTTTAGCCTCATCTATATTCATTTGCCTCTTTTCTTTACTATTATTAACTTTTATTTTTGCTTTACCCATTTCAATAATCTGATTAGTTAACTGCGCTTCTTGTTGTTCTGCAACTTTTACTTGTGCCCACATAGATTTTCCCTTAAGCCTACGTTGTCTAGCTTCTATTTCATCACCGCAATATTTTGCATACCTCAATACCTCATCAACTGAACTGGACTGCCAACACATCATGTGATATTTTATCAGGTCACTTATCTCAGGTCTCAAGCCAGACACAAATCGGTATACAAAAAGACTCATATCCTTCTCACTCAAGGTCTCATATCCACTATATTGTTTGGAAACTAGAAGTAATCTTTCATAATAAGCGTGTACAGATTCTTTAGGCTCTTGTGTAGTTCTATTAATTTTTACCTTCTTCGTTTTTTTTGGAGGAATTTGATTTTTCAAAACTGTTATGACCTGGTCATATTTCCTCATTACCTCCGGGCCTGGAGCACCTGTTTTTGCATCTCTTGGATATTCCTCCTTTGGCCAGTCAATTGTAATTTTACATTCTGTCCACAAATCTGCAGGTACAACTATATCAAACAATCCATCTAAATCTTCCCACAACACCTTTTAACCCTTCACAAACCTATCTACCTGTCTATACCATTCTACAGGTTTTTCTCATAAACTTGGAAAATCATTCGTAAATGATAATATATCTTGTCTTGTCAATGGCACATGTACATAACCTCCTCCCAGTATTCTTCTCATCGGATATTCCGCTACCACTGGTTCCTTTTCTTTAACAGGAAAAGCTAAGGATGTTTTATCATTTGTTTCTTTCTTTTTCTTTATCCACCTGCTTCTCCATCGATCTACATCTACCCATTTTCTCAGTAATACAATTAATTATTTTATCTGTGTCAATCTTCCTGCTGTGTTTAAATTATCTATATCCTTTTTGGTGAAATCCACTCTATAAGGTTTTTGTAATATTTTTATTTTTGCAAATTCTACCCCTAATTCATTTCCTGTTTCTTCTAGTTTTTCATGTAGATTTTTTGCTCTCCAAGTTATACTTTTAAACATGAATATCAGCTCATCATCCTGATATGATTTTAGCCTATCGGTCCCAATTGTTCCACTAATCAGTTCTTCCATGTCTATCTTTAATCTAACCACATCCAAACGTTTAGGTTCTGAATCATTCTTTTGTAAAGTTTTAACCCAATAATTTAATTCTTCTGCTGTTGGTCCCACTGGAGTTTTAGACAGATATATTTTATCCATACTTCTCTCTGGAGTTTCTGTTGCTGATTCTACTCCCATAGGAATTCTATATATTGGACTTTGATTCATAGTTAAATCGGGTGGTGTCGTTCTTATTGTACTTTTTGTTTCATTAAGGTCAAGATACATTTTTTTCTCTTACTTTTTGCATACCGGAATGCAAAGGAATCGTTAACGAATGCTCATCTATTTTCTGATTGTCAAAGACCGGTATTACAGGACCTATATTTTGTCTCAATTCTTTTACTTTCTCAGCTAATTCTAAAGTACTAGGGGGCATATTATCAAGAAACGGAGTTAAAAATAGTGCTGCTTTGGCGGCAGAAAACTGGCGCTAAAGCGGCGATAATGGGCTTGATAATATGCCCTTGAGAATTCCAATAGAAGCCCATGTTGACACAAGAACATGGGCTTCTATTGGAATTCTAAAGGTCATATTATCAAGCCCATTATCGCCGCTTTAGCAGCAGTTTTCTGCTGCTAAATCAGCGATAATTTTAACTCTGTGCTTGATAATATGCCCCTAGCTTTTTTAATTTGTATTATCTGCTGTTATTCAGAGGTACTTTTTACTTCGGAATATCGCATTGGGGTTTCTGTTATTCCAATCTCCATTGATGGTGCATTTGGTGTCACCACTGCAGAAGTTGGTTGATATTGAGGGACTCTCCTATTTAAAATGTCCTCCAACACCTCGTCCTCTGTGTCACTAATTCCACAACCACCCTTTTCTGGTATTTGTTGTTTTCTTTTCTCTGTACACTTTCTCCCTACTGTCTCATCAACTGTTCGCATAGGATACATCCCATTCCACATATCAGCACATCTCCATCTTTTCATCCTACTCTCATGTGTAGTTCCCCATAACCCTCTTGGACTACATCGGTTTTTCTTTTGTATCTCTGAATCATTCTCTTTTTCATACATCTCATCTTCCCATTCCATCAAAGCTTCAAATTGTGTTGGTCCAGGTCTCGGCTCAAGTTTCATAATTTTTTCTCTTAGACTTCGTAACACCACTGTGCTAAACAAACCTGTTTCTGGGAATGCCAATACTACATCATTTTTTGTATATTTCACCCAATTCTCTAGCCATATACAAGTATGATAGGCATATTTCGTCATCATGTATGATGCAGGCGTTTTTGGCGGAGGCAGAACTTTTCCCTCTCTAGTGACTATTTCTTTATCTTTCTTAAAAAGATTCTTACATTTTTTAAACCTTGAAGGTTTCTCCTTGTCCTGCTCATAGTAATAATCCATTTTTACAATTTATTTTTACTCAAAACAAAATCGTACTCTCCCTTTCAATCTGTTCTGATATTCTAACCTATCCAAGCACAACTCGCACTAACGCACCAATCAGATCAGTACACGTCACAACTACACGGGCCTATCCCAGCGCGGTTCACTGATGCACCAATCAGAACTGTATTAGTCACAGTCACGTGGACCTATTACAGCGTGACTCTTGCTGATGTCAGCTCTACTCTCGCTTCTGCTGACCCCTCCTTTAGAAAATTTATCGTCACATTGTTTATATATTTTATGTTATTAAAATCAGTTAGTTACGACACAAAACATTTCCATTGTCTATTTCACTAAACCAAACAGATAGTTTGTTCGAGCATACAAGAATTCTGTATTTCCAGTAGGCTACGCTTACCTCTACCCTACCACAGAATTTCGTTTCGCCGATAAAGTAGCACTTCCCACTACCTTACCCTTCTATCAAGCAGAAGGCAAACCTGTTCTCTCTCGCCATAAAACACAAGTAGAGACTATACTGCTCCTGAGAATTAAGGGCAGAGATTTACAAGGATACCTAATGCTATTCACTCAATGTGACACACACAAGAATTCCCTAACATAGCACCTTCCTGTGTTATTACTATTGAAACTAGACAATGCACAATTCCATGTAACTACCTTGTTACATATTCCACTCCATACTTCCCGGAAGCTTTAAAATTCCGACTACATATAACGCAAAACAAACTTGACATGTAGTGTTAAACATATAACATCAATAATCTCCAAACTGAACTATAATAACCAGACTCCTGCTACCAAAAATTGATGCAGCGCGGCTTTAAAACAACTATCAAACTCATTTTACTAATTAAGGAACACTTAATTTTACTCGACGGTGGGGCCCATAGCACCGCGAGTTACACATTCACACACAAGAACACACTGCCCCAGAATCAGCAGAAAGAAGGCGAGCTGCTAGATAAGCGGCTTACCTCACTAACCTATACTCCATTTTTATACATTATATACATTTTGAGTACTCAATAGCCATAGGAATAAAACTTCAAGGTACTCCGCTACTTGGGCAATGGACAAATTAGTAGGAATCAGTTGATGGCGATTAAGTTCAGCTCAATCACAATATTCCTATAACTTCTTAACATCTGGTTGTCATGACTTTTTATTCTAATAAAAACAGACTTGAGTTTATATTTTATAGAGATTTTATCTAAATTCATTTAGGAAAGGAAATTTTATATTGCAAAATCTTATTAGACAAGCACATTCTAAAACATTATTGAATACATTTAAGATATGAAAGTTTAGAAAACACATTACCATTCTGCCATACGAAGATGACAAAACTGCATAGAACAGGTTCCCAAGCTGTCTGTCTCTCTAACCTCCTCGATGTCTCCCTCCCGACATAGAATCTCTGCAACCGATTTCGTTTCTTTTCCCCATCAAAAGCTTAAAGTCCAAAATATATTTAATTCTCTTGCACCATAAAATTGTTCAAACCGACAGCATGTCGTGGTGCAAATTAAAGACCACAGAACCAAAAACGTAACACCTCATTCGCACTGGCTCTTTTATACCCTTTTCACTAACTATCCTAACCCAATTTGAAACTTTTAGGGTCTGCACTCATTTCTCATTGGTCCATTAGAGGGGTGGTGATGATCACCTCATGTCATCCTTGCTTGAACCAGTTTGTGAATTTGCACAGTCATTTTCAAGGCTTTCTCATGACTTAATGTTCACATTTGTACTTGTTGTTCATTTTCTTGTAATCATTCCAGTCATTCAAGTTTCAACTTCTTCCTTTTCCAGACTTTTAAATGCAGGCAACTTTGGCATAACTCCCATTCATAGGCCAGGCTGGCCTTGATATCTCTCGCTCCGGGCATAGGCCAGGCACTCGTAACTTGTTATTTGTATTGCGCATGCGTGGGGGTCATCTTTGGAATCCAATTCCACCATCGCGTTTAAACAGCCACTTTCAGACTAGGCCGCACAGGCCACAATGGGAACTGATAGGAAAATAAACACAACAGAAATTAGATATAGAAAATGTAACCCTTCTGTTTACCTCCCACCATTCTAATCTTCCCATGTTAGGTGTTACCTAGCAAAGTGAACAAATAGGCTTTGTTTCCTTACCATCTGCATTCTTTTTGCCACACAAATTTCTAACATAAGCACAATACACATACATTTATTCAGTTATCTCTACAATATCAAAACTCTATGTTAGTATCACTCTTTGTTTTTATTAGCAATTTAATGTTTTGCAAAACAGCAGTTAGTTTTCCCGCGTGTTGTGTCAAATTCAGGTGCTTTTGTTTGATTAGTTTACATATTTCACATAATTAATATTATTACTGTTATTAGAGAATGACTTTACAAAGGCTACACAACATTTTTTGTCTCTCCCTTGCTCCATTAGTTGCTCAACCGGTCCAACAACAGACTCTGACAGCTCCTACTCCTGCTGTTCCTGCTCCGGTCCGGACCGCAATGCTGCCACCACTGCCTCTTCAGATAGATCCAAGCCTGGGGCAGCTGTTTCTCTCTTACCAGGCTCCTATGAACGTGTACAGTGCAGCAAATTGTTCCCAGTAGCCGCAAAAGCCTCTGTAACTGTAGGCTGCCACATGGAGTTCTCACCGCCCAATACGCGTCGCCCAGTCTGGCTTCCCTGTGATTTCTTCAGCTTTCTTCAGCAGTGCACCACGGCGATTTTGCCCCAGTCCCTTTGCCACCATGCTGACCTCCTTTGGCGGGTCTTTCACTACCCCGCCTTGCACGAAAGTAGTTGTTTTTGGCGCCATCAGTCCCCCGCTGATAGGACACCTAGTATCAAGGGTGGTTCCAGACTCCCGCAATGCATCCAAGATTGTCAAAAGCATCCTCAGCCTCTGGAGGGAGCCGCTCTCAATAGCCAGGCAAACAGCTGATCTAGCAGGTAAATCCACAGCGGCATATTCTCGGCTTGTACTAATCCATCAGGCTGCTCGAGGGGGAGAGTCTAAGCAGCGACTCTCACAGAAGTCAGTCAGCTGCCATCTTGCCCTTTCATGGTCTTGTTGACTGCTGGATATGAGGAGCATGTTTGTTCCTTTGACCTGCTAAACTGGATAGCCGACATTTCTCATTTAGGGCGTGGAATTGGACTCTGTCACTACTTGAGGTGGTGCTGGTGTTACCTGTATTGGTGGTATCCGTGTCACATCCCTAACAGCAATTTGGGATGGGTAATGTTGGTCTCCACTGGGGTGGGACTGATGTCCATGATGACTCCTCCTCTTGTACATGTACCACCATAACTGTAAGGCTTTCTGGAACCTTCCTTTTCCCTAGCCGTCTCTTGGCGTCTTTCACTCTCAGACTGAGGTGGTGGCTTCCAAGTGGCATCTAGATCATCAGAAGGGGTGCTTGCAGAAGAACTCGATGGACTAACCCTTTGGAACGCTTTAGTTCTGCTTATCACCTGATTTCCATCGTCATTTTGGTGCTACCATCCTGACCATGGGGAGGGTGTCATATGGTAATTTTCCTTTTCCTAGCATGAGCATGTTGCAGACTGTCCTTTCCTTTGCGCACGCTACTATACACACGTATTTTGCTTTGTGCCACTCTGTACTTTCACTCAATATCTGCTGTTGTTTTCACTTCTGTCCTTTCCTGGGATTCAGTTTGCACACCGTAGACAAGGTCAAACAACAATGCCCCTTGTTATTTTATTCTGGTCAGGCCATAACACCAAGACAAAACACACAAGGGTAGCTGTTGTTTAGGAACACGTACTTTGTCATATAGCTATGCACAAAATAGGTAACAAGACACTTCAAGAGGGATGTTTCCAGGGAAGAGACTGTTACAGCACTTGAGTTGTAGAACTTTCATCTGTGCCTGCTGAGGTACGGGGTCTGCGGCCAACATCCAAAGATCTGACTTATTATCACTTTGCTTCTTTAGGAGCGAGGGGTGTGTTAGGCTACCCTGTCTTATATAATGACAGCTCCGCTTATGATTTAAGGACTACTTACTATGCTGACCGTATTTGTGTTGGGCATCTTCTACTGCATACTAGAGCACAATATTTAAAATAAACATTTTAAACTTTTCGTGTCTCTGTCAGATCCTAATTTGGACTAGTATGAGTGTCAGAGCGAAAGGGTGTTTCCTTCAACTGCGATTCTTGAGAGGGTTGGGAGTGTTGTGTTCTGGGGTGTTAAATCACTTGTTCCTCTGTAAATGAGTAGGAGGGCAAGTGAGAAACTATAGCTAGTCGGTCCCAGGCTCATGGGTGCTCGGGTGGTAGGATGACTCAGTCCGTGCCTACTAAGGTTCTACGATCCCAAGCATAGTTCTTTGACTCCATAGAAACCCTGCAACAATATGTGACAACATTCCATCTGCAAAAGTCCCTTTCAGTATCCTATTTTTGTTCATCATTGATCTATCATCAGGACATAACAAAGGAAATGTAATACAAGTTTTAGGGTATGTATTTTTTCCCCAAAAAAGATGTTTGTCTATCAATTTTGATTTATAAATAAACAGATTGGCTTACGTGCACATTTGTGAAGGAGACATTATGGAAATTTGTGACTTTTAACATAAATTTAAATGTATTTTTGCTTCACAACATATTTATGATATGTTCGTTAGCTAAAATGTAGCCTTTTAATCTGATGTTTCTATTCATATTGGGTCACATGCTCACTATTGTTTGTCTACAGCCCATCACCGCGGATTTTATTAATCTAAACCATTGACAAGAACCTCTAAAGGAGCTTAGCCTGTGATATTGCAGACCGATCTTCCTACCTGGGTTCCGTTGGACTTCACGACGTTGTACCCTGAGCGACGTGACTTGAGTGTGTCCTCGGATCTTCTGACTCCTGTTGAATCATCGGTGCCGTCCTTCCTCGTTGTATCTTCCTGCAGTGACTTCGGGGATCAAGGCATTCGTGTGTACTTTGCTCTGCACTTCAATGAAGGTCTGCTATTTTCCGGTGTCAAGCTATGAAGATGACGATCTCTCTATGAACATTACCCTGGCATCGTGAAATAAGGTACCGGGTGTGTGTGACTACACACTGCTTGCCTGCGGTGGTTAGCTGTGTCACAGCGGTGTGTGAGAGCCTGAGCACGTTGTGTTTTCGCGTGTGTTCCGATTCCTGGAGCTGCGTGTGCCTCTCTTTGAAGTGCACAGTGACATTTCCTGTCAGATGTTTTTGCGCCCTCAAGCTCCTGTTAGCTTTGTCATTCTGCGCATGCCCCTGCGTGTTCCACGTCACTGGAAAGCAGCGTCTGGCGCCATCTTGGTGTTGTTTTGCTTCGGAAGTTGGATGAGTTCGATTCCGACCCTGGCACATTCACGGTGATGTGCACACCTATGAAATTAATATTAAAATTATAAAAAATCAAACGCTTCTCTGAAATTAAAACTATTACATACAACGTTACTTGAAACTGCAGTTTGTGCATTTATATATTACATTATAAAACTCCAGTGATGGCTAAGCTGATGCCCTCTGCCATTGAAGTATTCTCGTTGTAATGGAAGCTTTAGTTTGAACAGTTGGTCCAATATTCATTTCACATGTATCCTAAATTCTCCAATTGACACCGCTTCCTGGGATTGTGTAACAACAACTGCAAATTGGAATTTCTTTTGTGCTTTTAAGCTATATACTTTTTGCCTTCCCCCCTTTTGCTTATTCGCAATGTGTGCTCTAAGTTCTTTGAATCTTGCGCAGCCTCAAGCATTTCTACCCCTCAAAGGTGCTCCTTGTATGCCATGGAAGGAGTGGAAAGAGTATTTTACTAATTACATAGAAACTGTTGAGGATGAGGACTTCACTGCTGAAAAGAAAAAGAAAGTACTCTTGTACTGCTTAGGTCCAGGGGGGTGTCAAGACTTACAACAACATTGAAAAAAAAGTAAGAGAAGGCAATAATGTTTATCAACATGCTTTAGATGATCTAGATCCCATTTTTCACCTATTGTATGCGTTGCTGTTGACCGTTACAAATGTTCTAGAAGAAAACAGGGCAAAGATGAGAGCATTGATGATTACGTCGCGGCCTTGAACAATTTGGCTTTAACCTGTAGATTTGTTCAATTGCAAGAAGAATTTGTTCGTGATCAAATTGTCATGCATGCGAGCAACCCTAATATTCAAGACAAACTATGGGTTAACGGAGAATCTTCCTTAAAAGAAGTTGTCGCTTTAGTTAAAAAAGCAGAACTTACCGGCAGATGTGCCAAAGCAGTTTTGGATGAGCCAGTTGTTGTAAAAGCTATACATTCATCAAATGCCAACAAGCTAAGACAAAAAGTCAACAGTAAGGAAGTTGCGCATGATTATCACAAGAAAAGTGAACCTTTCAAATCCAGACACAGAAGTGAGAAAGGTCACAGCATTAAATACAAAGATCTCCCTGAACTCAAATGCTATCAATGTGGTTCTCCTAACCATTTAGCTGATTCCACGAAATGCCCGGCCAGACATCAGAAGTTCATGTCATGTGGTTTGACTGGTCATATTGCCAAGGCTTGCAATAGGGCATCCTTTAAACATAGCAAACATGTCAAGAAGAGAGTGACTCTTCGGAAGAAAATTCAGAGTACTCAGACTCAGATAGCATCAACTACGTGTTCTCCATTGAATATGACGTATTATTGGAGCTTACACCCACTAAAAAAAAGAAACCCATGTGTGATGTGAAATTGGGTGGGGTAATTTTGAACCTAATGGCAGATTCTGGCTCCCCTTTCACAATCATCAATGAGAATGTATGGAAACAATTGCTCACGGACATAATTGGAACATCGCTAGAAAAGTCTAACATCATTGCAAGAAGTTACACTGCCAACAACATTGAATTTCTAGGAAGACGTGAGTTAGAATTCGAATTCAAAAACAGGAAAGCATGTTGTAAACTCTTTGTTGCTAAAAAGGGACCTTCGGTACTGGGTTGGAGCGATCAAGCAGATCTGGGGATAATCCTCAACCAAACAGCGCAGACCCTGTTTTGTCTGTTGATGAGTCATGCAAGAATACCATTCACAAAGATTTTCCTGAAGTGTTCTCCGGTAAAGTAGGTCTTCTTAACAGTTTTGAACATAAAATAGAAATGAAAGACTCGGCCGTTCCATGTATTCACAAAGTAAGACACTTACCAGTGTCGGTAAGAAACGATGTTCAAGTTGAACTGAATAGACTGGTCAAAGATGGAATAATTGAGGAGGTTGAGTCTGCGGAGTGGGTTTCTCCCTTGGTGGTGGTCAAACGTCCCAATGGGAAAATTAGACTATGCATTGACCTTAGGGATCTTAACAAAAACATTGTTGTTGATCAGTATCCTCTACCACGTATTTGCGAAATGTTCAATGCCACTAATGATATGTGTATTTTCTCCATTATTGATTTGAAATCCGCGTATCACCAAATACCCCTACACGTGGACAGCAATAAATACACCACATTCATTACCCCATTTGGTTGTTACCGTTTACCAGGGTACCGTTTGGGTTAGCCTCTGCCGCGGCGCTTTTCCAAAGGGTAATGACTTCCATCTTTGAGGGCGTTGTTGGCATCAGGTTCTTCCAAGACGATATCTTGGTCATGGGCAGCAATCAACTGGAACATGACACACGCTTAAAGCAAGTTTTCAACAAACTAAAAATGCATGGTCTTACTGTTGAATTAGACAAATGTAAAATATCTCAGGACAAAGTGGTTTATTTTGGGGCACACTATTAGCCACGAGGGTATCAAACCAAAACAGGGTTTAGTAGATGCCATTCTCAATGCTCCCTGCCCATCCAGCAAAGAGGATATCAGAGCCTTTCTCGGATCAACTGAGTATTACTCCAAATTCATAAGAAATTTTTCAGAAAAATGTACAGTCTTAGACAATTACTAATAAATAAATCAAAATTTGAATGGTCCCCAGAATGTCAGAACACCTTTGAAACAATCAAAAAAGAAATTGGCGAGGCACCTTTCCTCAAAGGATTTGATCCCAAAGCTGAAATCTATGTAATAACTGATGCAAGCAACAAAGGTTTGGGTGCTGTATTAGCGCAGAAGGATAATTCAAACCAAGAATGGGTTGTGGCCTTTGCCTCTAGAGCACTCACCCCTGCTGAGGAAAAGTACTCTGTAATTGAGCGTGAAATGCTAGCCTGTTCATGGGCGCTCAATTACTTCAGAGCATACATATGGGGATACAATATACATCTCCGCACGGACCACAAGCCCTTAATTAAAATCTTATCTGCTTCTGGTTTGCAAAATGCTTCACCACGACGAAGTAAAATGTCAATCAAATTGTTGGACTACAACTACATAGCAGAATATTGGCCAGGTATCAAGAACAAAGTTGCTGATTTCCTCAGCAGACTACCCCTGCCTCACAATGGAAATATGAATGCACTTGAGGATGATGAAAAAGTAGCTCTGCTCTTCAACACGGATTTTGATGGAATCTCTGCAAGAGAATGGGAGAATCATATGTCTCAGGATTTAACGCTTAAAGACGTATGTAAACATGTCAACACCTCTTGGCCAGAGAAACGCCATCTTCATGACAATGTAAAAGTTTATTGGGAAATAAGAAATTAACTCAGCTGTGAGAATGGTGTGTTATTTAGAACCGGGAAGGCTATAGCCCCCATCACACTCAGAGACAAAATCCTAAAACTTTACCACATAGGTCACCTTGGCATCACGAAGACAAAGCAAAGAGTCAGGACCTGTTATTGGTGGCCCGGTATTGACAAGCAAATTGAAATCTTAATAAGAATTGTGTTGAATGCCGAGATTCATATAAAACCCTTAAAACGTCCAAAGTGTCCCTTTCTCCACTTCAACGCCCCCTAATGGCATGGGATAAATTAGGCCTGGACATCGCTGGACCAATAGAAGGACACGGTACATTTTAGTGGTCATTGATCACTTCTCCAAATGGCCTGAAATAGAAATCGTTTCTGAAATTGACAGCTCAACAGTCATATCCTTCCTGGATAAATTGTTCTTGAGTGAAGGTCTACCCAAATTTATTCTCACAGACAATGGTCCACAATTTTGCTCTGTGGCGTTCAAATCATTCCTTGAAAGGAATTGTATCACCCACCACACAACCTCATTATACCATACTGAAGGTAATGGCCTTACTGAACGTTTCAACCGTGTCCTGAAGGGACACATACAATTGTCAAGAAATGCTAACCTTAACTGGGAAGAAGATGTGTTCAAACTCATCTGGGCCTTCAGGATTTCCCCTTGTACCGGCACCCGTAATGCACCTTTTGTTCTTATGAGAAGCAGACAGCCCCTGAGTATTGACCAAGGATGGATGCCTACTTCAAAACAATTTGAGTGGTCACCAGATGTAATTAGGAACAACATAATCAAGGCGCAAAAGTACTACAAAGAATGGTATGACTCAAAACATGGCGCAAAGGAACACTCATTTAAGGTAGGGGATCTTGTGAAAGTTCGTTTAGAAAAAAAAGTAAGGAAAGGAGAAAGCAGATTCACCTCTCCTCTTCATATCGATGAACTTTATAACAACGCTGCTAGGCTCAGCGATGGGAAAGTGTGGCACATGAGTAGATTGGCCAAATGTCATCATGGAGGCAAAGTACCAAGTCAAATTAAACCTAATGTGTATTGCAAAGATTTGTGGGTTGATTATGATAAGACTAGTTCTGAACATAGTTGCATGCCCAGTTATGAGACTTCACATGATCTCCCACCTGACACTGACTTTGCTGATTGTCACTCATCAGACCAGTCTGTTGATGTCAGTCCTCACACTCCGACACCAAGGCGGGGTTGTTATGGCGACTCACATTCTGACTCTGAAGTCATGTCTGACAGTCATAGTTTCAGTGGTAGGTCAGGCAGAACCTGTAATGATCCTCACTCCGACACCGAAAGTGTTCCTGATCCTCACCTTGCCACGGGGAGGTTTGGTAGAACCATTCGCAAGCCGAAACGCTATGAAGACTTTGTGTTTGACTAAAGATTCACAGTTTAACCCACATGACTGTTTGTTATACCACTGAATGTAGTTATCAGTCAAAACTCTCAAGAGAGGAAGATGTGTTATATCTTAGTTCTGCACTCCCTCGTGCCCCCTGTCACCTCTCCTGCGTGAGAGCACCCATTGTCACCTCACCCCCTCCCATTGGTTCCCCAACGTTCCACCTTCCCCTCTGTCCTTCTGAATTGCCAAACTGATATATGAGAGATCACCTTCCTGACCACGCACCGCCTCCGGTGTGGGGCTGTTCATGATTAAACTTATACTTATTCCAACTGCATGGTTCCAGTTATTTACTTTCTACACCCCTTGATGCTGCTGTTGGGATCACCACTGCCCATCAGGCTGGGGACACGCCACCGCAAGTATGAAGGCCATTGATGGGGTTAGGGTGCAGCGCATGCACTTTCCATGTTGGGAGAATTGGCCAAGCTGGACTCCTGCTGACGTTTCCGTCCAGTGGTTCAACCTCTTTCTGCAATGGAGTCTCAACCGCTTGTAGACCCCAAGGATCCACACCTTCTTAGCGATGGCCTTCCAATAATTATAAAGAAAAATGTTGGGTGGGACTTGGTTTGTCTGTATTGATGTAACACAATTTAGAGAAATTAATAACAAACATTTGTAAAATGTTACACCACCAGATTTTCGGTGTACTTTTTAAAAATTAATTATTATCAAACTTCACTTAAATCACTACACTTCCCTCAGAAACTAAAAGAAACATTCAAGCCTGTGCTTTTTAAAAAGAAACACATTAGTCAGAATTACATAATATTAATATTAAACATGTACCTGTTCCTCTGGTGAGCCACATAGCTGGCTGGACAGGGAAATAACCTCCATAGCCAGCAATTCCAGCTCCTCTGGCGAAAAATCTAGGGCCCCGTCACCTGCTTTGTGGTTCCTAGAGTTCAGAAATAGCAGCAAAGGTTGAGGAGCTGTTGTTGGCTGCAGTGTTAGATGGCAAGTGAGTTTTTTTTGCAACGCCGCATACATGTGACAACACATCAATCGGCTGTCATACATTGCTTTCATGCACGTTAACTTATGGCTGGGTCTGTCAGGAATTTCACAACCATTATGCGTTCAACTTCCACGGCGCATGTCTAATTACAAATGTCCAGATGGCGAGGTCAGGTACCCACCATTTTTGATGAAGAAATAGTGTGTTTGTCAATGTTAAGTGCGTCACTGCCACCTACTATGGTGGCTAGTTTGTTTACTTATACAAATGCTAATATTACCTATTTTAAAAAAAAATGAAAACTGTATGATGTAGTACATTACTGTGGTTAAATCGATAGTTCCGTGATTGTATTTATACTTCGGTTGACTGACGTTTTGATGGTAAACATTGAAAAAATGTATAAATACATTTAATATGTAATATTTACACATTCAAAAATAAATAATAACACATGGAAAAAATGTTAAGTAACATAAATATAAAAAAATAAGTGTTCTGTATAATTATGTAATAATAAAAATCTATGTTTATAGAAAACTAGATGAAATGTATATTTAAATTAAAAAATATGTTTGCAAACATGAACAATATTTTATTTTGTTTTGATGCAGACATATGAACCCAAGGGTTGTTTTTATGATTTGGGCCACCTACAACAGGTGGTTGGAGTAATTGATGGCACACATATTGCCTTAGTCCTACCACACGCCAATGAACAAGTCTACCACAATTGAAAGCTTCCATTCAATCAATGTGCAATTGTCTACTTACCAGATATATATATCACAAGCATCTGTGCGCATTTTACAGGATCAACCCACTATACCTTTGTACTATGGAAAAGCACCATACCCCGGCAAATTTCACAACTTGGACCTGAGAGGGCCGGGCTTGTTGGAAAGTACAATGTGTCAATATATTGTTTGGTTAATCTCAAGTTGCATGAGCTGAAATACTGTTTAATTTCTTTGGCTAATTGTATGTTTTTTCATATAGGAGACTCGGCTATCTTAACCATCCATGGTTGTTAGCATCGCTGAGGAATCCAACAATGCCAGGGGAAGTGGTCTTCAACGAGGCCCATGGAAGAACACAGAGGGCAGTGGGATGGGCTTTGGGTTTCCTAATGGCCAGATTTTGTTGTCTAGATAAGACTGGTGGAGCCCTCTTCTACTCACCTGATAAGGTATGCCAAATCTACATGGCCTGCTGTATGTTGCAAAACCTAGCCCTGCCACAGAACATCCCATACATCACAGAGAATGAAGACCATGACGAGCCACCAGGTGGGGATGTTGAAATGTCAAGTGAAGATGATACTGGTGAAGAGGAAGGAATTGACTTAACCGCATGCGTGCGGGCGGAATTCCGCCCGTACGCTGGGTTTTGCGAAAGCGCACTTTACGTGACGAGCTGGGCTCGTCATGAGCGTGCGAGGAGGCTACGCCATGACGAGCCCAGCTCGTCATGAGCGTCGAAGGGGTTAAATCAAGATGCAATTGACAACTTCTTCCCATGAGTGTGAGTAAATATTTACAGTTTTGGAAAATAAATGTTACGCCAACTTTAAATCTTAGGAGAATGACAATGTATGCTGGACATTTTTTTTAGAAAGGCCAAGTTAAGGAAATTCCTGTCAAAGATATTTGTTGATCCAAGTTTTGACACTTTGACTACTGTGTTCATTTACATTGTTTATCCTTGATAGCTCTTAGAAAATGTGTCCTCAAAATGGTACATTTGTTATGTGCAAATTTTGGAATGTAATCCACATATTTCTTTTTTTTTAATTCTGTTTTAGGTTCCTTCACCATGTCATCTTTATTTTGACATTTCAACGTTCTGACATCTGAAAGGCCTATGCTGCTGTTGCAAAGTACAGCAGGGCATGAGTCCATCCTGTGAAAGAGACACACACACTTTGGGTGCACATATCTGGTACGAAGACAACTTGCAATGTAATTGAATAGAGTTTGTTAAGATTGCATTGGACTTGTTTTCTGTTAACTGTTGCCACCAAGGCAATATGTGCTGCTTAAATTGTTCTAACCACATTTTGTATGACACCCAAAGCATACAAATCTGCTTTCACAATGGCTAAATCCACATTTTATGTTAACTGTATCTAGCTGTTGATGTGCCTCATCATTCAAGGAAGAACTTCATGTAGTACATCTCTTAAAGTGGTTTGTGAAATTTCACCGATGCTCTAACAGTGTATTGGAATTAACCCTGGGCAGAGTTCGCGTAGTCGTACTACGATGTATTCCATGAAGCTGCTAAAAAACTCTGTGAGCTACGCAAACTTCTGCAAACGCACGGGGTTGCTTGTTCCGCCCATTCGCGATGCGTTTTCCTCTTCGGGAACAGGTATTGTGTGTTCAGGGATGCTTTTTGCGTGCTCGGGGGGAAATATTGTGCAAACTTCACCACGCGGTCGCCAATGGGCGCGGCCATCTTGTTTTTCACTTTTTGCTATGGTTCTGGGCCTGTTTTTCTATCCTGCCTATATCTTTTCAATCCTTTGTTTCTAAAAACTTTTTCTAAATCTTTTTTTATTTATTATCTATCCCTCTCTATTCCTGATTGTATAGTTGCATTTGTTCCTATCTTTTTCTGTGCTTTAATTCGTTTTTCACTCTTTTTCTATTACTTGCTTTTTTAATTTCTTTTACTTCCTTTCTTAGTTCCTACCATTTCTTTTCCGCCCCAGCCTACCCAGAACCAGGGCAAAGGGCCAAGGGAAGACTAGGAGGGCTCAGAGTGAGAGCCCTGACCACCTTTCTTGCAGAAGGGGGCGCCCACAAGGGGTGCAGGCATGGGCCTTATTTAGAGAGGCATAGGTGGGCGCACTGTTTTTTTATCCTGCGACACCAGCCTTTAATCCTGGCAGCAGGCCTGGGTCCGGGTACGGGCTCCAGGAGCATCACCCGCGGTGGGCAAGGGTGCGCCGGGCAGTGTTTCACTGCTCTGGGGTCTGGCGCCCCCATAACCAATTGACGCACTAGTGGCCCAATATCCTGGAACAGCAGCATGACCTGCTGGACCTGCTAGGTGTTGAGGTCCTGGGGCTTGGTGAGTAACTGTTTATATCACAATTTTGTGTCCTTCTGTTCTGACTGTTATTGCGATTGTGAGTGTTATTTTTTTTGCATATAGCTAACATACTGCTGCTGCTTACATGCAGATAAGGTAACCTATATTTCAAAATCTTATATTATGTGACTGTTACTTCCAGACAGGTGCTCAGTGCTACTAACTAATCGTCATACTTGTTTGCAACTTTCGCTCACTAGGGTTGGTTACGTAAGAGAGGTTAGAGAATTGAAGTTAGGTAGGTATATAATCCACATAGGAAAGAAAGACTCTAGTCCTTTCCTTTGTCCTGTCAGGCTGTCCTGTCTCCTGTCACTAAGATATTGGTAGTAGTTAGTTAGTTAGTATTATTTGGTAATTTAGCGGCCTGCGTCGTGACTCTTGAGGGACGCCTCCTCTCACAATCCTGAAGTTACCTCCCATTAAGATCGTTGGTAGCTAAATGGGATAAGGCTATGAACATTAACTGTCCATTTTGCTACACAAGGGAAGAGACAATAACTTATCTGCTTTTGTGTGCCCAGCTTATCAGGGCCCTCGCCGTAGATGGCTTAAGCCACTGTGCGCAAACCTTGGCACGAGATCCTGTATGACAGTTATGCGTATACTGGTAATGAATACCCGCTCTGATATAGTCATTGCTATTGCTAAATTTCTGAGTTGGGCATGGGTATTGAGGAAGAAAAAATTGGTGTCTGCTGAAGAACCAGATCTAGTACTTGATCGTGACAATGTAAATAGTTTTTCTTAAAAGAGTAACTGTAGAGAATTCTATTGATGATTTTATCCTTATAGTTCTTGCCAGGATTCGATAATGTTTGGTATCCAACTTTGTATGAACTGTATGTTTTTATGGTGCCAATCTTTTATTGACACTTTTATGTATGTTCTGTGTCTTTTATGATTGCAAATTATCGAATAAAGACTAATGAATTGAATTGAATTGACTGGAGTCCTAGTAGAACCTTTTGTACTTTTCATAGTGAGTGAATAGCAACCAATCAATTTGGTGTATGCAAACATGAATGTGTCCATCTATGCATTGAGAATGATGAATACACTTGCTGCAAGGGTGTACACTCAGTGCGAGTACACTGTACTTCTGCTGAGGCAAAGATGTTGCTTGTGAACACTGAACAGTTGAAGAAAACACCCTGGCCTTTACTTACAGATTAGCATTAGAGGTGGGGGTTGAGTAACTAATGGCATATTCTATCTTCAACTCAGCAAGGACAGTTTTATAATAAAGAAAAACAGTCCAACA
Organism: Lissotriton helveticus; assembly: GCF_964261635.1. Taxonomy (NCBI): domain Eukaryota; kingdom Metazoa; phylum Chordata; class Amphibia; order Caudata; family Salamandridae; genus Lissotriton; species Lissotriton helveticus. The sequence continues at coordinate 1,028,479,606 of NC_136068.1, read as the reverse complement.
ACATGTATGACTGGCAGAGAAGGATCCGGGGGTGAAGGATGGATAGGTGGCGGATGAAGATGATAGGAATAGGATGCATGGGTAGTTGAAGGATGGGTAAAAGAGAAAGCAGAAAGATGGCTGTCTGGGTGGGTGAAACTGTATGGGTTAAAGGAATCCTACGGTGAGGTTTGAGGAGACAAACTCTAAGGCAAGCAAGGACGCATGGCATGGGTGGTGGTTGGTTATATCTAAATGTATGTTGTTGTCGGTGAAAGCCGGTTTATGATAGCAACGTTTGGATGGATGGATGCCTGGATGGTATCGTATTTGGTGAAAACAGTGTCAGACTGGATGAAGAGAATGTAAAAGAAAATGAAACCGTGCCAGAGAACCAAAGGCCAAGGGAGAAGAAGATTAAGAATAAAATAATACTAATGCTATAAGAGCAATGCACTGAATGTAAATGAAAAAGCAAGCCCTGGGAGGAACAAGGACTGTTTTTTTGCAAGGTTTTTGATTCAAAGGTTTGAGGTTGTCCTTGTATTTCAGAATGGAATACTCCCTTCACTCACAGTAGTTTGTAAGCACAACATATATGTTGTACATGACTAAATCTTTACCCTACCCATAATCGCCTACCTCTGACTCCAAGGCCCACTTCTGCTCCAGTCCCCTCCCTGTTTCAGCCATGGGTGGCCTATCGGCTGCATGGTAACTAGTACTTACAAATCAGTCAGTATGTCGTCATCATCATCACGTGAGTGACATGATGTTGTGCCACTGTTTCTCATCATCCATAAGCATGTGATCATTAACCATCATCATGTGCCTCATTGCAGTAGTGCAGTCAGGGTGAAAGTGAAATTGTCTGAGCATTTGCCATTGATTTAACAGAGTATGCCCGTAATGGAAATATATAATTGTGTCACATGCAGACATGAGTCTGCACCATGAGTATGTCTGTCTAGGGCACAAGCTGAATGAGCTGGCATGTCTACAAGAGTATTTGTGCTAAACAAGAGAGAGAAAAGGAATACTTCTACTCTACTCCATACCTCGTGCCTGAAAGTATAATCATCACATCCAAATCTTAGGAGCAGAAGAAGGGAAGTGAGGAGGATACAACAGCTGCTAGTCCTACTGCTATTGCTACTACTGCTACTGTGCCACTATAATTTCTATGTGTGGACTGTAATTTAATTTTATGTTACTGTTTTGCTAAGAGTATTGGTTACAACAATTCTCTTTCTTTTCCTTTCTTGATATAGCTACTCCTTCCCAAATCACTAGGCAGGAGTTGGCGGGCAGGGCCCGGCAAAGGAAGCTGGGGGCCATCCGGGATGAATATTGCCTGTTGGTTGCCCTGGTGGAAGAGGAGGCGGCTACTGCAGCTTCTTCCTCCAATGCCCCGGGGCCCAGCCAGCCCCCCTTGCCTCCTGTGGTACATCGCCGTGTTCTGGCGGCTGCCCGCCGCCGATCACCAACATCTACTGCTGCCCACCGGTATTGTTCCTGCAGGAACGTTCGGCGCCACGTGCTCCTCAGGGTGGCGGACCTGGAGCCCAAGCTGGAAGAGGTCCTGAAGAGAACTATCCGACTACCCCGCTGCTGGACATCAGAATCATCATCATCACCGGCCATTTTTTTATCTTTTTTGGTGGGTGGGATGTTGGGATTAGTTGGGGAACCTAGGGGTTTACTTTTTCTTGAACTTACTTGGACATGGACATTTATTTAATATACTGGACATAGGTTGGGGTTAGGGAAAGGTGTGGGTCAGGTGTTGTGGGTTTTCTTCTAGTGTATATTTGTTCTAGTGTATATTTGTAAGGGTAATAAATTATAGTTTTCCAATACATATGAGATGATGCAAATCTTTTCTGGGCGGGAGGGCTTACTCTTTTACGTCACCTTCTTTTTTTTTGTTTTTGCCAGGCCACAGCCAGTTTTTGAAATCTGCCAATAGTGTAACACAATGACAGATAGGTACAGTACCCTCACTTGTCCTACTACTGTCAGTCTCTCCTCCTAGTCTATGCATTCTGCAACTAAAATCCCTTTGTAGTATGCACTCGGAAGGATGTGGGTGTGTCAATTAATTAATTTCCATAGGATATACACTATTGACTTCCCAACACTTCTTCTCTTACCTGTGATTGATGTTTAGTCAAAGCAATGGCTGCATGGTGGTGGTTTGGTTTCCAAAGGTGCCATGGTGGGGGTGGTAACAGTAGTAGGCAGTTGCATTTACAAAAAAAGAAAATAAGACCGAGTCAATCACCTGAGGGAGACTAGGGAACGAGTAGTAGAAGTACAGTAAGTAGTAAGTACACAAGAAGAAGACCGCCAAACAAGAAGAAAGTGATGAATGATATTGAAATTAAGCAATGCTAAAGTAAAACAAAACATAATGGTGGCAGGGATAGCCTAGTACAAGTTACAACAAACTGAAGTAGTGGACTCGACCTATGAAGTGGACAAGCGTAACCTTTAGTGCTGGAATGATGAAATCCATGATGGCAATTAATATTTAATAATGGGATAATATAATGATGTTCCTCTGGAAAAAAAAGAGATTAGCGAATACTACTGATCATTAGTGGGAACTAGGCAATCTAATCTGTTGCCAGTGTGGCCAAAGATATATATATATATATATATATATATATATATATATATATATATATATATATATATATATATATATATATATATATATATATATATATATATATATATATATATATATATATATATATATATATATATATATATATATATATATATGTATGTATATATATATATATATATATATATATAGGAGTGCACGGGGCATGACAGGGTGATTGCTGGACTGCATGGGTGCTACTAGGAGAATTGAAAGAGCGAATGAGAAGTGTGTAGGTGGTTAGCGGACTGCAAGGGTAGTACTCAGGGATTGTAGCAGTGCATGAGTTAGTGCCTAGATCATTGCATGACTACATGGGTAGTGACTGGATGATTAGAGTACTGCGAGGAGAGTGCATGGTGAATTTATAAGTGCTTGGGTTTTGGCGCAGTAAATGGATAAGAACAAAGGACTGGCTGGGTGATTTAAGGATTGTATAGGTAGTACCAGGGAAATTACTGGACTGCATAAGTAGTCCTCAAGGGATTGCAGCAGTGCATGTGTTAGTGATTGGGTCATTGCATGAGTACCTGGGTAGTGACTGGATAATTAGAGTGCTGCAAGGACAGCCCATGGTGATTTTATAACTGCTTGGGTTTTGGCAGAGTGATCGGATAAGTACATAGTGCTGGCTGGGTGATTGGAGGAGTGCATGGGTATTGACAGGGATTTCTGGAGTGCACCAAACCAAGGAGAAGTGTGGCTCAATGGTTAGAGCAGCAGACCCTGATGCAGAGGTCTAGCCCGGGACCAGGGTTCAATTCCCCGCCTCGGCGGGTCTTGGGCTCAAAATTCCACGGACCTGATTATTCTCGCCTCGGTGCCTATTCCAATCATGCAGTCCCACTCTGCAACTCTGGGCAATAGCTTCCTTAATCTCCACAACGGCCCCCACAACGCTAAGGATGCCTGGCCTCCACCTTGGGGGTGCCCATAAGTGGACACCTCACAGGGAAAGCCAGGATGGGTTCCACGGCGGTATTCGTACAAGCGCCTTGAGACCCTTGCGGGTGAGTAGTGCGCTATACAAGTATCAATTTACAATTTTACAATTTACACGGTACCTTGGTTTGGTGATTGGAGGAGTGAATCAGTAGTGTGTAGGTGGTTAGAGGTCTGCATGAGAAGTGCTCAGGGGATTGTATCAGTGTATGTGTTAGTGCCTGGGCCATTGCATCAGAACATGGGTAGTGACTGGATGATTACAGTACTGTAAGGAGAGTACATGGTGAATATATAAGTGCTTGGGTTTTGGCGGACTGATTGGATAAGTACATTGTGCTGGCTGGGTGATTGGCGAAGTTCATAGGTAGTGACAGGCAGATTACTGGACTGCATAGGTAGTCCTCAGGGGATTGAAGCACTACATCTGTTAGTGCCTGGGTCATTGCATAAACACATGGTTAGTGACTGGATGATTAGAGGGCTGCAAAGATACTACATGGTGAATGTATAAGTGCTTGGGTATTGGCACAGTGATTGGATAACTATACAGTGCTCACAGGGTGATTAGAAGAGTGCTCACAGAGTGTCAAGGGGAATGCTGGAGTGCATAGGTACTGCTCTGGGGATTATAGCAGGTAATGTATTAGGACCATATGTATCAACATCCTCATTTGCGATTCTCAAATAACGATTGTTTAGAAATCGCTATTTGAGAATTGCAAAAAGGGATGTATGTAAAAAATCGCAATTTTTTAGCGATTTCTTTATATTCCTTAATTGCAATTAGCAAATTGCTAATCACAATTAAGGAATACTTTCACATTCATTTCTATGGGCCAGGAGGCCCATAGGAATGAATGGTAAGTTATTCGGAATTTGCGATTCGCAATTTGAGAATCGCAAATTGAGAATCATTTCAAGGGTGCAAGGGTGTCATAAGGACACCCTGATGCACCCCTGAAATGTACATGTGTGCGCATATGGCGCACATACATGTCCTAAGGGCATGTATGTGCGCCACATGGCACCTTTACAAATGCCAAAAAGTGAATTTGTGAAAGAAATCGCAAATTACCACCAACTTCAAGTTCAATTTCTTAATGAGAAATCGCACAACTTGGGTGCTTCATACATGGCATTTAAGGAATTGCAATTTGCAATTCTTAAATGCTGACGCAAAATTAAGGAATCTCAAATTTTGCGATTCCTTAATTTTGCGATGGGACTTTACTCATACATCGCATTTTCCGAATTTTTTGTCGCAAACGCTGCTTTTTTGCGAATTGCTGTGTTTGCGACTAAAAGAAGGATGATTCATATGCCCCTTAGAGCCTAGGCCATTGCATGAAGAATGCACAGGGAGCGACAGGGGGATTGCTGGACTGCATGGGTAGTGCTCTTGGGATTGTAGCACTGCATGAGTTAGTGCCTGGGCCATTGCATGAGTAGATGGGTAGTAACTGGATGATTAGAGTGCTGCAAGGAGAGTGCATGGTGAATTTGTAAGTACACATATACTCATGCAGTGTACCAGGCACCAATACATTCACTGCTACAATTGCAAGAGCAGTACCTATGCACTCCAGCATTCCCCCTGTCACTCCGTGAGCACTCTTCCAATCACCTTGTCAGCACTGTGTACTTATCCAATCACTGCTCCAATACCCTAGCCCTTATACATTGACCATGTACTCTCTTTGCAGTACTCTAATCAACGAGTCACAAACCATTTACTTATGGAATGACCCAGGCTATGCTTACCTGTTCATACTACAATGACTGGCAGAATGGTCAGTCCAGGCAGAAGATTTGAACCACTCAAAGAGTATGTGGAATAGCTCTCAGCCAATCCACTGCAGCGAGTCACAGATGATATTCGTGATTTGAGCAAACACATTCAGGAAACACAGAGTTCACACTGTGAGTCAGGGAAAATGTTGATGGGTACAAGGACACAGGAGACAGGCATAGCAGGAGTTCAGGGAAGAGCAGTATTGCTGAAACACCCCATTTGTTGAGGGTGAAGGGATGTCAACATGTTGCTGAGTTGGGGATATATAGTAATTGAGAAAGGTTTGCAGACATCGGTAGATGTCCGACTACAACTTGAATAATGCAAATCCACCAACAATGAAATGGAGAACCACACTCTTGCAATAATGCTGCTGCAGCTGTTGCAAATCTCAACGAGGATCTGGATTTTACATGTTTCGAGAAGAGATTGGGCTTAAAATTTTAAAGATGAAGCAATGTACTTTGAACTTGATACAGACACTTTCAGGGATGAATGGAAGTGTGGGAAGTGGTCCTATTGAATATCTTCAGCCATTTTTTCAGAAAGTTCTAAAATCCCCCAAAAACCTTCACATGGCATAATTGGTAGAGTGAATGCTGTGTGCTTGTTCTTTACAATGGGTTTTTGAAAAAGGCTATGGTGTTTCAGTGATTTGGTATAGCTGACAAATTCTGAGGAAAAGTCATTGATGCTCACTTTTAGGGGCCAGCTTTTCATGTGCTCTTGCTTGTCTTGACTGGTAATAAGTACAAGCTTTGTATTAAAATGGCTGAAAATATGATAGCCCAATTACTATTGTGGTCTAGATTGTGGCAGCATAGTCGTTTTGGAGATTGATTTATTTCTGTTTAAGAACTTCAAGAAGAGTTTTATATCATCCACAAACAAATGAATCCTGATACTGATATCTGCCAAGAGGAGTCGAAGAGGTTTCATTTAGGGAATAAAGACCACCAGTGAAAGAATGAAACTATGGAGCATGGTGAAGAAATTGAAATAGACTTGTGTCTGGAGGGTTCAGCTAGAGAAGCAGACATCTATTTTCAAGTATGCTTTCAAACGTCCGGCTTGGTTATAGAATGTTGATCAGGGTTTCCCTCGATCCTTTCACCTGCTGTCAATTGTTCATAATTGTAATGTACTGTAATGCAATCAAAAACAGAATGATAGTCTTGGTTTGCAGTCTCATCTTCCCATCAAGCTCAGTGATTATGGCCCTCTCAAGGGATTAACGCAGAAATGGTGGGTAGGTCATTCAGACGTCTTCCGGGAGGAGGTTGGGATTTTTTTAAAGATACACAAACTGTTCAACTGTGAAATAGATTTTGAATAAGGAATGCATTGGCTATGTTTTTCTGGATTTAACAATCTTCACTGGCACTGTCATTCACTTTTGATGCAGTGTTAATGTTTTCCTCATAGAATGTGGCCTACAGAGATTTTAGGAGGCTGGAGAATGGAGAGTATTTAAGTGAGACTACTTAGGTGTGTTCGGTTATGGGATTGTGCTGTGATGACTGATATTTTCTGCCATTCATCAATTGTTATATTTTGCCAAAAATCACATTGAAACAGCTCATCACAGTGCACTTTTCTTGAGAGTGTAAAAGAGGAGGGTCTGGAATGTAGTTTGCACAGTGCTTGAAAAGTGATAGTTTTCTGTTAGAGACATTCATTATGGTGGTGGCATATTAGGCTGCCCTGTCATCTCTGATATCTTTCTTGCAGGAAAATCAGAGACTCTCCAGAAATGTCAGGTCTTGGAGCTTCATTCTGTGAATTTTCTTCAACTTTGTTCTAATAGTGCGCCTCTTGCCTGTGAGATTGTGATTTTTTAACTAAGTTGGGGAACTTACCTCCATAGTTTCAGTCGCACATTGATGTCTCATATCTTCTAACGTGTGTGAATGAGATCAGGATACTGCCCTTTACTTCACGGTCTGATAATACGGTTAGATTTTCACATTTTCGTGATCTGCCTCAATGGGAAAGTTCTCCAATAATCTAGCATGTTATATGGATAGTTTATGCCACAATCAGTGGGCAGGCCTTAAGTGAAGCAAACCAATGCCAAACGTCTGTCCAGTTCTGGTGCCATGTGGTGTGGCAGGGGTGATTGGTGGAGTAGAATAAGTATAGGATTGTGTCCTTGATCTCAGTTCGTATCCTAATGAGCTGTTTGATGGCAGCAGTGGCTATCAGCTTTTGAAAGCCTCATTCAGGGTTTTGGTAGTTACATTACGCAAGAGCCTACATTTCTAAGGAAGATGCTGTTTGCAAATCTGTACAAAGTGGCGGTGGTGGGATCAATTGGTATGTAACTCAAAAGATGTTGTCTTATACTGCGGACAGGAGAAAATGGAAAGAGTGGAGTTTGAAACAGGTGCTGATTGGCTTTTCCTGAACTGTTTAAGTGCAGGATGATTGGTGGATAACCACAACATTTGCTGAGGAGATAAGGTCACAGTGACATAAGGAATTGAGACGAGGTTGCATGGGACAAGAGGGTCACAGGAAACATTAGAGAAAAAAAATCAAAGAGTGACACCTGATAGTAGGTGAAATCGATGATGCAATTCACAGGAGATACAGATTAACACAGTGCTTGTGGGATAAGGAGAAACAGCGGGAACAGGATCTTGTATACTCTGATGCATACCTAGCCAAACAAATGTGATTGCCAGAAAACAAGGGTCATGGGGCATTTAGGGGTCAGCGGTGGTCTATCGAATTGAGTTAAACTGTGCACAGGTTTTGCTAGCAGGCATCGCAAGCGTCAAGTAAATTCTATTGCACTTCTTGGGAAACTCATTCAATATTATCTTAAATTCTTACACAATGCATTGCTTTAGTATCCAGGACATTCGCTAAACTGGTGAGTAGCTTCGACATGGACTGCTTCTTCTCAGCACTGTTGCTGTAACGAGGCAGTCTAATATGCTCAGCATCGTTTCAAAACCATAGCTAACAAATGTTTTGATCGCTTTCTCCACAAAGTTTTTCTTCCTCTTGAGGCTTGTTGTTTCTGCCTGTTGAGATCCCGTGGCAACATATTGTAATCTATTCATATTACAGCAAGTTACATATAGTTATTTATTCATTATGATATGCTTGCTCCTATTTTCCCAGCACTGGGCTTTAAAATTTTCTTTATGCATTCCAATCTCCATTACTCGCCCTCACTCCCAATCTTTATTTTTGCTTTGGAATGTTCATTACTGTCAACTGTCACCATGGAACGTTATAGTGACACAGCTGACTAGAATTGGTGATGGCAATAAACGTGCCTACGTCTTGTTTAATAAGGTTTTGTTCTTGTTCACATTACAACACTCAGCAGTAGGAAAGCCCCATGGATAGACCACATCTACTATTTTTGTGACTGCGTGGTGTATGCAATGTGTGAGTCGTTTGAATCAATTGTGGGCTATTGACTAGGTCTGCTTTAAATTTTTGTTAAATTAACATAATTTCCAGCTTTTTACGTTGGTTTTGTTAAGTGAATTTCCTTAATTTGTGGCAAATCATCATGCCCCATAACTACAAACCCATTCTGATAAAAATCCTATCAGAGGGAACATCACCAATAGGCAGAACGTCAGTGGCTAGTATTCGTGGCCCTTGTATTTCTTGTGCTATTTTTTTAGCTGGAAATTCTTCTTCAGCCCTGGACGGAGTTTGTGGAGTTCCGCGTGGCCGAACTCCGCGAAGTGACAAAAAAACCAACTCTGCTGTTCGTGATGATCTTCCTGCCGCTCGGGTAGAAATTCTACCTGAGTGGCAGCTCGCGCTCGCCAACATACCATCGGCGGGCGCGAGCGGGAAATACTCTGCTGCTCTACGCGTAGCGGAGTTTTCTGCACTCAGTGAGCTCCACAGAGTGCAGCAAACTCCGCAAATGGAGGAGAGTTCACCACCCAGGCCTATGTACGTGAGAGCGAATGTCATACTATAATATAGTGCTAAATGCCGAGTTTGATGTTGCTTAATATTGCATATTTTCTAAAGTCTTGCTTTATTACACAAAAGGAAATGGTATAAATTCCACACGCCTCTATTGTTAACTCACAATGCGCTTAATAAATTCCATATTGACTTTTATGTGCACGCACAGTCCATAAGACATGTCCATGCAGAAGCGTTGCACGTGTATCCACTTGGTGCTGATCCGTAGCATTCTCCTTCATTTACACACAACATTATGAATTAATAGATATGTGCATACTTATGCTTTCACAAATGCATGTATAAATATTTGATAGCACATCCTCCCTCTGGAGACGTCTTCTTTCCCTAGAAATTAACTCTAATTTCTGTACCTCCCTCCAAGAGCCTTCTTTCCACCCTTCTCCTTGATGTCCTAAAGTCTGACTATGCCTCCAGGGCCTGCATCTTGTATTTCCAATCTGTTTTACTGCCGACAATCTTTCATGCATACTCCTGCGACCTGACGCCCCTTACTGGCCTAATTTCAGACTCGGATGTTATTGTGTAATTTATTTGTCTCGCATGAATCTTAAACATTTTCTTGCAGAAACCTCTGTTTTATAAGGTATTTTTATATAAGACCCAGAGTGCAACAGAACACTTAAGAAGGGTTTGTTTCACTTACATAAAAGCCGTTTTGGTTTGTTTAGGTTACACAACAATAGTTGAATTTTGTTTCCAATAGTGAGCAGAAAAGGAGGATCTTGGTATATAACCCCGCCTGCCTCCTTCTAACCACTCAGAACGCCCGTCTAATTGATATTTTTCGCTAATTTGGTGGGTGATCGTGACCCCTGTGGGTTCAGGGCCATTAAAATATGAAGTGGAGTGTATTAACCAACAGTTTCATGGAACCAATAAGGAATTGGAAACCACAAGAAATCCAGAAGACTAGGAGAGAGAATGATGCAGTGGACAGAGAGTGGCACAATAAAAGTGAAATGCAACCGCAGTGAGTTGGCAAAGATTTATGGGAATGAAGTTGAATGAGATGTTAGTAATGTTTTTACTGTAGTGTGACCCAGATCCTTTCTCAAAGCCTATTTGACAATCGCAATTTTCTTTAACAACTGAATATCTATGCGCATAATTTGCTTCTGGCTGGGCTATGCCCCATCTGGGGTAGAATAGTTATTACTGAAAGAGTAGAAAAAACATTAAGTTGCGTTTCTATAAAAACCAAAAAGACGAGAGGCAATTGGCTGAGATCCCCTGATTTTGTTCACTCTATATAGGGGAAGATCATGCTGTTGGATGAGTCCTTGAGACCCTACTACCCCTATATTGTTCCCAAGACGGGGTCGTTTTCTTACCCAATCTGTGCTTGAGTAGGCATCTTGTTTTCCTCTGCTTGGCCTGTGGAGCACTGTGAAAGGCAACTAGAGATGGCCAAAGTGTCCACAAAATAAAGAAGTGATAGAGTGCCTGTGATAGTTGGGCACTCACAACCAGGATCGGGAATTTGATTACCCGGAGGAGAAGCGCCTGTGATGAGTAGGTACTGGAGAGGATATGGCGTAAGAGCCAGAGAAGCCGACCTTGAAGCTGGGAAACCAGGCTCGAGTCTTGGCGGGAGGCTCAAACATCCTGTGATTCTGGGCAAATCATTTGATCTCCCCGTTGGCTGAAAAATGAATGTGTCCTTGTGTAATGTAACTGGCGCATATGTAAAGCTCTCTGATACTTTCAGGTCGAGTTTGCGTTATATAAAACTACAAGAACAAAAATTAATGATTATACTTTGGTAATTTCTTTTTTTTAATATCCATTTTTTAAAATTCTTATATGAACAAACATACAGAGGAATACCAAAAAACATATTACAATAAAGTTAACGAAAGCTTGCTTTTTTCATTGTTATAGTGCCATTACGTTTTTGAACAAAAAAAAACAAACAAAAAAAGAAATAGGAAAGTAAAACAAAGAAATGAATGGAATTTCCAGCTGGGCAGAAGACAGATAGCGACATACACGTACATTATACGGATAGGGGGTTGGGAAAGCATCAACAATTATCATTAAATTCATCCTATATTCAATGCTTAATTTTCTAGCTTAATCCTTCCACCCAGTCTTTGAGCGGGCTCCATATCTTTAGTTCTTTAGCTCTCCCTTTCCTTCCTTTTTGTGCATAAAGTGCATTTTCCAAGTTAAAGATATGTAAGAGTCGAGCTTTCCATTGCCCTAAGGTTGGAGATCTAGCCAAGCTGAGGCGATACATAATCTAAGCACGGACATAGCTATAAATACCTACTCCTCACCAGAGTTTTCTTGTGCGGTTACACCTAATAACATAAGCTGAGGAGACAGCTGTACTTCTCTTTTTAAAACAAAATGCAAGAACCCTGAAACCTCGCCTCTTAATGTGTCCAAATTAGAACATGTAGAGAAGATGTGAGTCATGTCCACCCCAGGGCTATTACACCTAAAACAGTTGATGCCTTCAGTACCAACCCATTTGACAATTTTAGCCGGAGTGATATATAGATCGTAAAGAGTCTTGAAATGTTGGGCCCGTAGACTCGCCGTGCATAGCACCGCATTCGCCATTTCTATTGATTTGTGAAATCACGAGTCTACAACGTCCAACCTGGCCTGCCATTTCAGTGAGTGCTTTTCAATATCGTCGTTTACCCCCTCGAGCTGATTGCTATACACCAATGTGATTGACGGGCCAGATACACCAGTAAGCGCTTCCAGCAATGGAATCACTGAAAACCCCGATGTTCCACCCACTTTCTTGGGAAGGAGATCCCTTATCTGTAAAAACTTTAAAAAGTCCTGCCGATTAATGTTAAATCTGGCCATAATTATGTCAAAGGAGGCAATATGTTCTCCAACCAATAGGTCGCCTATCCTAAAGACCCCTGCTTTCCACTTTGGTAATTTCAACACCAAAAAGTTCATTTTCGTAACCCAGGTGAGCTCTTGAAGTAAAGAGAACTACGCAGGATTCCTTGAACTCCTTTAATTGGATTTAGCAAGTAAATAAGAAGGAAACAGGCAAGCGCCAGGCAGCACAGCTCACAGTTCCCAACTCGGCTCCCAACTGACAAACATCGCTGGAATCCCCATGACAGGACTTCCATTTCAAAGCGCGCACCAACATGAGCCTTAAAGGTACAACAGAATAAAGCATGCACATTTAATAATACAACAAAATCACAACATAACAGGTCTTTGCTTTATTTTGCCGGCAGATTTGAGCTTTGGGCTGTAGGAAGTCTTGGCCGCTCAGCCCTCCACAGGGCTTGGTCGCCCCACTCACTGCTGCCGCTCCTGCCTGCCTTTGCCGCCTCTTGCCTGCAGATTCCTTCGCTCGCTGCCCGCTGCTCCTGGGAATTTCCCGCTGCTCCTGGGAATTTCCCGCTGCCCGCTGCTTCTTGGAATTTCCCGCCGCTGCCTCCCTGCGGCCCCGCCCCCCTGTGATTCCATTCGCCGCCCCGCTCCCGCCACCCAGCTGCTCCTCCCTCCCGGCTCCTTACTTATGACGCCCCCAGAGCTGCGCGGATGCGCGCAGCGGGAGCACCGATTGAGCGCCGAAGGTGCGCCAAAGGTAGGCCCGTCTGCGCCCGTCCGCGCCTGGACCGCGCCCAGCGCCAGGACCCGGGGCCCTCCCCGCTGAGGCAAGACGACCCGACTGACCTACGACGCCGCCATTCTCAACGCACTCAATGCCGGCCGGACCCACGCCTGCTGCCGAGCCACCCCGAGACGCACCCACGGACCCTTCACCTGCTGCACCTGCAAGTTCACCTGCCTCCGAACCTGCCCCGCACCCGCCAAGACAAACACCAGCAGCAACCCCCTCAAGTGCATCCTGATCAACACCCACTCCGTCGACAGACACGCCGTGGAACTCTGGAACCTCCTCGACGCTACATCACCGGACGTCGCCTTCCTCACGGAAACCTGGATGAACGCCTCCTCTGCACCCGACATCGCCATCGCCATCCCGGACGGGTACAAGATCATCAGGAGGGACCGCATCAACCAGACCGGAGGTGGCATCGCCATCGTCCACAGGAACACCATCCGCATCACGACCGACGCCAACGACTCCTTCGCCGCAGCCGAACATCTCCACTTCCAGATTCACACCGACCCTAAGACGACCCTCAGAGGCACCCTCGTCTACAGACCCCCGGGACCACGCACACAATTCAGCGAAGACATCACAGACTTCATCAGCCCGCACGCCCTCCCCTCCACTGACTACATCCTCCTCGGGGACCTCAACTTCCACCTGGAGAACAACAAGGACCGCAACACCACCGCCCTGCTGGAAAACCTCGCCAACCTCGGACTCATGCAACTGGTCAACACCCCCACCCACTACGCCGGCCACACGCTTGATCCCGTCTTCTCTTCCAGCAAGTACATCACCTTCAGCCACGCCACCGGACTCCACTGGACCGACCACAGCTGCGTCCACTTCAGCTGCAAAAGATCCACGACCCACCACCACCCGCAACAGGTACCTCACAGGAATTGGAGCAAGATCACCGCAGACAGCTCACCACCTCCCTCAGCCAGAGCCCACCCGCCAACACAACGGACCCCAACGAAGCAGCCCGCAACTTCACACAGTGGCTGACCCCCTGCGCCGACGACCTCGCGCCACTAAAGAACCCTCCCAGGTGACCCAGAAGCAAGAAGGCATCCTGGTTCACCGACGACCTCAAGGACTCCAAGAAGACCTGCCGCACCCTCGAGAAGGCCTGGCTCCTCAACCGGACCACCGACAACATGACCGCCCTCAAACACGCTACCCGCAAGCACCACCAGCTCATCCGCACCACCAAGAAGAAATCCCTGAAGGAACGACTGGACAACAACGCCCACGACAGCAAAGAGCTCTTCACTATCGTCAAGGAGTTCTCCAACCCCAGCACCGGCACCAACGACATCACTCCGTCACAAGACCTCTGCGACTCCCTCGCCTCGTTCTTCCACCGCAAGATCGCCGACATCCACAACAGCTTCGGCGCCCCACCCACGCACCCAACCGTCGAACCAACGCCCCCCACCGCCACCCTTCGCACCTGGACCACGGTGACCACCGAAGACACAGCCCGCACGATGAACACCATCCACTCCGGATCACGACCGACCCCTGTCCACACCACGTCTTCAAGAAGGCTGACTCCACCATCGCACCCCAACTCCGAAACATCATCAACGCCTCCTTCAACACCGCCACCTTCCCGGAGAGCTGGAAGCACGCCGAGATCAGCGCCCTCCTGAAGAAACCTACAGCGGACCCCACCGATCTCAAAAACTTCCACCCCATCTCGCTCCTCCCTTTTCCTGCTAAAGTCATCGAGAAGATCGTCAACAGACAGCTGACCGCCTTCCTCGAGACGAACGGATCCCTCGACCCCTCGCAGTCCGGCTTCAGAGCCAACCACAGCACCGAGACCGCCCTCATCGCTGCCACCGACGACATCCGGACCCTGCTCGACAAGGGGGAAACAGTGGCCCTCATCCTCCTGGACCTCTCCGCTGCGTTCGACACGGTCTGCCACCGCACCCTAGTCCAGCGCCTCAGCAACATCGGTATCCAAGAGAAGGCACTGGAGTGGACCATCTCGTTCCTCGCCGGAAGAACACAAAGAGTCCGCCTCCCCCCGTTTCGCTCCGAGGCCACCGAAGTCATCTGCGGCGTCCCGCAAGGATCTTCACTCAGCCCCACCCTCTTCAACATCTACATGAAACCTCTCGCAGCCATCGCACACCAGCACACCCTACCTCAACATCATCCCTTACGCCGACGACACCCAGCTGATCCTCTCCCTCACCAGAGACCCCGACACCGCCAGAACCTGCCTACACGAAGGGATGAAAGACGTCGCTGAGTGGATGAAGGACAGCCGCCTGAAACTGAACTCGGACAAGACGGAAGTCCTCATCCTGGGATCTTCGCCCTCCACCTGGGACGACTCCTGGTGGCCCCCAGCCCTGGGCACCGCACCCAAGCCAACCGACCACGCACGCAACCTGGGCTTCATCCTGGACCCCTCCCTCTCGATGACCAGACAAGTCAACGCCGTCTCCTCATCGTGCTTCAACACCCTGCGTATGCTTCGCAAGATCTTCCGCTGGATCCCGACCGAGACCAGGAAGACTGTCACCCAGGCACTCGTCACCAGCCGACTGGACTACGGAAACGCCCTCTACGCCGGAACCACAGCCAAGCTACAGAAAAGACTCCAGCGCATCCAGAACGCCTCCGCCCGACTCATCCTGGATGTGCCCCGACGCAGCCATATCTCCAGCCACCTGAGGAACCTGCACTGGCTCCCCGTCGACAAGAGGATCACGTTCCGGCTCCTCACCCACGCACACAAGTCTCTCCACGACCTGGGCCCCAAGTACCTCAACGACCGCCTGACCTTCTACACGCCCACCCGCCAGCTACGGTCCACCAGCCTCGCCCTCGCAGCCGTACCACGCATCCGAAGAGCCACCGCCGGAGGAAGATCCTTCTCTTACCTGGCTGCCAAGACTTGAAACTCCCTCCCCATCCACCTTCGGCTGACCCAGGACCATCTCGCCTTCAGGAAACAACTCAAGACCTGGCTGTTCGAGCAGTAGCATACCCCTCCCCCCAAGCGCCTTGAGCCCTCCCGGGTGAGTAGTGCGCTATACAAATGGCATGATTGATTGATTGATTGATTGGCAATGGAGAACTCTGCATAGGAAACTGATCATTGGTACCCGCAGACCCCTGGCTCTCGTAGAACAAAGAATTCCATGCGCGTGCCAGCGGTCGGCTTAGGCAGGTACAGGGGCAGGGCACACTAATGAATACCCCAGTGGGTGCAATGCCCCGGCCTCAACTGGAAACCCATGACTGTAGACATCTGCACGTGGACATACAATATTTAACACCCAAGTAATACATGCAGTAGGTGAAAAACTGCCAGTGTTAGCTTAGCAGTTACATAGGAAGTGTTTTACAGCACTGTCACTTGACATATTTCATCCCTGTTATCGCCGTTCCTGTAGTATTGTATTGTAATTGCATTTATATAGCGCTTACTACCCCTGATGATGCGTCAAAGCTCTTTTTTGGCGAGTAGCACGCTACCCCAGGACCCATAGAGAATGAGTGTTGAATTAGTATAGTGAAACATGAAAGTGATTTTAAGTGGTGGATAGTTTAGTCAGTTATTTGGATTCGGAAGGATAGCAGAAGGATGGAAGAGGAAAAAAAGTTTGTATTTATATAGCGCTTGTTACCCCAGATAGGGTGTTGAAGCACTTTTTTTTGTTTTGCCGAGTAGCACGCTACTCCGGAAACCCATAAAGGCTTAGTGGTGAATTAGTATGATGAAATATGAAAGTACTTGGAGTGAGAAGTATAGTGGAGGGATAGAAGGGGAAGAAAGGTTTGCATTCATATAGCACCTGTAACCCATGAGGGGTGTTGAAGCGCTTTTCTGGTGAGTAGCACGCTACTCCGGAACCCATAATGCGATAAGTGCATGGGAGTTGTTAATTGTGGGTGTGCCTGTAAGTATCTGTAGAGCTTCAGATAGTATCCCAGCACAGTTCTCAGATGAATGTGCTGCATCTTAAAAAAAAAAAATAATTAGGCTTTAATGGCAACTGAAATACAGAGAAGATACATGTCCTGGTATGTTTCTGCCCCTTAAAAGCCAAAAAGGAATATAAACGTAATTAAGCTACAATCTAAAAGTATTCAAATAATTTCTGAAACACAGAATGATTGCCATCCCATCCCCTCAATAAGATAGATAGGCCAGATAACCAGGCTCCTCAAACAAATATGCATGCACAGTGTGCCTTCAATAACCTTTAAACAAGATTGCAGCTTGTTAGACCTGTCAGCCCTAGGGTGGTCTTACCCCGCATTTTTTTCCCTTTCTGCCTCAGTTTTTACCACCATTTTTTTTTGGGACATAGGACTCTGGGCGCCTTACCGCTGCTGAACAGTGCTGAGGTGCAGGTGCTCTCTCCTAACAAGATGGTTGCCATAGGCCCTGCTACTGCGGAGTGGCCACTGTCCTTCTGCGCGCTAGTAGTTGGGATCAGGCTGGGACATGATGCTACTGTAACCCTGAGCGTCCCGCCTCTTGTCACCAGAGAAGCCACCACAGAGTCCCCAGAGCCTTCTAGAATCTTCCCACCCCCCAGGCTGATGCCAGAACTTGCCGGCTTTTTGTAGGGTCACCTGACCTAGGGGTATAAAGGTAAAGGAGGAAAACCTGACAGTCAGTTGGAGCACTACTGGACCTGGGGACCCTCCGCTGGAGTATAGGCTGCTGAGCTAGGGGGAGGCTACACTACTGGGGCTGACTGACCTTTGGCCTGCTGCCACAAGATAGATGAGTGATCCTGCCAGTCTGCTGACCTTACCCAGTGTGAGGGGAACCCGGGGTGCCAACTCCAGTGTGCCTGCTCGAGACGACCATCCTCCCACCCACTTCTACTAACCCCTGCAACTAATGCTTGCCATCTACTGCTAGCGCTGAAGGAAGAAGCACTGGCTGCCTAACACCTGGGTCTCCCCAACTAGTGCTGTGATCCCTGAGCGCTGAGGAACCTGGGAGTGCTGCTGCTGCGGGGGAACCACCAGGTAAAGCGCTGTGTCATCCAAGCGCTATACTGCAAGAACTTGCCGCCTCCTGCTAGCGGTGTGCTAATTAGGCGCTGTCCTGAAAGAACTTGCCGTTTCCTGCAAGCGCTCAGGCTGTGCCCCCCTCAGCGCTGTGTCCAGAAGCGCTGCCTGCCCAAGATCACCTCTGCTGCCCGGGTACCTGCACGGGAGCGGTTCGTCCTGTAGGAGCGCTGCCTGCCGAAAACACAGCCGCAGCCCAGGTGCCGCTGAGTGGAGAGACGTGGGGGCTAATAACACCGCCGCAGCCCAGCTGCCGAAGAGAGAAGAGCGGTGTGCCCCTGGACGCGGTGGAAGCCCCCGAAGCCAAGGGAGGGCTACCGTGGCTGCAGCAAAGGCCGTGTTGGGCCTGGAGTGCGCAAGCGCGCGTTACTCAGCAACCGGGGCACCCGCTGCGCCCCTTTGAAGCAGCGCAGGGATTGGCTCCTAGGTCTCGAGGCCGACAGAGGTCCGGAGCCGGTCCCGATCTTCACTGGAGGGGCTCCGCTGCCTGTGGGAGCCCCCTGATCGGCTCGCCCGCCTTAGAGAACTCCGAGGAAAAGGAGCAGCTGAAGGAGTCTCGCCTTCCCCCCAGCGCCAGGTACATCCCGGGGAGGATGGTGATCCCATTCTTAGTGGCGGGGCTGCCGGGGAGCAAGATTGAAGCAGTATGGCAGCCCCGTGACCGCTCCCAGCACTAGAGAGAGTTAGGCCAAGCGGCGGGGGAAGTAGTTAACCCCCTACTGGCCGGAGCTGACTTTGTGGGCCCCAGACTGTCATCTACAAGGGGGCTAAATACGAAATACTGCTGAGGGGCTCCTGGGGCCCAAGCACCTCATCCCCTGAAGTGAGCAGAAGGCTGCCATAGGATTATGGCCTGAATAGGTTGTGTAATTACCCAGAACTGCTCCTGAGTGCAGTACTAGAAGGGGCAGTATTACCTGTAAGGACTGGATAGAAGGGGGCTTGGTGTCAATAATAAATATTAAGTATGGGCCAAAAATCTGTTCCGCTCGCGAAATTTGCGGATTTTCTGCAATTTCACGATCCGCGAATCTCGCAAAATTGCTGCAAAATTCGCAAATTCGCTCACGGGCGGATTTTTTAAAATTTTTTATGGCCAGCTCACTCAAGGGACCAAAGTTACAGGCACACACGGTCACTGGAGGCAAATATTCTGGCTCTTTACGCAGCTGCAGTGTAGGAAAAGCACTATACATTTACCCAACGAGGTAGCACTTACTGATTGATTAGCCAGTAGAAAGTACTCCAGTTGAGTAGAGGTATTGCACAAAACGATGGCATCTTCATGGATAACTACGCAGGGCAGGATTCATTCTGGCACGAGCTCCTGTCACAAAAATTAAACCTCAACAGGAAGCACTTACAGATATAAATAAAGCAGGTGCCCGAGTTGAAGCTCAAATTCAGTAACATTTTAATCAGCCCAAAACATTAGTGAGCACGGTCGAGGCTGGGCAAGTGTGCATTAACCCCATATCTGCCGTCGAAAATTAGCTGTAATACTCGAGGGAGGTCTTTGAATCCATGAGTTTCTCGAGCGCAACCCCAGTGTAGTTCCTTTGACCAGGAGGCTGCTTTCTCCTCACCTGCTGCCCTGCTCACTCTCTGACCCTTTATACACAAGAGGCATGTTGACACGCATAGAAGCCCCTCTCGTTTGGCCCCGCACCACACACTAGCGGTATCAAACGTCCTAGCGCCCTTTCCCAACTATGATGGACAGCTCACTCAAGGGACCCCGGCGCCTTTTGGCGCGGTGGCAAAGTTACAGGCACACATGGTCAGTGGAGACAAATCTTCTGGCCCTTTACGCAGCTGCAGTGTAGGAAAAGCACTATACATTTACCCAACGAGGTAGCACTTACTGGATTAGCCAGTAGAAAGTGCTACAGTGCAAATCGCAAAAAAATCTGCGAGTTTGCAGGAAAATCTGCGAATTCGCGGATTTGTTTTGCGATTTCGCACGAATTTGCGGACCGCAGATCTGCAAAATTCGCCCATAGTTAATGAATATCTGCCACAAAAGTTAAGTTGTAGATGTTGATGCCCCACCTGCCTAGGAAATATTGTCTTTAATTGAACAGGGGCATGAGAAATATTGCCTATGTTAACCATGAATAAAAGAAATATTACTTTTAGTGAACATGGGCATCAGAAGTGTTATCTGTAGTAACCTGAAATTGGAGAAACCGTCTATTCTGCACTCTGTGCGAGCTTTGCTTTTCTAATCCTGACCAAAGATAGCTAAAGCTACTTGTTTTTGCCAATGAACCTGGAGTGGTGTCTCTTTATTGCGTGTGCTTTATTGGGTCAGTGTGAGTATGTGCTGCACAACTACTTAACACATAGCTTCCGGAGTGCCTTCCCGCCTCGCGCCAAGCTACGGAGTCGGAGTCATTGGTCCCTGGGACCTTCCGGGTCTAACACTGGAGTTCAGCGGTGGGATTAGGACTTGTGCTTGTGCAGCACCCTACAGTGACTCAGTGTGCGCCGCAATCTGACACCTGTTTTAATGCAAGCGTGAAATTCACCCTAATTGCCTGATTGTGAATACTCTTGAGTTAAGCCTGTTACCTACGTCCTAGTGGTTTTCCCTGAAATTGTCCGAGGCCCTACCTAGCAGGATGGAGTTTGAGCTGGCCAACCTAGAAAAGTACACAGTGGCTCAGCTTAGGGAGTTCTGTCAGGGGAAGGGGATGTTCTTCAAGTGAGGCGCCAAGAGAGAGGAGCTTCAGAAGAGCTTGAGAGCATGGGCATTGGCCCACCCAGGAGGGAGAGGGGACAAGGGGCAGGGAGAGCAGGACGCTCCAGCAGAGCTGGACTTACTGCACATAGATGCTAGCGACAATGTGTTGCCAGGAAGATGTTCCAGGGCAGGCAGTAATGTGTCAGTGAGGAGCTTGTCGGCGGAGGAGTTCGAGGACAGGAGGGAGGAGAGACAACTTAAGCTAGTGCTTGCTAGGCTAGAGAAGGAGAGGGAAGAGAAGAGGCTGGCTATGGAGGAAATGAAGCTTCTCCATGAGCTTAGCCTCAAAGAGCTGGAAATTAAAGCCCTACAGATGGGGGTTAACAGCAATGCAAATGGTGGCAGCGTACCTATTGAAGGTTCACGGGAGTCTAGATTCTACATGCCCAAGGATGTGGTGGCCAGTTTCAGTGTGGGGGATGACATCGATAAGTGGCTAGCGGCCCATGGGGTCCCCGAGAGTTATTGGGAGGGTGGCCTGTATAGGTACATGCCTCCAGTGGGGAGGGACACGCTCTTGGCCTTAGATAAGTCGGACCAGACCAATTATTCAGTTATGAAGGAAGCGCTGCTTAAGAAGGTTGGCCTGACCCCGGAGAAATGCCGACAGAATTTCAGAAATAGCCACAAGCTTCCCACCCAGAACTGGGTAGATTTTCTAGACTATGCCCGCAAAGCATTAGAGGGTTGGGTATGGGGCAGTGAGGTGACCGAATATGAAGGGCTGTACGATCTGTTTTTAAGAGAGCACCTACTCGATAAATGTTTTCCAGAGCTGCGCCAAAACCTGGTGGACCGCAAGTTGATTAGGCGGATACCTGGGTCAGTACCGGGGTGTCCCACAAGGGATCCAGGGGGGGGGGACTCCCAGAAGGGTGGAAAGGGTTTATCCCAGAAGAGAGAGGGGGGAGATAAAAAGGAGGTCCCCAAAGGCCCCCAAAATAGACCACAAGGGAGAGGGGTAGGATCCAAGCCCCAATCTGGTTCTCCAAAGCCTACTTATCCTGACTGAAGTCAGCAGCCCAAAACTGTCCGGTGCTATGAGTGCGGGGAGGTGGGACACTACAAGGGGGATCCCCAGTGTCGTAAAAGTTCCCCAGCCCCTACTGGAGGAAAGAGCCCTGGGGTGACTAGTGTAGCGCTGGGGGAGGAGTTGCCCCTAGATAAGGGGGTGAGTGGGCAGGCTTGACCCTAGTGTCCCCGGGGGACAGGGAGATGGTCTCACAGACTCAGGTACCCTCAAATACTGCCAAGTATTGGCAGAGGGTCCTTGTTAACGGGCAGGGGGTGGAGGGTCTGAAGGACACAGGTGCCAGCATGACGATGGTAAGGAGACAGCTGGTGTCCCCGGAGAAGGTGGTTCCTGACGTATTCCACCCGGTTGTGATGGCTGACAACAGTGTGGGTCACTACCCTGTGGCCCAGGTTCCTTTTGAGTGGGGAGGGGTCTCAGGCCTGTTGAGAGTTGCGGCGAGTTGCGTTGAGCCCTGCCATGCCAGTTGACTGTCTGTTGGAAAACAACTCAGAGCATACCACCTGGAAGGAGGTGGAGTTCAACGCACACGCCGAAATGCTGGGACTACCAGGATGGACCTGTGCGGTCACACGGTCCATGGCTGCCCAGCAAGGGAATCAACCAGGGCTGGAGCCTGGAACAATGGCCCAGCCCACCGCTGATCAAGATAATGCCTTGGAAGATGCACCCTGTGGGATGGATTGGGCACCCGCTGCAGTGGCCCTGGAGTCCACGTAGGATGATGTTTGTCCCGTGGGGGACTTGCCAACCCCTGCAGAGTGGCAGGTGGAAGGAGGGCCTACCCAGGAGGAATTCTGTCGGGCACAGAGGGAGTGCCCCACCCTTGAGGGCATGCGGCAACAGGCCAAAGCCCAAGCATCCGGAAATGCTGCTGGGAACTACCATATCTACTGGGAGGATGGCCTTTACGGTGAGCCTAGGGCACCGGTGCATGGGTCCTCAAGGGCCTTAGTGGTCCCCCAATGCTACCGAGCCTTCCTACTGGAGTTAGCGCACGAGATCCCCCTGGCAGGACACCTGGGACAAGATAAAACGTTTGCTTATTTGGTCCCACACTTTTATTGGCCCAGGATGAGGATCTCCTCTGACATCTTCTGCAGGTCTTGCCTGACTTGCCAGGCAAGTGGGAAGACCGGGACCCCTGGAACCACTACTGGTCGTCGGTACCCTTTTCGAGTAGGTAGGCATTGACATTGTCGGGCCTCTGGATCCGCCGACCACCTCCGTCCTAGTCTTGGTGGACCAAGCCACCCGCTACCCGGAGGCCATCCCTCTGAGGAACATCACTGCACCTGTGGTGGCGCGGGCCCTGATGGGGATTTTTACCCGGGTCGGTTTCCCCAAGGTCGTGGTGTCGGACAGGGGCACCAACTTTGTCTGCCTACGTGCTGGCCATGTGGACGGAGTGTGGGGTGACTTATACGTTCTCCACTTCTTACCACCCCCAGACCAACGGGCTTGTGGATCGTTTCAATAATACCCTGAAGGGAATGATCCGGAGTTTACCTGAGGACTTGAGGAGGAAGTGGGACGTCCTCTTGCCCTTGCTGTTGTTCTCCTACAGGGAGGTGCAGCGGAAGGGGGTAGATCTTCTATATGGACACCCTGTTAGGGGACCCCTCAGTCTCGTGAAGGAGGGGTGGGAGAAGACTCCTAGGAGGCCCCTGGGTGAGCTACATGCTGGCATTCCGCAGCCAGATGGCCAAGTTGTCTGCCACTGGATTCAAGATAGCCTGGCTGATGAGGGTTATGAACCCGAAACCGGTCCCAGGATGCTTGTTCCCGGTCCAGAGAAGACATGGCTTGGCAGTTCGGGCTGGACTGTTCCCATGAGGCACAGGGTGAGACTGATTTGCATATGGCCATGTCTGAACTGGGGTGGTGGAGTGAGATAAAGAATGATGATGGATTAAACCCAGATCAGTTGACTTGGGATTAAGTGTTTGATTTGCTCAAACGCTCCGTCCATCATCCCCTTTGGTATCGCTTTATTCGCCCTGAGTTGGCAGGGTATGCCCAGACGTGGGTCCCTTGCTCACTCAGCCACTGGATTCAAGATAGCCTGGCTGATGAGGGTTATGAACCCAAAACCGGTCCCCGGATGCTTGTTTCCGGTCCAGAGAAGACATGGCTTGGCAGTTCGGGCTGGACTGTTCCCATGAGGCACAGGGTCAGGCTGATTTGCATAAGGCCAAGTCTGAACTGGGGTGGTGGACTGAGCTAAAGAATGATGATGGATTAAACCCAGATCAGTTGACTGGGGGCGAGTGTTTGATTTGCTCAAGCACTCCGTCCAACATCCCCTTTGGTTTCGCTATGTTCAATCTAAGTTGGCAGGGTATGCCCAGGCGTGGGTCTCTTGCTCACTCTGCCACTAGATTCAAGATAGCATGGCTGATGAGGGTTATGAACCCGAAACCGGTCCCCGGATGCTTGTTTCTGGTCCAGAGAAGACATGGCTTGGCAGTTCGGGCTGGACTGTTCCCATGAGGCACAGGGTCAGGCTGATTTGCATAAGGCCAAGTCTGAACTGGGGTGGTGGACTGAGCTAAAGAATGATGATGGATTAAACCCAGATCAGTTGACTGGGGGCGAGTGTTTGATTTGCTCAAGCACTCCGTCCAACATCCCCTTTGGTATCGCTATGTTCGATCTAAGTTGGCAGGGAATGCCCAGGCGTGGGTCCCTTGCTCACTCTGCCACTAGATTCAAGATAGCCTGGCTGATGAGGGTTATGAACCCGAAACCGGTCCCAGGATGCTTGTTTCCGGTCCAGAAAAGACATGGCTTGGCAGTTCGGGCTAGACTGTTCCCATGAGGCACAGGGTCAGACTGATTTGCATATGACCATGTCTGAACTGGGGTGGTGAAGTGAGCTAAAGAATGATGATGGATTACACCCAGATCAGTTGACTGGGGGTGAGTGTTTGATTTGCTCAAGCGCTCCGTCCATCATCCCCTTTGGTATCGCGAAGTTGTGGAAAGAGGCATCCGAATTTGATATTGGAAGATTGCTACTAGATATAATGTTTACCTTTTGTTTTTGAGAATCATGATTAGAATGTTAGAATTAATCTGTATAAAATATATGTATGTAATGAATTGTATTGATTCCTATTCTAGGTGAATCTGTATAAAATATATGTATGTAATGAATTGTATTGATTCCTATTCTAGGTGAATGAGTATGATATATGTATGTTACACATTTGTAACAAGTTCATTGTTCGTTTTTATGGTGTCAATATGTCTGTGGTCTGATACACTGATTATATAATATTGTTCACATGTAGTATAATTCATCCTATCTGTTGGTCTAATTCCTAGATATCAGATATAGGATAGACATATGAATGTGTGGCTCACTACAATGTTTTCAGTAATAAGACATGTCTAGGCTTTATATGTTGTTTCTATTACTTACCTTATTTGCCACATGTTTAATATAACTATATGTCACTTGTTTTTATATTTCTCTTCTTAGTGCAACAGACGGTAACCTGACGAAGGCCTACAAGCCGAAACACGCGTAGTTTTTTATTCTACCGCATTGCCTTCATCAATAGCTAATTACCGTTTCAGTCTCTGTCAAGGATTCTGTTGATGATTTTATTTGTATGATCTGTTTATATGAACAATTGCACTTTTATTTGTGTCCAAGTATTTATCTTGATGAGATGTATATCATTAGAATAACATATATATATATATATATATATATATATATATATATATATATATATATATATATATATATATATATATATATATATATATATATATATATATAATGAATTCAGAACTTTGATCTATGAAAATATCTCCTATAAAAATATTCAGTCTTTGATAAAATTTGATTAATTCAATAAAATGCATTTATACTTTTTTGTACCAATCATGTGTCACTGGTTATATTCATGTGGAATATAATTATTTTCAAATATTAATTTTTGCCCAGTCCATTTGTGTTTTTCTCTATCTTCTGGTTTGACTTAACTACAGACCTTTTCTCAACTGCATTTATTTCCCTATGTATAGTGAGTCTATTCGTTATATAGGGGTCCCCTTTTTTCAAAATAAAGAGGCATCCGACAACCTGGAGGCCAGTCAAGCAGGCATGAAGGAGTGGTACGTCCGGAGTGCCCATCCGGTGGAACCGGAAGCTGGACAGAAGGTGTGGGTCATGGAGCCCGGAGAGCTTAGCGCCCTCCAGGACCGGTGGACTGGCCCGTACGAGATAATGGAGAAGAAGGGCCCAGCCACGTGCATGGTGGATCTTAAGACACCGCAGCAACGCCACCGGGTGATGCATGTTAACCGCCTCAAGCCGCACCCCGAGAGATCGGAACTTACCCTCCTGATGGTGACTGATGGGAGTGAGGAGGAAGAGAGCGAGCCTCTTCTGGACCTTCTGGCGTCCCAAGAGAAAGATGGATCGGTGGAGGGAGTGGTCCTCTCCCCGTCCCTGACGCCGGAGCAACAGAGGGACTGCTGCCAGGTATTGGAGCAGTTTGCCTCCTTGTTTTCCCTCACTCCTGGGATCACCCTCCTGTGTACCCATGACGTGGACACAGGAAACAGACCCCTGTCAAGACCAAGTCGTACCCGCTGTCCGACAAGGTGAAGACCAGCATCCAGTGCAAAGTCACCAAGATGCTGGAGCTGGGTGTGATCGAGCTGTCCAGCAGCCCTTGGGCTAGTCTGGTGGTGTTGGTAACGAAAGCGGCCCCACTGGGAACCACACCTCAACTTCGGTTCTGTGTGGACTATCGAGGCCTCAACTCCGTGACCAAGACAGACGCTCACCCGATCCCTAGAGCGCGTGAGCTCATTGGCCGGCTAGGGGCAGCCCGATACTTGAGCACTTTTGATCTTACGTCAGGATACTGGCAGATCGCCATGGGGGACGGAGCCAAGGAGAAGACTGCGTTCTCCACCCCAGAGGGCCTCTTCCAATTTCAAGTGATGCCCTTTGGGTTGAAAAATGCTCCTGCCACTTTCCAGTGGTTGGTAAATGTGAGAAGTTTGCCTGGCATATGCTGTCCACTATTTTAGTGGGCACCTTGCACCAGTCCAAACGACTTTTATTGATGGTAGGGTTAAAGACAACCTATATAGAAAGCTATCCTAGTGGTAGCTGTGGAGAGCAGCCTTCAAGCTAAGGGTCATATGTATCAACATCCTCATTTGCGATTCTCAAATAGCGATTTTTTTAGAAATTACTAATTGCGATTAGCAAATTGCGAAACCGCAATTAAGGAATACTTTCCCATTAATTTCTATTGGCCAGGAGGCCCATAGGAATTAATGGAAAGTTATTCTCAATTTGCTATTCGCAATTTGAGAATCGCAAATTGAGAATAATTTCAAGGGTGCAAGGGTGTCATAAGGACACCGTGATGCACCCCTGAAATTTACATGTGTGCGCATATGGCGGGCATGTATGTGCGCCACATGGCACCTTCACAAATGGCAAAAAGTGCATTTGTAACAGAAATCGCAAATTACCACCAACTTGAAGTTGGTGGTAATTTGCGATTTCTTAAGGAGAAATCGCAAGACTTCAGTGGTTGCTGCATAACGTGCGATTCCTTAAATTTGCATTGCGATTATCCTCATACATACCGTTTTCCAAATTTTGAGTCGCAAACGCTGCTTTTTTGCGTTTCGCAGCGTTTGCGAATCAAAATTCGGTTGATACATATGTCCCTAAGTCTTGAAGGAATGTAAAGAAGCTTGTTTTGCCAGTCTATAATCTCATGAATGATCAAATGAAAGGAGAACCACACCAGGTATATATATAAAATATATATATTTATTCTAAACACACCCCTCTAGTCTCTCTATGAGGCTAGAGGCAAAAGTACAATACAATTACTTAAATAGCACACAGTAAATTAGCACAGAATACGTTTTGCCCTAGGGGCCTCACAAAACATATACTAAGAAAGTAGTATAAGTACCTCTGTGAACATAGAGACAAGGCCTAGGGCCTGTAGAACAGCTGGGGCAACCAGGAACCACCCAAGGTAGGGACGCAGGAGACCCACGGGGGACGCGTCCAGTGTCTAAACACAGCCGTGAATTACCATTGACTTCTATGTAGAAAGTCGCAATCAGATTTTTAAAGAATAAGGACACTTAGGAGTGGACTAGGAACAAACCCCTTCAATACTGGACACTTCGAGAGTCGAGACCCACGGGAGCACCAAAGTACTCGTGTTACCTCACTCAGGGAAGCCAGGTGCATAGGTGTCTTTTCGTGTCGGGTTTCGTCGTCGTTTCCTATGGAGAACTGCAAAGAAGTGCTACAGGCGACCAGATGAAAAGTGTACGGGTGGATCCAAGGCTAGATCGGAGATCTGAAGAACCTGAAAGCAGAGGGGACAGAGTCTGGGTCACTAGCCAGTGACCAGGAAGGCGACAAGAAGATGCCAGCCGCGGTCGGGTGATTTCAGGTGATGTAGATGAAGCTTGACTCTTCAGCCACAAGGACCAGGTGGCGTCGATGACAACCAGGAGCTGGATTCGAGCAGTCCCATGTCGGATGTCGAGTGCTGCAGTGTCGGTATCCGGATTGGACCCAACAAGCCTTGGCAACTGCAACCCAAGCAGAATGCAAAGATTGGCTTCGGTGCAGACCAGCACGGTTTGAGGGACTCACCCTTTGGAGGGGAGTCAGGGCACGTGTGGAGCGGGAAACATCCTTTACAACGAAACTTTTACCACGCAGTGCTGTTACAACGCAATTATTACAACGAAAACCTTTACAACGCATTACACCTGGGGGCGCTCTAGGATAGGGAATAGTTTTAATTTACTATCCAACACCTTCCCTAGTGTCCACGGGGACTGGAGTTGGAATAGTAAATTAAACTATTCACTATCCAGCACCCCCAAGTGTAATGCATTGTAAAGGTTTGCGTTGTAATACTTGCGTTGTAACAGCATGCGTGGTAAAAGCATGCGTTGTAACGTCATACATCCATCTGGAGCAACCAGTGAAGCCCAAGGAACAAAAGAGTTTCCTTCGTGGGGACCCACCAGTTGACGGACCAGGGATCATGAAGGGGCCTCGAGCAGAATTGCAGGAAGTGGGCCCATGGAACACTCGTGGAGTGTAGGCCCACAAGTTTCAGTGCAAAAGGTGCTCGGGCTTGGACTACAAGTAGCCCACTGCACAACTTTGAGAAAGCTCGGGAAGTTGATGCACTAGCAAATGTGCTGGATGTCCAGGAGTTCCGGTCCCACATCTCTCGTGATGTCAACAGGTCTCAGCATTGCTGGGGACTTGTGTCGGCCCCGGAGATGTCTGGAAGTCCATGTCCTGTGTCTCAGATTCTTCGTGATCCGGCGGGAGCCTCGAAAATGCAGACCGGCAAGATGCTTCTTTGGTGCCTGTTTGAACAGGGGAGTCACTCCTTGACCCCAAGGGAGATTTCTTCAGTCTTCTAGTCGAAATAGAATGTCGAAGGTCCAAGATATATATTGCAGAGTTTCGTCCAGGGTAATCTAAAGTCCTAGGGACTGGGTTCTGATACTTATACTAAGTTTAGGTTACACCCCTTCCCCTTTGTCCAGTTTCACGCCACAGCTGGGGCTGAGTGCCCCAGCAACCGGTTTGAACAAGGAAATGCACAGGGACACCTTGTGTGCCCCAGGCT
The DNA here is from genome assembly GCF_964261635.1 of Lissotriton helveticus. NCBI lineage: Eukaryota > Metazoa > Chordata > Amphibia > Caudata > Salamandridae > Lissotriton > Lissotriton helveticus. The sequence goes on along the minus strand of NC_136068.1, from coordinate 1,028,450,136 downwards.
CTGTCTGAAAAGCATTCACTGAATGCACCCACCCTGCCCCAATACACTAAAGCCTGTCTGGGGAGGTGGTTACGCCTCCCTGTGACAGGAAACCTATTGTTCATGCCTCCCCTGCCGGAGTTTTGTCCAGCAGCAGGAGGTCAGACTCGTGTCTGTGGCAGCAGCATCCATTTTGTGATGCTAGGGCTCTGTTTAACTTTTACCAGTTAGACCAGTGTGTACATGTCTTCTTCCTCTAGATGGGTGGAATGCTACCCCGCCGCCAGAACTGGTGGGGGGGTAGTATTCCAAAGTGTTTGACACCAAACACAACATGTTTTGATGCAGCCATTCCAAAGTTGGCATTAACCGCGAGGTTATAATGCACTTAAGAGTATATGGCATGGCTGTATCACAGAACAGCTATAAGGAAGAGATTCCAAAAGCTGCTGAGGGACTCAGCTCATGCTAGGGCACCCTCCCACACAAAACCAAACACTCTGCCTTCAGGATTGTCAAGGCCTGCCATAGGAGTGACTTACAGGTTTATATGTGTCTGTTTTAAAAGGTAGATATAGGTATACTATATCTTAGTAAGGGGTGCTTACACCACCTTACCAAGGCTGCAAGAGCAGAGCTGTGGTGCCATTGCCATTTTGGAAGGCTTCCCAGGGGTGGCATAATACATGCTTCAGCCCCTGGCAGGCCTCTGGGGTACCTATGCCCTTGGTACTGAAGGTGCCCTATACTAGGGACTCACACGGGTAACCCAGTAACCAATTTGGAGTGTACCTAATGTACATGCAATCAGTTTAGTGAGGAAGCAGCTAGGCTGGGGTCCAAGTTAGCAGGGCCCCAGCCAGACTAAAGTCGATAAATCTGTGAAACACAGCAAAAAGTGGGGGTAACCATAGTAAGCAGATCCTACTCTCCTACACCCCCCCCAACACAAGGACATTAAACTAACCTTGACCAGTTGAGTCTTCATGTTCTAAGTGGAAATATCTGGAGAGTCCATCTGCATTGGCATGGTTACTCCCAGGCCCATCTTCCACTGTATAGTCCATCCCCTGTAGGGAAATGGCCCACCTTAAGAGTTTGGGGTTTTCACCCTTCATCTGTTTTAGCCATAAGAGGGGCTTATGGTCTGTCTGAACAGTGAAATGACTGCCAAACAAGTATGGCCTCAGCTTCTTCAGAGCCCAAACCTCAGCAAAGGCCTCCCTCCCAATAGCTGACCAACGATTCTCTCTAGGTGTCAGCCTTCTGCTAATACAAGCTACTGATGGTCCTGACCTTCATCTTTCAACTGTGACAGCAGCCCCTACCCCCAACTCAGATGCATCTGTTTGGACAATGAATTGCTTGGAGTAGTTAGGAATTTGCAGAATTGGTGCAGTGTACATGGCCTGCTTCAGGTCATCAAATGCCTTTTGACAGCTGACTGTCCACTGAACATTCTTAGGCATTTTTTAAGTAATCCAGGGGTGTCACAATGGATCCATACCCCTTGACAAATCTTCTATAGTACCCAGTCAGGCCCAAGCTCCAACCTGAGTCTGGGTAGTGGGAGCAATCCAGTCCATGATGGTCTGGATTTTGCTCTGCAATGGTTGAACCTGGCCTCCACCTACAAGGTGGCCCAGGTACACAACCTGACTCTGCTCCATCTGGCACTTAGTAGCCTTGATAGTTAGTCCTGCTTTTTGCAGGGCCTCCAAAACTTTTCTCAGGTGGACCAGGTGATCCTCCCAGGTGGAGCTAAAGATAGCAATATCATCAAGATAAGCTGCACAGTAGTCTTTCAGGCCTGTTAGGACTGTATTCACCAACCTTTGAAAAGTGGCAGGTGCATTCTTCAGACCAAAGGGCATTACCACAAATCGATAATGTCCGCTAGGGGTTGAGAATTCTATTTTTGGCTTTGCATCATCAGCTAGTCTGATCTGCCAGTAGCCAGCTGTTAGATCAAATGTGCTGAGAAACTTGGTTGAGGCTAAAGTGTCTAGAAGCTCATCTGCTCTTGGAATTGGATGGGAATCAGTCCTAGTGACTGCATTGAGACCTCTGTAGTCAACACAAAACCTAATCTCTCTCTTACCACCCTGGGTGTGAGGTTTTGGTACCAAGACCACTGGACTAACCCAAGGGCTATCTGAGGGTTCAATAACTCCCAGTTCCAACATTTTCTGGACTTCTGTACTGATACAGTCCCTGACATGGTCAGGTTGCCTATAAATCTTACTTTAACAGGCAGACTGTCCCCAGTGTCCACTTCATGAGTGCACCAGTTAGTCTGACTTGGAGTCAGTGAAACATATGTCTGAACTGTTGGAGAACTTGTCTGCAATCAGTTTGCTGCTGATCAGTGAGGCTGCCTGCCAAGGCTACTCCATCAACTGACCCATCATCAGGGTTCTGAGAGAGCAGGTCTGGGAGAGGGTCACTCTCTTCCTTCTGTCTTTCATCAGCAGCTATGAGCAAGCCCATGTCTGTCCTGTCAACATATGGTTTCAGTCTGTTGACATGAAGCACCCTATGGCGGCTCCTCGGAGTTCCAAGATCTACCAAATAGGTAACCTCTCCCTTCTGTTCAACAATAGTGTGGGGTCCACTCCACTTCTCTTGGAGAGCTACTGGGGCCACAGGCTCCAACACCCACACTTTCTGTCCTGGCTGGTAAACAGTCAGTACAGCCTTTTGGTCATGCCAGGCTTTCTTTAATTCCTGGCTAGCCTCAAGGTTTTTAGTTGCCTTTTTCCATGTACTCAGCCATCCTGGAGGAGAGACCAAGTACATAGTCCACAATCTCCTGTTTAGGGGGTTTGAGAGGTAACTCCCGTCCCTCCTTCACCAGACAGAGTGGTCCTCTGACAGGGTGTCCAAACAGAAGTTCAAATGGGCTGTAGCCAACCCCCTTCTGAAGAACCTCCCTGTATGCAAACAAAAGGCAGGGTAGCAGGATGTCCCATCTCCGACTGAGCTTTTCTGGGAGACCCTTAATCATACCCTTTAAGGTTTTGTTGAACCTTTCAACTAAACCATTGCACTGTGGATGATAAGGTGTGGTGAATTTATAGATCACTCCACATTCCTTCCGCATTGCAGTCAAGTAGCTAGACATAAAGTTTGCATCTCTGTCAGATACTACCTCCTTAGGAAACCCCACTCTTGAAAACACTCCCAAGAGGGCTCTTGCCACAACAGGTGCTGTAGTATTCCTAAGGGGAATAACTTCTGGGTACCTAGTGGCATGATCCACTACCACTAGGATAAACCTGTGCCCAGATGCTGTCTGAGGATCCCATTGATCTAACAATGTCAATCCCCACTCTTTCACAGGGAACCCCCACCACAGGTAGTGGTATCAGGGGGGACCTTTGTAGTGCCACCTGCCTTACCACTGCCGTGACAGGTTACACAGGAGCAACAAAACTCCTTTGTGTCTTCAGCCATGTGGGGCCAGTGAAAGTAAGGGACACTTCTGTCCCAAGTCTTGTTCTGGCCCAGGTGTCCTGCTAAAGGAATATCATGGGCTAGTGTCAATAGGAAGCCCCTGAACATTGGAGGTATAACCAACCTCCTGGCTGTTCCAGGCTTGGGGTCTCTACTCTCTGAGTACAGGAGTCCATCATCCAAATATATCTTATAAGTGCCACTAGCATTCCAAGCAGCCTCAGCAGCAGCTTGCTGTCTGAGGGGTTCAAGAGAACTGCAGCTCAGCTGCTCCTTACTCAGATCTGCCCTGGATGGGCCCCCTGTCCCCAATAACTCAACCTGATCAGGTTCAAGCTCCTCTGGGACAGTTCCTTCTTCAGGCTCACAATCAACTCCCTCAAGAGACTGATCATTGCTCTGAGTCAGGGGGGGAAAGCCCTTCCTTAACTCTACTGCTCCTTTTCTTGGAAGGCACCTGGTCCATTATTCCAGAATCCAGGGCTTGTCCAGTGTTAGACTTTCTAACCTGTGACCTAGTCACAGCAAACACATGTGCATGGATCCCTAACATTTCTGCATGGGTCCTTAACTCCACTTCAGACCAGGCTGAAGTCTGTAAGTCATTTCCAAGCAAGCATTCTACAGGGAAGTCTGCACTTATCACAACCTTCTTAAGGCCAGTTACCCCTCCCCATGAGAAATTAACAACTGCCAGGGCATGAGTGGTCCTGACATTGCTAGCATTGATCACTTTATAAGTCTCACCAAGTATGACTTGTCCAGGGTCCACGAAGTCTGGTGTCACCATTGTGACACGTGCCCCTGTGTCCCTGTATACCAAAGCCTCTTTCTCATTTATCAAAGGCCGTTGTCTGTACTTGCCCAGGTTACTGGGACTCACAGAGGAGGTCATATCCATGCCTCCATCACAGCCTGAGTTGGAACTCTGACTAGGCCAGAGTCCATCTCAGATCCCAGGGTCAACCCTACTACACCCTTCCGCTGAGAACCACCACTTGTAGCTGAACTAGGGGGGACAGTTGCCTTAGGGTCAATGGTGGCTGGTGCTGCATCTTTCTTGGTGCAGTCACTGGTCCAATGGCTATTCTGTTGACAGACTTTACACCATGGTTTTCTTGGGCCTTCTTTTTTTGGAAGATTGGGGATTACCACCATTAGAAGCTTTTTGGGGACCTTGTGAAGACTTCTGGTCTTTACCCTTCTTCCCACCTTTTTTATCTTGCTTCTTCTGCTTCACCCTGGTTCTGACCCATTTGTCTGCCTTCTTTCCCAATTCTTGGGGAGAGGTCAGATCAGAGTCTACCAGGTGCTGATGCAACAGCTGATTTTGACAGTTATTAAGGATGTGCTCCCTCATGATCAGATTATACAATCCTGTATAGTCACACACTTTACTGCCCAATAACCAGCCCTCCAGAGCCTTGGAAGCACAATCTACAAAGTCAACCCAGTCCTGAGTCCGTGTCTTCTGGGTATCGCTGAACTGTATTCTATACTGCTCAGTGGTTAAGCCAAACCCATCTATTAGAGCACTCTTCAGGACCTTGTAATCATCAGCATCCGCTTCTCTGACAGTGAGGAGCGTATCTGAAGAAATGAAATGAAATGAAAAGAATCTTATAACGTGCGACTTAGCCCGAAGGCATCAAGGCGCCTAATGGAAAAACCAAAAACAATAAAAAGGGACTACAAGTACGCCCTTGCAAACAACCATGTTTTTAGTGCTTTACGAAAACGCAGAACCGAAGGCAGAGTTTTAATTTCACATGGAAGGGTATTCCATAACTTAGGGGCGATTGAAGAAAAGGCCCTACCGCCCCATCTGCTCTTACGGAAGCGAGGTACCACAAGCAAGTCCTTTGAGGAGGAGCGTAGGAGTCTGCCCGAGACATAGGGGGCTAGCAGTTTCTTGACCCCTCCTGCACCATTGCCAGAAAGTGCACTATGGGTCAGATAGAGCACTTTAAAAGTGATCCTCGCTTCGATAGGAAGCCAATGTAAGGCCTTCCTAGCTGCTGTCGATGACGCTAATCTGGGGGCGTCCAGAACGAATTTGGCAGCCGCATTTTGGGCGGTCTGAAGATGCTGTGTTAGGCTCTTATTAATACCGAAGTATAGGGCGTTACAGTAGTCGAGTCGCGAAGCGACAAGTGCTACCACCACTTGCTTCCGCGCCTGGGGGGACAGGAAATGTTTTATTTTCCTGAGTATTTTGATGATCCCCCAGCAGGTAGCAACAGTTATATTTACCTGCAAAGTCATGGAAAGGGCAGGTTCAATCAATACTCCCAGATACCTCTACCTTTGTCTGCAAAGGAGAGCCACAAGATTGCTGCCCACTGCTCCTGGGGTACTTTCCGTAATTTGCAGGCCCTCTCCAGTGCAGTTATCCATTTGTGGATGTCATCCCCAGTCTGATAGGGAGGTACAATCTTGTTTAGGTTTCTATGGTCATACAACCTTTCCCTACTACTAGGGAAGTTGCTGCCACCATGGTGCTCTAGCCCCATCTTTTATCTTGCTCTTTCAAGCTCTAGGGTCTCCTTTTCTAAGGCTACTTTCTGTCTCCTTATTCTCAGTTGAGCATCTTCCATTCTCACCTGATACTCCGTCTTCTCCTGGGAGGGAGCCCTCCTATGAGAAGAGGCAGAGGACCCTATAGATGTTGCAGAATGATTAGATTCCACTGAAGGTGATCTTGGTCTTCTGGGCACACCACCAACTCTTCCCTGTGGGGGCAAAGAGAGGGCCCCTTTGGCCTTCCTCATCTCCAGTAGGAGTTGGGTTCTCCAGGTCTAGTTCATTGTCAACTTCCTGGTCAGCACCAGAGTCTGAATCCTGTGGGATTGGACCATTGGATTCTTCCTCATCTGCTGCTCCCAAAGCACTGCCTACCCTTACAGACTCTGAAGCCTTCTTCAGGTCATCTAACAGCAATACCTCTCTGAGGCGTTGGGTGTTGGCACCTTTGCCAGTCTTCAGTGTTCCTCATAGTACACAGAACCCTTAACTCTGATAAAGGGAATGTGTCATATTTGGATGTCTGCAATTTACTGACATCTGGCAAGGATACACTAGGTCCTGCCCCTGAAGACATAACCAGTGAGGTGTGGTGTATGCACTACCTACTCTAGTTGGGTATCTACTGGACTCTCTTGAGTTGTAGAAAGGGTGTGCTTAAGCCCTTGACACACAACTCTAAGTTCAGTAGAACTTACTGTATTTTAAGCTTGTAGTATATGTACCTATGGTACCTTTAGTGGTTTTTCAAATGATCAACACTTGAGATTATCTGGCAAAACAATGCAAGCTGGAATCCCACAAGCTGCACACCAATGTGAGAAGGTGGCCAGGCATATGCATTCCACTATTCTAGTGGGCACCTTGCACCAGTCCAAACGACCCTTATTGGTGGTAGGTTTAAAGACAACCTATATAGAAAGCTATCCTAGTGGTAGCTGTGGAGATCAGCCTTCAGGCTAAGTCTTGAAGGAATGTAAAGCAGCTTGTTTTACCAGTCTATAATAACTCGTGCAAGGTGCCCACTAGAATAATGGACAGCATATGCCAGGGCAACTTCTCACAGTAAACCAGGTACCCTCTGGCCTAGAGGCCTTCTCAGCTGCCTACCTGGATGACATAGCTGTCTTCAGCAGCAGCTGGTAGGACCATCAGAAGCATCTGCAGGAGGTGCTGCAGGCCCTGCAGCGGGCTGGCCTAACCATCAAGGCTAGCAAGTGCCAGATCAGACCGGGATCTGTCGTCTACCTGGGACTCCTGGTGGGTGGGGGTAAGGTGCAGCCCCTCCAGGCCAAAGTCGAGACCATCCTGGCCTGGGAGCCCCCCAAAACCCAGACGGAGGTCAGGGCTTTCCTGGGCCTCACGGGTTATTACCGCCGGTTTGTTAAGGGCTATGGCACCATCGTGGCCCCCCTGACCGAACTCACATCTAAGAAGCAACCCCGGAAAGTAATTTGGACAGACGCTTGCCAAAAAGCCTTCAACACCCTCAAACAGGCTGTGTGCACTGCTCCGGTGCTTAGGGTGCCAGTCTTCACCAAATAATTTATTGTTCAAACGGATGCCTCTGAGCATGGCATTGGGGCAGTACTCTCACAACTTAACGAGGAGGTCCTAGACCAACCTGTGGCCTTCATACCTAGGAGGCTACTTCCCCAGGAACAGCGGTGGAGTAAGATCGAACGGGAAGCTTTTGCTGTGGTTTGGGCCTTGAAGAAGCTGAGGCCATATCTCTTTGGCTCTCACTTCCTGATTCAGACCGACCACCGGCCCCTTCGCTGGCTCATGCAGAGGAGGCGCAAAAACCCTAAATTGTTGAGGTGGTCCATTTCCCTCCAGGGTATGGACTTTAGGGTGGAACACCGACACAGTGTAGACCACTCCAACGCTGATGGTCTCTCTTGGTTCTTCCGCCTTATTGATGAGAACTCCCTAGAGGTTGGGTATCTCTCCCCACTTTCGGCTGGGGGGGACACATGTTAGACCAGTCAGCCCTAGGGTGGTCTCATCCTGCATTTTTTTCCCTTTCTGCCTCAGTTTTTACCACCAGTTTTTTGGGGGGACATAGGACTCTGGGCGCCTTACCGCTGCTGAACAGTGCTGAGGTGCAGGCGCTCTCTCCTAACAATATGGTTGTCATAGGCCCCCGCTACTGCGGAGACCCCACTGTCATTCTGCGCGCTAGTAGTTGGGATCAGGCTGGGACACGATGCTACTGTAACCCTGAGCGTTCCGCCTCTTGTCACCAGAGAAGCCACCACAGAGTCCCCAGGGCCTCCTAAAATCTTCCCACCCCCCAGGCTGGCGCCAGAACTTGCTGCCTTTTTGTAGGGTCACCTGACCTAGGGGTATAAAGGTAAAGGAGGGAAACCTGACAGTCAGTTGGAGCACTACTGGACCTGGGGACCCTCCGCTGGAGTATAGGCTGCTGAGCTAGGGGGAGGCTACACTACTGGGGCTGACTGACCTTAGGCCTGCTGACACAAGATAGATGAGTGATCCTGCCAGTTTGCTGACCTTACCCAGTGTGACGGGAACCCAGGGTGCCAACTCCAGTGTGCCTGCTCGAGACTACCATCCTCCAACCCACTTCTACTAACCCCTGCAACTAATGCTTGCCATCTACTGCCAGCGCTGAGGGAAGAAGCGCTGGCTGCCTAACACTTGGATCTCTCCAACTAGCGCTGTGATCCCTGAGCGCTGAGGAACCTGTGAGGAGTGCTGCTACGGGGGAACCAGCAGGTAAAGCTCTGTGTCATCCAAGCGCTATACTGCAAGAACGTGCCCCCTCCTGCTAGCGCTGTGCTAATTAGGTGCTGTCCTGAAAGAACTTGCCGTTTCCTGCGAGCGCTCAGGCTGTGCCCCCCTCAGCGCTGTGTCCAGCAGCGCTGCCTGCCCAAGATCACCGCTGCTGCCTGGGTACCTGCACTGGAGCGCTTCGCCCTGTAGGAGCGGTGCCTGACGAAAACACAGCCGCAGCCCAGGTGCCGCTGAGTGGAGAGACGCGGGGGCTAATATCACCGCCGCAGACCAGGCGCGGAATAGAGTTGAGCTCTGTGCCCCTGGACGCCGCCGCAGCCCCCGAAGCCAAGGGAGGGCTGCCACAGCTGCAGCGAAGGACGTGCTGGGCCTGGAACGCAAGAGCGCGCATTGCTCATCAACCGGGGCGCCGGCCGGGTCATCGGCCGTGCCCCCTTGAAGCCGCGCAGGGATTGGCTCCCGGGTCTCGAGGCCGACAGAGGTCCAGAGCCGGTCCCGATCTTCACTGGAGGGGCTCCGCTGCCTGTGGGAGCCCCCAGATCGGCTCCCCCGCCTTAGAGAGCCCTGAGGGAAAGGAGCCGCTGAAGGAGTCTCACCTTCCCCCCAGCACCAGGTACATCCCGGGGAGGGAGACAATCCTATTCTTAGTGGCAGGGCTGCCGGGGAGCAAGATTGAAGCAGTATGGCAGCCCCGTGACCACCCCGAGCACTAGAGAGAGTTAGGCCAAGCGGCGGGGGCCGTAGTTCACCCCCTGCTGGCCGGAGCTGACTTTATGGGCCCCAGACTGTTATCTACAAAGGGGCTAAATACGAAAAGCCGGGGAGCAAGATTGAAGCAGTATGGCAGCCCCGTGACCACCCCGAGCACTAGAGAGAGTTAGGCCAAGCGGCGGGGGCCGTAGTTCACCCCCTGCTGGCCGGAGCTGACTTTATGGGCCCCAGACTGTTATCTACAAAGGGGCTAAATACGAAAAACTGCGGAGACGGCCCCAGGGGCTCCTGGGGCCCAAGCACCTGAAGTGAGCAGATGGCTGCCATAGGATTATGGCCTGTATAGGTTGTGTAATTACCCAGAACTGTTACTGAGTGCCCTACTGAAAGGGCAGTATTACCTGTAAGGACTGGAGAGAAGGGGGCTTGGTGTCCATAATGAATATCTGCCGCAGAAGTTAAGTTGTAGATGATGATGCCCCACCTGCCTAGGAAATGTTGTCTATGTTGACCATGAATACAGGAAATGTTACTTTTAGTGAACATGGGCATCAGAAGTGTTATTTGTAGTAACCTGAAGTTAGAGAAACCATCTATTCTGCACTCTGTGCGAGCTTTGAATTCTAATCCTGACCAAAGATAGATAAAGCTACTTGTTTTTGCCAATGAACCTGGAGTGGTGTCTCTTTATTGCGTGTGCTTTACTGGGTCAGTGTGAGTGTGTGCTGCACAACTACTTAACACATAGCTTCCGGAGTGCCTTCCCGTCTCGCGCCAAGCTACCGTGTCGGAGTCGGTGGTCCCTGGGGCCTTCCGGGTCTAACACATCTTCACACCCATGTGTCTACAGAGTATGAGTGCTTTTTGCCTCTCATTGCAAGATTGGATTGGAAACCCTAACCAAACCCAATGTTCTTCAAGATTTAAAAGTATTCAACCCACTTCCTATACGAACCGTAAGTAGAGTACGATTCCTTTCACAGTCCTTTAATACGAGGTAGGCTCAGATATGCCATGCCCCAGAAAGTCAGTGGGATTCCATTAGACAGTGGAACATCCAGAATTCCTATGCATGCAGAGGATACATTCAATACATATGAACATTTTTGAAGATTGTAGCAGGACAGGAGAACCACTTGTTAGACTACACCCAGTCCATGAGCATTTTTGCCTTGTCACTTTAAAAAAAGGGAGGACGAGAGTCATAAAATAAAAAAAGTTGTCCAACCTTAGAAACATAACAAGCATAAGAAGGAGATATTTGGCTAGCTACTAACGTAAAGCATCACATTCCACATAATAGAGAGGTATACACTTAGGAAGAAAAGAAGTTAACAAGCATGAAGACGTACGATTTAAAGCAATGACAATGAAACCCAAACCCCGTGGCTTAACGAAAACCAAGCAAAACACACAAGATGATGGACAGAATGTTGCACATTGGCAAAACATTCACCCCCAGTCACAGATCTGTGCCTAATCCATCGTTATTTTGCTCACCACACCATCCCAGTTCAGACATGGCCATATGCAAATCAGTCTTGACCCAGTGCCTCATGGGAACAGTCCAGCCCGAAATGCCAAGCCATGTCTTCCCTGGACCGGAATCAAGCATCCTAGGACCGGTTTCTGGCTATCAGCTGTCATCAGCCAGGATAGCTTGACTCCAGTGGCTTAGTGAGTATGGGACCCACGTCTGGGCATACCCTTCCCACATAGGGTGAACAGCAAAACACACAAGATGATGGACGGAATGTTGCACATTGGCAAAACAGTCACCCCCAGTCACAGATCTAAGTTTAATCCATCATTATTTTGCTCACCACACCACCCCAGTTCAGACATGGCCATATGCAAATCAGTTTTAACCCTGTGCCTTATGGGAACAGTCCAGCCCGAACTGCCAAGCCATGTCTTTCCTGGACCGGAATCAAGCATCCTAGGACCGGTTTTTGGCTATCAGCTGTCATCAGCCAGGATAGCTTGACTCCAGTGACATAATGAGCTCGGGACCCACATTGTTGTTTGTGCTTTAACTAAAACCAAGGCCATTAGGACATGCCAAGGTGGCGAACGTCTAAGAGAAAAAAAACACCTTTCCCCGGGAAAGCAAACCAACAAAAATGGGCTACAATTAGCAAAATGCTCTAAACAACGTGATAAGCAGTAGCACCTGCAAAACGGCACACAAATTACTGTTTACAATTCAAATGTACTTTCCCTGGGAACAACACGATTCCGAAACATATTTTTAGAAAGCGGTCAATCAACCCCAAATATATAATACATCCTAAATATTTATTAGTCCTCCTGTAACCGACTTCACCCCTGCAGTGTTCAGCATGCCATTCACATTATTGCTCAAACAAGCATAATGCTAGGTAAACGTTTATACAGCTGCGGCAATCATTCCAGGGCAACAAGTGCACAATGAAAATAAAGAATAATTCGTAGCAACGGTTTAGGTACAATCCGGATTTGAGATGCGCGTGTTTTCTACCCTGACCACCCGCCCCCCCCCCCCCCCCCCTCCTTAACTCCAAGCTCCTCAGTTTAAAAAAGGTTCTTAAATACGGTGACTTGCATCGCAACCGTGACAGAAGACCAGTGCTGAAGAAAGTCGCCAGCAGTGTATGATACACACATGAGTCCGATTTTGTGCCCCAAAACACCCAAGTCAAATTAGTCTAAACACCATTTCACGACTGGGAATCACTTTCAACCACTGAAAACCGCAAACTTTCCAAATACCAGGAAATTGGGGAAAGGATACCTGGGGCATGCCACTAAAAGCAATTAACAGAATAATCAGAACATCAAATACAAGGTTACATGTTATGGATGAAGTCCATGCAAGAGTTTGTTTTTTAAGTGAACAAAAGGAATCGATCGTTTCACAAAACATGGTAAAAAAACACGTAACTGATATCCAAAGAGGCCGCTTATTGCTTATTTTAATTTGCTCCTAAAATGGTGCTTAAGGGTTCGCGCCTACCACAATACTCATACTGGACTCAAATGTAATTTCATGTACAAAAACAATTAAAACAAGCATTGGCATAGTCAATAGGTCTCCCCTTTGGGACCTTATAAGTGTTTAGTTATCCAGCACAATATCCTTGGTGTAACAACATCAAGTGTTGCATGGCTAAACACTTATAAGGTCCCAAAGGCGAGACCTATTGGCTATACAAATGCTTGTTTTACTTAACTTTGTGGAAGTAGATGTTGGATTTTGTTAACAAGAGAGCAACTGGGCTTTCAATACATTCTCACTATTCATCCACCAACCAGGACCACCCGAGTCCTTTCATTTTTTGATTCACTGCCTTATTTTCTTTAGGAAAGCATCGGATTAGGATTTTCTTACTGTTGCCTCCATTGTCTCCAAGGTCACAATCAATATTCTATTTAAAATAAAACTGAACATCCTGCTCCATCTTCTTAAAGCTTGTTAGATCATCTTGCTTCTCTGAGTATCTACCTCAGTTTGGATTTGGAGTTCGGTCTGCTGGTGTCAATTGAATAAAACAATTTAATAGTGGTCTGAAAAGCATTTCAGATCTACGAATGTTTCATCAGATAGGATTAAACAGAGTTGGTCAATCAAGAAGAAAACATTGTGGAAACAGCTATAATGTATTGTGGTGAAAGCAATTGTAAAGCTTCAAAACGTTTAAGCAAAAGTAAGAGCCTAGTAGTCAATGAGGCTCATGGATTACAGTGTGTTTAAACATCACTTTCAGCTGCCCCGCATCAAAAGCAGTCTGAAGCTAGCGAAGAACCGTTTCCGGTGCCTAGACTGAAATGTTAGCAAAGCCAATTGGCTTATCTGCCCCTGAATAATCTGGACAGTGGTATTGGGTCTAGGTATGACGGCGCCACATAGAATAATCACAAAGAATATCTTGAAATAACCAAATATTTAACGGTGCTAAGATGTGAGGAGAACCACCCAACTCCCCTGGACAGGCCTCAGCCCTCAAGAACATGAAACACTCCTTAGCACACGTATATCTATTTTCAGAGTAACACAGGTATGTAATGAATTTCGGTAAGATCGGGTGGTGGCAGTTCCTGAGTCCCACTGGGGGTTCTGTGGCAGTGTGGGGCATTATTATTTCTTTCACTGCGACACTTTAATCACTGTTGGAATGCCGCTGGCAGCTCCTGCATGACTACTATGTAGGTGCCGGTTTATTTTATTTATTTGCTGTTTGCACGATGTTGAGCTCCGTTTTAAAAACACTTTGGCATTTTAAAACTTACCTTTCTTCTGTGGTCTCCCCTGCATCGGTCCACCCCGGCTGTTTGTGCCGATTGTGTGGAGGGCGGGGCGCCATCTTTGGTGTGTCCCGAAGCACGGTTGGACCGAAGTTAGCGGTCCAGCTGGTCGTGGGAGCACGCCATAAAGCGGCAGACTGCTCAGGGCTCGCGGCGGTAAGATCAGGTGGTGGCAGTTCCTGATTCCCGCTGGGGGTACTGTGGCAGCGTGGGGCATTATTATTTCTTTCACTGCGATACTTTAATCACTGTTGGAATCCCACTGGCAGCTCCTGCGTGACTACTATGTAGGCGCCGGTTTCTTTTATTTATTTGCTGTTTACACGATAGTGAGCTCCGTTTTAAAAACACTTTGGCATTTTAAAACTTACCTTTCTTCTGTGGTCTCCCCCGCCCCGGTCCACCGCGGCTGTTTGTGCCGATTGTGTGGATGGCAGCGTGCCAACTTTGGTGTGTCCTGAAGCACGGTTGGACCGAAGTTAGCAGTCCACTGGTCGTGGGAGCACGCCATAAAGCGGCAGACTGCTCATTGCTCGCGGCGGTAAGATCAGGTGGTGGCAGTTCCTGATTCCCGCTGGGGTTACTGTGGCAGCGTGGGGCATTATTATTTCTTTCACTGCGATACTTTAATCACTGTTGGAATCCCGCAGGCAGCTCCTGCATGACTACTATGTAGGTGCCGGTTTCTTTTATTTATTTGCTGTTTGCACGATATTGAGCTCCGTTTTAAAAACACTTTAGCATTTTAAAACTTACCTTTCTTCTGTGGTCTCCCCTGCCCCGGTCCACCGCGGCTGTTTGTGCCGATTGTGTGGAGGGCGGGGCGCCATCTTTGGTGTGTCCCGAAGCGCGGTTGGGCGGAAGTTAGCGGTCCAGCTGGTCGTGGGAGCACGCCATAAAACGCACAAGTGTCCCCGTGCATGCAGCGGGTCCGCCGGTGGCACGCCGAAGGCGCACCAAAGGCAAGCCCGTCTGCGCCTGTCCACGCCCCGGAAGCGCACAGCGCCAGCAACACTGGTCGTTTTGCGGACAGGGCAGATAGGAAATCTTTTAACCGGGAGGATCTTTTAAGGCTAGACACTACATCCTGTAATAAAGGTAGGCATTGGGTGGTCCTACACAGTTTGTCTAGGACTTGCCTCTCCTGTCACTTCTGTTTTCAAACCATGCAGCCTGCTCTCACTCCGCATATAGCATGGGTGACTAAGATTCGGGCGGCTCTCATCAATGCACGTTCATTGGCTAAGCATGCCCCAGACAAGCATGAGCTGATCATAGATGAACAGCTTGATCTCTTGTTTATCACTGAGACTTGGCTGAACGAATCTTGTGCTCCAGTGGAACTAGCCATTCCACGGGGTTTCAAAATAGCCAGAACGGATCGTAAGTCCGGCAGAGGGGGCGATGTTGGCGTGGTGTTCAGGGATATATGGTCATTTACCAAAGAGTTTTCCGGGGAGCTTGAGGATGGCGAAGCTTTGGAGTTTTCACTGGTCATGTCCCCCCACTTAACGCTAGGCGGTATTTTGGTCTACCGCCCCCTGGGCCCACCTGGCGTTTTCCTTAAATCTCTTCACGATGTTATCGCCTCGCGGGCGCATCGCTTTCCCGAGTTTCTGTTGTTAGGTGATTTTAATATTCATCTGGATAGCCCGGAAGCTCCAGGGACCAGAGACCTGCTGGACACATGTAATCTCACCCATTTGTCCCAGTGGGTCATGGGTGCTACACACAAATGCGGACATCTGATTGACATAGTCTGTTCCAACTTCGATCTCTCCAGTTTGGACCCCTTCCCTGTCACGTGGTCAGATCATTTTCTGATCAGGTTCTCATGGGATATTGGTAAACCTCTCCCCCCCTCTTGTCCGGCAAGGGGCCCTTTACCTCAGAAGATTAATATTGCGGCTCTGTCTAAAGCACTGTCATAAGTTCCCCCGGGAGAAGCCCATGATCTTGATGGAGCAGTGGTGAGCTTTTCCGCCTGGATTAGCCAGGGGGTTAACTCTTTACCTAAGCCCTCCTCCAGATGTCAACCACGTGGCTCTCCCTCGAAACCTTGGTTCACGGATTCCCTATAAGAACTTAAGCTAGAGTGTAAAAAGCTTGAGAGATGCTGGTGACGTGGGTACTGCCCTCTAGCCAAGGCGGCACTTCGCGTCGCCCAGCGGGACTACTATGCAGCCATCAAAGAAGCTAAAGGCAATTTTTTTGCAGAAAGAATTTCTAGAGCTAATAACAACAGAAAAGAAATGTTCTCAATTGTCCGTAGCTTTCTGTCACCCCTTGCAGAACAAACTACCCTCCCTATCTCCTCTCAATGGTGTGAAGATCTCTCTACTTTTTTACTGCTAAGATCCAAAGGATCCAAGACAGTTTAGTGACCATCTCCCATGAACAGAGTTCTCTGTTTTTGCCCTCTCTCCCTAGCTCTAAAGCATCTAGTCAGCTCTTTTTACAGTTTAGGCCGGAGGAGGGGAGGGATGTCTTAGCCATCCTTAAATCTCTGAAATCAGGTTCCCCTTCGGACCCTTGTCCGGCCAGAGTTCTGGGTGGGGTGGCTGAGGCAGTCTCTCTTGTTAATTGCTCACTTCAATCAGGCATAGTCCCCCAGCAATGGAAGCATGCCAAACTCCTTCCTCTCCTCAAGAAGCATTCTGCTGATCCCTCCATTCTCTCTAATTATCGCCCCATTTCCCTTTTACCGGCCTTGGCTGAGGTCTGTGAAAAGGCGGCTTTTCGGCAACTGCAGGAGTTTGTTGAGTCTTCTGGGGCTCTCCACCCGGTTCAATCAGAGTTTGGGACATCCTACAGCACTGAGACAGCGCTGGTGGAGATAACGGAGGCTATTAGGGAGTGCCTGGACGAGGGCGGCAGGGCGGCTCTGATTTTATTGGACCTCTCTGCCGCCTTCGACACAGTACCCCACCACCAACTCCTTTCCCGATTCTCTGCCATCGGCATTACGGGCTATGCCTGGGATTGGATCAAATCCTTTCTTGATAACCGCACCCAACAGGTGTGGATGCCACCTTTTTCACCTTCAGTTAGTAAACTGTCCACGGGGGTACCTCAGGGGTCTACTCTAAGCCCTTTACTTTTTAATATTTATCTGACACCCTTGATCTATTTGGCAGAGGAGCTGGTTGCCAAAATAATGGCTTATGCCGATGACACTCAGCTCCTATTCACCTGGAAGGGCTCTGATCTTCAAACTGACACTGCCCATCAGTGCCTGTCTTCGGTATTCTCCTGGCTGGCCCAGGCCAGCCTCAAAAGTAATGAAGACAAGTCCGAGGGGCTCCTCTATGTCCAGTTTCCCCCCACTTTGGCCACCTGATTATCCGTGCCCTAAGTCTGAAGGTGGCCCTGCCAAGAACCTAGGAATATGGTTTGGGGAAGATCTGGGTTTCCACGAGCAAATCCAAAAACTCACAGGAGTCTGTTTTGGCTCGCTCAAAGCCTTGAGGAGGTTTTTTTGTCTGCTACCCCGCACCGCTAGGGAAACGGTTGCCCGGGTGCTCATTCTTTCCCGCCTCGACTATGCTAATGCTCTCTACATTGCCATACCGGGGTACCTTCTAGGAAAACTTCAGGTTATACAAAATGCAGCAGGCAGGCTCCTGTTTAATATCCCGAGGAGATCGAGTGTCCAACAGCAGCTGAGGGACCTTCAGTGGCTCCCCGTTGCCCAGCGAGTACGTTTTAAAGCTTTGACCATGATTAATAAGGCACTTCACGGCTCTGGCCCTGTTTACATTAGAATGCAGTTCGCGTTCTATCTACCCAGGCGCCCTCTACGTTCCGCTCTCCAACATCGGCTGGTGGTCCCTAGGTTCCGCCGGTCGCGGATTGGGGGTTAATCCTTTGTGGTAAAAGCAGCCACGCTGTGGAATGCTCTTCCAGTTGACCGCATATTAAAAGAGACTGACAATAAATGTCTAGTAGACCAAAGAATATATTTGTGGTCTTTTTTAATCTCTTTTTTCCACATTAAGTGACTGTTGAATGAATATCTAGCTTAACGTGACGTAGCCCTGTTGTTGGTGTCATTAAATAACACCTCACAGAATTAGATGTTTGCTGGTGAAAATTGGATATAAATTGTATATTGTATATAGATGTATTGTGGAATTGTTTTGTATTTATGTGGATCTGTATTGTATTCATGTGTAAAGTGTATAGTGTTTTTCTCATACATGGATAAAAATCAAAATAACGAAAAAATAATAAAATAAAAAGGTATGAATAAAGGGTACCTAACAAACTATAATAATACCAGTTTGTTTCACTCAATTTTGAGGTAAAAAGAAATGTGTAGTTGGTAATTTTGTATATTATTGAGAATTTGATGGTCCAACCAACTGCATGTCCTAGAACCTAACTCCTTAATTTAACAAAGTTCCAGTTGACCTCCAGCATACCCAGGAGCTTCCTATCTTTAAAAAACGTCTCAAAACTTTCCTGTTCAAACAGTTGATTTAATATTACTGTACACGTATGCCACTGTTCACCTACGCGCCAGGACACTCCAGAGTATTAGTGCGCAGTATAAATCTTTTGTAACATAACATAACATAACATAACATAAATCTTTTATAACATTTCAGTCAGTGTGAACATAAATAATAAGCATGAAAATTGTTCTTCTTTCTTCTTTGTTGTTTTCTTTAATGTGTGTAAATACTTCCCAAATTATTCATTACAGCCAACACGTGTTTCGTCGCAACCGGGAGGTAGTCCCGCGACTTTCTCAAGGCTATTTCCTGTGTAAGAGCTGTTTTTCTATGTGGTGATACTTTCAACCCACATTAGATTTCCGGTGAGGTGGCGCCACTGTTCCAAATAATATTATTAGTATCTGTTTCCTCGAGTCCAAACTCTTCTCAGAGCCTGCTCCAGTCGTGAAAAATCGTCTGTGACGCCACCGCATTTATCAAAAAGCAGAGTAAGCTCCTCAAAACAGCTTCTTGAGCAGGTATAAATACCGAAATAAGGTCCCCGCTCTGCCCCATTGCTCCACCTTTCCCCGCCCCCGCTTCACTGAAACATAGAAAAACAGGGATTCCACCTGGCCCCTGACTTATTGACATCATTAAGTTACTAACATTATTTCATGCTAAATTCTAAAACAGGGAAGCATTTAGGCCTCCAAAATAGGAATGATTTACATGTTTATGTTTTAAACATCGCAAAAAACACAGTTGATGGACAGAATGTAGATCAATGTCATACATTCACCCCAGTACAAGGATCTGGGCCTAAATCCATCGTTTTTTTGCACTCCACACCACCCTGGGTTAGACACTGGCTATATGCAAATCAGCTCTGACCCTGTGCCTCATGGGAACAGTCCAGTCCGAACTACCAAGCCATGTCTTTCCCAGACCGGAATCAAGCATCCAGGCTGATGAAGGCTGATAGCCAGAAACCGGTCCTTGGATGCTTGATTCCGGTCTGGGAAAGACATGGCTTGGTAGTTCGGACTGGACTGTTCCCATGAGGCACAGGGTCAGAGCTGATATGCATATAGCCAGTGTCTAACCCAGGGTGGTGTGGAGTGCAAAAAAACGATGGATTTAGGCCCAGATCCTTGTACTGGGGTGAATGTATGACATTGTTCTACATTCTGTCCATCAACTGTGTTTTTTGCAATTTCACCCTGAGTGTGCTGGGGATGCTCAGACGTGAGTCCCAGGCTCTCCACACCACTGGAGTCAAGCTATCCAGGCTGATAGCCAGAAACCGGTCCTTGGATGCTTGATTCCGGTCTGGGAAAGACATGGCTTGGTAGTTCGGACTGGACTGTTCCCATGAGGCACAGGGTCAGAGCTGATTTGCATATAGCCAGTGTCTAACCCAGGGTGGTGTGGAGTGCAAAAAAACGATGGATTTAGGCCCAGATCCTTGTACTGGGGTGAATGTATGACATTGTTCTACATTCTGTCCATCAACTGTGTTTTTTGCTATGTTTTAAACATGACATTTTGTAACTTCCTCTTTCAAAAAAGTAACTTGAAGCGGTGGTGCTTCAAACGAGTGGGTTTGAAACAAATATTGTAGGGCGTTGGTACCCAAGTGGGCATAGCCACTGGGTAATTTTTAGGGTTTAGTGGAGAACTTTTAGTTCAGAGTACAGAGAAACTCCTAAACCGCATAAAACAGTAAAGTGCTGTTGACACGCACAGCTGCACACAGTTAGGTTCCTGCCTAGGACGTCACTCCAGAAAGGAGTAGTTTTCACATCCTGCCATGAGGTCTTGAAACTGTTTCAGGAAGCTCAAAGGAAGCTTCACTATTTCTGAACACGCAGGCTTAGGCACTGAGACGGCTCTCCGGAATCTTCTGGTCTGTGTTTATTTGTTACTGAACAATATGATGGCTTGTTTCCCACTAACCCAGTTGTGCTGCAAAGCAAATTGTCAACCGAAGGTGGGATGCACCTGTTTGCAGGCTGTGCTGGGAGCTCTTCCGGGGAGTAGGGTGTCAAGAATGAACCCATGAACGGTTAACTTATACAGAACAGTGTCTAGTAGCGGAAATAGACCTTGGGTGTTTGTTCTAAAGGGCTCCAAAGGACTCAGTAAAAAGAAAAGATCGGGATGCGTGATGTGTTCCAGAAACCGAAGTCTCCTCGTAGTGATAACTGATGCATGTCAGGGTTCTGTGAAGGCTGGACAAGCATGACATCCGATCCGAGGAGTCAGCTGCAGAGCGAGTGCAGGGCTGGGCTGCCCTGTCCCCAGTGAAGTGAAACCCAGCCTGCAGCCTCGTCTTCATTGATGTCACACTGTGCAGGTGGTCTCTCCTCTACAAAGCAATAAACGCATCAGAAAGTTCAATAGGACGTTTTTATAGGCAGACTTTTCGATTGCTTCTTTCACAATAGGTTGTACCAACTTTTACTCTACAAAATACACACGGAGATTGCTGCAGGCACAGTTGCCACTAATGCTGCCTTTCAGCAAGTCCCTGGCTGTAACGCTTCTCGGGTGCATACTTGAAACGCTAAAAGTAAAGCATTTCACTTGCGAGAGCGAGCAGCACCAGGAGCGATAATTGCTACCATATGGCGCCGCGCACTCCCACAAGTGAATCGCCACACGTGCATGCATTGCCATGGAAGGTGCGTACACCTTTTTGGCTGAAAAGCCGAAGCCATTCCAAAAGGTCTTTTTGCCTATGCAGTGCATGCGTGCTGCATAGGCGAGACCTAAAAAGGGACTAGGGCACGGGGGTGTATTCACCAGAGTATGTGAGAACATTCACATATTTCGAACATTTGAAGCACAAACACCTGCTCACAATTTATGTAGCACAGTACAGTCATCCCAAGGGGTATCTGGGCATGGTATTGCAATCTATAGATGTGGGAGAAACGGCACGCATTTAGATAATTTTCAAACACCTAATATTATTGAAAGGGTAGGGAAGAAAACCCTACATTGCGTTTAATGGAAAGCGTATGAAACTGTGGTCACTGGTAACATTTTAATTTAGGAGTCGGTGGTAAAACTTTATAATTACAAAGTAGTTGGGATCAAGAACGAAGGTCTCCTTAGAATTGAAATAGTACGTGAAATATTCCATGTTTGAAAATCAGGGAGAGCAACAGGCAAAGGAGAGTGATGTCACAATCTAAGAGAAGGAAGAACAGATGTGGACAGGATGAAAAATCTAATTGAGTGCTGTTCAAGATCTTCAACAGAAGACGAGGAAGGTGATGTATTAAATCTTCAATGGGCTAGGTGAAGGGGCTATGGTGAAGATATACAGGAGATTGAAAGAAGTGGGTAATCAAATTCCGCTGGTAAAGAATGCCCACAATAACCAAGGATCGAATTGTGAGCTTTTTAAATTTAAAATCTCTAAGTGGCTGCAAGAGGAGAACAATTAGTAAGAAGAGTGTAGGCGGACCTGTACAGGTGGTTATATTCAAATTCGCAAAAGGGGGTGGAGGTGGGGCGAAGTGTGAGCTTGTGTGCACATTGACTGTTGTTACCTACCCCTTCCTTTCCGGGGAGGGGGATCAACCGGAGACCCCCACCCTCTTTCCCGCCTCAGTCTTCTGCAGGATGCACCCTGTACTCGGCCGGGCTGCGGCTTACAAGCCACCTGCTGCTCAGTAGTCCTGAAGAGTCAGTCGAAGGTGTCGCCCACTACCCACAGAAGCAGAGCGGCATCCCGTGGGGTGTGGGTGCCCCAGGACCTGTTCTTGTATGAAGGTAGGACCGCCCCCAAAGCCCAGTCTGCAGGCTCCTGGGCAGCTCAGCAGCCTGCAAAATGCACCCTGGCTGCAGCCTGCAATCCCCATGCGAGAAAAGGGGGTGAGGGGAGGGCAGGCACGGGTCACTCACTATGAGCAGGCATGGGTCACTCACTTTGATCAGGCACGGGTCATTCAGTGTGAGCAGGCAAGGATCACTCACCGTGAAAAGGCATGGGTCACTCACTGTGAGCAGGCACGTGTCACTCACTGTGAGCAGGCACAGGTCACTCTGTTAGAAGGCAGAGGTCGCTCACTGTGAGCAGGCACAGGCCGTTCACTGTGAGCAGGTACAGGTCGTTCCCTGTGAGCAGGCACAGGTAATTCACTGTGAGCAGGCACGGGTCATTCACTGTGAGCAGGCACGGGTCATTCACTGTGAGCAGGCACGGGTCACTTACTGTGAGCAGGCAGGCTCCAGTCACTGTGAGCAGACATGGGTCATTCACTGACATGCACGACAGCTTCAAAAACCAGGCCGCCCCGACAGCCACCGACACCTCAGACCCCTCGGCCACCACCCACATTTATCCCCTGCTCACCTGGACCAACATAAACGTCAACGACACCATCAAAATCATGAACACCATCCACTCTGGCTCTCCGTTAGACCCATGCCCACACCACATCTTCAACAAAGCTAACGCCACCATCGCACCGCATCTCCGCAAGGCCATCAACATCTCCTTTGAGACAGCGACCATCCCGGAGAGCTGGCAGCACGCCGAGATCAACGCCTTACTCAAGAAACCCAAGGCAGATCCGAAGGACCTCAAAAACGTCTGCCCCATCTCCTGGCTCCCGTTTCCGATGAAGGTCATCAAAAAGACCGTCAACGGACAACTAACCTGCTACCTCTTGGAGAACAACATCCTGGACCCATCCCAGTCTGGGTTCCGCAGCAACCACAGTACTGAAACTGCCCTCATCGCCGCCACCGACGACATCAGGGCAGTGCTGGACAACGGCGAAACCGCATCCCTCATCCTCCTGGACCTATCAGACACCTTCGACACTGTCTGTCACCGCACCCTACGCACACGCCTACACAACGCAGGAATCTGAGACAATGCTCTGGAATGGACCACCTTCTTCCTCTTCAGCAGAACCCAGAGCGTCTGCCTCCCCCCTTTCTGGTCCGCAGCCTCCGAGATCATCTGCGGCGTACCCCAAGGATCATCCCTCAGTCCGACATTGTTCAACATCTACATGGCAACGCTCGCCCACGTCGCCTGACTGCACAACCTCAACATCATCTCTTAAGCCGACGACACCCAGCTCATCCTCTCCCTCACCAAGGACCCCCTCACCGCCAAAACCATCCTCCATAAAGGAATGAAGGCCATCACCGATTGGATGAAGAACAGGCGTCTGAAGCTGAACTCGGACAAGACGGAGGTCCTCTTCCTCAGCTCCACCCCCACAGCCTGGGATGACTTCTGGTGGTCGACCGCACTGGGAGCAGCACCGACACCCACTGACCACGCACGCAACCTGGGGTTTATCCTCGACTCAACACTCTTCATGACCAAGCAAGTCAACGCCGTCTCATCCTCCTGCTTCAACACCCTCTGCATGCTCCGCAAGCTATACAGGTGGACTCCCACCGGAACAATAAGAACGGTCACCCAGGCCCTTGTCAGCAGCAGGCTGGACTACGGTAGCGCCCTGTATACTGGAGCCTCAGCCAAACTCCTGAAACGACTTCAACACATACAGAACGCCTCTGCATGCCTGATCTTCGATATCCCTCACCACAGCCACATCCCCCACCTGAGAAACCTGCACTAGCTTCCCGTCAATAAAAGAATCACCTTCAAGCTCCCCCGTCCCCGCCTCCGAAGAGCGACCACCGGCGGCAGATCGTTCTCCCACCTCGCCGCCAAGACCTGGAACACCCTCCCTATCCTCCTATGGCAGACCCAGGACCTACTAACCTTCAGGAGGCTATTCAAGACCTGGCTATTCGAGCAGTAGCAGCCCCCCCCCCCGCGCCTTGAGACCCTCAAGGGTGAGTAGTGCGCCTTACAAATGTTCTGATTGATTGATTGACTGTGAACATACACACACCATGCTCTTTGGAGAGGCATAGATCGTTCATGTTCACTGTGAGCAGGCACAGACCATTCACTGTGAGCAGGCACGGATCATTCACAGTGAGCAGGCATGGGTCACTCCCTGTGAAAAGACAGAGGTCGTTCACTGTGAGCAGGCAGAGGGTATTCACTGTGAGCAGGCAGAGGCCATTCACTGTGAGCAGGCAGAGTCCATTCACTGTGAGCAGGCACAGGTCATTCACTGTGAGCAGGCACGGGTCACTCACTGCGAGCAGGCATGGGTCACTCACTGTGAGCAGGCACGGGCCACTCCCTGTGAGCAGGCATGGGTCTCTTCCTGTGAGCAGGCATGGGTCACTCCCTGTGAACAGCCATAGATCATTCACTGTGGTCAGGCACACACCCTTTGCTCCGTGCACAGGCACTCTACGCACCAACCTTTCACTGCGGTGTGCGTGCTGCGCCGCAGGTGACCTTCGCTGTGCTCTGGCCGGCTTGCCCCCAGGATCTCTGGCTGGGTTTAGCAGCCTCAGAAGGTTCCTGGCCTCCATGTACCTGCACATGAGCACAAGACGTGTCAGTCCAGTAACCATTTGTTTAAGCACAAGGAATGCCAAACGGTTTCTCTTCTAAGGAGGTAGAGAACTGGTGCGGCCGGTTCAGCTGCCCCGGGCGGTGCTGTGCGTGGTGGCTGCAGAAACCACCTGCTGCTGGGAGGGTGGAGGGGTGGGCGGGCTCTGTTTTAAAAGAGAGGGCTCCACCCCCTATGCACGAGGCAGAGGAAGTATGGGGTCATTTACCCTTGATGTGCGTCGAACATTTGTCTCCTTATGTACACAGCTCTCAGGTGATCTTTCACACAGGGTGTTACTAACTCATAAACGCCCTCAGCCCACCCCACCCGGAAACACTGACTTTACCTAAGAGAAGGGTCAATAAAGGGTGCTTTGGAGCTCTCAGTGATCTTCGGAGGGAGATGATCTACCATGGACTCTTTGCTGCATTACGGAACAATCTGATATATAGCCAGCCTGCACAGATCCTGGAACAATTTGTTAATTATTATAGAGCTTTGTACACTCCTGAAACCTGTCCTACTATGAATAATATACAAAGGTATTTGGATGCTAATATAATAAAGAATAGGGAAATAGAAGGATTTGACTCACTGATCAAGAATGTGACAATGGCAGAAATTAAACTTGCAATTACCACCTTGCCATCTGGCAAAGCTGCGGGGGAAGATTCGCTACCACTACAACTATATAAAATCTGTATCTAACAATCTGATATATAGCCAGCCTGCACAGATCCTGGAACAATTTGTTAATTATTATAGAGCTTTGTACACTCCTGAAACCTGTCCTACTATGAATAATATACAAAGGTATTTGGATGCTAATATAATAAAGAATAGGGAAATAGAAGGATTTGACTCACTGATGGAGAATGTGACAATGGCAGAAATTAAACTTGCAATTACCGCCTTGCCATCTGGCAAAGCTGCGGGGGAAGATTCGCTACCACTAGAAGTATATAAAATCTGTATTGATGAATTACTTCCACTTTTTAGTCAGGTAGTCAGCTTAATTGGAGCAGGCGGAAAAGCCCCCAATTCATGGAACATCACAAAGATTGTCTTTTTCTTAAAAAAAAAAATAAGCCAGCTGATGAGTGTGGGTCATATAGACACATATCACTCATAAACACTGATGCAAAAGTATTTGCTAAAGTTCTAGCTACGCAATTGGCGCCACTTATGCCTAATCTGGTAACCCCTCAACAGCATGGATTTATTATGGGCAGAGATACGACGGCTCATGTAAACATGGCTGTAATAGCATTAGATGTGGCAGAGATAAATTTCACCCCACTCTGTATGATATTGTTGGACGCTGAAAAAGCTTTTGTTCGAATGGGGTGGTATTATCTCTGGGCAGCAATGACAGCCCTGGGTTTTGAAGGTAAATTTCTAAGGTGGATACAAGCCCTATATGATCATCCAATTGCCAAAATCAGCTATGCAGGGATTCTAGCCCCTACCTTTACAATATCTCGTGGTACTTGGCAAGGGTGCCCTTTGTCACCCCTGCTGTTTGCGCTTTCTATGGAGCCATTTCTCTTTGCTTTGCAAAATCAATCTCGAATAGCTCCTTTTAATCTTGGCCCAAACTCGCTTGAAATCACAGTTTACGCGGATGATATCGCGATATACTCTACAGATGTGGCGGAAGCTCTGCAGGGAATAATTCAAGAGGCCAATAGGTTTGGGGCAGTTTCTGGATACAGAATAAACACAGATAAAACACAAGTGTTAATGAACTACAAATCCTCTGTCGCAATACAAGGAGTATGCAGAGCTGCTTCATATCTAGGCGTCAGAATCTCCGCTAAAATAAGCGAAATAATTGTACTTAATTATGAAGCTTTACTCAAGGAAACAGCGTCATACTAAAACGGTGGCATAAGGTGCCGCTTATTATTATTGGTCGGATTATTTAATCAATATGAAGGTACTGCATAAGTTCCTTTACCTATTTAGGTCCATCCCATTACGTATTAACAACTTTTTCTTTAAACGATTAGACAGGATTTTTAGCAGTTTTATTTGGGGGTATAAAAAAGCTCGCCGAGCAATTGCTTTGCTTAAGCTTCCATTAAACCAAGGGGGGCTTAATTTTCCTGATTTCAGGTTATTACTTCTTGCCAGCCTTCCTCGTTCGTCTTCTGTCGTCTTCGCAGTTTACTTAACCCCTATAACCAACATTATTTTTATAGATTTATGTTAGGTGAGGACTCTAATATGTTTTTTTCCAAAGTTAATGACCCTAATTACTTTAAAAAGGTTAAAGTCAAGACTGCGAGAGAAAGTGTAAAAATTCGGTCTTTGATTCTTACTACTTGTAAAACTTCGTTATATCATCCTAAACTCCTCTTGTGGGGTAATCGAGGACTCCCTGAAATCTTTCATGATGGAGCTGGTAAAATTTGGGCTATTGGGAATAAAAACTTTGGCGTACCTTTATGGTCACAGTGGCTTTACGGATTTTGAAACACTAAAGACTCTTTACAACTTAACCAAAGCTATGCGGTTTAAATACTATCAAATTCGTGATTATCTCATACGTAGTATGAATCTAACAGAGATCCAGGACTCGGATATCTGGAACTGGTTTTATGTGGCTAAGAATAAATCACTGATTAGCAAGGGCTTCAGAAGCCTTGACTCTTATAAGATTGATGACTGTGTGAAATTGGCTGAGAGATGGAGTGTAGGATTATGCACAAATATAACTGCTAACACCATCTCTGCCGCTCTTGGCAGATTTAATAGATCAGTACAGTCTTCTGGTTCAAGGCTACAACAGTATAGAACAATATGTTCATTATACTGTACACCAGAAAGGATATCAAAATGGTCCTTAAATAGCCTAATTAGTGACCGGACTAAATGCCCCAAATGTGATCTAATAGCGGCTGACCTAGAACACATGTTATTTTCTTGTCCAGAACTGGCTGACTTCTGGCAAGGAGTTGCTCAAGTCTTGAATCAAAATCTTGATAGACCTTTCCCTCTTACAGCATCAGTGGTGTTGCTAGATGGGCAGACTTTGAATAGTTCTCAGAAAGATCTAATAACCATTCTATTTGCTTGTGCTAGATTGACTATAGCCCAGGTGTGGATACTACGGAGCCCACCCTGTGTTATGGTCTCTGGTTAAAGAAACATATGGTATGGAGTCCTCATTAGCTAAAATGAGAGGGACTTAATCATTACGGAAATTGGCTAAAATCTGTGGTACAGTCATTTAATATCCATTTGTTATCTATGCTGTGTTATTAATTTATTCTGTCTTGGCAAAGTATTGTTTGTCTTTCTGCTTCAGTAGCTTTTTTCTTTTTTTTTCTCTTTCTCTAATTCCTATTACATATTTGATTGGATTGTATTTCTCATGCTGTCAATAAAAACAATTGAAAATTAAAAAAAGCTGCATTCAATCCCAACGAATATTCCTCTCAGAGGTTGAGAGCAGGTAGGAGCTGTGAATAAACTAAACAAGCACGCTGGTGTCCCTTCCCAGTTAAAAAAGAGAAATTTTCAAACGAAGTAAAGAGTTGCTCGTCTGAGAACTACTCCACTGACGGCAGCTCCCATCCGTACCACAGAAGGGAGGAAACCTGCGCCGCCGTCACTCCCTTACAGAACACATTCTATTTCTCCACTGAACAATTCCGCGGGCATTACTTTCTCGGAGGGATTTGCCTATGAATGTTTTACAACTATGGGAAAGTAACCTCTCGGCTCACATATCATACAAAAACCTTCTTATAGGTTTGTGAGGGCGAATTATTATTCAGCGACATGACCATATGGGACCCCCTGAGCAGGCCTGGGGGGTCAGGGTGTTTTTACCCTGCCCCCTTTGTTTTTTTGGTTTTTTCTCACCTTTTCTTTCTCCCTTGGTCCGAGCACAAGATGGCTGCCAACACTTCCTATTTTAAAGTGTTAGCAGCCAATTAGAGCCAAGCCTGTGCTTGTGTGGTTAGGTCCCACCCAGATATATAAAGTTTTTATTTTTTTAATTTCTCAGAAACTACTGAATGGATGTACACCATTTTAGAAAAAGGTCTCTTTCTGAACCAAGGGCTATCTTTTTGCCAAATATGGTGTCATTCCGTTCAGCAGTTCGGGCTCTAGCTTTGTCTAAAGTTTCCAATGGAAAATAACATGGGGAAAACACGTTTTGGGACACCCCTTTTTTCTAGGCCCCCACTTAACGAATCACCCCGAAACTTTGAAGACATGAGCTGACCGGAGCATGCCACTAGTTTTGAAAATTTCGTGAAGATTCATCAACCGGCACCAAAGTTATTGGGAAAAGAAAAAAATGTTCCTATGGAAACTAGGTCCTAACTATAACTACCTACTGGTAACCTTAGAGCAGAAGAAGATCCTTGCCCTGCCTTGAATTAATGTTGCTTACTTGCTTTAACCATATCCGCCCCAGCAAGTGCGTGATCAATTATTGGTGTAAATTGAATTTAATCACACCTCAATAAATCACACAGCCCGGGGGAAGAGGGTTAGGGTTTGATGAATGGTTGGGAAGGGGTATTTGAGGGAAAGGTTTGACAAAGACAAACACTACACATGGACAACACACAATGTTGGCAGACGACCATCATATTCATTAATCTGTTAAGGGAGAGAAAGGAAATGCATGCATGATGTGGTTAATGATAAGTAGTACTAAGTAGACTAGTGGACAGTACAGGGCAGCAGTATATTATTAAATATTATTATTATTATGCAATTGCCTTGTCTGTCTGCCCTAAGAGAGACCCAAATTACATAATTTTATTTATGTTATGTTGTACCGGACTTCCTTTTAAAGCTAGCAAAGAAAATACAAAAAATGCTTTAGGGATATAAGCAAAGACTAAGAGCAAACATAATAAACAACAGCACTCAGCCATAATGATTGAAGAGAAAAAATGAATCACATTAATTAAAAGATGATAAATGATACTAAGTTACAGTATGTTATTATCCTGGTCAAATTGGGAAGTTGCATCTCGGTATTCCTCTTGGTTGTCCGTCCGTCAATCTTGAGTGCCCCACTGCCTATCTGGCGAATGCGGATTGGTAAGGTAAGTGTGAGTTGTCTTTCCTAGTATAGCACAGGGTAAAGGCAGGCCTTCTAAGTGTAGATGGAAACACAAAAAGGATATTGAAAAATCAAGGAGAAAAAAAATACATAATTTACCGAGGAGTGCAACAAGAACAGTTTCAGAGGAGGCATGGCTAAATCATGTCTACTCTGTTTCCAGCATTAACCATGCCTCAACAACAACAGAACAGAGCAGACCCACTGCACCCACCCAACCTCCACGTAGCTGAGATTTTGACTGAGCCAGACAGAGCACACATATACAGCAACATAGAATTTTCCAAATGAAGTATCTAAATCAATGCACTGCTGTCAGTCATACCACTCTACTACATTGACTCGACTCCACCACTATACAGACATGTAGGTCTGCTGTGGTTGTTGTTGATTGACTTGTTTATCTTTTATGCCACTTCATGAAACGCCCAAGTTATTCCATCAATCATCTCCGATCCTACTGACTGACTGAAGAATATAGTGTAGGTGGTCATCATTATCATGGTGTCCAACTCAGTCTGTAGTGTACCGATTGAGTCCAGATTCCATATTCAAGAATGCAATGGAGCGCCCTGCAGTATAACTACAATTTGTTATTATACAAAAGGAAGGGAAACCTTGGCTTGAGTCACTTTGTTTTAGTGTGTAGAGTAAATACTAATACACTTCATGCACAACAACAACACAAACACCAATCACTCAGAGTCAGCATCCAATGCATGCCATCATTACCTGTTCTCATCTTATGGGGCAGTCCCTTTCGGCTCAGAAATGAGGATAGCTATAGTCATATTCTTTTGGAGGGAATGGACGAGGCAGGCACACATTTCTTGAACTATTCTCCATCCAATGTCTGGCTTGAGGGAAATGGATTTAGACAGAGACACACACAAATAATACAAGTAAATCAGGAAGAAAGAAAGTGACAAGTTGTAAGCCTAGTTGTCAGGGAAGTAGAGCTCGTCCTCAAACTCTGGTGGTTTACCCAAAAGAAGGTAATCTACCACACTACTTTCATCACCTAAGTCACTGTCCTCCTCTTCCTCCTGTGCTTCAGGTATGGTGTAATCCGGTGGTATAAAGTGCTGATTCGTTTTACCTTTTAGGGCGAGAGAATGGTCTTTTTCACTGTTACAGTGGCACCAGCAGCACTGAAAACATGCCCAGAAAAGACACTTGCGACAGGGCAAGCCAGATAGTTTATCACCAGCCTGCTGAGCAATGGCCAATGGCGACTTTTCCCATACCAATACAGTAAAGGGTTTTGATCAATGTAGACCTCTGTTGGGTCAACCAGATAGGCCTGGTCCATCCACTTAATGCTCAGGGGTGCTCCCTTTGCCCGGCCTCTTTTGCCTTTGCATTTGCATCGGCACTGTACTTAACAAGCCCTTGCTGTAGATACCATTCTTGTGCCGATTTTACTGGGGCTGATGATTCTGTTTTTGCTGTTGTTGACGTTGGTGGTTTTGACTGCTGTGAGCCAACCGCACTGCCCTCAGGCTCTGAAGTTGAACTTGACGTCAGTTGCCCTGCAGTACTTGTTGTGGACTGGAGTGGCCTCTAATTTCCAGCCGATCATTTTCAAAGCGACTGGCTACCGCAGCTATCCAAGTTTTGTACTTGGCAACATCCACTTGTGAAAAAGGAATAAATGTGTTGGTGTTCGGTACTGCTTTGTATGGTGGATACAGAATTGTGGTAGAAATGTAATGGTTGGATGACACAATCTCAGTTTGCACCCTTGTATTTTCAACTAAGTGAAGGGATAAGCTCTCCACCAACTTATATGCTTCTTGTTTTTCCTCCACACCTGCGTACATTGCAGACACCCCCTTCAGCTGTTCCTGTAGCATGCGCAACAATGGGATAGCTTGGCCCATAGTACAGTGCTCCTTGCTGACTTAACGTGTGAAGAGCTCGAATAGAAGTAGCATCTATGTCAGGCATTTAACTAGGCCCCGTTGGTCCACCTCAATTGTCATGCCTTTCACACTCGCATCCCCTAGTTTTTGCATGACATATTTATTCATTGGTCTGTACTGCTCAAACAGACGGTCAAGCATGTAATAAGTTGAGTTCCAATGTGTTGGTACCTCCTGGATGAGTGCTTTAACTGGCACTCTATGCTCACATTGAATGATCCTCAGCTGCTTCCGGAGTTCAAAAGAATGGCTGAAATGTGTGCATATACTTCTGCAAGTGGTCAGTAAGTTGCTGACTCTGTATTCTTTTTTCAGAAAGTCTTGAACAATGATGTTATTGCAGTGCGCCAAACACAGGACCCTGAAATAACCACCATTGCCAATGGCCTTCACTACATTACTGCAAAATGAACAATTGATGGACAGAATGCAGAACAATGTCACACATTCACCCTAGTACAGAGATATGAGCCTAAACTCATCATTTATTTGCTCAACATGCCATTCCAGTTTGGACGCAGATATATGCAAATCAGTCATGACCCTACGCCCAATGGGAACAGTCCAGCCCGAACTGCCAGGCCAGGTACTCCCTCGACTGGAAACAAGCATCCTCTGACCAGTTTCGGGCTTTCAGCCCCCATCAGCCAGGACAACTTGACTTCAGCGGCATGGAGAGCACGGGGCCCACGTCTGGGCATACCCATCCCACACGGGGTGACAAATGCAAAAAGAACAATTGATGGACAGAACGCGGAGCAATGTCATACATTCACCCTAGTACAGAGATCTGGGCCTAAACTCATCATTTATTTGCTCAACATGCCATTCCAGTTTGGACCCAGACATATGCAAATCAGTCATGACCCTGCGCCCAATGGGAACAGTCCAGCCCTAACTGCCAAGCCAGGTATCCCTGGACTGGAAACAAGCATCCTCTGACCAGTTTCGGGCTTTCAGCCCCCATCAGCCAGGATAGCTTGACTTCAGCGGCATGGAGAGCACGGGGCCCACGTCTGGGCATACCCATCCCACATGGGGTGACAAATGCAAAAAGAACAATTGATGGACAGAATGCGGAACAATGTCATACATTCACCCCAGTACAGAGATATGGGACTAAAGCCATCATTTTTTTGCTCACCATGCCATTCCAGTTTGGACCCAGCCATAAGCAAATCAGTCTTGACCCTGCGCCCAATGGGAACAGTCCAGCATGTACTGCTAGGCCCAGTCCTCCCTAGACTGGAAAAAAGCATCCTAGGACCGGTTTCAGGCTTTCAGCCCTCATCAGCCAGGTCGTTTGGGCTGGACTGTTCCCATGAGGCACAGGGTCAAGACTGATTTGCAAATAGCTGTGTCCGAACTGGGGTGGCAAAGTGAGCTAAAGAATGATGATGGATTCACCCGAGATCTGTGCCTGGGGGGTGAGTGTTTAAAAAGTTTCAGCACTCCGTCCATCATCTCCTTGTGCTTGCTTTGTTCGCCCTAAGTTGGCAGGGTATGCCAGATGTGGGTTCCTTGCTCATTTTACCACTGGATTCAAGGTAGCCGGGCTGAAGAGGGCTGTTAGCCCGAAACCGGTCCCAGGATGCTTGTTTCCTGTCCAGGGAAAACATGGCTGGGCAGATCAGGCTGAAAGGTTTCCATGAGGCACAGGGCCAAGGCTGATTTGCATATAGCTGTGTCCGAACTGGGGTGGCAAAGTGAGCTAAAGAATGATGATGGATTCATTCCATGTCTGTGACCTGGAGGTGAGTGTTTGAAAAGTTTCAGCACTCCGTCCATAGTCTCCTTGTGTTTGCTTCACTATATTACTGCCATTGTCCGTGGCAACAAAACCAATGTTAAGCCCTCTAGGGTGCAGCCATTCAAGGACCGTGCTGTTAAACTTTTCCAAATTGTTTGCAACAGTATGAGATTTTTCC
The DNA here is from genome assembly GCF_964261635.1 of Lissotriton helveticus. NCBI lineage: Eukaryota > Metazoa > Chordata > Amphibia > Caudata > Salamandridae > Lissotriton > Lissotriton helveticus. The sequence continues at coordinate 1,028,416,578 of NC_136068.1, read as the reverse complement.
ATGGCGAACATGGCTACAATTACATGTTTCCGAGTGGCATTAAAAACGTCAGCAGGGTCAACTACTCCAGATATCTTTCCTCTAACCCCCACAAAAGAGATCCAGTGTGCAGTGATGCACATGCAATCAGTGGCTTGACAACTGGTACACAGGTCTGTTGTGATTTGGAAACTGTGAACAACACTCTGTTGCAAAGCTTGTCCAAGCAATTCTAGCATGTCGTGATGTAGTGCTGGAACAGCAACTCTGGCAAAAAAGGGCCATCTAGGAACCTTCCATTTCAGGCAGATGGCTGTCACAAATTCAAGAAAACCCACCCTTCCAAAAAAAGAACAAGCATTTGCAATGCAATTGGTCTCGCCTTTGGGACCTGATATGTAGTTAGGTATGCAGCACGTTAGCTTGGGTGCTGAAACATCTACTGTTGTTTAACATTCAGGAAAAGTAAGCACCAAACTGCGTGACATGCCAGGTATGGGAACACATGGAGAGAAATATTGCCTTTCAGCGGGAAATGGTATAGTTCAAAGCTCTGTTTTTAATATAAAAGCAAGGCCTTCAGTGGTCATATCACTGAAAATACAAGATTGGAAAAACTATTATTGTCTACAGGTGCTTGTGGAAGACAATTTCTAAGGACTGGAATCTAGAGAATGCTAAAGTGATTCTGGTATTTTACTGACCTCTGCTGGTCGTTTTCTATCAAGACAGTTAAATAGAGGCAGTTGAACAGAAAAAAGTCCCTAAGCAGAAGCAGACAAGTCCTAGGGCTGATCTCCAGAGCCCAAAAAGTACATACACATATAAGTATATACTAAACTATATATACTAAAGTATATACTAAAGTATATACAAGAGGTCTTGAATGCTTGCCCTAAAAAGGGAGAAGGTCCAGCGCTAACATTTCAGCGAGCTTCGCATTGTACAAACATGCCTTTGGGTGGTTGCGTTCGTACTGCTCCTCTGACCTAAACATGCTGCGAATGGTAGGCTGGATTTTTTTCATTTCTGGTGTCACTGATGCAGGCGACTTCTAGACACCAGATGTTGTTAGGCTCAATGTCGCACTTTTTTTCGTTGCGGTACTCTGTTGCCTTGGTGTCTCAGTCTCAGCCTGACTCTTACTCATGTGCCACTGAGATGTTGCTGAGGCTGATGAGGATGTGGGCGGTACCACTGCACTGCTGGAGACAGGGCTACCTTGTGTTCTAGAGAAAATGTCTCCCTCTTGTTTATTTTCCACCGCGATCGTATCTTCTGCTTCTTTATCACCACCAACAGCAATGGGTGCAGTTTTACTTTTTTGGCCTTTAAGGTGTTCCTCCAAGTGGATCAAGTGGTGTGTTGTCAGATGGGTTGTTTTGCCTCTGGTACCATAGTTTGTACCAAGCTTACCCCGACTAACATCTTGTTTACAAATGGAGCATATAGCAACATTTTCCTCCTTACTTCTAACCGAAAAGAAGTCCCAAACTGGGGAGATGAACTTTCTGGAGCTGCTGGAGGTACCACTTGCAATGCAGGATGAGCTGAAGGTTGGGCGTGGAATTTGACTCAGTGCACTACCACTTCCTACTTCTACTGAGGTGGTTGTGCTGGATGTAAGTTGCTATCGGGCCAGTGCAAATGTAAATATGGAAGCTGGAGGTGGGGTTTGTGTTACCTGTGTTGGTGGTATCCGTGCCACATCCCTCACAGTAATTTGGGATGGGGTAATGTCGGTCGCCACTGGGGCGAGACTGATGTCCATGATAACTGGCTCATCATCATCCTCCTCTTCTACATCTACCTCCATAACTGTAAGGCTTTCTGGAACCTTCCTTTTCCCTAGCCTTGTTTCCTGGCGTCTCTCACTCTCAGACTGAGGTGGTGGCTTCCAAGTGGCATCTAGATCATCAGAAGGGGGGATTGCAGAAGAACTCAATGGACTAACCCTTTGGAACGCTTTGGTTCTGCTAATCACCTGATTTCTACTGTCATTTGGTGCTACCGTCCTGACCATGGGGAGGGTGTCATATGCTCATTTTCCTTTCGTTAGCATGAGAATGTTGCAGACAGTCCTCTGCTTTGCGCACCCTACTGAACACACGTATTTTGCTTTGTGCCATACTGTTCTTTCACACACTATCTGATGTTGTTTTCGCTTCGGTCCTTTCCTGGGATTTAGTTTGCTCACTGTAGACATGGTCAAACAACAATGCCCCTTGTTATTTTATTCTTGTCAGGCCGTAGCACCAAGACCAAACACACAAATGTAGTTATTGTTTAGGAACACATACTTTGTCATATAGCTAGGTACAAAATAGGTAACAAGACACTTCCAGAGGGATATTTCCAGGGAAGAGATCGTGACAGCACTTGAGTTGTAGAACTTTCCCCTGTGCATGCTGAGGTATGGGGTCTGTGGCCAACATCCAGAGATCTGACTTATTATCACTTTGCTTCTGTAGGAGCGAGGGGGGGTAGTCTACTCTGTCTTATATAATGACAGCTCCATTTATGATTTATGGACTACTTTCTATGCTGACAGTATTTGTGTTGGGCATCTTCTTACTTATTGTGTCACGTATACTGCATACTAGAGCACGATATTTAAAATAAACATTTGAAACTTTTCGTGTCTCTGTCAGATCTTATTGTGGACTAGTATGAGTGTCAGAGGGAAAGGGTGTGTCCTGCAACCGTGATTCCGGAGAGGGTTGGGAGTGTTGTGTTCTGGTGTGTCTAATCACTTGGTCCTCTGTAAGTGAGTAGGAGGGCAAGTGAGAAACTATAGCTAGTCGGTCCGAGGCTCATGGGTGCTCGGGTGGTAGGATGACTCAGTCCCTGCCTACTAAGGTTCTATGATCCCAAGCATAGTTTTTTGACTCCGCAGAAACCCTGCAACAATATGTGAGTGAACATCCCATCTGCAAAAGTCCCTTTTAGTATCCTATTTTTGTTCATCATTGATCTACCATCTGGACATAACAAAGGAAATTTTATAAAAGTGTTTGGGTATGTGTATACATTCCTGTATTTTCCCCCAAAAATGTATGTCTATCAATTTTGTTAAAAAAAATACAGACTGGCTTACATGCACATTTGTAAAGGAGACATTATGGAAATCTGTCACTTTTAACATAAATTAAAATGTATTTTTGATTCAAAACATATTTATGATATCTTCATTAGCTGAAATGTAGCCATTTAATCTGATGTTTCGAGTCATATTGGGTCAATCAATCAATCAATCAATCAGGGATTGGTAAAGTGCGCTACTCACCCGTGAGGGTCTCAAGGCACTGGGGAAGGGAAAGAGGGTGGTGGGCTGCTCCGGTCAGTCGAAAATCCAGGTCTTAAGTGTCCGTTTGAAGGTTTGCAGGGTTGGAGAGCGTCTTATGTCTAATGGGAGAGAGTTCCAAGCTGTGGCTGCGGTGTAAGAGAAAGCTCTACCTCCAGCTCTGCTCCGGCGAACGCGGGGGACCTCTGCCAATGCGAGGTCGGCTGAGCGGAGGTTCCTTTTGGGAGCGTGGAAACTCATTCGGTTGTTGAGGTATTTGGGTCTAATGTTGTTGAGGGATTTGAAGGCGTGCGTGAGTAGTTTGTAGGTAACTCTCTTCTCCACGGGAAGCCAGTGGAGTTCTCGCAGGTGTGGAGTCATGTGCTCGTGGCGTGGTAACCCTAGGATGAGCCTGGTGACCGCGTTTTGGATGGTTTGGAGTTTGCGTAGGAGGGCTTTGTTGATTCCGGCGTAGAGTGCGTTGCGTAGTCGAGACGGCTGGTGATGAGTGCGTGTCGTTCTGCAGTCCGGCGGATCCACTTGACAGTTTTGCATAGGATGCGGAGGCAGTTGAAAAGGGTGGAGGAGATGGCGTTGATTTGACGGTTCATGGAGAGGGAGGAGTCGAGGATTAGGCCGAGGTTGCAAGCGTGATCCATCGGTGTGGAGGGGGAGTCCAAGGGCGGAAGGCTACCATGTGTTCTTCTAAGCGGATGGGCGGGGCCCGAAGATGAGCACCTCTATCTTTTCGGAGTTGAGTTGGAGGCAGCTGGCTTTCATCCATCTGGCAAAGTTTGTCATTCCTTCCTGGAAGCTGAGTCTGGTGTCTTCGGGGTTGCTGGTGAGGGAGAGAATGAGCTGGGTGTCGTCCGCATAGGACACAATGCTGAGTCTGTGCTGTCTGATGATGGCAGCTATGGGGGCCATGTATATGTTGAACAGAGTAGGGCTCAGAGAGGATCTTGGGGGGACTTCGCAAACGATGTTGGTGGGTTTGGAGAGAAAGGGGGGGAGTATGACCCTCTGAGTTCTGTCGGAGAGGAAGGATCAGATCCAGTTGAGGGTGTCGCCCTCAATTCCCACGTCACGGAGCCTGGTGGATAGTGTGCGGTGTGAGACTGTGTCGAATGCAGCTGAGAGGTCAAGGAGGATGAGGGCTGTGGTGGTCCCTGGTCGAGAAGAATACGGATGTCATAGTTGGCGGCGATCAGTTCAGTCTCTTTGCTGTGGTTGCACCGGAACCCGGATTGGGAGGGGTCCAGGATGCAGTTATCATCTATGAACGTGGTCAACTGGGTGTTTACGAGCCTTTCTGTGACTTTGGCCACAAAAGGGATGAGGGAGATAGGTCGGTAGTTCTTAAGGGCCGATGGGTCGGCCGATGGTTTTTTGAGGAGGGGCTTCACTTCTGCATGTTTCCAGGAAGAGTGCTGCGAGGACTGGAGGAGGAGAGTTGGATGGAGGCTTTGTGTGCAATGCTGAGGCCTCCCCCCGGGCAGTTGGGGCGGTCTATCCTATTGAGTTTGTATCCGTCTGGTATGGCTGTGGAGATGTCTGGCCCGGAGCTGGCCGTAGTCCAGGTCTCAGTGAAGAACGCGACATCCGGGGCGAGGGTGTCGAGTAGGTCCCATATCTCTCTGGCGTGCCGGTGCAGGGATCGTACGTTGAGGAGGATGACGTTGATGGTGTTTGCAGGCTTGGCGGTAGGCAGTACTTTGCTGGCTAATGGCATGATGTCGCTGGAGAAGGTGCTTCTGTAGTGAGCGCACAAGAAGGCTCCATGTGTGTTGTTAGGTGAGGCTTGTATGCAGTCGTCGTGGCAGCTGGGTTGGAGTGCCAGGAGGATGGCGGGTGTGTAGCGGTGGCAGACCAGGGGTCCTGGCACTGGGTGCGGTCCAGGCGCGGACGGGCGCAGACGGGCTTGCCTTAGGAGTGCTTTTGGTGCGCCAGCGCCCCGCCCGCGCAGCGTTCGCCGTTATGAAGGGGAGGGGGCGGGCTAGAGGAGGAGGCGGACAGGAGACTGGTGGGGGCAGGGCTACGAGGAAAAGGTCACCGGTGCTCAGGGGGCGGGAGGCGGCAAGGCGCTACGGCGCTTAAGACAAACAATCAGGCATATGAGGCAGAAACCTGTAAAATAAAAAAAGACACGGAGCACACAAGCACACAACACGCGCTGACAGAGCGTGAAAACCAATTAAGCTGAAAACCTGTTGCAGAGTCGGACAAAAGGCTCGGGGCTGGATGCGGCGGAAAACTTCTGGCGAGCTGCCGGGGAACGTGCTGTCTGGCTGAGGTCAGAACAGCACACGCGCTCCCCCCGCAGCGGTCGCCGTTATGAAGGGGAGGGGGCGGGCTAGAGGCGGAGGTGGGCGGGAGACTGGTGGGGGGGCGGGGCTACGAGGAAAAGATCACCGGAGTTCGGGGGGCAGGAGGTGGCAAGGCGCTACGGCGCTTAAGACAAACAATCAGGCAGATGAGGCAGAAACATGTAAAAGAAAAAGAGACACGGAGCACACAAGCACACAACACGCGCTGTCAGAGCGCGAAACCCAATTAAGCTGAAAACCTGTTGCAGAGTCGGGCGCAAGGCTCGAGCTCTGCTGCTGGGCTGGATGCGGCGGAAATTGTCCGGCGGAGCTGCCGGGGAGCGTGCTGTCTGGCCGAGGTCAGAACAGCACACCTATTTATATTCATGATATCTTCATTAGCTAAAATGTAGTCATTTAATCTGATGTTTCTAGTCATATTGGGTCACATGCTCACTTTTGTTTGTCTATTACACCAACTCACCAATGTGACGGTTGGAACATCCACTGTATCATAAGTGCATTTTATGCTCTGTCAGCTTAAATTGAGCTACCGTAACATCATTCATAATAGCAAAGGAGCATGATACCTGCCACAAATATAAGCTGTGGCTTGTTTTGTACAACTGTCCCTTATAACATCACAGAAACCCATGTATATTTGTTGTTTAGGAAGGCATATGTCTGCTCAAAACGGTCCTTTTGGAGTGATCAAATTCTGGTGGGATCTTTTTATTTTACAAATCAATATACATAACACATCATACACCTTGTGAAAATCTTACACCTTCATGAACTCTTCTTGAGCAATTTCACCTTAATGTTGATGCCATATTTTGTTGCTGTAACAAAAATAGTTATTTAACATGTTAAACGCAAACAATAACTTACCCCCTTGATGCTGCTGTTGGGATCTCAACTGCCCATCAAGCTGGGGACAGGCCACCGCAGGTATGAAGGCCATTGATGGGGTTAGGGTGCAGCACACATACTTCGCATGTTGGGAGAATTTGCCGAGCTGAACTTCAGCTGATGTTTTGGGCCAGTGGTTTGTAGGTTCTCCCACCTCTTTGTGCAATGGAGTTTGCACCGCATGTCGACCCCCAGGGTCCACACCTTGTCGATGTCCTTCCAATAATAACAATTTTTGGTGGGACTTTGGTTGTCTGTATTGATGTAACACAATTTAGAGAAATCAATCACAAGCATTTGTAAAATGTTACACACCCAGATTTTCGGTGTATTTTTTTTATCAATTAATATCAAACTTCACTTAAATCACTACACTTCCCTCAGAAACTGAAAGAGACATTCAAGCCTGTGCTTTTTTATAAAGAGACAAGTTAGTCAGAATTAAATAATATTAATATTAAACATGTAATTGTTCCTCTGGTGAGCAACATAGCTGGCTATACAGGGCAGGGAGAGAACCTCCATAGCCAGCAATTCCAGCTCCTCTGGAGAGAAGGCTGTGGCCCTGTCACCTGCTTTTCCCAGCATTGTGGCTCCCAGAGTTGAGAAACATCAGCACATGTTGAGGAGATTTTGTTGGCTGCAGTGTTAGGTGGCAAGTGAGCTTTTTTGTCAACGCCGCATACATGTGCATGACACATCCATTGGCTGTCACACATTGCTTTCACACACGTTAACCTATGGCTAGGTCCGTCATAGAATTTAACAACCACTATGCAGTCAACTTCCTCAGCGGATGTCTAATTACAAATGTCCAGATGGCGAGGTTAAGTGCCCTCCATTTTTGATGTAGAAATAGTGTGTTTGTCAATGTTAAGCGCGTCATTACCACTCACTATGGTAGCTAGTTTGTTTACTTACGCAAATGCTAATGTTACCTATTTTTTAAAATGAAAACTGTATGATGTAATACGTTACTGTGGTTAAATCGATAGTTCCATGGTTTGTTTATACTTCTGTTGATATACGTTTTGATGGTAAACATTGAAAAAAATGTATAAATACATTTAATATGTATTATTTACACATTCAAAAATAAATAATAATAACACATGGAAAAAATGTTAGATAACATAACTATAAAAAAATAGTGTTCTGTATAATTATGTAATAATAAACATGTATGTATTTAGAAAACTAGATGAAATGTATATTTAAAAAAAAAAAAATGTTTGCAAACATTAACAATATTTTATTTTGTTTGGATGCAGACATATGAACCCCAAGGGTGATTTTTATGATTTGGGCCGCCTATAACAGGTGGTTGGAGAAATTGATAACACACATATTGCCTTAGTGCCACCACACGTCAGAGAACAAGTCTACCACAGTCGAAAGCTTCCATTCAATCAATGTGCAATTGCCTACTTACCAGATTTATACATCACAAGCGTCTGTGCGCACTGTACAGGATCAACCCATGATACCTTTGTACTATGAAACAGCAGCACTCATGTCTGAGCATCCCCAGCACACTCGGGGTGAAATTGCAAAAAACACAGTTGATGGACAGAATGTAGAATTGCAATTTTCACCCCGAGTGGGCTGGGGATGCTCAGACGTGAGTCCCAGGCTCTCCACACCACTGGAGTCAAGCTATCCAGGCTGATGAAGGCTGATAGCCAGAAACCGGTCCTTGGATGCTTGATTCCGGTCTGGGAAAGACATGGCTTGGTAGTTCGGACTGGACTGTTCCCATGAGGCACAGGGTCAGAGCTGATTTGCATATAGCCAGTGTCTAACCCAGGGTGGTGTGGAGTGCAAAAAAACGATGGATTTAGGCCCAGATCCTTGTACTGGGGTGAATGTATGACATTGTTCTACATTCTGTCCATCAACTGTGTTTTTTGCAATTTTCACTCCGAGTGGGCTGGGGATGCTCAGACCTGAGTCCCAGGCTCTCCACACCACTGGAGTCAAGCTATCCAGGCTGATGAAGGCTGATAGCCAGAAACCGGTCCTTGGATGCTTGATTCCGGTCTGGGAAAGACATGGCTTGGAAGTTCGGACTGGACTGTTCCCATGAGGCACAGGGTCAGAGCTGATTTGCATATAGCCAGTGTCTAACCCAGGGTGGTGTGGAGTGCAAAAAAACGATGGATTTAGGCCCAGATCCTTGTACTGAGGTGAATGTATGACATTGTTCTACATTCTGTCCATCAACTGTGTTTTTTGCAATTTTCACCCCGAGTGGGCTGGGGATGCTCAGACGTGAGTCCCAGGCTCTCCACACCACTGGAGTCAAGCTATCCAGGCTGATGAAGGCTGATAGCCAGAAACCGGTCCTTGGATGCTTGATTCCGGTCTGGGAAAGACATGGCTTGGTAGTTCGGACTGGACTGTTCCCATGAGGCACAGGGTCAGAGCTGATTTGCATATAGCCAGTGTCTAACCCAGGGTGGTGTGGAGTGCAAAAAAACGATGGATTTAGGCCCAGATCCTTGTACTGGGGTGAATGTATGACATTGTTCTACATTCTGTCCATCAACTGTGTTTTTTGCAATTTTCACCCCGAGTGGGCTGGGGATGCTCAGACGTGAGTCCCAGGCTCTCCACACCACTGGAGTCAAGCTATCCAGGCTGATGAAGGCTGATAGCCAGAAACCGGTCCTTGGATGCTTGATTCCGGTCTGGGAAAGACATGGCTTGGTAGTTCGGACTGGACTGTTCCCATGAGGCACAGGGTCAGAGCTGATTTGCATATAGCCAGTGTCTAACCCAGGGTGGTGTGGAGTGCAAAAAAACGATGGATTTAGGCCCAGATCCTTGTACTGGGGTGAATGTATGACATTGTTCTACATTCTGTCCATCAACTGTGTTTTTTGCAAAGTATAATGTGTCAATATAATTTTTGGTTGATCTCAAGTTGCATGAGCTGAAATACTGTTACATTTTTGGGGATATTTGTATTTTTTTTCATATAGGAGACTCAGCTTATCTTAACCATCCATGGTTGTTAGCACCGCTGAGGAATCCAACAAGGCCCATGGAAGAATACAGAGGCCAGTAGAGCGGGCTTTTGGGTTCCTAAAGGGCAGATTTGGATGTCTAGATAAGACTAGTGGAGCCCTCCTCAACTCACCTGATAAGGTACGCCAAATCACCCTGGCCTTCTGTATGTTGCAAAATCATAGCCCTGTGACAGAACATCCCATACATGACAGGAATGAAGACCATGGCGAGCCACCAGGTGGGGATGTTGAAATGTCAAGTGAAGATGATACTGGTGAAGAGGAAGGAATTGACTTAAGTCAAGATGTAATTGACAACTTCTTCACATGATTTTGCCAACAAAGAAACAACGGCAGACTCCAGATGCCGCACTGCCCTCAAACTGTTCCACAATAGTAACTTTAAATATCTGTGGTTATACGGTGTGCACACCCAGCTCCTGCATCCGCCGTTGAAGGATGCAAACCTTGGCCGGGAAAAAAAACTGTGAAAACAATGGAGCGGCGCACTTCCCGGGTGCTATGAAGTAAGTAATGAAGCGTGATCAGTTTCTTCGTGAAAAAGATCTTTATTTAAGTATATCCAAATGCATAGACACAAACATCAGCCTTATCATGGCGGCCCTGACATCATATCGGTGTCGCTACTGAGCAACGCAACTCAGATTCACTGTTGCTTTGGAACAAATTTGACGTTGACACTTTCGTTGCACACCATACATGCCCTGACAAAGTTCCTTTCATGATCGAAACCCATTGGCTGATGTTTGTGTCTGTGCATTTGGATATACCTAAATAAAGATCTTTTTCACGAAGAAACTGATGAAGCTTCATTACTTACTTCATAGCACCCTGGGAGTGCACCGCTCCATTATTTTCACAACATCTTCACATGAGTGTGAGTATACATTTACAGTTTTGGAAAATAAATGTTACACCAACTTTTAATCTTATAAGAATGACATTCTATGTAGGACATTTTTTAGAAAGGGCAAGTTAAGGAAATTCCTGTCAAAGATGTTTGTTGATCAAAGGTTTGACACTTTGACTACTGTGTTCATTTTCATTGCTTATCTCTGATTGCTCTTAGAAAATGTGTCCTCAAAATGGTATGTGCAAATATTTTAATGTAATCAATGTACTTCTTCTTTTTTTTAATTCTGTTTTAGGTTCCTTCACCATGTCATCTTTATTTTGTCAGTCAGTCAGTAAAAAATCATTATTTCGGCCTCTAGGGCTATAAAAGCACATAAAAAAACCAATACAGTATGTACAATTTATAACAGCATACTTTGAGGTATCTATAAATGGATAGCACATTTTGAATAAATATTCTAGTCTATCAGAGATCGTAAATTACAAAGGTCATCTCCTCTGGACGTCCTCAGACAAGAAAGTGTGCAGTGAACTTGTTCTACACAACCTTTACATTTGCCGTAGGGTACTGGACAATAAAGTGCATGAGCATTATCAAGTAACCAGTATTGGCCATAGCTATATTTCATTCAAGCAGATTATCTTGAGGAAACACATAGGTAGTACACTATGTAGTAAAATGTCCAAGTGTAGAGGAATAGCAGTCATTTTTTGTAAAAAAAAAAAGGACAATGACAATAACAAATAAAATATAAAGATACCATTTTTAAAACTTTTTTAGAATTCCTATACAAACTGATTATATACAGAATAGTGGTGTACCGGTAAAGCAATGGTTGACAAGTGCGGAAAGAAAAGAGAAGGGTACATATTCTGGAGAGGATGATAGCTAATGCTGGGCTCAGATTGGCCTATAAACTCTTCTTTAAAATGGCTCTACGAGTATGCCACATAGAATACAAGAAACGTGAGATGGAAAACACAGTGGGCATTTGAATGTCATACTTAAGTAACCTAAAGGCCTCAGAGCAATGTCTGAACCCCAGGTTCCTGCACAGCTGTACCAGCCAGCGGGGCCTTGGCCTCCTGTAGACAAGGCAAAAGAAAGTACATGCATTTCAGTTTCCTCCACATTCTGGCACACAGGACAGTCCCGACTGCGATCGCCCAACCACTTAGTGGTGAACGATCTGAGCGGAAGCGCCCTGTGTCTGAATTGGAGGACTAGCTTCTTTGCAAGAAGCGGCTGGATGTCTTCTAACGCCAATTCTGGCCTAAATTGCAATTTTCATTTCCATGAATCCCACGGTTAAGCGCCCAGGCGAATTCCTCCATAGCTGAATCAGTTTTAATTCTCTGTGGTTCTCAACGGGTACCTTTCTGGGGGTCACAATGCTTGTTTCTTCAGCAGAACTCCACAGGTTTGCCCTCCCAGGGCCTAGCAGTTGTTCCTTATATACGCCAACCATGGAAGTTAGACCGCACCTTGTAAGCTCATAACTTCTCTCAACTCGTCCCTATATGGGGCAAGTTCGGGAGTGCTCCATAGTCGTCGCCAGAATAGGAAGGGTCTTAGCGCTATTTCATCCGCAATAGGGCTAATCCGAAGGTCCAGTCTAATGGGAATTAAAGAGGAACTAGAGGGGAGACACAGAAGTTGCCTGGCAAAGAGTTCTCTATAAGCGACAGGGAGGTGGTAGAGCAGTGACCCCATAGTTCTGCTCCATACAAGATAGCACCCCTAGCCTGTGCCTTGAAAAGTTTGGCCGCAGGCCCTATTACTTTACGGGTGCACTTATTATACACCTTTAGAATACCCCCGAGTACTGGACCAGTTTTAGGCTAGCTTTCTTTATTTGGGCCCCAATCCATTTTCTCAGTTAGTGTGATCCCCAGATACTCAAAAATCGACACCCTCTCTAGAGCCCTTCAATCTAAACAGGGGTTTGGGGGAAAGCTGTTATTTGCATTGAAGACCATATACTTGGTTTTCTAGAGATTGATCTCCAGACCCCTGTTTCTACAAAGGTCACTGAATGCATCAAGGACTCTTTGCATGCCCATGGTAGACTTCGAAAGCAAGAGGGTGTTGTCTGCGAACATCAGGGCAGGTATCTTACGGTTCGATAACCTGGGGTCATCAATATCTAGTCATACCATCAAAGACTCTATTAAGCCATTTATTAAAAATGAAAAAGAGTCGGGCCAAGATGCAGGCTTGACACACACCTTTCTCTACGGGAAAGGGGGCTGAAAGTCCTCCATTTTTACCATAACTTATTTGAGCAAAATTGCCTTGATGAAGGCGTTTCATCTCATGACAAAGGTAATCTGGAGCTCCTATTTCTATTAGTGTTCCCCACAATTTATCCCTCGGAACTAGATCGAATGTGGATTTAAGGTCCACGAATATAAGATAGAGGCTGCCACTCTCTATGGTCACAGTTTTCCAATATAGGAGCAGTAATCTAAAAATGTGATCAATAGTGGAGATCTTAGCCTTAACCCCAGCTTGGAGGAGTGTGAGTAAATTGCACTCTTCTATCCAGGTCTGGCATCGCCCCAGAAGTGCACGTGCATATATTTTCTGGCTTGCGTCTAAAAGGCTAATAGGGTGATAATTGGCAGGACTAAGCGGAGAACCCTTTTTGAAAATTTGAATAATTTCCGCCCCGTAGTGAGGATCAAGTAGTGAGGATCGCCATGTCCTGAAGGATGGCGTTGAACAGGGACCATAAATAAGGAGCCCAAACAGAGGGCTCAGAGCGGAAAAGGTTGCCAGGAATCTTATTCAGCCCAGGTGCCTTTGCTGGTAAGATCGTATCCAATGCTTCTGTGATCTCCTTTAGGGAGAACAGGGGCGTGTCTCGATGTGTTGTCTCTAGATAAGGGGTAGTAGTTGTCACCAACGCAGCTTCCTCCTCTGACATTGCATATAGAGATTTGAAGTGGGCTCTCCAAACGTCCTCCCCTATGTTTGCTGATATCGCCGGTGTACCTTCGGTCAATCCTGTGTTAATCAGGCTCCAGAATGCCCACATATCATGGTTTTCCAGCGTGGTTCTACGTTTGACCCATTTTTCGCATTTCCAACTGCTTTTTGCATCAGCTATGGCTGCTTTATAAATTGCCCTGGTTTCCTTAATTTGCAGCCTATTGTTTGTTTTAATAGCGGCTAGGAGGGCTGACTTAGCTGCCCTGCAGAGTTTGTTGTACCATGGGTGTCGTGGTTTTCTGTTTAACCTAGTATTTCTACTAGTGAAAAAGAAGGAAGCCAGAATGGATAGCAGGTCTTGATGGTTGTTAGGCAGTTTGGTTTGGGAGGTTGGAGTTTCATTTGTCGCAAAATGTTGGTATGCTACAGTGAGTAATGGAATGATTTGCTGGTATAAGGAAGCAAGTTTGACCTGTGATTGATAAAATCCCCCCCCCCCCCCCCCCAGCATACTCTCCTTCCTCCATTGGCCAGAATAAGACTGGGAACAGGTTGTGATTGTACAGTGAGAGAGCCTCTATCAGGTGGTGGAGTTACATCCAGTACGAGGGCATTATGATCACTCCTATGGCGAGGGGTGATCTTAAAATCAAGAACCTTGTGCCATGATTTGCTGTCCACTAAGATGTAATCTATGATTGATGCCTGCCCTGATCTATTAAAGGTGTGCTTCCAGGGTCTATCCAATGCCAAACGGCCATTAGATGCCCTTAATGAGAAACTTAGTGTAAGTGCATGCATCTGTAAGGCCAGGGGGGTCCAAGCCCGTATGGGCGAAATGTTAGGCTCTGGAATAGCCCAGACTGAATCCTCCTCATTTGAAATGCTTATGGGGAGACCATTCAGAGGTTCAAACTGACAGTTAAAATCCTCTCCTATAATTACCCAATAGTTTTCCGGGATTGTTACAAGAAAGGTGATCAGTAGTTCAAGGGTGTGGGAGGTTTGGCCATGGGAAACCAGGCATGAATAGACGTTAATCAGAGCAATTCTGACTTTTGTGGTGAAGTATAAAAAAATGCAAATAATGTCATGTGATGGCATCTCTATCTGTTTGATCTCGCAACCGAGGTGGACGCCCACCCAGATACTTAGACCCCCAAAAGGCCTTTCCCTACCCCCTGGTCAGCTGGGATACTACATGACGCATAGCCCACTCTATGTATTGCTGCCCTTGCCCAAGTTTCCTGAAACATGCATAACTTGTGTCGGTCTATAAATAACCCCCAATCTGGAATACCCAATTTGGAGGTGAGTCCTGCTATGTTCCAGGATAATAACCGCAGACCAACAGAGCCCATTTCATTGGCTATGTTGGTAGGGAGGGGGGAGCTAGCCCTAGAATGGGCCTGTTGTGGGTTATTGGTCCTCACCCGCCCCATCGAGCTTTGGTCGTTACCCAGGTTGCAAATGCTTTCTTCGGTTGGAAGATGCTTTGCAATAGAAAGGAAAATAGGGTTATTTGGCTGTAAATTCTGTTGGAATTGATGGGATGATAGGTTGCCCATGGGGGTCAACTCCAAATTTTTACTAGTTACGTCGCTCACTCTTTCCCCAAACCCCTTCTCTAAATCTCCTTTCTGCTTCCTAGAGCCTCCCTGGTATACAAAGGCGCCCTGGTGCGACGGTTCCACTCTATTCTCTATTTGGCAGTTGGGATTTAATATAGAGGCCGAGTGTGTGGTAGTCTGTGGAAGTTGACTAAAAACTCCCTTTTCCGCCTGGTGTCCCATCATGCACCCTATTCACCCTAACATCGACCAGGCAAGCCGATTTTCCTACTTCAAGCACAGATCCTGTTATACCCCCTCTTGCCTATTTTTCTCTTCGTTGTACTGGCACATGCAAAGAAAATAATGGCCAGCCATCGTGTATCTTACGGGTTTCCATCCCATTCGATATTTTCCCTTAGACCAGAACGGAGTCAGTTAAGATGGTTGGCTCGCCAAAACCCCCCCTCTCCAACTCTGTCACAGAACGAGCAGCTCTCGCTCGTCAATGATCTCTCAGCTCGCGGGGGCAGCCACGGGTTCGGTCAACAATCAAGGGAAAACCTGATCAAGCACATGAGACAGCCATGAAGAAGAATAGTTAACCACAGCCCATTCTCCTTCCTCCCAGCTATACCATTGTGAGACATCACCGCCCTTGTGTAAGAAGTAATGAACGCACAATGCCTCGTCCTCTTTACCTTTCCGACAGAAACGACCCTGTAACAATGCCTCGATTCTCTGTCCCCAGACACTAGAAACTCTGTAACTTGTCACCACAATCACTCCAATGCAATATGTTTGTCTATGTGTAAATGTAATCCAAGTTATTCTTCAAACGAGAACAAGCATGCTATGTCTTCCGTATGATTACATCATGAATGATTGAATCAAGTCCGGGGGAACTCCTTCTTTTGATTGTACTCATAATGTATATAAGTGCTGTTATGTTTAAGGGTGGGCGGCCAGCTACGCTCCGTGCACGGAGTGCGCGTAGTGCCGTCTCCTACGCATTTTGCGTAGCGGGCGTAGCCAGGCGGCACTACGCGCGCTCCGCAGACGGTGCGTAGCCGGCCGCCACCTGCCTCCCTCCCGCCCTCCATAAATATTCAAATAAAAGGATTTAAAGGTTTTAAAAACACTTACCTGTCCGCCGCGTCCCCGGGGCTCCCTCTCCCGTCCCTGGAATCGCGCCGCCGCCATTTCGGATACTAATGCGCATGCGCGGGCGGCCGCGCATGCGCATTTCTCATGAGAAATGCCCCGCGCATGCGCATTAGTATCCGAAATGGCGGCGGCGCGATTCCAGGGACGGGAGAGGGAGCCCCGGGGACGCGGCGGACAGGTAAGTGTTTTTAAAACCTTTAAATCCTTTTATTTGCATATTTAGGGAGGGCGGGAGGGAGGCGGGCGGCGCGTAGTGGGGCTACGCGGAGTGCGCGGGTGGGCGTAGTTTTGCGCCCACTTCGCGTAGCTCCGCGGAGCCCCACTACGCACACTACGCCCAGGGTTAGTTATGTTCCAAGTAAAGCAGACTACTCCTGAACCCGCTTGGTGAAGGAGCTCTCCCTTAACTCGAGTTCTGGAATAAAACCCTTTCAACTCGAAGACCACGGACTCTGCTCCTCATTTTATGTATTACCATTTCTTGGGTAATTATAGAAATTCCGACAGCGTAAATAATTAGTTTTTATTTACCACATTAATTGGCGCCTGAACAGGGACGCTCGCTCTTCCCTACGCGCCGGCGATGTAAGTCGGGTCCTTGTCCCTTCCATACTTTCGACGGACTTCAAGTGCACAACAGCGGGGTGTTCCCGCTAACTCCCTCGAGACGAGGAGGAGACAGACTGCGACTGATCATCCACACGAGGCAGTGAAGAAGATAGCGGAGCGTCCCAACCCAGAGCCCTACCAGTGAGAACGCCGAGTCCGAGGTCTTTGGAGCCCCGATATTCCTGCGCAAGCGTCAAGAGTCCGATGACCAGGTCTTCAAGTTTTGCTTCTTGGTGAGTACCACTGGGAAAGTATAAAGACGGGTTCCATTTTTGGAAAACGGTAAAGACGTGTCTCATTCGTGAGACCGGTACAGTTGCACTATATTATAGTGTATAAAGTGTTTGTTTTGTTTTTGTATATTCCAAGTCTTTTTAACCGTAATTAGTTGAGTTTAAGAATGCCTCTGTTTTCCAAATTACGTACGATCGGCACCAAAAAGAATCTATTAGAGAAACCAGTTAAAATCCCGCCTAGAGATACACCTGGACATTTCATGTATAACAAACATGGATTGAGTGCCATATTATTCTTAGACCTTTGGGTAGACTATACCGAAAAATTAGAAATGGTGCATAGATGGCCCGCCGCAGGTACCTGGGACATAGAATGTATTATGAGAGTAGAAGAAGAGTTATGGAAACGAAAGGCGAGGCCCTCACAGACAGAAGCCATTGAGTTATGGCGTAAGGAAGCACATAGGAGGGCCCAGAAAGAACTAGGGAAAGTCGAGAAAAGTAAGAGAATGTCGGAACAGGCTAAAGAAAAGCAATTACAGGAAGAAGGTGAGAAGGTTTTAGCTGAACAGGCAGATAGAGAAAGAAGCGCCCTTGTTACTGGCATTTATCCCGTTTTGTCAGAAGAAATTATAGAAGAACATCCCAAATCCCCAGTGAAAGTAATTCCCACTGCTTCCGACAATTTTCTCCCTGCCTATCTGTCGGAACCACCCCCCGCTTATGTTAACATGCCTAGAACACGCCCGTCTACACGTGCTCCTGAACTAGTAGCCGGTGGTTCCACCTCTGATTTAGGAGTGTCCGGGAACGGGGCTGAGGATAAAGACGATGTCCCGCCTCTTGAGTGTCCTTACGACCCCGAACCCGGTAGTGGCCCAATGGCCACGATGTCAGAGAGATTAAGACAAGCCCTGGGTCAACTCCAGAAGGTCCCTGATATAACAAAGCATTTGGATAGAGTTTATGAGTTCATACGAACAGGTGAAGGTCCGGATACTCTGGTCCAATCAATCAATCAATCAATCAATCATCGCATTTATATAGCGCACTACTTACCCAGTGGGTCTCAAGGCGCTGGGGGAGGGGGATCTGCTACTGCTCGAACAGCCAGGTCTTGAGTTGCTTCCTGAAGGCGAGGTGGTCCTGGGTCAGGCGGAGGTGGGTGGGGAGGGAGTTCCATGTCTTGGCGGCGAGGTAGGAGAAGGACCGTCCCCCTGTGGTGGCTCTACGGATGCGGGGGACGGCGGCGAGGGCGTGGCTGGTCGATCGAAGCTGGCGTTTGGGAGCGTAGAAGTTGAGGCGGCTGTTGAGGTATCCTGGGCCTTGGCTGTGTAGGGCTTTGTGTGCGTGGGTGAGGAGACGGAAGGTGATTCTCTTGTTGACCGGGAGCCAGTGCAGGTCTCTCAGGTGTCCGGAGATGTGGCTGCGGCGGGGGATGTCCAGGATGAGTCGTGCTGAGGCGTTCTGGATCCGCTGGAGTCTCTTCTGGAGTTTGGCGGTGGTTCCGGCGTAGAGGGTGTTGCCGTAGTCCAGACGGCTGGTGACGAGGGCCTGGGTGACCGTCTTCCTGGTCTCGGTGGGGATCCACCGGAAGATCTTACGTAGCATGCGCAGGATGTTGAAGCACGACGAGGAGACGGCGTTGACTTGTCTGGTCATGGAGAGGGAGGAGTCTAGGATGAAGCCCAGGTTGCGTGCGTGGTCTGTTGGTTTGGGTGCGCTGCCTAGGGCGGGGGGGCACCAGGAGTCGTCCCAAGCGGCGGGTGAGGATCCCAAGATGAGGACTTCCGTCTTATCTGAGTTCAGTTTCAGGCGGCTGTTCTTCATCCATTCGGCTACCTCTTTCATCCCTTCGTGAAGGTTGGCTCTGGCGGTGGCGGGATCGTTGGTAAGGGAGAGGATCAGCTGGGTGTCGTCGGCGTAGGAGATGATGTTGAGGTTGTGCTGGCGTGCGATGTCTGCGAGGGGGCTCATGTAGATGTTGAAGAGGGTTGGACTGAGCGAGGAGCCTTGAGGGACGCCGCAGATGACTCGGTGGCTTCAGATCTGAACGGAGGGAGGCGGACTCTCTGTGTCCTTCCGGCGAGGAAGGAGATGATCCACTCCAGTGCCTTCTCCTGGACTCCGACGTTGCTGAGGCGTTGTACTAGGGTACGATGGCAGACAGTGTCGAAGGCCGCGGAGAGGTCGAGGAGGATGAGGGCCGCTGTTTCTCCGTTGTCGAGCAGCGCTCGGATGTCATCCGTGACTGCGATCAGGGCGGTCTCGGTGCTGTGGTTGGCCCGGAAGCCAGACTGCGAGGGGTCGAGGGATCCGTTCATCTCGAGGAAGGCGGCCAGCTGCTTGTTGACGGTCTTCTCGATGACTTTTTCAGGAAACGGGAGCAGCGAGATGGGGCGGTAGTTTTTGAGGTCGGTGGGGTCAGCCGATGGCTTCTTGAGTAGAGCCCTGAGTTCGGCGTGCTTCCAGCTCTCTGGGAAGGAAGCGGTGTCGAAGGATGTGTTGATGATGTCCCGCAGGTGGGGTGCGATGACAGCGTCGGCCTTGTTGAAGACGTGATGAGGGCAGGGGTCGGTCGGAGATCCGGAGTGGATGGAGTTCATCGTGCGGACGGTGTCTTCGGTGCTGATCGGAGACCAGGCGCGGAGGGTGGTGGTGGGGGGCGGTGCTTCGGTTGTGGTGTTCGTCGGTTGAGTGCTGAAGCTGTTGTGTATGTCCGCGATCTTGTTGTGGAAGTAGGAGGCGAGGGAGTTGCAGAGGTCTTGCGAAGGGGTGATGTCGTTGTTTCCGGCGTTGGGGTTGGAGAGCTCTTTGACGATGTTGAAGAGTTCTTTGCTGTTGTGTGCGTTGTTGTCCAGTCGTTCCTTGAATGCAGTTTTCTTGGTGGCGCGGATGAGTTGGTGGTGTTTTCGGGTGGCGAGCTTGAGGGCAGTCATGTTGTCCGGTGTTGGGTCTCTGCGCCAGGTTCTCTCGAGGGCTCGGCTGTTCTTCTTGGAGCTCTTGAGTTCGTCGGTGAACCATGGGGCTTTCTTGCTACCGGGTCTGCTGGGCGGGGTCCTCAGGGGGGCGAGCTCGTCTGCGCAGTCGCTAATCCACTTCGTGAGGTTGGTGGCCGCCTGGCTAGGGTGCGTTGTGCTGGTGGGAGGGTTCATGCTCAGGGAGGACGCGAGCTGGTCGGCTGTGATCTTGTTCCAGCTCCTGCGTGCAGCCTGTTGCTGGTGGTGGTGGATCGTGGTCCTTGCGAAGTTGAAGTGGACGCAGCTGTGGTCCGTCCAGTGGAGTCCGGTGGCGTGGCTGAAGGCGATGTCCTTGCTGGATGAGAAGACGGGGTCGAGTGTGTGTCCGGCGTAGTGGGTGGGGGTGGTCACCAGTTGCTTGAGTCCCAGGTTGGCGAGGTTGTCCAGCAGGGTGGTGGTGTTGCGGTCGTTGTTGTTCTCCATGTGGAAGTTGAGGTCCCCGAGGAGGATGTAGTCAGTGGAGCAGAGGGCGTGCGGGCTGATGAAGTCAGCGATGTCTTTGCTGAATTGTGCGCGTTGTCCCGGGGGTCTGTAGATGAGGGTGCCTCTGAGGGTGGTCTTGGGGTTGATGTGGACCTGAAAGTGCAGGTGCTCGGCGGTTGCGAGGGTGTCGTCGGTGTTGGTCGTGATGCGGATGGTGTTCCTGTGGACGATGGCGATGCCTCCTCCGGTGTGGTTGATGCGGTCCCTCCTGATGATCTTGTAGCCGTCTGGGATGGCGATGGCTATGTCGGGCGCAGAAGAGGCGTTCATCCAGGTTTCCGTGAGGAAGGCGACGTCTGGTGATGTTGTGTCGAGCAGGTTCCAGAGCTCGACGGCGTGTCTGTGGACGGAGCGGGTGTTGAGCAGGATGCACTTCAGGTGGTTGCTGCTGTTGCTCGTCGAGGTCTTGAGCGCTGCTGGAGTGGTGCAGGTCTGGATGCAGGTGAACTTGCAGGCGTTGCAGCTGAAGGGTCCGTGGGTGCGTCTCGGGTTGGCTTGGTAACAGCCCGGGAGTCGGCCGGCGTTGAGGGCGTTGAGTTCGGTGGCGTCGTAGGTCCGGCGGGTGGGCTGGTGACGGCGTGGGCCAGGGTCCTGGCACTGGGCGCGGTCCAGGCGCGGACGGGCGCAGACGGGCTTACCTTTGGCGCACCTTCGGTGCTCCCGCTGCGCGCGGTCGCTGAGGGGGCGTCATAAGTAGGAGCCGGGAGGGAGAGTCAGCGGGGAGGCGGGAGGACCAATGGGAGTGGAGGGGAGGCGGAGCTACTGGTCAGCGGCGGCGGGAATCACGGAGGTGACCGGGGCAGCGGGTCCAGAGAGGAGCGGGGGCAGAGGCGGCAGGCTGCGGGCAGAAGGTGAGCCTGATGCGGAGGGCAGCGGAGGAGGTGAGCGGAGGTCAGCAGCGAGCAGGTAGCGGCCAGGCAGCAGCTAGGGCAGCAGGCAGGCGAGCGGCAGAGCAGCGTGAAGGGGGCGACCGCCTGCGAGGGCACAGGGGTCCAGGTCATGAAAAATAGAAAAGTTCCCATCAGAGGACTGCTCCTGCGGTTCATCATAAATTGTCTGATCCGGGAACTAGACCCGGGTAATGGAAGCGTAGACTCTGAGTTAATAGACCTTAGTGATCAGGTACACAGGGGAGCACACGATCTGGGACATCAGATCGACAAAATAACTAAAAGACTGGTTAAGAAAATTGTCACCATCCACTCTGAGAAAGTCACACAGAAGGACGACTCAGAGGATGATGAGGGTCCGACACTAGGTAGAATAAATTTCCTGGGTGTAGCGCGACATTGTCCTGGCTCCAAGTGGCGAACCCCGCGAGTGTCGCTGAAAGTTAAAAGATTAGATCCTTCTCCGGAAGACCTTTTTCAGTCCACAGAAAGAGCCCTAGATGAATGGATGGACAATGAGCCTCCCCTTACTCAACAAGAAAAGGAATTGGCCCGGTCTGCCACCCATTGGATATCACAGCACCGGGTATACGGCCCAGATATAGTAGCACAAATGTTTCTGGCTCTTCCCCGAGCAGAACAACGGCTAGCAGGTATTTATATGATCCAACACCTGGCTACCTTATACGAGAATAACTTCCACCGATCAGATAAGCTATACAAACTGTTACAAGAAGTAGCGACAGAAAGATGGAGGTCTCGGGGACCGGAATTGATCAATACCATTCTGGACCTGCGCCTCCGTTACCTCCAACTTACCTTAGCTTCATCAGACCATGAACCTTACAGTATAGGCCAATACCCCTTACGAGAAGTCCACCCCATACCCCAGCCAGATGGTACACTGCAACGAATAAATGTGTATACTCCCCTTACCAAGTTAGAAATATTGGAAATGAAAAAGATGGTGCCCTCTCACGAAAAAGATCCCGGAGGATTTCATAGAGAGTTGAAGGATATCATCCAAATGGGTAGTTTTACATATCCAGATATAATCATACTACTTAAAGTAATTCTACCTACAGGCATATTTGACAAATTGAAGGAAAAGGACTGGGAGGTGGGTGGTAAAAAGATTACGTGGACTGCCCTAGAAAAAAAAGAGACAGACCGAAAACCAGGTGAAGGTCTAGGTGAATGTGTAAAGGAATTACCCAGTCTCCTCATACAGGTCTTGCCTCTGTTATTGGCAACAAAAAAGGAAGATTGGGATGCCATTTCTGCCTGTAAACAAAAGCCAGACGAGGATACGGGTGATTATTACAACAGATTGGAGAAATGTTTCTCTATAAATAGTGGACTCGCACATAGTAGCGAGGCATATCCTCATCTTTTTGTGTCCAAATTGGTGGACAACGCCTTACCCCCCATCAGAAATAGAGTGTTGAAAATTGAGAGTACCTGGCAAGCAAATAGTCCTTCACAAATGTTACAAATGTTACAGTACCACCACAACAGAATAAGGGAAGAACAGGAACAAGAAAAGAAACGAGTAAAAGACACAAAAATGAAGGTACTGGTTGCACAGACGGCACCAATAAACACGGACCCCAAAGGTAATGTGGGGGCCAATAAAGGTACTTGCAACTACTGCAAGCAACCAGGCCATTTTGTGAGGGAATGCCCAGTCCTGAAACATAACATAGCGACAGGAAAGACAAAAGAACGCCCTCACACTCCCAGACCAGGTAACACTCAGCAGCCTCAGACCATTACCCCTCCACAGGTTCAGACGCCTGCTGCTGCTGCCACACAGATGTACCAGTACGCACAGTCATATTACCCCGAGTTTGAACCATATGCATGAGACAGCCTAGAGAGAGAAAGTGACTTGCCCCTTATCCCAGTTCCAGTGGATCAGAAAGGTCCATATGTACAAGCTCACTTACTGGGACAAGACAGAAAATTCCTCATAGACACGGGGGCGAGTAGGACTACCATAAGTCATAAGGAAGTCCCAGAGGTTCCTCTCTCTGGCTCACATAATATATCTCTGGGCTTTTCAGGAAAACCGATCATAAACAAAGTGTCTGAACAAGTCTCGTTAGGAGTAGGTCCTCTAACACGTACTACTGATCTAGTCCTTACGGAAACGTGCCCAGAGAATTTACTAGGAATCAAGACACTCAAAGAACTAGGAGCAGTAATATGCTGTTCACCGGAAGGAGTAAAATTGTTTCTACGAGATTTCAAAGGACATTTCACAGTCAAAGAATTCGACCCCAGACTAAATGACATCCCACAACATTTGTGGGCAAAAAGCTCGACTGATGTCGGATACATGGATATCACCCCACATCAAGTCACACTCAAGGAGGGTGTAGTCCTACCCCGTATACGACAATATAAGATTCCACCCGAGGCTGAACAAGCCTTACTCAAGATAATCCAAGAACTCATAGAACATGGAGTGGTGATAGAGACGGATTCAAATGTTTGCAATTCTCCAGTTCTTCCAGTCCTCAAAAGGACTGACCCTCAGGCACCCCCGGTCTACCGACTGGTGGTTGATCTTCGAGAACTGAACAAATGTGTGATCCCACAATATCCAGTGGTCCCAGATATTTCCTCACTACTGACTGCCATAGACCCCGAAGCTGCATTTTTCACAGTCATCGACTTGAAGAATGCGTTTTTCAGCATTCCTATACATCCCGACAGTCAATATCTATTCGGATTCAGTTTAAAAGGAAGAAGTTTCAGGTTCACTAGAGCTCCCCAAGGCTATACAGAAAGTCCAAGCATCTACAGCCAAGCACTAAAAAGACAACTTGACAGTATCAATATGCCTACCAACACAGCATTAATACAGTATGTAGATGACATTCTCATCACAGCAAGGACAAACCAGACTGTGAAAAAGCATCTCTCACAGTTCTACACTTCCTGACAGACAAAGGTCACAAGGTGTCTCCCTCAAAATTGCAGTTCTGCGCACAGCAAGTGGCTTACTTAGGACATTTGCTGTCCAAGGAGGGTAGGCAACTGACACAAGAACGAATCCAATTGATCTTGACAATTTCACAGCCAAAGTCACAAAAAGAAGTGCGTGCATTCATTGGTCTCACTTCATATTGCAGACAATGGATCCCTCAGTATGCCCACATAGTTAAGCCACTCATACAGTTAACTACAGTGGAAGCAGCCACTCATACAACTCTCCCTTGGACATCAGAACACTCCCAAGCATTTGAAGCTCTGAAACTAGCTCTGTGTCAAGCACCAGTTTTGGCCACCCCGAATTACAGCAAGCATTTTACCCTGTTCGTGACAGAACGTGACGGAACAGCACTATCTGTCCTCACACAAGACCAAGCAGGAAGAAATAGACCCTGTGCTTATTTCTCTAGCACATTGGACCCCGTAGCACAAGCTTTGCCTGCATGTCTGAAATCCGTTGCGGCTACAGCCCTGGCCATAAGACAAAGCGATTCAATAGTGTTAGGACATCCCCTGATAGTACAAGTGCCACATGCTGTGGAAGTCCTTCTAAACAGAACGCAGACTCAACACCTGACTGTAGCAAGACTGACAGGATACGAACTAACGCTCTTTCAGCCACACATAGAGATCAGACGGTGCAACATATTGAACCCCGCTACCCTTTTGCCCTCAAGCTCAGGTGACACGACACAACATGACTGTGTGGAGATGATCGATGTAGTGACAAAACCAAGACAAGACCTAACAGATGTTGCACTCCCAGATCCTGATGTAACACTTTATGTGGATGGATCGTGCATGAGGACAAGCGCTGGAGAGTTAGTGGCAGCCTATGCAGTAACAACGGACTGTAAAATTATAGAGACCCAAAGAATAGACATCCTGTCAGCCCAAGCAGCAGAGCTCATCGCCCTGACACAGGCCTGCATATGGGCAAAACAATTGAAAGTGAACATCTACACCGATTCCCAATATGCATTTGGTGTAGTTCATAATTTTGGAGTGTTGTGGCGAGAAAGAGGTTTTCTTACCTCACATGGGGCCAAAATACAACATGGTCCCCTGATTCAAGCCTTACTAGATGCCATACACCTGCCTACAGCCATAGCTATTCTGAAGTGCAAAGCACATACCAAAGCTACAGACACTATATCTAAAGGAAATGACTTAGCGGACCGGACTGCTAAACAGACAGCCCAGAATCCAGCGAATACCACAGACTCTCAGTTACCCACACAGACTGTCACTATGATAGTGAGGGACCCCATGAAAGATGTGCAAGACATACAGACACATGCCACCGCAGATGAAATAAAGAAATGGACTGAACAAGGAGGGGTCCAGACTGATCAGGGTTGGATGACCAAAAACCGAACAGTGTGGTTTCTCCCTGACTCCATGGTACTAGTCATAATTGACACAGTCCATAGCCCCGCCCACCTAGGCGAGAAAGGTATGCTGGATAGTTTACGGAACATCTGGTTTAACAAACACCTAAGAGCTGCAGCCAAACAAAAGGTAAAAACTTGTATGATATGTTTCCAATTTAACCCTGGTAAAGGAGTACCAGTAGAACAGGGTGGATTCCAGCCTCCTGATCATCCTTTCGAAGTCTTCCAAATGGATTATATCCAGATGGACAGATGTAGAGGGTACAAATATGTACTGGTGGTAGTGTGTACACTGACACGATGGACTGAAGCATACCCCGTCCCAGACTATGGTGCCCAGACAACCGCTAAGCAACTAGTGAGAGAATTCTTCCCCAGGTATGGGTTACCAAGGGTCATCTATTCAGACAATGGACAGCCTTTCTCTTCCAAACTAATGGAGGCTGTTTCTCTACTACTGGGATATTCCTGGAGATTTCATTGTGTCCGACACCCTCAAGCAGCGGGCCTGGTAGAGCGACACAACCAGACCTTGAAAACGAAACTAGCCAAAGTACGTGCAGAAAAAGGGATAGACTGGGTCACTGCCCTCCCGGTCGCTCTCTTTTACATGCGGATGGTGGCACATTCCCGGACGGGACTGTCCCCTTTCGAAATAACATTCGGGAGACCTCCTAACATCTGGGGTGTCCCTTCTCCTAGGAAACTGACTGAAATTGATTCTAACATGTTGACAGATTACCTGGCTTCCTTGATGTCTGCACTCCAATCTTGTCGTTCGCAGGTTGCAGCAGCTTTTCCAGACCACACCACGCCTGAGGAACACTCCATAAAGCCCGGAGATTGGATACTTGTACGGAACTTCGATCGTACCAGCCCCCTGGAGAAAAGGTGGACGGCTCCGAAATTAGTACACTTGATCACGAGGACGGCCGTCAAAGTAGAAGGACGCAAGGGATGGCTCCACGCTAGCCACTGCAGAACATTTTTTGGACCAACACCAACAGACACTGTGCCCTGTTCAACGGCTATAAACGCCCCGGATATAATTTCCCCACTTCCAGAACTCACTCCTCAACAGGAATACAGATCGCGGCTGCGATCTCACCAAAAATAGACTAAAGACATTACACCTGATCGTAACGCACCGGTAGCTAATTAAGCCCAGGAACAAGCTCTTGGTGAAGCGGCTGCTGGGAGACGTTTTGATCTCGTGTACAGAGACATTTTGATATTAAATTCATAGACAAAATGAGGAGAAATGACATGATGCGCAAATGGAAAAAGACTAATTATTTAAAATTACTGCATAACAGGTTCTCGATTTTCCTACTGATAATGTTACTTGTTTGCTGTGTAGCAGCTTGTCTGGGTTGAATCTTATGTACAGTTTTCCCTCCGCATTCTTCCACACTTGTAAAGAATACCACTATGCATTCCCATGTTGATCTTCCCCCACACCTCGAGGACAGAAGAAAGGAGTTTATAAATAATACCTTCATTTCCACCCTCCATAAACACCAACTCATAGTCAACAAGACGAACTGCTGGGTTTGTGGCTTGATGCCACATTCCGTACATAAGGGAATGCCCTTTTTCTCTCTCCCGTTCGGTTATTCAGGGTCCGCCTATGCATTAGCCATGATATTTTCTGCCTCAGTCAGAAACATCCCCCCGACAAAATTGAAAAACGAGAGTAATTGGAACGAAGTAAAGACTAAAATAGTAAAGGCTGTTTCTAAAATGGTGGATCTTACTGTAACCTGGGGGAGGGCCGAAGATCACGAAAATATCAGTTACTCTAAGTTCCATGCCATTGCTTCCTTCAGGGAAATGTTTTCCGCCGATCAAAGACGGACAGATCAAGGAGGTTGGGTAGTACCGCAAAACGGCCGGTTTTGCATAAGGGGGAAAGGAAAAGGGGAAGTAATGGGGAACAGCGAGTGTGATAGGACATATACACTACCCGCTCCCGATTTTCCGACCATAGTAACTGCCCCAAACACCTATTTCATCTGTGGACCCCATGCGCGCACTTGGTTGCCTCAAGGCTGGTCTGGAAAGTGCTACATCGCATAATTTCTGTAATAGGGTTTCTATGGGACAAGGAGGGAATGTAGAAGTTGACTAAAAACTTCCTTTTCCGCCTGGTGTCCCATCATGCACCCTATTCACCCTAACACCGACCAGGCAAGCCGATTTTCCTACTTCAAGCACAGATCCTGTTATACCCCCTCTTGCCTATTTTTCTCTTCGTTGTACTGGCACATGCAAAGAAAATAATGGCCAGCCATCGTGTATCTTACGGGTTTCCGTCCCGTTCGATATTTTCCCTTAGACCAGAACGGAGTCAGTTAAGATGGTTGGCTCGCCAAAACCCCCCCTCTCCAACTCTGTCACAGAACGAGCAGCTCTCGCTCGTCAATGATCTCTCAGCTCGCGGGGGCAGCCACGGGTTGGGTCAACAATCAAGGGAAAACCTGATCAAGCACATGAGACAGCCATGAAGAAGAATAGTTAACCACAGCCCATTCTCCTTCCTCCCAGCTATACCATTGTGAAACATCACCGCCCTTGTGTAAGAAGTAAAGAACGCACAATGCCTCGTCCTCTTTACCTTTCCGACAGAAACGACCCTGTAACAATGCCTCGATTCTCTGTCCCCAGACACTAGTAACTCTGTAACTTGTCACCACAATCACTCCAATGCAATATGTTTGTCTATGTGTAAATGTAATCCAAGTTATTCTTTAAACGAGAACAAGCATGCTATGTCTTCCGTATGATTACATCATGAATGATTGAATCAAGTCCGGGGGAACTCCTTCTTTTGATTGTACTCATAATGTATATAAGTGCTGTTATGTTCCAAGTAAAGCAGACTACTCCTGAACCCGCTTGGTGAAGGAGCTCTCCCTTAACTCGAGTTCTGGAATAAACCCTTTCAACTCGAAGACCACGGACTCTGCTCCTCATTTTATGTATTACAATTTCTTGGGTAATTATAGAAATTCCGACAGCGTAAATAATTAGTTTTTATTTACCACAAGTCAATCAATTGAGTCTAGAGGGCTGCATCTATTTGCAACAGGTATATTCTAATTTATAAAGGAGTGGTCTAGTGGGGTCATGGATCTGTCTGAGGGGTGGCCTATTTTGATTCCACATTCCCCATTCAGTACCTACTCTTTTTGTCCCTGGGGGGAAAAAGTATCCCAGAGGGAGGGAAACTATACCTCCATTCTTCCTCTGGTAGCCACATTCTAAGAGGATGCGCACTATCCTTGGATCTCTAAAATGTATCACTTTACAATCCCAGGGACATCTTTTGGTCTCCAGCCCACCCAACTTACCCTATGTGTGAAAATAATGTCATTTGCATCTTTGTAGGAGAATTGCCTATGTTTGCCAGCCAGACAATACATTTGTTTTTTTAGTTCAAAATGAGACTCCCTACACCCCTTGTTCAGTTCTGGTACTGCTGATAGCACAACTACATATGGGTTTGAGGTTGGAGGGAGATTGATACATGGAAGTGGTGTCCCTGCTTCAAGGGGTCCTCCAGAGGGTGCTAGCCTTTCCCTGGCCCCAATGGTTGAGCCTTGTTGCTGGGGAGCTGGTACTTCTGGTCTAACCAGAGGGGCCTAGAAATACGATCTGTAAAATTCCCTTGAGGGGTTCCCCTGATTATAGTTTCTTGGATCAGATCTTTGGGGCAGTGGAATTCTCGGGAAGGGATATGCCGCATCCTGATTGATTAAGTTAGGCCTATTGGGGCAAGTCTTCTGGGTATTAGAGCTGGAGAGGCTTACTTGGTGGAGTGTGTTGCTATTTGTAGGACTAGAGATTTAGTTGCCTCCACCCCCTTAAGAATTAGCTCTACCATACCCACCCAATGGTCAACCAATAGTGTCAATTTGTCAACCCGGTCCATTAAAATATTAAGTTCATCCTTTACAATGGAAATGAATTGTGTTTGAAGGTCATCACCAGGTTAATCACTCAGGGTGGTTGCTCGAGCTTGACCCGCGGTACATCCCCTAATCCAATTACCCCCATATTACTGTTTGTTGCTTTATTCGCTATTGGCTTTTTACGCTTTGGACAAAAGGTAGTAGCAATTTTGTGTTTCCCTTATTTGTTGCCGGCAGTGTCCGAGGGCATATCAGTATTGTGTTCTGCGCAAGCCTTGGGGGTTCTGGTGATATGTCCAGTGTTGATGGTAAAGGCGAAGAGGGACTACCAGGAACCTGGGTTGTAGTGCATGGGGCTATGACCGGGGTTAGTGAAAGGCGCCGTTCTGTCTGCTCGATTTAGCTGGCAAGAACAGTGCTGGCCACAATTAAAAAGTTACTTCCTATGACTTCTAAGGGTGGCAAACACACATCAATTGGAGATAACATTAACCTTTGGTGCACGGTCCGTTATAGTTGATAGCCTAGGCAAATCCGCTGTCAGAACCAAGAGGGGTGGCCAAGCCCAGTCTCATTCGGGCACTGATGGATGCAGAGGTGCCCGCCCTTGGCCCGGGCGTGGCCTGGGCATGTCAGTGTGCGCCCCGCTCGGTGGGAAGCCCTGGCCACTTTTGTGCACCTCCTGGCATGAACCAACGGGTTGGCGCCTCCACCGGCGCTTGGAGTTGTGGGGTATGGAGTCCCCATCACAGCTGCTGCAAGGTAGTGGCTGGCGGCAAAAAAGTAAGACAACACTTTGCTCCTGCGCTGTGGGAAGCCCTGCCCGCTTTTGTGCGCCTCCTGCCGCGAAGCAACTCGTTGGCGCCTCCCCTTGGAGTTGTGGGGAATGGAGTCCCCTGCCTGGCTGCTGCAAGGTAGTGGCTGGCTGCAAAAAATAAAGACAACACGGGCTCCCGCACTGTGGGAAACCCTGACTGCTTTTGTGCGCCTCCTGGCGCAAAGCAACTCATTGGCGCCTCCCCCGGCGCATGCAGATGTGGGGAATGGAGTCCCCCTCACGGCTGCTGCAAGGTAGTGGCTGGCGGCAAAATAGAAAGACAACACGGGCTCCAGTGTTGCGGGAAGCCCCAGGTTGCTTTTGTGTGCCTCCTGGCATGAAGCAAGGCGTTGAGGCCTCTCTCGGCGCTTGTAGTTGTGGGGAATGGAGTCCCCCTCACGGCTGCTGTAAGGTAGTGGCTGGAGGCAAAAAAGAAAGACAACACGGGTTCCCACGCTGCAGGAAGCCCTGGACTCTTTTGTGCGCCTCCTGGCATGAAGCAACGCATTGGCGCCTCCCCGGCGCTTGGAGTTGTGGGGAATGGAGTCCCCCTCACGGCTGCTGCAAGGTAGTGGCTGGCGGCAAAATAGAAAGACAACATGGGTTCTCACGCTGTGGGAAACCCTGGCCACTTTTGTGTACCTCCTGGTGTGAAGCAACACGTTGGCTTCTCCCCCGCGCTTGGAGTTGTGCCCCCCTCACGACTGCTGCAAGGTAGTGGCTGGTGGCAAAAAAGAAAGACAACACGGGCTCTTTATTTTGACATTTCAACGTTCTGACATTTGCAGGCCTATGCAGCTGTTGCAAAGTACAACAGAACATGAGTTCATCCTGTGAAAGAGACACACACACTTTGGGTGTACATATCTGATACGAAGACAACTTGCAAGGTAATTGAATGGAGGTCGTTAAGATTGCATTGGACTTGTTTTCTGTTGACTGTTGCCACCAAGGAAATACGTGCTGCTTAAATTGTTCTAACCACATGTTATAGGACACCCAAAGCATACAAATCTGCCTTCACAAAGGCTAAATCCACATTTTATGTTAACTGTTGATGTGCCGCATCATTGAAGGAAGAACTTCGTGTAGTACATCACTTAAAGTGGTTTGTGAAATTTCACCAGATGCTCCAACAGTGTATTGGAAATAATCCTGGGCGGAGTTCGGATAGTCGCGCTACGCAACACTCCACGAATCCGCAAAAAAACACAGCGAGCTACGCAAATTTCTGTAAGCGTGCCGAGCTGTTTGTTCCGCCATTTGCGATGCGTTTTCCTGTTCTGGGACGCTATTTGCGTGCTCGAGGGGAAATATTGCGCAAACTTCACCACGCGGTCGCCAATGGGCGTGGCCATCTTGTTTTTCACTTTTTGCTATGGTTCTGGGCCTGTTTCTCTATCCTCCCTATATCTTTTCAGTCCTTTATTTCTAGAAACTTTTTTAATCTTATTTATTTATTATCTATTCATGATTGTATAGTTTGCATTTTTTCCTACTTTATGTGTGTTTTTTACTGCGTTTTCACTCTTTTTCTATTACGTGCATTTTTCATTTCTTTTACTTACTTTCTTAGTTCCTACCTTTTCTTTTCTGCCCCCCACCTACCCAGAACCCTGGCAAAGGGCCAGGGGTAGACTAGGAGGGCTCGGAGTGAGAGGCGCAACTGACTTCCTTGCGGAAGGTGGTGCCCACAAGGGGTGCAGGCACGGGCTTTATTCAGTGAGGCGGAGGTGGCTGCACTGTTTTTTTTTTAATCCAGTACCACCACCCCTTAACCCTGGCAGCAGGCGGCAGGCCTGGGTCCGTGTACAGGCTCCAGGAGCGTCACCGGCAGTGGGCAAGGGTGCGCCAGGCAATGTTTCGCTGCTCTGGGGTCCGGCGCACCCATAACCAATTGACGCACCGGTGGGCTGATATCCTGGACCGGGAGCATGACCTGCTGGACCTGCTAGGTTTTGAGATCCCGGGGCTTGGTGAGTCGCTATTTATATAACTATTTTTTGTTCTTCTGTTTTGACTGTTATTGCGATTTCGAATATAATTTTTTTCGTAAATAGCTAACATGCTGCTGCTGCTTACATGCAGGCTAGGTAACCTATGTTCAAAAATCTTATATTATGTGATTGTTACTTCCATAGAGGTGCCCGGCTCTACTAACTAATTGTCGTACTTGTTTGCAACTTTGTGTGCATACTGCAGATTGCATGCCCAAGACAAGAAAGGTATATCCGCAGCTTTGCAAATTGTGAGATGAGAAGGCTTTAGTTTCTTTTACTGTCTCGTCATGCTTAATCAGTAATGGTGGTGACTCATGTTAGACAGGAGCAGGATCCCCCAAAGTGGTGTATTTCACTTTTTCTAATCCAGGCCTAGTACTTTTTTTTAATAGCAGCCATTGATGGTGAACACTGAACAACTGTTACTGTGCACCATGGCTGGAAGAGAGTATGAGGAGTAGGAGGACGGCACCATTTTCCAACTGAGAGACCTCATGTCAGCCCAGATGGCTACTCTTTCTTCTTTTAAAAAAATGAGATGCACCATAGCTCTAGTCACTGAGTCCAGTCCTATGGGTTGCCCTCTTCTTGAAAGGCTTTTCAAAAATTTCCACCAACAAAATGCCCAACCGGATATGAATTAGTTATTTTTGATTGGACATACTGTCTAGTAATGTGTGTGGTGTATATGTATTATTAATTATGTAGTTTCAATCTTGCTAATGAAAACAATAAATAGGAGAGGCGTATATGGCATCTAAAAAACTGGGAATCTGTTTTTTCCAGGCGTACCGACCACCAGTGTCGTGGCCAGGGGTGAGGGCCACCATGCCACTGAAGAGGGAGCGGATGCGGCAGCCACAAGGGGTGAGCCAGCAGCAGTGGCGGGCGGTGGTAAGTCATATTCCTTATTTATTGAGAATGATGAATACACTTGCTGCAAGGGAGTACACTCAGTACTAGTACACAGTACTTCTGCTGAGGCTACGTTGTTGCTTGTGAACAGTGAACAGTTGAAGAAGACACCCTAGCTGTTACTTAAACATTAGCATTAGCCGCGGGGGTTGAGTAACTAATGGCATATTCTATCTTCAACTCATCAAAATAATTTTTATGACAAAGACAAACAGTCAGATGACATGTATGACAGGCAGAGAAAGGATGCGTGGGTGAAGGATGCATAGGTGGCGGATGAAGATGTTAGGAATAGGATGCATGGATAGTTGAAGGATGAGGGATAAGGTAATGTAAATATGTAATGTAAATATGCACTTGTATAGCGCGGCTGTCACTCCAAGGAGCATCTTGGCGCTTGTAGCCCGTAGCCTAGATGGAAGGCCGGAAAAAATCAGCTCGC
Source organism: Lissotriton helveticus (assembly GCF_964261635.1). Classification (NCBI taxonomy): domain Eukaryota; kingdom Metazoa; phylum Chordata; class Amphibia; order Caudata; family Salamandridae; genus Lissotriton; species Lissotriton helveticus. The sequence continues at coordinate 1,028,382,839 of NC_136068.1, read as the reverse complement.
AACATCCATCTTGTCAGTACTGAAACACGCTCTATTTAAACCAATGTCATACAAACCATGTCTGAGAGATTGAAAATCCAGGTTTTCAAAGCCTTGCGAAAGTTTTTCTCAGCGGAGATCAGACGCAAATTGGGTGGCAGTTTATTCCAGGCTTTTGCACCCAATGTTGCGAGGGATTTACCTCCTCTTGTTGAGAGTCTGAATTTGGGGATCTGTAGTAGATTCATATTGGCTGATCTGAGAGAACGTGTAGGGGCGTACCGTTTAAACCAAGGGAGAAAGTATTTGGGTCCTTGTTGGTGGTAAGCTCTAAAAGTGATTACTAGGATTTTGAACAGTATACGTTTATGGATGGGTAGCCAGTGTAGGGCCTTGAGAGCGGCCGAGGCAGATGACCTCCTTGGCCATTTCAAGACCACACGGGCAGCGGCATTTTGGACAACCTGCAGCCTATGCAGGACAGATCGATTTAGTCCTGCATATAAGCTGTTGCAGTAGTCCAAACGAGAAGTTACAAGTGCCACTGTCACCGTCTTCCTGGCAGTCAGAGGGAGAAAGTCAAAAAACTTTCTAAGTCCTCTGATGATGTTAAAGGAAGACCCAGCCACTGCCCCTGCCTGCTGTTTAAAAGATAGGGCACTGTCAAACCTGATCCCTAGGTTCCGGGCCGTAACAATGGTATCTGGAGGGGCCTCCACATCCAATGGCCACCAAAGACTGGGGGAAAAGGGGTTTTGGGGGCCGAAAGGAATAATTTCGGTCTTCCCGGTGTTGCATTTTAGATGGTTCTCAAGCATCCAAATAAAGATGGCGGTGAGGCAGTCTTTTAGATTTTCCTCTGCCTTTCCATTTTCCCTGTCTAATACCAGAATGAGCTGAGTATCGTCAGCGTAGGATATAGTACTGATGTTAAAAGACGAAATCAGCTCAATCAAGGGGGTCATATATAGGTTGAACAGTACCGGGCTCAAAGTGGAGCCCTGAGGTACCCCTGTTAGTGTGATTTTTTCCTTGGAGCAATGTTCTCCCAGCACCGTGACCTGTCTACGATGATCAAGGAAGTTCTTCAACCAATCCAACACAGTGCCCGCTATCCCCGCTGCTACCAGGCGACTGATCAGTATTGAGTGGGACACCGTATCGAAGGCCGCCGATAGATCAAGTAAGATAAGGACGGCCTTCTTCCCTTGATCCATGGCGGTCCTCAATGTCTCCACGGTGTACAGGAGGGCAGACTCGGTGGAGTGTGAGGCCCGAAACCCAGATTGATTAGGGTGCAGGATATCCTCATCCTCCAGGAATTTAGTCAGCTGTTTGTTCACCACTGATTCGGTCATTTTAAAAAGCATCGGCAGCAAAGAGATTGGGCGGAGGTTGGAGAGTGTTGTGGGGTCTGGCAAGGGTTTCTTTTGCAGTGGCTTTACTGCCGCCAGTTTCCATTCCGCTGGAATCATGGCAGAAGACAAAGATGAATTGATAATGCTATTTATGGTAGGGTTGACTGTATCTAACAAAGCATGTATCAGCAAGGGGGGACAGGGATCAAAGGGAGAGCCAGATTTAGTGGACAGAATGAGTTGACGTGAGTCTTCTAGACTGATAGGTAGAAAATCACAGAGTTGTGCTACTCCAGGGGGGGTTTCTAGATCCTCTACTGTTTTAGCAACCGGTGGTTCAGAAAAATCTATGGTAAGGTTTAGTATTTTCTGTTCAAAATAGTCTGCAATCGAGTTGCACAAGGTAAGGGAGGGAGGGATTTCCGATAGGAGGAATCTTGGTTTAGTGAAATCGTTGACTATTTTAAAGATCTCTTTCTGTTTATTGTTTGAGGAATCAATAGCTTTTAAGTAATAGTCCTTTTTGGCCGTTTTAATCTGTGCATGGTATTGCCTCCTAGATTCTTTATAGTGGCCGAGATCTTCTTCCTTGTATAGACGGCGCCAATTTCTCTCCAGTCTTCTAACCTCAACATGTTTCTCTTTCAAAGAGAGTGAAAACCAGGGTGCCGTTTGTTTTTTATAATGGTGTGATTTTTTCCGGTTATTGGCCTTAGGGGGACCACAGATTTCCTGAATCCAATGATTAAAGTTTTTATTATCTGCCGCCGTGACGCCCGTAAAAGGAGGTTTAAGTGTCAAGGCTCTTTGATGCAAATCTGGGTCATTGCCAATTTTTTTCCAATCATGTTTCATGCTGGCGTCAGCCATAGGGACACCCTTTCTGAACCCCTTCCCCTCTACTGAGAGGTCAATTGGAATGAACATGTGGTCGGTCCAAGTTAAAGGACAGGGCGATTTTACCTTTAAGGATGCTAAGTTAGTACATACGCAGTCTAATATATGTCCTGCCTTGTGAGTGGGGTCCCGTGTCAATAGGGTCAGCCCCAATACGTCTATTAGCTCTTTAAAACAAGACGCATTGGAATCTGAGTCAGAGTCAAGGTGAAGATTTAAGTCTCCTAGGACTGTGAAATTAGCGAATTTAAGGGCAAGATTGCTGATTACCTCAGCTAGACTATCTAGGAAGTTTTTCTGTGGACCTGGTGGCCGGTATATCAGTACTCCGGACAGAGTAAAGGTGGTGGTGGAATGCATATGGAGATTGAAACCCAGACTTTCCGCCCCCTTAAGATCTGGGAGTTCAAACGAAGTGCATTTGATCAAATCGCGGTGAATAATGGCCACCCCCCCCCGCGTTGTATCGGCCTGTCCAATCGCTGGATATGATACCCTTGCGGCAGAGTAAAAACAACATCAGGGGTACACCAGGCTTTAAGCCACGTCTCTGTGACGAACAGGCAATCCAGGTCATTTTCCGCAATTAGGTCATGTACATGCGCTCCATTTTTACACATTGACCTTGCATTAATAAGTCCCCCTCGGAAGGTAGTAAGACCATTTGGCATTATGGTTTGTATCTCCGGGATTAGCTCAACTTTGCAGTTTTTACAGCATGTTGGTCCCCGCCAAGTGTCTGCTCGCAGTGTATTGTGGCAGCCACTATGTTGGGTCTGTAATGAACATATCGTATCTCTAGGGGTATGTTTAGCGTGGCTGGAATTGCTAAGGGGGGTGGCCCTAGGCCCGGCCGCGGCACGGACGGGCACAGACGGGCTTACCTCTGGCGCACCTCCGGCGCGCCATCGGTGCGCCCGCTGCGCGCGTCCGCTGCGTGTCAGCCCCATGTGAGCTTTAAATAGGAGGCTCCTGATGGTCCTAGTGCAACCACTAGACCGTCACCTCTCTAAAATGGCCCCCGGAAGTGAGGGTGATGTACTCCCTCTGTACCGCGCTAGTCCACTCCCTCCACAACAAACAGCACAGGCTGCGGTGGAACGGGGAGATAAGCGGTCTCCTACACACAGAGGTACAATTTTACAAAGTGCCAAACATTTTAAAATTATACTGTGCAAATCTTATTCATTTACAGACAGTACATACGACGCTTTAAAATCAATGTTTGTGCAGCTAAGATCGCTAGCGTGCTCAGTTAGTTCAGCAGCGCGTCAGCGTGTCAAGATTACAAATGCGAGTGAGTGCTTTACCGCGCCCAAGAATGCTCGCCCTAAATAGGAGGCTCCTGATGGTCCTAGTGCAACCACTAGACCGTCACCTCTCTAAAATGGCCCCCGGAAGTGAGGGTGATGTACTCCCTCTGTACCGCGCTAGTCCACTCCCTCCACAACAAACAGCACAGGCTGCGGTGGAACGGGGAGATAAGCGGTCTCCTACACACAGAGGTACAATTTTACAAAGTGCCAAACATTTTAAAATTATACTGTGCAAATCTTATTCATTTACAGACAGTACATACGACGCTTTAAAATCAATGTTTATGCAGCTAAGATCGCTAGCGTGCTCAGTTAGTTCAGCAGCGCGTCAGCGTGTCAAGATTACAAATGCGAGTGAGGTGATAGAGAAAGCAGAAAGGATGCCTGTCTGGGTGGGTGAAACTGTATGGGTTAAAGCAAACCTCTGGGGGGGTTTGAGAGGTCAAACTCTAAGGCAAGCAAGGAAGCATGGCATGGGTGGTTGTTGGTTAGATCTAAATGTATGTTGTTGTCATTGAAAGCCGATTTATGATGCCCATGTTTGTGTGGATGGATGCCTGGATGGTATCATAGTAGGTGAAAACAGAGTCAGACTGGATGAAGAGAATGTAAAATAAAATTAAAACGTGCCAGAGTACCAAAGCCAAGGGTTAAGAAGATTAAGAATAAAATAATAATAATGGCATAAGAGCAATGCAATGAATGTACATGAAAAAACAAGTCCTGGGAAGAACAAGGACTGTTTTTTGCAAGTGTTTTGATTCAAAGGTTTGACTCACAGTAGTTTGCAAGCACAACATATATATTGTGCATGACTAAATATTTACCCTAACCATAATCGCCTCCCTCCAACTCCAAGGCCCACTTCCGCTCCAGTCCCCTCCCGGTCTCAGTCATGGGTGGCCTATCGGCTGCAGGGTAACTAGTACTTACAAGTCACTCGGTATGTCATCATCATCATCATCATCAACACGTGAGTGACATGATGTCGTGCCGCCATTTCTCATCATCCATAAGCATGTGATTGGTAACCATCATCATGTGCCTTATTGCAGTAGTGCAGTCAGGGTGAAAGTGAAATTGTCTAAGCATTTGCCATTGATTTAACAGAGTATGGCCGTAATGGAAATATATAATTGTGTAGTACAGCTGCCCCATATGCAGACAGTAGTAAAGTACATGAGTCTGCGACACAAGTATGTCTGTCTAGGGCACAAGCTGACTGAGCTGGCATGCCTACAAGATTAATTGTGCTAAACAAGAGAGAGAAAAAGAATACTTCTACTCTACTCCATACTGAGTGCCTAAAAGTATAATCATCACATTCAAATCTTAGGGGCAGAGGAAGGGAAGTGGGGAGGAGAGGAGGACGTGGCAGCTGCTAGTGCTACTTCTACTACTGTGCCACTATAATTTTTATGTGTGGACTGTAATTTAATTTTGTTTTACTGTTTTGCTAAGAGTGTTGTTTACAACAATTCTCTTTTTGCTTCCTTTCTTGATATAGCTACTCCTTCCCAAACCACTAGGCAGGAGTTGGCAGCCAGGGCCCGGCAAAGGAAGCTGGAGGCCATCCGGGATGAATTTTGCCGTCTGGTTGTCCTGGCGGAGGAGGAGGCGGCAGCTGCAGCTTCTTCCTTCAATGCCCCGGGGCCCAGCCAGCCCCATGCCTCCGGTGGTACATCGCCATATTCTGGCAGCTGCCCATCACCAACATCTGCTGCTGCCCACCCCTGTTGTTCCTGCAGGAACTTTTGGCATCACGTACTCCTCAGGGTGGCGCACCTGGAGGCCAAGCTGGAATGAGGTCCTGAAGAGAACTATCCGACGACGCTAGACGTCAGACTCATCATCATCACCGACCTCAGTTTTTTAAATCTTTTTTCTGGTGGGTGGGATGATGGGACTAGTTGGGGAACCTTGGGGTTTACTTTTTCTTGAACTTACTTAGACATGGACATTTATTTAATTTACTGGACATTGGTTGATGTTAGGGAGTGGGGTGGGTCAGGTGTTGTGGGGTTTTCTTTTAGTTTATATGTGTTAGGGTAATACATTTATACATTTCCAGTATATATGATATGATGCAAATCTTTTCTGGGGTGGGTTACTCTTTTACGTCACCTTGTTTGTTTTTGTTTCCTCCTTTTGTTGCAGGGCCGCAGGCAGTTTTTGAAATTTGCCAATAGTGTAACACACCAACAGATAGATGCAGTATCCTCACTTGTTCTACTACTGTCAGTCTCTCCTCCTAGTTTATGCATTCTGCAACTAAACCCCCTTTGTAGTATGTACTTGGAAGGGTGTGGGTGTGAGAATTAATTAATTTCCATAGGCTATACATTATTTACACCCCCACACTTCTTCTCTTACCTGTGATTGATGTTTACCCGAAGCAATGGCTGCATGGTGATGGTTTGGTCTCTGAAGGTGCCATGGTGGGCGGTGGTAGCAGTAGTAGACAGTTGCATTTGAATAAATGAGACAAGTCAGTCACCTGAAGGAGACTAAGTCGGAGAAGTACATTAAGTGGTAAGTACACAAGAAGAAGACTGCCAAACAAGAAGAAAGTGATGATGAATGATATTGAAATTAAGCAATGCTAAAGTAAAATAAAACGTAATGGTGACAGGGATAGCCTAGTACAAGTTACAACAAACTGAAGTAGTGGACTCGACCTATGAAGTGGACAAGCATAAACTTTAGTGCTGGAAGGATGAAATACATGATGGCAATTAATAATGGGTTAATATAATTATGTTCCTCTGGAAAAAAAAGAGAATAGAGAATACTACTGAGCATGGGTGGGCACTGGGCAATCTAATCTGTTGCCAGTGTGGCCGATGAGATATATATATATATATCAGTGGGGGTTAATTGTTACAGCCCCAAGCGGACCTGTTCTGAATCCTGGCAGCCTGTTCAAACATCCCACCACTAGGGATGCTGGTACTTGCAGTCCACCATCTTTCCCCCAATGAGGAGTATGCACTCAACATTCAAAAGGGACTGCTGCAGGGAGTCAGGAGGGGAGCAAAGGCATCTGATGAGGGACGAATCCCAAAACGGGTCATGCCTTCCACTGCCCGCTGAGTTCCTCGTTGTCTTCCTGGTGGAGGCGACTGTTTCCTGATATATATATATATCAGGCTTGAAAATCCAAAATGAACTCCAAAGACCAGCAGGCCACAGTGTGGCTACGCCCACCTGGGCGGGAGAAGTAATTTATAATGTGTGCTCTCCGCTTCGCAGATTGACCAGTAGCCCTTGATAAAGTGAGGAGAAATCACGAAACGCGTTGGGCAGGACAATTCATTTGTGCGAGGCTCTGACAGCTGCTTGAACATTGCATGTTCTCCTAAGAATAAAATCTTGTTGGATGGATTTGCGGCCCCGCCTGAACCGCGAGAAACGCCCCGCTGCACTCTGTGCAGCTCCGCTTCACCGCCAAACGACGCTGGGGCACGAGGAACAGGTTTGGCCTTGGAGGACTGTGAAAGGCATGACAAGCATCTCCAGTGCGTATCAACCCACTTGGGATTTAGAAGTACTTTATTTGAAGAGAGAGCACAACGCTCCACTGTGAGAAAGATCAATGAACTCCAAAGACCAGCAGGCCACAGTGTGGCCGCGACCACCTGGGCGGGAGAAGTAATTTATAATGTGTGCTCTCTCCTTCGCAGATTGACCAGTAGCCCTTGATAAAGTGAGGAGCAATCACGAAACGCGTTGGGCAGGACAATTCATTTGTGCGAGGCGCTGACAGCTGCTTGAACATTGCATGTTCTCCTAAGAATAAAATGATGGCAAAAACGGAACTTACCTGTGATGGGCTTTCTTAACATCAGGCAACTCTTGTTGGATGGATTTGCGGCCCCGCCTGAGCCGCGAGAAACGCCCCGCTGCACTCTGTGCAGCTCCGCTTCGGCGCCAAATGATGCTGGGGCACGAGGAACAGGTTTGGCCTTGGAGGACTGTGAAAAGCATGACAAGCATCTCCAGTGCGTATCAACCCACTTGGGATTTAGAAGTACTTTATTTGAAGAGAGAGCACAACGCTCCACTGTGAGAAAGATCAATGAACTCCAAAGACCAGCAGGCCACAGTGTGGCCGCGCCCACCTGGGCGGGAGAAGTAATTTATAATGTGTGCTCTCTCCTTCGCAGATTGACCAGTAGCCCTTGATAAAGTGAGGAGCAATCACGAAACGCGTTGGGCAGGACAATTCATTTGTGCGAGGCGCTGACAGCTGCTTGAACATTGCATGTTCTTCTAAGAATAAAATGATGGCAAAAACGGAACTTACCTGTGATGGGCTTTCTTAACAACAGGCAACTCTTGTTGGATAGATTTGTGGCCCCGCCTGAGCCGCAAGAAACGCCCCGCAGCACTCTGTGCAGCTCCGCATCGGCGCCAAACGACGCTGGGGCACTAGGAACAGGTTTGGCCTTGGAGGACTGTGAAAGGCATGACAAGCATCTCCAGTGCGTAACAACCCACTTGGGATTTATAAGTACTTAATTTGAAGAGAGAGCACAACGCTCCACTGTGAGAAATATCAATGAACTCCAAAGACCAGCAGGCTACAGTGTGGCCACGCCCACCTGGGCGGGAGAAGTAATTTATAATGTGTGCTCTCTCCTTCCCAGATTGACCAGTAGCCCTTGATAAAGTGAGGAGAAATCACGAAACGCATTGGGCAGGACAATTCATTTGTGCGAGGTGCTGACAGCTCCTTGAACATTGTATGTTCTCCTAAGAATAAAATGATGGCAGAAACGGAACTTACCTGTGATGGGCTTTCTTAACAGCAGGCAATTCTTGTTGGCACGTGAACAAGGGCTTTAGGGCTTGAAACGCGTTGTGTTGGGTTGTTAAATAAAAAGTTTTTTTCCAGAACAAACTGTGGGGTTTGCGTCTCTTTCCTCGCCGCACCACCGCCGGCGGGATTCGGAAGTGGCTGGAGAAGTCTTGGAGATATATATATATATATATATATATATATATATATATATATATATATATATATATCAGGCTCCAAAATCCTTCACCATTCATTCTAGAAGTAAAAATGGCACTCCCGAGGCTTTGTTCTCACAGCAGCAAGTTTATTTTTTTTTTAAAACAGACGCGTTTCGGAAAAGGTTTTTCCTTCGTCAGTGTTTACAGTTTAGTTTACTATCGCCATTTTTAAAGGAAACCACATTCATTTCATCAACATGGAAAAGGGGATCTTGTGCGTCGTCTAGTAATGACCAGCGCCATTTTAGAAAAGGAGATACCTCATTTCAATAAGTTGTTTCATTATACGTAAATGTATCTCGGGCACATATAATTAGGAACCCAATAGTTTCGTTCTTCTTAGTTCATATTATAAACAATCTTGCCGTGGATCGGCATTAGCAACCGTTTATATAATCGGCTGCTAACATGATTTTTTTTTTTTTTTAAATAATTTTTATTGTAGTCATGCCTGTGCAGGTCATTACATATAGAAGTAGCATCATAAAATTTAGCAGATACACAATATGCTTCGTCAATCAGTACACAGCCGTCATGCCCACAACCCGGGGGTTGGGCGGCGTTGTTATGTCTGCTCATCCTTGCCTGACGGTCAATATTGAGGAGTGGATAGTGTCCGGATTATGTGCATGACTACTTTTATAGTCCTACTAACCTACGCGCTAATCCCCAACTCCCATTCCCTGCGCAAAACTAAAACTCCCCCCCCTATCCCGTCCCTCACACCACCCCCCGTCTAAGGCCACGTTGCGATTATTTCTGGATTGCTGGCATCAACCCCCCTGCATACCGGCTGCTCCTAGGGCCTCAGCTTGCCTCCTCCGCCCCTTCCGCCCCGGGGACCCCCTCCTCGTCTTCAGCCTCGCTGTCCCTAAGTGCCTGCACCATTACTTCCCATGAGGTCGCAGTGTCAGCTGCTGTTTGGCTGGGGGTCCTGCGCGCAAGCTGGTACCTATGCGTGCTGTCAGCCGTAGCCCATTTTAGAAATTCCTGCCGCCACCTCCGCGGAGTTGGCCCCACTCTCGACTTCCAGTTTCTAGTGATCTCCCTCTTAGCCACCATCAGTCCCATGTCGATAAACTTACTCGTGAGTTTATTTTTGGGGGTATGGGGAAACCAGTGCAAAAGACATTCCGCTGGCCCATATTCTATTGATCTTTCAGTCACCTCATTCAGCACCTCCCCAACGTCTTGCCAATAGTCCCGCAGGGCCGGGCATGCCCACAACATGTGCACTAGCTCGGCCCCCTCTTCCGGACATCGGGGACAGGTCACTGTCCCATCTCCAAAATACCGCCTGATTCTACCCGGGGTCATGTACGCCCTATGCAACACATAGTAGTGGATCAGTTGAAACCTAGCGTTTCTCGTGCTGTTGCAAGCCCTACGGACCAGCTGTGCCCACGTCGTGTCAGGTACGTCCCTACCCAGGTCCGCCTCCCACTTGGCTTTCAGGGATGTGAGAGGAGGGATATTCTCCCTAATCATTCGATTATAGAGGCACGTCACCGCCTTGATCGTGCCCGCCGCCATCATGGTGTACTGGCACGCCGCTGCCGTCCAAGGTTCCTCAAGTCCCGTACCCCAGTGGGCTTGCATTGCCCTGGTTACCGCTGCATGAAGTAGAAATCCCCCTCTCGGTATGCCAAAGCGTTCTATTAACTCCTGGAACGGGAGCAGTGCGCCGTTTTCAAAGAGGTCTCCAACCACCTGTATTCCTGCTTCCTCCCACTCCTGTAGGCGCGACCAGTCGCCGCCATGTGGCAAGGCCGTTAGCATGCCCAGGGGGATCTCAGGCGCATATGGGCGCTGGATACCCGCCCTCTTCTGGGCCCGATTCCAACATTGACGATACGTGCGCTGCTCCAGCGACAGATCCCGACTGTCCAGCCGTTGCCGGAGGACTATATATGCCAGGACGTGTCTGGGCGTCCCTCGCAAGCTGTCGTTCTCTGGGCCCCGAAACACCCTCGCTACCTCCTGCGTGAAGACTTGCAGTTGGGCCGCAAGGTAATAAAGCTCAAAGTCCGGCACCGCCAGACCCCCCTCATCTTTCGGGCGAGAAAGCGTGGCCAGCGCTACACTGCATCGTCCCGTTCCCCAAATGAACGTCGTAATTTGAGATTTAAATAGTCTAAAGAAGGAGCTAGGTAGCCAGATTGGGAGCGTCCGGAAATAATACAATAATCTCGGTAGGGCAACCATCTTCAGCAGGGAAATCCGGCCCGCTACCGATAGTGGCAGCGTGGCCCAGAAGGCCATGCAGCCCTTCAGTCCGCGTACGCATCGCCCCAGGTTGCCCTCAAGCAGGTCCTCCGGCTTATGGTAAATATGGACCCCCAGGTATTTAATACAGGTAGGGTTCCAGGCCACCTCCGACCGGTGGTGCGGCTGGGCAGCGCCCTCCAACAGTGGGAACAAACTCGTCTTGGGCCAGTTAACCCTTAGGCCCGACATCTCTCCGAAGCTCTCCAGTAGGGCTTCCGCTCTCTGCAAGTCCTCACCCCCGTCGCAGAGGAACAGTAGTAGGTCATCGTCAACTGTCCCCTCTTATAGGCCCCTGCTCTTTTAGTGTTATGTTTTTCAGCTCTTTTCCTTGGTCTGGAGCTCAAAGCGCCGGGACACTCCTTTGGAGTAGCCGTTGCGCTATAAAAGTCCCATTTTAACATAACATAACATAACATATAGCGAGATGAAATGTTGCCCGTCTCGGGCCCGCACTCCGCGCATGTGCCGCCCCGTTCTGGCCGCAGCCGCCAGCGGCTCAATAGCCAGCGCAAAGAGAAGCGGCGATAGGGGACAGCCCTGTCGAGTGCCCCGCTCCACTGGGTAGCGGAGGGACACCGTCGGTCCCACCCTCACCCTTGCTATCGCCCCCGCATAAAGGACCTTCGTCCAATGAATATAACCAGCTCCCAGCCCAAAGCGCTCCATGACAACATATAGATAGTCCCACTCGAGACTGTCGAAGGCCTTTTCAATGTCGACCGAGAGAACCAGTTCCGTCCCTGCCCCGCCGTCCAGTCCGTTCATGAGACGGACAAGCCTTCTGATATTTATTGTGGTGTTGCGCTGTGGTATAAAACCGTTCTGGTCGTCGTGCACAAGCCCCGTCATGTGAGGCAGAAGCCTCGCCGCTAGTATGGAGCTCAGGATCTTATAGTCCGCGGTGAGCATAGAGAGTGGTCGATAGGACGCTGGGTCATTACCCTCTCTGCCGGGCTTCAGTAGCGGGACCACTAATGCTTCCCGCATCGACTGCGGTAGTCGGCCCGTCGCCTTGGCCTCCTTATATACGGTCAGGAGTCGCGGTGCCAGTACGTCTAGATATTTGCTATAGAATTCTATGGGGAGCCCATCTATTCCCGGCGCTTTGTTCCTTGCCATGCGCCGCGCCGCCGATCGTATCTCTCCCGCGTCAATGTCCGACCCTAAGTCTTTCGCCTGCTCTGCTTCCAGCCGGTGCAGGGGTAGATCAGCCAGGAAGGGTTCTACCAGCCCCCTCCTGTCTCCCGGGGTACTCTTGTACAGGCCCTCGTAATATTTCTGGAAGCCGGCGACTATGCCCAGCTGAGTGTGTTGTATCACGCCCGCCTTATCCTTCAATTGAAGTATGGGAGCGCATCGTCTTGTGGGGTTCGAGAGCCATGCCAGGAGGGTGCCCGCCTTATCGCCTTCAACATGGGAGCGCAGCACATATCGCTTGTAGTCAAAGGCTCGTAGCCTCTCCACTTCAACGGCTACCGCCTCCCTGGCCGTACAAAGTGTCTCCTGGAGTTCTGGGTGTCCAGGCCGCCCCCTCTCCGCCTCCCTCAGCTTAGCATCCGCCTTAGCCAAGTCGCCCAGCAACACTTTCCGCACGCCTACATAATCCTTGATACAGATACCCCTCACCACTACCTTAAAGGCGTCCCATTCCGTCGCTCTAGAGTCCACCGTCCCTTCATTTTCCGTGAAATATAAGGCCACTCCTTCCGCTTGGGCCTCCCCGAAGAGGGGGTCCTCCAGGGTCTCAGGCCGCAGTTTCCAGAGCGGAACCCTGGGCTTCTCTGCTATCCACGCTAGCCGAACCAGGAGTGGGTTATGGTCCGAGATTGTCCTTGACAGGTACTCCGATCCAGTGACGCATGGCAGCACCCCCCGGGAGCAGAGTATCGTGTCCAACCGGACATGCAAATCATGCAGTCCAGAGAAAAATGAGTAATCCCTGTCAGTCGGGTGTTGCCCTCTCCAGACATCTATAAGTTCCCAGCGCTCCTGCCATTCCCTCCTACCTCTGGATAGCCTGTGAACTGGGGAGTCACGTAGAGGGGGGTGGGACCTATCCAGCAAGGGGTCGGCAATGGAATTAAAGTCGCCCCCCAGCAGGACCGGGCCCGCCAGGGAGTGGGCCAGCGTCCCTGAAAGCGTCGCGAGGAAAGCCAACTGGTCCGTGTTTGGGGCATATATACTAGCTAACACAATATCTCTACCTTCTAGCTTCCCCTCTGCCACCACATACCTCCCATCCTGGTCTACCCATTGGCGCGTGAGTTGGAAAGGCGTGCCTGCTCTAACCCATATAAGTACTCCCCGCGCATAGGCCGAGTAGCTGGTGTGAAAAACCTGTCCCCGCCATCGCCTCTGTAGCGCTGCCCCCTCTTGTCGTGTAAGATGCGTCTCCTGTAGCATCGCGATGTGTACTCCCCTGCGCACTAAATAGGCATGTACTTTGTGTCTGCGCTGCATAGTGTGTAGGCCCCGGACATTCCAAGTAATACAGGTCAACCCATTCACATTAGCCATTGTCCCAGTAATCCGGACGAAACACTCCCTCCAGCTCCAGCCCTTCGACGGTGGTGGTGCCCCCCCAGAACAAAACAAAACTTCTCAACAGCCCTTCCCGTGGTACACCCAGGGTCAACAACTTCAAAAAAGGTAAACAATCCCCAACTGTGGAGCCCCCCCCCCTCCCCCAGAACAGGCCCCAATATCGAGATATCAGTCCCCATCCAAACTCCCACACCTGATGACCCAGGTCTCAACTACACAGCCGTAGTTGTGGGTGCCTTAAGGGCCTACGGAGCGCGGCTTCGTCCAGTGGGGGGCTGCGCCGCCCAGCTCCTCGCCTCCTCCCCAATTCCCCACAACCACCTTGCCCCGAACCCCTTGGTGTGCCCCGACCCCCGCTATGTGCATAGGCAATGGTTCCCCTCCCAGCCCTTCAAACATTACCCACTTAGCAATGCCAGCAGGTCAAACATTCAGGATCTCGTCCGCCGTCTGCGGTGTCACCAGCGGTCCCTCAGCGCGGTGGATCTCCGAAACATCCGACTCCGAGCCAGAGGCCGATACATGAGTGTCCGAGTCCGTGGCCCCTTTAGATCCGGTGCCCTCCGCCCGTCCGAGCTTCTCCACTTCTAGCAGCGCGGCCTGCCGTTCCGCTTCAGTCTGGGAGGCCGTCGGTCCCAGTTTCCCCCGCCCTCGTTTCCATAGTCTCCTCGATTTCCGTAGCCGTTTGGGCGAGCGTTCCCGCTCCTTCTCCCGCTCTTCTCTTGCCTTGGCGCCGTCAGTCCCGGCCTTGTATGTCTCCCACCAGTCCCAGGTTTCCGCTGATGTTGCAAAAAAGATCGCCTTGTCGTCCACTACCACTCTTAGCCTGGCCGGGAAAAGCAAGGAGTAGGCAATTCCTTCATTTCGTAGCTCCTTCTTGATTGTGAGGAAGGAGGCCCGTTGCTTCTGCGTCTCGAAAGTGAAGTCTGGGAAAAGTGTGACTCTGCTGTTCGCTATCTGGTAAGGGCCATCCTCTCGAGCTTTCTGCAGGAGTAGATCTCTGTCCTTGTGGTGGAGTAACTTGGCTATGATCGGTCTGGGTGGGAGCCCGGGCTTGGGAGGTCCTGAGGGGACTCTATGAGCACGCTCCAGGGTGAAGAATGGCGAAAGCCCTTCCGGCGCCACCACGGTCCTCAGCCATTCCTCCATGTAGGCAATCATGTCCCCCGTCCCCTCCGTCTCTGGCACGCCTACGACCCGCACATTACTGCGTCGGCTTCTATTTTCTGCATCCTCCGCTCGCCGTTCCAGGGTGCGGATGCGGTCCAGGGCCTCCGTTAGCTTACTCTCCATCACCTTGTGAGCCGGCGCCAGGTCATTGAGCACCGCTTCAGCATCCTTGACCCTGTCCTTTAGTTTGTCGTGGTCCGCCCGGAGCAAGCCCAGCCCCGACGCCACCTGCGCTATATCGTTATGCAGCGTGTCTCTAGTGGCCGTTATGGCGTCCAATATTCGGTCCTGCAATCGCTGTAGGTCTGTCTGCTCAGCGGGGCCCCCCTCTGCTACATCTGACGTCGCCGCCTCCTCCGCCTTAGCTCTTGGCTTCCCCATAGTAGCCGGCCTCGCCGTCCTCGCCTTATTCGGCTGTCTGCTGTCTCCGGGCCTCCGGTACGTGGCTAGCTCCTGCGCGCTATGGGGCCTTGCTGTTCGAACACTGCGCATCAGAGGTGGCGTCCGCCGTGTTGTACAATCCCCGGGTACTGTGGAGGATTGTTCTCACTCCCCCTGATCGGCGTGGTAGGTTGGACGCTCTACCGGAAGTCTGATGCCGCCAAAGACCCTCCACTGGCCCATGGGCTCCTTCGTTTTGCCCCTTTGTGCTTCTCAGGCCTCCGTTGTGGGGGCGAGGGGGGGGGGGGGGGACCCAAGCTGCCCAGCGCCGTGCACCGACCCCCGTGAACCCCCTCTCCAGGCGGCCCCCGCTCACCTGTTGGCTCGTGTGGCGCTCAGGGCTGGGTCGAAGCCCCGGATCCAACCCTCTCGGCAATGGAGTCTGGCCGTGAGGCTCTCCCGCAGCGGCGCACCCGGGTGGCCTTCACCTCTCGCCTCCGCGGCCGCTGCTCACCGCCGCCGGGGTCCAAGGATCGTCCCCCGCTGTGTGGGGTTCGTCGCTGGCGGAGACCGCGCCTCCCCTGTGCGCGCCGGCAGTGTGTTCTGCGGCACAGCCCTCCGTCCTTCAGTGCTCCGCCGCGGCAGCCATCTTGCGCGGCGCCGTCCTCCCCTCCTCTCCAGCGGCCACAACGATCGGCTGCCGTTCTCGGCGCTGTGATGCCGCCGGCCGCCCAAACCTCGTCCAGGTGGTCTCCGCCGGTCACTCTATCGGCGCCGGGGCACACACGGGCTCTCCGGCCCTTATTTCAGGATTCTGGTGGGGAAGAGGCACGGAGCTCCGAGCTCACGCCGCCATCTCCCTCGGCGCTCAAGCCACGCCCCTCGGCTGCTAACATGATGCCCTCTGTTCCATAGTTATCAAGGCTTCTATAGGCCTATAAATGTTCCCCATCAAATTCAAAGAAACGGTTGCCACGTCAATTTACTAAATTCAAATATTTACATTTTACATCATAATTCTAATTTTTATTCCTATTTGCCAAGGTGTACTATTAATTCCTCCCCACTATTCAGTTCGTTCGGGGACTTTGTGCCAAGGTCTACGATATAACAGGATTCTAGCCTTCTCAAATTTAGAACTCTATCCCCTCCTTTTATGTGTGGGGGTACATGATCAATACAGAAATAATGTAACAGGTCCCCGTCACCATTATATTTCACAGAAAAGTGGCGCGCCACAGGATAGCTAAAATCTTTTTTCGTAATGGCGCGCATGTGCTCCAGCACTCTGAATTTCACCATGTTTATCATGCTCCCTATGTAGTTTAACCCACAGTGGCACGTAAGGCAATATACTGCATGAGTGGTTTGGCAAGTCATGAATTTATTGATCTTTTTGACCCCCTTTAGTCCCTTGATTTTATATGTTAAGACTCTTTTACTGAGGGCACAGGCCTTACATTTCACACAGGGAAAGAAACCTTTCATGTCTCTCAATGTTCCCTGTCTGTGAGGCATGTTCTCCAAATGACTGTGAACCAAGCTATCCTTTAATCAACGTGCCTTCCTAAAGGTAATCAATGGCCCTGCTGGATCATCAGTTGCAATGATATTGTCTGTCTTTATTATATTCCAGTTTTTCTTCATGATATTTCTAAGTTTGTTGGAGTCACCTGAATAAGTGGTGATCATTCTAAACTTTCCTGTCTCATCTTTTTTAGAAGATTTAGATTTTAATAGTTCTTTCCTCGGTAGAGTTCTGACTCTTTTTAGAGTACTTTCTAGAAGATCCACATCATATCCCCTGGTTAGAAATCGATCTATGCTACCACGTACTGCTTTTTCAAAGTCACATTCCCTTGAACAGTTTCTCTTTAATCTTAGAAATTCACCGTAGGGAATGCTATTCATTAGCTTCTTGGGATGAGCACTTGTGCCGTGAAGTGTGCTATTCCCAGCAGTGGGCTTTCTGAAAAGGGAAGTAGTGATTTTGCAATCCAGAATCTCCACTTTCAGATCTAGATAATAAACTTTTACCGAACTAATCTCCCCCGTAAAGTGGAGATTAACTTCATTCTTGTTCAGCACATTTATGTATTCTCCTGCTTCATTTTCGGGGCCATCCCACACTACAAACAGGTCATCAATGTACCTGTGCCACGCCACTATTTTGCTGGTCCATTTCTCATTGTCCAGGAACCAGGCCACCTGCTCCTCCCACCAGCCTATGAACAAGTTTGCGTAGCTGGCGGCGAAGCAGGTGCCCATCGCGGTCCCCGATGTCTGCCTGTACAGCTCTCCCTGGAAAGTAAAGATGTTATTATATAGACAGAATTCAATGAGTTCAATGGTATTATGTGTGGCAAACTTTAACGGTCTCTTATTTAAAAAAATTATTGACAGCCTTGAGGCCATGTGTGTGATTGATGCAGGTATATCAAGAACCATCAAACAGAACGAAGGCTGCCACTCCAATGTTTCTATGTGTTCTATAAAGTTAGTGGTATGGTCCTTGATATAAGACTTCAATTCTAGAAGTGCACTGAATAGAAAGTGGTCCAGAAATTTTGAAAGATTTTCAGTCAAACTCCCCAGAGAGGAGACTATTGGGGGAAACAACCTTTACAACGCAACTTTTACAACACACTACCATTACAACAAAACTTTTACAATGCAAGATCCATTACAACGCATGCCAATACAACGCAACCATTACAACGCATGACACTACAACGCATACCATTACAACGTATGTCATTACAACGCAGTCATTACAACGCATACCATTACAACGCATACCATTACAACGCATACCATCACAACGCATAGTACCCTTACACTATCCAAAACGTACCCTACTGTTGCACCCCCTGGAGTTAGAATAGTAATTTTTACCCCTACACTATCCAACACTTACCCTACTGTTGCATCCCCCTGGAGTTAGAATAGTAATTTTTACCCCTACACTATCCAATACTTACCATACATGCAATGTAATGGTATGCGTTGTAATGGTATGCGTTGTAAAGGTAGTATGTGTTGTAATGGAGTGCGTTGTAAAGGTAGTTTTTAAAAATTAGTTGTAATGGCATGCGTTGTAATGGAATGCGTTGTAATGGATGTTGCGTTGTAAAGGTATGCGTTCTAAAAGTATGCGTTGTAACGTCATACATCCGACTATTGGTTTACCCGGTGGTTTAGTTTTGTTTTTATGCACCTTAGGTAAGTGATAAAACGTTGGTAGGGTAGGGTTCGTATTCCTCAAAAACAAGTGTTAATCAATGTCCAACATTTGCTTATCATGCCATTTTTTTAATTAAGGCATGAAATTCTCGTATGCTCTCTTGATATACCATTGTAGTGGTCAATTCATAGCATTCTTGATTTCTCAACTGTCTGAGCGCTTCCTCCAGTTAATATTCACGGGACATCATGACTATATTTCCTCCCTTATCCGAAGGTTTATAGATGACAGTAATGTCATCTTCCAGGTTTCTTAATGCAGTTCTTTGTACCTTAGTCAGATTCCCATGGTTTTTAGATGTTTTTTGACTTTCCCTTAATTTCAATAAATCTTTAGTTACTGCTTCTGAAAACATGTCGATGGCATCAGGAGGCATCTGTGGAAGGAACTGTGAGGGAGACCTTAAACCACTCGATGGTGCATCTTGTTCTATATCCATGGACCTCATCCGTTGACTTAACGTGGATCCTTCCTGGCTTTCCCCTCTCAGTTCACCTTGTCGTAAATCTTCCAAACTTTCTAGAGCAGTTAGATCGTTAACAGTCAAAAGATCCGTATCCCTACTTTGTGATTTCAAAATTCGAGCTTCTTTTACAGTAGGTCTTAGTTTAAAGAATTTGTGGAGTTTCAGTTTTCTTATGAACATGAACAAGTCAATCCTCGTCTGGGTATACTCCATACGAGTCTCTGGACAAAAGGTCAGTCCCAATTTAAGTACAGAATTCTCTATTTTTGTTAGGACCTTTGGTGATAGATTGATGATAGTTAGTTCGTCAATATCATCTACCATCTGCCTCCCCTCTTGCTTCTTGTGACTCTGTTGGTTTGAGCGGGCTTTGCCCGTCCTCTTCCTCCCGTCCCTTCTTATTTTTCTTCTTCCTCCGGGGGCTTGGTTTTGCCTCCTCTTAGCCATGATTGGCGTATGAAGTTGAATTCTTGGGAAAAGGAGTTCTCAATGCTCTCCCCGGCAGACCTGTTTGTTCATCTTCAGATTGCTTATTCTCTGTTATGTCGGATTCAGATGTTTCTATTCTTTGTGATGTTTCTTTCGTGACAATCTTGTTTTTGTTTACCACTTCTTTACGTGGTTGATCGTACTTCTTAGCGAATGTTAGTATACGCCCCATGGCATAATCCCTTTCATCCCGGTCAAACTTTTCCTCTTTTCTTTGTTTGATTTTGTTTTCATACTTCACGAGGCGTTTTTTCATAGCCTCCCTCAGTTGTTCCTTTAAGTCTTTCTCCGCGTTTTTCTGTAATTCTTCTTCTAGAAGCTCAATTTCTTTAAGAGCTTTTTCTCGGTCGCTCCAAGCAAATTGCACCAAAATCTCCAGGATGCCTTTGCATGACTGTGCTGTGTGGGCTGACCAAGCTTCCAATAGTTTGGGGTCCGCGTTTTCGTACGCTGGTACGGTATAAATCCTTAACCCTCTAGGTACTCTTTCTGCTTTGATATAACTTTGTAAAGAAGTGGCTTCCCACCACTTTCTAACTTCACTTTCGCATAGTCTCTCAAGTTTGTTAAATTGTGTGGAAAGATCATTTGAGACCTCCTTGGCAGAGGTATTCTTCGTGAGTTTATAGTCTGTTTTCGTTTTTTTGAACATGTTGGCAGCCGCCTCGTTGCGTTCGGTAACACTAAACATCTCAATTTCACAAAGTTCTATAAGCTCCGCTCCCAGAACTTGCTTTTTCTCAAAACTCGCTTGCGCTGTGTAGAAGCCCCTCGCCCTGCTGTCTCATCCAATTCTCACACCGCACGCACACCCCACGGCTTACCGTTATTGACAGCGGTTTCGCCTATTGTCGGGTGTATTCTTCGTCCTCCGTGCAGTTACTCAGTTGTATTTTCTGGATTACAGTGGTGCCTCCACGTATTTGTATAATGCCCTGTGGTACGCCAGAAAGCAGGGCACACCCTGGGCGGGTGCCGTATTTGCAGTGGTGTTCCACAATTTACATTAGGCTCCAAAATCCTTCCCCATCCATTCTAGAAGGAAACACGGCACTCCCGAGGCTTCGTTCTCACACCAGCAAGTTTATTTCGGAAAAGGTTTTTCCTTCGTCAGTGTTTACAGTTTAGTTTACCATCGCCATTTTTAAAGGGAACCACATTCATTTCATCGACATGGAAAAAGGGATCCTGTGCGTCGTCTAGTAAAGACCAGCGCCATTTTAGAAAAGGAGATATCTCATTTAAATAAGTTGTTTCATTATACGTAAATGTATCTCGGGTACATATAATTAGGAACCCAACAGTTTTGTTCTTCTTAGTACATAATATAAACAATCTTGCCCTTGATCGGCATTAGCAACCGTTTATATAATCGGGGTAAAAGGGTTAGGGTTTGAAGAATGGTTGGAAGGGGTATTTGAGGGAAAAGTTTGACAAAGACAAACACTACACATGAACAACACACAATCTTGGCAGATGACCATCATATTCAAAAATGGAAATGCATGCATGATGTGGTTAATGATATGTAGTACAAAGTAGACTAGCAGACAGTAGAGAGCAGCAGTATATTATTAATTATTATTATTATTCAATTCCAAGTAATACAGGTCAACCCATTCACATTAGCCATTGTCCCAGTAATCCGGACGAAACACTCCCTCCAGCTCCAGCCCTTCGACGGTGGTGGTGCCCCCCCAGAACAAAACAAAACTTCTCAACAGCCCTTCCCGTGGTACACCCAGGGTCAACAACTTCAAAAAAGGTAAACAATCCCCAACTGTGGAGCCCCCCCCCTCCCCCAGAACAGGCCCCAATATCGAGATATCAGTCCCCATCCAAACTCCCACACCTGATGACCCAGGTCTCAACTACACAGCCGTAGTTGTGGGTGCCTTAAGGGCCTACGGAGCGCGGCTTCGTCCAGTGGGGGGCTGCGCCGCCCAGCTCCTCGCCTCCTCCCCAATTCCCCACAACCACCTTGCCCCGAACCCCTTGGTGTGCCCCGACCCCCGCTATGTGCATAGGCAATGGTTCCCCTCCCAGCCCTTCAAACATTACCCACTTAGCAATGCCAGCAGGTCAAACATTCAGGATCTCGTCCGCCGTCTGCGGTGTCACCAGCGGTCCCTCAGCGCGGTGGATCTCCGAAACATCCGACTCCGAGCCAGAGGCCGATACATGAGTGTCCGAGTCCGTGGCCCCTTTAGATCCGGTGCCCTCCGCCCGTCCGAGCTTCTCCACTTCTAGCAGCGCGGCCTGCCGTTCCGCTTCAGTCTGGGAGGCCGTCGGTCCCAGTTTCCCCCGCCCTCGTTTCCATAGTCTCCTCGATTTCCGTAGCCGTTTGGGCGAGCGTTCCCGCTCCTTCTCCCGCTCTTCTCTTGCCTTGGCGCCGTCAGTCCCGGCCTTGTATGTCTCCCACCAGTCCCAGGTTTCCGCTGACGTTGCAAAAAAGATCGCCTTGTCGTCCACTACCACTCTTAGCCTGGCCGGGAAAAGCAAGGAGTAGGCAATTCCTTCATTTCGTAGCTCCTTCTTGATTGTGAGGAAGGAGGCCCGTTGCTTCTGCGTCTCGAAAGTGAAGTCTGGGAAAAGTGTGACTCTGCTGTTCGCTATCTGGTAAGGGCCATCCTCTCGAGCTTTCTGCAGGAGTAGATCTCTGTCCTTGTGGTGGAGTAACTTGGCTATGATCGGTCTGGGTGGGAGCCCGGGCTTGGGAGGTCCTGAGGGGACTCTATGAGCACGCTCCAGGGTGAAGAATGGCGAAAGCCCTTCCGGCGCCACCACGGTCCTCAGCCATTCCTCCATGTAGGCAATCATGTCCCCCGTCCCCTCCGTCTCTGGCACGCCTACGACCCGCACATTACTGCGTCGGCTTCTATTTTCTGCATCCTCCGCTCGCCGTTCCAGGGTGCGGATGCGGTCCAGGGCCTCCGTTAGCTTACTCTCCATCACCTTGTGAGCCGGCGCCAGGTCATTGAGCACCGCTTCAGCATCCTTGACCCTGTCCTTTAGTTTGTCGTGGTCCGCCCGGAGCAAGCCCAGCCCCGACGCCACCTGCGCTATATCGTTATGCAGCGTGTCTCTAGTGGCCGTTATGGCGTCCAATATTCGGTCCTGCAATCGCTGTAGGTCTGTCTGCTCAGCGGGGCCCCCCTCTGCTACATCTGACGTCGCCGCCTCCTCCGCCTTAGCTCTTGGCTTCCCCATAGTAGCCGGCCTCGCCGTCCTCGCCTTATTCGGCTGTCTGCTGTCTCCGGGCCTCCGGTACGTGGCTAGCTCCTGCGCGCTATGGGGCCTTGCTGT
Source organism: Lissotriton helveticus (assembly GCF_964261635.1). NCBI lineage: Eukaryota > Metazoa > Chordata > Amphibia > Caudata > Salamandridae > Lissotriton > Lissotriton helveticus. The sequence continues at coordinate 1,028,360,399 of NC_136068.1, read as the reverse complement.
TCGAACACTGCGCATCAGAGGTGGCGTCCGCCGTGTTGTACAATCCCCGGGTACTGTGGAGGATTGTTCTCACTCCCCCTGATCGGCGTGGTAGGTTGGACGCTCTACCGGAAGTCTGATGCCGCCAAAGACCCTCCACTGGCCCATGGGCTCCTTCGTTTTGCCCCTTTGTGCTTCTCAGGCCTCCGTTGTGGGGGCGAGGGGGGGGGGGGGGGACCCAAGCTGCCCAGCGCCGTGCACCGACCCCCGTGAACCCCCTCTCCAGGCGGCCCCCGCTCACCTGTTGGCTCGTGTGGCGCTCAGGGCTGGGTCGAAGCCCCGGATCCAACCCTCTCGGCAATGGAGTCTGGCCGTGAGGCTCTCCCGCAGCGGCGCACCCGGGTGGCCTTCACCTCTCGCCTCCGCGGCCGCTGCTCACCGCCGCCGGGGTCCAAGGATCGTCCCCCGCTGTGTGGGGTTCGTCGCTGGCGGAGACCGCGCCTCCCCTGTGCGCGCCGGCAGTGTGTTCTGCGGCACAGCCCTCCGTCCTTCAGTGCTCCGCCGCGGCAGCCATCTTGCGCGGCGCCGTCCTCCCCTCCTCTCCAGCGGCCACAACGATCGGCTGCCGTTCTCGGCGCTGTGATGCCGCCGGCCGCCCAAACCTCGTCCAGGTGGTCTCCGCCGGTCACTCTATCGGCGCCGGGGCACACACGGGCTCTCTGGCCCTTATTTCAGGATTCTGGTGGGGAAGAGGCACGGAGCTCCGAGCTCACGCCGCCATCTCCCTCGGCGCTCAAGCCACGCCCCTCGGCTGCTAACATGATGCCCTCTGTTCCATAGTTATCAAGGCTTCTATAGGCCTATAAATGTTCCCCATCAAATTCAAAGAAACGGTTGCCACGTCAATTTACTAAATTCAAATATTTACATTTTACATCATAATTCTAATTTTTATTCCTATTTGCCAAGGTGTACTATTAATTCCTCCCCACTATTCAGTTCGTTCGGGGACTTTGTGCCAAGGTCTACGATATAACAGGATTCTAGCCTTCTCAAATTTAGAACTCTATCCCCTCCTTTTATGTGTGGGGGTACATGATCAATACAGAAATAATGTAACAGGTCCCCGTCACCATTATGTTTCACAGAAAAGTGGCGCGCCACAGGATAGCTAAAATCTTTTTTCGTAATGGCGCGCATGTGCTCCAGCACTCTGAATTTCACCATGTTTATCATGCTCCCTATGTAGTTTAACCCACAGTGGCACGTAAGGCAATATACTGCATGAGTGGTTTGGCAAGTCATGAATTTATTGATCTTTTTGACCCCCTTTAGTCCCTTGATTTTATATGTTAAGACTCTTTTACTGAGGGCACAGGCCTTACATTTCACACAGGGAAAGAAACCTTTCATGTCTCTCAATGTTCCCTGTCTGTGAGGCATGTTCTCCAAATGACTGTGAACCAAGCTATCCTTTAATCAACGTGCCTTCCTAAAGGTAATCAATGGCCCTGCTGGATCATCAGTTGCAATGATATTGTCTGTCTTTATTATATTCCAGTTTTTCTTCATGATATTTCTAAGTTTGTTGGAGTCACCTGAATAAGTGGTGATCATTCTAAACTTTCCTGTCTCATCTTTTTTAGAAGATTTAGATTTTAATAGTTCTTTCCTCGGTAGAGTTCTGACTCTTTTTAGAGTACTTTCTAGAAGATCCACATCATATCCCCTGGTTAGAAATCGATCTATGCTACCACGTACTGCTTTTTCAAAGTCACATTCCCTTGAACAGTTTCTCTTTAATCTTAGAAATTCACCGTAGGGAATGCTATTCATTAGCTTCTTGGGATGAGCACTTGTGCCGTGAAGTGTGCTATTCCCAGCAGTGGGCTTTCTGAAAAGGGAAGTAGTGATTTTGCAATCCAGAATCTCCACTTTCAGATCTAGATAATAAACTTTTACCGAACTAATCTCCCCCGTAAAGTGGAGATTAACTTCATTCTTGTTCAGCACATTTATGTATTCTCCTGCTTCATTTTCGGGGCCATCCCACACTACAAACAGGTCATCAATGTACCTGTGCCACGCCACTATTTTGCTGGTCCATTTCTCATTGTCCAGGAACCAGGCCACCTGCTCCTCCCACCAGCCTACGAACAAGTTTGCGTAGCTGGCGGCGAAGCAGGTGCCCATCGCGGTCCCCGATGTCTGCCTGTACAGCTCTCCCTGGAAAGTAAAGATGTTATTATATAGACAGAATTCAATGAGTTCAATGGTATTATGTGTGGCAAACTTTAACGGTCTCTTATTTAAAAAAATTATTGACAGCCTTGAGGCCATGTGTGTGATTGATGCAGGTATATCAAGAACCATCAAACAGAACGAAGGCTGCCACTCCAATGTTTCTATGTGTTCTATAAAGTTAGTGGTATGGTCCTTGATATAAGACTTCAATTCTAGAAGTGCACTGAATAGAAAGTGGTCCAGAAATTTTGAAAGATTTTCAGTCAAACTCCCCAGAGAGGAGACTATTGGGGGAAACAACCTTTACAACGCAACTTTTACAACACACTACCATTACAACAAAACTTTTACAATGCAAGATCCATTACAACGCATGCCAATACAACGCAACCATTACAACGCATGACACTACAACGCATACCATTACAACGTATGTCATTACAACGCAGTCATTACAACGCATACCATTACAACGCATACCATTACAACGCATACCATCACAACGCATAGTACCCTTACACTATCCAAAACGTACCCTACTGTTGCACCCCCTGGAGTTAGAATAGTAATTTTTACCCCTACACTATCCAACACTTACCCTACTGTTGCATCCCCCTGGAGTTAGAATAGTAATTTTTACCCCTACACTATCCAATACTTACCATACATGCAATGTAATGGTATGCAACAAGAACAGTGTCAGAGGTGGCATGGCTAAATCATGCCTACTCTGTTTCCAGCATTAAGCATGCTACAACAACAACAGGACAGAGCAGGCCCACGGCACCCACCCAACCTCCACTTAGATAGAGCATATACAGCAACATAGTATTTTCCAAATTAAGTAACTAAATAAATGCACCACTGTCAACCATATCACTCCACTACATTGACTCGACTCCACCACTACACAGGCATGTAGGTCCACTGTGGTTGTTGTTGATTGACTTGTTTACCTTTTATGCCACTTCATGAAATCCCCGAGTTATTCCATCAATCATCTCCGATCCTACTGACTGACTGCGAAGAGTATAGAGTATGTGGTCATCATGATCATGGTGTCCAACTCAGTCTGTGGTGTACCGAGTGAGTTCAGATTCCATATTCAAAAGTGCAATGGATCGCCCTGCAGTAGAAGTACAATTTGTTATTAAAAATCAAGAAGGGAAACAATGACTTGAGTCACTTTGTTTTAGTGTGTAAATTAAATACTGGTACACTTAATGCCCAACAACACGAACACCAATCAGTCAGAGTCAGCGTCCAATGCATGCCATCATTACATGTTCTCATCTTAAGGGGCAGTCCCTCTCGGCTCAGAAAGGAAGATAACTATAGTCATGTTCATTTCGACGAGGCAGGCCCAGATATCTTGTACTATTCTCCGTAATGTGTGGCTTGAGAGAACTGGTTTTAGGGCGAGTCAGGATGGATGGAGCAGGGCTCAGAGAAGTGAACTTCTTTATAAATGCATACAGTTGCAACTCCAATACGGCAATAAAAAGACAAGACAGTGGTGATGGATTTGTTGTGATTTAAACCTGAAAGACAGAGACACACACAAATAATGAAAGTAAATCAGGAAGAAAGAAAATAACAAGTTGAAAACTTAGTTGTCAAGGAAGTAGAGCTCACCCTCAAACTCTGGTGGTTCACACTACTTTTGTCACCTAAGTCACTGTCCTCTTCTTCCTGCTGTCCTTCAGGTATGGTGTAATCCTGTGGTATAAAGTGCTGATTCATTTTGATCATGGTTAACCCCACCGCGTTTTGGGGTGAGAGACTTGTCCTTGTCACTGTTACAATGGCTTTTAACACAACAAGGAGCATAGAGGGAAAACTAGGACACAGGTCGCCCTCCACTCATAAAGTCATTCAAACTATCATGACCTGGTCCTGCTCAGGCAATATTCTTAACTCTTTTTTATATATACAACTGTACTACTCGTTGCAAGACTTTACAACTCTCTCCCCGTTCTTCACAGTTCATGGGGTAGAAAGTACACCGTTATTATGCTCAATATTATTAAAAAAACCTTAATCCCTTGCAAGACAGTCGTGGCCAAAGGAAGGAAGTGGATAACAACTAAGGAGGCGGAGTTTCTAGTGAATGACAACCCAGGACTCCGGCGTTTTATATCCTCCCCAAAATACATAAGGCCGCCCGTCCACCACCAGGGCGTCCCATCGTGTCCGGGATTCAATCGATTTTAGAACCATTGTCCCAGTTTGCTGATTACTTTTTGCAGGAATCAGTTATAACTCAGAGATCGCTTGTGAAGGACACGATGGACATTTTGAATATAGTGGGTGAGATGGTATTTGATCCAGAAAAAGAGTTCCTCATTACCATCGATATTGAATCACTTTACTCTTGTATCCCCCAAGGTGCCGCACTGGTGGCAGCAGCGCGAGCTCTTGAGGGACAAGAATGGTTCTACGATGCGCCACAATCGTTTGTCCTACAATGTGTGGAACTTGCCCTCACAAGAAATTTCTTTTGCTATAAGGATAAGTTGTTTTTGAAAACCACAGGGACATCTATGGGCGCTACCATGGCGCCCAGCCTGGCGTGTATCTATGTGGGCCAGTTCGAAGAGCACGTCGTATACTCTTCCACCAACCCCTTCAAAGGACATCTGCGCCTTTGGAGGAGGTATATTAACGACGTGCTCTGCGTCTGGTCCGGGGAGGAATCTACCCTGTTGGAGTTCCTTCACTGGATAAACTGTCAAGATGTGAGTCTTTGGTTTACATGGTCGTATAGTCGGGATTCGGCTGTATACCTAGACCTAGATATAGAGGCCAATGAAGGGGGTTTGTTAACTTGAGTCCACCAGAAACCCACCGACAGGAACTCTTTGCTCTCATACAAGTCTTACCATCCTAGAGCGATCAGAGATAACCTGCCGGTGGGTCAGTTCCTTAGGTATCGTAGGAACTGTTCCTCTACAGCTGTCTATATGGAACAGGCGCAGGCTCTAAGTAAAAAATTACAAGAAAGGAAATACCCCATAAAAATCATTAAACAGGCGAAGAAGAGGGCACTTAACACTCCAAGAAGTGCCTTATTGGAAGTTACTCCAAAAAAGAAGGATGACTGTATTCCGGTCATCATGACATATGATCCCCTAGCTACTAGGATTAGGCAGTCGATTAGGAAAAACTGGTCGCTCCTTTCAAACAGTAATTTTAAGATGCCCCCCCCCGAGGTTTGCATTTAAAAGATCTAGCAACCTAAATCACAAGTTGGTACATACCCGGGCGCCAGTGACCAAAGACAAGAAAGGAAATTCTATCCCTGAAGGACATTTTCCGTGTGGTACTTGTTCTGTGTGTTCGTTGACTAAAAAATGCACTAGTGTTACTCTAAGATCAGGGAAAGATTGGTTCTTGGGACAGTTCAGTAACTGTAATACCACGCATGTGGTATATAGGCTACAATGTGAATGTGGACTGCAATATATAGGACTAACAACACGCAAAATAAAAACAAGGATTCAGGAACATCTTAGTACAATCAGAATGGGGAAACTAACTACAAAACTAGTCCAGCATTGCCACACCACCAAGCACAGTTTCACCTGGGTGGTTCTTGAGAAAGTAGTTAGCGATCCGCAGAATATAGAAAGATTGTTGATATCCAAGGAGGCGAGATGGAATTTTTCAAGAAAAAAGTGAACAGTGGGGGCTCACTGAGCTTTTAGAATGGAACAAGGTGCATTTAATCTTGCTATGCAATTTTAAATTGATTTTGAATTTGCCCTGCATCTATATTTCAATCCCCCCCCCTCCTCTCTCGTTCTTGATATTTGCGAAGGTGCATGTCCTCCATTTTTCTTCAAGTTTTGTCTTCAAGTTTTTTCCTCTACCCAAATAAAACAAAACCCCCGCCTCCTCCCCCTTTTTCTGTGTCATGGGGATGTATAGGTAAAATGTCCACAAATGAGTATAAAAATAGATATATTTTTTACTTTTAACGGTGAAACCAACACGTAGAAAATAGTGTGCAAGATGGGCAGCAGCTAGAATAGGGGTGCCTGCATAAGGAATAGCAGCTTAAAAATAAAAATAAAAATAAGAGATTTTACTAATATATGCTGCTTTACCCTTCACACCAATGTGGACACAAACATGTGCAGCAGGAGCATTTTGTATATATTTGGGGGAGCGTTGTGTACAGGAAAATAAACACAATTGCATTTAATGCAAGATTGAATAAAGTTTTTTGAAATAGCTGATCCCGTAACTCAGTTGCGTACTCTCGCGAGAACGAACTGATTCGAGAGTTTGCACTGATCTCAATAGTAATATCCCAACCAAAGATGGCGGATGCGTCCTCTCGCGAGAGGAGCCGCATCCTTGATGAGACTATACAGGGTGCCTGAGAGTTAATAGTCGGGTGAAGGAAGACGCTGACTTACAGGCTGAGTAAATGCCGGTACAGGTCTCCAAATATCGGTAAGCAGAGGGGTATATCAGATCAGTCCGAGCTGGCACGTTGCTGACAACCAGCTATGTGAGACTTTAAACTTTTACAGGGAAGTACCTCTTTGACTTGACTCTTGTTTTTTGCAGTTAAGAATACGACATGAGATCAGAGATAACTCACAGGAGGGGTTGTTATTTGCGTTTTTGTCCTGTACCTCATGGCCGGTAGGAGTCACTTTGGCCTTGTGGGGGTAAATATTAGAAGTCCATATCTGTTTCTGTACATTTTGGCAGATGTGATTATATGTCCTCTGGGCAGTATGTAAGGATGCTATTTTTGTGTTTTTCTTGAACAGTCGTGAAGAATGGTGTGTCCAGTCTCTTGATGCAGTGGCTAAATGATTGATGCCCTGAAGAAATTGCCGTCAGTATACAAGGCAATGAAACATGTTGGCGTGAGGTATGTGGCTATATGAATAATAGCCCTACCCAGCTTTTTACGTAGATAGGTTGCACGAAGGAATGGAATAAAGGTCCTATAAGCGTGCATTTCCTATCTTTTTACAACACATTGTTTGTTGTTTGTTTTTCTGTATGCGTTTTCATTATTCTTTCCACTGCACTTTATTTGTACATACACTTCTATGTTTTTCTTGGACACTTTTCTTTCTAAGCTTGGTGACTGCCGATGATGAGAACAGGGCAACACTGGTGAGTACCTACCAGGTTCCCCGTTGGTGGTTCGCCCGTGAGGGGTCACCTCGCTTTCTCACATTTTTTCACACTATGGGGGCCTATTACGATGGAGGATTTTCCGCATCCTCCGGGCCGGCGGAAGCCACCGCCGGCCCGGAGGATGCGGAAAATCCTCTGCGGACCCACCAAAGACCCACCGCCACATTAGGATGGCTGGTGGGTCCTGGTTTCCGTCCGCAGCTTTTCCGCCGCGGTTGGCTTACAACCGCGGCGGAAAAGCACTAATATGGTGACGGTGTCTCTCAGACACCGTCAGCCAGATTAGGATGGGCTCTGAAACATGCTTTTGCACGGCAGCTTTTCCGCCGTGGAAAAGCATGTGTAACTTCACTGCGGGGGCCCATTGCGGGCCCCCTAGGTGAAGAGGGGGGTGGGGGGTGCACATGGGGGGTACCTATGGTACCCCCCCTCCATTTGTATGCAGAAAGCGGCAGGCACCGCGCGGTGCCTGCCACTTTCTACATACAAATGCAATGCGTGCATTTTTAACATTGCTGCGGGTGCAGCTTGAAGCCGCACCCGCCGCAATGTTAAAAATAGAGGATGTGACCGCCAGGGTGGCAGTCACATCCTAATTGCACAGGAGGGAACTCCGCAGCCCATGCGGAGGTTCCCTCCTACTCTATGGTGGCGGACGGACTCAGGTCCGTCCGCCATCATAATGTGCCCCTATATATGGTTATATGTTTTACATTCAGCACGACTGTCTTGCAAGGGATTAAGGTTTTTTAATAATATTGGGCATAATAACGGTGTACTTTCTACCCCATGAACTGTGAAGAACGGGGAGAGAGTTGTAAAGTCTTGCAACGAGTAGTAAAGTCGAATATATAAAAAAGAGTTAAGAATATTGCCTGAGCAGGACCAGGTCATTATAGTTGGAATGACTGTTACAATGGCACCAGTAGCCCTGAAAACACGCTCAGTAGAGACACTTGCAACAGGGCAAGCTAGATAATTCATCACCAGCCTGCTGAGCAATAGCCAATGGTGACTTTTCCCATACCAATACATCAATGGGTCATCCAGATAGGCCTGGACCATCCTCTCAATGCTCAGGGGTGCTCTGCATTGCCCGACCTCTTTTTGCCTTTGCATTTGCATCAGCACTGGACCTAACACGTCCTTGCTGGAGATACCATTCTTGTGCCGATTTTACTGGGGCTGATGATCTTGGTCTTGCTGACTTCTGTGATCCAATCGCACTGCCCTCAGGCTCTGAAGTTGAACTTGACGTCGGCTGCCCTGCAGTACTTGTTGTGGACTGGGGTAGCGGGCCTCTAATTTCCAGAGGAAAAGGAAATGATGTGTTAGTGTTCAGTACTGCTTTGTACCTTGGATCCAGAATTGGGGCAGGGATGCAATGGTTGGATGACGCAATCTCAGTTTGCACCCTTGTATTTTCAGCTAAGCGAAGGGATAAGCTCTCCACCAATTAATATGCTTCTTGTTTTTCCTCCACACCTGCATATATTGCAGACACCCCCTTCAGCTGTTCCTGTAGCATGTGCAACAATGGGATAGCTTGGCCCATGGTACAGTCCTCTGTGCTAACTTCACGTGTGAAGAGCTCAAAGGGAAGTAGCATCTCTGTCAGGCATTTAACCTAGGCCCCATTGGTCCATCTCAACGGTCATGCCTTTCACTCTAGCATCCCCATGTCTTAGCATGACATATTCATTGATTGGGTTGTTCTGCTCAAACAGACGGTCAAGCATGTAATAAGTTGAGTTCCAATGTGTTGGCACTTCCTGGATGAATGATTTAACTGGCACTCTATACTCACGTTAAATGATCCTCAGCTGCTTCCGGGCTTTAAAAGAATGGCTGAAATGTGTGTATATTCTTCTGCAGGTGGTCAGTAAGTTGCTGACTCTGTATTCTTTTTACGGAAAGTTTTGAACAATGATGTTAATGCAGTGACCCAAACACAGGACCCTGAAATATCCGATGAGCAGTCTAAATATCAACAAAAAAAATCGACCTACACTAATATCGATGTCACAATATCGAAGGGACAGAATATCGATGTTAAGAATATCGATGGACAGAATTGCGACCCTAAGGTAAGTAATATTGATTTTTTTATATCGATGTAAGTAATATCGAAGTTAGTAATATCGATATCAAATATATCGATGTTACTAATATCGATATTTATATTATTGTTATGGATTTTATTATTTATTTAATATGTATGTGTTATATGTGTTTTGTTAAGTTTTACTTGTTTTAAAATATATGCATACAATTTTTATATGTTAATAAATTTTTTTTAGGTTATTTTTGTTTTTTAGTACCGTAGCGGGTTGTGGCTTTATTGGGGAATAGGGTGGGAAGTAATTTAATTATACTAAATTAATTATTAATTTTTAGGAATTATAAATTAATTTTAAGGAATTTTTCAGTTTAAGTTCTGTAGCAGGTTGTGGGTTTATAAGGGAATAGGGTGGGAAGTAATTTAATTGTAATTAAGTAATATTTTATTTTAAATAATTGGTATTGGTAATTATATAATTGTTAATTAATAAGTGGTAATTATTGTTATTAATTGGCAATTCATTTTTATTAATTGATTAAATGATAATTATGTTAAGTGTATTATTTTATTATTGGAGTGTGTTTTGTGTTTATAGGGTAATAGTTTGTGAAGTCATTGAAATGTAATTAGATAATTATGAAAAAAACAAAATTGGGTATTGATAATTAATTTATTGGACATTAATTATTAATTGGTAATGTAGTGTAGTTCCTATATTCCCAATAGGCTCTGCGCATTCGAATAATATATCCTATAGATTTGACATAGGACTTAGGTCTACTAGGTCTCTATCGAATATACTAGACTTAATTGTGAGTGCCAGCTAGATCAGAGGTCACTAGAAACTTTCTCGAATAAAGAAGAAGGGATTAGTTTCTGACAACCGCATAAACATGACAACTTTTTTTCCCCAAGATAAAACTGATCTTCAGAGTCGTGGAAACAATAGATAAATATTTTACTCAGTCAATCGTGCATGCTTCGTTTCATCAGAGGTGCAGAGAAATAGAGAGACGGGCATTTTCAATAAAAGGTATTTATTGAACAGTCTTCTTTCTCATGCAGAAGAAATGAACTGCTACAATGGTAATACTGGCTGTAAAGTTTAATGCGTACTGCAAGAAGAGTATTATAAAATAATACTGTAAAAGCATGGTATGGTTTCTAGACCATAGATACATACATAAATAACAAAAGGTTTAAAAAGTACTCAACTGGTGCTTCTAAAATACCCCTACCCCGATGTACCTAACCTAAGTCTAGTACGAGGGAAGGAGTAAGTGAGGTGTAGCATAAATCTAGTATTCTTTTTGGCAAGATTCTATCCAAGATTTCTCTTAGGGTCTAATCAGCTCCGTACCTTGGTTTACAATGAAGGAGGTCTGGTATCTCTCTGTCTCAGGACTCGATTTCCCAACATCCCGCAAGGGGAGCTTGGAAACACTGGAGCTGAATTTCTCGGCAAGAGAAAAGACAGCGTCCCTCTCAGTGAGTCTGCTGGAGGGTCGGCTTCCTTCGGCACTTGCTGCAGCAGGATGCGTCGGGCAAGTAGATAGTCGAACTGCTCCAAACCACCGTGTGTTTGCTAAAGCAAGTGTGGGCATATTTATTTATTTATTATTTAACAAACTTGTAGAGCGCTACTGTCACCGTTGCAGGCATCTTGGGGCTGATAAGGTCTGAGGAGGCGGAAGTGAACACCGGGGATGCGAGCTTTCAGGCGGTTACCTTGGGAAATACCCAGGTTTTAAGCATTTTTCTAAAAGGGAGGAGTTCAGTGATGTGTCTAATCTCAACCGGGAGAGCATTCCAAAGTTGAGCAGCTGCCACCTCAAAGGACCTACCTCCAGCTCGGACTTTCCTGAATCTGGGTACCACTACCAACTTAGCATCAGAAGATCGAAGTCGTCTGGTTGGTGAGTACCAAGCAAACTTTGATTGCAAGGGGGCTGGGCCAGATCCATGAAGAGCTCTAAAGACTATGCAAAGGGCCTTAAATTGTATCCTCTGTCTAATCGGCAACCAATGAAGTTTGCCCAGAGCAGACGGCCCGTGAGATCTTCTCGTGAGCCCTAAGGCCAGCTTAGCCGCCGCAGATTGGACCCTTTGGAGCCTGTCCAACAGAAAACCAGGGGAACCGAGCAGAAGGGCATTACAATAGTCCAACCTGCTGAGGATAGTACACCTAACCACTTGGGCACGGGCATGGGTAGGAAGGAGAGGCAGGACTTTCCTCAGAGAACGAAGGATGGCAAAGCAGCAGGCAGACGTCTTTTGCATGTGCGTCTCCATACTGAGCCTTTGGTCCATCATGACCCCAAGATTGCAGACTGATTCCACCGGCCGTACTATGGACCCAGTTCCGGGGGCCAAAAGTTGTTTGGGAAATCTTAGTTCCGGCGCTAAAAAGCACCTCCGTCTTCCCTGCATTAAACTGAAGGGAGTTGTCCTTTAGCCACCGAGACGTGACACGCAGGCAATTGTGGAACACCTCCACAGATGTTGAGTCCTCCCCTTCTAGGGAGAGAATCATCTGCGTGTCGTCAGCATAGTTGACAATCCTGATGTTAAAGCTTTTGATAAGAGAGATCTGAGGTCTGAGATACAGATTAAAAAGAATCGGGCTAATTGTCGAGCCCTGGGGACCCCGTGCGATATTAGAGTAAAGGCTGACTGAAAAGGTGGCATGGACACTGCCTGCTGCCTGTCCTGCAGGAATGATTGGAACCACTGCAGCGCTGTTCCTCTCACTCCTGCCTCAAACAGCCGCCTCAGCAGAATCTTATGGTTCACCGTATCAAAGGCGGCAGACATATCAAGCAGGATCAAAAACGCTGCCTGCCTTCTGTCTGCCCGCCTTTGAAGCTCATCCATAGCGGTGATTAGAGCTGTTTCGGTTCCATGTGCAGGCCGGAAACCAAATTGATCCCCATCTAGTAGTTGATGACATTCCAGATGGTTAGAAAGAGTGTTACTAACTAAACGCTCGACGATCTTGGCCGGGAAAGGTAACAGGGAGATGGGCCTATAATTTTTGGAGCAGTCTGGGTCCAGGGAGGGCTTTTTTAACAAAAGAGAGACTAACGCCCGTTTACATTGAGCGGGAACAGTACCAGTCACAAGAGATTGGTTACATATAAGGTGGAGTGAGGGGAATAATTCTTCTTCGAATTCCTTCCAAATTTTAGGTGGCACAGGATCCAGAGGAGACCCAGATGAAATCCCTCTGGCTAGCTTCGTGAAGGCCTCGTACGTAAGGGGTGGGAACTCACGTAACAAATCTATTGTGGCCATGACTGGGCCAATCGCCCATGCCGCGGGAGGCCCAGATCGTGTATCGGGGGACGGGACACAATCTGGAGTATTCAAGTCTTTAAGGATAAGATCAATTTTTTCTTTAAAAAAATACAGCAAGATTGTCGCACAGATCTTGGGACGGGACGATAGCGTTTCTGGAGCACTCAGGATTGGTAACACTATTGAGTATGTTGAAAATGCTCCTAGAATTGTTGGTCGAATTGCAGATCAAAGAAGAGTAGTGTTCTGCCTTAGATTTGTTAATCTGATTCTTATATATCAGGACCTTGTTTTTCCATACCTCCTTAAAGGTTTCATTATAGTCCCGTCTCCATCTTCTCTCCGCTTGTTTACATCCCAGTTTTAGGTTTCTAAGATTGTCATTAAACCAGGGGGCAGAGTGCTTACCTTTACAGCTACATATTTTTAGAGGAGCATGTGCCTCAAGGGTAGTTGTAATGCCACTACAGAGAGAGGTATAATTATCCTCTATTTGCTTTTCCCCATTGAAAAGCTGCTCAGTGTGGAAAACCCTCCCAAGGGAGTGCAAACGTGCAAGAGCCCTCCAGTCTCTGCACTTAAAATCCCTAGTCGTTGCAGCGACCTTGTGGAGACCACCGTTTATATGTATAAAAAATTTAACCAGTGAGTGGTCTGTCCACTCCATAGGTAATGTTTCCCCCATAGCCACCAAATAAGGAGCGGCGAATAACAGATCTAAGAGGTGTCCAGCTTTGTGGGTTGCCCCAGTCACCAACTGGTGAAGGCCGAAACTTTCACAGGTTTGGGATAAGTTGCCGAGACCTGCGTCAAGGGCGCCGTTGCGCCAGAGATTAAAGTCCCCAAGGATAATCAACTTGTGATGAGAAAAGGCAATGTCGGTCAGAGTAGTCAGTAAAGCTTGTTGCTGTTGAAGGCTAAACGGCCCTGGCGGGCGATAGCACACTACCCCAGTAACCGTAGTTCCAGAGTGGGCATGAATTGATAAGCCGAGAAGCTCTGTGCCCACAGTGGGGTCTAAAACAAAAACCTTAATATTGCAGGCCGCTCTGAAAATAACACCTACCCCCCCGCCTCTACCACTCGGTCTGGGAGTATGAAGAAATTTAAACCCAGGAGGACAAGCAAATCCGGGGTCCACCGCACAGTCAGGACAAGTCCATGTTTCCGTCATGAAAAGGATGTCTAATTCATGAGTTTCAATCATGAGCTGGATCTCAGTGCTGTGCCTAGGTAGGGACCTCACATTCAGAAGCCCACATTTTAGAAGATCATTACTCAGAAAGTCGGCTCGTGGAAGTGCCGTGTGTCACAAAGTAAAAGTTCCTTTATCCGCATGGTGCTTACCAATAAGTAGAAGCGTCTCTCTTGAATAAGGGGGCCCAGAAGGTAGCTGTTCAGGATCAGATAAACCGAAACAGGCAGCGTAACTAGCGTACGGCGCTACCTTGGCGCGGACGGGCGCAGACAGGCTTGCCTTAGGCGCGCCTTCGGCGCGGAAACGGCGCTCGTCCGCTGCGCTTCCGGAAAAAGCACATGATTTATAGTTACGGACGACGGACGTGGGGGGCGTGGCCTTGAGAGATGGCGTGAGGAATGGCGGCAATAGTTTGTAGTGATTCTACCGCGGCAGCGCTGAAATCCGCTGCGCGGCCTGACCAGGATCAGACTAGTGCCCAGAATAAAGTGCCAGGAGGGGGAGAGGGGTAAGTTATAAAACCCACAATAAGTGACTCTCAAATTTTAAAAAGTTGTCAGAACGCACTCCCGGCTTCCGCCTCAGGAGATCTAAACAATGAATCAACCGGCGCTTGTACTCAGCGTCTTTTGTATGGGCTCGGCGGTGGACGTGGCCTCAGGGAGGGGGCGTGGCCTCAATGAACACCGGAATGGCGGCAATAGTTTGTAGTGATTCTACCGCGGCAGCGCTGAAATCCGCTGCGCGGCCTGACCAGGATCAGACTAGTGCCCAGAATAAAGTGCCAGGAGGGGGAGAGGGGTAAGTTATAAAACACACAATAAGTGACTCTCAAATTTTAAAAAGTTGTCAGAACGCACTCCCGGCTTCCGCCTCAGGAGATCTAAACAATGAATCAACCGGCGCTTGTATTCAGCGTCTTTTGTATGGGCTCGGCGGTGGGCGTGGCCTCAGAGAGGGGGCGTGGCCTCAATGAACGCCGGAATGGCGGCAATAGTTTGTAGGGATTCTACCGCAGCAGCGCTGAAGTCCGCTGCGCGGCCTGACCAGGATCAGACTAGTGCCCAGAATAAAGTGCCAGGAGGGGGAGAGGGGTAAGTTATAAAACACACAATAAGTGACTCTCAAATTTTAAAAAGTTGTCAGAACGCACTCCCGGCTTCCGCCTCAGGAGATCTAAACAATTAATCAACCGGCGCTTGTACTCAGCGTCTTTTGTATGGGCTCGGCGGTGGGCGTGGCCTCAGGGAGGGGGCGTGGCCTCAATGAACGCCGGAATGGCGGCAATACTTTGTAGTGATTCTACCACGGCAGCGCTGAAATCCGCTGCGCGGCCTGACCAGGATCAGACTAGTGCCCAGAATAAAGTGCCAGGAGGGGGAGAGGGGTAAGTTATAAAACACACAATAAGTGACTCTCAAATTTTAAAAAGTTGTCAGAACGCACTCCCGGCTTCCGCCTCAGGAGATCTAAACAATGAATCAATATACCTTGAAGGTGCCAAGTTTGACATAAAGGTGGACATAATAACATCATCAAAGAGTCTCAGTTCTTTGTAAACTCCATGAGTTCTTGGACAAATCAATATTCAAGCAGGGGGAAGTCCCTAACTGCTGAAGCCGAGTTTTTCCAAGAAATCGTTGTGGCTTTTCGGAACCAGTGGAAGTAGCCATGCTGTATTAGGACAGCATGGGCCATGTCTAAATATGGTTATGATTTCTATGCCTATATAAGGACAAGGTGATTTATACCTATAGAAGGGCATGAATCGCGAACATTACACTAGGGTCCTAAAACGCTATACAACACCCACTCCACTTTATTATGTTTAATATTACTAAATCTTAAGCACTAAAACATATCTAAAGCATGTGTTTACAATCCCACCCAAAAATACATAAAATGCATTTGAAAATGGTTGTACACATAAAATGAGCATTTGTACAGTACGCATTAAAAAGCAATGATTCCATTGTAAGCATATACTGGCAGATGCATCAACGAAAATACCTCCCGGTAAAACACCGAATCGGTAAAACGGGCCGATACCGAACGCAAAACCAGAAAATGCTATGCATCAAACAATAAATCGGAAAAAATATAAAGAATCGCTAAAACCCCACGCGGTACATTACCGAATCACTAAACAGACAATCGGAATTACCGAACCCCAAATCAGACCTTGGAAATACCGAATCGCTATTAACGAACCGCAATGGTATGCATGAAAAGTCGCTAATACCGAAAATCCCTAAAATCGCTATTTAGCATGAGCAAAATAAGGGGAATCACAATCAGGAGGTAAAGTTAACTGAAGGACAGAAAAAAAATTCCAACCCCATCAGCAGGTGCTGACAATCAGTAACCCTTCATAAATGCCCTTGGAAACCCCACATGTCAACCAAAATGGCTGCCCTGTACGTGCTTGCTAGGAGGAGGAGGATCAACGCCCAGGCCCAGCGCAGGAGGATGATACAGGACAGGATCTTCAGGGTGCGCATAACTTTGCTGGGGCAGACCGAGGAACAGGTGTACGACAAGTATAGACTCAACCGTGCCATGATAATGCGCCTAATAGCAGACCTGGAACCATTACTGCAGCACGAGACCCGTAGGACCAACGCCATACCAGCCCATGTGCAGGTCCTATGCTGCCTGCACCTGCTTGCGTCTGGAAGCTTCCAGAGGGTAATAGCTGAGACTGGAGGCGTGTCGCAAAGTGCTTTATCACGATTCTTCCACCGGTTCCTAGAGGCCATGCTGACATTAATTAATCGCCACATCACCTTCCCCACAACCCCCCAGCAGCTGACCCGCACCAAACGGGAATTCTACCAGGTGGCACAATTCCCCCATGTCATCGGGAGTGTTGACTGCACGTATGTCGCCATCTGTCCTCCATCAGCCACCGAATACATATTCCGTAACCGGAAGTCATACCATTCTATCAATGTGCAGGTGGTGTGCAATGCCAAGTACATAATTACGGACCTTGTAGCCCAATTCCCCGGGAGCACACACAACGCCTACATATTCCGTCACTGTGGCCTCCACAGGCGCCTGATCAACCGTGAATTCGGAGAGGGACACCTACTAGGTACATATAGATGCATCATCGTGCTCTCCAACCACTCCATCCCCACATGTATATTTTCATTCATTCTGATTACCATTCTCTCCACATCCTGCAGGTGACAGCGCATATGCATTGCGTGAATATCTCCTCACTCCCTATCTCAACCCAGCTACACCGCAAGAGCAGCGCTACAACAGAGCACACATTAGCACCAGGAATGTGGTTGAGCGGACATTTGGCATCCTCAAGAGCCGCTTCCGAATACTGCACAAGACTGGAGGTGCCTTGCAGTACGACCCAGTGACCTGCTGCCAGATCATTGCTGTGTGTGCCATCCTGCACAACATTGCCACACGCAGGGGGATACCCATAGAGGTGGACGGAGAGGATGAACTACGTGCACAGCAACCCCCCCCCCCCCAACACCGACAGGCGCATGTGCCCAACACAGCTGAAGGCCAAAGGAGGCGGACATACATCACACGGAATCATTTCTGAGACAGGTAAGAGAGTGACTTGACAACAGGATCAGTTTTGCAAGGGTTTAATGGGCATGGACATCTGACTGGTGCAGAGATACCTAACACAAACATGCTGCTGCTGCAGTTAAAGTCTAACTAAAATTGTCCCTTCTCAGAACGGGTGATGCGTGCGGCATCTCAGTCTGACCCTGGTTACGTCACCAAGGACAGTGTGACTTTGCCACATGTTCACTTCCGTTTGCAGCGTACCCCCAGTCTCTTGTCCTGTGACTCCTCGGCTTCTACACGATGGGAGTCAGTGGCAGTTGCATTGCGACCACTGCGCCTCCTCCCGCTGGACTCCGACAGGGAGACGCTGCTAACACTGGAGGCTGCCTCACTCCCCTCTTCCGCTCCCAGACTGCTGACACTGGCTGACCCAGGCTGCAGTTGCTCCACTGCAGTGGTCACCCTCTCGAAGGCCTTTGCCACATCCCCACAATAATGACCTAGGTCCACTTGCAGGGACACGGACCTGCGGGACAGCACAGCCGTGCTGTTGCACAGCTTATTAATGGCCTTGTTTGTTGTATTCACTGCCAGCATGATCTGCCTGTGGCGCAGGCGCTCACTCCGTTGGCCTGCAACCACGGCACGTGTCAGTTCTTGCAGGCACAGCTTGATTTCATTGTTGCCGGCAGCTACGGCAGTGGTGTGCTCACGCACAGCGTCAGTCATGTTGCCTAGTTTGTTGCAAAGTTTGGTCATGGAGAGTTTCATGGCACCCATGTGTCTCCCCTGCAGGCGCTGGACACGCAGCATCCGGGTCTCCACAACTCCGTACCCTTCGGACAGATCGACTGGTCTTGCAGCAGCCCTAACCGGGGGCACAGCCCTCTGCCTGATGCGCTGTCGTGCTGCAGTTTGGCTGGTTGGAGTGACGACAGCCTGGCGTGGAACATTTGGGTGTGCTGAACTGTGATCCGACTCCATCACGGGCAGGGAGGCAACATCTGCTCTGCGGCTCTGCGGAGTGGCCCGCACTGGTGGTGGTGGTGGTGGTGGTGTCTTGGACCGCGAGGGTGGTGGTGGTGGTGGTGGTGTTGGCTTGGACTGCAGGGATGGTGGAGGTGTTGTCCGCCGTGGTGGTGAAGGGGATGACATGGCTTCAGCTCCCTGTGAGCACTCCGCATCTGACAACACTGGCGTCTCTGAGATGACGAGGCGGGCACTGTCATCAGAATCGATGGGGGATGCATCTGTGTGTGAAACAGTGCATAGTTATTAGCATGGTATAGTATGTGACAATAGCTGTGGCATCTCACAATAAATTACTTTCTCTGACTGACATTTGGCCCTTTGCTGCTGTATTCATCTCTGGGCTCTGGCATGCACCCATTCATGTATTGACTACAACTCCCATGGTGCAACACAGTGGTGAGGGTATGTGTTTAGGGCAACGCTACATGTGCACTGGGGCTGGCATGGGGGATTGGGCAGGGACTTAGTACGCGCTGCATTGTTACGCTGCCATGCTTCTTACCTTGTCCTCCTTCCTGAGGTGTCCAGACGTGTGACCCCCACAACAGCATTTATTTATTTTTATTTATTTTGAGAGTTTTATACAGCGCGAACAAGATCTTTGCAGATATCAGAGCGCTTTACAAGTAAAAAATACAAAGTAGAATATACAAAGTAAAAATACAATGTAAAGAAGCGAATATACAAAGTAATATATGAGGTAGTTAGGTACAAGGTGCTAGTTACATAGGTAGGTCAACGGACATGAGGTAGGTCATAGGTGTGGTAATGTAGGTACACTGAGTATAGACAAAACAGTTGTGTCAATAGCATAAAGTGCAATAGCAAGGAGCATATACTTGCTTAAGCGTCTTTAGAGTATCTAGAGTTTAAAGGTGGGCCTAGTTGAGGTGGGTGTGTGCAGGATGTAAAGACCCACAGGTGCGAGTAGAAGGGAAGTAAGGATCGTTGAGGTGGAGAGGGTAAGGTGGAGAGGGTAAAGTGTGCAAAGTCAGCCAGGTGCGTCAACAATATAACAATAAACATAATCAACCAGGTGCATCAAAACATTATAACAAAATACAAGGAGTGAGCGTATACAATACGTAATTCGTTAATACAGGGTACAATAGGCCATGGACGGGCAGGACTTACAGCGCAGATTCATGAGTGATACGTAGAAATAGGTCATGTGTATTTTGCCATGAGGATCGCTTTAACTTTCTTCTTAAAGATAGTGTTGGAGGTGATGAGCCTTGTTTCAGGAGGGAGTGAGTTCCAGATCCTGGGCGCCATTCCTGAAAAGGAACGTTTATACGTTTTTTCCTTCCGAAATCTTCGGGGTTTCAGCAACAGATTGCTTGTGCTCCTAGTAGTTCGGGAGCCACCCGAAATTGTCAACTTTTGAGTGAGGTAGGCGGGTGAATTCAGATGCACAGCCTTGTGTGTCATGCATGCGATTTTCAGTTGGATTCTGGCCTCAAAAGGTAGCCAGTTCAGTGATTTAAAGTCCGGGGAGATATGTGAGTGTTTTTTTGAGCCTGTGACGAGTCTCGCTGCGGCGTTAAGGGATGCTCTTAGGGGTGCTGTTGTAGTTAGGGGGAGCCCGCAGAGGGCGGTGCAGCCGTATTCTATGTGCGGGATGACTATAGATTGTACTGCAGTTTGGAAGTCTTTGGCAGGAAGGAATGGTTTAAGTTTTCTCAGGGTATTGATTTGGAAGTTCGCTCCTTTGGTTGCCTTGCTGATGTGCTGCTGCATGTTGAGATTGGTGTCAAGTGTTATGCCTAAAGATTTTGCAGAGTCTACTACGATGGGCTGTACGTTTAGAGCCGTTAATTGCTTAAGCCATGTTTGAGCCGTTGATATTTTAGCGGGAGGTGAGATCAGGAGAAACTCGGTCTTCAGAGCATTGAGTTTGAGGTGATTCTCTGCAAGCCAGGATTGGGTGTTACTGATCGTGGTGTTCAGCAGCATGATGTCCTTGGGAGATTGTATTTTAAGATAAAGTTGGGTGTCGTCGGCATACATGTGAAAGTGCACATTAGAAGCCTGTAGCAACGTGGTGAGAGGTTCCATAACTAGGTTGAACAGTGTTGGGGAGAGGGAGGATCCTTGAGGGACGCCTAGCGATACTGGAGCCGGAGATGACAGCAGGTTGTTGCTTTTGATTCTTTGTGTCCGGTTGTGTAGAAATGAGGTGAACCACTTTAGCACAGTCCCTGATATGCCCATTCTTGTGTTTAACAGTTCGAGTAAGTTCTCATGTTTAACTGTATCGAATGCTGAGGAGAGATCCAGAAGGATGAGGAGACAGGTATCGTTTTGGTCTAGGATTTGGAGGGCATCGTCCACTATGTGAGTCATGGCAGTTTCGGTGCTGTGCCCTGCTCGGAAGCCTGACTGATGAGCGTTTAGGAGATCAAACTTATCTATGTGTTTAGTCAGTTGTAGTTGAACGCATTTTTCCAACAGTTTAGCGAGAGTGGGAATGTTTGTAATAGGGCGGTAGTTGTTTAGATCAGTGGGGTCTGCTGTTGGTTTTTTTAGTAGCGGTGTGACTTGGCCTACTTTGAGGGCGTTGGGGATGGATCCTTGTTGAAGAGAGCTATTGATAATCTTAGACCAGAGTGTTAGACGGGGACCCTGAGGGTCGGCCGGATACTGAGGGAGAGATCCCCGAGTGGGACCGTCTCCTGCGATCGTACAGACCAGTTACCTCCCTCCCCACAAACAGGCACCACACCAAGTCGAGTTCAATGCTTTATATAAGGTTCTTCAGGCAAGGATATCAGCGATACAGGATATCTCGGACCCGGGGGTCCTCTCACTTCTAGTCTCTGTAGGGAAAAGGGGGTAGCGGGACAGTCTTGGTACCGGATCGGTACAGGTAGTGGTAAGAGGCGAGCTCACAATCCTCGAGCTGGAGTGTCTGTGGATCGGGCCGCGGCAGCGCCAGCAGGCCAAGATGATAGTCTCCCTAGGCAGGGGGCCGCGGCAGCGCCAGCAGGCCAAGACGATGGTTTCACGAGGCAGAGGGCCGCGGCAGCGCCAGCAGGCCAAGACGGTGGTTTCACGAGGCAGAGGGCCGCGGCAGCGCCAGCAGGCCAAGACGATGGTTTCACGAGGCAGAGGGCCGCGGCAGCGCCAGCAGGCCAAGACGATGGTTTCACGAGGCAGAGGGCCGCGGCAGCGCCAGCAGGCCAGTCACAGATGAGTTCTTCTCGGGTCTCTCGACTCCAGGATACAACTCCTTCCTGGTCTGGTCCTGCCCCAGTTATAGGTCTGGTCCCCTTTGATGTCCGGACCCTTGCGCCTGGGGGGCCGGGAGGTCCGGGATGAGGGAGTCCAGACACCCAGCAGGGGGGTGGAGCCAGCGCCCAGGCGGCCGGGGGTGATCGACACCTGGCGGAGGAGAGCCGTTGACGATTCCTTTCTCCCATTGACTCGCCAAGTGGTCACTCTGCCTCCTGGGGGGAGGTTGGTGCCTCGATGTCGGGCCCGGCCGGGCCCAGGGTGAGGGTCGAGTTGAGGCCACGCGGCCTCGTGCTGCAGTGGCCCAAGATGGCGGCTGGGCCGAGGCCGTGGTGTGGATGGTGACCCGGGCCAGCTGGGTCCGGAGCTGGTGTCTTGTGGGTGAGGAATTGCAGTGTACTTCGGGTGGTCGTCGGGGACTCTGGCTGGGGATGCAGGGGGAGCCAGGGTCCAGGTTCCATTGCGGGGAGGGGGCAGCCCGACCATGCGGCCTGTCCAACATGCGTCCCCCCCAGCTGAAGGCGGGGAGAGTCAGCCATCTTCCTGGGGACTCTCCTCGCTGAGGCGGAAAAAGCGTGACAGGCCGTCGGCGTTGGCGTGGTCCTGGCCTGGACGATGTTCCACCGTGAAGTCCATCCCCTGTAGAGAGATGGACCAGCGCAACAGCTTCGGGTTCTCCCCCCGCATTTGCATCAGCCATTGCAGGGGTCGGTGGTCTGTTTGCACCCGGAAGTGGGTGCCGAAGAGGTATGGCCGGAGCTTCTTGAGTGCCCAGACTACGGCGAAGGCCTCCCTCTCAATGGTGCTCCAGCGCTGTTCTCGGGGCAATAGGCGTCTGCTGATGAAGACCACTGGCTGGTCGATCCCTTCGGCGTTGAGTTGGGAGAGGACGGCCCCCACACCATGATCGGAGGCGTCCGTCTGCACAATGAATTCCCGGCTGTAGTCGGGAGCCTGGAGCACGGGGGCCGTGCACATGGCGGTCTTTAGCTTTTCGAAGGCCGATTGGCAGTCCGGGGTCCAGTTGACGGTTTTGGGGCTCTTTTTGGAGGTGAGCTCTGTGAGGGGCCCCACGATGCTGCCATAGTCCTTCATGAACCGCCGGTAGTATCCGGTGAGCCCCAGGAAGGCCCGGACCTCCGTTTGGGTCGTAGGGGGTCGCCAGGCCTGGATGGCAGCAATCTTGAGTTGGAGAGGGGCCACCAGCCCGCTTCCCACTTGGTGTCCCAGGTAGGTCACGGACCCTTGGCCAACCTGGCACTTGCTGGCTTTGATGGTGAGCCCGGCTTGCTGGAGGGCGTGTAGAACCTCCCGCAGGTGGCGGAGGTGGTCGGTCCACTGGTGGCTGTACACAGCAATGTCGTCCAGGTAGGCGGCGCTGAAGCCTTCCAGGCCCGCCAGTACCTGGTTTACCAGCCGTTGGAACGTTGCCGGGGCGTTTTTCATGCCGAAGGGCATGACTTTAAAGTGGTAGTGCCCGTCTGGGGTAGAGAAGGCGGATCGTTCTTGGGCCCTAGGGGTGAGGCCGATCTGCCAGTAGCCCGCTGTTAGGTCGAAGATGCTCAGGTAGCGGGCGGCCCCCATCCGGTCAATTAGCTCGTCTGCCCGGGGGATGGGATGAGCGTCGGTCCGGGTAACTGCATTCAGCCCCCGATAGTCCACGCAGAACCGGAGCTCAGGGGCAACGCCCGGGGCAGCTGCCTTGGGAACTAGGACGACTGGGCTCGCCCAGGGACTGTCTGAGGGTTCGATCACTCCTAGGGTCAGCATTTTGGACACCTCGGTCTGGATGCAGGCTCGTACCCGGTCTGGTACGCGGTACGCTCGGTGTCGAATAGGAGTGCTGTCCCCGGTGTCCACATCGTGGAGGCACCAGGGGGTGACTCCGGGGGTGAGGGAGAACAGGGAGGCGAACTGCCTCAGGAGCGTTTGGCAGTCTTGGTGTTGCTCCGGGGACAGGGCCTCGGAGAGCTGGACCCCTTCCACTGAGCCATCCTGCTCGAGGGCCCTCAGTAAGTCCGGAAGGGGTTCAGAGTCTTCTTCTGTCCCATTATCGGTAGCCATCAGGAGGCTGAGTTCGGATCGCACAAAATGGGGTTTGAGCCTGTTGGCATGGAGGACCCGTAGGGGGTTCCGGGCAGTCTCCATGTCGATTAAATAGGTGACGGGCCCCTTGCGTTCGATTACCTTGAAGGGCCCGGACCATCTGTCTTGGAGTGCACAGGGCTCAACCGGGGACATCACCCAGACCTGTTGTCCAGGTTCGAACTCAATGGAGGACGTGTGCTGATCGTACCACCTCTTCATGTCCTCCTGACTGGCCTCGAGGTTGGCTTTGGCGGCGTCTCGGAACCGCCGGGTCTGGTTGCGGAGAGCCAGGAGATACCGGTAGATGTCCGGGGGATTTTTCTGGGGAGGCTGCTCCCAACCTTCCTTGACTAGGCTGAGGGGGCCCCGGACGGGGTGCCCGTACAGGAGTTCAAAGGGGCTGAAGCCGAGGGACTTCTGCGGGACCTCCCGATAGGCAAACAGGAGGCAGGGAAGTAGCACGTCCCACTGGCGTCGAAGGGGTTCTTCTAGACCCATAATCATCCCCTTGAGGGTGCGGTTGAATCTCTCGACCAGTCCGTTTCCTTGCGGGTGATAGGGGGTCGTGAATTTGTAGGTGACCCCGCATTGTTGCCAGAGGGACTTCATATATCTGGAGATAAAGTTCGTGCCCCTGTCACTGACGACCTCCCGGGGGAACCCCACCCGGGAGAAGATCCCCATCAGGGCCCGGCCCACCACGGGGGCCGTCACGGTCCGAAGAGGGATGGCCTCGGGATAGCGGGTGGCGTGGTCTACAAGGACCAGGATGAACCGGTGTCCTTGGGCTGTTCGAGGGTCGAGGGGCCCCACAATGTCTATTCCCACTCGTTCAAACGGGGTGGTGACGACAGGAAAGGGTTGTAACGGTGCTTTGATTTTTCGGCCACTTTTTCCGCTGGCCTGGCAGGTGGGGCAGGCCTTGCAGTGGTTGGTGACATCCTTCCGCATGTGGGGCCAGAAAAAATGGGTCACCAGGCGGTCGTAGGTTTTATCCTGCCCCAGGTGTCCGGCAAGGGGGACATCGTGGGCTAAGTTCAGGAGGAAGTCTCGGAAGCGAAGGGGCACCACCAGCACCCGACTGGCCCCTAGTTCTGCAACTTTCTGCTCGCTGTAGAGCAGGTCTTGGTCCCAGTAGATCCAGTGGGCCCCCGAGGTATCCCCGGCGCTCTGGGCCAGGGCTTGCTGCCGGAGTCCTTCGAGAGAGGGACAGGTTTTCTGTTCGGCCCGGAATTGTTCCTGCGTGGGGCCTCCCTCCTGCCGCCATTGTGCCAGGTCAGGGACGTCCCGAAGCTGGTCGGATCCTTCTTCGGTTTGGGTCAATGGACTGGCTTCTGGGGCGGCCTCCTCGGGGATGAGCGCGGGAGGAGGTTCTGGCCACTCGGGCTCTTCTGGGCTGGGGACCGCGCGGGCGGTCATGGACCTGGTCGTGACGCAGACCCATTCGGGGAGGCCGAGCATCCCCAGGTGCTCCCTCCGTTCGACAGCTGCCCAGGGGGAGCTTTCAAGGTCGTTTCCTAGGAGGCAGTCCACGGGGGCATCATCGCGGACAGTTACTTTTAACATCCCTGTTACTCCTCCCCACTCGAAGGGGACGCAGGCCATGTGGCATAGGCTTTCGGAATTGTCGGCTGATCGGACAGGGCAAAGAATGTTCGGCAAGATTTGGTCTGGAGTGACGAGGTGGCGTCGGACCGCCGTTACACTGGCCCCGGTGTCGCGGAGGGCTTCCGCCCGGCGGCCATTAATGTTGACCCATTGACCGTACTTCTGGGTGTTGGCGGGAAGGGGGGCCCGTGGAATCATGTCTCTCTCCCCTAAGCAGACCAGTGCCATGGCGGCGGGTGCCCATTCAGAGGGATCGGTCTCGTACTCTTCTTGGTCTTCCGGGATTAGTTCTTCCCCTAGGGCCGCCGCTGCAACTTGGCGGGGGGTAGTGTTCGGATTCTTTGGGCAATTGGGATCACTGGCGTAGTGGCCGGGTCGCTGGCACCTGTGGCACGTAATGTTGGCCCGGAAACCGGCCCGGACGGCAGGGCTTCCTCGGCCAACCGGGGTCGAGGGGTTTCTGGGGGGTGACGAGGGGCCGGGGTCTCTCCCCCGACCCTGACTTCCTCCTCCCCCTCGGGGGCGATACGGTCTGGATAATTCGCTGGGTGCGTTCCGGCCAACTCGGGTGCTTTCCCACCGGTCGGCTTCGACGGCGAGTTGTCGAGGGTCGGTTAGCTTACTGTCCAGGAGGTGTTGCCGGAGCTCCACGAAGCAGTTGTTCGACAGGTGCTCCCATACGATAAGGTCAAAGAGTTGTTCGTAGGTGGTTACTTTGTTGCCCTTGATCCACCCCTCGAAGGCTCGGCTAAAAAAGTTCACGTACTCCACCCAAGTTGTACCCGGAATCCGTTTGCAGTCGCGGAACCGTTGGCGGTACATCTCCGGTGTGAGCCCGTATCGAGTGAGGAGGGCGGCCTTCATGTGGTCGTAGGAGGTCATCAGCTGGTCCGGGAGTTGTAGCAGGGCGTCCCGCCCTTCGTTGATAAACCTCCCCCATAATCCGGCTCCCCAATCGCTTCGGGGAATCCGGTGGGAGGTCATTGCCACCTCATAGGCTTTAAACCACTGCTGTATATCATCGTTCTTGTGGTATTCCCGGATGACATCTTTGGGGATGTGAACCTTGGGTTCGGTCGAGGCAGACGGGGTCGGTCGTTCGGGGAGCCCGAGGTCTTTATTCTGTTTCTGGATCTCCAGTGTTTTGAGATTGCGCTCATGTTCGTACTCTAGTCTCTTTTCCTCTAGCTCTCTCTGTCTTTGCTTGTCTTCTCGCTCTTCCCTGAGCCGTAAGTGTTCCAGGGTTATTTTTTGTTCTGCCAGCTTGAGTTCTCCATCCAAGCGAAGTCGGGCTAGTTCTAATTCGTGGAGTCTGGTTTTTTCTCTTTCTCGGATCTCTTCCAGGGAGAGACCCGCTCTTTCTTTAGTTGGTGCGGGGCTCGTCTCGGTTGTTTGTGTTCGGGGTACGGCCGTACCCGTTTCCGCCCAGGCTTCTAGGGCTCGTTTGAAGTCTTCCTTCGTACTCAGACCCGTGGTTGGGAGACCAAGTTCCATGCAATATTGCTTCAGTTCTCGGTGGTTGTAGTCTTCCAATTTTTCCATCTGGAATTTCTCCGTTGTTCCGCTCTCTGTTGTCATGGTGGTCGTGTGTCGTGGGTCGGGTGACTTTCTGTACGATTATGCGTAGGTTCGGATCCCGTCGCTGGCCACCAATGTTAGACGGGGACCCTGAGGGTCGGCCGGATACTGAGGGAGAGATCCCCGAGTGGGACCGTCTCCTGCGATCGTACAGACCAGTTACCTCCCTCCCCACAAACAGGCACCACACCAAGTCGAGTTCAATGCTTTATATAAGGTTCTTCAGGCAAGGATATCAGCGATACAGGATATCTCGGACCCGGGGGTCCTCTCACTTCTAGTCTCTGTAGGGAAAAGGGGGTAGCGGGACAGTCTTGGTACCGGATCGGTACAGGTAGTGGTAAGAGGCGAGCTCACAATCCTCGAGCTGGAGTGTCTGTGGATCGGGCCGCGGCAGCGCCAGCAGGCCAAGATGATAGTCTCCCTAGGCAGGGGGCCGCGGCAGCGCCAGCAGGCCAAGACGATGGTTTCACGAGGCAGAGGGCCGCGGCAGCGCCAGCAGGCCAAGACGGTGGTTTCACGAGGCAGAGGGCCGCGGCAGCGCCAGCAGGCCAAGACGATGGTTTCACGAGGCAGAGGGCCGCGGCAGCGCCAGCTGGCCAAGACGATGGTTTCACGAGGCAGAGGGCCGCGGCAGCGCCAGCAGGCCAGTCACAGATGAGTTCTTCTCGGGTCTCTCGACTCCAGGATACAACTCCTTCCTGGTCTGGTCCTGCCCCAGTTATAGGTCTGGTCCCCTTTGATGTCCGGACCCTTGCGCCTGGGGGGCCGGGAGGTCCGGGATGAGGGAGTCCAGACACCCAGCAGGGGGGTGGAGCCAGCGCCCAGGCGGCCGGGGGTGATCGACACCTGGCGGAGGAGAGCCGTTGACGATTCCTTTCTCCCATTGACTCGCCAAGTGGTCACTCTGCCTCCTGGGGGGAGGTTGGTGCCTCGATGTCGGGCCCGGCCGGGCCCAGGGTGAGGGTCGAGTTGAGGCCACGCGGCCTCGTGCTGCAGTGGCCCAAGATGGCGGCTGGGCCGAGGCCGTGGTGTGGATGGTGACCCGGGCCAGCTGGGTCCGGAGCTGGTGTCTTGTGGGTGAGGAATTGCAGTGTACTTCGGGTGGTCGTCGGGGACTCTGGCTGGGGATGCAGGGGGAGCCAGGGTCCAGGTTCCATTGCGGGGAGGGGGCAGCCCGACCATGCGGCCTGTCCAACATGGTGGCGGTTCTATGGTGGACTCCACTAGATCCTCCAGGGCTGTGTTAGGCGTCACATTGGATGTGCCCCCTCCTGTGCCAGCAGCATCCTTGACCCTCTGCGCTATCCTCTCCTTGGCCCTCTTACGCAGGTCGTACCAGCGTTTTTTCAGGTCGTCGATGCTGCGGTGGGTGACTCCGCAGGCATTTACCTTGTCCTTGATGCGCAGCCACATCTTTCGTTTTTCTGCCTCTGGCACCTTCAGCGACAACTTCCCAAACAGTCGGTCATTGTTGCTGGTCACACACTCTATTAGGATTTCCAGCTCCTTATCAGAAAACGTGCGTTTTCGCTTTCGGGGTGTGTCCTTTCCCTGCTGGGGGGCCTCCTTCTCCATCTTGTCCTGCTTGCCTTGTCCTGGTTGCTACTGGTTCTGTCAGGGTCCTCAAATCCTGTGCTCTGCCTCCTCCTCTGTGCTACTCCGAACACTGAATGCAGCGTGGCTGTCCTACTTCCTGGTTGTGATGTCATCGGCCTGCTTCCGAGGCGTCGCGTAAATTTACCGTTTTCGCTATTACCGAATTCGCAAATACCGGAATCACTAATACCGAATCGGTATTAGCTAACTCGGTAATTGCTACTCTCGCTGTCGTACTTTCGGTATTTAATAGCGATTTTTACCGATTCGGTAATTTTTAACGATTATTTTGATGCATCGCGGTTTGCATGTCCTTAATAGCGATTCGTTATTTTTCGCTATTACCGACATGTATTACCGATTGTTGATGCATATGCCCAATAGTGTGATATCGACAATGCTAACTGAATGAATCATGAAATTATATTTATGAAATGGCTCTTAGTTACAGAAAAAAAGTCTAGACCATCCCATAGCAGAATATATAAACTGTTTTGGTTTGTGGATAAGGTCAATATTGTTCCTAGGAAGTATTCAAAGAATTCTTGTTCTCTAAGAATAGTTCTACTTTTAACAGATTACTTTGTGCCCAAAAAAGTTACATTTTGGAAAAAAAGTCAAATCAAATCGTAGAAAAATACAGTTCCAAAGTTAGAAGTTTTGTTTTGAAAAGCGAAGGTCGAATTCAGAGTTCATAGAAAGCTGTGTGCTAATTTCAAAAGTTATTCTCGGAGTCAGGAAAAAACATTAAGTCATCAAGGCTGGCAAAGAAATCGTCTACCACAGTAGATGAAAGTTGAACCACTTCATTAAGTAGATCAATTGTACACAGATGAGAAGCATCGCCGTCAGCGTCAGTCGCATTAGCAATGTTCGCAGTAGATGGTACCTGTGTGCCTGTTGGTCCACGTATCTCACCCTCAGCTGGAATTGTCGGTGAGACCTCAACAAATGCCGTCATCAGGATTGGTAGCTGTTGGGGACAACACAATGCATGAGCCGTTACCGAACCAAGTAAAGCGTCAACATCCGTTGGCAGTGCTGATGGGAGTGTTAGATAGATATCCAACACGCATTCCTCTCCACAAAGCAGGCATCATAGAACAGATAAGATGCAATCTTGCCCAATTGGTCTGAACGATAGGAACCACGTGGTATTCAGATCACTCAAACGAGCCAAGAATCTGTGTTATGCGATCACAATACTGCATTGCCAGAAGTGCGTTCTCCATGGTAATCTGGGTATCGCTGGTGACTGGACTTGCCATAACGGATGAGAAGGAACAAAAATAGTATCCCTGCTACGAGTCCCAAGATGAGAGGCAGGCCGCCGAACACAGAGTGCATGAAGTTTGGAAAAATGCTTAGGACTGCTTTAAACGGTGCTAACAGTCCCAAATAAATCGTCTTAAATACATGTACTATACCACTGGTATCAGACATGTTTAAGAAAAGGCCATAACATTTCTGCGAAATGTATTGGGCAGTTTGTTGATCATAGGGCATGTATCTCTGCAGAAGTCCTTGCAACTTGCAGATCATACGTCTTTCTGGACGAGGTCAGTGGCACAGTTTTTTTTAAAAGAATGGCTTTCATTCTACTTAAAGTATCAATTCGTATTGAAGAGATGTTCAGTGAAGGCCATAACAGCGACTCCCCGTCTGTCTTAGTTTTAGGAAACAATACTTGCATACAACAAGTGACCCTGACTGACACACTAACGAGATAGGCTATTCCTGGCATCATTCCACAACAGCTGTGATCATTCAACAGTATGTAGCTCCCATTGGATCATACATGCTGCTGGGGAACCCTGCAGGTGGCCTGGTAAGTTGTTTGAAGAACCATCACAGGCTCCATGTAAATTAATGCCTTGACATAGAAGAGTTCCGCTTAGTGCGTTGCTGCAATTTTTACCACTAAGAAACACCTCCTTTTCCCCACTCCAACATTTGTGTGTGTATGGTAAACCCCATGTCGACTTTGTGTATTCTTTACCCAACCTTTCATACAGGCCTGCTGGTATGTGTTATGTGTTTTGAGCAATACTGAAACTGGAAAATCGTCACTGGTATCGTGATGGTGCCATGTATTATCCGTTCAACAGCTGGTTTCTCAGAAACGGTTAATGGTAATCTCTCCCGTTCTTCTATGCTCAGCACCGTATAGTCTGCTCCCCTCTGTGCCAAAGAGATTTGTTTATCTGTGAGGTTAAATCCAGTAAACAATGACGTGGTGTTGATTAGACACCAAGGCACATAGCCTGAATGAAGGTTTTGTAACGTCCAGCCTAGCAGCATTATCGAACGCAATTGTTGTAACATTAGCAAGTCCTGTTCCATTAAGTCTATGGCGGAGGATACAATGCTGTCCAAAGAATACATTCTGGACGACAGAGTTGTTAAACCATTGTCAACTACAGAAAGTGCTTTCTCTAAATTAATACGATCAATTTCTCATATTCGTTCTGTAGTTTCCATTTGCGTGACTTTCCATGCTTTATTATAAGCAGCGTATGTACCGGCATATATGAAATGTTTATGACGTGGTTTACGAGGTCATTGTGAGAAGTCTCTCAAATCAACGCCATCTTTAAGTAAAGTTAGGTGTTGTTTTATTTCCGGGAGTGTGGACTTTTGTAGCCACTCAAGGCACAGTTTTCCTACACTGTAAGTTGTTATAACCCTGGATGTTGTCCCTGAACATATCTGGCCTAGTTACTGTAAACCCTTTTGTCTTGTTCAGGAATCTATCTTGACAGTTATTCGTGTCTGTGGGCCAGATTAACCATTTTTTCCATTCAGGATTAGTTCTGTTTTGTTGTAAAATGTAGTTTACGTCGACCTCCTCATCATTAGTGCTATTACTAGCAGGTGTGGGCTTAGGTATGGACGGTTTGTTTAAATCTTTTACCTTAGCCAGGCCAAGACAAGGTGTCTGTTGAACAGTTTCATTTAAGAACAGTATTTGTTCTGGGATGATGCAGGCTCTAAATAAGGCTTCTAAACCTTGTACCTGCCAGTCTTTTGTGGCCCAGACAGTTTTGTCTCAATGTTGTCTTTTCAAAAGTCAAAACCTAATATGGACAATTGAGCATAAAAGGCTGCAGAATACATTTGTTTAGTATTAGTCAACATACTTTTCATGCCTGTCTTATTAACATTTTTAAAGTAAAATGTTTCTGGATTTGTGACATTGAAGCCAGAGAAATATGGAAATTGTTCATAAAATGTTTTTGAGCTACCCTTTGGTGGCATTGAACAATGTTCCCATTGGTTATAAGTTAAAACATTTCTAGGATTTGCAGATTTGTGCAAATAATGGTGACCAAAATGATTAAAACAATACATTTGTTCATAATCAGATTAACCTTCTAAGTATTCATGTTTTGCAAATGGTGCTGACATTTCTAAGTCTGCTATCATGTTATTAACAGTTTCAAAGTCCCACTCATCAGAAAATGTGCTGGGTGAAACAAAGTCACTCAAGGAAACCTTAAATTGGTGTAGAATCTTAAAAAGCTCAACCGGACCATAAATGTCATAATCAGTTCTGTCCCAAGCTATACCACCAGGTAGAGGAACGGCTGCGATGTTTACTGATGACAGGTCTCTTTGTTCACGATGAGATGATTTGTGTGGCTTCAAGAGCAAGTTGATGTTCTCACTTGCTGTGTCCATTTTACTATATTTTCCATCTATCATCTTTCCCAAACTTAAAGCGAGAATCAACCATAGTAGGAGAAAAAGTACACCTAACACAATCCAAAATTCAACCCATGGTGAAACCAGATATTTATTTGCAAGCTGGTGACAAAGTTCCGTTAATTGTTCCTTGAAAGTTTTATTTGCTGGCGTTGTTTCGGGCTCACTGGGATCCTCAGAAAAGTTATCAAAGTTGATGAAATAGCCAGAGGCAGCTCTGTCAATTGTTGGTATTGCATCCGGATTATTCGAAATCGCTGGAGCTGCTTGGTCCCTTGACATGTTAGTATAGTCAGATGCTACATCATTGTAGACAGGTGTTTCTTGACGAACTGTTATTTGGGTTTCTAGAGGCACAAGTTCCATGGCTTTGTTGCATAGTCCTTCTTTTCTCAGATTCTTCAAAGGTGATGAGTCTTTCAGTTTGAACCTCTAGTACAGGTACTGGTTTTCTGTAAGAAGGCCCAAATTCCTTCTTAACCGTTATTTATTCTCTGACCAGATCCCCAATCTTAGGAATCCAGACAGGTCTTGCTGGGACAGGTGGTTTTTCTTCAGTGGTCGTTGGGTTTTGTATGGTGTTGCTTAGACTTTTTCTTGTTTCGTTCAAGTCCTGCAAAACAGCCAAACAGTCTTTGATATTAAAGGGTTTTTGTCCTACCACTGAAGATTCCACCCAGAGAATTTCTTGGCAGGTAATTAAGGCTACGTTGGACACTTATTAGATGTTTGACCCACCCGTCACCCGAACCTAATACCCTAGCTGTTATAGATTACTTTATGTCCCGTTTTTTTTCTCTCCACAACCGACTTTCCCTCAGGATGGAATGGACTCGAAAATCACAATGCAACGTCCAGATTGGCCATGGCCTCCTTGTAAGCTTTGGAGCTAAACGCAGGACCCTGGTCAGAATGTAGCGTGCCGATTGCATATGTGCCAATAAAGGCTTGCAAATCTTTTATAACAGTTCGGGCGTCAGCCGAGCGCTGA
Organism: Lissotriton helveticus; assembly: GCF_964261635.1. Classification (NCBI taxonomy): domain Eukaryota; kingdom Metazoa; phylum Chordata; class Amphibia; order Caudata; family Salamandridae; genus Lissotriton; species Lissotriton helveticus. The sequence goes on along the minus strand of NC_136068.1, from coordinate 1,028,327,072 downwards.
GGCCACATCCAAATTAATCTTGTCCTAATAGTTATGGGACCGCATTTGTCCATGGTGACGTCTGCGTGTAGAAAGTCTAATGCTGTCTAACAATGGTGTCTGTACTGGGCTGGCTACACTGTAGTCCGGTATCTGGCGGCGTTCTAAGCTGTGATCTCTATAACAGACATCGCAAATAATCCCACATTCGTAAATGTGGCCGCTCATCCCTGGCCACCAGTACATCTCTTTTAATTCTAGTAGAGATTTTAAGATCCCTTGAAGTATCAGACCCTCTCCCATATGTGCTTCTTGAATCAAAGCACCTCTCCGATTCCTGTTTGGAATTACCCTATCCCCCACTCCAGGGATTCGATTGGCATTGACAGCTAGCATCGTTTCTCCGTCTATTTTTATTTTTATTTTTGAACGAGTGATTGTAGCTACGGAAGCCGTTTGCACAGCTGCCTTCACGGCTTCATCAGCCAATGAATTCCCTTCAACATGAACGCCATCACGCTTATGACTCAGTGTAAGTATCACATGAGTCTTTTGTGGTTCTTACTGTAATAGAACTACTTGTTCCAAAAGCAATTTATGCTTGATTGTGCCACCTTTTGCATCTTTGAAACCGTTTGAACTCAATTCTGCAAGTATTTATTGTAAGACTGGACGCAGTAATACGAATCGCACACTATGAGTGTGGGGATTTCGCGATCGGTATTCTCAAGCGCCATCTTGAAAGCCTGTAGCCTGTAATTGCCTGGCAAGAACCAGATGCATTCCTGGGAATGTTTCATAACCAACCTCAGCACCCAAAAGTCAACAGTTATAAAACCAAGGTCCTCTCTCAGACAGTCACTACAGAATAACCTATCAACAAGTCAAAGAACACAACTCAAAGGACTTAAAAAATAGATAAATGTCTCGCTAAGATCCTTACGCCATGACCCAGGTAACTTATTGCTAATTTCTAAAGTGCGGGAACAGAGAACCAAATTGAAGAGGTTGAAATGGATCATTAACAACAATAATGAACAGGATCTCTGGGCTAAACTATTGCACAACATCAAGCTTAATGCCAGTGACCGATTCTGGAAAACTGTTTATAAGATAATACATCCAAATTATGTGGGCCTCAACTCCTTCATACTAGAGGAAACATGAGCAAGCTATCTACAATCCCACTTTAATAGCCAAAGTGTCACTGATTCAATGCCGGGGAAAAACAAAACACCCAGGGAGGCAGTTGATACCATCAATTGGAGCAGGGAAAGCGGTAGCTTCCCTCCTTTAACTCCCGAAACAGGACCATGCTCAAAGGCAATCAGCACCTCTCAACATGCCGGAGGAAAGACACACAGCGACAAACGTTCACCAGTCACTGAACAGCTCTTAATTAAAAAACAGATCAAGAAGGGAAAAAAAGAGGGAGCACCAGGGCCGAACGGAATCCCACCTGCAGTGTTTAAGGAAAAGCAGGAGGACTGGGCAAAAATACCCAACTCATTATTTCTGGAAGTACGACATCTGGGCATAATTCTAGATTCATGGAAAGGGTCGATTATCGTCCCAATCCATAAAACGGGCAGCAAGAACTTACCAGCCAACTACCGGTTAATAGCCCTGATTGACAATGAAGCCAAATACTTTGCGGGCACATTGTTGGAGGAGCTGTCAAGCTGGGCAGAAAACAACAAAATAATTCCTCTGAACCAGACAGGATTCAGAAAAAGCTGCGGCACAATAACCAATATTATGGCAATGTCAATGTTAATGGACTTGCCAAAACTCAGGAAAATTCAGCTCCATGCCTGTTTCATTGACTATAGTGCCGCGTTTGACAATGTGGAGAGGCCCAAATTATGGTCTAAGCTAGCCGGATGGGGCGTCCTGGCCCCCATGCTATTCAATCTATTCATGGCAGACCTAACCCTGGCACTCAATAACTGCAATTCGCATGCACCTAGTTTAGGGGGCTCCCCAATATCTAATTTACTTTACGCGGACAATGTTGTCCTACTCAGCCACACGCAGTGGGCCTGCAACATCTCCTGAACTGCCTAGAGGTCTATTTAGAAGAAAACAGTCTCTCAATAAACCTAAGCAAAACGAAGACTATGACCATCAATAACAAACGAAAAAAGATCCACCACTGGTACCTGGATAATAAATCCATCGAAACAGCAGAGGCTTACAAGTACCTGGGAATTTACATAGACAAACAAGGTCTATTCAGCCGCCAGCAAGAGGAGATCAAAAGGAAAGGGATGATCCTTGCACTTTCTTTGAAAGGTTTACCTGCTAAACTGCTCGGCCCAACACTTAGTCCACTCTTGATGGTAGCCCGGGCTAACACTCTTGCTGGAGGGTCAGCTTCCTTCGGCACTTGTTCCAGCAGGATGCGTCGGGCAAGTAGATAGTCGAACTGCTCCAAACCACTGTGTGTTTGCTAAGGCAAGTGTTTGCATATATATACCTTGAAGGTGCCGAGTTTGACGTAATGGTGGACATAATAACGTCATCAAAGAGTCTTAGTTCTTTGAAAACTCCATGAGTTCTTGGACAAATCAATATTCAAGCAAGGAGAAGTCTCTAACTGCTGAAGCAGAGTTTTTCCATGAAATCGTTGTGACTTTTCGGAACTAGTGGAAGTAGCCATGCCCTATTTGGACTGCATGGGCCATGTCTAAATATGGTTATGATTTCTATGCCTATAGAAGGACATGGTGATTTATACCTATATAAGGGCATGAATCGGTAAAATTACAGTAGGGTCCTAAAACGCTATACCACAGTAATTATTATCATTTATAATTTTTGGATTATGAAAATAAGTTTATTGTTGTTTCATCATTAATTGGTAATTAAATATTATTTATTGATAAATGGTAATAATATATTAATCCGTAATTATTAATTAGTGATTACAGTTTAATAATTATTATTTTTTGTTATTAAAAATATTTTATTTACCAATATTTATTATTTGGTCATTAATATGTATTAATTATTATTTATTGGTATTTATTATTATTTTATTGTTAAATAATTATTCATTGGTCATTATGCTTTTATAAATTATTTTTTGCTATTTGTAAATAGTTTAGAGTTATTTACTAATTAATTCATTAATTGATTTAAAAAGTTATTTTATTTATAAGTATGTTATTTTTTACTTCTACGCTATGCAACACTTTCCCTACTGTTGCACTCTCTGGAGTTGGAATAGTAGTTTTTACCCTTACGCTATCCAACGCTTTCCCTACTGTTGCACTCTCTGGAGTGGGAATAGTAATTTATACCTCTACTCCATCCAACACTTTCCCTACTGATGCACTCTCTGGAGTAGGAATAGTAATTTATACCCCTACGCTATCCAACGCTTTCCCTACTGTTGCACTCCCTGGAGTGGGAATAGTAATTTTTATCCCTCCCTCTATCCAACGCTTTCCCTACTGTTGCACTCTCTGGAGTGGGAATAGTAATTTATACCCCTACGCTATCCACCGCTTTCCCTACTGTTGCACTCCCTGGAGTGGGAATAATAATTTTAAGCCCTATGCTATCTAACATTATCTTTACTGTTGTTTTTTGGGGAGTTGGAATATTAATTTTATTCCCTCTGCTATATAATATTTTTTGTATTATTTTAGTTAATGTAGTATATAATTCATTTTAACATTTTGAAAAGTAAATACTTTTTTAAACATTTGTTATACATAATTATTTAATTTGTATTTATGTTATTGTTTGATGTGTCTAGATGTATTTGTAATTTATAATATTTTTTAATAATGTATAAGTTATTAAAATAATTATTAAAACGGATTATTAAGTACGTTTATATAATATTTATTATATGTATATGTTTAATTAATGGTTCATTAAATTGTATATATTAATTATTAATTTTAAACGTTATTAACCATTTTTTATTATGTTTATTTTATTTATAAGTATTATTTAGTTTATTTTACATATTTTCATTTTTTTAACTAAAAAACCGATATTTTTAATATTATATTTTTGACATCGATATTTGTTTTCAATATTTTTGTACTTACCATGTTGTAGATATGATGTCGATATTCTTGATATCAATACTTTTGCTTCGATATTTTTGTAGGTCGATTTTTTGACCTTCTATATTTTGTCAGTGACCCGTGTGTGCACCACTGCTCATGCAGGTTACTGTTAGGGGACTCTATGTTCATGCCTCATGAGATGTGTACCGTGACCAGTGTTCACTACGGTGCACTGTTGCTGAGTATGGTTTGCATCACAATGTGCTAAGTATAATGTTATCAGTAGTTACTGGTTGTTTTATTTTCACTACCTGTGAGTGCTAATGGTTATGACACTGGCCGGAGTGACAATGTCCTGGATATAATCCCCTGTAAAGTGATACCTAAGTGTCAGATGGCACAGTGTACATTTGTGATTATGTACTAACATGTTTTCTGAGTAATACAAAGGCTATTTTTTATATACCCTTGTGTGGTTTCTTTTGTGGTGTGCCTGGTGTGTCACTGCTGCGTGAGTGTGTTGCGGAAATGCTTTACACATTGCCTCTGGGATAAGCCAGACTGATCGTGCCAAGCTACCAAGGGGGTGAGCAGGGGTTAACTTCGGTGTGTAACTCCCTTGCCCTGACTAGAGTGGTGGTTTCTGCCTGGCTTTGGTGCACGCCTTAGCCAACCAGAAATCCCATTTCTAACACATGTTTTTATACTGTATTGTACATTTTTAAAAGTTGAGGTATGTTTTATTCTAATGTTTTATTTTCTCAAAGATAAATGGTGCATTTTAAACAATTTAATTTTTATGGTAATATATGATGAGCTATGATGGAGGGAAACATTTATGGCATGTTGCCGAAATAAAGAATTTGACTGATGGATACCAGAGTATACTCTATAATTCAATCAAGGCCAAGAATCTATTACCTTATATAAACAGAGCGGACACAGCATTTCTGGGCTAGAGAGAGAAACCTACCAACATGACCCCACTGTGGTGTAGTAATTCGCTTATCCAAGTACGAAGTCTCCAGGGCTTCAAGCCGTGGAACCTCATAGGGATATTCTCATTGGGTGATGTATGGAGGGATGGCAACATGCTTACTTGGGTGAAGTTGCAGGCCCAATACGATCTGGCATCGACTTCAAATTTCTACAGCGCGAGCATGCCCTTAAGGCCCACATTCCTACCAGTACTTCTATTCAAGATTCCTCCCCCCTAGAAGACAGGGTCCTCACTTAACCACTACCCAAAAAACAGTCTCCTTTATCTATAAAAAGCTGATAAACAACTCGCCCAATACTCTTACTGAACTCAAAACTAAATGGGAGGGACATGTTAGAAACTGTGATGACGGGAATGGGGAGAGGGACAGGAAACCTTTCATGAAGTGGCCATATATGCAGGGTTTTGATCTATTTACGTATATTACACCGCTCTTACGAGTCACACACTGCCATTTGAGCCATGGGCCACTCTCAAACAGATCTCTTTCTCCATGGCTGTGGTTAAAGAGGTACTTTCTTCCATATTATAGGATCATATTCGATTGTATGACCCTTTGGACAGACCTGCAAAGAATCATGGGAGAGGTAACAAGAGAGACCCCCCAGAAACAGCGAAAATATGTCTTTTACACATTTGGGGTGAGGACCCACTGTCAAAGTACGCTAAGATATGGTTGTCATTGGGTCTTCTGGTGGCCAAATGAAATATTGCCCCCTATGGGGGCCTGTGGGGTCCCAATGGTGATGGAGTGGTGGTGGGACATGGATTGCTGCAAGACGATGGAAAAATAAATATATCAGGGGAGAGGTTATCCACGCAAGAGAAAATCTGGGCAAGAAGGCGTCAGCCCAGAACCCACTTTAATTCATGTAGATCCAGAGCACGGCTCCCAAGAATCTCAGAGACAATTCTATAAAGTGTTAACCTCCACCACAACTTAGATAGCTATTCTATTCTGCTTGTAGTGTTCTGAGCCTGCCCCTTTTAAAATCGCGGATACTAATTTATAGGGATTTTTTTGCTGCTTATTCCTTATTGCTTACTGTTTTGTTTTGTTCTTTGCTTAAAAAATAAAAAGATCTTAAAAAAAAAGAATAATAATTGCAAACTATTTACCATGGGTTGTAATCATTGTAGAATCACATTTGTAATGAAAGTTTTTTTTTCAGTTTTTAAAGATTAGTTTGAGGCTGATTTTCCTTTACTACAAAGAGCCAATTCTATCTATGCTTAATTGTCCGGAACACTACCGCAAGGTCATCTCTTATCCCTCGAGGAGAATCATGTCGGAAATTTTTGATGTCACTAATAGCGCCCTAGTTCGGGGTTCCATATGTGACTGGGAATTTGACTTTTTCAACAAACCCTTCTTCAAAGTCCCGGTTCTGTATGGTTTACCCAAATTGCACAAGAGCCTTTCGGCTCCACCTTACAGACCCATTGTGTCGACCATTGGATCACTCACGGAACCATTGTCCAAATTTGTTGACGCCTGTCTTTTACCAATTATTTGTCGCCTTCCTGCCTATGTCCGTGATACTGGCCATTTGATCACTAAGATTGAAGGCTTGGATTTTAACACCAACACAGATATACTTGTCTCAATGGACATTGAGGCATTGTATACCAACATCCCTCAGGAAGGCGCGCTGGAGGCGGTTAAAAAGATGCTCGATGGCTCAGACTGTCCATCGGAGAAACTATTTATCCTGGAGTGCTTAGCCATCGTGCTCAAAGAAAATTTCTTTGAGTTCGACAAAGTCATCCACCAGCAAGTGCTGGGCATTAGCATGGGTGCGGCCTGTGCCCCCAATGTAGCACACGCCTACATGGGCACCTTCGAAGAAAGGTATATCTATAATGAGTTTGCCCCTTTTTTCAAAATCGTCACGAATTATAATCGTTTCATCTACGACATTTTTTTTATCTGGCGAGGCCCACAGGAACAACTTGATGAATTTATCCTATGGATAAATCTCTGTGAACCACATTTGAAATTCAGTGCGAATATCAGCTTGTCCAAAATTGAATTTCTAGATGTATGGATTCAAGTTATCAATAGTCACATTGAGGTTTCGCTTTACACCAAACCTACGGCCCGGAATACGTTGCTCCTATATGACAGTTACCATCCGCGGAGCCAGAGAAACAGCATACCTTTTAGCCAATTTCTTAGGCTCCGCCGGAACTGTACCGATATGAGTAACTTTGAGTTACATGCTGAACAACTGAAAGCCAAATTCTTTGACAAGGAAACTCTCTTGAAGCCGAAAGAAAAAGATGAGGATCCCAAACTCGTCATGGTCACGACACACTCCAATTTTAATGAGAAGTTGAGATACATTATCAACTCTCAATGGTACCTCTTAAATATGGATAAGATTGCTGACAAATTGGCTAAACCCATCTTTGCATTTAGACGTAATAAAAACTTGAGAAATATGCTAGTCAGGGCCTCCCCTGCTGACCCCCCCAGCTCCTATTCAAAGGAGCATAACTGGTGCCAATCCCATTACTGGTATCCACAAGTGTGGCAGATGCCATGCCTGTGACCAAGTAATTACAACTCCTGAACTGGAATGGGGCAAGAGAAAAATCCAGTTAAAAGAAATGACTAATTGCAGGACAAGTAATGTGGTGTATCTCCTGCTCTGCCCCTGCTCCAAGGGCTATGTGGGGGAGACTGGAAGGGAGTTCCGTACACGTTTTTCTGAACACAAATTGTGTATCAGGAACTCGCGCATGGGGGCCCCGCTGGTCGCTCATTGGAAAGCCTTGAGACACTCTGTCGAGGATCTCAAATGGCTTATCCTTGAACGCATTCATTGCCCGAAGGACAGGAACATCGATGCCCTTAGAGGCAAAAGGGAAGTCTTTTGGATTTTCACGCTTGAGACGGCTGTCTCAGGGTTGAACGAGCAGAGACCTTGGGAAAATGCTATCCTTTAGATACCTCTTCTCATTATTTTGCACTACTTTATTCTTTCTTGTTTCATTGGAATTTTTGACTTTTGATGTGTACCCGTAGTACACCCGGGTATCTTTTCTTGTTATATATTTGTTTTTATTATTGTTTTGTACTCGAATTCCTTTGCGGGAGTCCTGGATTAGGTTTTCTTTTTTAAATAAACTTTTTCCCAAATTTTTTCCCATTTTTTCGTCTCCCTCAGGGTACCATATTGTAGGACTCAGTCGGCGTTTTCACCCGTCCTGCGAGTCTATGTCTATGTTTGTCCCATCGTCACTTCAGGGCTTTCTCTGGGGTTTCGTACATCTATTCTTCCCTGACCCTTTTGACACTTGCAAAATTTGTGGTGGTTCAGGAGACCTATTTTTGAGAATTTAGACGCGGACTGTGTTTTGAAATCTCCTTTATGGCTCTCTACCTGTGAAGAAATATGGCCGCAATTTTTTCCCCTCTCGCTGGTTTGCGAGTTAGCGGTTTAGTGTTTTTTGTATCACTAATCGCGTAGACCCGGGACGCCCCTACACAGGTGTTTTCACTTTGTATTTTGGGTCGACAGTATTTATATCGACAGTTCGGCCTCGGGGTTGTTAATTCTGGCCCCCGGAGGTCTGGGTGGTGGACCCATGTGGTGTATACATTGAGGTGTTCGGCCGACGTGAGAGGTAAGCGGGAGCAGCTTTCTCCCATTCGACAATTATGGCGGAGCCCTCTCTTGACGAGATTGTTGAGTTGAGATCTTTGTCTCGTTTCGTAGGACCCTATTTGCTTCATCCTGCTTCCCTGACTCTGATGGATTCTGTGTCGGTGTCTCCCACTTGAGCGCTACAGTCGCCCTGCGTCTCTCTTTTTTAGGTATGCCTATTTTTCTTGACAACCCTGCTATTTGGATTCGGTCCTAGGCCTTTGCCTTCTCTGAGCACTATGTTGAAATGGGTTTCAGCCCGTATCTGGTAATATTATGTTTGCCACCGCTTGAAGGGCTTTTTCCTTCTCTTCCATAGAACACTATCTTTTTTGGGCACTTTATCCCTGCCTCTTGCGGTTTGACACTACCGATTTGGCCTAGCCTTAAAAAAAATGTTGTGCTACTTTTTTGTGCTCCTTATTCAGGCTTGCTGCCCCGGTTTTGAGGTCCTGATTCTCAACATTGCGTCCACTATACATACGGATGAGATATTTACGGTATCCTGACCGACTGGAATCGATCTATTATAAATTCAGGTGAGCCCCCCCTTAGGTTTTGATTCATGATATACTTCCAGGACGTATGCCTTGCTAGCAGTCCTATTTCATTACGGGATTTTCCACTTAGGAGTCTCTTATGTGAGTGCCGTCACCCACCGAGATCCACTTTAACACTGGAACTCTTTCCTGTTTGACATATTTTTTACAGATTTTCTCAAATGTCTACCCTCAAGTGCGCTCCCTCGCTTTCAATCTCAGGATACCACGTGTGTTTCACCTGTGTCTTTTCCCAATTTGAAGCCTGATAGGAAGCTGCCATCACCTAGGTCTTAGGGTATGTCTCTAGTAGGAATGTCTCTATCCCTCTTTGCTTTGGTGTCCTGCTTAATCCTTAGATTTTTGGTTCCTTCTTTGGATACGCTGCAATTAACTAACTTTTTAATTTTTTTAATCTGAATTCTTATTCAATGTTTTCTGCTGCACTAAGTGGTGGGGGCTGTTGTTACTTTGGGCTATAAAGGTAGTTTCTGAACCACCTCCTTATTGCCTTTGCACGATTTATGTGGATGTATGTGCTGTAGGTGTGTGAGTGCACCCTGCTTTGCTCCGTTTTGTGACCAGTTCTTTTTCTTTATGTCAGAATTTTGTTGCATTACTGATTAACTTTTGTCCACAGATACGCTTTCCCGGCCCTGATTAATGATTGGGACTCTTTCATATCGTGTTGTCCTCGGATCTTGAGAGACCGTGCTAACCATTACATTGATGATATGCACCCTGATGAAGGAATTCCCTTATTTTGGCACTGTTCCGAAACGCGCGTCGGCGCTTCTTTTGTTTGCCTGATGAAATGTGGTAGTTGATTGAGTTGGTTTGGATGTTATGGTGTGAGAATGAGTCAGTGGTTGATAGAATGAGTGATTGATTTGGGTGCTATGTTTTATTGCTCTCCGTGGCCCTGGGCTGATGTTGCACTATTTGATATGTATTTATATGAAATGAAGTATGTATTGCTCTCTATTATTTAAACTTGATATATTTTTCTATGAAAATAAATAAGAGAATAAACACTTGAAAAATATTTAGCTGTTCTGTGGGCGCTTTCTATTTATTATTGGAATTTTTTTGTCCTTTATATAATTGGGAACTCCCTTTTTCACGTTGTTCCATATATATTTTGCCCTGGTGGGTTGTTCCCCTTCCCTTTATCCTCTTTAGGCTTAGGGGGCCCTCTTTCGTTTTTTGCATTGATTTTCCTTAGGCTAAATGCATTCACTTTCTCCCGTATTATAATTGTAGAACTACATTATGAATGTAGCTTGTCTTCATTTAGAGTGTAGTAATGCATATTTACTTTACATTGGTGGTAAATTTGAAATGATCATCTTACCACACATTTAATACATATTTTTCATGCTCCTGCCTCTTGCCTGATTCAAATTAGATTGCGTATTTCTGTGTGTCCGAAAGGCTATTACTATTTCGTAGCAAATTATACAAATTATCTCATTTTCTTTATGTTAGTGAAGAATATCGTTATGATTTTTTCTTTCACTATTAGAGTCTTCCCCAGACTCAGATGAGGTAAGAGATGACCATATAGTAACTTCTGTTGTTGTATATTTACATTATTTTTTTATTTTGTTTATTAAACAAATCCATAGTATCGAGCCAATAAATACAAACAAATCACAAACCGGGATACACTGATGAGAAAAGAACAGAAAAAAAGGCAATCAAATTATAGCCTACCCCAAAGACATTAATTTCATCAGGTCAAATGCTTAAACATAGCCCCCCAAATATACACGCCTAACTTTCGCTTTCTTAGTCCTTTGACAGAATATAAACTAAATTCCATGTTGAATGTATTATAAAACCTTGCACGCCACATTTCAAAAGATGGTGCCTCCGGATGTAGCCATGTGGATGCTATGCACAACTGTGTAACAGCTGCAGCAAAACACAAGATATCTAGACTTATACATCGATCTCCCAAGTGGTAGATCCCAAGCAACATAATAGAACGCGATATTTTCATAGCTACCCCAGTAATCTCTGATAACAACCTCTCAATATGCTGAAAAAGCACCGTCAATTTAGTACAGGAGTAGAAAACATGGAGGATATCGGCGTCATCTGCACCACATCAGAAACATTTCCCATCATAGACACCCCCCATTTCTTCATCTTTGCGGAAGTACGAAACATATTGAATATTGTTTTATAATGTTGTGTTTTCAGATTTGCCGCCATACAAATTTTCCCTGCAATATCAATCGACTCCTCTAAGGACACATGTGGTTCTCCCAAAACATTCCCCCACTTAAGATTATGTGTCTCTAGATCATCTACTTTAGCAGTTTGCAGCTCTTTAGAGAGAACCTCAATTCTTTCTTGACGTCTAATGATTTAGACTATCTTATGTTGTTTTAATGTTGTTACATGTTTATTTAAGAAATCACGTATCTGCAGAAACAAAAAAAACTGCCTTTTGGGTAACTGATATTTGTCCGCCAAGTTTGAAAAAGAGGAGAGGGAGCCCCCGGCCCCCATAAGATACCCCAATTGCGTAATGCCGGCCAGTCTCCATCTTCTGGCTATAAGGTCGTGAAATATTGATGGAAGGATCCTGGCAGACAACGGCGTATAAAATGATAGCCCATCAATCTGAAGCTTTTTTTGCACAGACTTCAAAACCTTGTAGACTGTGCCCAGTATTTTAAAGCAGGTTCCTTTATAATAACTACCATAAAAAAAATTAAACAGACAGTTTTTGGCCTCAATCTCCAATACCATCTGACAAATTGATGGAGCCTCAGCAAGGTTATCAACACCTTCACCAGTCAATAGTAGGCATATGTTTGCTAAAATACAAGCATAATAATATAATACTATGACAGGAACTGCCCCCCCCCCTTTATCATAGGGCATAGTTATATACCGTGCAGCTCGCTGTGGTTTCTCTTGATAAAATTACAAAAGATCTCCAGAATTTGGTTGGGATCATGTACCATGCTACCAACCAGGTTCTTCATGCCTTCTATTCTATGTGCCGCCTATTTAGAGCGCAATCTCTGAGCTAGACACCACCCTGTCGCATCCCCGTATTCCTAACATTTTTTTTTTAATTAAAAGCTGATACCGTGCAGCAATTTCTTTACTCCATACAAGATTAATGTTGGCTTTACATCTAGCTACCTGAGTTTGGAGCTCAATAATACTATTTCCTTGCATGATACCACGTACAAGATTTTCTTTGGCCGCTTTTAGTTCATTGTACAGTTCCTGGACTATAGGTTTCGTTTGATTCTGTTTATATAATCCAAAACTTAACACTTCCCCTCTAAAGCAGGCTTTAAAGGTATCCCACACAATCCCTGACTTGGCGGAGGGACGGTTATTTTGAAAAAATATCCCTGATCCAATTTCTCAAATGGTCGATAAAAGCATTATCTAGCAAAAGCTTCCTATCAAAAGTAAACCCCCTTGGGACTGCATTCATACCCAAAGCTAGAATGTCCAAAACCACTGGAGCGTGATCAGAAGTAATTCATGGGAAATTTGTATCTGAAAATCTGTGAGTAGTAGAGGTGAAATAAAAAAATAAAATCAAGCCGGACAAGTTTGTTATGTGGGTGAGAGTAAAACGTATGTGCTGAGTTCGGCATATTAAGCGTACCCCAGACATCTGTTAACCCATGATCTGACAATAGATGGTATAGAGCCTTAGACACCTTGGGTTTCCTACCACTATAACTCTGAATTCCAAACTGTACTCCCTGCCCGCCAAATTAATGTTAAAATCCCTACATAGCACCAGTGGGGGGGGGGCCATAATGCTAGCTCAAGATTTCATTGTTCAAGAACAGGGGTTGCATCAAAATTAGAACCGTACACTGTTCACAACGTGAACCTAGTGCCCCCCTTGATGCACCCCACAAATGCACCCCACAAATGTCCACCACCCCTGACTATCCATTAAGGTGCATCCAGAAGATTGAATATTCAGTTTAGCCAGCACCGCTACCCCACGATTCATTGTCGTTTGTTGTAAAGAAACTAAAACAACAAATTCAATTTCCGATAGTACCTTGCACTGCCCCCAAGGTTTATGTGTCTCCTGTAAACCGACTAAATCCAGATGAATCACCCGGAGTTCTGCAGCAACCCTCTGTCTTTTATTATAGTTATTAAGCCCACAGACATTTAGCGAACACATTCTAACGCCTACCTTTGCCATAGGATAAACATGCAAACCATCCCTTGTTCATTTCCCTTAATTAGCTTCTGAAATCTCTGAGTCTTCGTAAACTTAACTATACTGTAGATTCATTTTCTTTTTTTACCCCCACACATCCCCCACAATCATCCAGATCCCCCCCAAAACCCTCTTCCCAACCCATCAAAAGGGCAACAGGACTCATGGTCCCAGTGATGAGAAGTTCCGGCCACCAGGGTATCCCCGCCTCTTTAGAGCGCAATCTCTGAGCTAGACACCACCCTGTCGCATCCCCATATTCCTAACATTTCTATTTTAATTAAAAGCTGATACCGTGCAGCAATTTCTTTACTCCATACAAGATTAATGTTGGCTGTACAACTAGCTACCTGAGTTTGGAGCTCAATAATACTATTTCCTTGCATGATACCATGTGCGAGATTTTCTTTGGCTGCTTTTAGTTCATTGTACACTTCCTGGACTATAGGTTTCGTTTGATTCTGTTTATATAATCCAAAACTTAACACTTCCCCTCTAAAGCAGGCTTTAAAGGTATCCAACACAATTCCTGACTTGGCGGAGTGACAGTTATTTTGAAAAAATATCCCTGATCCAATTTCTCATATGGTCGATAAAAGCATTATCTGGCAAAAGGTTCCTATCAAAAGTAAACCCCCTTGGGACTGCATTCATAAACAAAGCTAGAATGTCCAAAACCACTGGAGCATGATCAGACATAATTCAGGGGAACATTTGTATCTGAAAATCTGTGAGTAGTAGAGGTGAATTTTTTTTTTTTTTTTTAATAATTTTATTGTTGCAGCAAGTAAACATAAGTAGCAGTGCAAGTTGCAAGAGACGTGGCGTCAACATTCCGCCAAAATCAAGTTCAAGCGCAACATTTTCTTATTTTTTGTAATATTGAACCAAAAACAACATTCAGGTGTACAGATTGGGCTCACAGAGGCATGTTAATTGTACATTATCTATTCTAGTTATGTCAGGCCAGCTGGCCAGATTTCACCATCCACAGGCAGTTCTACCAACTGCTACTTCTGACGGGCAATGGAGGACCTAAGCAGCCCGCTCCCGCGCCACCCCATCCCACCCGCATTCCCAGTGCTAGTCTACCTCATCCTCCCCCTCTGAACTGTCCACATCTTCTTCTTCTGGTAGTGGTTCACAAGGTTCCCTCCTGTAGGTGTTCCATGGCAACCATATTTTGTTCCATTTACGAGGATTGGCCCGCTGCTGATATACCGCCCGCTCCACCACCATGAGCAAATCCATATTCCTGCACCACTGTGCCAAAGTCGGTAACTCAGATGCCCCCCACCTTTGCGCTATATCCCGTTTCGCTAGCATCATCCCTATAACCACCCACTTCCGCCCATGTGGTGTAAGGTCGGTTGGGCCCCAGACATTTAACAAACAGATTCTCGGGTCGGGAGTGAATGAGAGCTGTAGTGTTTGGGCGACTGTGCGTGCCACTCGCTTCCAGTAGTCGATTACGTGCGGACAGGACCAAAGGGTATGGAACAGCGTGCCCTCTTCCCCACAATTTCGCAAACAGTACGGGTGATCTGCCCTGTGGACTTTGTGTAGGGTGGTGCGTGTGTAATACACTCGGTGCAATATCTTGAATTGTACTAAACGGAATCTTGCTGAGATTCCCGCTTCCTTAGGCGACGCCATTGCGGCATTCCACTCTGCCTCATCCATGTCTCCAACATCCTCTTCCCATTTCCCTTTCAATTTCTGTAGTGGGTCAGGCAGGTTATTCACCAATTTGCGATATGTTAAGGATGTAGCGCTAGTTTCCATGTAGTCAGTGAGCAGCCTATCCTCCAAAGGGGCCGAAGCCGGGACCTGAGTACCTGGTGTCAGCGCTCCCAGTAAAGCATGTCTAATCTGTATGTATCGATATGTCTCAGTGGTGTTCAGCTCATACTGTTCTCGCAGCGTGTCAAATGGAACCACCCCCTCAGCAGTCCAGAGATCACCCACCGTGGAAATCCCTATTGTGACCCAGTGATCAAATCCTTTACTACGTCTCAGGTTACCAAGCGATCTTGTGTCCCAGAGTGGTGTGAGCTGTGTAATCACCCCCCCCCCATTTCAGACGGGATTGAGCTCTGTGCCACAATGTGACGGTGTGTTTAGTCGGGCCGATCAGTTTTGACAGAAGTCCCTTGTTGTAAAGCGGGGCCAGAAGTGTAGTAGTGCCAAGCTGCCGTCTATCCGCTAAGTACGCCGGGTCGTCCTGCGGCGCATGCAGCCACTGGTTGATCACCTTAAGGTGTGCCGCCCAGTAGTACAATTCCAGGTTTGGGAGCGCAATTCCCCCACTGTACCAATCTCTAATCAGTTTTGCCTGTGCCACCCTCGCTGGCCTGCCTCCCCATAACAGGCCCGACAATTGCCCTGCTATCTGTTTGAAAAAGGAAGGCGGTACTATCACTGGCGAGTTTTCTAGAACGTAGAGGAACCGGGGCAGCGCCATCATTTTGAAGAGCGCCGCTCTGCCCAACAGTGTCAGCGGGAGCGCCAGCCAGTGGCGCACATCCGCTTTCAATCTGTCGAGCAGCGGTCTCAGATTCAAGTCTTGAAAGGTCACAGGATCCCGCGCGATCCAAATCCCTAGATATCGAAAGGAAACAGCCTCTAACATCAAGGGGCAATCCTCCTCCAGACGTGGCGGGGTCCCATGCAGCATGAAGAGCACCGATTTCATCCAGTTAATCTTGTAGCCAGAGGCCACACCCTGCCGCTCGCACAGCGCCAATAATATTGGAATTCCCTCTGCCGGGTTCGTTAGGTAAATGAGCATATCATCGGCGTATAAGGACACTCTGTCCTCCCAGCCGTCCCCCCAGTCAATGCCCCGGAGCAGTGGCGTAGTTCTAATGATAGTCGCCAGCGGCTCTAATACCAGGGCAAACAGTAGCGGCGAGAGCGGGCAGCCTTGTCTCGTGCCCCTTGCTAATGAGATGACTCTCGAGACGTGTCCGTTCGCAGTCACTCGTGCCATAGGGGATGTGTACAGTAGTTTGATCCACCCTATAAATTTCGGGCCGAAGCCCATATGGTGCAGGACTGCAAAGAGGTACCTCCACTCTACCAAATCGAACGCCATAGTGGCGTCCAATGAGAGGACCGCTGCATCGGTTGTCAACGACGGAGCTCTCGCCATAACACCGTGCAGGCGTCTGAGATTCAACGCCGTGCTCCTGTGCGGCATGAATCCCGATTGATCTGGATGAATGAGATGACTAAGGTGAGGCAACAGTCTGTTGGCTAGTAATTTCGCTAGAATTTTGCTTTCGGCATTAAGGAGGGAAATCGGCCGATAAGAGCCGCAGTCCTCAGGGGGTTTACCAGGTTTTGGGATTGCCACAATGGTTGCCATACGTTGATCAGGAGGCAGGCGCCCTTGCTCTAAGCTGTCCAGGTACATATTGAGTAACGGTGTTGCGAGCGTTTCCGACATGATCTTGTACCACTCAATCGGGATTCCGTTGGGGCCCATGGCTTTCCCCGGATGCAGTGCTGTGATAGCCGATTGTACCTCCTCGGTTGTCAAGTCTGAGTCTAGGTCTTCAACCCCGTCCTGTGTCAGGGTGCGGGTGGGCACCCCCGCGAGCGCCCCTTCCACCATTTCCCGAGAGACCTCTATGTCAGGGGTATACACCGCCTGGAAGTGATCAGCTAAGAGTTCGACTATCTGGGCAGGGCGGGTGTGCATTGCCCCATCAGAGTCTCTCAGTTGTAAGATGGTCCTCTGTCCCTCACGTTTTTTCGCCAGCCAGGCCAGGAGTTTACTCGCCTTATCTCCTACATCGTACACCCTAGTTGCTGAGGCCGACATGCTTTCGACCACTCTACGGCGTAGAAGATCAGTGTGACTCTGTTGAGACAGCCGTAGCGTGTGGAGTGTATCTCCAGTCGGGTCAGCCATGTGAGCCTCGTGCGCCCTGGCTAGTCTGTCCTCTAGGTCAGTTAGTTCTTCCGACTGAGAGCGCTTATAACTCGTAATAGCGGAGATGGCTTGGCCTCGGAGGACCGTTTTATAAGCCTCCCAAAGGATCGACGGGGAAGAGACCGAGCCACTATTCTCCGTGAGGTAACACCTTGTCGCTGTTTTAAGAGTTTTGGTTACCTGTGGGACCCTGAGGTAACCCGGGAATATCGGGTATATGCGCCCTCGGGACCGTTCTGGGTTGGAGAGGGTCAACGTCAGCGGGGAATGGTCCGAGACACCCCTGGGTCTAATCTGAACGTCGCCGACAGTGAACCTCCCATGTCCCGGTGCAAGGAAGTAGTCGATCCGCGACAGGCTGTCGTGGACCGCCGAGTGGTAAGTGTAGTGTCGGACAGTCGGGTGCAGGCGCCTCCAAAGGTCTATCAGGCCTTGCGCTTCTAGGAAGTCATTGAGCCGGGAGGGCCCTGCAGCTCGTGTTCGAATCGGAAACCTATCTAGAGTATTGTGTACCACTGCATTGAAGTCCCCCCCTACAAGAAGGTCACCTTCCGGGAGTTCCAATAGGAATTTTCCCAAATCTGGGAGAGCTATCGTGTGTAGCGCCGGTGGAATATATACCGAAACTATATTCAGTTGTCTCCCCTCCCACTGCCCGAGTGCTGCTGCGAAACGCCCCTGTGTGTCTAGCTTCGTGGACTGAAGTATAAATCTGGAGGACCGGTGCATCAGAATCCCTGTCCCACGGGACCCCCTCGTGAATTCAGAGTGGACGATCATACTGTAGCCTTTCCTGTCTAAGGCGCGTGTGGCTGTGCCTGTGAGGTGCGTCTCCTGCAATAGGACCAGGGCCGGGTTGAACTTCTTAATACTGTGCAGCACCAGACCTCGCTTGACCTTGTCCCCCAGCCCCCTCACATTCCAGGACATTATCTGCAGAGGTGTCATTCTCCCTGACCCCAGGGCCCCCCTTTCTACCTCATTCCGCGAATTGCAAGCCATTGCTTCTGTGGGTGAGAAATTCTGTGCAACATAGAAAATGCGAGCCAATCTCTCGACATGAGCCCATCATACTAAGTGTGTGTGCCTCGTGTTGCCATTCTACACCTGTAACACCAACAAAAACAAACAAACATCCCCCCTTCCCAACTTCCCCCCTCCCTGCCCCCCTGCTAGACGGACCCCGAACTGCCCGCCCCCCCAACTTAGCAGAGTGCCTGATCCAAACCCCAAACATAGTACTTGCTCGTCGGGGTGAGGGACTCTCCGGAGTCGGCGGCCTCCCTTCATGTCCACGGAGGACCTCCGCCCGGCGTCCTGGACGGCCCGCCCGGCCAGCGTTACCATTAATCTAGTACATTGAGCCTGGGAAGTCATTGGTCGTCGTCATTCTCAGGTTCTCGGGCTTCACTCAGCGGGGAATGCGGATCCACATCTCCTTCGGGCACGCGGGGACCCGATCGGGATTCATTCGTACGGTGTTTATTCGGTCGCGTGGAGCGGCGGGGTAGACCTGCTGGTCTCCATCCCTCCAGCCAGTCGTGAGCAGCCTCCGGAGTGTCGAAGAACCACGTTCTGTTGTCAGCCACTACTCTCAACTTGGCTGGAAAGAGCATGGCATAGGGAAGTTCTCTCGCCCTCAGTTCCTTTTTGACTTCAAAGAATGTTCTCCTCCTACGTGCGACCTCCGCCGTGTAGTCCGGGAAAAACGCAATGGTGGAGTTTTGAACCCTGATTGGGGGAGAAGTCCTTGCCGCTTGTAGGATCGCATCGCGGTCCCGAAAATTAAAGAGTCGTGCAATGATTGGCCGCGGCGCCACTCCTTGTTTCGGACGTCCCCCCGGGACCCGATGCGCCCTCTCCACTGAAAAGAAGGCGGATAGTCCCTTTGGTTTGAGTTCCTGTTCGATCAGTTGTTCCACATAGAGGTCCATCGCTCTCGTGTCCTCCGACTCCGGAACCCCAATAATTCGGATGTTGTTTCGCCTCGAGCATCCCTCCTGCTCGTCCAGCTTAGCACGTAGGTCCTTATTTTCGTTGGAGATCCGTTCAACACTAATCTGGAGCTCCGAGACGTCCTCCACCAAGGATTTGGTCACCACCTCCATCGAGGAAACTTTTTCCGACATTTTGTGGAAGTCGGCTCTGATCAGGGTTATTTCCGTCGAGATCGAACCCACTGTAGCCTGCACTTGCGTCAGGGCCCGCATAACGTCATCAAGGGTTGCTTTTTTCCCTCCCGCTGGGTCTGCCGACTTGCTTGCCTGCGTTTTAGCGTCAGGTGGGGATGTGGATGATTTGTCGAATGCATACCTCTCAAGTCGTGCCTGCGCATTGCCACCCTTCGGTCCTTTGCCCGCCATGACAGATGTGCTCGTGTCGCAGTAAGGGTATGTGCAGGGTTGGGTTGCGAGGGCGCCAAGACTCTTCAAAAGGAGCTCCGGTAGCAGCAGTCCCCGAAAGCGGTTGGATCAGGGGACCAATGGTCGTCGCCCTCGTCTCTTGGTCCGCCGACCAGATCAGCGGGTGAGGACGGTTCGCTGTGCAACTCGGCGGTCCAGGTGGCCCTCGGCACCGAAGAAGAAGAACATCCAGTGGTCAGGGCGGCGTGCGAGTTCTAAGTCCCCAGGGGCGCACGAGCCGTTCCACTCACCGCCTTTGCAGATGAGGTGCAGACCTCAATGTCCCCAGGCCCTCGCCTGGTATGGTGCTGCCGCACCCCGGGGGTGCTCCTGTTAGTCTGAAGGGCACAGGATACACTACGGCGCCCACAGCGAATCAGGATCTGCCCCCGTAGCGGCGGGGGCTCAGCTGTGTCACGCCCCAGCAGACGAAGCGAGGACCCAGAGCACCGTGGATGGGGTGCGTGTGTCCAGGCTGAACTGAGCTGAGACTCTTAAGGATGTGGTCGCGCTACCAGCGCTTCAGTGGCTGCCCCCGGGTTTCACCCCCAGAAGCCTCTCGTGACAATCCTGCCGCAGGTCGGGTGTTCGTCTCTGCCGATCTCGGCGTAGCAGGCTGTACTGCAGTGCAAAGTCAGGCCCCGGTCCCTCCGGCGGCCTGGAGTCAAGATGGCGGTCGCGGGCCCGGGTCAGGTCCCGTCGCCGCAATGCGGAGGTCCGGAGCGCACCCAGCACTCACCGGGTAGCAGACGGTGGCGGCCGGACCCTCTCTTGTAGGCCCCTAGGGCGCCGGTGGCCGCGCCGGGTCTCGAGCGCCTCACGTCTCCGGTGCTCCGGCGTCCGCTCCCACTTCCGGCTCCCTCACGCCCAGTCCGGAGCACTTCCCGTCGGCTCCGTCACGCCAGGCAGGTCCCCGGCTGCAATCGCCCTCCAAGGCCAGTGCGAGTGGCGCGGATATCTTTACTTCCCGCAATCGGAGTCCAAATCTGGTTGCTGTCGGGCGTGCCGCCCGGCCCCAGGCCTCAGTCCCAGCTCGCAGGGCGAAATGTATTAGCGGATTCGTGAACGGATACGTCTGGAGGCCGCTTCAACCGCTGAGCTCGCCCTCTAGGCTACCACCATCTTAGGCTGCCAGCCACGCCTAGAGGTGAAATTTTAAAAAATCAAGCCGGACAAGTTTGTTATGTGGGTGAGAGTAAAACGTATGTGCTGAGTTCGGCATATTAAGCGTACCCCAGACATCTATCAACCCATGATCTGACAATAGATGGTATAGAGCCTTAGACACCCTGGGTTTCCTACTACTATAACTCTGAATTCCTAACTGTAGTCCCTGCCCGCCAAGTTAATGTTAAAATCCCTACATAGCACCAGTGGGGGGGGCATAATGCTAGCTCAAGATTTCGTTACTCAAGAACAGGGGTTTCATCAAAATTAGAACCGTACACTGTTCACAACGTGAACCTAGTGCCCCCCTTGATGCACCCCACAAATGCACCCCACAAATGTCCACCGCCCCTGAGTATCCATTAAGGTGCATCCAGAAGATTGAATATTCGGTTTAGCCAGCACCGCTACCCCACGATTCATTGTCGTTTGTTGTGAAGAAACTAAAACAACAAATTCAATTTCCGATAGTACCTTGCACTGCCCCCAAGGTTTATGTGTCTCCTGTAAACCGACTAAATCCAGATGAATCACCCGGAGTTCTGCAGCAACCCTCTGTCTTTTATTATAGTTATTAAGCCCACAGACATTTAGCGAACACATTCTAATGCCTACCTTTGCCATAGGATAAACATGCAAACCCTCCCTTGTTCATTTCCCATAATTAGCTTCTGAAATCTCGGAGTCTTCATAAACGTAACTATACTGTAGATTCATTTTCTTTTTTTACACCCACACATCCCCGACAATCATCCGGATCCCCCCTAAACCCTCTTCCCAACCCATCAACAGGGCAACAGGACTCATGGTCCCAGTGATGAAAAGTTCCGGCCACCAGGGTATCCCAGCCCAACACTAATATACCACCATATGTGCTAATAAACCCTTCATTGTGCATCAAACAGGAAAAAGAAAACCCAGCTTCTAAATAGCACACATATTACTAATGCCTAGAATACATTTTATAGATAAACACATCAGCCGGAGAGTGCGATACAGATAGTCATAAAGTTGGACTACACCAGCAATGCTAACCTTCCCCTATATATAAAAATGTCGGATTATATCTCACTATTAACTCCAAGTTAAATCATACTATATTACGAATACTGTAAATACTCTTTAGACCTTAGGAGTAAAGAATCTGGTATGATCTTTGAATGAGACTTTTAACTTAGCAGGATTGAGTAAAAAAGCTTGTGACCCTTTAGCATGAAACAGTGATATAAGCTGACAAAGCCTTTCCACAGTGTGGTGACAATAGTCCGGCCGAACAAAGAATTCTAAACTCTTGCCGGCCCTCTTTCTATCAAGGCGGGTCAACTTGTACAAGGCTTACCGAGCAAGGAAATTATTAAGAGAAATTAGAATAGCTCTGGGTCTAGCTGTTGATTGAACGGGACCAGGACGAATGGAGAAAGGAAATCTGTGTGCCCTCTGCACCTCTCTCTGCCAGTCCCACTGTTTAAGTTCAGGAAAGGCCTCGGAAAATAGCTCAATAATAAACTTGTGAGGATCTTGGCCCTCCAAGCCCTCAGGAATCTGCAGGACCCTGATATTATTACGACAACAGTGATTTTCCAAGTCGGCCAGTTTCTACTGAGTGTCGTCTTTTAAAGAGCGCAGAGTCTCAGCCATAGCTTTTTGTACTACCAGTTCATCTTCTAGAGAGGAAATCCGTTTTTAATATTATGGAAGAAATGTCTTGTACTTTAGAGTGGATTAGACATACCACCTTAGATATTCCAAAGATACATGTGGAAAAATTCTTCAACTTGTTAGAGCTCTCCATTTCCAAATAATATTTGAATGGTTTGGAAACTTATTCAAAAGGTCTTCAAATGTGTTGGATACCCATGCTTATTTCTAAGAGGCTATTCCTTTATTGCCCTCAGCACTGACAATTTGCCATAAGCAAAACTAGTAATTTTTTCAATCTTAAACCACCAAGTAATTAAAATTACTAAATCTTTGAGGTGTGTGCAAATGAAGCGTAATATGTGAACCAAAACATATTCATCTCCTGTTTTGGAGCTAACTTTAAGGTTTCATCAAACCTTTTACTGAAAAGGTCACTACAATTCTACTGTAACCGAAATTGGAAGAAGCTTTTATTGATAAGGCAATGTATATTAAAATATTGGCTTACATTTATGAAAATATTAAGAGAACTACATTTCACACAATCACTCAAGTACTCTCATACAAAGACAGAAGTACATGCATTTATTCTTCATGTTCTAGAACAGATTGTACTTGGTCTCCACAGTAGGTTCTCATTCATCTGGAAATTCTTTGCTACAATAGTGCCAGCATGTCAATAAGGATAAAATTATAAACGCAAAAGTACTCATGATAACCAAACACTCTGCAAGCAACTAGAATGCAGGTGGAGAAACAGCCAGGAAACCGCAGATAAAGACATGTTCTAATCCACTTTTAGTCGGTAGCACCAGCAAATCTGAAACACCATGTGGATTTCCCTAGCAAACTGCATTGGTGCAGGTACGAACAGTAAGAAAATTGCAGCCTTCGTCATCAAAGATTTCATCACACCGGCAGCCATCATCCGCTACTTCAACCCTTCACAAAAACTATGGAACAGGTTCTAAAAATCCTTCAGAAACAAAGTTACAGCCATATATGACAACTTTGACACCCAACCTGACCCACATCAACCTTGCAGCCAGTCTCCCGATCTCCGCCGAAAAATGTACCTTGACCACACGTAGTAACATAACCACAGATGAGACTGCCACAACCATGAAGTCTATCCACTTCAGGGTGCCAGAAGGTCCATGCCTCATTCATGTCCTCAATAGAGTTCTCACCCCATCAGTAAAGCCCTCACACTCATCCTCAAGGCCTCCATCAACAGTGATACTTTCCCTGGAGCCTGGAAGCATACAGCTGTCAAAACTCTACTGAAGATGCCATCAGAAAACCAAGCCAACATCACAAACTACCGGCCAATCTCCCTTCAGCTGTAACTAGCTATGCCCTACAAAAAGGTAATCACACATGTCCCACAGGCCACCTCATCCATCATGCAATCAGAATTCAGATCAAACCACAGTATGAAGACATCTCTCATCGCAGCAATAGATGATGTCCATAGGATACTAGACAAAGAAAGGAAAAACTGAGTACCTCATGCAATTGGAGCTTTTAGCAGTGATTGTCACAGTCTCTCACCAATTCTCATAAGAAGACTAGACAAGGCTGGCTTTCAAGGACCTACACTCCAGTGGATCCTTATCATTACTGACCAGAACATCTAAGGCAGTCAGAAGCTAGTAAACTCATCTGCGGAGTACCTCAAGTCATGTCACTCAGCCCTATCATCTGCAACATCTACGTGACCCATTGGTAACAGAATTGTGTCCCACAAAGTAACCATTCTCTTCTACACGACTGACATGTAACCTATACAGTCCATCTGGGACTAAACCGAAGACACACAATGCACTAATTCATCAACTGTATGCCCAAACTGGCCACCTGGATGAAGTCAAAGTTTCTCAATCTGTACACCAACAAGTTAGAACTGGTGATCTGTGGAAAGGATGCCTCACCAAATCTTGTGGCCCACAGACCTTAGACCTATTACAAAGACACATGTGGCTACTCAATGACACCAGGGAGACCGCCACCCAAATACTCATCACAAGCAGGCTGAACATTGAAAACTTCATTAAAGGAGAAATCACAAATATCTCATGGGAAGACTGCAGGCCATCTAAGAACAAGCATTTGCAATGCAATGGGTCTCACATTCGAATAGTTAGAGTTATTAGTGTTGTAAATAGCAATTTGTTTATTTTTGTGGTAGTTTTGAAAATATCTAACTTAATAGTTTATTTATGTAAAATGCGAATATTTTTAACTTTTGGAAATGTGACACCTATAGCATTAGTAATGCAATATGTCTTGCATTAATGTAACGTGCATCTATTGATATAACAATGGTAGCGTCACTAGAGGGGTGGTTTCATTACTGCCACGCCCACTATCACCGCCACAGCAGGCAGCTCATCATGGGAGTAAAATTGTGTCAAGTCAGCCTGCCTACTCGACCTGACTCGTAGTAATTAATATTCTTAACACGAGGCAGGTTTAAAATGAGTAAATAAAAAGGCTGCGAATGCTCTTGCAGCCCATGTGAATGTGCCCCTCGCCTCCCGTCCCACGCTTCCCTTGCCTCCCGCTGTCCCAAGTGAGCCCTTGTCAGTCTGTTCGCCACAGGTAAGTTTAGTACTATGAGGACGAGCACGAAGAAGTTAGGTGCGATGTCTGGGGAAGGCGGGCCCACGGGAGGCTGCAGGCGCAGGGAAGGAAAATAAGAAAGTGTTTGGAGGGATTGTTGTCAAAGGAGGTTAGGAGTAAAGGGTGTGCTCTTCCATGAGGTGGAATGGGGGCTCAAGTATATGTGGGGTGGCGGGGATGCGAGCTAGGGGTCTTAGGCATTCATAGAATTGTTAATGGTGGTACTGCATTGTGCGCTGCTGCAGCCTTAGACACTTGTTTGTGGTGGGCGGACTATAAGACACTGGGTTGGACTGGATTTTGGTAGGATAGAGGCAGTTTGTGCGAGAACGCGCGCACATTTTTTTTTCATTACTGCCACGCCCACTATCACCGCCACAGCAGGCAGCTCACTACAAGAGTAAGATTGCGTCAAGTCAGCCTGCCTACTCAACCTGACTCGTAGTAATTAGTATGCGTAACACGAGGCAGGTTAAAAATGAGTAAACAAAAGGCCGTGAATGCTGTTGCAGCCTGTGTGAATGTGCCCCTGCCTCTCGTCCCACGCCTCCCGCTGTCTCAAGTGAGCCCTTGTCAGTCTGTTCGCCACAGGTATGTTTAGTACTAATTTACTCTGGTAGTAGTACTGTACTGTCACGTCAGAACAGGGCAGGGGGCATGGTGTCTAGGAGACAACAGTAGGTGGGACGGGGAGGGGTGGTGTTGAGGACGAGCACGAGGAAGTTAGGTGCAATGTCTGAGGAAGGCGGGCCCACGGGAGGCTGCAGGCGCAGGGAAGGAAAATATGACAGCGATTGGAGGGATTGTGGGCAAAGGGAGCCAGGAGTAAAAGGTGTGCTCTTCCATGAGGTGGAGTGGGGGCTCAAGTATATGTTGGGTGGCGGGGATGCGAGCTAGGGGTCTTAGGCATTCATAGAATTGTTAATGGTGGTACTGCATTGTGTGCTGCGGCAGCCTTAGACACTTGTTTGTGGTGGGCGGACTGTAAGACACTGGGTTGGGCTGGATTTTGGTAGGATAGAGGCAGTTTGTGCGAGAACGCGTGCACATTTTTTTTCATTACTGCCGCGCCCACTATCACCGCCACAGCAGGCAGCTCACTACGAGAGTAAGATTGCGTCGTCAGCCTGCCTACTCAACCTGAAGCGGGGGCAGTTTATAATGTTCCTCAGACGCGCTCTGGGTGTTCGATCGGCCTTGGGAGGGGGCATGGGGATTATGGGGGCCCAGAAACACGCATAACAGTCCTCAAACGGTCAGTGAGCATCGATAATGCAGCAAGTGCAGTTGCACCGACGCCCAGGAGGCCATAGTACCCCTGTTAGTACCCCCGTTGCCATGTAACTCAACGTCTGCTTTTGTAATCAGTTCTCGTGTAATGCTCTTACCATGTATTATTTTCGTTCCTATTGTGAAGCGCTCTAACACCCTTCGGGTAAAGTGTGCGTTATATTAAAAGGCCTAAATAAATACAAAAGTACATAAGTAAAGTTAGTGGAAGTCGAGATCACGCAGCTGAGATTGTTTTCTTGTATCCGAAGCAGCGGATGTTGTGATGGGGTGACCATTTGTCACTAAACTGAAATAACACGTGGCAGCGCCTGCTTAGTATCTTTTTGAAGTGTCCCTGTGCTTTGTAACAGTCTACTTCTAATGAAAGCGGAAACAGTGTCGATGGCTGTAGGGTGGGGGAAAGGATGTCTTGAACAGCGTAAATGCAAGTAAATGGCTGCAGGCTGGGGGGAAGGCTGTGTTGAACTGCCCATGTGCAAGCGAATAAAACGAATACAAACGTGAAATGGAGTAAAAAGCACGTAGAAATATGGTGAATTGTTAGAGGCTTGATAGGGGTAAATGGAATTTTAAATGTAAGAACATAGTGCAGAATACAATACTGCGTTTCATTTGGCATGGCAAGTTATAGTTTTTTTACTAGTTTTGATGTGTATCATTTTGTGCGTGCAATGGGGTGAAAAGCACGTACTTGAACTGCCTAAATGCAAGTAAATGGTTGTAGGCTGCGGAAGGCTTTGTTGAAATCAAACGAATACAAACGTAGAATGGGGTGAAAAGCACGCAGAAATATGTGGTCGAAAAAAGGAAGTCTCCGCGTAAATGGCTGCAAGCTGGGGGAAGGCTGTGCACCGAAGCCCAGGAGGCCATAGTACCCCCGTTAGTACCCCCGTTGCCATGTAACGCAACGTCTGCTTTTGCCATCAGTTCTCGTGTAATGCTCTTAGCATGTTGAAAAGCACGTACTTGAACTGCCTAAATGCAAGTAAATAGCTGCAGGCTGGAAGAAAGCTGTATTGAAATAAAACGAATACAAACGTGAAATGGAATGAAAAGCACGTAAAAATATGTGGTCGGAAAAAAAAAACACGAAAAAATATGTGTCAAAGAAAGGAAGTTAACGTCGGCTTGCAGATTGTAGCAAGCCACAACTCCGACAGTAAACAAAACTGAAAGCACGCTAACACAACAGCTCCGGAAAGCTGGAAACAAAAGCGCGTGCACGCAGCCAAATCCAGCCAAATCTGCAAAAGAAGCTCGTAACACCCTCTTGTCCCTAATTCCCCCGAGACGGGCGGCTATAGGTCTCCTAGCTGGACGCATCCTTCGGATGCTAACTCCAGCGAGACCTAAAAAGCAGCCATATTCATCCTCAACATCCTACACAGACCCATATCACACTATACCTCATGGACCTATAAAGGCTCTGGAAACACAATCACCCCCAAATTCAATTTCCTCTCCCTTACGTACAAAGCTCTTCATAAAATGGCCACTGCTTACCTGAACATATGCATAGACTTAAAACTCCCATTGAGCAACATTTGTTCAGCCAGACTCCTAGAGGCAAACATTCCATGCATTCACAGTGGCAGAATTGTAGATAATGCCTTCTCTTACATAGCACTCAAAGCATGCCATTACCTCTAAACTCACATCAGAACATCTCCCTCTTTTCTTAAATTCTGCAAGAAGCTGAAGATTTGGCCTTTCGAATAATTCCTCTTTTCTCCGTAGACATAGCTTCAAACACGTGCATAGAATCAGGTACGGTGACACGTGATAGTGTTTTATACAAATACACATAATGTAACAACATAAAATAAAATAACATTACATAACATTACATAACACATTAAAACATTGCTTACTATAATATAGCCTAATATGGCATGACAATCATGCATGAACACAATTTCTGTATAAGAACTCTACCAGCATTTTCAATAGATGTAATCCATTACATCTTCCCAGTTTTCTATTCAAGTCTGCATTGATATTTTGTCAAAGACCCTCACTCCAAACGACCCATACACACAAACCATTGCAGGTAGATTTGGCTATGGTCTTTTTCTACTTTCCATGTATGTGGCTTTTTATAGTAGCTTATCACAAAGAAGTATCAGAGGGTCAGGATTTATACAGGTAGTTATTGAGGACAGTAGTAGTGAGTTGTTACCACTAGCCATATAACTCAAAGTTACAGGAGCCAGGTCAGGTTAGTGTCTAGTCTCTGGCACCCATCAGTCACCACTCGGAACCGCCCTTCATCATTTGGGGCTCCGAGGACCACCACCGCACCTGATCTTTTCTCTGACAGGAAAGGCTTGACCTCCCTGTTGGTCAGGGCATGATTGTTTGAAGTTGGAAATATATATACTGGTGATGTAACTGACGGGGTAAAAAAGTGTGTGCAGTGCAAAGAACAGAGTGATACCAAAAAATATGGAGAAAGTGAATAAAATTGGTTTAAGGAGCAACAGAAATTTTAATAGGGTATAGCTCCCAGCACCAATGTTAAAAATAGCCAAGACAGGGAAAATTTATAAACTGTCTAGTGGTGGAACGTGGTCAACATGTTTCAGCAATAATGGCTATTGGCCTTGCTTTCTTCAGGACCTAAATAAATCGCTACTGCAAACAGAAAAAAACCCTTTCAATGTGAAGAAGTGTTTTCTTAAAAAGGAGAAGATTACTGGAACAACTTAGATATATACGTGTCACCTGGACATCTTAGGTTTGATTGTTCCGAGTCTTCTCACATATTCAGTTGTAGACTGAAAAAGAAATACATGGCATGAGCACATCACCCACCACCTGTCCACAAAAAACCTTCCTTTTCCCCATGTGTAGTTATCAACATTGGTGAGGTCTATATCCAAAGGATAGGACCAAATGCACTGTTTGAACTAGTGCCTACCGATTTTATGGAATTTGAAGCTTTACAAATTTCACAGACTACTTCTTACCTGATTTGTGAGAAGTAGAGACCTCACCCCACCTGGCTGCGGCTCAGGACATAGGTGAAGCACCGCTCTGTAAAGGTGAATAAATCCAAACCATAGAATCACTCACCAAGAACATGCTAACAAAAGGTTAACAAAAGGTTAATTTATTGCTAAGAAGTACTAATATTAATGTGTAGCTAGTACATGCAGGAATTCTGTTACATGTAATGTACTAGCATGGCGAGCGGAATGATATAGATGATGTTATATCCGCTACAGACCATAATCGATGCACGTGCCCACATTGATCTATAATTACACAAACGCTGTTGTTGATTTGTGGTAAAAACGAGTGCCCACGCCAAATGTAGGTACCATTCTGTGCGTTCTATGGAGACCATAGTCAGGGGCTGTTTTTATATTTATAGTGAGGAGCATGTGCCACACGGGAGTTGTTAATGCCGTTACTAATGCTCCAAAATGCCCATAGTCTAAGCCTGTAGTTTTTACGACCCAAGAAAAATCTTTTAGCTGTAGCGGTACGGCGTGAACCTGTCCTGCCGCATAACCGCTTGGTATCTGCGTTTAGGAGAGTTACACGCTGCAACCGCATCAAATTTGAGAAAGGGAACGTGGAAAGCGTTCAAGGGAAACTCACCTATCCGTCGGTACTCCAACGCGGCATCTGTGCCGTCTGGGGAGGTACCGGCGGTCTGTTTACACGCATACTTATTACACTGTTTCTGATTGGTCTAGGCCATCACGTGACGCGCAAACAGGCCGCGTCACGCGTAGACAAAGTCACGAACGCTATGATTGGTTAAGCCCAAAAAGGAAAAAGGCCAATCATTCGCATCCCCCGCGTTGTCATAGTAACATTTAGTAAACGAACGGCGGTTCCACCGGTCTTTTGTGTGCGCTGAAGTGTTACTGCGCTTTACTTAGAAAAGGAGGTGAAATCAAAGCTTCAGAGTACGCTAGAGTGTTAACTGCGTTTTTTCTTGACAATGAAGGTGGAGTCAAAGTTCAGACAAAGCTTCTAAACGTTCACATTGTCCTAGATGATTATAGGATGTTGGTCATCTAAGGCTGAGAAACAGTTTAGTAAAAATCGGGTTTACCCCAGTTATAAGATCTTATTGATCCCTCATGTATTGGTCACTAGAAAGGGTGATGATCAGGAGATAGTATCAGAACGAGGACCAGGGTATGTCATCGTTCAGCCCTGTTCGGTCAGTGCCAAGTTTCAAAACCCATTTTTGTTCTTTCTTGAGCAAGAAGTTGCTCACATTGGTGACGTGTGATGGAATGAACGGTTTCTCTAAGACCGTCCATTTGAATGACGTGGGTGAGTGCTTCAGGGTGATGAAGTGGGTTGTAAGCCTGGTGGCCTGCCTCTTACAGTTGATGGTACTTCTGTGTTCAGATAGCCTCACCCTGATCTTACGAGTGGTCATACCCACGTATCTAAGCCCGCAGGGGCAGGTGATTAAATAAATTAATTTGTCGCTGTTACAATTAGTAAATCTCACTTGCCTCCAAGGCCTAGACGTCCCAATGTCAATCTCTGTAGTTCTGGACGTTTGAGCACATGATTGGCATGTGCCACATGGATGGTGGCCGGATACTGGGGGCAAGTCCCATAGGGTGCCCACTGCTCTGGGGGTTTCCTCTAGTGGTCTAGTGTGAACCATTCTGTCTCTCAAATTGGGTCCTCTCTTGAAGGAGAACAACGGCTGTTGGATAGAGTGGGGTCCTGAATTCAAGATCGACCAACGTTTCTTCACCGCTTTCTTGATACTGTTGGATAGTGTACCAAAAGTGTGAACAAAAGTAAGCCTTTCCAGAGGTGCTTTCGGAGTGGGAGGTTCCAATAATGCTGCTCGGTTATTGTTGCTGGCCCGCTTCATGGCTCGATGCACCAGACGGGGAGGGTATTTTCTGTTGATAAGTTGTGTCTTGAGTGCAGTGGAATGTGTCTTAAAAGCTGTGTTAGTGGAACAATTTCTCTGTACCCGTAGAAATTGCCCAAACGGCAAATTGTCCCGTAGAGACTTAGGATGATGGCTGTCGTACAACAGGAGGGAATTTCTGGACATAGGCTTTCTGTACAGTTCTGATTGCAATCCAGTGGTAGTAGCCTTGATCATGAGGTCGAGAAAAGCCAAGCTGTTGCCGCCAATTTCTATGGTGAAGCGTAAGAAAGCATTTCTGCTGTTCAGCCATCCTAGGAATTCCTGACAACTAGCTCTGGAGCCTCGCCATACCACCAATATATCGTCGATATATCGTTTCCAGGTTTTTATCTGCTCAAAGTATGGATTGGACTCAGTCAGGACATATCGCTGTTCGAAGTAGTGTACATAAAGATTCGCCAGGCTGGGGGCATAAACGCTCCCCATACTGGTTCCGGACACTTGTAGGTATATGTTGTCCTCGAACTTGAAATTTTTTTTCTTCATGGCTAGAGTCGCACAGGCCATGATGAAGTGCACCGGAGTGATGGTATCTATCTCATTGGTGTCAAGTAGAGAATGGATAACTTCCAGGGTTTCGTCCTGAGGTATCGAGGTATATAAGGCCTCTACATCGAACGAGACCAAGCGGTCAGTTGTTATGTCAAAGTCCAGGTCCGGTAAAAGGCGTAAGACGTCGGTGGTATCCTTAAGGTATGTAGGCATCGTTTGGACCATTGGGCGTAAAAAGTGGTCAACAAACGTCGACAAGGGTTCCAAAATCGACCCGATGCCGGAGATGATCGGTCTACCTGGTGGCGGGCGTTTCTCTTTGTGCACCTTCGGTAGAATGTAGAAGTAGGGGATCACTGGATGTTCAGTATTGAGGAATCTAGCCTCATGCTCGGTCACCCATCCTTCAGTCAGTGCCTCTTCCGTCATGTTCCGAATCGTTCTTTGTAGATCCACCGTTGGATCCTGATCTAAAAGACGATAAGATCTTACGTCGCTCAATTGTCGAAGACATTCAGCTCGATATGTTTCAGTGTCAAGGATGACAATGGCCCCGCCTTTATCGGCTGGTTTGATGGTTATTGACTTGTCAGCCGACAATGATTTAAGGGCCTGGTGCTCCGCTTTTGGGAGATTGCAAAATGTCCTCTCGTCATGTTTGAACAACTCCTCGATGTCTCGTTCGATGCCCTGTTCAAAAGCTAACACATGGGCCGGCATAAGATGAGTTGGTGGGTTGAAAGTAGATTTCAGTCTAAGTCCTGTGTTAGTCATTGCTTCCTCTTGGTCTGATCTCTCTTTGTCAATAAAGAAGAAATGTAGTCTCACCTTCCTGATGAAACTAGCCAGTTCTAGTCGGGTTTCAAAATGTTCATTCCGATATGTGGGAACAAAACCCAAGCCTCTATTGAGGGCCGTCTGTTCAGTCTGAGTTAGAGTACGATTGCTCAGATTTATCACGATGCTGTCTCCGTGGGGGGTTGTTCTTTGTTCTTGGCCGTGGTACTCCGTAGGTTCCTGGTCGAGCTCGTCGTCGGCGGTGAATTGAATTGTACTTGGGGTTGTACTTGTGTTTGGACTGGGGCTTGGCCTCTCCTCCTGCCACGTGATCTGCCGTGGCCATACCCTAAAAAAGGCTGTCCGTTGAAATTTGTAGGGAAAGCAGGTGGATAATTAGGTGGAAAAGGGCCCATTGGAGGTTGAAACGGATTCTGTTGATTGGGAAAGAGTCCAGGACCCCCGTATTGCCAGGGGTTGGGTGGCCACCATTGCTGTGGTCCTTGATTATGTTGGTTCCCCCGCCAGAATTGGTTGAAATTTTTCTTGCCTCGGCCCCTGCTTGGTCTAGACTGGTTGTCACTGCTAGAGTCACTCCCCGAGGTGTTACCGTCTGAATCAGAAGTACCATAGTTGGAACTAGTTTTGCGATTGTTGGAATTAAAGACGGGCGGCGCAAATGACTCGCTAGTATAAGGATAGACCCGGTCAAATTTAAATTTGTCTAGGTCTTTCCTAAACTTCTCCATCTTGGTGAATAAAGTGTGATCTTTGTAATCACTATTATTCTTATCAGACTCCTCCTTCTTCTTACGGAAGATCTTGTCGGAAAGGGTGGCTTTGATTTTAGATTCAGTGATCTGAATTTCAACCAGAATGGCATCAGCCGCTAATTTGGAGGTCTTGATGATCAAAATTAGCCAATCCCTTGTACAACGCCAGGCAATCATTGCCCAACTTTTAAGAAAATCTTTATCTTTTAGGAATAACCTTGGGGCATTAGTAACTATGAGCCCAGTAGGGGCACAATCATTGCGTAGGTATTGGGCCATGATGGTCCCATGTAGGGCTGTTCTGGTCATAGATTTTTTGAGGCCCAGAAGCTTGCCCCATTCCTCTTCACTGGTCGCAACCACTAGAGGTGTAACGTCCAGTAAGTCCGGAAAGTCGGCTAAAGCTGACTGTAAGTCCTCATCATCAAATGAAAGGCCATGATTCTCTGCCATGGTAACAGGATATAAAACTATGCTCAGCAATAAACGATATATTAACACTTTACAGAGCGGGTAAATCCACCCAAATGCTTCTGGGCCTCAAAAAATCTATGGCTAATTTTGATCATCAAGACCTCCAAATTCCAACAATCGCAAAACTAGTTCCAACTATGGTACTTCTGCTTCAGACGGTAACACCTCGGGGAGTGACTCTAGCAGTGACAACCAGTCTAGACCAAGCAGGGGCCGAGGCAAGAAAAATTTCAACCAATTCTGGCGGGGGAACCAACATAATCAAGGACCACAGCAATGGTGGCCACCCAACCCCTGGCAATACGGGGGTCCTGGACTCTTTCCCAATCAACAGAATCCGTTTCAACCTCCAATGGGCCCTTTTCCACCTAATTATCCACCTGCTTTCCCTACAAATTTCAACGGACAGCCTTTTTTAGGGTATGGCCACGGCAGATCACGTGGCAGGAGGAGAGGCCAAGCCCCAGTCCAAACACAAGTACAACCCCAAGTACAATTCAATTCACCGCCGACGACGAGCTCGACCAGGAACCTATGGAGTACCACGGCCAAGAACAAAGAACAACCCCCCACGGAGACAGCATCGTGATAAATCTGAGCAATCGTACTCTAACTCAGACTGAACAGACGGCCCTCAATAGAGGCTTGGGTTTTGTTCCCACATATCGGAATGAACATTTTGAAACCCGACTAGAACTGGCTAGTTTCATCAGGAAGGTGAGACTACATTTCTTCTTTATTGACAAAGAGAGATCAGACCAAGAGGAAGCAATGACTAACACAGGACTTAGACTGAAATCTACTTTCAACCCACCAACTCATCTTATGCCGGCCCATGTGTTAGCCTTTGAACAGGCCATCGAACGAGACATCGAGGAGTTGTTCAAACATGACGAGAGGACATTTTGCAATCTCCCAAAAGCGGAGCACCAGGCCCTTAAATCATTGTCGGCTGACAAGTCAATAACCATCAAACCAGCCGATAAAGGCGGGGCCATTGTCATCCTTGACACTGAAACATATCGAGCTGAATGTCTTCGACAATTGAGCGACGTAAGATCTTATCGTCTTTTAGATCAGGATCCAACGGTGGATCTACAAAGAACGATTCGGAACATGACGGAAGAGGCACTGACTGAAGGATGGGTGACCGAGCATGAGGCTAGATTCCTCAATACTGAACATCCAGTGATCCCCTACTTCTACATTCTACCGAAGGTGCACAAAGAGAAACGCCCGCCACCAGGTAGACCGATCATCTCCGGCATCGGGTCGATTTTGGAACCCTTGTCGACGTTTGTTGACCACTTTTTACGCCCAATGGTCCAAACGATGCCTACATACCTTAAGGATACCACTGACGTCTTACGCCTATTACCGGACCTGGACTTTGACATAACAACTGACCTCTTGGTCTCGTTCGATGTAGAGGCCTTATATACCTCCATACCTCAGGACGAAACCCTGGAAGTTATCCATTCTCTACTTGACACCAATGAGATAGATACCATCACTCCGGTGCACTTCATCATGGCCTGTGCGACTCTAGCCATGAAGAAATTTTTTTTCAAGTTCGAGGACAACATATACCTACAAGTGTCCGGAACCAGTATGGGGAGCGTTTATGCCCCCAGCCTGGCGAATCTTTATGTACACTACTTCGAACAGCGATATGTCCTGACTGAGTCCAATCCATACTTTGAGCAGATAAAAACCTGGAAATGATATATCGACGATATATTGGTGGTATGGCGAGGCTCCAGAGCTAGTTGTCAGGAATTCCTAGGATGGCTGAACAGCAGAAATGCTTTCTTACGCTTCACCATAGAAATTGGCGGCAACAGCTTGGCTTTTCTCGACCTCATGATCAAGGCTACTACCACTGGATTGCAATCAAAACTGTACAGAAAGCCTATGTCCAGAAATTCCCTCCTGTTGTACGACAGCCATCATCCTAAGTCTCTACGGGACAATTTGCCGTTTGGGCAATTTCTACGGGTACAGAGAAATTGTTCCACTAACACAGCTTTTAAGACACATTCCACTGCACTCAAGACACAACTTATCAACAGAAAATACCCTCCCCGTCTGGTGCATCGAGCCATGAAGCGGGCCAGCAACAATAACCGAGCAGCATTATTGGAACCTCCCACTCCGAAAGCACCTCTGGAAAGGCTTACTTTTGTTCACACTTTTGGTACACTATCCAACAGTATCAAGAAAGCGGTGAAGAAACGTTGGTCGATCTTGAATTCAGGACCCCACTCTATCCAACAGCCGTTGTTCTCCTTCAAGAGAGGACCCAATTTGAGAGACAGAATGGTTCACACTAGACCACTAGAGGAAACCCCCAGAGCAGTGGGCACCCTATGGGACTTGCCCCCAGTATCCGGCCACCATCCATGTGGCACATGCCAATCATGTGCTCAAACGTCCAGAACTACAGAGATTGACATTGGGACGTCTAGGCCTTGGAGGCAAGTGAGATTTACTAATTGTAACAGCGACAAATTAATTTATTTGATCACCTGCCCCTGCGGGCTTAGATACGTGGGTATGACCACTCGTAAGATCAGGGTGAGGCTATCTGAACACAGAAGTACCATCAACTGTAAGAGGCAGGCCACCAGGCTTACAACCCACTTCATCACCCTGAACCACTCACCACGTCATTCAAATGGACGGTCTTAGAGAAACCGTTCATTCCATCACACGTCACCAATGTGAGCAACATCTTGCTCAAGAAAGAACAAAAATGGGTTTTGAAACTTGGCACTGACCGAACAGGGCTGAACGATGACATACCCTGGTCCTTGTTCTGATACTATCTCCTGATCATCACCCTTTCTAGTGACCAATACATGAGGGATCAATAAGATCTTATAACTGGGGTAAACCCGATTTTTGCTAAACTGTTTCTCAGCCTTAGATGACCAACATCCTATAATCATCTAGGACAATGTGAACGTTTAGAAGCTTTGTCTGAACTTTGACTCCACCTTCATTGTCAAGAAAAAACGCAGTTAACACTCTAGCGTACTCTGAAGCTTTGATTTCACCTCCTTTTCTAAGTAAAGCGCAGTAACACTTCAGCGCACACAAAAGACCGGTGGAACCGCCGTTCGTTTACTAAATGTTACTATGACAACGCGGGGGATGCGAATGATTGGCCTTTTTCCTTTTTGGGCTTAACCAATCATAGCGTTCGTGACTTTGTCTACGCGTGACGCGGCCTGTTTGCGCGTCACGTGATGGCCTAGACCAATCAGAAACAGTGTAATAAGTATGCGTGTAAACAGACCGCCGGTACCTCCCCAGACGGCACAGATGCCGCGTTGGAGTACCGACTGATAGGTGAGTTTCCCTTGAACGCTTTCCACGTTCCCTTTCTCAAATTTGATGCGGTTGCAGCGTGTAACTCTCCTAAACGCAGATACCAAGCGGTTATGCGGCAGGACAGGTTCACGCCGTACCGCTACAGCTAAAAGATTTTTCTTGGGTCGTAAAAACTACAGGCTTAGACTATGGGCATTTTGGAGCATTAGTAACGGCATTAACAACTCCCGTGTGGCACATGCTCCTCACTATAAATATAAAAACAGCCCCTGACTATGGTCTCCATAGAACGCACAGAATGGTACCTACATTTGGCGTGGGCACTCGTTTTTACCACAAATCAACAACAGCGGTTGTGTAATTATAGATCAATGTGGGCACGTGCATCGATTATGGTCTGTAGCGGATATAACATCATCTATATCATTCCGCTCGCCATGCTAGTACATTACATGTAACAGAATTCCTGCATGTACTAGCTACACATTAATATTAGTACTTCTTAGCAATAAATTAACCTTTTGTTAACCTTTTGTTAGCATGTTCTTGGTGAGTGATTCTATGGTTTGGATTTATTCACCTTTACAGAGCGGTGCTTCACCTATGTCCTGAGCCGCAGCCAGGTGGGGTGAGGTCTCTACTTCTCACAAATCAGGTAAGAAGTTGTCTGTGAAATTTGTAAAGCTTCAAATTCCATAAAATCGGTAGGCACTAGTTCAAACAGTGCATTTGGTCCTATCCTTTGGATATAGACCTCACCAATGTTGATAACTACACATGGGGAAAAGGAAGGTTTTTTGTGGACAGGTGGTGGGTGATGTGCTCATGCCATGTATTTCTTTTTCAGTCTACAACTGAATATGTGAGAAGACTCGGAACAATCAAACCTAAGATGTCCAGGTGACACGTATATATCTAAGTTGTTCCAGTAATCTTCTCCTTTTTAAGAAAACACTTCTTCACATTGAAAGGGTTTTTTTCTGTTTGCAGTAGCGATTTATTTAGGTCCTGAAGAAAGCAAGGCCAATAGCCATTATTGCTGAAACATGTTGACCACGTTCCACCACTAGACAGTTTATAAATTTTCCCTGTCTTGGCTATTTTTAACATTGGTGCTGGGAGCTATACCCTATTAAAATTTCTGTTGCTCCTTAAACCAATTTTATTCACTTTCTCCATATTTTTTGGTATCACTCTGTTCTTTGCACTGCACACACTTTTTTACCCCGTCAGTTACATCACCAGTATATATATTTCCAACTTCAAACAATCATGCCCTGACCAACAGGGAGGTCAAGCCTTTCCTGTCAGAGAAAAGATCAGGTGCGGTGGTGGTCCTCGGAGCCCCAAATGATGAAGGGCGGTTCCGAGTGGTGACTGATGGGTGCCAGAGACTAGACACTAACCTGACCTGGCTCCTGTAACTTTGAGTTATATGGCTAGTGGTAACAACTCACTACTACTGTCCTCAATAACTACCTGTATAAATCCTGACCCTCTGATACTTCTTTGTGATAAGCGTTTATAGGGCATGTATTCAGAGCAGGTCATTAAATTGCCCTTGGGTCCACTTTAATTGTATGTGTTGTAGATGCTTTTTATAGTAGGACACTTTATTTGTTTTCATGCTTCCCCTTGCCACCTTTGGTCTAATATTTGAATGAGTTAATTTTCCTTTGCATGAAATCAGTTACATCATGTGTCACTAGACTGACATCTAAGCATAGCATATCAAGGAACCCTCAATATGTGGCAAAGCTTTCTGTTTGTATCATTACTCGAATTCTAAAAATGCACTCACACTTCGAGTTTCCAGCATAATTTGCAAAAAGAACAAAAATTGCAAAGTATTTACCATGTGTTGTAATTATTGTTTTTAATTAAACTTTACAAACCTTGTGGGTGGCGTGGCCTAAGATGGCGGATGCGGTTTGAGCCCGCTCTGTACCCTTCCCCTTTTTATCCTGCTGAATCCACTTAATCCCTATACTGGATAGCCCATCGGCGGCTGTGGATGCCTAGTTAATGCCGCCGGCCTTACCGTTTGGGCGGATTATGGTTACGGTTCCCTCCGTAAGGGCGCTGCCGATAGAGCGGCCACATCCTACACTGAAGCCATGGCCCCAAGACGGCAGCTTTTCCAACCTGTCCTATGTCCGTGGTCGAGCGTGCATCGATGCTGCAAGAATAGGAGGGCAACTGCGTAGTTCAGCTCCCGGGAATTGTAGCCTGACTGTGCCCCGGGACTCGTGAACCAACACCTGTGCCTGGCTGGGGGTTGTGGTGCTCCTTGAGCACGTGCGCAGGGCCGCTGGCGCTGCGCGTGGAACACAGAGCCAGGACACAGTGCTATCGTCCACGTGATCCGAACTAACCTCGGGCCACGCCTCCTTTATTAATATATCTTACGCGGGGTGACGTCACACCCCCGCGTATGCGCACATCTACGTGCGCGA
The DNA here is from genome assembly GCF_964261635.1 of Lissotriton helveticus. NCBI lineage: Eukaryota > Metazoa > Chordata > Amphibia > Caudata > Salamandridae > Lissotriton > Lissotriton helveticus. The sequence goes on along the minus strand of NC_136068.1, from coordinate 1,028,287,348 downwards.
ACAACTAGACTGCATCGCGGCAGTCTACGGACATTACATTCCTTTTAACCTTTGATTAACAAAACTGACTGTATCACATAGGGTTCATTCTGCAACAGTTCGGCTGACAATAGCAAACAAAAATGGCCGTGAGGCCTGTTACCAGTCCGGTGGCCGATCACTCGGGCTTCAGTCCACAGCAAAGTCAGCCAGCTTCCTTCTCAGCCCATAGCCCGCCGCCTCTCCGCGGAACAGTGCTCTCCGTGGTGCCTCTTGTTGGGGTGTTCCGGCATGATGGGGCTCTGTCAGGAAGGGAGGGGTGGCAGTTGGAGGTGTTGTAGAGGCCCGGGGACCCGCTGGTGGGCTGCTCGCTGGGGTTCCGTGTTCGCTTTCTGGCAGATCCTGGTGTCCTTCTTGTGAGTGGGGTGGCTCTTGGTCTGGTTCTTGGCATGGGCGATCTCCCAGTTGAGGGGTAGCTCTCTTGAAGAACGACACATTTCGCGTGACTGTCTCTCCACTCCTTTGAGCCGTCACCATAGTGCCGGTCCGGCGCGTGACTGTCCACGGTCTCGGTTCAAATGGGAGCCGGAACTTGCTTCCGGGATATCGGTCCTTCACATAGACTTGATCCCTTTCCTTAAGGAATGGTTCTTTGGCTCGGCGTCGGAAGCTGGCATAGTCGTTTGATCGCCTTCGATTGATCAGAGTCTTGCGTGTGCTCACCGTGTTCGGAGCCCAGGTGTGGTGACTGGGAAGAGTGTCGCAAACTATCCTTCCCATTGTCGACGGGCCTGGGGCTGCTTCCGTGGTGCAATGGGGTGTGAGCAGGTACTCTCTCAGAAACGTGTAGATCGATCTTTCCAGCGGGGCTTCTTCAGCGTGGGCGATTCTGAGGACTTTGTTGAGAGTGCGCATAAACCTCTCGACCTCCCCATTGGCTTGAGGCCACCTGGGGGTCACTTTCCGGTGCTGGATTCCCCACTCCTTGAGGTAATCTGCAAACTCTTGGCCCTGGAAGGGGGGCCCATTGTCCGTTTTGACTCTCTCGAAGATGCCATGGGTGGCGATGACCTTCTCGAACTTGGCTATGACCTCTTTGGTGGTGAGCGTTGTTACTATTTCCACCTCCGGGTACTTAGTGAAGTCGTCAATTATGACGAGCATGTATCTGCCATCTGGAAGGTGTCCGAAGTCAGCACTGACTTGTTCCCATGGTCTCTGCGGGTTGTCCTCTGTGATTACCGGGGGCGGGCAATCGGGTTGCCCGGCTGCTTGGCACCATTGACACTCTTTGATCGTTTGTTCCACTCGGGTGTCCATGTTTGGAAACCACACTTTTGCTCGGAGTCTGCTCTTGGTCTTCACCACTCCTTGGTGCCCGCGGTGAGCCAGCTCGATTGCTTGTTGGGTCAGGCTCGCTGGCATCACAATCCGTGGTCCCCTTTGTAGAGACATCCTTGGCTGTCCACAGACAGTTCCTCCCGTACCATTAGAAGGGTCTCTAGGGCACTCTTCGCTTGGGGTGTCCTCCTGTTCAATGATGCTTGGAGGGTCTTCCATTCATTTGCTTGCACTGCAGGGACCACCAGTTGGAGGACTTCATTGCTGCGGGTAGCTTCGATGATCATGTCTATGCTCATGGGGAGTGGTCTTGATCTTTCCAGTACTACCTGCACGTATTCTTCCGTCTCGTCGGCGTCTTCTTTTTCTTTTGTGGTGGCTGCCCTGGGGTGCCTAGAGAGGTAGTCCGCCAGATTTGTCGCTCCCGGTTTGAATTCTAGCTGGTAATCATACTCCTGGAGCTGTAGGATCCATTTCTCTATCCGGGGTGGAGGTTTGGAGACCGACCGTCGGAACAGGGGGAGAAGGGGCTTGTGGTCTGTCGAGACGGTGAAAGGATGCCCGTACACATACACATGGAAGTGTCTGCACGCCCAGTGTATGGCGATCGCCTCTCTCTCGTGTGATGTATTTACTATGGGTACTGTATCGATCCCCCTATTTCTGACCCTTGTCTGGTTAATAATTAACTAGCAGCCATTCAACTGCACAGAAACCCGTTATCTGATTAGCCACACAACGGCACAGAAGCCCGTTATCTGATTAGGTCATAGCGCATGCCATCTCATTAGGCAAGCACTATTTCTCCAGCCCCCTAATAGGCATACGGTGTTCTCAAAACAAATCAAACCTACCACGACCTGGGAAATCCCCACAGGCATTGTTTTGATTTAGCCGAGAACTTCAGTAAAGAATGTGCGAACGACCAGTTCGTATGACATCCTTATTGACGTATTTATGTCCATCCTTACGTCAATCCCGGCACCTTTCAGGTATAAATAATACCGACATTGCCTTAAGCAAACACACGAGGTGGTGACAAGATTGGAGCAGCGAGACTTGCCGAGGAGCCCAGCTGACAGCGAAGCCCACAGACGCTGCCCCTCCTTTCTGACGCGCTGAGAGAGAGACGCTGTCTTTTCTCCTGCCGAGAAATCCAGCTCCGGCGCTTCCAAGTCGCCCTCGCAGGCAGCTGGAATATCAAGACCTGAGATAGAGATACCAACCCTCCAGCCTTCTAAATCCCAGGTACTGAACTGAATAACCCTTTGTAGAGAATTCTTGAAGCAGACTCTTGGCAAAGCAAACTTAACTTAAACTGCTACTTATCTACTCCCGCCCACGTATTAGGCTTAGGTCAGATACATTGGGGTAGGCGTAGTTAGAAGCACCAGTTGAGTACGATTAGTCAATGTATATATGTATGTATCTATTTTATCCATTTTAAGTATCATATGGCTAAGAAACCATATTAATGCTTTTACAGTATTATTTTATAATTCTGTTATTACTGTATGCACTTTACTTAACTATAAGTATTGCAATAACAGCGATTCATTTCTCTTGTATGAGAAAAGAGACTGATCAATAAATAACATCTTTTATTGAACACGCCCGTCTCTTCCTTTTCTCTACAATCTGGTGAAACTAAGAATGCACTGAACTGACTGAGTAAAATAAGTTGTCTTTTGTTTTCACACGACTCTAGAGATACACTCTTGATTAGGGGAGAGCAAAGTTGTCATGTTCTATGGTTGTCAGAAACTAAATCCCTTCTTGTCTATCCAGGGAGGTTAAACTCCTTCTTGTCTATTCGAGAAAGTTTCTAGTGAACTCTGAGCTAGCTGGCAAACACTAAACTTTAAGTCTAATATCGTCAGTAGAAGATCTAGTTAACCTCTGTCCTACGTCTATACTATTGAAGATATTATTCCAATGCGCAGAGCCTATTGGGATAATAGGAACTACACTACATGGCGCCCAACGGTTTGGATAGGCGATAAATCTAACGTAAGACATTAGAGTAACTCAGTCGTGCTTTTTCACACAGACCCCTTTTTCCCATAATACTCCAAAGACGTCTGGAGTGGGTGAAAGGTTAAATCCGCCAAACTTAGTAGGAGGAGACTCCTATGTATGGTTCTTGGTTTATTCAACGTTGAAGGATACACTGTTCCAAAATATTGTGCATCTAATCTTTGTTTCCATAGAAACCTGATCTGCAAACAAATAAAATAACTTTCTTGACATTAGAATGTCACAAGCTGAAGAAGAAGAAAGGGAGACAGTTAGAATAGCAGCTCAACTGCTAGCGGCTGACAATAGTCTCCTACAGCAAGACCCGGAAGCAATACTCATCCCGGTCAACATAAGGAAATCTATAACTTTAAAACTTATAGAAAATGGGCTGACACCGAGAGGTGGTACAGTCATATTCGTAATTGAGGCACACAAATATCGGCAGACAGAGGTATTCTATTCATGGATAAACTTTCCAGCAGCAAACGCTGTAACAAAGGACTTCCACTATTACAAAATAGAGGAACCTCCTAATGAGTACACTCCTTTCGAGGAGGTGGAAATACCACTCAAATACCAAGAGCACCTGCTCTGGTTTAATGGCGCCCTAAAACATAACAATCACATCACCAGGCTCGGTCCACTAGGTAGACCAGGAGCAACGTGGCCGGTCCTAGCCGGATACACACCACATCCAGACATTGAAGAAATGTCTGCACCAGATCTTTTAGCACAGCTAAAACAATTAATTAAAATACATAGACAATTAGTCCAATATGTAATGCGGACTTCAACAGTCCTACCAGCTATTAAAATTCCACAGCTGATCCCTCACCAGGGGAACACAAATAAAATTACACCACAGAACATACAGTCCTGTCTAGGTAAAGTACCCGCAAAACGGGAACAAATTCCATTCTGGTTAGCACAAAAAATCACTCAAATAGAGGCGGTATTTCCAGATACCACCCCGGCTGAGAAACACAGGATTCTGACTATCTGTCTTCCAATGGGAATCGCACCACATGTGGAGGACTGTGACACTTGGGGTACAGTCTTTGCTTCCATTTACACAAAAACACATGGTGTTCCATCCATGTCAGTAATACCAGATGTGCTAAAACAAATTCAAGATGAATACGGTCCAGAACCTGCTTTAACTCTTGGTATGAAACTACTAAAAGACTTCAAACAGGTCTCGGCAATATTATTAGCCAATATAAAGGGAGAAGCAGCAAATGTGGCGATCCGCCAGAGGTTGAAAGAGACAGATATAGCAGACCAACCATTTGAAATTGCCAGAATCATAGAAAAATCCTATGAAGAACTAGGAAGAGATAGTTTGGGTGGAAAACCGGTGAAACCCCAACTTATTGAAAAACCTGAAAAAGTATTTATTAAAAATAATCTAAACACTCACAAAAAGAGCTGGGATGGAAATAAACAATCCACTCCTAAAGAAAAAAGATTCCAGTCCAGAGGAAGGTCTCCTCGGCGGAGAGAAAGATCTCCGGACCAAGGACACAAGTCTCCCCAAAGGGAGCCCTCTGAGAAAAAATACAACCTTAGAAATAGGGATAATCTGAAGAAACCTGATAGATATCAAGATATTGATACACGTCCCTCTCAATCTTTTCAGACTTCCTCGCAGAAATCGGAAAGAAGAGGACGGTCAGAACACAGGGAAGAGCACGTCAAGTCCAAAGACAAGGAACCTGCTCATCAAAATAAAAAATTACAGTTTCCAAAAAAGAAGGTAGCCAGTATTAAAGTAATCAACCATGCCGAGAATACTGAGGACACAGCTGAAAAACGGAGAATGGGCTCAGACAGTGCTAGACAGCGCAGCAGAAGTGAGCATAGCTCGCAAGATCCTTATGAATCATCTGGAGACAGTGGACACGAATGAATACATTCAGGTGGAAACTGCAGATACCAGAGTTAGCAAACCTCATAAAATATATGAAATAACATTGCGTATAGAGGGGGATAAGACTAGGAAAATAAGGGGTCTCTTTTGGGATAATCTCTCCAAGGGCTATGATATCCTTCTAGCTGAAAGAGACTGGCCACCAGAGTTTGTCCGGGAGTGCCCTCATGGCGAAGAAATAATTATGCCTGCCTTCTCAAATCATATTCCAATTCATAAAAAATATACACTTGCAAGAAAGTGGGCAGTAGCCCAAGCTCCTGCATTATATAAAAACCATGTGGGATGGGATGAGGACTCTCCTCCTCACAAAACCCAGTTAAAATCACAACCTACTGCTCAGAGGCAGTACCCAATTAAGCAAGAAGCTAGAAAACGGGTAAAAGAGATCCTAGATCAACTTGAATACCAGGGGGTGATTGAAACTTGCACCTCACAAATGAATAATCCTTTGTTTCCTGTCTCCAAACCAGACAATTCATATCGTCTTGTTTTGGACTACAGACACCTTAACTCATGTTGCAAAACCTTTGCAGTACAAAACTCGCATAGTGCTGCACTAATGAATAACATAGTGCGCAAAAAATACAAAACAACATTAGACATCTCTAATGGATTCTTCTGTCAAAATATAGCACCAGAGAGCAGATATTTGACCGCGTTCTCAATAAATGGCGCGCAAAAAAAAATTTGTCGTTTGCCCCAGGGGTTCAAGAACAGCCCAGGATTATTCTCAGCAAGAGTAACAGAGTTACTACAAATATATGATGATGAGGCATTATCTTATGTCGATGACATCTATCTAACAGATGATGACTTGGATACTCACTTGAAGAGAGTGAACACCATAATACTTGGGTTCGCAGCAGAGGGTTACAAATTCAACTTTAAAAAGTCAAGAATTGCCCATCTAACTGTCCTGTTTTTAGGATATGAACTATCAAGTGAAGGCAAAAGCCTGGCTGACAAATTCCTAGAGAAATGTGCTGTAATCCAAGCACCTAGAACACTAAAAAACTTACAATCAATTCTAGGTTTCCTAAATTTCGGAAGAACTTACATTATAAATTATGCAGAGAGAGTTAAACCTCTCTATGATCTTATAAAACCAGATTTTAAAAGAATCAATTGGACTCAAAAACACACAGAAATTTTGAGATCTTTACAAACAGATATGTTAGTTAAAACAAAATTACAAACACGTGACAACACACGCAACCTTGTGATTCGAGTCATCCCAGGAAGATGCGGATTCACATACCTGACCTCTAATGAAGGAGAGAAGGTACCAATAGCATACAAATCACATTTGTACACAGAAGCTGAAAAAAGGTTCAGCATTAAGGAAAACATTGTTCATGCGGTTCAAACAGCTGTAGCAAAAGAAAAATACCAAGCAGACGGTAGACAGGTTACAGTCAGAACAGCAGAATCAGCTTTTGAGGCATTAACAACACCATGTAATTTACCGACAACTGCACTGAATCCAGAATGGATACAATGAGTAAATTCTGTTGCTACAGACAAAGTAAAATACTATTTTGACCCAGAAATGAAAGAATTAAAATATCTAGAATATGAGAGAGAATACCCTCTGCCAATCGACATTCTGCCTTTATGACAGTACGCCTGTGTAATATATACAGACGGTCATGCTCAACCCTCAGTTTGGGGAGAGCTGGCTTACAACGCCACATGCGAAATTATAAAAGAAGTGTGGCGCGGAGGTAAATTAAGACCTATACTTACAAAAACACACTCAGTGGAAAATAATTCAGAACAACAAACTGAAATAATAGCGTTAAAAATGGCGCTAGATAATGCCGATCGCGAATTCCCGACACTTATAGTGTGCGATTCGTATTACTGCGTCAAATCATACAATAACGATTTACAGAAATGGATTCAAAACGGTTACAAAGATGACACAGGTGCAACAATAAAGCAAAAAGTGCTTTGGGAACAAGTAGTTCTTTTACAGAAAGAACTACCAAAAACTTACATGATACATTCACTGAGTCATCAGCGTGATGGCGTTCACGTTGCAGGGAATTCATTGGCTGAGACAGCCACAGCGGTAGCAACTAAATCGGCTTCCGTAGCTACAAAAAAGCGTGCAGTAAAATACATTGACGGAGAAACTGTGCTGGAAGTAAAAACGTCATCAAAAGGCGACTGCTCAGCGCTACCGATCAATTACCCACTCAATTATACATACATAATCGATGCAAACTCAGTCCCTTTTGCTCGAATCCCTGGAGTGGGGGATAGAGTAATTCCAAACACGGACAGGAGAGGCTTGTTAATAGCAGACGCACATATGGGTGAGGGTCTCAGACACCTTAAGCTAAAAGATTCTCTGGAAGAATTACAATCAGTGTACTGGTGGCCAGGCATGAGCCTGCATCATCACATTTTTGTAAAAAACTGCCCAGACTGCAATAGAGATCGCAGTGGCGAGAGAAACGGTTTAATACCATGGCGTTTCACTCCAGAATGTATCAAATCAACAAAAAAAATAAAACCCAGTATGAATAATGCGTCACATTAACATGTAAAGACTATTTTCACTTATAATGTAGGCCCCAACTTTCGGCTGACGTCGTAACTGTTATACAAAGATTTGCGAGTCTAGAATGGCATATACGCTAGAAGCATGTTATGTTCTGACCAAAATCTTTCCTTTAGCTCTAAAAACAGCTTATGGGGGGTGCCTGGCCAGAATGAACATTGCATTGCGGGACTCTTCTCACTTCCTTCCTGAGGGAAACGGGATGGTGTAAAGAAAAAACCAAGGCATAAAGCAATCTATAACAGCAAAGGTATTAGGTTCGGGAGCTGGGTGGGTCAAACATTTAATAAGTGTCCAACGTAGTCTAAATAACCTGCCAAGAAATTCTCTGAAAGGACTCAGTCCGTACGAACTATTGTTTGGGACTAGAATGTTAATCCAGGACTTAGATAGTCAGACTTCAGTGGTTAAAGAAAAATGCTTTGATATCAAAGATCGCTTGGCTATTTTACAGGACTTAAATGAAACAAGAAAAGACCTGAGCAACATAAAGTTGAGACAACAGCCAACAACCACTGAAGAAAAACCACCTGTCCCAGCAAGGCCTGTCTGGATTCCAAAAGTCGGGGATCTGGTCAGAGAGAAGATCGCGGTAAAGAAGGAATTTGGGCCTTCTTACAGAAAAGCAGTTCCTGTCTTGTCTATCAACGGGACAATATCAGTAGTACTACCGCCCCTTGCTGGTAAAAAGGAGAACCGAGTCATATCCATCGACCTGGTTAAACCACAATCATGTGGCCGATAACAAATAGTAGGCCAAGTGGACTCCCAAGAAGTAGCAGAACACCAAAGTTTGCTACATCGACAGAGGTTCAAACTGAAAGACTGATCACATTTGGAAAATCTACAGTGAAACAACAAGGACTATGCAACAAAGCAATGGAACTTGAACCTCTTAAAACCCAAATAAAAGCTTTTCATCAAGAAACAACAACCTACGATGATGTAACTACAGACTTTTCTAATGAAACAAAGCAAAAGCCAAAAGCAAAAAGTAATCCAGAAGCAATTGGAACAATTGACAGAACGGCATCCGGCTACTTCATCAACTTCGATGATTCTTCAGAAGAACAAAGCGAACCAGAAGTAAAGCCATCAACAAAAACTTTTAAAGACAAAGCAAAGGAACTTTTTCATCAACTAAAGAGAACCTATCTGACTTCTCCATGGATTGAAATTTGTGTGACATTAGGTGCATATTTCCTCATACTTTGGCTCATCATGGTACTATGCTTGTGACATTTCATTGAGGGAAAATATGCGAAAATGGACACAGCAAGCCAGAAAATCAACTTGGTCCTTAAACCACACACATCTTCACACGTCAAGAAAAGAGAACTTTCTTCAGTAAACTTCACAGCTAATCCTATACCAGGCGATGTAGCATGGGACAATACTGATTATGAAATCTATGGCCCGGTTGAAATCCTGAAGTATCCACGCCAATTTAAGATCTCGTTAAGTGACTTTGTAAAACCAAGCACATTTGCTGATGATTGGGACTTTGAAAGTATTAATGATATGATGTCTGACCTAGTAATGTCTGCTAAATTTACAGAACATGATTATTTGCAGGGTTCGTCTAATTATGATCAGATGTTCTGCTATAACCACTATGGTAACCATTATCTCCATAAATCTGCACAACCTAGAAATGTTTTAAATTATAACCAACGGGAACATTGTGCTACTCCTCCAAAGGGTAGTTCTAAAACATTTTATGATAAATATTCATACTTTTCAGGGTTTAAAACAAGTAATGCAGAAACATTTTATTTCAAATTGTCAAATAAGACAGGTATGAAGACCATGCTTACAAACACAAAATTGATATATTCAGGTTCATTTTTTGAGCAAATGAATACATTTGGTTTTGATTTCTGGAACAATAACATTGAAGCAAAAACTGTTTGGGGTACAAAAGATTGGCAAGTACAAGGTATAGAATCATTGTTCAGAGCCTGCATGATCCCAGAACAAATTATATTTTTGAATGACACTATTCAACAAACTACCTGTCTTGGCTTAGCCAAAATCAAAGACTTAAACAAACCGTCTATTCCAAAGCCAACAACGAACAGTAATAACTCTATAGATGTTGAGATAGACGTGAACCATATTTTAAACCAAAACAGAACACATCCTGATTGGAAACAATGGTTGATCTGGCCCACAGACACAAATAACTGTCAAGACAGATTCCTGAACAAAATACAGGGGTTCAAATTGACCAGGCCAGACCCTAGATATTCCCAAAGACAACATCCAGGGATAGTAACTACTTACAGTGTGGGCAAGCTCTGCCTTCAATGGCTACAAACATCCACACTGGCAGAAATTAAGCAACACCTAACTTTACTTCAAGAAGGTGCTGACTTGCGTGATTTCATTATGGGACCACGCAAACAGCGTAAAAAACGTTTCATAGCGGCCTCTATATATGCAGCTTACAATGAAGCTTGGAAAGTAACTCAAATTGAGACAGCAGAAAAAATACGGGAAATTGACCGTATTAATTTGGAAAAATCACTTTCTGTTGTGGACAATGGGTTAATGACTCTGTCCTCCAGAATATATTCACTGGACAGTATTGTGTCTTCAGCAATCGATATAATATCGCAAGACTTACTGATGTTACAACACGGTCAGTCCCAATTGCGTTCCATTGTACAACTTGGCTGGACGTTACAAAATCTGCGTTCAGGCTATGTGCCTTGGCGTTTAATCAACTCAACGTCACTATTTAATATCTTTAACCTTACTGATAAACAAATCAGTTTGGCACGGAAGGGTGCTGACTATACAATTCTGAGCATTGAAAAACTTGAGATATTACCATTAACAATGTCAGAACGACCTGTCATTGAATGGATAATACATGGGATAATAAATATTCCGATAACAACTTTCCAGTTTCAATACTGCCAAAAATATATACAGGCAGGCCAGTATGAAAGGTTGGGTAAAGGATACATTAAGTCAACATGGAACTTGCCCTATACACACGCATGTGTTAGTAATAAAGGACAAAGTGTGTTCCTTAGTAGCAATAATTGTGAAAGGTCACTAAGCGGTACACTTCTATGTCAGGGTATTAGTTTGCATGGAGCATGTGAAGGGACTTCAAATAACCTTTCATGTCACCAGCTAGGCACACCTGCAACACAAATAGAACCATTCTTTAGGAGACTCTCGAACGGGAGTTACATTCTAATTGTAGATCGCAGATGTTGCAGTCTGCTGCCCGGAAAACCTTATCTCATAACCGTGACTACGAAGGTCATGTGCTGTGAACGAGTATTGTTCCCAAACGATGCCCGAGACAGGGAGGCAATGTTATGGCCCAGTTTGAAAATTTCTTCTATTCGAATTGATACTTTAAGCAGAATGAAGACTGTGCTCCTACAGACGCAAACCCAGTTAACGTCATCAAAAGAAACGTATGATCTCCAAGTTGCAAGGACACCTGCTGAGATTCATTCACTGTTATCAACCAATTCCCCCATACATTTCGCAGAAATACTGAGCGAAATCTTAAATATTTCTGCTACAAGTGGAATCGCAAGTGTATTTAAGACAGTGTTTTCGGGAGCTTTAACCCCATTCAAAGCCATCCTGGGTATTTTTACTGATTTTGTCCATTCCATCTTTGGCGGACTTCCTCTCCTTTTGGGACTAGTGGCAGGCATCCTATTTTTGATCCTGTTACTTCGCTATGGCAAACCACGTCACAGACAAGACACCAGCGATAATGGAAGAAACAATCCGAGCTATTGGCTACCGGGACCGCATAACTAAAGTCCTTGGACTAGCACGGCTACGAGATTTAAACATGACTTGGTTTCTTTCATTTAGACCGATGTGGCAAAGTTGTGTTATGCCTGTATTAAGGTGCTTGCTATGCGGCGAAGAATGCGTGTTGGACACCTGTCTGACACTACAATCGGATGTGCCAATGGACGCAGAGACTTTGTTGGGTCCGGTAACGGCTCATGCATTGTGCTGTCCCCAGCGGCTACCAATCCTGATGACGGCATTCGTGGAGACTTCACCACTACGATTGAAGAGTTGTGAAGTACAAGATGAAAGCAGCATCGATCAGGTACGACCTTCTGTCTGCTATGCTGATCGAAACATCAATGAAGGCAATCATGCTCATGAATGCATGTTACAAAATTTTTCCGAGTTAGTGGAACTTTCACAAGAAGCAGTTGACAGTTTTTTCGAAAGTCTCAACAATATGATGTTTTCACCAGAGCAGAAATAATGACTTTGAACAAACTAGCACACGGCGTTCCATACACCCTGTATTTGGCCTTCAACTTTGAAAATAAAGCAATAAGAAATTTTCTCACCAGTTTTTACAGAGAGCGAGACATTTTTTCCCCATCCATTTCCAAAAATATTTACGATTTTTTGGGACACTTATCTTCTGCTTAAAGTAAAACTATTCTTAGAGAACAAAATTTCTATTTTTAGATACTCTAGAGACATTAGCTACCCTCTAGTATGTTCACAAGTATTTATGATTTTGTGATGAGATGGTCTCGAACTTTTTTCTTCTGTATTAAGAGCCATTTCATGTGTAATTTCCGCATTTCGTTCATGCTGATTTCAAAATATGCGTATTAGATTTAGCATTATTATACTGCTTGAAGTGCATATAGTAACTATACTCATCTTTTCGTGTATTTCGCATTTCCAATTTTCAGAATGCATTTGATTGTATTTTGGGGTGGTTCGGTATACACATGCACTACTAGTTTTGTTTACTATGCCTAGATTAGTAAATATGGACATAGATTACGTGGAGTGGGTGTGATGTATTTACTATGGGTACTGTATCGATCCCCCTATTTCTGACCCTTGTCTGGTTAATAATTAACTAGCAGCCATTCAACTGCACAGAAACCCGTTATCTGATTAGCCACACAACGGCACAGAAGCCCGTTATCTGATTAGGTCATAGCGCATGCCATCTCATTAGGCAAGCACTATTTCTCCAGCCCCCTAATAGGCATGTGGTGTTCTCAAAACAAATCAAACCTACCACGACCTGGGAAATCCCCACAGGCATTGTTTTGATTTAGCCGAGAACTTCAGTAAAGAATGTGCGAACGACCAGTTCGTATGACATCCTTATTGACGTATTTATGTCCATCCTTACGTCAATCCCGGCACCTTTCAGGTATAAATAATACCGACATTGCCTTAAGCAAACACACGAGGTGGTGACAAGATTGGAGCAGCGAGACTTGCCGATGAGCCCAGCTGACAGCGAAGCCCACAGACGCTGCCCCTCCTTTCTGACGCGCTGAGAGAGAGACGCTGTCTTTTCTCCTGCCGAGAAATCCAGCTCCGGCGCTTCCAAGCCGCCCTCGCAGGCAGCTGGAATATCAAGACCTGAGATAGAGATACCAACCCTCCAGCCTTCTAAATCCCAGGTACTAAACTGAATAACCCTTTGTAGAGAATTCTTGAAGCAGACTCTTGGCAAAGCAAACTTAACTTAAACTGCTACTTATCTACTCCCGCCCACGTATTAGGCTTAGGTCAGATACATTGGGGTAGGCGTAGTTAGAAGCACCAGTTGAGTACGATTAGTCAATGTATATATGTATGTATCTATTTTATCCATTTTAAGTATCATATGGCTAAGAAACCATATCAATGCTTTTACAGTATTATTTTATAATTCTGTTATTACTGTATGCACTTTACTTAACTATAAGTATTGCAATAACAGCGATTCATTTCTCTTGTATGAGAAAAGAGACTGATCAATAAATAACATCTTTTATTGAACACGCCCGTCTCTTCCTTTTCTCTACAATCTGGTGAAACTAAGAATGCACTGAACTGACTGAGTAAAATAAGTTGTCTTTTGTTTTCACACGACTCTAGAGATACACTCTTGATTAGGGGAGAGCAAAGTTGTCATGTTCTATGGTTGTCAGAAACTAAATCCCTTCTTGTCTATCCAGGGAGGTTTAACTCCTTCTTGTCTATTCGAGAAAGTTTCTAGTGAACTCTGAGCTAGCTGGCAAACACTAAACTTTAAGTCTAATATCGTCAGTAGAAGACCTAGTTAACCTCTGTCCTACGTCTATACTATTGAAGATATTATTCCAATGCGCAGAGCCTATTGGGATAATAGGAACTACACTACACTCGATTTGGGAGTATCTCTGTTCGGTCTCCGTTAATGACCGGCTGGCGTAGGCGATGGGCACCCAGTCTTCGGTCCCTCGGCGTTGTGTCAGCACCGCTCCCAGACCGTAGGGTCTGGCATCCACGGCGATGTTTGTAGGTTTGGCTGGGTCGAAATATGACAAAGTCTGTCCGGCCGACAGGGCTGTTTTGGTGTTCTGGAACGCCATCTCTTGTTCCTCTCCCCATTGCCAGGGGGTGGTGGATTTGGTGAGGTCTCGGAGGGGCTTGGTGAGATTGGACAGATCTGGGATGAACCTCCCACAGAAATTCACCATGCCGAGGTAGCTCCGTACCTCCGATATGTTCGTCGGCGCCGGTTTCTTTCACCTTGTCTGGGTCCGGAGCAATCCCTTGGTCCGAGAATGTGTATCCGAAGAAGCTGATTTTATTCTGGAGGAATTGGCACTTCTCGCAGTGCAACGTGAGACCAGAGTCTTTGATCCTCTGCAGCACGCCTCTCAGTCTTTTGTGATGTTCCTCGACTGTGTTTGCATCGATGAGCAGATCATCGCTGACATTTAGGACTCCGGGGAGCCCGCTCAGGACTTCTCTGATAGTGTTTTGGAAGACTTCCGTGGCGCTCGAGATCCCAAAGTTGAGACGTCGGTATCGCCGGAGCCCCACATGGGTAGAGAAAGTGGTGATGTATCGGGAGTCCGGATGCAGGGGCAGCTGATGGTAGCCTGACCGGAGGTCCATTTTGGAGAACCACTTCGCTCCGTTCAGCTCACCCAGGATGTCGTCGATAGTGGGCGTCAGATGTCGTTCCCTTTTCACTGCCGCGTTGGGTAGGCGCATGTCGACACAGATGCGGACCTGTCCGGGCTGTTTGGGTTTTCGCGCCACCACGATTGGCGATACCCACGGTGTGTGCCCACTGACTTTCTCGATGATTCCTTGGCGCTCGAGAGCCTCCAGTTCTTGTTCCACTTTCTTCCTCAGGTGGAACGCTATTCTGCGGTGCCTGAGTGCTACTGGCTGGATGGACGGGTCGATGTGAAGGGCTACTTCTTTGCCTTTTAGGCATCCTATGCCTTGGAATGTGTCTTCGAACTCTTCGAGGATGGTGTCTAATTCCTCTTCCAGCACCGCCATTGCGAATGAGATCAGTTGGAGGTCTTCAGCCGCCTGTCCACTGAGAAGCATGCCACTGCCCTCTTTCGTGACGTAGATAGTTGTGGGGACTTGCTGGTCTTGGTGTTGTACTTCCGCTTGGAAGCATCCAATCAGCGGGATCGGGGTCTTTTGTCCATATGCGAAGACTCGGATCTTGGCTGTCTTTAGAGTCGGCTTGTCCCGTAGTTGGTTGTAGACGTTTGCTGCCATAAGTTCAATCGAGGCTCCCGTGTCTATCGTGGCCCTCACTTCCTGGTCGTGAATTCTTATTCGGTGGTTTGGGAGGCGCCTCTTCTTCCGCAGGGGCTGGTCGATGGCGAAGACGTAGTGAACCGGGTAATTATTGGAGTCGTCGTCCATGTCTTCACTGTCCGGACTGTCTCTGATGGCATGTGCTGCTTCGGGTTTCTGTTTGGACGACCGGCAAACTGATGCGAAATGGTTCATTCGCCCGCATGAGCCACATTTCTTTCCTTGTGCTGGACAGTCTTGGGCGCGATGAGGCATGCTGCCACAATATCCACATTCTTTTCGGCGCTCTGGTGGTTTTCTTCGTCCAAACTGGCGTTGTTTCGGTCGGACAACGTTGACCTATTCGGCTGTGTTCACCTGTTCTACCTTGACTGGTCTGTGGAGCGCCGCTTCCATGCGTGACACTCTCGCCTGTGACAGCTCCTTGGATCGCCCAAGCTTCAAAATGTCCGCCAACAGTTTTCCATCTTCTTGGAGGATCTTCACCCTTAGATTGGAGGAGTAGCAGCCTTTTATTATCTGGCCCCGTATCTCCTCTTGCTCGTCGCGGAAACCGCAGGTGCTGGCGAGTTCCTTGAGCCTGCCATGGAAGGCGTCGAGTGATTCTTCCGCCTCTTGTCGCGCCTGCCTGAAGATGAACCGTTCATAGTCCTTACTGGCCATTGGCTCGAAGAGAGCGTTGAGCGCGTTGAGGAGCGTGACGTAGGTGTGTGGAGTGGCCTCCACTAGGGTTTTGTAGATTCTGTGTATATCCTTCCCACCTAGATGAAGGAGAAGCGCCCTGCGCCGCTCCCTCGCCGTACCGGCACCCTCGAAATAGAATTGTAGCCGCTCCGTCCAGTCCTTCCATCGTGGCGCCAGGGACGCCGGTGCACCGTCAACCAGGAACGGTTCAATGGGGGGAATGGCCGCCATCTTCCGCACGTGGAGTCAGCTTACGCCGCGAATGGTGTATTTCAGCACGCCGGTGCCGGGGCCCACTCTCACTCCCTCCACTGACGGGTCACCGTGTGCACCAGGGCTGGGCTAGCGGTGACAGGAAGCACAGGCTGGGTGGGGGCTCACAGAGGCCGGAGGGCAGGGAGCAGAGGCTTCATGGGCCGTCTGGAGGTGCGCTTGGCCTACTTCCACTCATCTCGGTGTGGGCATCAATAAATGGAATCCTCGACATCCAAGGGCTCCACTCGCCGCTGTCCCCTGAGCTCGGGCGCTGCCGCGGGGGCCATGCAGGAAACGCTGGCACACATTGACCTCCGTGACGGGGCAGACACTCCTGGGGACGCCCACAGCAAGCTGGGCCACCAGAACAGGTCACGCGTCGAAGCACCGCCGCAGGGTATGCAGGAGTGGCAGGTGGGTTAGAGCGTGGGCCGTCTCAGACCCTCGTCGCCATTGTGGTGCTCCTTGAGCACGTGCGCAGGGCCGCTGGCGCTGCGCGTGGAACACAGAGCCGGGATACAGTGCTATCGTCCGCGTGGTCCGAACTAACCTCGGGCCTCGCCTCCTTTATTAATATATCTTACGCGGGGTGACGTCACCCCCCCGCGTATGCGCACGTCTCCGTGCGCGAACAACTAGACTGCATCGCGGCAGTCTACGGACATTACAGGGGTCACAGTGGCATGGTTGACTGGGCCGCACCGGGTCCCTCTGCGACGTCTGGTGGAGTTGCAGGGCCCTGTTTTTCAGCATCGGACAAAGCGGGGGGTGACTAGACGAGCACTGCATCTGCACCCTCGTCCTGGTCTGCGATCCGCTCCCCTTCGGACTCAGCTCAGCATCATCGGCCCATCTCCTTTTCACAACCGCAACATCGAGGGGGCCACCACTCATTAGGCGCCTTTGTCCAGGTGCCTGTGCGGCATGGGAGGTGAGTCCGGCATACCTTGGCCCCAGCTGCAGACCCATGGACTTTGGGAGGGGCTCTGGAGGTCGATCGGGCCTAGGCTCCTACCCGTAAAATGCCTGGGTTTGCCGGCGGGGTTCCCTGTTGCATTGGCCAGTCTCCCGACTCTCGGCTGCCTACAGCCTTCAGCACCAGGGTTCCCGCTGTGGTGAGGGCGGCTCGGGGATCGTGTCGGACCCAGGCTGCCTCGCCCTTCCTTGTGTAGGCGGAGGTCCAGGGACAAATCCGGCCTAGGCCCTGTATGTACAGGCATCCAAGAAACCACTGCAAGGCATCTTCTTTTTAATACAAGGAAAGGCATGGGCACCGCAGCACCAGCCTACAACCTAACTGAGGTAGGAGGCTGCTGCTCTCCCTCACGCTGATCCACAGTGCAGTTGGGGCGGCCCTGAGGTCGTATCGGGCCTGGGCCTGGTCCGTCTTCCCCCCCTCTTCCCTTGTGCAAGCAGTGGGGGATAGATTGAGTTCCTGATGTCTACTGGTCCTGGACTCCTGCCTGCTTCCTGGCTGTTCTCTCTGGCGGGTCCCTTCTCCACCTTTAAATGAACATGCGCCACTTCTCTAGCGCCAGCCATCTCCACAGCCCAAAAGGTCCTACAAACCTCCCACGCATCTTTATTACCTAAAGGAGGGAGATGCGGAGATTGTGCCTGGCCTAGTTTGCCCCCTCTTTCGCCACATCCTACTTCCACACCTCTTCTCACTACCCGCCACTTGCATGGAGTGCCATCTACCTAGGACGATCTCCCTACCATATGTTTGCCGTAACCAGTTGCACCTTTAAAGATGTGGTCCATGACCTACACCTGTGCTCAACTGCGCTGCCTTCCTGTGCACTCCTTTAAGCTAATCCATTTTCCCGCATGGCTCGTTGGTGGGCGCTGTCAGGATTTCGCATGTCTGTACTGCTGTTAGTTCTAAGATGAGCAAAGTACGTTTTAGGCGTCCTGGGGTTAACCTTTGGGAAACTGTAGTCAGTCATGGAGGAGTGTAGGCAGTGTAAGATGGCCACTTCATTAGTTAGGGTTCGTGAGGCATCTGGTGTATTCTTAGAATTCCTTTGTTCAGAACATTGGGAATTCTAAACTGCACACTTCAATTTTGACTCCATTAGGAAACCAATGATTAACAGACATCTCTCAAGTTTAGTGTAGTTAGGATATTGAGTTAGTCCCTTTTAAAGGAAATTCTAGTTTAGCAAGATTCCCAGTAGTCACTCATCCACTAGTCACTGATGTTGGCCAAGAAGATCATTGTGGAGAAGTACTTCCGGCTGAGAGTTCAGTCCTTGGGGCAAAGAGTAGCTAGGAGCATATTGGCAGTCTAGGTTTCAGTCAGAGGCCATTGAACGTCCCAGGTTTTAATCTGGAAGAGAAGCGCTTCAAGAAGGTACTGTTGAAGCTCTGAGTCTGCGCAGCAGGGATAGACCTTCAAAGACGGTGTCAGAAGTCAGGGAGGAGTGTTAGGAGTACAGAGTCTGCGCAGTCCTTACTCCGCTTTCATCTTTTGTCAGCTGAGTGTGCTCAGTTCCTGAAACCGCTTCAAGCAACGAAAGTGTGCAGGCTCTCAGCAAAGTCATCGTCGAGATAAAGGTCGCATGAGTAGATCCCTGCGCCAGGATTAATATTTGCATACCCATTGGGTTCTTTTCCTTAATTTTCCTTTCCCCTATCTTTCCTACCTTGAACCTTTTGCACGTAAAGAGAAGCGTCAGAGAGAAAGCAACTGAAATAAAGACATTCTGCAAAAAGAGATACAGGTTTCTAAGGACCATTAAAAAAATCAACATGATATTTACAGAGGAAAGTTGAACTCTAAAAGAGTCCTTCCGCAGTAATGTTGATACTGTTTACTGCTTAATATGTAAAGCCTTCAGAAGAGAGGCATTTACTCCAATTAGTCTGGTAAGAAGTCAAAGTTAAAGAAGTGTAATAAATTGCATATAATCAGTTCAGGTATAATGTTCATGTTACTGTTGTAATTGCTTAAGGTTACCCACACACTGCAGTAGCAACGAGTGTATAGGAAGATACAGAACCAGACGAAGCCACTGTAAGGGAGTCCAGCAGTTGACAGGAGTTGTCTCTTCTCTGTCCCCATTCCCCTTTCTGCCTGGTTAGTGACATTGAACTGTTGTTAGTGGGTGTCACTGGAAAGTGGGCATTGGGAGCCATCTTCCATTCTGTTCCTGTAGAGATTAAAGGGTTCTGACAGATTGAAGTACCCACGTTAAAAAGCTCCACCCGGACAGAATGGTTGAAGGCATTAGTTTAAAATCCCTAGGAGATATGTTAGAAGTAATTCAAAGGGAGTTAATACCAGTGAGAGAAAAAAATAAGAATCTTAAACAAGACGTTAGAGCATCCCGTCAGGAAAGTAATACCCTGTCTTTATAGGTTAATGAATTGATTGCAGGGTCCACTCCATTGCCACAATCAGAATCCACTACCATGCCTTCTGAGCAACCACAGGGTTTAGTAGCTCAAGTAGTTCATACAGTATCACCTCTCATTCCACTCGCCTCCCCCCCCAAAAAAAGGTATAGTGGAGACCCTCAGAAAGCTCAAGTCTTTTTTTCAATGTTCTTTAGATTTTATGTGTTGACCAGCCTTATTCTCAGATGCCCAATCACATGTGGCCCTTGTTTTGTCCTCTCTGAGTGGGGATGCTGCAAATTGGTCAATGCCTTTAGTAGAAAGAAATGATCCATTCTTATATGATTTTGAATGTTTTAAAGCAAAGTGTTTAAGAATATTTCATAGAAGAATGGTGTCCCAAGCTACTGATAATAAGCTGTTGAAGCTGTGTCAGGGAAACAAGAAGTTGGTAACTTATTTGGCCCACTGCAATAAATTGATAGTGGACACCAAGAGCTGCTCTCTTTTATAGAGGGTTACGTGACGATTTAAAAGATGTTTTAGCTCAAATTCCCCATCGACCCACTGAGTTAGCAACTCTCATAGATTTGGTGTTAGAAATTGATTTTCGAGGATCTGAGCGTAAAGGATAAAAAAGAAGAGACTTTAGGCAAAATTCTTATCGATTTGACAACTAAGATTACTGAGACTTCCAAGGGGGTGGATCCTATGCAGATTGGAACAGTAAGATGTCTGTTAACTAAGAAAGAAAAAGATCTGAGAAGATGGAAAAATCTGTGTCTCTACTGTGGAGGGTCGGGACATTTTGTAAAGGAATGTCCCAAGAAGCCAAAGTAGATTCAGATGGGAAATGACAAGAGCTACTAGTAAACGGAGTTGCACCGGAGGTGAAGAGCTCTAGGACGACTCCAGAATCACATTCAATCATGAATACTTTACAGAGAATATCGCCTCACCTCATTTTACATCTAGCTATCAAATTTAGAGATCAAGAAATTCCTTGAGTCGCAATTATGATAGAATCAGGAGCTACAAGTAATTTTTGTGATTTGAAAAACGCCCAAAGGATTAGAACTAAGGCTCTACTGAAAGAAAGAAGTGAACCGGTACGTGCAGT
This sequence comes from Lissotriton helveticus, assembly GCF_964261635.1. NCBI lineage: Eukaryota > Metazoa > Chordata > Amphibia > Caudata > Salamandridae > Lissotriton > Lissotriton helveticus. Next base: position 1,028,266,525 of record NC_136068.1, on the reverse strand, counting down.
TGATGGAACAAATTTTTCTTCAGGTCCAATAATCAGCCAGACGGAACACCTGGAGTTATGGAAGTCAGACGGGCTTGATGAGACAATACAATTCAATCTTAATGATGCTCCGCAGTTCTAGCTTATTCTGGGCTTGCCTTGGCTCTCGGAACATAATCCCACCATTGACTGGGAGAACAAAACTGTGGAAATGAAATCAAGTTATTGTTTGCAACATTGTTTCCTCGAGAAACAACCAAATCTAGGAGCATTTAAGGCATCTTTATTATCTTATGGTGGAGAGTCCATTTGTTTAATTGACACTACAACCATACCTTCAGAATATGAAGATCCATGAGATGTTTTTAGTGAAATCAAGACTGAAACACTTCCGCCTCACCGTCCGTATAACTGTACTATTGATCTGGAGCTAGGGGCAATGTTGCCATTTAGTTGAATCTATGCTTTAACAAAGAATGAAAACAAATATTTAAAGGAATATCTAGACAAATATTTGGCTAATGGGTTTATTCAACCGGTACAGACTCTGGTTTCCTCTCTATGATTCTGCATTCCAAAGAAGAAAGGAGCCTTGCAAACCTGCATTGACTACAGAGCTTTAAATCGGATTACAATTAGGAACAGGTGCCCATTGCCTCTGATTTCAGTTTGGTTAGATCAGTTGAAAGAAGCTCAGATTTATACAAAACTAGATTTACATGAAGCTTATCATCTTATCCGAGTCAAAGAGGGTCACAAGTGGAGAACAGCTTTTAGAACCAGATATGGTTTATTTGAATATCAGGTGATGCCCTTTGACCTTTGTAATGCTCCTGCAGTGTTTCAACATTTTAGAAATTATGTTATGGGAGATCTTATTGACAAGATTACAATTGTGTTTCTAGATGACATCCTGATCTTTTCTAAAGATCTTCAAGAACATTCAAAACATGTAAGAACAATTTAAACTAGACTACTTGAGAATAATTTATATGTGAAGCTGGAAAAGTGTGTTTTTGGTGTCACCACTGTGGAGTTCCTAGAATTTGTCTTGTCACCAAATGGAGTTAGTATGGATTCTAAGAAAGTGAACTCAATAATCACTTGGCCATCTCTAAAGGATGTAAACGAAGTTCAAAGATTTTTGAATTTTGCAAATTTTTACAGCAGAGTTATTTCGGATTTCTCTCAGAAGATAGTTCCCATTACAAAGTTATTAAAGAAAGGAATACGATTTCAGTGGTCAGAAGAAGCAGAACAAGCCTTTTTATACTTAAAAGAAAGTTTCACAATTTCTCCAATTTCGTTACATGCTGACCAGCAGAACCTTTTTTTCTTGAAGCTGACGCATCTGATCAAGCAATTGGAGGAGTACTCTTTCAATGCTATATGATTATAGGACAACTACACCCCGTAGCTTATCATTCGAGGAAATTAAGTCCTGCAGAAATCAATTATACTGTTGCTGAGAAGGAGTTGCTATCCGTAAAAGATGCTTTTGAAGTTTAGAAGCACTATTTACTTGGGGCCAGACGTGTGGTGATAGTATTTACTGATCATAAGAATCTTCCATTTTTTAAATCAGCAAGACATTTTACTCCTTGGCATCTTCATTGGTCACTCTATTTTGCTGATTTTGATTTCGTCATTATTTGTCGACTGGGAAATAAAAATGGGAAGGCAATTGCTTTATCTCGGATTCATACAAAGACATCAAGTAGACATCAAGACATCAAGTAGAGGAGCAGTCCATTATATGTGAGTTTAAGATAATCAGTGCAATTTGTATAATGGATTTTGAGGAAGAAGTTAAGAACAATATGACACTGGAAGAAATGAAAGCTTGGTGTGAGCAAGATTCAGAAAGAGTGTTGTCCAATCAATTGCCATATTATAATGGAGCGTTATTTCTACCAACATTTGTGATTCAAAAGAAAGCCTTGAAGGAATGTCATGATCTTCCATGGGCTGGTCACAAGGGTACGTTGAAGACTACGGATTTGATTGAACATTATTTTTGGTGGCCTAACATGAAGACTCACATTCAACAATATGTGACAACCTGTGAAGTCTGTCCAAGAGGGAAATCAGTCCGACAAGCTCCTCAGGGCTTATTGCAACTTTTGCCTGTCCACCACATCCGTGGCACACTATCACAATGGATTTAGTTGTTGATTTACCCTTGAGTCAAGGTTGAAACGCCATTTAAGTGTTTGTGGACACTTTTACCAAAATGAGTGATTTTGTTTCCTTGAAGGGAGTTCCAACAGCCAAACAAGTAGCTAAAATGTTCTGTGAAAATGTAATTAAAACTCATGGAATTCCAAATATTGTTATTACAGATAGAGGTCTTCAATTTATTTCACATTTTCGGAAGGCATTTCTGCAAGTACTAGGTGTAGAGGTTAGATATTTCACTAGTTATCATCCAGAAACGAATGGCCAAACGGAAAGAACGAATCAAGAATTGGGGCAATTTCTAAGATTATTTCTTTTTGATCAGGAGGGGGAGTGGTCAGATTTTCTGTGGTTGGCTGAGTTTGCACATAACAATGCTAAGAATGTATCTACAGGATATTCCCCTTTCCTTTTTAAATTATGGAAGACATCCTAATCTCCTAGTGTCTCAGAGAGATTACAAGGTTCCAGCTGTTAGAGATCAGGTGAAAGAGTTAAGGAGTATTAATAAATCTGCAGTCAGTAATGTAGTCAATGCAAAGGAGGTTTATAAGAAACATGCAGATAAGCATAGGAAACAATCGCCAGAATATAACATCGGAGAGCAGGTTTTGTTGTCAACTCGGCATCTTGGTTTGAAAGGATGCAAGAAGTTTCAACCACGTTTTGTCGGACTATATTTTATTGAAAATATTTTGGGACCAGTTACTGTGAAATTGAAATTGCGTCATAACCTAGGCATTCATCCAGTATTCCATTCATCCCTTCTTAAAAGATGTGCATCCAATACTAAAATTTCTAGTAGTCCAGCACCACTTTTAAATAATGGACAATCAGAATTTGAAGTGAAGGAAATTTTAGACTCAAAAAGATCAAGAGGAAAATTATACTATCTCATTGATTGGAAGGGTTATTGGCCTGAAGAACGGTCTTGGGAATCTGCAGACAATGTTCACGCTTCTAGATTAACACACAATTCCCATTTACAGAATCCTTCTAAACCTAAGCTGTTAAAACGGCCTTTGAGAAAGGGTACTGTCAAGATTTTGTATGTCTGTACTGCTGTTAGTTCTAAGAGGAGCAAAGTACGTTTTAGGCGCCCTGGGTTGACCTTTGGCAAACTGTAGTCAGCTGTAGAGGAGTGTAGGCTGTGGAATATGGCCACTTCATTAGTTATGGTTTGTGAGGCATCTGGTGCATTCTTAGAATCCCTTTGTTCAGAACATTGGGAATTCTAAACTGCGCACTTCAATTTTTACTCCGTCAGGAAACCACAGAATAACGAACATCTCTCAAGTTTAGGGTAGTTAAGATATTAGGTTAGTCCCTTTGAATGGAAATTATAGTTTAGTAAGATTCCCAGTAGTCCCTTACCCACTAGTCACTGATGTCGGTGAAGAAGATCATTGTAAAGAAGTGTTTCTGGCTGTGAGTTCAGCCCTTGGATGAAAGAGCAGCTAGGAGTATATTCTATGTTTCAGCCAGAGGCCGTTCAACGTCCCGGGTTTTAAGCGCTTCAAGAAGGTACTGTTGAAGCTCTTAGACTGCACAGCAGTTTCTGAACTTCAAAGACGTTGTCAGAAGATGGGTCGGAGTGTGAGGAGTACAGAGTCTGCACAGTCCTTACTCCGCTGTCATCATTCGTCAGCTGAGTGTGCTCAGTTCCTGAAGCCGCATCAAGCAATGGAATTGTGCAGACTCTCAGCAAAGTCCTCGTCGAGATAAAGGTTGCATGAGTAGATCCATGAGCAAGGATTAATATTTGCATACCCATCGGGCACTTTTCCTTAATTTTCCTTTCCCCTATCTTTCCTACCTTGAACCTTTTACATATAAAGAGAAGCGTCAGAAAGAAAGTGACTGAAATAAAGACATTCTGCAAAAAGAGATACAGGTTTCTAAGGACCATTTTAAAAAGAAATCAACAACGTATTTACAGAGGAAATTTGAACTCTTAAAGAGTCCTTCCAGAATCTACGTAATAATTACAGAGGAAATTTGAACTCTAAAAAGGTCCTTCCACAGCAATGTTGACACTATTTACTGCATAATATGTAAAGCCTTCAAAAGAGAGGTAATAACTCCAATTAGTCTGGTAAGAAGTCAAAGTTACAGAAGTGTAATAAATTGCATATAATCAGTTCAGGTATAATGTTCATTTTTTTATTGTTGTAATTGCTTCAGGTTACTCACACACTGCAGGAGCAACTAGCATATAGGAAAATACAGAACCTGACAAAGCCACTTCAAGGGAGTTCAGCAGTTGACAGGAGTTGTCTCTTCTCAATCCCCATTCCCCTTTCCCTCTGGCTAGTGACATTGAACTGTTGTCAGTGGGTGTCACAGGAAGGTGGGCATTGGAAGCCAGCTTCCATTCTGTTCGTGTGGAGATTAAAGGGTTCTGACAGGCACAGTGCTGGGAAGGCAGCAAAAGACTTTTCTATTAACCCCCAGCTTACCTGCAATTAAAAAGGATGGTCGTCGCCGGTAGTCCCTAGCCACTCGCAGAACCGGCTGGTGTTCCTTAGGGCATTGATTACCAGCTTTCACATGCCCTCCACCCAAAAACTTGCCATGAGCCACCTACGATCCAACAATCCTCATATAGTGGCACATCGGGAGGTGGGAAACGTAGCACTACCGGAGGGGGATGGGCCCCCTGGGATCTCACCACTCAACACTGTCGACCAAACTGGACTCGGTTATGGTGGCTGTGGAGAAAATAGTTGTGGCTTTAAACCAAACATGCACGTCACTGGAGTCTAAGGTAGACAAGGTGGCGTTAGACTTCACGCTCATAAAGGCCGATCAACAGAAGCTCGCCAAGAGGGTGTGACCAAGCTCACCCTCACTGACCTGCATCCTAAGTCCCGCACTAACACTGCCAGGCTGCAGGATCTGTTGGACCGTGTATGTACCCTAGACTACTCTGATGGTCACTCACGCAGTAACAACGTGAGAGTGGTTGGCCTGCCGGAGGGGTTGGAGGGACAGGACCCAGTCGACTACATCGAGAGTTGGCTGGCGGAGCTTCTTCCCTCAGGGGCATTGTTGCCTCAGTTTGTAGTGGAACATGTGCACAGGCTGCCGGCCCGTAAGCCCCCTCCCGTTGCCAATCCGTGCCCATTCTTATTCAGGCTGCTAAATTTCAGAGACAGGGACACAATCCTGAGAGAATCCCAAAAGCTCCCTGGCCTCACTGTCCAGAACACCCCAGTCATGTTAGTTCCAAACTACTTCGCCCAGGCGCAGAAATGCCAAGGCCCTTTTGGGGCTCTGAAGCGTCATCTCCATTACCTAACATGCGATACTTCCTGCTGCTCCCGGCCTGCTTGCAGGTGGTAACTGACGGCACCACCCGATTCTTTTACACACCCTCAGATGCCCGGGACTGGCTGGAGGAGACCGGCTTAGCTACCGGACCTATATCATCCGATGACCCTCCGGTACACAGACATAACAGAAGAGGCCATTTCAGGGGTAGGGGGAGAGGGGCAGATCGAGCCATCATGCCCGGTTGATCAATGCACCAGACTCTGAGCAAATTCTTACTGAACATCAAGTGGCACTCCACGCGGCGACATACTCCACACCACGAAGCCTCCCTCTGAATTGGAGATTGTATCGCCCAAGTCACTTAGTGGAGATGACTCTATGCCAATGTGGGCTAGGGCTTCGGGGGCACCCCGCCCCTGACAGACCTCCGTCATCATAATCTGAATGACATAAATGTGCCACATTGTCCATTGATTAATGCCCCTACAATATACCCTTCATTGATTGTTAGAACATGGCTGTCATCTAGTCCTGTGCATAATGTGGGTGTGGGGGTCGCAAGGTTCCTCCGCTGGGTGGACTAGAGTCTGCTGGATCTCCACTGAGAGCATGTCAGCTGCCGGGCAGGAATCTAGCTTGTTTGCACCATAGGATATCGTCGTTGTTTATCTGTGCTCAACTACATGGGGGACAACCAACAGTAACACCCCGCACACCCACCTCCAATAAAAATTTGTTGATCTACGCATTTGTTGCCATGGTAAGGCATTCCAGTTTGGGTAAACTCCCGTTGCAACTTCACTCTCATGAGGTTACACAATATATAATTTTCTTCCACCCACGTTTCCTTTCAGCTCCCCGTGGTAGGCCACTGAGCCGCCCACTTTCCCACCATGCTCTTGCATCACTGACCAGTTACAGACACCATTCCTATCTTCCATGGCACGTGTAAATGTTATTACCTTGAACATGAGGGAAATACAGTCCCCAGCGCGAAGATATTCCATTTACTCATACATGCAGCGCAGAGCCACTAAATTTGCCCTGCTTCAGGAAACTCATCTTACCAGCCTAAAAGCAGACCATCTACGCCGCATTTGAGGGGGCACGTATATAGCACCAACTATTCCTCTCATGCTAGGGGTACCTTAATATAGGGTGAAAGTGGGAGTTTCCTGTAAAGTGGAAGATGTTGAGACCAACACAGAGGGCAGGTATGTATTCATCGGGTGTAAGCTCAACAGTCAGCCCCTTCTTATCGGCTCTGTTTATGCCCCTAATGTGGAAGAGAACTCTTTGCTCTTTAAACTGTCCAGAGTACGAGCGCGCTGGAGCGGTTTACCCTAGCTTATAGGAAACAACTTCAATTCCATTCTTAAATAATAATAATAATAAAGAATTTTATAGAGCGCATGGCGACACCATCTCGGCGTGTCCCCGCGCTAGTGGAGAAAGAGACAGTGCCGTGACCTAGCAGAGTCTATAGAGTGTAGAGATAGGTCTTTAGAAGTTTTCTGAACTTAGTTTCAGTTTCTGCCAACCTAATATTCACTGGGAGTAGATTCCATTTGCTGGCCGCTAGCACTCTAAAGGAGCGGCCTCCCAATCTAGCTTTTAGGACCCGGGGAATTTTAAGTAGGCCAGTACCTTTAGAGCGAAGTGCTCTACTTGGCTCATAAGTGAGGGCTAGATCCGTCAGATACTGAGGAGCTTTGTGCCATATGATCCTATAGCACATTAAGAGTGCTTTGAATAGGATCCTTTTTTTTATGGGTAGCCAATGTAGAGCAGCCAAAGATGGTTTGGATGCTGCTCTTTTAGGTAGTCTCAGGACCAAGCGTGCTGCAGTATTTTGAAGTACCTGCAGGCGCCTAAGGTTTTTTTCGGTGGTTCCCAGGAATAGCACATTGCCATAATCGATACGGGAGGTCACTAACGCCTGGGTCATGGTTCGTCTGGCCTCTAAGGGAAGTAGGTCCAGGGTGCGATTGAGGGTTTTTAATACCCCGAAACATTTTCCCACTAGCCTATGAATATGGCCATCATAAGATAGTTTGGGATCCACCCAAATGCCCAAGTTCTTAGCTTCTTTACAGGGAGTAGGCAGTGGGCCAAGACAGGTAGGCCACCAGTCTCTTGTCCAGCTAGCGTCATTCCCTCCTATCACCAGAACCTCCGTTTTGGAGCCGTTGAGCTTCAGGCAGTGCATATTCATCCAGCCTGCTAGGTCCTGCATACAGGCCCTAAAGTTAGCAGCTGCCGTGGTAGGAGCCTGTGATAGAGAGATCAGCAGTTGGGTATCGTCGGCGTATGAAACTAATTCCACACCGTACGATTGGACCACGTCTGCTAAAGGAGCCATGTATAGGTTGAACAAGGTGGGGCTCAGGGCAGAGCCCTGAGGCACCCCTTGTTCTAAGGCTATGCTGTCTGAGGAGAAAGTTCCCCGCTGTACTTGAAAGCTACGGTCGGTGAGAAACGCTTTCAGCCAGCCCAGTGCCAACTCAGTGACCCTGGCTTTGTTTAGGCACTGTAGCAAGATGGAGTGTGCTACAGTGTCAAACGCGGCACTGAGGTCCAGCATGATGAGTGCCATGGTATGTCCAGCATCTGCTCCTAGTCGCAGGGTTTCCGTAGCTCTCAGGAGGGCAGTCTCCATGGAGTAGCCAGGCCGAAAGCCTGACTGAGAAGCGTGAAGGAGCTTGTTAGTTTCCAGATGGGCCACTAGCTGAGTGTTAGCCACCTTTTCCGCCACCTTCGCTAAATAGGGTAACAGGGAGATAGGACGTAGATTTTCAAAGGTATCTTGGCTCACATTAGGCTTCTTTTTAATCGGGAGAACAATTGCCTTCTTCCATACTTCCGGGAGTCTGGCAGAGGCAAAGGAGACCTGTAGCACATGCCTAAAGAAAGGCTCTAGTACTGTCAAGCTCTCTCCTAGTACCCTAGGTGGAGCAGGGTCACGAGGGGAGCCCGACTTGATACTTTTGCATATGCTATGAAGGATTTCTGGGGGGGGGACCGTGAAACTTTGTAAGCATACATCCACAGAGCTTACTCCTACTCTTTCTACAAAATCATGTCCAGAAGTCACGCTTCCAGAGAAAGTGGCATAGATGTCTTTAATCTTACCAGAAAAGTAGTTAGCGATTTTATTGCATGTCTCCACTGAGTCGTTTTGGGTAGTGTTGTCATTGGTTATCACTGAGATCTCCTTAAAATTTTTAAAGAGCTCCTTAGAGGAGTTCTCTGCTTCCCCAAAACGACATTTATAATGTATGGCCTTAGTGGTACGTATTTTGATGTTATATTCCTTTTGTGCTTTTTTGTAGTGAGTTTTTATTGTAGGGCAGAAGTTTAGGCGCCATTGTCGTTCTAATTTTTTACAAATGGATTTCGCAGCCTGTAACTCAGGTGTGAACCATGGGGCGGTTTTCTTTCTGCTATTAGGTCTTTTACTAGTACGTATAGGGGCAGTGCTGTCTATGGCATTTAAAATACGTTCTTCTAACCTACTATTTGCGCTTTCACAGTCCGTGCCACCTGGCGGCCCTCCTAGCTCGATTATTTTGTTAAAGGCTTCTTGTGAAAAAAAATTCCATTTCCGACATTGGTAACGGTTATTATTGTCTTTCTTTGTCTCAGAATCTGATATCCAAATGTGGAAAGGAATTAAAAAGTGATCTGACCAGGGTACCGGTAAGGGTGGCTGATCTTTCACTCCGTTCCAGTTCCCGAAGACAGGGTCCAATAGGTGACCATGTTTATGGGTAGGGGAACAATTTTTTAGGTCTAATTGCAGGGCCTGTAGCTCTTGTCTGATGTCATTTGCCTCTTTATCGAGTAGGTAGTCAAAATGGACATTCATGTCTCCTAGTACCATAATTCTGCTCTTCATTATGGCTAGGTGGGCAGCTGCTTCCGTCAGGCTAGTAGTAAAGTCATAGAGCCTGCCTGGGGGTCTATAGACTAGAATACCCGATATAGAGTGTTGAGGACCAAGTATAATTGTGAATAGACCCGCTTCACAATGGTCAATCTGCAGGGGTGATAGAGAACATTCCAGTGGAGCTTTGATCGCTATTGCAATCCCTCCGCCCCTCCCCTCCTTCCTATCTAGTCTGGAGCAAGAATAACCAGGTGGCATGGCTTCTATAATTTCGGGGTCTGAGTGTTCTCCTAGCCAAGTTTCTGTTATAAATAATATGTCAAGTGCTTCGTCTATAAGTAGGTCATGGATCTGATTACTATGTTTGTTAAGTGATCTACAATTTAACAGTCCTACTTGTACCCTTCCTTTGTCCAAGTCTTTAGTCGGGTCTTTAACAGTTTTAAAAGGACATACGGGGCAGCTACGAAGAGAAGCCGCCTCCATAGTGTGCCAGCAGGGTGCACTAATAGACTGACATAGATCTAGCAGTACCTGTCTTCCATATTGTATGTGGGAGAGCCCAGGCCAACCAGGGGTCGTGGCCCCGTGCCCCGGTCGGCCTCGGACGGGCGCAGACGGGCTTGACTTCGGCTCGCTTCCGGCGCGCCCGCTGCACGCGTCCGCTGCGCGGTCGCGGACCCACACACATTTATGGGAAGGTAGGAGCAACTACAGCGCTGACCTTGCAGCCCTGAGCCCGGAAGTGCTGGGCTCCTCCTCACCCTCCGCATCAAACGCCCACAATGGACGCGGCGGACCGGGGCGGGAGTCTAATGAGTGCGTGCTCACAGAGCTATTCAGTCAGCCCACAGGTGAGGCGCAATCAAATTACAAAGTATTCCACACAAGAATTCACAGTGAACATTAAAATTAGCATCCACTCGCTAAAGTTAAAAAACGCTCTATATTCAGCGCTCGCCGTGCAGTTCTTGTCTTACAGCGCACAGCAGATAGAGTCAGCCACTGCCACCGGCTAGACTCGTCTCCACCCCGCCACTGCGATATTCCTGGCCTTTTAACCTAAATCACATACAGCGGAACTAGAGTGCTGACCTTGCTGCCCTGAGCCCAGAAGTGCTGGGCTCCTCCTCACCCCCTGCATCAAACGCCCACAATGGACGCGGCGGACCGGGGCGGGAGTCTAATGAGTGCGTGCTCACAGAGCTATTCAGTCAGCCCACAGATGAGGCACAATCAAATTACAAAGTATTCCACACAAGAATTCACAGTGAACATTAAAATTAGCATCCACTCGCTAAAGTTAAAAAACGCTCTATATTCAGCGCTCGCCGTGCAGTTCTTGTCTTACAGCGCACAGCAGATAGAGTCAGCCACTGCCACCGGCTAGACTCGTCTCCACCATCGGCTCTTGATTTGCACTAGAGCGCTTGTTCCCGCCCCTGTCGTGTACCCCTGCAGCATCCAACGCACAGGCTCTAACCACATGGCTTAATCACTGGTCCCTAATATATGGCACAATCACAACCACAAAGCATGCATTAGCTCCTTCAATTCTCCAGTACATAGGCTTAATGTGCATTTATATCGCATAGCAGGGTCTCCCTCCCTGCTACCCCTGATTAGGGACACTGAATACCTGGGTCACACTCATTCTGACCATATCCCGCAAATGTTATGTCTTAGCTGGGATGTGGGACTCCCACCGGTCCCCACCTGGGGTCTTCAGCTGGCAGCACTGGAGGACCAGGCCTTCCTAGGATCCCTGGGGGCAGCAATTACGGAATACTTTGCCCTCAATGTAGCTCAATGTAGCTCCACTGGCTTCTAACAGCTGGAATGGGAAGCCTTCAATGTGTTTTTACTTTCTTTTCAGTAACTACATGATAAATGTAGCTTGTCTTAAGTTAGAGGGTAGTACTGCACCTTTACTTCAAATATGTGTGGTAAATTTGAAATAATCATCTTACCACACATTCATTACAATGTTTGCATGCCCCTGCCTCATGACTAATTCCAAATCAGAATGCAAGTGTATTTCTCTGTGTCCGAAAGGCTATGACTATTCCATAGTAAATTATACATATTATCTCATATTTATCATATTTATCTCATTTTCTCTATGTTTTTGAATAATATTGCGATAATTTCTTTTGTTTACTCTTTGAGTCTTCCACCAGACTCCGAGGAGGTAAGAAATGGTGATATAGTAACTTCTGTTTTTGTATATTTTTGTATATTTACATCGTTTTTATTATAAAAGGAAAAAAGGTCTTCTACTTCATTGTGGATTAGACATACCACCTTGGATATCCTAAAGAAGGATACATTTGGAAAGATTCTTCAGCTTGTTGGAGCTGTCCATTTCAAGATATTATTTGACTGGCCTGGAAACTCTTTCAAATATCTTCAAATTTGCTGAATATCCACCTTTTCTTCCAAGAGGCTATTCTTTTAGTGCTCTAACACTGTCTATTTGATATCAGCCAAACTAGTAATTTTGTCAATCTTAATCCACTCTTAGGGAGGGGTTGTTCACCCAGACATAGAGCTCTATTACAAGGCAGCACAGTTAAGGGTTATCACTGAGTGGTCCATATGGGAATCGGACAAGCACTGGCTCCACATATATCGGGCCATCGTGGATAGGGCAAATTGGGACCTGCTGTGGAAACCCAAAAAGGATAGGCCAGCGAATGCATTTTTGAGCACCCCTACCAGGACCACGCTTCAGATTTGAGACGAGGTAAGTAGGAACCGGGGCTGGACCTCTTTTCCAACCCCTCATACAGCTATACACTTTAATTCAGAGTTCCTGCCTGCGCTCAAAGTAGGGCTGCTTGCTGTCTGGCGTGAGGGAGGGTGCAAAGTACTCTCAGATCTATTCCACAACTATGACATTCTCCATTTTGATAATGTCCGTAGGATTTTGGGGTCCCACCCTCAGAGCATTGTCACTATCAGCAACTTAAACATTAGGCACTTAACCCGCTGGTTAGGGATGCACCAACTCAGGACCTGACCCGATAGAAACACTGGTGCGGAAGTCTAGTATGATCAAGGGCACTATTTCTTTTTGTACAAGTTACTGCTATCCATGATGTTGGCGCCACAGCCCTGATACAGATTTACATGAGTCAGGCTTTGGGAAGGGAGACAACTGAAGGGGAATCGAAACACCTATGGTCAGACATCAATAAATGTAACCACTCACTTGATTTGAGGCAAGCACATTACAAAATTCTGTTCAACTGGTACCTTGTACCGGCCAAATTGAAGACGATTTTTCCCCTCATCTCAGATCTGTGTTGGAGAGGGTGTGGTATCCTTGGGGATTTCTGACACATTTGGTGGGACTGCCCAAAGATCAAGCCATTTTGGGAGGAAATCCTGGCCCAAATGATGGACATGCTAGGGTACCCATTCCCGAGCCCCATAGATGCGGTTCTTCTGGGCATTAGAGATACTACATTAAAACACCAAACCAATGCGGAAAAAGCAATTGTGTGGGCATGTTTTGGGGCAGCAAAAAATGCGATAGCTGCTAACTGGAAGAAAAAAGAAGGCCCAATTTTGGTGCAATGGCACTCTCGCCTATGGAAAAAACTCACGATGGAGCGTATGTCAGATATTTTCAGAGATTAATACAAAAATTCTGAATATAAGTGGGGTCCACTGGTGCAGTATCTTACAAAAGGACTCCCGCTGGCAGTCTGTCCACCCACTCTGAGAGGGCTGCACCTGTTCTAATTTTAGATCTGGCGCTCAGGTTGTCACAAACAGCATTTAACAACTAACGGCACGACACTCATCAGACACAGAGCAGAACCACTGCACTCCACCAGTCAATCCTGTGCAGTAGTTAGAGGAGGGGGGTTGCTTCTCCACCACAGGGATGGGGTAAGAGGGGAGGGGTTGGGGACATGGGGGTTTTAGTTATTTTTTCGTTACCTTTCTGGTAAATGATAATGCATTAAGGGCCAATGGTGAGCCTTACAAGGCATTAATTCCGGTATGATGGAACACTGTGACAAAATTAGCTATATATCGCTTTCGGAATGTTGAAATGTCTATTTGCCAAGATGTTATTGGAATTGCTTATACTTAAATGCCAATAAACAAAACTTTGACAAAAGAAGAAAAATTGCTGCTAAGTCACATTAGTGGTCGTTTCTTACTGCTAGGAATTACCTGGTCTTAAAAGTGACACTAACACACTTGTATAACGGGGCATCATTTATGAAGTATTGGCGCACGGCAGCGCAGCGAAAAAGTCTTGTTGTGCTGCCCTGCGTCAAAATAAAAGGGCTCAAATGCACGGTAGCTATAAGATACAGTGCATTCCTGCCCTTTTCCCCAGAGGTGGCGCCCACAGTGCTGCCATGGGCCAACGCAGGGACCTTTACCCTGTAGTGCAAGGGTGTCTGCATTGCAGGGCTGATTTATTTTGTGCAGGAATCAATCAATCAGGGGTTTATATAGCACGGCTACTCACCCATGAAGGTCTCAAGGTGCAAGGGCTGCTTATTCGTCTGGGTGTGGATGTTTCATTCACAGAACCAGGTCTTGAGGTCCATACTGAATTGGGTCAACAACGCGGATTGCATGAGGTGGATGGTCAGGGTGTTCAGGGTCTTGGCGGCGAGGTAGGAGGATCTTCCTCAGGTGCTGGTCTTGCGGATCCGTGGGACGGAGGCCAGGGGAAATTGGGCTGAGCGGAAATGTCTGGCGGGTATATGGAAAGCAAGGCGTGGTTCAGAAATACTGGTCCCGTGTTATGGAGAGCCTTGTAGGTATGTGTGGGGAGTTTAAAGGTGATTCTTTTGTTGATTGGAAGCCAATGGAGTTTTCAGAGATGTTGTGTCATGTGGCAGCTTCAGGGGATGGCGAGAACCAGTCTGACTGAGGCGTTTTGGATGTTCTGTAGTTTCCTAAGCTGTTTCTGGGTGTCACCAGAATAGAGTGCGTTGTCATAGTCGAGTCTGCTGGGGATAAGTGCATGTGTGACCGTCTTTATGGATTCTGTAGGGATCCATCTGAATATCTTTTGAAGCAGGCTGAGCTTGTGGAAGCAGTCTGAGGATACTGCGTTGATTTGGTGGTGCATTGTGAGAATGGAGTCCAGTATGATGCCGAAGTTGCATGTGTGGTCCGTTGGGGTGGGAGAGTTTCCAAGTAAGCTACGCCTCCAGGAGACGTCCCAGGGTGAAGGGGTGGGTCCCAGCATGAGTACTTCAGTCTTGTTGGAGATGAGCTTGAGGCAACTGTCTTTCATCCAGGTAGCGAAGGCCTCCATTCAGTTGTGAAAGTTGATTCTGGGGGCTGTGGGTTCATTGGTGAGGAAGATGGTAGGCTGGGTGTCATCTGCGTAGGAGATGATGTTGAGTCCGTGGCTTCTGACGGTGGCTACGAGGGTTCCATATAGATGTTGAAGAGAGTTGGGCCGAGGGAGGAGCCATTGGGCACTCCACAGCTGATCTCTAGGTTCTGTGAGGAATGGGAGTATTTTGACTCGCTATATTCGGACAGTCTGGAAGGAGTGGATCCAGCCCAGTACCTTGTTGCAGATGCCAGCGTTGTGGAGTCCCGTGATTACGGTGCGGTGGGAGATAGTGTTGAAGATGGCCGTGAAGTTCAGTAGGATGAGGGTTGTGGTTTCAACCCGGTCGTGTAGGGAGCAGATGTCGTCAGTGGCGGCGAAAAGTGCCGTCTTGGTGCTGTGGTTGCTTCGGACTCCAGATTTGGAGGTGTCCAGAAAGTGGTTGTCTTCGTGGAACTGGGAGTTAGGTGCTGATAGCCTTCTCAATGACCTTGGCTGGAAAGGGAAGGAGGGAGATGGGTCTGTAGTTCTTGAGTTCTGTCGGGTCGGCAGATAGTTTCTTCAGCAGGCAGTTGATCTTGGCATGTTTCCAGTCATCGGGGAAGATGGTGGTTTCGATTGAGCAGGTAACAGAGCGGCAAGGCTGGGGGGCGATGGAGGCAGCTGCTCTATGGAAGGAGTGGTATGGGCAGGGATTCGATGGTGCTCTTGAGTGGATGCTTTTGATAGTTTTGAATTTGTCGTCTGTGGCGAGCGGAGTCCGATTGGGCACGATCTGTTGGGGTGCAGCGTGGTTGCTTGTGGGGGTGGCAGGCATAGTGGCAGGGTCTTGAAGCTGTTGTAGATGTGGCTGATCTTGGAATGTGGAAGAAGGTGCTGAGTTTGTTGCAGAGGTCTTGGGAGGGTGGGACATCTGTGGTTTCTTTGTTAGGCCTGCTTTACCCCTTGGTGAAGGCAAAGAATTATTTGCTGTTATGTTTTTTAGTGTTGATTCTGTATTGGAAGGCCGTTTTCTTTGTGGTTTTAAAGGGAAGGTGGTGTACGTTGGCGGCCGATTTGAAGGTTGCATGGTTTTCCGGGGTTTTGTTCTTCCTCCATCTTTTCTCGATTCATCTGCAGGTGCGTCTGGACTCGTGGAGTGCGAGAGTGAACCAGGTGGCTTTCTCGGAGTGTTGCTTGCCTGGTGTCTTCTTCAGGGGTGCCAGAGTGTCAGCACAGTTGGAGATCCACCGGTGAAGGTTGCGTGCTGCGTTGTTGGAGTCTGTTGGTGCTGGTGGGGTGGTTGTGCTGAGGAAGTTGATGAGACGTTCTTTGGTGGCCTTGTTCCAGTTTTGATGGATGGGGGTGGTGCGTGGTGGGCATGGCGAAGACGATATGTACGCAGTGGTGGTCAGTCCAGAGGAGTTTGGTGGTGTGGCTGTAGGTGAAGTTTCACAGGCGGAGAAAGTGGGGTCGAGCATTTGTTCGGCTGTGTGAGTTAGTGCGGTGACTAGCTGCTTGAGTTTGCCATGTTTTCAAGGTTCTCCAGTAGGGATGCGGTGTTCTGTTCAGTGTGGTCGTTCAGGCGGAAATGGAGGTCTCCGTGTAGGATATAATCGTGAATGCGAGACCCTGGGGTGCATGAGTTCTACAAAGGCGTTAGCGAAGTGTGGGCAGTGGCCCGGGGGCCTGTGAACGAGAAAGGGGCTCCTTCCAGCACATAAGCAATCATTCCCCCCAACGCAGACACCCTTGTACTATGGTGCGCGGGTGCCAGCATTGACGCTAGGCAGCAGAAAATAACACCAGCGCAGGGGTAAACGCAGGGCTGCACCGTATTGTTGCTTCTATGGTGTCGCAAGGATGGCATAATGAAAAGTGATGCATCACTGTTTTTCCCCAATGATGAGCCACTTCTCATTTATTAGGCCACGAATCTGCATTTCCTCTTCCCCTGGGACTCTGACTGGTCATCCTGGCTGCTGGGGGAGTTGAGTGGGGTTTTTTACCTGTTCTGAACTTAGTCCTAGCTGCTCCGTTCCGCATTCCAGTTAATTTCGTTCTAATTTCTTTTTCCTTAGAGGGGAATTTGTAAGCTCTTCTTGCCACTAGATGCTGAAAAGCGACGCTGGGCTGAATAACATCATTGCCGCTAATTGGCTGCCCGTCACTTTTTTCATCTAAGCGTGTATTTTTCGATTGCCTTGATGCTAGTGTTAGCAACATTTTTCCAGGCCACTAGCTGATCCTAATGCCATGTAGAGATATATTGTAAATACGTTGCAAACATAGAATTAGGATTTGGTGATCGTCAGTGGAAAAAATATAGCAGCTAAACAGCATGAAAACTGCTTAGCGGCAATTCTTGTAAATATACCCCAACATCCGTAGAATCCTAGACAAAGGAGACACTGAAGCCCTCATGCAAATGGAGCGCTTAGCAATGTTCGTCACAACCTCTCACCCATTCTCATCAGAAGACTAGACAAGGCTGACATTCAAGGACCTGTGCTCCAGTGGATCCTTCTCATTACACATCAGAATATCTCATGCAGTCAACCTAGCTCCTTCCTCGTCAGAAGCGAATATCTTCATCTGTAGAGTACCTCAAGTCACGTCACTCAGCCCTTACCATTTTCAACATCTGCATGACCCACTGGTAACAGACTATTTTCCCACAATGTAGCTATTCTATTCTACACCACGGACAGGTAACTTATACTGTCTATCTGACACTAATCCGAAGACAAAAAGAACAAATTCACCATCTGCATGTCCAAACTGGCTACCTGGATGAAGTCATGCTGTCTCAAGCTGAACACCAACACGTTAGAACTGGTGATCTGTGGAAAGTATGCCTCACCACATGACTCAATCTTGTGACCCACAGAGCTTAGACTCATTACAAAGCCCCTGCTCACAAGTCAGAAACTTCAGGGTCATAGTCGATGACAACATAGACATGTCCACAAAAGTTAACACCGCCACTATATTCTGCTTCCACACTGAGGATGATGAGAAAGATCTACATGTGGCTACTCAATACCAGAAAGACTGACACCCAAATACTCATCATCAGCAGGCTGAACTATGGAAACTCCATTAAAGGAGAAATCACCAAAAATCTCATGATAAGACTTCAAGCCATCTAAGAAAAAGTAGCCAAACTCATCCTCAACTTCCCACACCGACCCATATCACACCATACATGAGGGACCTACAAGAGCTATAGATACACAAAGCACTTCATAAAATGGCCCTGCTTAACTGAACATCTGTATACACTTCAACCTACCATACAGCAACATTTGTTCAGCCAGACTCATAGAGGCACACATTTCATGCATTCACAGTAGTAGAATTGGAGATCAGGTCTTCTCTTACATCCCCTTCAAAGCACGGAAAACCTCTCAACTCACATCAGAACCTCTCCTAGATTTGGTCCTTCAAATATGTTCTCTTCACTCCGTAGACCTAGCTTTACACACGTGCACAGAGCCAGGTACTGTGACACGTGATAGTGTTTAATACAAATACACATAATGTAACTGAACATAAAATAACATAACATTACGTAACATAATATAACATTACTCACTACTCTATAGCATAGCATAACATGAAAATTGTACATGAACTCAATTTGTTTATAGGAACTTTTCCAGCATTTTCTATGGATGTAATCCATTACCTCTTCCCATTTTTTCTACTCAGTTATGCATTAATATGTTGTCAATGACCCTCACTCCAACAGGCCCACACAATTAACCTTAAAATAATGAAATTCACTCTAGTAAATAGGGATGGTGCTCCAGGCTGCAAAAGCTCTACTACAGAATCAAAAGGCCCACACAACCAGTACCATAAGTAAATCGGAAACATTCACTTCAAATCTATCAAGCACTCTTTCAACAGCAGCCAATTACAGGCCACCAAACGACCTAATGGAAACAGGCTGGCTCTCTGGAGCCCACTGAAAGTAACTAAAAAATATAAAACAAGAAATAAACAAAACGCTGAGACTTTTGAGACTAAAACATAAAGATTCCAATCTCAAATCACCTCTACAACAACAGAGGAAAACTCTCAAGAAGCTGAAAAGGGAACACAAAAAATCAAAGGTAGAGGAGCTTTGGGCAAAACTCTTACATGACTCAAAATCTCAAAATAGCGCATGCTTCTGGGCCACGGTGAACAAAATAATGCATCCATCACAAGAAGGGACAACATCACACATTTCCGAAGAGACTTGGTCGGAGTTCCTGACAACCCACTTTAAGCAACAAAGCGGGAGCAGGCTGAGTAACGCAACACATGCCCCTAACATTAAAGAAATCCTCCAGAAAAATGACACCAACATAATCGACGAAGAGTTGCACAGCTCTGTGCACATTTGAGATATGTAATCACTCGTACTCCTTAATATTACCAAAATTCATCAAAATTTTATTCACTTGTTGCATCCATTTTAAAGACTTAAAGAGAAGATTTCCTTGAAACATCAGTTGTGAATTACAATTCTACCATATATTCTGCAGTGCTGCAAGATATAGTACAGACACACTACTACATAAGGACTAAATTAAAAAGCACATGTATTTTATTCAGCCAATATCCTGGCGTATTTGCTAAAAACACAGTTATTGCACAATATACAGTATATTATCATACACTCACAAGTACAATGAATATTTCAATTCGTTGAGTGTACTCGTTGTTGCACAGTAAATAAAATATCATAAAAACATTTCTTAGCATCAAATTGTCAAAACACCTTATCTATACATTGTACATTGATTATGACCTGCACAATCCAAACAAAGAGACAACATAAAAGAAAAGACCTCAACCTTGTCTAATTACTTAGCACATTGACATTAACAGCCTGTGGTCAATATATAGCATTTATCATTGTACCCTCCTTTTGGCTAATATTCAATTGTGCTCCTTCTGCGTCGACGCATTTCGGCGGTTTCACGTCAATTACTGCCGCCTTTTTCAAGACCAAAATTGGTTGTCTCTCAATTTTGCAACAATTCAAGCCTTCTTTTTACTGTGATGTGGACCCTGTTTCTCTCATGGAGTGGATCCCTTTTTCCCTGTTAAAAAGGTTGGATGTCGTTAAAATCCTGTGTACTTATTGTCTCCCTTTCTTGCCAGCTTTCATCAATTTGCTGGTATCACAATGGCCTGTCCGGACTGGCTTGAATATTCTGTGAAGCAAGCAAAAACAGTTGATTAGGACCAAAGGGAATTTTTAAGACCAAGCTTCGATAGGTTCCCTACAAACATTTAACAACAAATATATCAGAGGGTCTAGTAGAAAAACTAAAGTGTACGCACAATGTAACCTAATATGGAAACCTAGATGTCCTAATCATGTGTGTATCTATCTAGGGTCCTCCCTGTAGTGGTCAAACAAGAATGCCCATCAGTCACCACACGGAACCGCCCTTCATCATTTGGGATTCCATCAAGACCACCACCAGGAGTGCCACTTAACTTTCACGGTGGAGGGTCCAGATGTTTGAAAAGGAACCCTCCGCCGGTCAGATAGGTCTTACTGTGGTCTTGCTACTCAGTTTAGAGGATCTTGTTACACTTGACAAATGGGGGACTGATGTTGCAGTGCGCAAAAAGTGTGAAAATAATAAGAAAAAGAAGTGTTCATAAAATTGGATGGGGGGGTACTAACAATTTTATTCGGATGCTACCCACTCTTCCAATATTAAAAAGTAGTCAGTGACAGTCACTGTAGTATGAACTGCCCAGGTGTTTTATAGGGTCGACATGTTTCAGCAATTGGTGACACAATTGTCATTGCTTTCTTCAGGACCGTATCTACTGATGGCTACTGCAATAATAGTGATAATGAAAACAAGACTGTGCTCAAAATCAAAAAAACAGATACAGAAATCACCTGAAATCACTAGGTGTTCGCATAGTTTCTTTCACTCTTCTAAGTCGTATGAATATACTAGAAAGAGGAATGAAAACATGAAGGTCAAAGATAGGTACCCTTTAGGAAAACACAGCGTACAAGGTTCAGTTCATGATTTTAAACATAGAAGTATATATTCTTTCTAGTGTTAGGTAACCATATTATGTACACCCAAAGCACTATATGAATAAGTGCGAATGTCTCAACATTGGATCTAATTTAGTAAATACCAATATAGCCAAAAAGAACCATCTTACCATACTTGTAAGAGGTGTAGACCTCGCCCCACCTGGCCACGGCTCAGGAAAAGGGGAAGCACCGCTCTAAAACAGAAGGAGATAAGTGCACAGTACTCTGTTAACCCAACTCCATCATTATTTGTTTAAAATAATCCATCCAGCGCATGTATAGCCAGCCATTCACTCACTACCCACTCGTGGGATTAAAAACATCGTAACTCTCAATGGCAAGAATCATGCGCTTTTATCAGGCAATAAGTAATGGAACTATCACGGCCACATGAGTTAGTGGTCGTGCATATGACCTGAGAAAAGCGTGCCGCTCGAACACAAGCGTATCACTCGTGAGCTACATAGAATCCGGGATTGCCCCCATCCTCGCCTACCTGTCCGTCGGTACTTCTACAATCGGCGTCCGAGCCGATCGGGGAGGTGCCGAGGCAAGGAGGAGCTCGAGATTATAACGCCGCGTGTGATTGGTCAGAGGCCGATCACATGGTGCGTTGTTTTGCTAACGAGAGGCTGAAGGCAGAAGAGGGCTTCTGATTGGTCTAAAAGGTCTAGTTATCAGCCAATCATCGCTATATGTTTATCGAGCCAGGTTCTACCTTCCGAGAACCTTTTTGTATTGCACGTAACTTTATTAATACTGTTCAAAGCTAGCAATCGTTTATGTAGTGAAAAATTAGCATTATTCCCACAGCATTGAAAATAGAACAAACGAAACAGGGACAATGTTACTTGTCCAACCACAATGTTTTTCAGAGGAAAACAGTAATGTAATACCTGTGGTAATTTAGATAAAAAATGATGAAATAGATAACAAATGTTCTGTAAGGAAAGCTATGCCATACAGGTGGCAGGATTATATTATCCAACCGGGAGCTGTTGTTCCCTCTAATTGCTTATGGACTAAGCCCTTACTTGCACTTCAAGGTACCAGCAGTCTTAGGTCACTATTGTCTAAATTAAAGAGTCGACCAGGGTATGTCATCATTTAAACCCACACGATTCATGCCCATCTTAAATACCCATTTCTGTTCTTTAAGGAGGAGGTATTTGGACACATCTGTAACATGTGCGGGAATGTATGGTTTCTCAATCACCGTCCATTGGAACGCCGTCGATGGATGGCGTGCTTCTAGAAAGTGATTGGTCAGTTTCGTCGCTTGTCTCTTACACCTAATTGTGCTCTTATGCTCAGCGATTCTAACCCTAATTTTTCGGGTTGTCATCCCTATGTATTTAAGGCCACAGGGACAGGTGATGAGATAACGAGATTCTCACTGTTACAATTTGTGAATTTAGACTGATTCCACGGTCTCGAGGTGCCTATGTCTATTTTTGTCGTCTTTCTCGTTTGTGGGCAGGATTGGTACATTCCACAGGGATGATGACCAGTAACTGGGGGAAGATCCCAGAGAGAACCTAGGGCCCTAGGTCTTTCTTCACGTGGTCGTGTGTGAATCAATCGATCCCTGAGGTTTGGTCCCCTTTTGAATGAAAACAGTGGGCTCTGAATAGAAACATGATCAGAGTTGAGAATGGACCAATGTCTCTTGACCACTTTCTGTATGCTGTTTGATAATGTCCCAAAAGTAGTCACAAAGGTGAGCCTCTCCAGCGGAGGTTTCTGGACAGAAGGTTCAAGAAGAGCCAAACGGTCGTTATTACGGGCACGCTTAAGGGAGCATTGTACCAGTCTGGATGGATATTTCCTTGAGACTAGTTACTCCTTCAGAGCCAAAGAATGTGTTTTGAACGCCGCGGCATTTGAACAGTTCCTCTGGACCCGTAGGAACTGTCCATAGGGCAGATTATCCAGTAGGGATTTAGGATGGTGACTGTCGAAACATAATAAAGAGTTCTTCGCCAAGGGTTTCCTATATAGTTCGGATTGCAGTCCCTCCGGAGTTGCTGTAATAAGTAAGTCCAGGAAAGCTAATTTGTCCCCACCTACTTCGATCGTAAAACAGAAGAAGTCATTTCTGTTGTTCAGCCATATTAGAAACTCGTTACACCTCTCTCTGGTGCCCCGCCATGTCACTAGGACATCATCGATGTACCTTTTCCATGTTCTAATACAATCGATGAAAGGATTCGTGGTAACCAGTATGTGCTCCTGGTCAAAAGAGTGAACATATAGATTTGCCAGGCTGGGAGCGTAAACGCTCCCCATACTGGTCCCCGATATCTGTAGGTACATCGAGTCCTCAAATTGAAAAAAATTGTGCTTCATAGCCAAAGTGGCACAAGCCATGATGAAACTAGCTGGGGTAATGCTGTCTAGGTTTCTTGACTGCAGTAGAAGCTGGATGACTTCAAGAGTTTCATCCTGAGGTATTGATGTATATAGTGCTTCTACATCAAAAGAAACAAGAAGATCAGTAGTGACATCGAATTCAATTTCTGGCAACAAACGTAATACGTCAGTTGTGTCCTTTAAATAGGTGGGCATTTCTCAGACCATAGGGCGCAAGAAATGGTCAACAAACGTTGACAAAGGTTCGAGAATAGACCCGATGCCCGAAATAATTGGGCGACCCGGAGGTGGTCTCTGCTTTTTATGCACCTTGGGTAGGGCATAGAAATATGGAGTGACAGGGTGTGTAGTACAGAGAAAGGTTGCTTCTTGTGGCGTAATCCAACCTTCAGACAACGCTTCTTCAGTCATAGTTGAAATTGTAGCTTTCAGTTCTTGTGTAGGATCAGCATGTCCTAGTGATATGGCGGGGCACCAGAGAGAGGTGTAACGAGTTTCTAATATGGCTGAACAACAGAAATTACTTCCTCTGTTTTACGATCGAAGTAGGTGGGGACAAATTAGCTTTCCTGGACTTACTTATTACAGCAACTCCGGAGGGACTGCAATCCGAACTATATAGGAAACCCTTGGCGAAGAACTCTTTATTATGTTTCGACAGTCACCATCCTAAATCCCTACTGGATAATCTTCCCTATGGACAGTTCCTACGGGTCCAGAGGAACTGTTCAAATGCCGCGGCGTTCAAAACACTTCTTTGGCTCTGAAGGAGCAACTAGTCTCAAGGAAATATCCATCCAGACTGGTACAACGCTCCCTTAAGCGTGCCCGTAATAACAACCGTTTGGCTTTTCTTGAACCTTCTGTCCAGAAACCTCCGCTGGAGAGGCTCACCTTTGTGACTACTTTTGGGACATTATCAAACAGCATACAGAAAGTGGTCAAGAGACATTGGTCCAATCTCAACTCTGATCATGTTTCTATTCAGAGCCCACTGTTTTCATTCAAAAGGGGACCAAACCTCAGGGATCGATTGATTCACACACGACCATGTGAAGAAAGACCTAGGGCCCTAGGTTCTCTCTGGGATCTTCCCCCAGTTACTGGTCATCATCCCTGTGGAATGTGCCAATCCTGCCCACAAACGAGAAAGACGACTGAAATAGACATAGGCACCTCGAGACCATGGATTCAGTCTAAATTCACGGATTGTAACAGTGAGAATCTCGTTTATCTCATCACCTGTCCCTGTGGCCTTAAATACATAGGGATGACAACCCGAAAAATTAGGGTTAGAATCGCTGAGCATAAGAGCACAATTAGGTGTAAGAGACAAGCGACGAAACTGACCAATCACTTTCTAGAAGCACGCCATCCATCGACGGCGTTCCAATGGACGGTGATTGAGAAATCATACATTCCCGCACATGTTACAGATGTGTCCAAATACCTCCTCCTTAAAGAACAGAAATGGGTATTTAAGATGGGCACGAATCGTGTGGGTTTAAATGATGACATACCCTGGTCGACTCTTTAATTTAGACAATAGTGACCTAAGACTGCTGGTACCTTGAAGTGCAAGTAAGGGCTTAGTCCATAAGCAATTAGAGGGAACAACAGCTCCCGGTTGGATTATATAATCCTGCCACCTGTATGGCATAGCTTTCCTTACAGAACATTTGTTATCTATTTCATCATTTTTTATCTAAATTACCACAGGTATTACATAACTGTTTTCCTCTGAAAAACATTGTGGTTGGACAAGTAACATTGTCCCAGTTTCGTTTGTTCTATTTTCAATGCTGTGGGAATAATGGCTAATTTTTCACTACATAAACGATTGCTAGCTTTGAACAGTATTAATAAAGTTACGTGCAATACAAAAAGGTTCTCAGAAGGTAGAACCTGGCTCGATAAACATATAGCGATGATTGGCTGATAACTAGACCTTTTAGACCAATCAGAAGCCCTCTTCTGCCTTCAGCCTCTCGTTAGCAAAACAACGCACCATTTGATCGCCCTCTGACCAATCACACGCGGCGTTATAATCTCGAGCACTTCCTTGCCTCGGCACCTCCCCGATCGGCTTGGACGCCGATTGTAGAAGTACCGACGGACAGGTAGGCGAGGATGGGGGCAATCCCGGATTCTATGTACCTCACGAGTGATACGCTTGTGTTCGAGCGGCACGCTTTTCTCAGGTCATATGCACGACCACTAACTCATGTGGCCGTGATAGTTCCATTACTTATTGCCTGATAAAAGCGCATGATTCTTGCCATTGAGAGTTACGATGTTTTTAATCCCACGAGTGGGTAGTGAGTGAATGGCTGGCTATACATGCGCTGGATGGATTATTTTAAACAAATAATGATGTAGTTGGGTTAACAGAGTACTGTGCACTTATCTCCTTCTATTTTAGAGCGGTGCTTCCCCTTTTCCTGAGCCGTGGCCAGGTGGGGCGAGGTCTACACCTCTTACAAGTATGGTAAGATGGTTCTTGTTGGCTATATTGGTATTTACTAAATTAGATCCAATGTTGAGACATTCGCACTTATTCATATAGTGCTTTGGGTGTACATAATATGGTTACCTAACACTAGAAAGAATATATACTTCTATGTTTAAAATCATGAACTGAACCTTGTACGCTGTGTTTTCCTAAAGGGTACCTATCTTTGACCTTCATGTTTTCATTCCTCTTTCTAGTATATTCATACGACTTAAAAGAGTGAAAGAAACAATGCGAACACCTAGTGATTTCAGGTGATCTCTGTATCTGTTTTTTTGATTTTGAGCACAGTCTTGTTTTCATTATCACTATTATTCCAGTAGCCATCAGTAGATACGGTCCTGAAGAAAGCAACGACAATTGTGTCACCAATTGCTGAAACATGTCGACCCTATAAAACACCTGGGCAGTCCATACTACAGTGACTGTCACTGACTACTTTTTAATATTGGAAGAGTGGGTAGCATCCGAATAAAATTGTTAGTACCCCCCCATCCAATTTTATGAACACTTCTTTTTCTTATTATTTTCACACTTTTTGCGCACTGCAACATCAGTCCCCCATTTGTCAAGTGTAACAAGATCCTCTAAACTGAGTAGCAAGACCACAGTAAGACCTATCTGCACGGCGGAGGGTTCCTTTTCAAACATCTGGACCCTCCACCGTGAAAGTTAAGTGTCACTCCTAGAGGTTGTCTTGATGGAATCCCAAATGATGAAGGGCGGTTCCGTGTGGTGACTGATGGGCATCCTTGTTTGACCACTACAGGGATGACCCTAGATAGATACACACATGTTTAGGACATCTAGGTTTCCATGTTAAGTTACATTGTGCGTACACTTTAGTTTTTCTACTAGACCCACTGATATATTTGTTGTTAAAAAAAAATGTAATATTCTGTGCTCTCCCGGATGGACCAAGTGCGGAACCTCAGAGCTGTTTCCCTGTTGTATTTTGCATCTTTTCTTGCTTCGTGGCTGCTGCCGTGCGTGATTCAGGGGGTGGTGTGTTTCTTCTATTTTCAATTCCAAAAGTTCCTGGACGCCAATCTGCCGTATCGCCAAATGCCGATTCCATTTTAAATCCATCATGTCGAAGAAATGAAGCCCAATTAAGGGAGTATAAGAAGAAGCTCCGTAACGCCGAAAGAAATTGGAGAAAGCAAAAAGATGAAATAGCGCGAGAACAATATAGAAATCTATTTCGTCTGTATAAAAAGCTTATCCTGGCAACTAAGGCTGCCTATTTCGAGAATCGGATCAGCCAAGCTGAGAATGTCCAGAAGGAGACATTTAAAATCTTAATGGAACTAAGTAAAAGACCCCAAGAAACGGAAATAACAATCTCCTGTAATGCGTTTCAAGGTTACTTCTTGGAAAAAGTAGATACCATCCTACAGGACATCAGAAAGGATGCTGGGCCATGCCTTGCTGATCAATTGGCTGATCATCCTCTGAAGGATGTTGCCATCTCACATTTTCCTCAACTAGACTCTATGACCCTGGAGCAACTAATGATTAGAACTAAATCTGGGTCCCCAGCTGATCCATGCCCCCCTGGTGTATTTCGTCTAGCACGTTCCATTCTAGAGGAGCATATCCTCTCATTGCTAAACAAATCACTACTTACAGGGCAGTTACCTGATGGATTTAAAGAAGCTCGGGTAAAACCTTTAATAAAGAAACCAGGAGCGGATCCTAAGTCCCTGAAAAACTATAGACCGATCTCTCAGCTCCCGTTTCTGGCCAAAGTCCTGGAGCAACATGTGCTAAAATCTCTGGCTATGTTTCTGGAATCTCACCATCTTCTCCATGAGCTCCAGGCAGGGTTCCGAGCACACCATAGCACCGAATTGGTGATGCTCTCGGTGCTGGATGAGCTGAGAGAGATGGCTGACAGTAAGAAACCGAGCGCCCTGATACTTTTAGACCTGTCAGCGGCGTTCGATACTGTCAGCCATACACTGCTCCTGGACAGGCTGTCCAGTTTTGGGATTCAGGGGCCAGCATTCTGCTGGCTGAAATCTTTCCTGGCTGGGAGAATACAGAGGATTCAGTTGGGGGAGGAGATTTCAGAGGTTGGAATTTAACATGTGGGGTGCCCCAGGGCTCTGCCTTATCCCCCCTCCTGTTTAATCTGTACCTTCAGCCATTAATCAGCTCCTTGGCAAAGATGGGCTGCCGTGTATTTAACTACGCCGACGACACCCAACTGCTGCTGAGTATAGATAATACAACACAAGCCCAAACCCAGGCACAGAATGTACTCAGATTTATTGTCAGATGGATGTCCTCGAACCTTCTGAAAATAAACCCTGAGAAGACAGAAGTTTTAGTGGTTGCACCGACCTGCTCTCCATGGAGCCACCTGTACTGGCCCCAGGAGTTGGGCCCTACTCCCAAACCAGCAGACAAAGTGAAAAGCCTGGGCATTAAAATAGACTGTGAGCTATCAATGGCAAGCCAGATTGCCACTGTAGCTGGTGCCTGCACAGGGCTGATTAGACAACTACGTAAGTTAGCCCCCCTTCTGTCCACGTCCATGCTGCGTACGGTCGTATCCGCGACCATCATATCCAGGCTGGACTACGGCAATGCCCTGTATTTGGGCCTTCCAAAAACATTAATTAATAGACTGCAGGTGACTCTGAACGATGCGGCTCGTCTCATTTTTAGGCTACCGAGACGCTCACATGCATCACCACTGTTACAGAGCCTCCACTGGCTGCCCATAAGGCAGCGGTCTGAATTTAAGAGTCTCTGTATTGCCCATAAAGCGATCTACGGACAAGCTCCGTCATATATAAAAAAAACGTCTAGAGCTGTATAAACCAGAACGGTGCCTTAGGTCTTCCAATTCACAATTGCTCGTCTGTCCTCGTTATAGACTTGCTACAAAGGGTGGAAGATCTTTCTCAGTCTTGACCCCCAAAATTTGGAACAAACTACCTGAGTCCCTTCGTAAAGAAGGAAACCTCCTTCGGTTTAGGAAGTCCCTGAAAACTATCCTATTCAGAGAGGCTTTGAGTCCAGTTTAAGCCTGCCCCCCCTCTAGTCCCCCGGCTGAGTATGTTGTTGTGTTCTTTTTTGGTCAAAAGCGCCTTGAGACCTGCCGGTGAGTTGGCGCTATATAAACCGGAAATACAAATACAAATACAAATGTTGTTCCGCATTTAAATTGCTCAAGAATTGCCCATCCAGGCCTATTCACTGGCATGTAAATAAACTCCATTATATTCAGTACACTTTGTTGTCACCCAATGCATTTCAGTTTTTGTATAAACCTTCCTCAGGGGTATCTAAAAACAATTTAAAAATGATCATCAGACCCATGCATATTGCTCTAAGAAACAGAAAACAAACAGAAAAGAGAAAAAAGAAACCGTTGCTTGTTGCACCTCCCCCAACGCATTTTTATAACATTCTAATCAACACCACAAATCGTGCCCATCTTAGAGGCTACATCCCATAGTTACAAGGTCACTCTTAAACATCCTACTTATCTGAAACCAAATGTTTAACTCCCATGCATTACCGTCCTCCCCAAATCCATCTTCCCTCTGATGTATCCCCGTAGTGCGTCTCCCGTATCCAACCCCCTCCTATGTGAACTGATCTTAATGTCACTGGTGATCCAACTTATAATCCCACCTTTGTTTTGCCCCTTAGTTATATGGCCCGTCTCACTCAGTCCCCAACACCCCCGTATGTACCTGCAATCTTCGTGTGGTTATTAACGACCTGTATAGCCTTCGAGCTCAAAGCACCTTTCCTCAAATCCCGTCTTCGTACGACACCCTGTTTTTGAACCAACCATTACCTTCCCCAGCTGTGTACCCTCAGTGACGTGGATCATTAATCCCAACCCCACAGATTCAAAAAACGTGAATTGAAGCCTATCTGAACTAAACTAAAGAAATACAACTCCTTCATTACTTATTAATTTTACAATCAAGCATGATAAAATGAATCATTTTCAATCATGTTTCCTTGTTGATACTGTTGTACGGAAAGTCTTCGACGTGATCAAAGTGATGTCTTCATGAAAGTTATGTCAGTTTCGTGGGTGCTGATTTTTGAAAAGGGGGGTGGTGATGGACAGAGTTTCTGAATGATGCAGAATACTCTTACCAAGTCAATAGATCATGGTTTTAATCCATCACCGTTTTTTAGCTCATTTCACCATCCCAGCTCAGAACCTGGCTATATGCAAATTAGTCTGTTCCTGTCCCAGTGCATGATGGGAACAGGGCAAACCAAACTACCAAGCCAATTCTTATACTGGGAAGGAAACAAGCTTCCGGGGACCGGTTTCTGGCATCACAGCCTTCTTCGGCCCGGCTTGCTTGAATCCTGATGGTGCAATGAGCAAGGGACTCACGTCTGAGTATACCCTCCCACACATAGTGTGGATAAAACCGATTTTTGAAAAGGGGGGTGGTGATGGACAGAGTTTCTGAATGATGCAGAATACTCTTACCAAGTCAATAGATCATGGTTTTAATCCATCACCGTTTTTTAGCTCATTTCACCATCCCAGCTCAGAACCTGGCTATATGCAAATTAGTCTGTTCCTGTCCCAGTGCATGATGGGAACAGGGCAAACCAAACTACCAAGCCAATTCTTATACTGGGAAGGAAACAAGCTTCCGGGGACCGGTTTCTGGCATCACAGCCTTCTTCGGCCCGGCTTGCTTGAATCCTGATGGTGCAATGAGCAAGGGACTCACGTCTGAGTATACCCTCCCACACATAGTGTGGATAAAACCAATTTTTGAAAAGGGGGGTGGTGATGGACAGAGTTTCTGAATGATGCAGAATACTCTTACCAAGTCAATAGATCATGGTTTTAATCATTTCACCATCCCAGCTCAGAACCTGGCTATATGCAAATTAGTCTGTTCCTGTCCCAGTGCATGATGGGAGGGTATACTCAGACTAATTTGCATATAGCCAGGTTCTGAGCTGGGATGGTGCAGTGAGCTAAAAAACTGTGATGGATTAAAACCATGATCTATTGACTTGGTAAGAGTATTCTGCATCATTCAGAAACTCTGTCCATCACCTTTTCCAAAATCAGTTTCGTGGGTGCTTTCAGAGTCTGAGCGGCTTGTAATATAATCAATCTGAAAGAAGTCTGAAGCACACCTCTAGTTTGCCTTGATTTCGTGTTCATCCGTTTTAGTCAAGTTTAGCGTGCATGCACTCTTTCTGCGCCCCGTTCCTTTGCGCAAAAGTTAATATAACATCACTGAATAGTGGCACACGTGTCCCGTGCCACAGAAGAGTTGCACAGCTGTGTGCACATTTGAGATATGTAATCACTCGTACTCCTTAGTATTACCAAAATTCATCCAAATTGTATTCACTTGTTGTATCCATTATCCACGCGTGCCACTATTCAGTGATGTTATTTTAACTTTTGCGCAAAGGAACGGGGCGCAGAAAGAGTGCATGCACGCTAAACTTGACTAAAACGGATGAACACGAAATCAAGGCAAACTAGAGGTGTGCTTCAGACTTCTTTCAGATTGACCAACATAATCGATACATGCTACAATGAAGCGGAGGAGTATCCTCATATCGCAACTATAAAATGCCAGATCGCCAAAGGCAAGAGAGAAGGAGCTCCAGGCCCAAATGGGATTCCTCCTGCCCTCTTTAAGCAGGCCTCCGATAACTGGGCAGCGTCCTTGGACCAATTATTCCGGGAAGCCAGACAACTGGGTCAACTACCGGCCTCTTGGAAAGGGTCCATCATTGCACACATCTACAAAAGCAGCGAGAAATCTGCCCCAAAGAACTATTGCCTAGTCGCTCTACTAGATAACGAAGCCAAATATTTTTGCAGGCACCCTACTAGAAGAACTTCAGACATGGGCAAGCCGAGCAAGAAATAATACTACTCGACCAAACCGTTTTTTTGAAAAACACAGGGACTTTAACTAACATACTAACGCTGTCACTGACTATGGACAAGGCAGGGTCACTGAAACAGTCGCTCCATCTCTGTTTTGTAGACCTTAAGGCTGCCTTTGACAACACAGAGAGGGCTAGTCTTGGCACACTGGAAAATCCCACAAGCGCTGTTGGGCATGCTAATAGGCCTACTTACAGACACCTGGGTACAGGTTAAACTGGTCCCAGGATGCTTTTTTCCGGTCCAGGGAAAACCAGGTCTGGCAGTTCGAGCTGGACTGTTCCCATGAGGCACAGGTTCAAGATTGATTTGCATGTAGCTGGGTCTGAACTGGGGTGGAGAAGTGAGCTAAAGAACGATGATGTATTCGACCCAGATCTGTGGCTTGTGGTGAGTATCTGAAAAGTTTCAGCGCTTCGTCCATCATCTCCTTGTGTTTGCTTTGTTCGCCCTAAGTTGGCAGGGTATGCTCAGAAGTGGTCCCTTGCTCACTTTGCCACTAGATTCAAGCTAGCCTGGCAGATGAGGGGTGTTACCCCAATACTGGTCCCAGGATGCTGGTTTCTGGTGCAGAGAAGACCTGGCTTGGCAGTTTATGCTGAACTGTTCCCAAGAGGCACAGGGTCAAAACTAATTTGTATATAGCTGAATCTGAATTGGGGTGGCAAAGTGAGCTAAAGAACGATGATGGGTTCAACCCAGATCTGTGACTTGGGGTGAGTGTCTGAAAAGTTTCAGCTCTCCATCCATTATCTCCTTGTGTAAACTGGCCGCCCATAGATGTCTGTCAAGGCATATCCCTACCACCTAAGGCCTCAAACAGGGCTGTGTGATCACCCCAACCCTGTTTAATCTCTACATGGCTGACCTGACACAGACCCTTGACCTTGGCAATGCGCACGCCCCTAGGATTGGCGGCAAGGCTCCATATAGCATCTTCTGTTATGTGGGAATGCAACACCTTTTAAATACTCTCCACAAATACTCAAAAGATAACTTCTTGAGAGTAAACCTGGAGAAAACCTAGACAATGTCTATAAAAACAAGCAGGGAAAATCTCCACAATTGGTACTTGGAAAAGACCCAAATTAGGAACACAGCAAGCTACAAATATTTAGGGGTAATCCTCGACAACAGGGGCCAATTCGCCAGCCAAAAAGGAAAAAAAGGAAAGGAATGGCCATTATGATATCTTTCAGGCAAATAAAACCCCAGCTGACGGACCCGAGGCTCTCTTTTCTCCAGATTGCACAAGCCAAAATCTTGCCTACCATTCCATATGGCAGTGAAGCCTTAAGAGAAAGAGACTCTCAAATCCTGGATAGCACACTAATCATGGCATACAGAATTATGTTCAACATCTCAACATATGCATCCACAGCACAGATCCGGCTGAAATTTGGCCTCATTAAACAACAGCTAGCAAAAAAGGGGGCCTGCATAATTTGTTGGCACAAAATCAAGATTACCCCTATGCCATTTATTCTGGCTAGAACTTCAGCAAAGAAAAGCTGCACCTGCAAATAACACCTTTATGACTGCTTCACATACACCAAACTCTCCCAGGTCTGGGAAGTCCTGACACATGCTAGATTCAAGAAAATAGTGCGGAAGACGATGAGGAGCATGTCTCTAGTAGAAGACAAAGCCAACTTTGCAACGAGAAAACACGCCTGGATGACAATCAACAGCTATACATCTATTAGCCCACAACCGTACTTCGGCGTAGGATACCCCAGGACCATCAAGGAGAAATGTTTGAAACACCGATAAGGAAAACTGCCAGCCATTCAACATCTACCACCATGACTGAGGTGGCAAATGCCCTCATATTGCCGCCTGTGCGGCAACGGAGTTGAAGATATGGTGCACCTGGTGTGCACATGCATCAGCCTGACAGTGGAAAGAGCGCGCCTGCTCAAACACCGACTTAACCAGCGTGGGTTCCGTACGAGGAGACAAGCCAGCATAGCCTGTTTTAACCCAGACGAGCCACAGATGAACTGCAAGCTAGTACAATTCCTAGCGCTGATAGATGAGAAACTGACAGACACAGGGAAGTTTATAGGTAAGCCTCTGGATGCCCCAGCGGGAAAAGTACACACAAGCACTGGAAATGCATGTGCCTTTTTGCTCACGCATGATGATAAACTATCAATAAATGCTTTAAGAGTTAACAGCTGACGGACTTGAGGACATTGGGCTTAACGGCCCCGGTAACTCATGCAATAGCCTCTTATTATTTTATTTCATGTATTCCCCCTTTGCATCTGTATTAATCAATCTGTTTTATCCACATGAGAGAAAAGAGCACTTTTTTACTTCCATACTGTATTGGTTTAAATTAACATTATACAAAAAAGATTACTTACTTACTTGGAGAATAGTACTACAACTTCACTTTAAATATCATGTGTGGTAAATTTGAAATGACGGTCTTACCACACATTTAATACACGTTTTGCATGCTCTGCCTCCTGCCTGATTTCAAATCAGATTGCAAGTGTATTTCTGTGTGCCCGAAAGGCTATGACTACTCCATAGCAAAGTATACACTAACTATCTCATCTTCTTTACGATTGTGATTTTTTTAATGATTTTCTCTTTTACCATAAGAAAATTCCACAAGCCTCTGAGGAAGTAAGAGATGACGATATAGCAACTTATGTTTTTGTATATTCACATAGTTTTTTATATTATGGAAAGATTGTTTTGTACTTTAGTGTGGATTAGACATACCACCTTGTATAGCCCAAAGAAGGATACATTTGGATAATTCTTCAACTTGTTGGAGCTCTCCATTTCAAGTTTATATTTGAATGGCTTGCATACTCTTTTAAGAATTCATGAAATGTGTTGAATATCGATGCTTTCTTCTAAGAGGCTATTCTTTTAATGCGCTTAACACTGCCAATTTGCCACTAGCAAAAATATTACTTTTTTCAATCTTAATCCACTCCTGCATTTTCCCAAATCTATTTGCCTGCCACCCATGCCTCCAGCACCAATGACAGGGCAGGAATGATCCTAAGAAACCAAGTAATAACAATTACTAAAACTTTAAGAAGCTGTGCAAACGAAGTCTAATATATGAACTAAAACATATTCATATGATGTTTTAGAGTTCACTTGGGTTTTGGTTTCTTTACTGAAGAGATCACTGCAATTCTGAAGGACCAGAAATTGAAAGCTTCTATTGATAAGGAAATGTATATTGTATATGAAAGTCTTAACAGAACTGCATTTCGCACAGAGTCACTCCTGTATTCTCATACAAAGACAGAACTACATGCATTAATTGCTCATTTTCTACAAAAGATTTGACTTGGTCTCCAAAGTAGGTTTTCATTCATCTAGACACTATTGGCTACGAGAATGGCTGCATTTCAATGAGAATACAATTAGAAACACAAAAGAACTCAGGATAACCAAGTGCACTGCAAGCAAATAGAACACAGGTGGAGAGCCAGCTAGGAAACCTCGGAGGACTTCTACTAATCCGCCTTACGTTGCTGGCACCGGCAAATGAGGAACACCAAGTGGATTGCACAAGCACCTTTCTAACTTCTGGGGCATAGAGTCCCCCAGGTGCCGCGGAATGCGTCCTCCGCTGCTGGGAATCATCAGGGCTTTTTCAGCACCAGCACTGTCAGGGGTGCCTCCTAGCGCACTAGATTCTGGGGCAGATTCCTCAAGGTGCATCAGAATGCATGAGAAACAGATTCCTCCCCAAATTATCCTATATCTCTACTGTGGGGCATGGCGTTTTTTACACCACCCACCTGGGTCTGACTCTTTTAGATAAGGAAATAAGAGCCCACAGTTTTGGCTTCCATGTGGACTCAATGGTTCTCTGTATCGGTGTCATGTCTATGCTTATGATATGTTTTTTAGGCGCCTTGATGGCTTCGGGTTATTGTCTGCGCGTTATAAATTTTATTCAAATCAAATCAAATCTGTTCCACATACTGGCCATTCAAACGTTATCTTTAGCTGATCTGCCAGGTGGCATTCAAGTATTACTGGTGGGCCCACTCCATCTGAATTCCTGTGTGCTGACAAAACTGCTTTGGGTAATCATAGTTTCCTGACTCCCCAAATAAAACCATCAACATCTGGTTTTAAGGATTCTACATCATTTGCAAGAAGCATAATCAGGAGGCCTTGAAAGAGATTCACATTCAATTTTAGAAATGCTACTCACCCTAACCAGACAATGAACAGTGGTGCCAGTGATGAAGATCCCTTTTAATTTGCTTAAATATTCTGTGTTAGTTTTCCTATAGATGGATGCCAGTGTAAGCGTGTATATATATTTCTAGGTATTTGATTTTTGCCTTAACCTACTAAACAAGGGTCTATTGTTCGAGTTGCATCTGGTCTCTTGGACCACGCCTATTCCTGTGATTTTTGATTTGTTCAGATTCACCTTAAAGCCTGGCACCTCCTCATATTCTTCCAGAGTGTTCATGGTTTCAGGTACTGAGCCTACTGTGTTTCTAAGGGTCAGCAAGATGGTGTTGGCAAAAAGGTGGCTGAAGGTCCTTTCCAAATGGCATATGCTCTATATCCACTTCTTTATTCTAATCGTTGGTGACAATGGTTCCACCACTAGGGTGTGTAACAGTTAGAGACATATGGCAACCCTGGCTAGTTCCCCTGTCTAAATGAAAGGTCCCAGATTTCATTCCATTGACTACGTACCTCCTTGCTCAAGTTGCATAATTAGCTTCTGTTAAGGTCCTCAGGTTTGATCCCAGTCCTATTATCTTGAAGAATTTCCTAAGGAACTCCCAATATACTGTGTCAAATATATTTTTAGCAACTATAGATAATATGTGAATATTCCTTTTTTAAATTTTTTTTTAGAGTTTCACAAAGCGCAAACTAGACCCGAGACTTCAGGTATCAGAGCGTTTTACATGAGCACCAGTTTCGTTACAGAAGGACACATTCATATTCACGGGGAGATTAAGTGATTTCCCCAGAATCACAGAATGTTGAGCGTCATGGCCGAGACCCGAACCGGGTTCCCCCGCTTCGATCTCGACTGCTCTAGGCGTAAGGCTACATCCTCTCCCTTTTGTTCACCTTTTCAATCAAGTGGAGCACTCATTCACCTGTTCGCCACAAAGCCTGATGGGTCTGGGTGAATGAAATATTGAGTATCTTTTTGGCTAGAATTTATGGGAAAATCTTAGAATATGCATTTATTATTCAAACTGACCTGTAGGAGGCCCAGTTTTCTGGATGAGGACCAGGCATATGAATTAGTATAATAGTAGTTTTAGCCATTGAAGGAGGTGACTCTTTTGAATTTAATGAATGAGTTAAATAGCTTACTAATCTTGACTTTATGTCTACAATGAATATCTGTAGTAAACATTGGCCAAACTGTCATGGTCAGGTGCTTAATTCTTTAATAACCTTAGTCACTTTTTCTTTAGAAGTGTGAATTTCCATGGTTTCTCTGATAGATTCATATTTCCGGCATTTTGGATATCGCTTATAACCTATCCATTCTATTAGAATCTCTGTTTTCTCCCTTAGGTAACATTTGGTTATATTTACGAAAGGCTTTCTTCTTTACTTCTTCCCCCTCAGGGGTTTGCCCACATGATCAACCAAATCTGCGATCTTTGTTTTAGTTGCTACTATTTGTAGGCGCCTAGCTAGGAGGCTATCTTATTTATTGGTGTGTTCTCAAAACTTGTTTTAGGAGTAGAAGCGCTTTCTCTGATTTTTCTGTAGGTAGGAGGTTCATTTGGCCTCTCAAGGAAGTCACTTAAGTGCTTGAACGGGGGCAGTGATTTCGGAGTTATTTTTTGAAGCTTTAAGTTCTATTTAATTTGTTTTCTTTTGCTGATTTCCAGTTCCATTTCTGTTCTGCTCTTGTTGCTCTGCATTTACCTCTTATGGTAGTCTTAAATGCATCTCATAGTGTGCTCTGTGATTCTTCTTTGTTATCATTAAATTCAAAATATTCCTTGATCTCGTTTCTCATATGTTGAGCAGCTAGTCTGTTTTATATCAAGAAAGTATCAAACCTCTAGGAAAATGTCTTAGCTATGGGGAGTATGAATGATGACCATGAGAAAAATATGTGTACTCACTACATTGCGGGAGCAGCTCTCACTATATGTCACATGGCCGTTTTTTTAATTCTTCCCTTTTGGTATATTGGACATAGCCCCCATAAATATTTGTCTTATGAATGCCGGTATATTACAGCTTCTAGCACCAGATTGAAATCTCCCATCCATATCATTTCCCTCTGTAGGACGTTCCCAAATTCTCTATGACAGTAAGAAGAAATGCATAAAGCTCTCTATTCAGTGGAAAATGAGGTCTTTGCATTTATGGGCCTCCCTTCCAAGCTGCCTATCAGAATACTATAGATACCTTTTATCAGACAGAAATTTATGGACTGTGAGTGGTAGATTTTACGTATTCCTTTCAGGACTCTTCCCTATTTTCCTATTATTTGTAATAAATTATTGAGAGGGCAGCAGTGTATGTCCCATCAAGTTAATGTATTTCCCAATGAGATGGGTTTCCTGGATACAAAATAGGTTAAGTGATTAATTTACTATTGCTTTCCAGATTTTATGCTGCTTAATTGGAGAGTTTAATCCTCAAACATTCCAAGTGGGTACTTGTACTGCTTAACCACAGTGTGGCAAGCTCATCTCAGGGGTCTCTTTGTTCTGTTAGGCCGTTTTTTCATACCCCATTTAACTAGCTTGTTATCAAGCAAATGTTTCCAGGTTCCTGAAAGTAGGGATTGGAATCATTACTAATGTGGGTTGTGATGACAATGTCCTGCACATCCTAAAACTCTTCCCGCGTGCCTCCCTAGCCTACCATCCACTTCATTGGTACGATGAATGTGTCTTTCCTGGTCCATCCCTCACCCAAGTCCTGGATAGAACATTTACAGCAAAACATTAAACAATGAAGAAATAACTAATCATCATGTTTTTATTAATCTAAGGCTGTAGCCAGGCCATTTGTCATGATCTATGTGGTTTTCACCTGGCCCTTCATACTCTCTCCTATCTCCCTTTCTTTCGTGGATGCCCATTTGGTTTCTCCTGGCTTGTTGGAGTTTATTCTGCAGCTGTCAGTCCTAGTGTTTTTGTATCCCTCTTCCATAGTTCGCACAGTGACTATCTTTGAGTTTATTTGGAACCGGAGTGTGGAAGGGTATGCCCACATGTAGCAAATCTGGCATCCCCAGAGTTCATTAGTAATCAGAATCATGGCCCTCTTTTCATTCAAGGTATTTTGCAAAATGTATTGGAAGATACAATAACACTTCATTGCCTTTAACGGAAAACATATACATATTTCTTGCATCCCTGAGGATTTTATCTTTGAGAGGGATGAGACACGCTTTGCCAGTACATCCCTTAGGTCTGCTCCTGGCGTTTTTCTTTGGGACATCATTATCAGCCTTAGGAGTTCCTTAAAAAGGGCCGCACAGAATCCTTTTACATTGTTTTCTTTAATTGATTTTTTCCACTATGAATCCTGATAGGAACCCTCTTTTTCCTATTCTCAAGGCCATCACACTTGTCTCTTAATTTATTCACTTCTTCCTTCATTTGTTCGCATTTTGCTTGGGCTGTTTCCATGTTTGTCTAAGATTTTAAATAGTCTTCTCATTCTTTGATATTCATTCTCCATTCGACTACTTAGTAAGATCTGCTATTGCAGCTGTTCCTACTCTGAGTAATTGGGTTGTAAGAATCAATTACATTTGCTCCTGTAGACCTGCCAGGCACGCTTATACGTCCTCTTTAGTTAAAGTAGATGTTTTCCTTTTGCCTGATTGACATTTTCTCTTCCTTCAGTGTTTTCACACTGTGTTCTCTGTTATGTTCCCTACACTTTCACAGTTTTCATGCACTTTCTTTGGCCTATCATATATTTTGATTTAGGCATCTATAATGGCCTATGATGGCAAAGATTCAAGTCATGCATTTTCAGCCGCTTCTCTTGAAAGACACTGGGTTCAAGTTCTTAACTTTCTTCTTTTTTTAGGTCTCGCCTACGCAGCGCGAATGCACTGCATAGGAGAGAGACCTGTAGCCATTGCCACAGCTTTGGGGGCAAAAACGTGCAGGCTTTGCAGTGCTTACAATGCAATGTGTGCACATCTTGGCGATTTCCTTGCTGGAGCGCGCGGCGCCATATGGTGGCACCATATGGTAGTAGGCTCCAGCAAGGGAATCGCGGAGGCCCCCTCCTCTGCTGCCACGCGAGGCGGCGCTGGTTATGTGCACGATGACTTCACAAGAGTTGAGCTACAATGTTTTTCTTACTTTGTACAGTAGGTGGTGCTCTAATACCACTCACTATGAAATACTGTTAAAAAGGCTGAGCTTGTTTATCGGATTGACCTTACAAGCCGGGTGTGATTTCTCAGCATAGTTTTCCGTGTGTCGGTGAACAGCTGTGATGCAAAAGGGAAGGATGGAAAATTTGCTAACATTCGTGCCAAGAATTTTCAATTCTATTAAGGACAGGAGGCGAGGATTATGCTTTCTCAATTTCTTCACTGACATATAGCAGCCAATATAAATGCTGTAAAGAAAAAACAAACTACATTACCCAGAAACACAGGGTAACCATGGAGTATGAGAATATATAAATAGGGTCATAGAGGTGAACACTTCCTCTTTCTTTGTCCATAGTCAATAAATAATGAATCCAACATAAAGTTAAACAATCCATCAAAGGAGTCCCCCGGAGAGGTCTTCATCCGGCTGACGTGGAGCAGGAACTTCAAAGAACCACAGGAACAGCAAGAGACCAATCAGGAGAAGAAAATCCCGGCACACCTCATTTAAGGTCGGAGCCTGAGGAAAAGAGACAGAGGACGTAAAAACTGTTCCCCAAAAGTTGAACACAGTAATCAGTACAGGGAGGGAAACATTTCATATACAGTATAAAAGTAATATGCATCATAAAAAGACAATCATGAAATAAGGGTGGGATAATCCTCGCCTCCTGTCCTTAATAGAATTGAAAATTCTTGGCACGAATGTTAGCAAATTTTCCATTCTATGGCAGGACGGAGGCTCCGATTATGCTTGTTTAAAGCTTCGCCACCACAACAGATGCAACATCAATAATAGGCGTAAAGTAAAAAGTCTTAAACACAGTTTCAGATGACCAATCCGCAGCCTTCATGATGTCCTGAAGGCTGGCACCCATGGAAAAAGCTTTAGAAGCCATGGCTCCTCTAGCAGAATGAGCACCAAACAGAGAAGTGTCAATGCCTGCTTCATGCATGAGCCAACTTAACCAACGTGCCAAAGAGGCCGGAGTTACCGGCTTGAAAGGTTTCTGCAATGCAATAAGTAATTGTCCCTGTAAATCATGCCGAAAAGGTGCAGTGCTTACCTCATAATCTTTAATACATTGAACTACACACAATTGAGGATTGTGGGGAAAAGAAGGGTAAGAGACTGAGGGCGTATTACTCTTAGTCCTCCTTGAGATAATAAAGGTAACACCTTCAGGCGAGAAAGACCGACCAGCGAGATCCAAGGCCCGCACATCAGAAACCCTTTTGCAAGAGACCAAGCACAAAAGCATAGTGAGCTTGGCTGAAAGTTGTTTGCGTGTCAAAAGAGAGTTAGAAGGCCAGGCTGACAGGAAACGCAAAACAACTGAGACATCCCAAAGGGCTACATATTTGGGACAAGGAGGTTTTACCATCCGGATGCCCCTCAACAATTTAGAGATCAAGGGATGTTCTCCCGCTGGTTTACCATCAAGAGGCACATGGCCCGCAGAAATTGCAGAACGAAAGTTATTAACTGTTCTGTAAGCTAGCCCAGAGGATGCTAGGGATGCCAGAAAATTAAGGATTAAAGAAAGATCCGCTGAAACGGGATCCACCGACCGCTGTGAGCACCAATCACACCAGCGTTTCCAACTTGATGCATAACGCTTGTGTGTGTTGGGTGCCCAAGCCTCATTGATATATCTGGTAGCGTCTCCCGATAAGCCCTGGATTTGCCAGCGTCCCCCGAAATTCTCCATGCTACCAGAAGGAGTTGACCGGACAGCACCAGTGGGTGAGGCTCGCAAAGCGGATCCAACAGCAGGTTCCACATGTGAGGAAGTAGAAGCGGCGTCGAGCAGCTCATCTCCAGAAGAACTGGAAACCACGCTTGAGCCCTCCAAAGAGGGGAGATGAGAACCAATTCCGACAAGAATAGACGTGCTCGGGCCAGAACCCGGGGAATCATGAGGAACGGCGGGAAGGCATAGCACAGATGGCGAGGCCAGGTTTGGAGAAAGGCGTCCGTGGGCAGAGCCTCCGGATCCGGACGCCAGCTGTAGAACCGGGGAAGCTGGGTGTTGAGCCGGGAGGCAAAGAGATCCAGATGACAAGTCCCCCAAAAGCGGGACAGATTGCGGAACACACGAGGATGGAGCCTCCAATCGCTGAAGTCTCTCAGGTGACGAGAGTTCCAGTCCGCGATCAGATTGCGAGAACCCGGCAGGTATTCTGCAATAATCGTGATCTTGCGCTCCAGACAAAGGTGCCAAAAGTCCTTCGCAATCTCCGAGAGAAGCTTGGATCTGGTACCCCCCAGTTTGTTCACATAACGAACCGCCGAAACATTGTCCATTCGGAGAAGAATGCAACAATTTGTTTTCTGAGGGGTGAGACACCGAATCGCGAAGGAGCCCGCCAGCAGCTCCAGGCAATTGATGTGCAGGGTCAATTCCTCTGGGGACCAATGACCCCCAGTCGACACTGAGCCGCAACGGGCTCCCCAGCCCTAAAGGCTGGCATCGGACTCTATCACAACATCGGGAGTCCTCCCAAACAGAGCCCGGCCGTTCCAGGATTCCATGTGGTCCAACCACCACATCATTTCCGTCCTGGCATCCTCCGAGAGGAGGATGTGATCGGAATACCGAAGACCCTTCTGCAAATGACGTATTTTGAGGCGCTGAAGAGCCCGATAGTGCAGAGGACCCGGAAAGATCGCTTGGATGGAAGACGATAAGAGACCTACAATCCTGGCCACTGACCTTAGCGAGACAGTCTGTTGAGCAAGAAACGATCTCAAGTCCCTCTTGATGGACCTTATCTTCTGACCTGGAAGAAGGAGTTGACAAGAAACAGAGTCTATTTGAAAACCCAAGAAAGACATCGACCGGGATGGAGAAAAGTCGGACTTCAGGGGATTGATAAGAAAACCCAAGGATTGCAAAAGGTCTATGGACCAGTGCAAGTGAGATTGCAGAAGAACAGGGCATTGAGCCATAAGGAGAATGTTGTCTAGATAGACTATAAGACGCACTCCGCGTGACCTCAAAGACTCCATCACTGGACGAAGGAGCTTCGTGAAGCACCACGGAGCGAAGGACAGTCCGAAAGGAAGAACCTTGTACTCGTACCACCTGCCTAACCATTGGAACTGAAGGTATCTGCGATGAGGAGCGTAAATCGGGATTGACAGATAAGCATCTTTTAAGTCTTGACGAACCATCCAATCTCCTTCTTGAAGAAGGTCTCGCAGAAGATGAATGCCTTCCATCTTGAAGTGGCGATAAACTACTCCGCCGTTGAAGTCCTTCAAATTGAGGACTAAACGAGATCCTCCCCCTTTTTTCTCCACGAGAAAAACATTGCTGACGAAACCCTGGGGATGAGGAGAAGTGAGAACGATGGCTCCCTTTGTCAAAAGAGAGGAGACTTCCGCGGAGATGAACTCCTGATCTTGTCGGGAAAAAACAAGGGGGCGAGGCCGAAGATCTTGGTGAGGGTGAGAGTAAAATTCTATTTTGTACCCTTGCACCGTCTCCAGTATCCAGGCATCGTTTGAGATCAAACGCCAATTGTCTTGAAAAAATTGAATTCTGCCCCCCAAAATTACAGTTGAGGCTGAAATCAAGCTCACCTGATGGGGAAGAGTCTTGACGTCCTCCATGACCTCCGGAGTATCCACCTTTGCCAGGTTGCCCTCTATTTCTCTTAGAGGGGTAGAAAGAAGACTTGTTTGAGGAGTATTGCTGTTGACCGCCTCGTTGGGACTTGTTCCCTCGCTGGGGAGCATTGTCGGAACCACGGCCGGACGAACGCCCCCTTCGTCCGGCCCTGCCAAAAACCGGACGGAATGCCCGTTTCAAATTAGACTGGGCCTTGTCAAGGCCGCTAAAGGTGGAAACAAAGTTTGTCAGTTCCTTCAGAAAAGGTGCACCGAAAAGCAAACCTTGGGCTAGAGGGCCCGACTCCGAGGAGGCCAAATCCGTAAGTCGTGGATCTAGTTTCATTAGGATGGAGCGCCGGCGCTCAGTGGACAAGGCACAGTTGGCGTTGCCAAGCATACAGACAGCTCGTTGAGACCAGCCGACCAGCTCATCGGGGTCAATTAGGGAACCAGATTGCTTGGCTTGGTATCCCAAGTCCAGAATTTTTGTAAGGGGGCCCAAGAGATCTAAAAGCTTATCCTGGCACAAACGCCACGATCTATCCAAACCTTTGGTAGGGTCCTTTGAATATTTCCTCATGTAAGTGATCATTGTAGGATCAACATCAGGAGTGGATGCCAACTTGTCTGGTAAATCAGGACGTGGGCACTCGGAGCGCAAACGCGCTCTCACATCCTTATCAAAGGGATGACGGATGTGGGACTGAATGTATTGAGCCACCTCGGGGGAAGGCAACCAAGAAGAAGAATGAGGGTGGATAATGTCAGCGGGTTGAAGGTCAACAATTGTGGTGAAGTAGGAGCATCAACATAATGTTCTTTCCGCTGTTTTTTGGAGGGAGGAGGTTTAGAAGGCTCGGAGGAAGAAGACGAGGACGTACCGTGATCCGTATCAGAAGGAGGATCTGAACTAGAGGACACCTTACGCTTCTTTGCAGAAGGAGCAGAAAGGGTTTTAGCAAGTTTCGCAAAATGGCTGGAATGTGGATTTTTTGGCGACTTTTTGGAACGCCCAGAGGAAGGAGGCACCCAGCCATGCTGCGCAGCATAATCTGCGAGATGTTTCTTCAGGGGCGCAATTGCCTGACAAAGCGCTTGGCCCATAAAGTCATCAAAAGAAGTAGAGGATTCCTCCTCCTCATAATAATCATAACCTTCGTCGTCGCAGTAGTCTGCCATGGCGACGTCAGCCAAGAAATGCCCAGTGAAGATTAACAATTAAGGAGGCAAAGCCAAGTAATTGGGGGAGTGGTACCCCTAGCGCAAGTCTGAGGAATACAG
The DNA here is from genome assembly GCF_964261635.1 of Lissotriton helveticus. Lineage (NCBI taxonomy): Eukaryota > Metazoa > Chordata > Amphibia > Caudata > Salamandridae > Lissotriton > Lissotriton helveticus. The sequence continues at coordinate 1,028,221,785 of NC_136068.1, read as the reverse complement.
GGAGACCCTGTGAAAATAAATCGAATGTGGAGGGAGCAGACTTGCACTAATAATAGAAGAAAAAATAATTATTTTCCCCACTCTAGGCAAAGCCTATTCAATATTGTACAACCCTCAAACTCTTAACTCGTCCGAGGGCGTCAGGGAGCTCAAACGACAGCAAATAGGGCGCGTTGCAGATAGCAATCACTTTTAGTCAGGCTGAGGCACAGGCGGCGGCTGAGAAGTACACGCTCGAAGAGACGTGTAAACAAACCGTCGCGCATGCGCGAACAGCCGCTGCCGCCTAGGAAGGGTGCGCGAGACACGCGCGTCCTTCCAGCTCCGCTCCCGCTCCACAAGAAGACCGGGTTAAGGAAATAACCCTGTCGGGAGGTGCCGCACACGCTCCCCAAGCACCGGCACAGGAGCCGGTTTAGTAATGAAGACGCGCCGCACAGCGCGTAAACAGGCTGGAAATGCACGCAGAACAAAGCGGCAAGCCAAGCGTGAAAAGACGCACACAGCGCAACAGTAATACCAGCAAGAAGCAATTAGTCAAGCAAGTAAAACGATAAAACATAATAACAATGAAAGGAGTAATGCAAAAGCACTTAACTGGCTGCAAAGCAGCAAAGAAAGAGGAAGTGTTCACCTCTATGACCCTATTTATATATTCTCATACTCTATGGTTACCCTGTGTTTCTGGGTAATGTAGTTTGTTTTTTCTTTACTGCATTTTGATTGGCTGCTATATTTCAGTAAAGAAATTGAGAAAGCATAATCGGAGCCTCCGTCCTGCCATAGAATTAGAAGCGTGTAGAAGAATTGGCGTGCTCAGAAACAATGCTGTGATTGCCGAGGCGGAAGTAAACAGGTGTGGGCTGTAGCCTGTAGACGGCCTCCTGGTTCATGGCAGAGTTAAGGCCCCGGATGGAGCACATACATGTATACAGTCTGGAGAGGAAGGCTCATGAATTAGTGTCGATTCATGTCTAACCAAAATGTGTTGGCAGGCAGTTGACGTCGATGGCGTGGGGCATAATCTCTTTTAAAGTGAGAAATAATGAAATATCTTGACAAGATCCCTGTCCTTAGATGCTGATCCACGGGGGCACGTATAAAAGAGGCAACTAGAGGAATATAAAAAGAGTACACGTGGCGCACGGGATCTGTGTCTTTCTAATTATTTATATATTCATTTTTTAAGGCGTTTATAGCCACAAAGTCAGACTAGCTCTTCACAACTACATTCATTAAAAGTGACGTCACAGGGGAAGCAGAGGAAAAGCTGCACATAACATGTACTGTGGAAACAAAGGCCGTGGTACGTGTTAAAAAGGGTCTATTTCTTGCTCTAAATCACAGCAGTTGACACCGAACAGTAGATTCCGTGGTCTTGGGGCATGGCAGGAGTCGGCTCAGTTCACAGGCCAGCTTTTGTTTCTGTATTTACTTTACCGGGCCTGTTTCTTTCTCTTCCTGTATTTTGAAGTTTGTTTTAGGTGGATGGGAGGGCCGCCATTATAAATATAATTCTGCATTCTAATGGAGCCAGCGAAGTTATGTTACTTTATGTTGTCTTGTCACCCATACTGCTTGTATACGGCGTCGCTGCTGTATGCAGCAGGTCAGCTGCTTGTGTTGCTGCGTCAGTAATCACATAGAGGTGGAATGATTTTTTATAACATCGGTGTGCTAGAGACGGGCCGCAGCATATTGAGAGGACTGGGGCAGAATTGGAGAAGTCCGTTATTGTCTCGTCGCCAGTGTGTATATGTGATGATGAGGCTGCGTGCGGGGTGGGATTTACAAGGCTAGTCCACTGTGAGAAAGCGTTACTCTGTGGTACCCAACTCGTTCTTCAGTGTTTATTTGCGTCATCATTTTGAAGAAAGTGGTGCCTCTTTTCACCTGAAATGTCTGCCATAGAGTTAATCTTCTTGCATTAGTGTTAAAGGAGGTATGATTGTTACCAATTCAGTTTATTAAATCAAGGCGCGCGTGCGGCCAATGCTTGTTTTTCTTGTTGTTAGGTTTCTCATTAAAGTCCGTAATTCGTAGGTACTGCCTAATTCCCACATGTCTTTAGCTGGTGTCTTGGCTCTGGGGTGGAATCAAAGATGCACCAACGGTTTCGCCGTGGGTGTGAACCACTTAATAGCTGAACTGTTTCAGGAGAGACAAAATGCGAGTTTACCCTTTTAGCTGGCATTTAGTTTGACCAGCCACTAACGCGGCCTCGCAGCATTTTCTGAGGCCCTCTCTTTCTTATCAACCACCTTCTTCCAAAGACGTTACGCCCCTGTTCCGTACAAAATACTGTGAGTCTTTCAAGCCTGAGTGTATGGGTCTCTGACCGACAGATCGGCACCTTGCAGTGCTTCCCCAGCGCCTGCTTCGAGATCGGTGAGTTTAACGAGCATTGCTACTCATGTGTGACCATGATGCCCTGAGCACGGGCAGAGCTGCCCCTGCCGTACCCTGAGATTGACTGCTAGCGATCTTAAACTCATTTAGAGCGGGACTAAAGCACAGGCACTCAGCGTAGGATGGGAGTGCATTGTAGTGTATTAGCTGTTTCACTTTCGTTTTGAGAGTTGTGTTTACCATGTGCCTTTTAACTCACTGCTGTTGCTTCTGGGAAGTGGGTCACACTGCATAACCGGCTTCTGGTCCAGCGGCGCTCCAGACTGTACCATTATTAGCGCCCCTCTGAACTGAAACACTGCCTCTCCTAAGCTAGGCATTTTCTTTGTATTTGGCAATTATTTAGACCATCTAAAGTAAGCTGAAGATTTCGTTCATGGGGTTAAGTTGTAACTCATAGTCGGCTCCCTCCAGACTGTCACCCACTTCTGCATACGGCCCTATTCTGCTGGAGGAGGGCATTGTCATATACCTCTTCTGTGATACCATATGCGGAGAACTTTCCTTGTTGGGTATCCCGACGCTGCAAGGCAGGCTTACACGACATACGCTGCGCCATTGGACGGAGAACGGGATAGAAGAGATAGGCGCCTTTTTTGGGGACAGGACCCTGATGGACCACGAATCCTTTTTACAGATCACGGGTGCTCCTCCTAGAATATATCTGTTGCATGCCACAGTGACTTATTATATCCGGAACACGTGGGCACCACAACGACTCAAACCTATGCAACACAAATTGGTTCATCTACTGTATCACATGGGAGCGGGGGTCATCTGGTGCGCTAGCTATACACAGGGGTCAGAGAACACGCAGCAATGTCACTTACTACCCTTAGGGCCGGATCAGGATACAGATTCAATTCTGACTGACAAGGCATGGCAGATTATACTGGAGCATCCCAAACGGGTATCGCGTAATGTTAAATTTAAATTTATACAGGCAATGGTGCTCCACAGGGCATACCTAACTCCCAAGAGGATACACCGAATGTTCCCAGACTCTCCCCACTGTTGCCCGTGCTGTAAGGAAGATGAGGCGGGTTTCAGCCACATGCTGTGGTCCTGCCCACATTCGGGGCTACTGGGCGGAGATATGCCAGGCGCTACACACAATTACACACCTGCCGGTGCCGGAGGAAGCTCTATATTGTCTATTAGGGTCCCGTAAACGATCCAAAACATTGACGGCTAAACTGAAATTTCTAGACCTGGCTTTACTTTTAGCAGTTAGGGTATTGACGATGAGATGGAAATCGCCCAGGTCCCCTAGAACAACTATATGGCAGATGGACCTAGTATGGTAGGGCCGGGCAGAGTTAGATTTAATACCATCACAGGAAGAAAGGCCGCAATAACTACACTATGCGCAGAGCTCCCACGGTGAGAGATACTGGGGTACAAGATGGTGCGCATGATATTTAAACCCCTTGTAATACAGAATAATAGTTTGTACAGTATGCTAGGAGGAAGTCCCTCGATGGACGCTAAAGCGACCTGGAGAGGGGAGGGCTCGGGGTGGGGATTTACTGGGGAGGGGGGTGTTATGTTTATCTGTTATTCATGACGACATTGGATGAGCATTGATGATCTCCTTACAGAGTGGCTGTGTGTACCAGACCAAAGATGATTGAGGGGAAAATGTTTTGATATTGATATCCAGTGACAAATTGTATAGACAGAAGTTGTCAATGACATTTGCTGGGGAGAAAAGGAAAAACAATGACTGTTATGTGAATGCGACATTATGACACTGCTGTGTTTCTCTTGTGCAGTCAAGAATAAAGAGTTGTAAAAAAAAAAGTTGTAACTCACTTAAATTGTACTTCTGATTATCAACGTTATTCATTTGGAACTACTTACTTTTCTAAAACTCCACTGCTTCCTTTTGAAACAATGCGAAAATTAGTTTATTTTGAGTGTGCTTAACTTGCATTTACAAACCGATCAATGCGGAACTTGAAACTCCAAGCTCTGTGTAAGGAAGGCCTCGATTAAGATACTTTACAACAGAAATCAATCGCAACTACGCAGTAAACAATGAGATATATTTATGAATTTGGAATTGGGAAATTGTAGTTTTAGGCTACTTGAATTACTTGCGGCATTTCACAGAGTTTGGAATATCTGTCTCCCTGTCGAGTACACACAGGTCTATGCAGCACGCATGTTTGCATTCTCAACTGCCCTTCTCACTCTGGAACCAGGAACCTTCAGGATTCACTCGGATCCCAGGACCAGGTATGTCACTCCACTGTGCTGCAGGCATGGGACTCGAAGTGGGGAATGTGACCTTGGGTAATAAAGAAATCTATGCAGTGGGTACATAACTCACTGAGTGATCCTACTGGGATTTGACCCTGTGACCTGCAGGTTACATATAGCTCTTTGCAGCAGGAGCATTAACTATTTCAGAAAGCAAAAAGGATCAGATCTTTGAAAATCACAGCACACCTGGATCTTTGTAGGTTGTGCATGTACGTTGAAGGCTTTATTAATGAGGTTAGAACCTGGTGACCTCTGGAGCAGAGCCCGGGTCACACCAAGCTTTCGCGGTAAGGTTGTAACTGGGAGCTTGCAGGCTGCAGATAAACTTCAGCCGTTAGCCCTCACCTTCCTCAATATGCTATGATTTCAGCCTGTGACCTACAGGTTACACGTACATCTCAGCTGCATTAGCTCAACTGACTGAGCTATTTTATCAGCTATTTTATGTTGCTAGATACAGAGCATGTAGCCAGCCCTTCATGCTTTACTAGATACATACATCTCCATTTTATCGTTATATGTGCAGGACCTCATTTAAGTAATCGAGGTACAGAGACAAGACACCATATGGACTGCATAAGTATATTGATATATTAACGTTTTATCAATGCACAGTTCTAGTGGACTTCCCGGTTTCTCCACCTTACCAGACGGCTCAAATACAGACCTAATGTAGAAGCTTTTTTTGCAGTTTTACATAGCCCGAAAATGGCCCTAGAACTTCACAGCGCTTTCCACCAGATCAGGATTACGGCGGAACTCATTTTTTAGGCACGGGAGATTTACAAACAAAGCCTTGTTTCACCTCGCGGAACAATTAGTCAAAGTGAGGGCACATCCGCGGACAGTGCTATAGGACACCACCGTTCGCTCACTTATGGAACAGTATATGATATCAGCTGGCATACTATGTGTGCGTGATAGCGCGTGTGTAGGCACGCGCACACTGCAAAGTAATAAAGCTTAGAATACAGGGCATTTTTTCAGATTAATGGATAATCGAGGTTTATTCATTTTATTTAAAAAAACAATACCTTTAATTTATCTTACAAGGTGCCAAATGCGAGACATATTGGCTATGCCAATGCTAGTTTTATCTTTCTGCCACCTTTAATAAAAAGTGGTAAACACTCTTTTACATAGTACCTTCTATGGCTCTCCCTTTGCCAGAATCCTTGCAACCAGTCTATGCCTTGAATTATTTTAAGAAAGAAACAAATCACATGGTGCAGCCTTTAGAGTCCCTTGTATATTTACTATATTATATTAAAAGTCCATTTGCCTGTAGCACAAAAGCCCACCGCCATTCTCCCATCTGGCTGGTGGTCCTGTATACACTTTTCTGGCACTTCCACTCCCAACGTGGAAGGTTCAACTACTCAAGTACGGAACTCATATAGACCCCAATATAGCCATTTGCTCACCTCGTCTCTGAGGGTCGGTGTCTGACCCACGGGCCCGCCTCCACACCACATCATCTCCTCGGAATCTCCTCATCTTGTCGCAAGGTCCTGCCTTTGATCACAGAAGGGCTCAGACACGACAAAAACAGGCAGGCATTAGGTGAGGCGACCAGGATGGGTAACTGTAGCTCAGCTCATGGCTGAGCAGTCACCCTTGCGTGCTTTGACCATGCCCACCGAGTATTCATTTTAATATTCTCTGAAAAACGCTCACGGGTACCAGGCCCTGGTGGGTACAGACATAGGTAAATAAAAAGGAACAGGAAACGTGGATTGGGCTGTTCAGAAACAGTTGACCGGCGATGGCATCTTCGCCAGTTAATATCTTTATTTCAGGCTAAGGGAGCCCAGGTCTTCCTGCTCTTCCCAGCAAAGCTAAAAGTTATCTTCAAAGGCCAAACAAAGTACTTTCTCTCTGAGATACCTGCAAAGGAGTTCTTGGATTCTATTTAGCTCAAATGGTCTTATCTAACTCATTCAACTCGGATAGGAACATTTTTGAAATCTGCAGAGACATAAGATGACCTGATTGTTGTATATTCATTTAGTATTTTCATTCTTGATGGCAGGGTCATCTGTAATTTCCAGGCAGGGGGGGCCATGCATACAGCAGAGCGTGGGTGCTCACCAACTTAACCATCATAAGGACCATGGTCCTGCTGCTCCACATGGGGGGTGAAGGGTGTGGGGGGGAGGGGAGGGGGGGGAGTTTGCACTGGGGAGGGTTGGGGAGGTGGTGTTTTGGTGGTGGGTGGTGGACAGGAGACCGTTTTTTTCTTAGGATCATGCTTAAACCTCGAAATGTTCTATATGGTGCTAATTGAAACAATGTGTAAATTCATGTTTAGAGAATTAAATATTTGTTGTACTAGTAAAGTGGGTTTCTTAGGCTGCTGGTTTTTGCTAATTTCGAAGGGGGGGATAGGCTCAGTAGTGTGACTTGGAACATTTGTGGGCTGAATGACCCTAAAAAACGCAGGATCTTTCATAAAATTCTTCAAATTATGCAGATAGACTTAATCTGTCTGCAGGAGACCCATATCCCTTGGAGTAGTCGAGGATATTTAAGATTTCCCGTGTATGACTTAGTTGCCTGCTCTCGCCAAACATCCACGATCAGGGGTGTGGCTATCTTGTTAAAAATAGGGGTCGGGGGCTTGCAGCCGACGAAAATGGCCGCTTGCTAGGAGAGCTCCGAGGTTGAAGTGACCCTCCGGCGACAATCCGACCATTTATCCTGACAGTTACTGGGAGGCGACGGCACCAGTGAACGCCTGTGACCAAGCGGCATCGCCGACAGCAAGTCCGGGGAAAATCCGCGGTACGGACCCGATACCACTCGAGGTCGGAGGAAGAGGGCCTAACATCGTAACAGAAGCCGGGGCCTCAAGTTATCCGAAGGCTCGGAGACTCGCCGGGGCGCGGAGTAGCAGAATCACCGCCCAACATCGAACGGAGAATCCGATACGGCGGGCAAGAGGGATCATCCCACGCAGCCCTTTGCAGCGACGTGACCATAAGGTGGAGCGCGCATTAGGTCCCGCAGCGCGGGACTGTGACTGGGGGCGGAGAGGCGATCCGCGGGCCCGGACCGGGCGCTGGAGAAAGACACAGTGAGGTACCCGCACCAGTGTGGAGACAGCCACACCCGCGAACGGCGGTGGAACAACCCCCAACCCACACGGCATCTCCCGGCAGACACCAGAAGAAGGTCTAGACCGGAGGCAGCAACCGGGGCCCTGGGCGCCTACACACACCGCATAGGCTCTGCAATCGGCGGTATAACTGCGGCGCAGTCCACGCGGGAGCCCCTACCGACCCAATCAGCAAGATCCGTGGTGGAGGCCCCACAATTATATCCAGACGGCTACAAGGTGGGTTCATGTGAACCTAGTAGAAAAGGCCGGACACGACCCGTACTCTTCACACGCGCCGGGCGCTGGGGAGGCACTAGGGGCCCACTCCTACAAGACCCCTGAAAGCACCGGCATCTGACTGCCCACGCCTCTAGCTCAGGACTATACCGCACATACACGAGAAGGGGGCGACGCATTGCCGAGGCTTCAGGCCCCACCAGTGAATTGTGCATAGCGAAGTATCCTTCCCCTACAGCCGACCCAGTGTGCCGGGATGTCTGGCAGGGGCCCAAGAAACCTCACGACACAGGCCAAACTGGACAAGTATGCCTATAATAAAGACTTTCCCCCATTGCAGGAAGGGAGGTCCTCGTCAAGTGGAGCTCAAGGTGGAGGAACGCCCAAAAAAGTCACGCTAGAGGACATAATGGCACTGGCTGATGTGCAAACAACTGTGGGCTCCATTTCTACAGACATCTCATTACTCCGCGTAGATTTACAAAAAATCACCGCCAGGGTGACGGAAGTGGAGCGAACCACAAAATCACTAGTGGGCAACACGGCAACGCTGGCGAGTACGGTCTCCCGACCTGAGACTGAGAACAAAATGCTGGCCGAGAAGCTGGACGACCAAGAAGGACGCGCACAACGCAATAATGTGCGAATTTTAGGTATTCCGGAAAGTGAAGGCACCCAGGCGATGGACTTATTTGTGGAAGACCTAATAAAAGCTAGGCTACAGCCCAAGGGGCTCTCCGCATTCTTCTCAGTAGAAAGGGCGCACAGGGTGCCAGGCGGAAAGGCTAAGCCGGGGGCGCCCCCGAGACCGGTGCTTGCGCGCCTCTTCAACTTCAGAGACAGGGATATCATTCTCCAAACAGCACGGATCTCCCCACAAAACCGAATTCAGAACTCATCGATCTCCTTCCTCCCTGACTACACTGCTGTGGTGTCAAAACGGCGCCGAAGCTTTCTGGAAGTTAAAAAAGTCTTGCGGTCACGCGAAATACCTTACTCCATGCTGTACTCGGCGAGGCTTAGAGTGGCGGCTGAGGGGAAGACATGGTTCTTCGAATCTCCGGAGGAGGCATACAACTGGCTCGAAGCCTGGAGAAAGAAGGATTGACCCCGTCGTAGTGGGAGAGACCGCAGCCGCCACACAGATGAAGCAGCGACAAATAGCCCTGAACTCTTCACTCCCACCGAGGAGGGCTCACAGAATCCGGATCAAGAAGACTCTGGCCTGAAATGAATCAGATGGAACGTGTAAGGACTTCACCTATGGGCCTGCAGATGCAGAACGACATTGTTAAAGGCCGGCTCTGGACATGGGGCGGAAACGGACCCGCCCGCAAAGAAAGGGTCACATTCACCTCGGACTTCGTAACCCCTACACGCAATGACACTGTTGGGACATGGGTTACAGCACTCTGCTGAGTTGGGGGGCGGGCAGTTTGGAGTCCGCCGGGCAGGGAGGCAGGGAGGGGGGAGGCGTTATGGGATGGGGGAGTTAGCAATACAGAGTTTTTTGTTTGAATATTGCAGCACAGGCACCGTTTCTTCATCATCCACTTAGGCACGACGGTCTGGCCAAGGCGACCAGCTGGGAGCTTCCGGTCACGATCTCCTCGGCACGACACTCACACCATAAGCACACTGCTAGACACGCGGGAACGCGGTCTACACTCCCGCATTCCCCGGACCTCGGTCCGCGTTCTAAATCCGATGACACTGATGCACCAATTTACCGATGATCATGGCTGATCATGGTATCTCTTCACCAGCCCCTCAATCGCAACCACTAGTTGCCCCCACGCTAACAATCATATCGTGGAATGTCAATGGTCTAGGCCATAAAATTAAGCGGGGCTTAGTACTCCAATATCTCAAGAGAAAGGCACCCACATTAGCCCTACTACAGGAAACACATTTGGTGGGGACTACCTCAAAGGCTCTTAATCGATGGGGCTTCACACACGCAGAATTCTAGGCGGGTTCCCGTGGGGTTGGAATCCTAGCCCAAAAAAACGCTCCACTCCTCATCAAACGCACACGGGCGGATGACCAAGGGCGGTTTGCGGCGATACATTGTCAATGGGAGGGGCGGCCATATAATATAATCTCAGTCTACATTCCCCCTACGTTACACCAAGGGGCATTTCAGGACCTGGGTAAACTACTACTTGAACTCCCAGAAGGTGAACTAATCGTGGGAGGAGACTTCAATGCAGTATCAAATGCAGCGATTGATCGGCTCCCTCCTCGTGAAACCACTAGACCCAACCAAATGTTTAACGACTTCCTGGAAGCAATGGGATTGGTAGATATGTGGAGACTTAAACATCCCCAAGACCGTCATTACACGTTTCATTCAGGGGCACATAATAGTCTCTCCAGGATAGACTACATACTAACCCTGACGATCCCCCCGGAAAAGATCACGGCTCTGGAACACCTGCCAAGAGGGATATCAGACCACTCCCCTGTGCACCTCACCTACACGACACAGCCCACCAGACGACAAAGAATATTCCCGATATACCCCGGCTATCTCAAAAATAGAGCTATTTTGAAAACACTAAAAACTTCTACCACACATTACTTTGAGGAAAACCCAGACTCAGTAGATTCGCCCTCGGTTTTATGGGAGGCATACAAAGTAGTGCTCAGAGGACAGGCTATCTCAACCGTCTCCAGGCACAAAAAAGAACAGAGGGCTGCTGTTGAAGCCTTAGAAACAGCAGTCCAAGCAGCAGAATCGGCCCATGCCTCAGATAACACAGAAGACACAGCACGCACACTAAAACTAGCGTCACAGGAGTACAAGGCATACGTAGAGGAAGTTACCAAGACAAAACTGACTAACACACTACATAGGGTATATGAGTTGGGTGAAAAGACTGGAAAGATGCTTGCATGGTTGGAACGTTGGGAAAGGGCCAGTAGAGGGATTGCCACATTAGAGCGCTCGGATGGGACACACCCGACGGCTCCTCTGCAAATTGTAGAAGAACTGGCCACTTATTATGAGACCGTATACACTGCCCGGGGTGGGAAGACTGAGGACGACTGCTTGCAGTTCCTGCAGGGCATACCCCTACCCACACTATCACAGGAAGATGCACAGACACTGGAGGGCGACTTTACAGGGGAGGAAGTGGGGAAGGCTATTGCAGCACTGCATACTGGGAAAGTGACGGGGCCGAACGGCCTACCTGTTGAACTCTACAAAACACTGTCACGACAGATAATCCCCTACATGCTCCTGATGTATAATGACTGCCTGTCAAGTGGAGAACTCACGGCTGACCAACGACTAGCCACCATTGTCGTAATACACAAACCCGGTAAGCCGCCTGACCAGACATCTTCCTACAGGCCGATCTCCCTAATGAATGTGGATGCTAAAGTCCTGGCGAAACTTCTGGCGCTACGACTACAGCCCCACCTTACAGACCTAATACACCCGGACCAATCGGGCTTCATGCCTGGGAGAAATACGTCACTGAACCTGCGGCGCGTTCAGGGCGTCCTACATCGTATTCCCCTCTTGTGGGAAGACGCGGCCATCCTCTCTCTTGACGCGACAATGGCCTTCGACCTAGTGGAATGGCCATTCCTATTCGCGGTCCTCAGAAAGATAGGCTTCGGCCCTAAATTTTGCAGTTGGGTTAAACTTCTCTACACCAAACCGATGGCGCAGGTGGTAGCAAATGGCCACACTTCCCGCACATTCACTCTGGGACGCGGAACGAGGCAGGGATGTCCTCTATCCCCGCTACTCTTCGCACTCATACTCGAACCCCTGGCGGTGCAGGTACGAGTGGACCCCATAATCAGAGGGATCACATGGGGGACGGGATGGGAGGATCGCATCTCCCTCTACGCGGACGATGTATTGGTTTATTTAATGTCCCCCTCCCAGTCACTGACAGCTTTAATGGACATGCTCAGGGCCTACGGTGAGGTGTCGGGATACACCATTAATTGGACAAAATCGCTTCTTTATGTCCTGCGAGGCCACACACCGACGCTGCCCCCAGACTGCACCCTACAGACTGTCACCAGAGGGTTCAAATACTTAGGAATCTATGTCACGCCACAAGAACCCTTATTTATGGAAGAAAACCTAATGAAACCACTACAGAGGCTAAAATCCGACGTCACACACTGGCGATGTTTACCGCTTACATTGCTAGGGAGGGCCGCGTTATTTAAGATGCTATCACTCCCCAGATTCCTTTACGCGTTGCAAAACACGCCCTTTCCAGTCCCTCTTACCTATTTTAAATCCATAGACACAGAAATCTCGACACTCCTGTTGGATGGGAAGCCGGCCCGTATAGCGCACGCCAAATTAATCCGATCCTGGTATGACGGGGGGATCGCCCTGCCCTGTGTTAAATTGTATTACTGGGCAGCACAGCTAATAGTGGTTAATCAGTGGATACATGCCCCACAAATGGACCCGGCCTTCCGTCTTGACCGAACAGTGCTACCACCTGACCAACTCATGCGAGCACTATACACAAACAAACGACGCCACACCTTTACAGGCCCAACAGCCCACACGATCAAGATCTGTCATGCAGCACAGAGAGCCTTGGGGTGGGAAGGAGTGCTCACGCTCGCCACGCAACTTTGGGACACGCGGCGACTAGGTACCCTAGCAAACACGAAGGGCTTCCGGCAATGGGACCTAATTGGTATCTCCAAAATCGGGGACTTATGGAAAAAAGATCAAATAGTCACCTTCCCAGCCCTTAAAGAAAAATACGGGATGGCAGACACCGAACAGTATCGATACGCACAAATCAAGCATGCACTACAGGGGGCACTTCCAACAGTCACCCGACTTGCTGAATCTTCCCCCCTGGAGGATAGACTCCTTACTGAATGCCTAGACAAACAAGCATTTACAATGCAACGGTTTCGCCTTTGGAGAAGTTAGAGCTATTGGCATTGTAAATGACAAAATGTGTACTTATGTGTTGGTTTTGAAAACAGATAAATAAATGGCATTGTCATTTATATTGCCAATAGCTTAATATCTCGCAAATGTGAGAACTATTGTACCCTACGGACGAGCTCAGCAGACAGCAATTACTACCACACACACACACACACACCCAGAGCCACACACACACCCATAGCCAGCCCCACACACCCAGAGCCAGCCACACACACCCAGTGCCAGCCACACCCAGAGCCACACACACACACCCAGAGCCCCACACACACACACAACCAGAGCAGTCACATACACACACCCACTGGAGTAGTCACACACACACACACACTGGAGCAGTCACACACACACTGGAGCAGTCACATACACACACACACACTCTGGAGCAGTCACATACACACACACACACACCCTGGAACAGTCACACACACACACACACCCAGGAGCTCCGGCAATGACGGGCAGATCTGTCTTCCAATGGCTAGCCTCCATTTATGGAGCTATCCAATGGAAGACAGAGGCGGGAGAAAGCTCCATACTTGTTTACAAATTTTTTCGCTTGCGCAGTAAACGCCAGGCGAAACCTAAAAATGACTAAAGCATGGGAAGTCTCCATATGTCCTGCTAGTAATACTTATTTACACACTAGGACTATTGTTAACCAGACATATTTGAAATAAGAAACAGGATAAGAAGACCACCAAAAGGTCAAATATGATTTACATTCACTCGAATTCTGTACAATGTGAACAACAATTAAATCAAAAAAGAAAACGCACTTATGAATTATGCCTCTCTGTGGACCAAACTAAAACAAAAATAAAATACACTATTTTAGTGGTATTCCGAAACATCAACTTGGACAATTCTTCCTTGATGCTTTGTACATCCACACAGTGCTATTTAGGGCACCCAAAATGCATTTGTGAGAACCCATATTTCTGAAAAGAAAACATGATTCTGCTTTACCTTTATCCATGGCCTGAAAGTAACTGAATCAGTAAGTTGTTCCCTACACGCAAAGTCGATTTCTGTGATCATCATACAGATGCTGATTCAATTGCCCAAAGTTTCAATGCAAAGGAAGAGAAAACAAAGAATTTCAGTATGTCCCAATACTTTGGAAAACCTTTTGAAATAACACAATCTGCCTACCTTAATAGAAATTCAGTAACCCTAATAATCTCCCATTTAGCTGATCATAACAACGCAGTGTTTTAAACACACACACACGCTCGCATGTCACACAATTCTCGAATAAACGGAAGCACGCACACATTGTTATATACCTAAACGGGTACACACACACTAGCATGTACATACACTTCTTCCAGCATACATGCAATGCTCTCTTCAGACATGGCTTTTCTCTAACGCTCATGCACAATCCCCTATGTATGGATAAACACACCCCCGTGGAGCTGCAGTACCCTGGCTCCCCCTACTCGGCGTGCCCATCCGCGGCTGGCAGAGTGTGTCCTTTTAGGGCACGTGTGCTGTGACTGACACCTCTTACCAGTGACAGCCTCTGAGCTGTGGAGGGGCCGCCGTCCCTCTCAGCGAGTGTGGCTGACACTAACCGGCCTGCCTGCACTTCACCCACATCCTGCAAGCGCCTTACCCTATCCCACGATAAGCATGAGCGAGGGGTGTGGTGCGCAGCCCACTCACCCCAAGAAATATCACCAAACTTCTTAAACTGCCAGGCAAGCTTCCATGAAGTGCCAAGCTCGGCGTATCTGCGCCTGCACTGTGGAAAAGTAAATTTTGCCATGTTCTGTGTCCCTACGCTTCATCCATCATATGTTATGTGTGCATGACCAATATGCATATGTTATTCCCCATGCCTGATTAATGACGCAATTCCAGTTGTGTCCACCTCTAGTATGCTATTTTCCAGTCCTCGTGAATACTACGAATATTAGGCCTATGTAAAGTAATGTTGCCACGTTTCTTAGTGTGCACGTTATTCCATTATAAAATCCCCGTTTCCAGGCCTCAAAAGGGCCCGGACCACAGATTCAGCTCCTGTCTCCTGAAAAGCCTCGCTGAGGAGCGATACAGCCCCCACCTGTATCCTCGACCCTTCACTTACTTCCTGCCTCGCAGTGCCCGGTGCAGCTTGGCTCTGCCTCTGAGTCTGCCAAAAGTATGTTATAGTTCCAGTTATCAGTTCAGTCCTCCTCCTCTGCATTCCTAAGCTACTGAACTGCATCAATAGTTTCCGTCATTGTCTAGCCTTCTCGTCTCCACGTTAGAGAAATACTGTATTTAATGGTCATTTAGTATTCTTCATCACGCACTACATGTAGAATAATGCATGGTCCAGTCTTAGAATCAAGTTAGCTTTTCCCCTCATGACTTCTAGTTTATATCAACATGTTCCCTAAACATCAGATACCAGATAGGGTTTAGGTACATGTCGCTCCGACCCTTCAGACTCTAGTCTCTGCTCCTAGCACAGAGTTCATAGCCCCCAGCTTCTCCTAGTAACACGTCATTGCCAGTTTTCGCGCACCATTAGGTTAGAGGTCCCGGCTCCTTAGGTAGCCCCCTCCAAAGTTTCCGCCCATTCATGACATATTCTGTTACGTTTGCATCACATGTCTATGTATACTCCCAGTTACACCTCTTTTTACTGTTATCTCTCGCGACTGCTACGCGTCACGCCTTCTGCTCCACCCACTGCTACGCCTACTGCAATGTAATGCTATGTGTTTGCGCTATGTATATAAGTCAATGTTTTGTTATTGAATGTTAGCGCGCTCATCCCAGACCCAGCCCCGGCAGCTGCCAGGCCTTATTGTCCTATTCCCATGCAGGTTGTCCTGATCCTGTCCTTATGCTGTAATAAACCTGCAGAAACTCCTACTACCTCGAATCTTGACTCTTATTTTATTGAGCTATCTGTTATGCTATAAGTCTAGTCAAAAATAGGGTATTATTTATTTATTTACCACATAATGGCGCCCGAATAGGGACTTGCCCTTTCCCCACGCGTCGGTGAAGCCACGCCGACCCCCTGACCCTCTGCAGTCGTGACGGAACCATACCGTGCACTGGCAGATATTTCTGCTCCAAGTATCCCTCAGGCCCACGGAGGAGACGGAGGAGACGGAGGAGGCGGTCCAGCATCCAAACGAGACGGTGGAGGAACGCGGCGAGTCCCGACCAGAGCCCAAGCCGAGAGTCCAAGGTCCGAGGTATCCGGAGGTCCACCCGTAACTAAAGTCCGAAGTCCGAAGTCCGTCGTAGTCCAGTCCCGTTCGAGGCCTTCCGTTCCGTGCTGCCCGGTGAGTACCATTGCTGGGGTAGTATCTAGACAGGACCAATCTAAATTGACTCCTGGTCCGTGGGTTGGTGGTACCCAAGCCCACAAACGAAGTGTTCACCTAGGTGGATACGGGTCTTGATGCGTTCCTTTATGGGACCGGTATGTTCCGTACTGTTACAGCAGTGCATCCAGTAACTCTAGTCTGTTCCGTTCTCGAGAATTCTGTTCTGTTTCTGTTTTCAGTATTTTCAGGTAGTATTCTGTTCGAACTGTTATGTTATGATATTGTTTAGTGTATTTCCAATGTCGTGGTATGCCTGAATTGTTTTCCCAATTGTTATTGTTTTTTGTGTATTGTATTGTGTTCCGATTCAAGTTTAGAATGCCGCTCTTTTCCAAGTTACGTCAGTTAAAAACTAGAAAGGGTCTGTTAGAGGAAGCAGTTCCTGTCCCGCCTAGGGACAGTCCAGGTCATTTTATGTATCAGAAACATGGCATAAGCGCCATAATGTATCTAGATTTATGGGTAGAGTATACCAAACAGTTAGAAGAAAAGTATAGATGGCCCGTATCGGGTACATGGGATGCCGAATGTATCATGCGAGTAGAAGAAGCATTATGGAAAAAGAAAGCCAGACAGTCACAGAAAGATGCCATCGAGTTATGGCGCAAGGAAGCTCATAGAAGAACGGAAAAGGAAGTCAGAAAGTCAGAGTTAAGTAGAGAATCCCAAGAACGAGCCCAAGAAAGAGAATTAATCGAGATAGGTGAACAAGTCAAAGCCGAACAGTCAGACAGACAGAGGCATGCCCTCATTAAGGGTATGTATCCTCTTCTTGCCGAGGGCCTGCCAAAAGCGACCCCAGAGGCATCCAGTAATTTCCCGCCGCCATTGGTTCCGACCAAGCTACGTCACAAACCGACCGCAGCTGATATTTTTATTTCGTCCTATTTGGACGACACAGTCCCCGAATATGCCAATCCTGTTCGCGCTCCGCCAGTCCCTGTAAACCAGGTAATTCATGTTCCTCCAGACACCGGAGTACCTGTTACGGTACCCCCGGTCCAGCCTACAGTTCCATTTCCCACTCTGCCAGGACGTAGAGCCTCAGTAGACGACTCCAGTCTAGGGGCCGCAGGAGGAGCTACTCCTCAAACCCCGCCGCCACACAAGCGTTTATCAGCACTCGAATTACATGCTCAAGCATCACAGCGTACTCCTAAAAGTAATAAGTCTGTTACAGAAATCAGACAAGCCCTTAACGAATGTGTCTATGACGCAGTCCCAGGCGAATATACTATGGTTTTATATTCCTTACGTGTAAGGAGAGTGACCGAGTATCTAGTCACCTTGCCGAATATGAAAGAAGATCTAGACAGAATATATCGTTTCATCCGTACAGGGGATGATCCAGAAAGTATTGGCGAGATTATGTCTCAAAGGAAAGCCGAGATTCAGCTCATGATATTAAAGTTCCTGATCAATTGTTTAATAAGAGAACAAGATTACCCGTCTAAAGATCCCGCCGAAATGAGAATCCTGACAAGGTGGAGTGATAATATAGCCGAGGGTAAGCACAAGACCGTCAGTGCCATGGAGAGTATGTACAAGAAAATTCGTAAAGAAATAATAAGGTTACACGACCAGCGTAAAGCAGCACAAGTAAGCGAGAAAGAAAGTATCTCTGATCCTGAAGAGGAAGAGAACGAGAATCCCGCCAGAATAGCGTATGTAGGAAAATCCAGATTTCCAGATCGCCATTTACGTCTAGAACCCAAGTCTATTTTTCAACATCTAGCACCAGAACAAGGTTCCCTAGAACAAGTATTTCAAGCTACCGATCACATTCTGAAATCACGAGTCGGTTACAGTGAACTAAGTACCATGCATGAACAAGAACTAGCCCGATCAGCAGTCCGATGGATTACTGATTCTACCACTTTTCCAGACGAAATAGTGGCACAAATGTTTCTGAAATTGCCCCCAGCCGAGCAACGACTGGTGGGTATGTATATGATCCAGCACCTCATTACTCTGTATGAGGGTCAACATTCTGATCCAGGTCCGCTACACGATATCCTGAACGAGTTACTCCAGTATAGATGGAGAGGTCTAGGTACCGATTTAGTTAGTGTCATTCTAGAACAGCGTCACAAGTATAGAACGTTTTTGAACCCGCATTTTGTTCATGTCTCACCCCCAGAAAGTAAATCATTCTACATAGACAGACAGAATCCGTTACGAGAAGTCCACCCAGTCCAAGGGGCGGGTGGCGTAATGCAACGAGTGTTTGTATACACTCCAATATCAAAGATGGAACTTCTTGAAATGAAGAAATTAATTCCCTGTCATGACAAAGATCCAGCAGGGTTCCATAGAGAATTAAAAGACATGCTCCGTATGGGAGAATACACGTACCCCGATATCATTAAAATGTTAAAGGTCCTGTTACCCGCAGGGGTGTATGAAAAGTTAAAGGAAAAAGAATGGGAGGTGGGAGAGAAAAAGATCGATTGGACAGCTCTAGAAGCTGAAGACAAGGCACGAGTACCAGGTACTGGTCTCGGAGATAAATGTAAAGATTTACCAGAATTATTGATTCAAGTTTTACCCAGATTATTGACAACAAGGAAAGAAGACTGGGATGCAATCTCAGCCTGTAAACAGAAGCAAGATGAGGATATTAGTGATTTTTATTCTAGGTTTGAAAAATGTTTCAGTATCAACAGTGGTCTCAAGACAAGTAGTGAGTCATACCCTCATCTTTTCGTTACTAAATTAGTCGAGAATTCAAGTCCACAAATTAAAAATCGAGTTTTGAAAGTCGAAAGCACCTGGCACGCAAATACCCCGTCCCAGATGCTCCAGATGCTCCAGTATCACCAGAATAGAATCAGGGAAGAGCAAGAACACGAGAGAAAACGTATGAAAGACACAAAAATGAAAGTGCTAGTTGCACAATCTGTTCCTCAAGACAGT
Organism: Lissotriton helveticus; assembly: GCF_964261635.1. Classification (NCBI taxonomy): domain Eukaryota; kingdom Metazoa; phylum Chordata; class Amphibia; order Caudata; family Salamandridae; genus Lissotriton; species Lissotriton helveticus. The sequence continues at coordinate 1,028,202,566 of NC_136068.1, read as the reverse complement.
CAGAAGAGGGGTCCGAATCAAGCCAGTCATCCTGCAGCTCCCGTTAAAGGGAACTGCAATTATTGTAAACAGCCAGGTCATTTTATAAACGAGTGTGCAGTTCTGAAACACAACATAGCTACTGGTAAGACTAAAGAAAGACCACGTCCGCCTAGACAAGAACAAGTTTCACAGATTCCTCAGCTACAGAATGCACCACAGACAGTTACAGTACCGCAGCCTATTGCTGCAACACAGCATGTTACATCGCAGATGTACCAGTATGCACAGTCCGAGTATCCAGAGTACCAGTCATATTCATGAAACAGCCTAGAGAGGGAGGTAGGCTTGCCTCTCATCGAGATACCTGTAGATCAAGAGGGTCCCTATGTTCACAGTCAAGTATTAGGGAAAGACAGAAAGTTTTTGATCGATACAGGGGCAAGTAGGACCACAATAAGTCACGCCGAAGTTCCAGGGGCTCCGCTCTCAGGCTCAAGAAATGTTTCCCTTGGATTTTCAGGAAAACCCATCGTTAATGAGATATCTAAGCCAGTTACTCTAGAAGTAGGTCCATTGTCCCGTACTACTGATCTGTTACTTACTAAGTCATGTCCAGAAAATCTATTAGGTATTAAGACACTGAAAGAGTTAGGTGCAGTTATTTGCTGTTCCCCAGAGGGAATACGTCTGTTCCTACGTGACTTTAAGGGTCACTATGTGTTACGAGATTTTGATTCAAGATTGTCTAATGTTCCACAGCATTTATGGGCGCAAGGTCCAACTGATGTAGGTTACATGCAAATCACACCCCATCGTGTGACTCTCAAGCCAGGTGTAGTGTTACCACGAATCAGACAGTACAGATTGCCACCTGAGGCTGTAGCAGCCTTATCCAAAATTATTGACGAGCTCATGGCTCAAGGAGTAGTTGTAGAAACTGACTCCAATGTATGTAATTCTCCGATCATTCCAGTCATGAAACGTACTGATCCGAATGCACCCCCAGTATATCGATTAGTGATTGATTTACGAGAGCTTAATAAATGTATTATTCCCCAGTACCCAGTTGTCCCAGATATTTCTTCCCTGTTAACAGCCATTGATTCTGAAGCCATGTTTTTCACTGTCATAGACCTCAAGAATGCATTTTTTAGTGTTCCAATTCATCCAGACAGCCAGTTCCTTTTCGGATTCTGTTTAAATGGAAGGAGCTATATGTTTACACGCGCTCCTCAAGGTTTCACAGAAAGTCCTAGTATTTACAGTCAGGCACTCAAGAGACAACTAGACAATATTCACATGCCAACTGACACTGCCCTGCTCCAGTATGTCGATGATCTACTGATCACAGCCCGTTCTGAACGTGCTTGCGAGCGAGCATCACTTACAGTTCTGTATTTTCTAGCCGAGATGGGGCACAAGGTGTCACCTTCGAAGCTTCAATTCTGTGTCCAGCAAGTGGTATACTTAGGACACTTGCTGTCCAAGAGGGGTAGGCAGTTGACACCCGACCGTATCCAGTTAATAGCGAGTCTTCCCCAGCCCAGAACCCAGAAGGAGGTACGTGCCTTTATCGGCCTTACTTCTTATTGTAGACAATGGATTCCCCAGTATGCATTTCTAGCCAAGCCACTGATACAGTTAACGACACAGGAGGCAGCCGTATCGACTGTCCTCCCTTGGACATCTGAACATACACTTAGTTTTAACGAGTTAAAGAAAGCTTTATGCCAAGCTCCAGTTCTAGCTACACCGAACTACAGTAAGCCTTTTACACTTTTCGTTACTGAACGGGAAGGTACAGCATTATCTGTTCTCACACAAGATCAAGCAGGTCAATACAAGCCCTGTGCTTATTTTTCGAGCACATTAGATCCAGTCGCCCAGGCGTTGCCTGCGTGCCTCAAGTCAGTTGCAGCCACAGCACTAGCTATCAGACAAAGTGATTCCATAGTTTTAGGACATTCCCTGACAGTACAAGTCCCACATTCAGTAGAAGTTCTTTTAAACCGAACACAAACACAGCACTTGACAATTGCACGTTTAACAGGTTATGAATTGACACTGTTCCAGCCACACATAGAAATCAGACGCTGCAACGTTCTGAATCCTGCTACATTGTTACCATCAGTTAATTCAAATCTAGACCCACATGATTGTGTGGAAGTAGTTAACATTACGACGAAGCCAAGACAAGACCTGACAGACATTCCGTTACCAGATCCTGACCTGACACTTTATGTGGATGGTTCATGTATGAGAACTAGTACAGGAGAACTAGTCGCCGCGTATGCAGTGACTACCGACACTGAAGTTATCAAGACACACCGTATTGACACCCTGTCCGCTCAAGCAGCAGAGCTAGTCGCTCTGACGCAAGCCTGTATACACGCCAAGAACCAGAAAGTTAATGTTTACACAGATTCACGTTACGCATTCGGAGTTGTACACGACTTCGGAGTGCTCTGGCAGGAGAGAGGTTTCATGACTTCTCATGGAACCAAGATTCAGCATGGTCTCCTTATTCAAGCCCTGTTAGATGCCATACATTTACCGACATCTATTGCTATCATGAAATGCAAAGCACATACGAAAGTCACTGACATTATTTCCCAAGGTAATGATCTAGCAGACCGCACAGCCAAGCTTACAGCACAGACTCCAGACATTCCAGTTAATCTGACACATACTCCAGATCCGATTACATGCATGACAGTTAAGGACCCTACACAAGATGTCATAGATATACAGTTACATGCTACTCCCGATGAAATCAAGAAATGGTCTGAACAAGGAGGGGTCCAGACAGATCAAGGATGGTTAACGAAGGGTAGAGCCACATGGTTTCTCCCCGATTCTATGGTTCAAGTCATTATCAATACCGCACATAGTCCAGCCCATTTAGGAGAAAAAGCTATGTTAGACAGTATCCAGAACATTTGGTTCAACAAGCATTTACGAGCTGCAGCCAAGCAGAAAGTCCGTACCTGTATGATATGTTGTCAGTTTAATCCAGGTAAAAGTGTCCCGGTGGAACAAGGTGGTTTCCAGCCCCCTGACCACCCTTTTGAGGTCCTCCAGATGGATTATATTCAAATGGAGCGATGTCGAGGTTTCAAGTATGTCCTTGTAGTAGTATGCGCTTTGTCCAGGTGGACAGAAGCATATCCAGTCCCAGATTACACAGCCGCGACCACTGCCAAGCAGTTGGTTCGTGAATTTTTCCCTAGATACGGACTCCCTAGAGTCGTATATTCTGATAACGGTCAGCCATTCTCCTCAGAGTTAATGAAGCACGTTTCCCTGTTGTTAGGGTACCAGTGGAAGTTTCATTGTGTACGCCATCCAGAAGCAGCTGGACTAGTCGAAAGGCATAATCAGACTCTGAAAATCCGCATTGCAAAAGTCTGTAAGGACAAAGGTGTGGACTGGTTAGTAGCTTTGCCAGTCGCTTTATTTTATATGCGTATGGTCGCACATTCCAGATCAGGTCTGTCCCCGTATGAGGTCGTATTCGGCCGCCCCCCTAACATGTGGGGTACTCCTAGACCCCGAAGTATTACCGATGTTTCATGTAATATGCTGACAGATTACCTAGCTTCCTTGATGTCTGCCCTCAACTCATGTCGTTCACAGGTTGCCGCCGCATTTCCAGACAATACCGAGGTGGCACCGCACGAGATCGTTCCAGGCTCCCTTGTGATGATCAGAAATTTTGACAGATCAAGTCCGCTGGAACCACGTTGGAAGGAGCCACGTCAGGTCCTCTTGACCACCCGAACTGCCGTCAAGTTGGAAGGCAGGAAGGGGTGGGTCCACCTTTCTCATGTAAAACTTTTCAATCCATTGAAATCAGTCTCCAAAAACATTTCCAAGGATTTCCAGGATTCAAAGGACTGCCAGAACATTGCTCTTAAGGACTGTCCCGCACAAGACATTATTACAACCCCTCCCTTGTTAGAGAAAACTCCGCAACAGGAGTATAAGTTGAAGCTCAGGTCTAGTAAAATAAGTCAGTCAGTTTGATTGTATAAGTCCTCCCCTAGGTGAAACGGTTAAATTGTTTCTGACATGTATAAAATAGACCCCCATAGTGAGAGAGTCAGTCGAAGTTCACTTCAATGTATCGTTTTTCTGAGTTTCATATTATTTCTCAGCATAATGATTTCCTGCACCAGCTACGCACTTTTCCTGTGTTTTCCAGTTCCTCATGCAAATATGTCTACTAATGCTACAGTAGAGCACACGTTTAGTGATCTGCCTCCTCACGAATATTCTTACCGCCTCGCTATGCGCAACAACACATTTATCCGTATGTTACATTATTCACACCAGACCAGCAATGCCACTAATTGTTGGGTGTGTGGTCGACTCCCCCCTTTCCAGACACCGAAGGGAGTTCTGCCACTTTTTTCCTTATCCATTCTCACACAATGGTTCGTGTGGAGCATGGTCCACGTTAATGTCATCCTCAACAGATATGTCTTTTCTTAACAGTACATGTTTTCCAGACAAGCAAGGTCTCCCCCACAGAACAGGTTTAGATCTAGAAAATGAAGTTTATAATTTAGGTAATTATTCGTCGAATTTCATGGTCCTGAATGTTCAGTCTGATACTACTCCAGACTTATCTGCTATTTCAGTACTACCAGTCAAAGGCGAATTATGTGTCCGTAGTTATGGTTCTGTACACATAGGTCATAGTGAATGTACTACTGTTATCAAGTATAGTGACAGTGGGAAATCTATTTTCAAAGCTTCACGTCATTCTTATTTTATTTGTGGTCAAACTGCATATGTCCGTCTGCCCCTCGATTGGGAGGGAACCTGTTACATTGCCTTCCTACTGCCACCTGTTTTCCTAGCCCCACCTGACTATCATAGGAATTCCTTCCTAGTACATACCAGACACAAGAGAAATCTCCCGATTGTCGATTATACTGAAACTGCTGCAGAGCAATTCATTGATATTGATAAAGGTGTGTTCCCTTATTTAGGCACAGTTGTAAACAGTAAGCTAATCCGTAGGTTAACAAGAACCCTTGAAGCAGTAGTAGATGAGACTGCCTCCGCTCTAGGTAACTTAACCGAAGAGCAATCTGCTATGAGATTTGTTGTCTTGCAAAATCGTCTCGTCCTTGACGTCATACTGGCCGATAGGGGCGGGGCCTGTAGAGTCCTCGGATCCAGTTGCTGCATTTTTATTCCAAATAACGCGCCGTCTGTTTATTCAGCTATAACCAGACTCCATAAAATTGCCCATCTGTTACACCAAGATCCAGGCACCTGGACATGGTCCGGTTGGTTCTGGAATGTAATTTCCGCATGGGGATGGAAAGTCCTGTCCTTTTTAGGTATTGCAGTAGCGATCATATTTAGCTGCTGCCTCTGTATACAATGTGGCCCTGCGATTTGCAGCATGTGTGCTACCTCTTGTATTCCTAGTCCCAAGCCCCGTTCTAAATCCCGTTCCAAGACAATTCGAGACGAGCAAATGATACTGTATGAAATGATAGATGGTATCATGAAAATTGATGTTTCCTGATGGAAACGTAGTGACAAGGAGGGAATGTGGAAAAGTAAATTTTGCCATGTTCTGTGTCCCTACGCTTCATCCATCATATGTTATGTGTGCATGACCAATATGCATATGTTATTCCCCATGCCTGATTAATGACGCAATTCCAGTTGTGTCCACCTCTAGTATGCTATTTTCCAGTCCTCGTGAATACTACGAATATTAGGCCTATGTAAAGTAATGTTGCCACGTTTCTTAGTGTGCACGTTATTCCATTATAAAATCCCCGTTTCCAGGCCTCAAAAGGGCCCGGACCACAGATTCAGCTCCTGTCTCCTGAAAAGCCTCGCTGAGGAGCGATACAGCCCCCACCTGTATCCTCGACCCTTCACTTACTTCCTGCCTCGCAGTGCCCGGTGCAGCTTGGCTCTGCCTCTGAGTCTGCCAAAAGTATGTTATAGTTCCAGTTATCAGTTCAGTCCTCCTCCTCTGCATTCCTAAGCTACTGAACTGCATCAATAGTTTCCGTCATTGTCTAGCCTTCTCGTCTCCACGTTAGAGAAATACTGTATTTAATGGTCATTTAGTATTCTTCATCACGCACTACATGTAGAATAATGCATGGTCCAGTCTTAGAATCAAGTTAGCTTTTCCCCTCATGACTTCTAGTTTATATCAACATGTTCCCTAAACATCAGATACCAGATAGGGTTTAGGTACATGTCGCTCCGACCCTTCAGACTCTAGTCTCTGCTCCTAGCACAGAGTTCATAGCCCCCAGCTTCTCCTAGTAACACGTCATTGCCAGTTTTCGCGCACCATTAGGTTAGAGGTCCCGGCTCCTTAGGTAGCCCCCTCCAAAGTTTCCGCCCATTCATGACATATTCTGTTACGTTTGCATCACATGTCTATGTATACTCCCAGTTACACCTCTTTTTACTGTTATCTCTCGCGACTGCTACGCGTCACGCCTTCTGCTCCACCCACTGCTACGCCTACTGCAATGTAATGCTATGTGTTTGCGCTATGTATATAAGTCAATGTTTTGTTATTGAATGTTAGCGCGCTCATCCCAGACCCAGCCCCGGCAGCTGCCAGGCCTTATTGTCCTATTCCCATGCAGGTTGTCCTGATCCTGTCCTTATGCTGTAATAAACCTGCAGAAACTCCTACTACCTCGAATCTTGACTCTTATTTTATTGAGCTATCTGTTATGCTATAAGTCTAGTCAAAAATAGGGTATTATTTATTTATTTACCACAGCACACACATCGCCAGCTGACCGCAGGTTCGAATCCCACCCGGCAATATAGTGCGAGGGAACATTGACACACATAGCACATGCTGACCTGCAACAGTCCACACACAGCAAGACAGTGTTGTAAAAGCGCGGCGAACCACGTCAGACTGCCTCTGTTGCGCAGTAGGGTTGGCACAGGGTCAGTCTCGCGCCAGAAGGGGCCAGAGGAGCTGTCAGGGGCAGGGCTGGAGTAAAGTCATGTCACTGCCTGAAAAGCGAAGCCGGTAGGGATGGAACAGTCGATTGCATGTTAGACTTCTTCCAGGAAGAGGCAGTCCATTCTGCCAAGTGTTTAATTTGAGCAGGTGCTCAGCACCGGCGATTATGTCGCATGATTTCCCCTGGACATTGAGGCACGCCGAGACTCGAGCCCGGTTCTCCAGCTCCGAAATAGGCAGCTTCTAGCCATTTGGCCAAGTCCTCTCCAGAATAACGAGTGCTGGGGCTCTAGTCGGGAGGCAGATTACACCTGCACATTTCTACGGTTAGCGCTGTCTCCTGATGAGAGCCCCGGCACTTTTTATTTTACAAATTAACCACTGAGTTTCTAGACAGCTGAGGTAGTCAGGCACTGGCAGCGTTTTCTCAGAGACAGCCCTACAGCCCGGAGTGATTGACTTGGCGCGGGCCTGCCCCGTGACTGACAGCCTGCCCCGTCCCCGGCACACGTGCAGACGCGAGGTCGCTCACCTAGTAGCAGCAGCAGTAGGGCCCCCCTGCCGGCCGGTCCAGGGTCCGAGGTGCTGCCCCCTGCAGGCGACGCCATCTTCATGCAGTCCAGCGCCCAGAGGAGGTGAGTCAAGAGCCTGGTCGCCGAGTCAGATGGCAGGAGACGGTCAAAGGCGAAGGATAAAAATAGTGCAAGAGTAGGTAGAGGCCGGAGCCCGAGCAGTCCGCAGGGCGAGTCTGTCTAAAGTTTTAACAGGGAAATCAAGTCCACGGGCCATCTCCCTTCCCCCAACTCCTCATTCCTGTCTGGTGCTCGCTGCTAAGCCACTTCTCCCTTCTGTCCCTCCTCCTCTCTCACTTTCTCTCTTTGCTTCTCTTTACCCCTCCCCCCCCCATCCACTGCTACTTTGCTGCCCCTCTTTCTGTCTCTTCCCTATCTCTTTAGGACTCTGTTTTTTCTCTTATCCTTCCTTTTTCTCTTCCTTATACTTGCTTCTCCCCTCGCCCGTCTCTTCTCTTTTATCTATACTGTCGCTATCTCTCTATGTTCCTACATCAACATTCTCTTTTCACTCTGTATTGCCATGCCCCTCTTTCTCCTCTACCGACCTCTCCTCCCTCTTTTTCTACTTTTTATTCTCTCTCCACTTGTCACCCCCTCTTGCTACCCTCTAGCTGCCTTTTTAACCTGACTGTTCTCCCTCTCTTTCGTTTTTTTCTCTGCCTTTTCCCCCTCCCTCCCACTGTCTCCTTCGTCCCTGTCTCTCTCACCCTCTCTTGCGCTCTCTCTCTCGCCAGCGCTCTGACTCTCTCACTCTCCTCTAACCCCAGGAGTCCTAATCCTCCCTCCCCCCCATACCTCACTGTTCGATGAGGCGTTGATGGGCTTTTCTGCATTTAGAAGACAGTAGTAAACATCCATCCACGGAGGAGGGGAGAATGCTTACAATTCGACCAGGGGAACAAAAGGCCGTAGAAGAGCCAGGGAGGGGGCAGAGTGGCTCGAATGAAACAAGCACCTACGAGGACAGGGGGGGGGGCGGGAGAGGACACGAACGGCGGGAGGGAGGCGGGAAGCGCGGCTCGTACCGCAGCTGTATTCACACGCTGCGGGGCTCATGGGGGGGCTGCAGCTGGGCAAGGGCGATGCGAGCCTCGCTGGCAGGGCGGCTCGGGTCGCGGCGGGGCTTACAGGGCAGGCCGCGCAACTCCATTGTCTGCCGTGAGCCGGGTGACTGTGCCTGCAGCAGCCCGGGTTAGGAGAGCCAGTGTGAGGAGAGGGTGGCGGGGTGGAGGGAGCAGGGCAGGCCGAGCAACTCCATTGTCTGCCGTGGCCCGTGAGCCGGGTGACTAATCTTCCGTCGTGGGACCCAAAAAAAATGGCGGCCGGCAACTCCTGAATTTTTTCAGATTCGGGGGGCGTGTTTACAGCGGGAGGGGGGCGGGAACGTTGCACGGACAGCGGGAGGATTTATACATGTATTTTTAAAAATTATGCTGCAAAGACAATGGGACACAAGGGTTGTTTTGCTTCTGTGGGAGGGGAAGGGGACATGGACGGCCGGCGGGAGGGAGGCGGGAATCGTGCACAGGACAGCGAGGAGGGGGGGGGGGACGGCGGGAGGAGGGACACAGAGTAAGGCAGGACAGCAGCAAGCACGGCCCGGCCGGACCAGATTCGGGGGCGTTCCCGGCTTTTGGCTGACGTATCATGACGTAGCCAAAAGCCAAAGATTCTCGGGAACGCCCCCGAATCTGGTCCAGCCATGACAGACGCCTCTCTGTTCCAATGGCTAGCCTCCATTTATGGAGCTAGCCAATGAAGCAGAGGGGCGTGTTCAAGTCACCCATACTAGAAACTACAGATTTCTCTGGAGGCGGAGCTTACAGCTCCGTTCCCCAGCGAAACCTAAAAAGCGATCTCCCTCACATATTGCAAACTTATTAATAACATGCCCGACCCCACGGCTGTCCTCCGGAGCAAATGGGAAATAGACCTGGGGACATAGAGGATGAAGACTGGCTATACGCACTAGCATCTCCCATGGAGGCCTCCATCCCGTCACGACTCAAGCTGGTGCAATTGAAAATATTACACAGAATATACTACTCCCGCACACTCCTACACCGGCTGGGCCGTATCCCAGAACCTATCTGCCTGCGTGGGTGCGGTCTCCCGGGCACATTCTTTCACATAATATGGAACTGCCCCAAGATCCAATCTTATTGGGACCGAATACTCTCCGAAATATCGGAGGCAGGTGGTATCGAATTGCCAAGAGAACCTAGATGTTGTTTACGGAATATTTGGTCGCCCATTGACATGAATCGGGGAATGCAGACATGGGCAACATTGGGCCTAGCCCTTGCTAAACGAAACATTGCCAGGAACTGGGGCTCGGGGGTAGGACCCACATGCGCACAATGGAGAGGAGATATGGACACAGCCATGCTGGCAGAAAAGGCAGTGTATGTGCATCGAGGATGCCCCAATAAATGGACTAGGATATGAGGGAAGTGGAACGAACACAGAGGGCACCTATGCGACCCACCACAGGACCTGTCCGATCTTGAAAGTAGTCCATGAAGAGGATACCCCGAATTGATAATGTAGCGTTGACCTGGAGTTATATCTGCCGGAGGGAGGGATAGAAACCTTATATACCCCTTGACTGGTGAGATGAGAGGATAGCAAATGACTATGCTAAGTAGATAACACTCCTCTGTGAAGATTTAATTATGAAGATACCCGTGCCCGATATGTTGGGGAAATGTTAGCCTTAAGTTAGAAAAGTAATGAAGTCTAATTGATGTATGAAACGGAAAGTATGTTGCAAAGAAGATATGCCTGTATCCATAACTGAACCGAAATGGCAGGTGTTATGTGTAACAGGTACAAGCAAATACTACACACATGGTTGCTTATGTCGTCTATTCTGTCTGATGCAATTTCAACAAGTTTGTTTTATAACAAAAAAAAAAATATGGACCTATTCAGATTTCTAATCCTACTGTAAATTGTGTACCCACATTGTTACTGAACGCCGCCGTACCCCTGGGATGTCGGCTAAAGGGCTGTGTTATCCTGATGCTACAGAATACCAATGACTAAGTCGCGGCCGGCCCAAGGGATTGTAGGCTGGAAGCTGTGTATACTGTTAGAGGTACAATAAAGGTCTTAAAAAAAAAAAAAAAAAAAAATAGGGGTCGGGTCGGTTAAAAGAGTGAAAGAAGATAATTTTGGAAGATGGGTTGTTCTTGGATTGGTGGTAAATAACCGTCCTCTTTCGAAATGTTCGATCTACGGTCCTAACCTGGATGACCCCCAAGTCTTTAGGAATTTAAATGTGAGCAGGGTGGCCCCGTCCAATGTTGTTCTGTGGCAACTTCAACATTAATATATCCAGTCAAATTAATATATTAACGTATCATGGTTATGTTGGTCGGAAGCCCCAAGTATTTAAGGCCCTTCAGACTGTGGTATATAAATAAATAATACCGGATCTATTTTTGAATTAATGAATGAATAACAGATAGCTCAATAAAATAAGAGTCAAGATTCAAGGTAGTAGGAGTTTCTGCAGGTTTATTACAGCATAAGGACAGGATCAGGACAACCTGCATAGAATGACCCAGCAGCTGCTGGGGCCGGGTCTGGGATGAGCGCGCTAACTTTTAATAACAATACATCAACTTATATACATAGCGCAAACACATAGCATTACATTGCAGTAGGCGTAACAGTGGGTGGGGCAGAAGGCGTGACGCGTAGCAGTCGCGAAAGATAACAGTAAAAAGAGGTGTAACTGGGAGTATACTTAGGCATGTGATGAAAACGTAACAGAATATGTCATGAATGGGCGGAAACATAGGAGGGGGCTACCTAAGGAGCCGGGACCTCTAACCTAATGGTGCGCGAAAACTGGCAATGACGTGTTACTAGGAGAAGCTGGGGGCTACGAACTCTGTGCTAGGAGCAGAGACTTGAGTCTGGAGGGTCGGAGCGACATGTGCCTAAACCCTATCTGGTATCTGATGTTTAGGGAACATGTTGATATAAACTAGAAGTCATGAGGGGAAAAGCTAACTTGATTCTAAGACTGGACCATGCATTATTCTACATGTAGTGCGTGATGAAGAATATTAAATGACCATTAAATACAGTATTTCTCTAACGCGGAGCCGAATAGACTAGACAATGACGGAAACTATTGATGCAGTTCAGTAGCTTAGGAATGCAGAGAAGGAGGACTGAACTGATAGCTGGAATCATAACATACTTTTGGCAGACTCAGAGGCAGAGCCAAGCTGCACCGGGCACTGCGAGGCAGGAAGTAAGTGAAAGGTCGAGGATACAGGTGGGGGCTGTATCGCTCCTCAGCGAGGCTTTCAGGAGACAGGAGCTGAATCTGTGGTCCGGGCCCTGTTGAGGCCTGGAAACGGGGACCTTATTATGGAATAACGTGCACACTGAGAAACGTGGCAACATTACTTTACATAGGCCTGATATTCGTAGTATTCACGAGGACTGGAAAATGACATACCAGAGGTGGACACAACTGTAATTGCGTCATTAATCGGACATGGGGAATAACATATGCATATTGGTCATGCACACATAACATATGATGGATGAGGCGTAGGGACACAGAACATGGCAAAATTTACTTTTCCACATTCCCTCCTTGTCACTACGTTTCCATCAGGAAACATCAATTTTCATGATACCATCTATCATTTCATACAGTACCATTTGCTCGTCTCGAATTGTCTTGGAACGGGATTTAGAACGGGGCTTGGGACTAGGAATACAAGAGGTAGCACAAATGCCGCAAATCGCAGGGCCACATTGTATACAGAGGCAGCAGCTAAATATGATCGCTACTGCAATACCTAGAAAGGACAGGACTTTCCATCCCCATGCGGAAATTATATTCCAGAACCAACCGGACCATGTCCAGGTGCCTGGGTCTTGGTGTAACAGATGGGCAATTTTATGGAGTCTGGTTATAGCTGAATAAACAGACGGCGCGTTATTTGGAATGAAAATGCAGCAACTAGATCCGATGACTCTACAGGCCCCGCCCCTATCGGCCAGTATGACGTCAAGGACGAGACGATTTTGCAAAACGACAAATCTCATAGCAGATTGTTCTTCGGTTAGGTTACCTAGAGCAGAGGCAGTCTCATTTACTACAGCTTCAAGGGTTCTTGTTAACCTACGAATTAGTTTACTATTCTGGACAGGTCCTACAAAGAAGAAGAAACCTTTATTGAAATCTGTATACTGTTCTAGAGTAGTTTCAGTATAATCGACAATTGGGGACTCCCTTCTATGTCTAATGTGTACTAGATGTGTGTTTCGGTGATAATCAGATGGGGCTAGGAAAACAGGTGGCAGTAGGAAGGCAATGTAACAGGTTCCCTCCCAATCGAGGGGCAGACGGACATATGCAGTTTGACCACAAACAAAATATGAATGACGTGAAGCTTTGAAAACAGATTTCCCACTGTCACTATACTGGATAACAGTAGTACATTCACTATGTCCTACATGTACAGAACCATGACTACGGACACATAATTCGCCTTTGACTGGTAGTACTGTAATAGCAGGTAAGTCTGGAGTAGTATCAGACTGAACATTTAGGACCATGAAATTCGACGAATAATTACCTAAATTATAAACTTCATTTTCTAGATCTAAACCTGTTCTGTGGGGGAAACCTTGCTTGTCTGGAAAACATGTACTGTTAAGAAAAGACATATCTGTTGAGGATGACGTTAACGTGGACCATGCTCCACACGAACCATTATGTGAGAATGGATAAGGAAAGAGTGGCAGAACTCCCTTCGGTGTCTGAAAAGGGGGGAGTCGACCACACACCCAACAATTAGTGGCATTGCTGGTCTGGTGTGAATAATGTAACATACGGATAAATGTGTTGTTGCGCATAGCGAGGCGGTAAGAGAGTTCATGAGGAGGCAGATCACTAAACGTGTGCTCTACTGTAGCATTAGCAGACATATTTACATGAGGAACTGGACAATACAGATAGAACGCATAGCTGATGCAGGAAATCATAATGCTGATGAATAATATGAAACTTAGAAAAACGATACATCTGATTGAACTTTGACTGACTCTCTCACTATGGGGGTCTATTTTATACATGTCAGAAACAGTCTAACCGTTTCACCTAGGGGAGGACTTATACAATCAAACTGACTGACTTATTTTACTAGACCTGAGCTTTAACTTATACTCCTGCTGCGGAGTTTTCTCTAACAAGGGAGGGGTTGTAATAATGTCTTGTGCGGGACAGTCCTTAAGAGCAATATTCTGGCAGTCCTTCAAATCCTGGGAAATGTTTTTAGAAATGGATTTCAGTCCTTTAAAAAGTTTAACATGAGACAGGTGGATCCATCCTTTTCTGCCTTCCAACTTCACGGCTGTACGGGTGGTGAGGAGGACCTGACGTGGCTCCTTCCAACGTGGTTCCAGCGGACTTGATCTGTCGAAATTTCTGATCATCACTAGGGAGCCTGGAACGATTTCATGTGGTGCCACCTCGGTATTGTCTGGAAAGGCGGCAGCAACCTGTGAACGACATGAGTTGAGGGCAGACATCAAGGAAGCTAGGTAATCTGTCAGCATATTACATGAAACATCGGTAATACTTCGGGGTCTAGGAGTACCCCACATGTTAGGGGGGCGGCCGAATACGACCTCATACGGGGACAGACCTGATCTGGAATGTGCGACCATGCGCATATAAAACAGAGCGACTGGCAGAGCTACTAGCCAGTCCACACCTTTTTCTTTACAGACTTTGGCAATACGGATTTTCAGGGTCTGATTATGTCTCTCGACTAGGCCGGCTGCTTCAGGATGGCGTACACAATGGAACTTCCACTGGTACCCTAACAAAAGGGAAACGTGCTTCATTAACTCTGAGGAGAATGGCTGACCGTTATCAGAATATACGACTCTAGGGAGTCCATACCTAGGGAAAAATTCACGAACCAACTGCTTGGCAGTGGTCGTGGCTGTGTAATCTGGGACTGGATATGCTTCTGTCCATCTGGACAAAGCGCATACAACTACAAGGACATACTTGAAACCTCGACATCGCTCCATCTGAATATAATCCATCTGGAGGACTTCAAAAGGGTGGTCGGGGGGCTGGAAACCACCTTGTTCCACCGGAACACTTTTACCTGGATTAAACTGACAACATATCATACAGGTGCGGACTTTCTGCTTGGCTGCAGCTCGTAAATGCTTGTTGAACCAAATGTTCTGGATACTGTCTAACATAGCTTTTTCTCCTAAATGTGCTGGACTATGTGCGGTATTAATAATGACTTGAACCATAGAATCGGGGAGAAACCATGTGGCTCTACCCTTCGTTAACCATCCTTGATTTGTCTGGACCCCTCCTTGTTCAGACCATTTCTTGATTTCATCGGGAGTAGCATGTAACTGGATATCTATGACGTCTTGTGTAGGGTCCTTAACTGTCATGCATGTAATCGGACCTGGAGTATGTGTCATGTTAACTGGAATGTCTGGAGTCTGTGCTGTAAGCTTGGCTGTGCGGTCTGCTAGATCATTACCTTGGGAAATAATGTCTGTAACTTTCGTATGTGCTTTGCACTTCATGATAGCAATAGATGTCGGTAAATGTATGGCATCTAACAGGGCTTGAATAAGGAGACCATGCTGAATCTTGGTTCCATGAGAAGTCATGAAACCTCTCTCCTGCCAGAGCACTCCGAAGTCGTGTACAACTCCGAATGCGTAACGTGAATCTGTATAAACATTAACTCTCTGGTTCTTGGCGTGTATGCAGGCTTGTGTCAGAGCGACTAGCTCTGCTGCTTGAGCGGACAGGGTATCAATACGGTGTGTTTCAATAACTTCGGTGTCAGTAGTCACTGCATACGCGGCGACTAGTTCTCCTGTACTAGTTCTCATACATGAACCATCCACATAAAGTGTCAGGTCGGGATCTGGTAACGGAATATCTGTCAGGTCTTGTCTTGGCTTTGTCGTAATGTTAACTACTTCCACACAATCATGTGGGTCTGGATTTGAATTAACTGATGGTAACAGTGTAGCAGGATTCAGGACGTTGCAGCGTCTGATTTCTATGTGTGGCTGGAACAGTGTCAATTCATAACCTGTTAAACGTGCAATTGTCAAGTGCTGTGTTTGTGTTCGGTTTAAAAGAACTTCCACGGAATGTGGGACTTGTACTGTCAGGGAGTGTCCTAAAACTATGGAATCACTTTGTCTGATAGCTAGTGCTGTGGCTGCAACTGACTTGAGGCACGCAGGCAACGCCTGGGCGACTGGGTCTAATGTGCTCGAAAAATAAGCACAGGGCTTGTATTGTCCTGCTTGATCTTGTGTAAGAACAGATAATGCTGTACCTTCGCGTTCAGTAACGAAAAGTGTAAAAGGCTTACTGTAGTTCGGTGTAGCTAGAACTGGAGCTTGACATAAGGCTTTCTTTAACTCATTGAAACTAAGTGTATGTTCAGATGTCCAAGGGAGGACAGTCGATACGGCTGCCTCCTGTGTCGTTAACTGTATCAGTGGCTTGGCTAGAAATGCATACTGGGGAATCCATTGTCTACAATAAGAAGTAAGGCCGATAAAAGCACGTACCTCCTTCTGGGTTCTGGGCTGGGGAAGACTCGCTATTAACTGGATACGGTCTGGTGTCAACTGCCTACCCCTCTTGGACAGCAAGTGTCCTAAGTATACCACTTGCTGGACACAGAATTGAAGCTTCGAAGGTGACACCTTGTGCCCCATCTCGGCTAAAAAATACAGGACTGTAAGGGATGCTCGCTCGCAGGCACGTTCAGAACGGGCTGTGATCAGTAGATCATCGACATACTGGAGCAGGGCAGTGTCAGTTGGCATGTGAATGTTGTCTAGTTGTCTCTTGAGTGCTTGACTGTAAATACTAGGACTTTCTGTGAAACCTTGAGGAGCGCGTGTAAACATATAGCTCCTTCCATTTAAACAAAATCCGAAAAGAAACTGGCTGTCTGGATGAATAGGAACACTAAAAAATGCATTCTTGAGGTCTATGACAGTGAAAAACATGGCTTCGTAATCAATAGCAGTTAACAGGGAAGAAATATCTGGGACAACTGGGTACTGAGGAATAATACATTTGTTAAGCTCTCGTAAATCAATCACTAATCGATATACTGGGGGTGCTTTTGGATCAGTACGTTTCATGACTGGAATGATCGGAGAATTACATACATTGGAGTCAGTTTCTACAACTACTCCTTGAGCCATGAGCTCGTCAATAATTTTGGATAAGGCTGCTACAGCCTCAGGTGGCAATCTGTACTGTCTGATTCGGGGTAACACTACACCTGGTTTGAGAGTCACACGATGGGGTGTGATTTGCATGTAACCTACATCAGTTGGACCTTGCGCCCATAAGTGCTGTGGAACATTAGACAATCTTGAATCAAAATCTCGTAATACATAGTGACCCTTAAAGTCACGTAGGAACAGACGTATTCCCTCTGGGGAGCAGCAAATAACTGCACCTAATTCTTTCAGTGTCTTAATACCTAAAAGGTTTTCTGGACATGACTTAGTAAGTAACAGATCAGTAGTACGGGACAATGGACCTACTTCTAGAGTAACTGGCTTTGATATCTCATTAACTATTGGCTTTCCTGAAAATCCAAGGGAAACATTTCTTGAGCCTGAGAGCGGAGCCCCTGGAACTTCGGCGTGACTAATTGTGGTCCTACTTGCCCCTGTATCGATCAAAAACTTTCTGTCTTTCCCTAATACTTGACTGTGAACATAGGGACCTTCTTGATCTACAGGTATCTCGATGAGAGGCAAACCTACCTCCCTCTCTAGGCTGTTTCATGAATACTGCTGGTACTCTGGATACTCGGACTGTGCATACTGGTACATCTGCGATGTAACGTGCTGTGTTGCAGCAATAGGCTGTGGTGCGGGAACTGTCTGTTGTGCATTCTGTGGCTGAGGAATCTGTGAAACTTGTTCTTGTCTCGGCGGACGTGGTCTTTCTTTAGTCTTACCAGTAGCTATATTATGTTTCAGAACTGCACACTCGTTTATAAAATGACCTGGCTGTTTACAATAATTGCAGTTCCCTTTAACGGGAGCTGCAGGATGACTGGCTTGATTCGGACCCCTCTTCTGACTGTCTTGAGGAACAGATTGTGCAACTAGTACCTTCATTTTCGTGTCTTTCATACGTTTTCTCTCGTGTTCTTGCTCTTCCCTGATTCTATTCTGGTGATACTGGAGCATCTGGAGCATCTGGGACGGGGTATTAGCTTGCCAGGTGCTTTCGACTTTCAAAACTCGATTTTTAATTTGTGGGCTTGAATTCTCGACTAATTTGGTAACAAAAAGATGAGGGTATGACTCACTACTTGTCTTGAGACCACTGTTGATACTGAAACATTTTTCAAATCTAGAATAAAAATCACTAATATCTTCATCTTGTTTCTGTTTACAGGCTGAGATTGCATCCCAGTCTTCTTTTCTCGTTGTCAATAATCTAGGTAAAACTTGAATCAATAATTCTGGTAATTCTTTACATTTATCTCCAAGACCGGTACCTGGTACTCGTGCCTTGTCTTCAGCTTCTAGAGCTGCCCAATCGATCTTTTTCTCTCCCACCTCCCATTCTTTTTCTTTTAGCTTTTCATACACCCCTGCGGGTAACAGGACCTTTAACATTTTAATGATATCTGGGTAAGTGTATTCTCCCATACGGAGCATGTCTTTTAATTCTCTATGGAACCCTGCTGGATCTTTGTCATGACAGGGAATTAATTTCTTCATTTCAAGAAGTTCCATCTTTGAAATCGGAGTGTATACAAACACTCGTTGCATTACGCCACCCGCCCCTTGGACTGGGTGGACTTCTCGTAACGGATTCTGTCTGTCTATGTAAAATGATTTACTTTCTGGGGGTGAAACATGAACAAAATGCGGGTTGAAAAACGTTCTATATTTGTGACGCTGTTCTAGAATGACACTAATTAAATCGGTACCTAGACCTCTCCATTTATACTGGAGTAACTCGTTCAGGATATCATGTAACGGACCTGGATCAGAATGTTGACCCTCATACAGAGTAATGAGGTGCTGGATCGTATACATACCCACCAGTCGTTGCTCGGCTGGGGGCAGTTTCAGAAACATTTGTGCCACTATTTCATCTGGAAAAGTGGTAGAATCAGTAATCCATCGGACTGCTGATCGGGCTAGTTCTTGTTCATGCATGGTACTTAACTCACTGTAACCGATTCGTGATTTCAGAATGTGATCGGTAGCTTGAAATACTTGTTCTAGAGAACCTTGTTCTGGTGCTGGATGATGAAAAATAGACTTGTGTTCTAAACGTAAATGGCGATCTGGAAATCTAGATTTTCCTACATACGCTATTCTGGCGGGATTCTCGTTCTCTTCCTCTTCAGGATCAGAGATACTTTCTTTCTCGCTTACTTGTGCTGCTTTACGCTGGTCGTGTAACCTTATTATTTCTTTACGAATTTTCTTGTACATACTCTCCATGGCACCGACGGTCTTGTGCTTACCCTCGGCTATATTATCACTCCACCTTGTCAGGATTCTCATTTCGGCGGGATCTTTAGACGGGTAATCTTGTTCTCTTATTAGACAATTTATCAGGAACTTTAATATCATGAGCTGGATCTCGACTTTCCTTTGAGACATAATCTCACCAATACTTTCTGGATCATTCCCTGTACGGATGAAACGATATATTCTGTCTAGATCTTCTTTCATATTCGGCAAGGTGACTAGATACTCGGTCACTCTCCTTACACGTAAGGAATATAAAACCATATTATATTCGCCTGGAACTGGATCATAGACACATTCGTTAAGGGTTTGCCTGATTTCTGTAACAGACTGATGTTTGGGCGTGCGCTGTAACGCTTGAGCATGTAATTCGAGTAATGTTAAACGCTTGTGTGGCGGCGGGGTTTGAGGAGGACCTCCTCCTGCGGCCCCTAAACTGGAATCGTCGATTGACATTCTTCGTGCTGACAGGGTCGGTAATTGTAACGTGGGCTGGACTTGTATGGCGGACTGGACCGGGGGAGCTGTTAAGGGCACCCCGGTGTCTGGAGGAGCGGGAAGTGCCTGATTTACAGGGACTGGCGGAGCGCGAACAGGATTTGCATATTCTGGGACTGTGTCGTCCAGATAGGACGAAATAAAAATATCAGCTGCGGTCTGTTTGTGACGTAGCTTAGTCGGAACTAATGGTGGCGGGAAATTACTAGATGCCTCTGGGGTCGCTTTTGGCACACCTTCGGCAAGAAGAGGATACATACCCTTAATGAGGGCATGCCTCTGTCTGTCTGACTGTTCGGCTTTGACTTGTTCACCTATCTCGATTAATTCTCTTTCTTGGGCTCGTTCTTGGGATTCTCTACTTAACTCTGACTTTCTGACTTCCTTTTCCGTTCTTCTATGCGCTTCTTTACGCCATAACTCGATGGCATCTTTCTGTGACTGTCTGGCTTTCTTTTTCCATAATGCTTCTTCTACTCGCATGATACATTCGGCATCCCATGTACCCGATACGGGCCATCTATACTTTTCTTCTAACTGTTTGGTATACTCTACCCATAAATCTAGATACATTATGGCGCTTATGCCATGTTTCTGATACATAAAGTGACCTGGACTGTCCCTGGGCGGGACAGGAACCGCTTCCTCTAATAAACCCTTTCTAGTTTTTAACTGACGTAACTTGGAAAAGAGCGGCATTGTAAACTTGAATTGGAACACAATACAATACACGAAAAACAATAACAATTGGGAAAACAATTCAGGCATACCACGACATTGGAAAGACATTAAACAACATTATAAATAACAGTTCGAACAGAATATTACCTGGAATACTGAGAACAGAACAGAACAGAATGTCTCGAGAACGGAACAGACTAGAATTACTGGATGCACTGCTGTAACAGTACGGAACATACCGGTCCCATAAAGGGACGCATCAAGACCCGTATCCACCTAGGTGAACACTTCGTTTGTGAGTCTGGGCACCACCAACCCACGGACCAGGAGTCAATTTAGATTGGTCCTGTCTAGATACTACCCCAGCAATGGTACTCACCGGGCAGCACGGAACGGAAGGCCTCGGACGGGACTGGACTGCTACGACGACGAACTTCGGACTTCGGACTTCAGTTACGGGTGGGCCTCCGGATACCTCGGACCTTGGACTCTCGGCTTGGGCTCTGGTCGGGACTCGCCGCGTTCCTCCACCGTCTCGTTCGGATGCTGGACCGCCTCCTCCGTCTCCTCCGTGGGCCTGAGGGATACTTGAGGCAGAAATATCTGCACGTGGCCGGTATGGTTCCGTCACGGCTGCAGAGGGTCAGGGGGTCGGCGTGGCTTCACCGACGCGTGGGGAAAGGGCAAGTCCCTGTTCGGGCGCCATTATGTGGTATATAAATAAATAATACCGGATCTATTTTTGAATTAATGAATGAATAACAGATAGCTCAATAAAATAAGAGTCAAGATTCGAGGTAGTAGGAGTTTCTGCAGGTTTATTACAGCATAAGGACAGGATCAGGACAACCTGCATAGAATGACCCAGCAGCTGCTGGGGCCGGGTCTGGGATGAGCGCGCTAACTTTTAATAACAATACATCAACTTATATACATAGCGCAAACACATAGCATTACATTGCAGTAGGCGTAACAGTGGGTGGGGCAGAAGGCGTGACGCGTAGCAGTCGCGAAAGATAACAGTAAAAAGAGGTGTAACTGGGAGTATACTTAGGCATGTGATGAAAACGTAACAGAATATGTCATGAATGGGCGGAAACATAGGAGGGGGCTACCTAAGGAGCCGGGACCTCTAACCTAATGGTGCGCGAAAACTGGCAATGACGTGTTACTAGGAGAAGCTGGGGGCTACGAACTCTGTGCTAGGAGCAGAGACTTGAGTCTGGAGGGTCGGAGCGACATGTGCCTAAACCCTATCTGGTATCTGATGTTTAGGGAACATGTTGATATAAACTAGAAGTCATGAGGGGAAAAGCTAACTTGATTCTAAGACTGGACCATGCATTATTCTACATGTAGTGCGTGATGAAGAATATTAAATGACCATTAAATACAGTATTTCTCTAACGCGGAGCCGAATAGACTAGACAATGACGGAAACTATTGATGCAGTTCAGTAGCTTAGGAATGCAGAGAAGGAGGACTGAACTGATAGCTGGAATCATAACATACTTTTGGCAGACTCAGAGGCAGAGCCAAGCTGCACCGGGCACTGCGAGGCAGGAAGTAAGTGAAAGGTCGAGGATACAGGTGGGGGCTGTATCGCTCCTCAGCGAGGCTTTCAGGAGACAGGAGCTGAATCTGTGGTCCGGGCCCTGTTGAGGCCTGGAAACGGGGACCTTATTATGGAATAACGTGCACACTGAGAAACGTGGCAACATTACTTTACATAGGCCTGATATTCGTAGTATTCACGAGGACTGGAAAATGACATACCAGAGGTGGACACAACTGTAATTGCGTCATTAATCGGACATGGGGAATAACATATGCATATTGGTCATGCACACATAACATATGATGGATGAGGCGTAGGGACACAGAACATGGCAAAATTTACTTTTCCACAAGACCCTTCTTGTAGAACATGGTCTGACTGATGTGTGGCATTATCATTACCAAAATAAGGATGGCTACACATTCTATTCCATCCGGCACAACAAAATGGTCTGCCTGGACTACGTTTTTATGTCTGATCAATCTGTTGGGTCTGCTAGAATTGAAGTTGCCCCCAGGACCATATCTGATCACAACCCTATAACTGTTAATCTTTTATGGGAGCGCCCTATCGAACAGATCAGATCATGGACTTTTGAAAGAAAGCTGCTTTTAGATGAGCAATATCAGGAACAGATGGCCGCTTAGATTGTAAAATGTATGAATATCAATAGGGGGACCACTCCTTACTGTGTTGTCTGGGACACATTCAAAGCTGCTTTGCGCGGAGAAACTAAAAGATTCGCTTCATATCGGTGGAAGCAAGCGCAGCAGCAAATCAAGTATAGATTAGAAGTACAACGACAAGCAGAATCCGATCGGAGTACCAATATTCGGTTGGGTCAAGACGTGTCCAGCAGTCAGAAACTGGTTGCAATAGCAAAATCTAATCTGCTTGAACCACTGTATAAAGATCTTGCAGTTAAATATACCCAATTTCGAACTCTAATGTATGAATTTGGGGAAAATTCAGGAAAGGTCCTTGCGAAGAGACTACAACAGAGGGCTATGGCTAATCGGATTGTCCGAGTTATGGATCAGTCTGGTACCGTCCCGGAAACTCCTAGTGGTGTCATGCACGTTTTTGTGAATTTTTATTCTAGTCTATATACAGAAGACCCCACTATTATTCAACAACAACAAGCTAGTTTGGATCAGTTTTTTCACCCTTTAGACACTCTGAGGGTAGCAACAGAACAAAATGAAGCCCTCTCGGCACCTATTAGTTGGGAGGAGGTTGAAAATGCTATAAAATCCCTTTCCAATGGCAAAGCAGCTGGTCCTGATTTTATTCATCTAGATTTCTACAAGACCTTTTCATCAGTATTTAAGCAAGAAATGCTTGATGTTTTCAGGTCTGCTCAAGCCGGGTCCGTTCCCGACTCTTGGCGACGGGCGATAATTGTTCTTGTTAAGAAGAAAGGTAAGGACGAGTTGAATCCTTCTTCATACTGACCAATAGCACTTATTAACACCGATAGTAAAATTTACTCGAGAATCTTAGCTTTTAGATTAGCTCAAACTATAGTTCCTTTGGTCTCAGCTCGTCAACACAGGTTTATTCCTGGCAGGGACACAACCTATCATATTCGGCGTGTTATTGCCCTCCTTGACTGGGCTAAGGCCACAGGTTCGTCTCTCGGGGTGATCCTGTTGGACGCTGAGATGGCGTTCAACAGGGTCTCCTGGGGATTCCTGTGAGCCGTTATGCGCTGGAAAGGATTCGCTGCGGAATTTATCCAGGCCCTTTACTTGGCTCCAACTGCTGCAATCTGTATCTCAGGGAAGGAATCAGAGTACTTTTCCATCAGCAGGGGGACTAGACAAGGCTGTCCCTGTTCTCCCCTCCTATTTACCTTGTTTATTGACCCCTTCCTTAGTATGATCGAAAGGTCCCAGGGTATTTCTCCAGTTAGCGTCCAGGGGGTGAAGTACAAGGCATTGGCATATGCTGACGACATTGTTGTATTAACTGACAATGTCGGTCCTTCGTTTAGTACCTTAGAGACCCTTGCGGGCCGATTCAGTTCCATATCTGGCTACAAGTTAAATGTCGCAAAGACGGGAGGAGCTACGCTAGCAACCAAGATGGCCGCTTAGGCTCCCGGCTCCGCCGACCTCCGTCCCCCGCCAGATGATTCTGCTACTAATCCTGAATTTACACCCTGCCTCTGGGCGTGTGAACTGCTGTGCTGTACTTTGGAGCGATCCCGGGACTTTTACCAGCTTGGTGGACGGAGTTATGTCAAGTTTCAGTTTGGGGCCTACACCAGCTTGTGAGCCGGGGACTCGAGTACTGGCCCAGCCGGGTTCCAGTTGAATAACATCGGCCGTGGGTGATCGACAGGGTCCGGTCCTTGGATGTGGAGAACTTTCTAAGCCCGATTTTGACGGCGGTTGTTGCTCTGGCCTAAAAATCGACGGAGGGTTGACGAGGCACGATTGTGGCTGTGGGTGGAGGTGGAGGTCTGTGACCCGGAGACCCGGTTTGCCGCCGCCGCTGTTCGCTGAGTCGAGGTCTTCGCTTGCGGTAGCGGAGCGTGGATTGTGGCCTTGGTACGCCCTGAGTCTCCCTCCGTGACAGTCCGTCCCAATTTTGCCGGTTCCCCCGGGGAAGTCCGGTGCCTCTGGGGGACGCGATTATGGTCGACTCAGAACGAAATGTGGTGGGACGGACTGAGTTTGAACCGTCAATGCGGACTGTACTGGCAGCTATCGGGGCACTACATTCCCATGTGGAGTCCATTGTCCAGAAAATGATAGCGGTCACATACGGACAAGGGCATGAGGGACCGGACCCTGATCCGGTGCAATATCCTGATCGGCCTATACCACCCACGGAGGTCCTTGTAACGGCAGTGGGCCCTATGCCACGAGGGGTGTCGGAGCTTCATGGCAGTGTGATGGCCGACGACCGTGTACTCGGTGCTCTCTACGGATTGTCAAGCCCACCATCATTGCCTACTGTGTGTGGATTAATTGGTGCTTCCTTTCCGGATACTCTTGGCGGGAACTGTTTACGGGATGAAACAGCGTTTTCCCCCTCTCCGACACCTTCATTACGATCGCAGAGACAACGACGTTGGGAGCTCATGGCGGTGAGGGACATCGTCGATGTCGATGGAGTTCCCAGTGATTTTAAAACTTTGCCTCACCTCGGAAGGCACTTTAGTGAACTGTTTCGGCATTTTGACTATCCTGCGGAGGCGACAGTCCGTCCGGAAGGGGCTTGCGCGACTGATCGGAAGGGTCAAGGATGAGACTGATTGTTGGGGCTTGGCACCGTGGACTTGCTGAAGTGGGATTCGCTACCATTGTATTTACGAGAGGTCGGGTGGTGTTTACTGTTTCCCCTGTTTCGTTTTATATCGCTCTAATAGAGTTGTGGGTTTTATCCTGGGGGATTCTTGGTTCTGGCGAGGGGGAGGGGGAGGGGGGACTGGGGCCCGTACTGAGGTGTCCTCCGCCACTTTTTCTACTTTTAGTACCTAGTTAGATGGGGACACAGGCACACTGCTAGTTGGGGACAGGCGCAAGCCATATGCAGGGGTGCAGGGTGGGGGGTGGGGTGTTCGTCTTGTTAGTGTTTGTAGTTTTTATGTTTGAAATCCTTTCGAATCCTGATATAGGTGGTCTTATTGAGGCGCGAATTTGTGTTTTGGGTGGATGGGCTCTGGTGGGGATATTATTAGCATAAATCAGCCAACTGTTGCGTCCTCCGTTAATGTATTCCGGATGCGGCTGTAGTCTCGTAACCTTTTCACTGCTGCGCCCCCCCCCCCTCCGTTCTACTCTGGACTACTGCTCAATGTTTATCCTGTTTCCAGGGGAGGTGGGGTTGGTGGTTGGCATTTGTTTGATTATCCTGAATGTCGTGCGGCCGCATACCCGATGTAGCTTGTGAGTAGGTTTTATTGATAGTTCTCCATCCATTATGCCCTGTATGTATATTGCTCATCCTTTCATTCCGCGATGTACGTCACCTGTTATTGGTTTTTCTTTGTTTTTTCAATAAAAAGATGTTAAAAAAAAAATTGTCGCAAAGATGCAAATTATTCAATCTATAGCCATGCCCTTGTCAGAGGCTCCTGTAGTTCAAGAGGCTATATACTTAGGTGTGCAAATTTCTGCTGATGTAGATCAGATCCCTGATCTGAATTACTCTCCTATAATTGACTCACTTCATACTAAGTTAGAGAGACTGGACCATCTACATCTCTCTCTTTTCGGACGTTGCAATATTTTAAAAATGCTTGTCCTCCCGAAATTTCTATATCTTTTTAGGTATCCCACATTTAATTCCCAAGGTAACATTAATAAGAGCAGAAAGGATATGCCAACGATTTTTATGGGGCTATCGCAGACCAAGAAGGGCGGCAAAGTGGACTGGTCTACCTCGTGAGTGTGGCGGTTGGACAGTTCCGAATTTGCTATATTATTACTGGGCCGCTCGATACAACATTTTGGCATCCCCCTGCTGGGCGACTCAGCTGATATTCCTTTGCATATGTCCCCATCTATATATGCAATACCGCTTGGCGATGCTGTCAATGGAGTTCTAACTCGGGTCCTCGAACCAAGCTACTTTAAAAAAACAAAGTTTAAGGTTTGTTGGGCCTTATTCTAGGTCTGGCAAAGAATCTGTCGCCACTTTCTCATTTCAAAGCTCAATTATTATACCCCATTTAATGCTTCAGGACTATTACCCCATATATTTCAAGATGGTATGATTATCAAATGGTGTTCTATTGGTTTGAAGGAAATTGGGGATTTGGCTCAGTTAGGCCAGATGGCTTCATTCTCCTATTTGAAGGAGAAGTTTCATTTACAATCTAATCACTTTTTAAAATATTTACAGGTCAGAAGCTTCCTTGACAAGAATCTCCCTAAAAATTCTAATATGTTCGATTACTATTGTCGAATTAATACGGAGAAAGTCTAACATAGGTGTTCTTTATCAATGTCTTCTGTCTGAACTCCCTGATGATCTAGCTGTTCAGAATAGTAAGTGGGCTGGTAAATTTGGGGTCCCATCTATAGATCTAAAATTTCCATTGGAATTAGCCAGATCTGTCATTTTTTTTTTTTCGGAGTTTTATATAGCGCGAACTAGAACCGAACCGAATCAGTTATCAGAGCGCTTTACATAGCACCAGTTACGTTACATGAGGACACACTTTCATTTTTTAGGCACGGGGAGATTAAGTGATTTGCCCAGAATCACAGGGGGTTTTTGGCGTCGTTACCGAGACTCGAACCCAGATCCCCAGGTCCGAGGTCGAGCGCCTTAGCCTAGGCCAACCCCTCTCCCCTTAGATTCTGGCACGCTTCGTACTCAAAGCTATATGTCAATGTTTAATCTCTACCATACCCCTGCTAAACTAGCTAGTTGGGGAGTTACCAGAAGCGCTAAAGGGACCTCTTGTGCTAGATGTAATTTGTTTTCTGCTGACTCTATTCACATGTTCTATGCATGTCCTGATCTATGTACTTTTCTAAATGAAATTGAAGCTTTTATTAATCAGTGTGAGAAGTTGGCCTGATGTGCAGTGCTCACTATTCTAGTGATCACTATATATCAGTCCAAACAACCCTTATTGATGATTGGTTGTAAGTCAACCTTATAGACCAGCTATCCTAGTAGCATGGATACGAGCAGTCTAAGGCTAAGACTCTAGAGGGCGTGTTAAGCCAGCTGTTTTACCATCACATTACCCCTTGAACACCCAGTGAAAGGACACCACACAAGTGTTATGAAAATAAACAGTGTGTTTATTAGAATCACAACAGCCCTGTACTCTTTATGAGGACAGGGTGCTAGGCACACAACAAAACTCTTACGAAAATACTTAAGTTAGCACAGTATATACAAATGCCCGAGGGGCACGAACAACCATATACTCTAAAAGTGGAATGCGAAATTACTAGCAGGTAAGTACAGTACTAATAGGCTTTGGAATCGCTAGGACTTGACTATGGAATCGTTAGATTACTTCTAGGAGGCCCAGGGGACTCGGGTGCAGAGTGTGCACTCTCACGCGGGATGCGGGACAAAGTCTATGATAGCTAGTAAAGTTAAAGTTAGTGTTCACGGGCGAACCCGACCTGGTAGGGAGAAAACGAAAGTGGATCCTGACCCTTGGATAGTGAGGCTATGCTGGGGCACCGAAATGCCAAAGTTACCTAGCCCAGGGGCTGCAGCTGCATAGGTCTCAAAAGACGTCGGGAATCCTCGTAGACGAACCAGGAGCCTGGAAGGAAGATGCTGGCAGGCGACCAGTGAAGAGAGTTCGAAGTGATCCAAGCCTGGATCTGGAAGATGGATGACACCTGAAAGCAGAGGGGACCAAGTTCGTGACTACTAGCCAGTAGTCAGTGGGCACCAGGAGGGCACCGGATGGTAGTCACCTCGACTAGGTGAGTGGGCGACGCTGTGCTCTGCAGATCTCACGGACCAGGAGGCGTTGTCGGCGACCAGGATGGAGAGGCGAGCTGTCCCACGATGGATGAAGCTGTCGGCGTCGAAGAACCCAGGATTGGGCAACAAAGCCTTGGCTAATTCAAGCCCACGCGGTGGACTCAAAATGGCATCTTGAGTGGACCAGGAGGGTCCGGGGTGCTCCTCTTCTGGAAGGGAGCAAGGGCCAGTCTGGAGCAACCAGACCAGCAGCAGTGATGTCGTCGGGCGTCGTTCAGAAGGCTACAAGCCAGCGGGCTAGTAGCCAAACAACGCGGTGAGCAGCAAAAAGCAGAAGGGCCCCACGCCGATCGTGGAGATGCTGGGGGGCTGCTCTTCGGTGCTGGAGCTGCTCAGGGTTGGGGCTTCTCGGACCCGAAAGCACTCGCCAGGAGATTACTCGGCGGGCTTGCTGTGCAGAAGTCGTGCAGTCTTGGCAATAGTCGGTCCCTTGAGGTCTCGTCGCACTCACGGTTCTCAGCTTGGCTGTAGAGGTGAGTAGAGGTCGGAGGTGCCAGGGAAGCCGGGTCTTGTCGAGCTGGGCAGTCGGATTCCGGAGGAAGGACTTACAGCAGACCGCAGTGTTCTTCGGATGGTGCCTGCGGATGCAGGGTGACTACTCCTTAGCCACAAGGGAGAATCTTGAAGAAGAAATCTTGAAGTCCTTTCGTAGAAAGTCGTGTCTTGATTCCAAAGATGATCTAATTTGGAAGGGGGCCTGCTCCTACCTTTATCTGGGAAAAGGGGGCTGGCACGCGACTAAGTCCTGCCCTATGGGTGGGACCAGGAGGGGGGTGGTTACACCCCTCTCCTTTGGCGGGCTTTCCCCAGGCCAGGGGCTGGAGTGCCCCTGGAACTGGTTTCAGCCGGCCTATGCACAGTGAGCACCGGGGTGCCACTTGCAGTCACCTTCCTCTGTAGCCCTGCCTACCTGGAATACACAAAACCCTGTCTGGGACGGTGCTGGCACCGCCCCTGGCAGGAAACCCTTTGTCCTTGCCTCCTGCTCTGGGAGGACTCCCAGCAGCAGGAGGGCAGACTTGTGTCTCGGTGGCAGCATCCATTTTGTGGATGCTAAGGCTCTGTCTGACTTTAACCGGGGTTACAGGTTACATACATGTCGTGTCCCTCTAGAAGGGTGGAATGCTAACCCCGTCGCCAGAATTGGCGAGGGGTTAGTATTCCAATTCGTATGACACCTTACTCGACATGTTTTGATAAAGCGATACCAGAGTTGGCATATAACCGCGAGGATTATAATGCACTTAAGAGTATATGGTATGCGATATCATGGAAACGGCTAAGGGATAGATCCCGAAAGCCGCAGACAGGCTCAGCTCATGCCAGAGCACCATCTCACACGATTCCAAGCACTCTGCCTTCAGGATTGTTAAGGCCTGCCATAGGAGTGACTGATAGGAGATCTGTGTGTCCATTTTAGGTTTAGATATAGGTATACTATATCTAAAGCAAAGGGTGAGTACACCACCTTGCCCCAGCTGTCGTGCAGCCAGTTGTGTCAGTTTAGTTAGTCAGCCCAGGGGTGGCATAATACATGCTTCAGCCCCTGGGAGACTTCTGGGTGCACCTCAGCCCTGGGTACAGGGACTTGGAGAGGGCCCAGTGCCAATTCAGTACCTGAGTACAATTTGGATAGAGAGAACAGCTAGGCTGTGGGTCTGATTAGCAGGCCCACAGCCAGGGAAAGTCGTAAACCAGTGCAGCAAAAAGCAAAAATCTGGGTGATCATAGCATTGCAGACCCTACTCTCCTACATGACTCCCCCCCCAAACTTTGGGACAATAAACTAACCTTGACCAGGTGAGTCTTCTTGTTCTAAGTGGAAATACCTGGAGAGCCCATCAGCATTGCTGTGATCAGTACCAGGTCTATGCTCCACTGTAAAATCCATCCCCTGTAGGGAAATGGACCACCTAAGCAGTTTGGGGTTTTCACCCTTCATCTGATTTAGCCACAAGAGGGGCTTATGGTCGGTCTGAATGGTGAAGTGAGTGCCAAACAAGTAGGCCCTCAGCTTCCTCAGGGCCCAAACCACAGCAAAGGCCTCCCTCTCAATAGCTGACCAATTTTTCTCTCTGGGGGTCAGCCTCCTACTAATGAAAGCAATAGGCTGATCATTACCATCAAAATTCAGTTGAGACAGAACAGCTCCCACACCCAACTCAGAAGCATCTGTTTGGACAATGAATGGCTTGGAGTAATCTGGACTCTTAAGGATAGGTGCTGTGCACATGGCCTGCTTTAGGTCATTGAATGCTTTCTGACAGCTTGCTGTCCACTGAACTTTCTTTGGCATCTTTTTGCTTGTCAGGTCATTAAGGGGGGTCACTATGGACCCATAATTTCTGACAAACTTTCTGTAGTAACCAGTCAGGCCCAAGAAAGCTCGAACCTGAGTCTGGGTGATTGGAGGAGCCCAGTCCTTGATGGCCTGTATTTTACTCTCCAATGGCTGAACCTGGCCTCCACCTACAAGGTGGCCCAGGTATACAACCTGTGTCTGCCCTATCTGGCACTTAGTGGCCTTGATAGTGAGGCCTGCCTTTTGCAGAGCCTCTAACACTTTCCTCAGGTGGACCAGGTGATCCTCCCAGGTGGAGCTAAAGACAGCAATATCGTCAAGATATGCTGCACAGAAGTCATCCAGCCCAGTGAGGACTTGATTCACCAACCTTTGGAAGGTGGCAGATGCATTTTTCAATCCAAAGGGCATTACCACAAATTGATAATGCCCACCAGGGGTAGAAAATGCTGTCTTGGGTTTGGCCTCCTCAGCTAACCTGATTTGCCAATACCCAGCTGTCAAATCAAATGTACTTAAGAATTTGGCAGAAGCCAATTTATCTATAAGTTCATCTGCTCTTGGTATTGGGTGGGCATCAGTCTTAGTGACTGCATTGAGGCCTCTGTAGTCTACGCAAAACCTCATCTCTTTCTTACCACCCTGGGTGTGAGGCTTTGGCACTAGAACTACTGGGCTAGCCCAAGGGCTATCTGAGGGCTCAATGACTCCCAGCTCCAACATTTTCTGCACTTCAGTTTTGATGCAGTCTCTAACATGATCAGGCTGTCTGTAGATTTTACTCTTGACAGGCAGACTGTCTCCAGTGTCAACATCATGGGTACACCAATCAGTTTGGCTGGGTGTCAGAGAGAACATATGCCTGAAGGATTGCAGAACTTGCCTGCAATCCTGTTGCTGATGTTCAGTGAGGCTGCCACAAAAGACAACACCATCTACTGATCCATCATCAGGATTCTGAGTGAGCAGGTCTGGGAGAGGGTCACTCTCTTCCTCCTGTCCCTCATCTGTGGCCATGAGCAAGCTCATGTCCTTCCTGTCGACATATGCTTTGAGCCTGTTGACATGGAGCACTCTGAGAGGGCTCCTGGGAGTTCCAAGGTCCACCAAGTAGGTAACCTCTCCCTTTTGCTCAATGATGGTGTGGGGCCCAGACCATTTGTCTTTCAGAGCTGCTGGGGCCACTGGCTCCAGCACCCACACCTTCTGTCCTGGCTGGTACACAGTCAGAACAGCCTTTTGGTCATGCCAAGCTTTTTGGAGTTCTTGGCTGGCCTCAAGGTTTTTAGATGCCTTTTCCATATACTCAGCCATCCTGGAGTGGAGACCAAGTACATAGTCCACTATGTTGGTTGCAGGCTTTTTGAGAGGTCTCTCCCATCCTTCCTTCACCAAACACAGGGGTCCTCTCACAGGATGCCCATACAGAAGCTCAAAAGGGCTGTAGCCAACCCCCTTCTGTGGGACCTCTCTGTAAGCAAACAAGAGGCAGGGGATCAGGACATCCCATCTTCTCCTAAGAGTTTCAGGTAGCCCATGAATCATCCCTTTGAGGGTCCTGTTGAATCTCTCAACAAGCCCATTGCATTGTGGGTGGTAGGGTGTGGTGAACTTGTAGTTCACACCACACTCCTTCCACATTGCAGTCAGATATCCTGACATGAAGTTTGTACCTCTGTCAGAAACGACCTCCTTAGGGAAGCCCACTCTGGAGAACACTCCAACCAGGGCCCTTGCCACTACAGGTGCTGTAGTGGTCCTAAGTGGAATAGCTTCAGGATACCTGGTGGCATGATCCACTACCACCAGTATAAACTTGTGCCCTGATGCTGTCTGGGGTTCCATTGGACCAACAATGTCAATCCCCACTCTTTCAAAGGGGACCCCCACCACAGGTAGTGGTATGAGGGGGGCCTTTGTTGTGCCACCTGACTTACCACTGGCTTGGCAAGTGACACAGGAGCGACAAAACTCCTTGGTATTCTCATTCATGTGGGGCCAGTGAAAGTGTGAGACAAGCCTGTCCCACGTCTTTGTCTGACCTAAATGACCTGCAAGGGGAATCTCATGGGCCAAGGTGAGAAGGAAACCTCTCAGAGACAAGGGGATGACCAGCCTCCTGGTCGCACCAGGCTTGGGGTCTCTTGACTCAGAGTACAGGAGTCCATCTTCCCAGTATACCCTGTGGGCACCTGTGGCATTCCCTGCAGCCTCAGCAGCAGCCTGCTGTCTGAGGGGTTCAAGGGAAGGGCAGTCTAACTGTGCCTTCCCCAGGTCTGCTCTGGAGGGTCCCCCTGAGCCCAGAAACTCAACTTGATCAAGTTCAAGCTCTTTAGGCTCAGTTTCCCTCAGCTCTCTCAGATCAGCCTCCTCAGAGACTTGATCCTCAACCTGGGGCAAGGGGGAAGGCAAAGCCTTACCCTTACTGCTCTTCTTCTTGGAAGGTGTCTGGTCCATTCTTTCAGGATCCAGCACCTGTTCAGTGGGGCATCTTCTGGCCTGTGACCTAGTCACAGCAAGCACATGTGCTGGCAAGCCTAACATCTCCATGTGAGTCCTCTGCTCCACTTCTGACCATAGTGATGACTCCAAATCATTGCCCAACAAACAATCAACTGGGAGGTCTGAACTGACTACAACTTTCTTTTGTCCCTTCACTCCACCCCAGGAGAAAGCCACAATCGCCACACTATGACTAGTAGTGACGTTGCTGGCATTGGTCACCAGGAAATCAGTACCTGGCATGATCTGTCCAGGGTCCACAAAGTTAGGTGTCACCATGGTGACACTGGCAAAGTGTCCCTGTAGGCCTGAGCCATCTTGCCATTAATCAAAGGTGTCTGCCTGTATTTGCCCAAAGTATTGGGACTTATGTCAGGGGATATATCCATATCCCCTGTACAGACAAGGACAGCCTGAGTGAGTGTGCCAACTAAGTTGTCAGACCCCTCAGTTCCCAAGGTTAACCCAACTAATGCCTTGGGAGGTACACTACCACTACTGACTGTACTAGGGGGTGCAGTTGCCTTAGGGGCTGTAGTGGCAGGAGTTTGTCCTCCTCTTTTGGTGCACTCACTAAACCAGTGAGACTTACTTTTGCAGTACTGGCACCACCTCTTTGACTGGCCTTCTTAACCCTGAAGGACTAGTTGTAGAGGGTGATAGGGAGACCGTGGCTTTTATCCCCCTACCTCTTAATATCACAGTCTCTGAGGTGGATGCCGCCATCCGGGCCAGTAAGGGGGGAAAGGCGCCGGGCCCTGATGGGGTACCCGTTGACCTTTATAAAGCCGAGGTTTCTATCTGGAGTCCATTGTTAACAAAGGTTTTTAATGCAGCTGCAATGATTGCGGCCCCACAGATCTGGGGGGAATCAATCATTATCCCGGTGTATAAAAAAGGGGAGAGGGGTGAGGCAAAAAACTACCGCCCGATTTCTCTCCTCACTGCTTCCCTAAAAATTATGAGTAGGGTATTACTGAATCGTCTGGAGGAATGGGTAGAAGATAAAGGGATCCTTGCGGATTCTCAGTATGGATTCCGCAAGGGGTTAGGCACCATAGAACAATGCATTAATTTAGATCTTATTATATGCAAATATACAAGGCCTAAACAAGGCTCGTTGTTTCTTTGTTTTGCCGACCTGACCAGTGCCTTCGACCTGGTTGATCATGGTCTTCTGTGGTCCACCTTGTTGGACATGGGTGCTCCAAAGGATATTATCTATTTTTTGGCCCAACTTTATAGTATTCTGACGGCTAAGATACGCTACGGGCAATCGGGGGAGTGTACACCCAGTATCAAAGTAGGTTCTGAAATTAGGCAGGGATGTGTCCTTGCACCTCTTCTTTTCTCCCTTTTTATAAACGCAATCGAGTCGGAATTACGGACCATCAGTGCAGATGCACCGACTGCTGATGGCCTTTCCATCCCAATATTGCTTTACGCGGATGACGCGGTTCTGCTCTCACAAACACCTCTTGGGTTGCAAAAACTTATGAATAAATTTGCAGATTTTATTAATGGGAGAAAATTAAAAATTAATAATTCAAAAACTTTTATAATGCCCTGTGGGAAGAAAATTTAAAACTTAAGGCCCTTTACAGTTATGGACCAAACTATAAAAGTGGTGGACAAATTTTGTTATTTAGGTATCACCTTTAACAGAGGGGGGATGTGGACACCTGAAATGATTAATGTAAGAGCCAAAATGGCCAAGTGTTCTTTTGGCATACTTAAGTTCGCATCCAAGTTAGGCTCAAGACGGATACCAGACATGTTGTACTTATACCGCCATAAATGTGTTGCTCTGGCCCTATATGGCTCAGGAGTGTGGGGCCATTGTAATAACAACATGCTCCAGGTTGAGGAAAACAAATTTGTAAAAAAACTCCTGTGTTTACCATCTTCTGCCTCAACAAAGCTGATCCATCAGGAGGTTGGTCTA
This sequence comes from Lissotriton helveticus, assembly GCF_964261635.1. NCBI lineage: Eukaryota > Metazoa > Chordata > Amphibia > Caudata > Salamandridae > Lissotriton > Lissotriton helveticus. Next base: position 1,028,167,499 of record NC_136068.1, on the reverse strand, counting down.
GAACATCTATCTGACTTGATCAGATTAAGACCCCTGTTAGTATGGAGATCTATATGGATTAAGGAACAGACTGGTTTCACAAGAAAAATTATTTTAGACTGTCTTCATATGGACAAATGTTCCCGCATCCCTTGGCTTAACTATATTATTCGAACATTTAGTGATGTTTTTAATCTTACTGTGCGTGATAACCCTTTTTGTGTTTGGGGGGCGCTAGAGGGCGCCGGGCAAGATGGCCGCACGTGAGTGAGGCTCTGCCAAGACCATCTAAAATTCGTTCATTTATCCTGCACAATCCGACTCCTGAGCCCTGTAACTACGCTGTCGGACCCCCGCTCACACTGGGGGCTCGCTGAGACGCTTTTCTCCAGATCGGCGGCTGTGTGGAGCGTACCCGGGACCGAGCTGCCCAACGCCGGGATCCCGCTGGCGGAGTCGTCTTCGGCCCCTGTGGAGAAGCCGTCCAGCTGCTGCCTGTGCTGGTGACTCTGTCGCCTGGACAACGCGGCGCCCGATTACTGAGGTGGCGGAACCGGTGACCTGTATCTGTGGAGGCGCCAAGACAACGACCGGCCTGGACTCGACCCTGCTGGTGGTGGTGAGTGGGGCGGGGTGCTACGCAAGCCCGGGGCTGCGGAGGCGGCGCCGGGCCGCGCTGGACCGCGCCCCGCGAGCTGCGGCTGGCGGGAGCACGGGGGGGGCCGCAGCGAGGTGGAGTGGCGGCGCGGTGGCTCTGAATAGAGCGGCTGGACAGGCGACGCTTTCTGGGGACAGAGTCACTGGAGCGGACGGTACTGCTGTGCTGGATGATTGTGAGCCTCCAGCGCATCCGCCATTTTATGGCTCCGGGCCCCCATCCCATTTAGAGGACTGACGCTGGAGGGTGGAAACTCTCTGTGCTCCCAATTGCCAGCGTGAGGGCTGTCAGGAAGAGTGAACCCGGTCTGTGGCCCTAGCGATATATCCACTTACTCGCTTGGGGGACTATTAGACTGCCATTTAACGTGAGAGTTGTGAAGCTGCGGCAGGGTCGATTTGGCGCGCTTTCACCACCGGGTGCGGTGAGCCTAACTCCCCTGAGCTGGAGTTTACTGCGGAGGCCTGGGCCAGCGCCTGGTTGTGGGACAGCTAGTATATGCTCTGGGATTGATAAGGGCGTCTTGTGTGATATACCTGCCTAGCATTACTGCACCTACGTCTGGACTGCGTTGCTTACCACCATGGGCAGGACGGAGAGGAATCAACCGAAAATCACTTTCGAGGCGAAAAAAACGGTGCTTATGGCTACCCAGGCGCCAACGGACTCTGAGCAGGTGGGGGCAGTTGGGGGCACCCCGAATTTGGAGTCTACGCTGATGGCTATGCAAAAGACACTCCAATCCATTGAAGGCACCATGGAGTCAGTTAATCACCGCCTAGACCACATGGCAACGCAATTTGACCGCCAAAACGAGCGGATGGGGGAAGTGGAACAAAGGGTATCTGCCACCGAAGATGGCCTGGCCACGGTCTCGTCTAAAGTTTTCAGCATGGAGAGAGTGTTGGCGGTCATACAGGCAAAAAACGAGGAATTGGAAGGGAGGTCAAGAAGGAATAATATTCGCGTCACGGGCCTGCCAGAATCGACGAATGTTGGAAGAATGGAGGACTACATGGAACGTATGCTCATCGACATATTTGGGGCTGACCAACTGTCTCGTGTCTTCATAGTGGAACGAGCCCATCGCTCCCTGGCTAAGCGTCCTCCGCCCGGGGCACAGCCGCGACCTATCGTGGCCAGGGTCCTGAACTATAGGGACCGAGATACTATCCTACGCCTTGCGAGGGAAAAGGGCTCCATAGAATATCAGGGTAACAAACTTGAGTTCTATCCTGACTTCACCATGGCGGTACAGACTGCCCGCAAAGAATTTGCCGCGGTAAAACAACTGCTGCGTACTGAGGACATTACATATGCCATGCTGTATCCTGCCCGCCTTCGGATCGGTCCCCCTGCGGATAATAAGATTTTTTCCTCCTCTAAGGCGGCCATGGATTACGCCAAAAAACTCAAACAACGTAATAGAGAGCCGAATGAACGTCGTGATGGCGAGGAAGAGCGGCAGGATGAAGTTGCCTAACCTGTTGCATGCAATTGTTACGGGAGGGGCATAACTGAGCAGTACTGCACTGAGACACATGCACAGTTTGGAAGTTGGTGGCTGAAGCCGCCTCTCACGGTGCCCCAATGCCTGGACTGACTTACTCTGCCGACATGGCTGTTATAGTGAGATGGTCGCTCAGGCCTGTGATGGCTCTACTGAGGATGATGTGTTTGCCATTGTCTGGGCTGTATCTCCTGTAGGCTCTGTGGGAGGCCGGACTAGATGTATAGTGCCCAGGGGGGGCACGTACGCCTGCTGCGCTGATCATTAAAAGTGTTGTCCGCTGCAATTAATGCTCCTACTGGCCTTGCACACAACTTTTGTTGACATATGGTAATGTGCTGATTTTTGAATTTCGGATTGCTGATTGTTTATTCCTTTGGCCACGAGGTTGGGATTGAGGGATTGAGGATTTTGTTATTGAGAATGGTCTACGCTCTCGTCAGCTTTCTGGCGGGGGTGGAGTGCCGCTACGCCCCCAGATATGGGAGATCCCCACGCACAGTTGTTTGCATTGTTGGGGGTTGCAAGGGGGGGGGGTATGGGATGGCTTTGGCGAATTGGGTATGCTGAAGTGGGTGGAGGGATGGGGGATGGGTTTTTGGTGTTTACAGGGGGGTCGTTGTTTTTCCTGGTCAAAGCTGGGGGATCTGAGATACCTTTGGGAGGTGTTCAGAGCTTCTGGAGTGGGTGCGGTGTTCGTTGTAGGGGAGCTCATGTCCTTACTAGGACGCTGGACACAGAGTGTTGGGTCATCGGGTGGGAGTTGGCGGGGGTATGTTGGATGATGGGTTGCTTGAAGATTTGGCGATATGGATAGGGGGGGTAAACTCACGTGTGTAACTTGGAATGTGAGGGGTCTCAATAGGCCACAAAAGACACGACAAATGCTTGCTTTTTTAAATAGACATGGCGCTCAGGTGGTTTTTCTTCAGGAAACACACCTTCGGGGTAAGGCGGCTGAACTGGTGGGCAAGCAGTGGGCGGGGGTACGACTGGCTACGGCCTACTCCTCTTATGCTCGAGGGGTGATGATTCTAATAAAGAGAAATGTCCCATTTGAAGTACTTCATGAGGAGATAGATCAGGATGGTAGATATGTCATTGTACAGGGTAAATTATGTGGTACGCTGATCACTCTCCTCAACGTGTATGGACCGAATGTCGATGATCCTGATTTCTTTGTTACACTCTGGAACAAACTTTATCTGCTTCCTCCATCGGCTATCCTGTGTGGAGGGGATTGGAATGTCACGCTAGATGCCGAATTGGACAAGAAACAGGACAGGCCCTATGTGCGTAAGAAAGCGGTGGACGCGGTATGTGAGGGTGTGAGTGGGCTGCAATTGTTGGATATCTGGAGATTGAAGTATCCGGGCAAGCGGGAGGGAACGTGTTACACGTCTGCGCATGATACGTGGTCGCGATTGGATTACTGGCTAGTGACTCGTGATGTGAGCGGTTGGGTGATGGGAGTTGAACATTTGCCTCGTACTATCTCTGACCATGCGCCTGTTAAATTAGTGCTGCAGCTACCATCGCATGCTCCTGCTCCGTTCACTTGGCGTCTTTCCCCTGGAGTGTTGACTGATCAGGTGTTGAATGAGCGGCTGAGGCAGATAATCGAGGAGTTTTTCATGCACAATGTGGGGTCTGTTGACACGATGAGTACAGTACGGGAGGCCTTTAAGGTGACGTGAGGGGGGCGTGTATTGGTCTAAGATCAGGGGTGCTCACGTCTATAAGGGATTCCATGGCTAGGCTGGAGAGAGAGTTGCTAGTTTTGGAGAGGCGACTGGAGGTGTGTGCGGAGGTCACATTGCTGGCTGACATTAGATCCAAAGTCACTGAATATAACGACTTGGCGGAGCAAGAGGTGAAATTCCTGTCCAAACATGCTACAGCTAGGTATTACGGTGAAGGGGGTAGGCCGGGAAAGGGGCTAGCGGATCGGGTCAGGGACCCCTGGGCACGCCACTGCACAGTGCAGGAGATTGAAGATCAGGGGGGCGTAGTGACTGGCGCGGACGGTATTCTCGCCTGCTTTGCAAAACATTATGCGCAGCTCTACGAGCACAGGGACACGGCAGATGAGGAGGAAGTGGATCGATACCTAGAGGACATCGCCTTGGTATGGCTGTCCAGGGGCCAGCAGGAATTCCTTATGCATCCTGTCACGGCGGCCGAATTTAGGGACGCAATTGCTGCTCTCCCGAGTGGGAAGGCGGCTGGCACGGATGGCCTTCCCTCCGAATTCTATAAGGCATATGCAGATTTGCTGATCCCGCAATTGGCATCGGTCTTGGAGGAGGCATTTGAATGCGGACGGCTCCCGGCGACAATGAGAGAGGCGTTGTTGGTAGCATTGCCTAAACCAGGGAAGCCCCCGAACAAGTGTGATTCGTATCGGCCCCTTTCGCTCATGAACACCGATGTTAAGATAATTGCCAAAGTTTTAGCCACAAGATTGCGTTTACTTCTGCCAGTCATGGTGCTGCCTGATCAGTCGGGATTTGTTCCCCTCAGATCCACCACTCACAATTTGAGGGCTCTGTTTGCTGGGCTACACCTGCTTAAACCGGAGCTGGCCGCGGTGGCAGTCATGCTGGACGCCGCCAAGGCTTTCGATTCGGTGGCATGGAAGTACATGCTGGCTATCCTGCGCCGGATGGGGGTGCCTTTCTTTTTTATATCGCTGATTGCCCTTTTGTATACTGCGCCCACAGCGAGAGTTAGGGTCAACGGTCATGTTTCCTCCCCATTTCCGATTCAGAGGGGGACGAGGCAGGGATGCCCTCTCTCACCCTTGCTTTTTGCTATCATGATGGAACCTTTGGCATGTATCTTACGGCAGAGGTATGCGGAGGCGGCGCTAAAGTTCCCACTTAGGTCTTTGGCCGTGTCAATGTATGCCGACGACATGGTCCTCTACATCAGGGACCCGGGGCTCCATCTGGAAAGCATACTCCGGGAATTCATTAAGTTTGGTCACCACTCCGGACTGACCATCAATTGGGACAAATCTGTGGTGTTGCCTCTCACGGACGCAACTCATCAAATTCCCTTGGAATTCCCGCTGGAATGGGCAACAGAATCGGTTCGATATCTAGGCATCTGGGTGCATAGGGACTGTCAAGAAGTTATAAGGGCTAATTATGGCGTTGCCATCTCTAAATTGGAGGATCAGGTGGCGCGATGGACTCGTCTTCCACTGACCCTGGCGGATCGAGTGTCCCTGATTAAAATGGTAGTGCTGCCGAAATTTCTTTATCTTTTTGTCAACATTCCTGTCCCGCTGAAGTCGCATTTCTTTGCTAGGATGCGGTCCCTTTTGATATCTCTCACCTGGGCTGGTAAGAAGCCGCGGGTAACGTGGGAGGTATTGACCAAACCATATGAACTGGGGGGTTCGCCATACCAGACATAAAGCTCTATTATCTCTGCGCGCAAGTGCATTTTGCGATCTACTGGATGAACGCTCCACCGTACACCCCGCATGTTGCGCTTGAGGCCAGTGCTGTTCTGCCACGTCCCCTGAGGGCCATGATCGTTAACGACCATTCGGTGTTTGAGAAGGGGGAGATTGACACGGTGCGAATCACGGCGACCGCCTGGGAGGACCTGGGTAGACGAGCTGACAGGTTGCCGTTATGTGCACCGGCTATGCCACTGCTCTATCACTCTGGTATTTCAGTATCAGGTGAGATTGGTGGATTACAGGTTCTAAGGGAAGCTGGACTACAAACAATGGGGGACCTCTTCCCCGGGGCATCGTTTATATCCTTACAGGCTATGACAGCTCGCTCAACTAGTGTTGGTATGGCTACCTTTATCTACGTTAGGCTTCGGGCTGCTGTACGTGATCTGTTTTCGACATACCCGGGGGAACCATTAACGCTTGGGGCCTTACAACTGCTTTACACCGCTACGGACAGGACTAAATTGCTGTCTAAATTATATAGGGCAGCGCAGGAAGATGAGGGAGGGGGCGCAGTCCTAGCAAGGGCCAGATGGGATAGGAGCCTCCCAGAACCGCTGAGTGATGACGAATGGACCGAATGTTGTACTATGACTGGGGGATATGTGATTAATGGCAATTTCCGCCTTCTGCATTATAAATGTCTGCATCAGTGGTACTACACGCCGGTTCAGCTGCTTCGATTTGGCCTTCGGGCTGCTGCTCAGTGTGTCCGTTGCGGTGCTGACGATGCTGATTTTGTGCACCTGGCCTGGGGATGCTCGCGGGTGTATGGCTTCTGGAAGGAGGTGACTGAGAAGCTGTCTGTCATGACGTCGACTGAAGTTGCGCTAGATGTGCGCCTCTGTCTTTTGGGGATAGCTTCTGGGGTACCAGCGACGGCAAGGCGGTTTGTGGTGTTGGCGCTCCAATTGGCTAAGAGGAGAGTTGCTTTGGGATGGGGAGGGAGGAGAGCGCCTGATGTGCAGCAGTGGCTGACGGACATGGCTTACTGCAGGGACCAACTGAACACTTACTATGAGGGACTGCCAGCGAAGTCGAGACCACGGGATGTATGGGCTCCGTTTACACTTTATATGCTGTCCCTAGCTGACACTGATAGTGAGAGGAGTGTGAGTGCTGACCTGTTAGAGGTAGGCGGTGAATCTGAATGAGTGGTACCTAGGTAAGGGAGGGGCGATTGTCCTGTGTAGTAGGCATGAGCTATGGAACTAATTGTATGTCCCCTATACGCTAAGAAAGGTTGGCGTGGCCTAACTGCCTTGCAAGTCCCCGCTATTGTGTGTGCCCGGTTGGACAGAATAATTACACAATGACTCCCTGTAGATGACCTTATTGCCGCTTTTGGGATTGAGTGCCTCTTGGACACTGTGCCTTACGAACTCGGACTGCCCACAAGGACCAGGACTAGGGGGGGTTGGGGGGTAGTTGGGATTTGTTGTTGCTTGACTCTGTTTCTGCAAAAACCTTGAAAATGAGACCGAGATCACATGAGGGTGATACGGCCGTAGTCCTCCAGTGTACTGTCACTATTGCATTCAGAACCTTTGTCGTGCCTTCATGAGCTGTGCCTCTTCAAATTGTGCCTTTGCAACAATGAAGTATGTTGTGTTCAGCTCGTCTATCTCGAATGGTACACTGATTGCGGCCGGCCCTACCAGTGGGTTGTAGGCACACCGCTGTGTATATGTGTAATGTGCAATAAAGGTCTTTCAAAAAAAAAATAAAAAAAAAACAAAAAAAAAACCTTTTTGTGTTTTAGATATACCGAAGAGTGAGATTAAACATGAATTTTTGAGGGTTAGCATGGGGAAGCGTAACGCAGCTATTGCCCAGTTCTCTACACATGTTTTTTACGACAGATACACTAAGGAAGAAATGGGGCTTTCAGGATATTTTAAATTGGTCACTATCCGATCCCACCAATATGTATTGACAAGATTACGGATGGGGATTGTTCATTTGCTTGTCGCTTATCCTGTAATGAAGACCTATACTACTGCCCCCTGTCCGTGTGATGGGACCACAAAACAAAGTACGGAGCACTTTTTATTGTTATGCCCTCTCTATCTTCACCTCCGAAAAATATATCTGAAACCGCTTTTCAAAAAATATAATGTATCCACTATTGTATCGGCCATGGGGCTTTTATTTGGACTTGATTCACAGGACATCTGTTTTTTTACTGCTGTATTTATTTTAAAATCGATTTGTTTGAGGAAAAGCACCTTTTTTGATATGTGATTAACTTAAAATTTGCTATATCCTCATGTTTTATCACTTATGTATGTATGTACTTTTATGATCATTAATCAATGATCGAATAAAGTTTTTTGAATTTGAATTTGGACTGGCCTTCTTGAGTCTTCTTCTTCTGGGAAGCCTGACCCCCACCCTCTTTGGTTTGTTGGGGACCTGGTGAAGACTTCTGGTCATTTTGTTCACTCTTAACATTACCCTTCTGGTCTGCTTTCTTCTGACCACCCTGGTTCTGGTTCTGCTTGATCCTTGTTCTGACCCATTTGTCTGCCTTCTTTCCCAATTCTTGGGGAGAGGTCAGATCTGAATCAACAAGGTGCTGGTGCAACAACTGGTTCTGACAATTATTTAAAATTTGTTCTCTCATCATGAGATTGTACAACCCTGTGTAATCAGTAACCTTGCTACCCAGCAACCAGCCCTCCAAAGCCTTAGTGGCACTATCCACAAAGTCAGACCAGTCCTGAGACTGAGTTTTCTGGGTGTCTCTGAACAGCAACCTGTACTGCTCAGTGGTTAAACCAAACCCATCAATCAGTGCATTTTTCAGGACCTGGTAATCATTAGCATCCTCCACTCTTGTAGTGAGGAGCTTATCTCTACCTTTACCATCAAAGGAGAGCCACAGTATAGCTGCCCACTGACTCCGGGGAATGCCCTGCACAGTGCAGGCCCTCTCCAGAGCAGCCATCAATTTCTGGATGTCATCCCCTTGCTTAAAGGGGGGCACTATCTTAGTCAGGTGTTTAGTATCTAAACCCTTCTCTCTATCTCTTGGGAGATTGCTGCCACCAGTGGGAGCTAACCCACTCATCTGCTGCTCTCTAGCCAAGGCAAGCTTCTCTTTGGCCAGGGCAATTTCTTCCCTTTCAATCCTCAGAGTAGCCTGTCTCATCCTAGCTTCATGCTCCATTCTCTGAGGGGAAGTCAATCTCCTTTGGGGAGAGTTCCTTCTCCTCTGAGAAGAGGCATTAGAGTGCAGAGATCTATTGGAGTCCCTAGAAAGAGATCTATCTCTCCTAACTCCAAGGTTAGGCCTACTTAGGGTCAGTACTGGGGGTCCCCCAGATCCTAGCCCAAGCAAGTCTAAGTTGGCCCTAGTTAGCCTTCTGACTACCTCAAGACCTTTGTCTACCTCATCCCCAGAGAGTTCCCCTTGATCCTCCTCCTCAACTGCATTGGCAATGTTGGGGAGGTCTGGATCTCCAGAGGTACCCTCTAAGGCTGGCATATTCCCATCTAGCTGAGAAAGCTTTCTCGCATCATAAGTCTCTAAGAGACCTATTAAAAAGGGAATGGTGGGGTTAGACCCCTGTTTCAGTTTCCTGGAGGTACACACTTGTCTCATCTCCTGAAAACTGAGAGCTGCATATCTTGACTTGACCTGTGGAGGGTCAACATCCACAAGGGGAGTCTCAGTAGATTCTCCTTGGGTAGACATGCTTTTTCTAGTGAGGTGTAAGTGGTGCACTTACCTACACTATATGTTTGCCTACTGATCCCTTGCTAGAGTTGTAGTTTAGGGTGTGCTAGGCCCTAGGAGCTACAACAGCTGGTTCAGTAGAACTCAGAGTATTCTAAGCTAAGTTATATGTACCTTTAGTACTTATATGATCTTTCACAAGATATTCTTAGGATATGTGTGGTAAAACAACAGCAAGCTCAAATCCCAACCGCTGCTCACCAATGTGAGAAGTTGGCCTGATGTGCAGTGCTCACTATTCTAGTGATCACTATATATCAGTCCAAACAACCCTTATTGATGATTGGTTGTAAGTCAACCTTATAGACCAGCTATCCTAGTAGCATGGATACGAGCAGTCTAAGGCTAAGACTCTAGAGGGCGTGTTAAGCCAGCTGTTTTACCATCACATTACCCCTTGAACACCCAGTGAAAGGACACCACACAAGTGTTATGAAAATAAACAGTGTATTTATTAGAATCACAACAGCCCTGTACTCTTTATGAGGACAGGGTGCTAGGCACACAACAAAACTCTTACGAAAATACTTAAGTTAGCACAGTATATACAAATGCCCGAGGGGCACGAACAACCATATACTCTAAAAGTGGAATGCGAAATTACTAGCAGGTAAGTACAGTACTAATAGGCTTTGGAATCGCTAGGACTTGACTATGGAATAGTTAGATTACTTCTAGGAGGCCCAGGGGACTCGGGTGCAGAGTGTGCACTCTCACGCGGGATGCGGGACAAAGTCTATGATAGCTAGTAAAGTTAAAGTTAGTGTTCACGGGCGAACCCGACCTGGTAGGGAGAAAACGAAAGTGGATCCTGACCCTTGGATAGTGAGGCTATGCTGGGGCACCGAAATGCCGAAGTTACCTAGCCCAGGGGCTGCAGCTGCATAGGTCTCAAAAGACGTCGGGAATCCTCGTAGACGAACCAGGAGCCTGGAAGGAAGATGCTGGCAGGCGACCAGTGAAGAGAGTTCGAAGTGATCCAAGCCTGGATCTGGAAGATGGATGACACCTGAAAGCAGAGGGGACCAAGTTCGTGACTACTAGCCAGTAGTCAGTGGGCACCAGGAGGGCACCGGATGGTAGTCACCTCGACTAGGTGAGTGGGCGACGCTGTGCTCTGCAGATCTCACGGACCAGGAGGCGTTGTCGGCGACCAGGATGGAGAGGCGAGCTGTCCCACGATGGATGAAGCTGTCGGCGTCGAAGAACCCAGGATTGGGCAACTCAAGCCCACGCGGTGGACTCAAAATGGCGTCTTGAGTGGACCAGGAGGGTCCGGGGTGCTCCTCTTCTGGAAGGGAGCAAGGGCCAGTCTGGAGCAACCAGACCAGCAGCAGTGATGTCGTCGGGCGTCGTTCAGAAGGCCACAAGCCAGCGGGCTAGTAGCCAAACAACGCGGTGAGCAGCAAAAAGCAGAAGGGCCCCACGCCGATCGTGGAGATGCTGGGGGGCTGCTCTTCGGTGCTGGAGCTGCTCAGGGTTGGGGCTTCTCGGACCCCAAAGCACTCGCCAGGAGATTACTCGGCGGGCTTGCTGTGCAGAAGTCGTGCAGTCTTGGCAATAGTCGGTCCCTTGAGGTCTCGTCGCACTCACGGTTCTCAGCTTGGCTGTAGAGGTGAGTAGAGGTCGGAGGTGCCAGGGAAGCCGGGTCTTGTCGAGCTGGGCAGTCGGATTCCGGAGGAAGGACTTACAGCAGACCGCAGTGTTCTTCGGATGGTGCCTGCGGATGCAGGGTGACTACTCCTTAGCCACAAGGGAGAATCTTGAAGAAGAAATCTTGAAGTCCTTTCATAGAAAGTCGTGTCTTGAGTCCAAAGATGATCTAATTTGGAAGGGGGCCTGCTCCTACCTTTATCTGGGAAAAGGGGGCTGGCACGCGACTAAGTCCTGCCCTATGGGTGGGACCAGGAGGGGGGTGGTTACACCCCTCTCCTTTGGCGGGCTTTCCCCAGGCCAGGGGCTGGAGTGCCCCTGGAACTGGTTCAGCCGGCCTATGCACAGTGAGCACCGGGGTGCCACTTGCAGTCACCTTCCTCTGTAGCCCTGCCTACCTGGAATACACAAAACCCTGTCTGGGACGGTGCTGGCACCGCCCCTGGCAGGAAACCCTTTGTCCTTGCCTCCTGCTCTGGGAGGACTCCCAGCAGCAGGAGGGCAGACTTGTGTCTCGGTGGCAGCATCCATTTTGTGGATGCTAAGGCTCTGTCTGACTTTAACCGGGGTTACAGGTTACATACATGTCGTGTCCCTCTAGAAGGGTGGAATGCTAACCCCGTCACCAGAATTGGCGAGGGGTTAGTATTCCAATTCGTATGACACCTTACTCGACATGTTTTGATAAAGCGATACCAGAGTTGGCATATAACCGCGAGGATTATAATGCACTTAAGAGTATATGGTATGCGATATCATGGAAACGGCTAAGGGATAGATCCCGAAAGCCGTAGACAGGCTCAGCTCATGCCAGAGCACCATCTCACACGATTCCAAGCACTCTGCCTTCAGGATTGTTAAGGCCTGCCATAGGAGTGACTGATAGGAGATCTGTGTGTCCATTTTAGGTTTAGATATAGGTATACTATATCTAAAGCAAAGGGTGAGTACACCACCTTGCCCCAGCTGTCGTGCAGCCAGTTGTGTCAGTTTAATTAGTCAGCCCAGGGGTGGTATAATACATGCTTCAGCCCCTGGGAGACTTCTGGGTGCACCTCAGCCCTGGGTACAGGGACTTGGAGAGGGCCCAGTGCCAATTCAGTACCTGAGTACCATTTGGATAGAGAGAACAGCTAGGCTGTGGGTCTGATTAGCAGGCCCACAGCCAGGGAAAGTCGTAAACCAGTGCAGCAAAAAGCAAAAATCTGGGTGATCATAGGATTGCAGACCCTACTCTCCTACAATCAGTTAATTCAAACTCCTGTTACGATCTCAGCGGAGTTAATAATAACTGGGTACGAATATTCAATGGCCTCTGAAAGAACGAGACATATACAAGCGTTCCTGTTTATTGCAATGGCTATGATCAGATTATGTATAACATCACAATGGTTGAGTGCTGAGCCTCCCACTTTTTGTCACTGGAAAGCAAGGATGCTTGCATGGTATAAATTAGAGTCATCGGTCCAGTTGTTGAGAGGGAGGAGAAGACGTTTTTTGCTTCTAAGAATTGGGCACCTTTTGAGAATTGCCTCGCTAATTAAAAATTAGTCTATTGTATTTTCTAACCTTCTTTTTTTCCCTTTCTTCTCTTTATGATATTTATTGATTTGGTTATATTTATCTGATGTACATCCTTCGTCCCTTTCTCTGTTTTTTTCTTTGGTGTTTGCTGCTGACTTATGTTTTTTGAAAAAAAAAACCCAATTTGTTTCTCTCATATCTAATCTTATGTTCTACAGTCTCCTGACACCTTGTTCTCTTTCTGGGAAATGATAAATAAAGTTTTTAAAAAAAAGGTAACGTGGATTGGGATTCTATTCTAGTATCGCTATACATAGACAAGATTGTATACCAGAGAACTGGTGTCATAGTATCACAATCCTCAATCACAAGAAGTTCTCTTAGATTCTATGAGAATATTTTTCTAACAACATCTGCTAGGTTTTCTGTGATTATGTACCGAGGAAAATAATATAGTACAATTCAAAAGTCAGGTTTTCACTGTAATTGCTCAGGAACAGACAGCATCCTGATTTTACAGTCTTCTGTAAGGTGTACCTACAATATGGCAGAAATTTAATAAACTGGGAATTCTTCTGGGCCTTTTGAAACTAATGAACATCAATCACGCTGACACCTGGTCCCCAGTATTAATATTCACTGTCAAGGCAAGCTCTAAAACGATTGAGACCCATATAACCGAAGACAAGACTGTATTCGTGCACTTTTATTCTTCTCCATCTATCAAAGCAGCATTCCAACTTTAACATCTGATGCAACAATATTAGTACGCATACTTGTAAACAGCATTTACTTACTCTACTTATAGGCAGACGCCATAATAATAGTCAATTTCTTCCCCATTGCCATCTAGTGAGGTTAAAATCAACAAGAATAGTAAGAGCAATCTTTACTTACATACAATGCATACAAATATCAGTTTGATAGTTCTACCGAACATATACTAATAAGTGGTAGTTGGACAGGAAGTTAAACTAGGTGAGGGTTAAAGAGTACTCTTTTTTAGTTATAATAGGGTTGCAGAATATGTCTCCAATTGTCCATATGGAAAAAAAAAATGCGGCCTTCTCCATGGTACGTGTTTGCCAGAACTTCTTTAAGCTGGGAGTTAGAGACACATACCTTCCTTTAAGAAGTGTAAGAAGCAAATGTACTCCTTTTTCGTTTCCTACAGAATAGTGCGTGTTGCCCTGCCTAGGAAAATTAGCACTCTGTGAGCGAGAAGGGAGAATTTGGCGATAGAAAAGGGAGGATTTAGGACATTTGTTTACTGTCTTTGAAACAAAAACAATATTGAAATTTTAAATGGTCCAACAGATTTTTAAAACTGAGCTCTTTCACTATCAAATAATTCTCGGCTTTCCCAAGTTTGTTTTTCTGTTTCCTCAAACACTATACAATAGTATCTCTTACTGCATGAGCATAACTTAAGAATGTAATTTCTTCTTCTATAGATAGGTGATATTCTACTTGTAGTCAATAAGGCAATTTGGAGCAATGTATCATTTGCATATTTAATAGTTGCGTTATTCATTATTTGGGTATGTGCTGTGTATTGGTATTATGTTGAATATCCCATTTGGGAGGTATTGCCGGTCATGGTATAGAGACAATCAATAAAGCTTTGACCCCGATATGTAATCCAATGAATATGACAATGTGTTATATAATATTATTTTTTCTATTGTTTAGAAATGTATTTGTATATTGTAGATAGTAATTCTTTTTTTCATCCTATTAAAATGATTTTTATACTTTTAACAAATATATTTTAAAACTGTTCTTCTTTAAAAGGCAAGTTCAAATCCAATACTATTATTGCATGTATTATAATTGATGTGTAATTTTCTCCATGGTTGACATCAAGCTTGGTCATCTTAAAGATGGGCCTGAGAAAGGAAAGACAGAGCTCCCTGGGAACATTTCTTTCTTTAAAGGACACATTGAGAATGGTTTTTGTAATTGAATGATTCAAATGATGGATCAGGCTTTATCATCAATGTGAAGAATCACCTACAGAGATAGGAAAGCTTACCTTCCTGGTGATTCTGGTAAAATGTCCTTCGTACACAATGAAGGAACTGTTCGAGCCTCCTGGAAACAGGGGTGTAAGCTATCAATTGTGCAGCAAACCTAGTGGCATAGGGGCCCAGATGGGTGAAGTGCCCACTTGACCGCAATACATTTTTTTAAAAACTAGAAACAAAGGGATGGGCCCAATTTCCTTCCTTGCATTTTGACCTCTTGCTAATCCAGTGACTGAAAGGTCAGTAAAGCACTGACTTTGCTCTCATCCCCACTATTGCACAATTTGAAGCCAGTTTCTCAACCAGCTGGGAAGAAAAAGAGCATTCCTGCAGTGTTAGGACACAATCCCTTCACAGTGACTCTTTCACACTTAGGGCCTGATTACGATGGTGGGGAGAGCGCCACCAATAGGCTTTCAGTGGCGGTCTCCCCACCATCGGAACAGGGATCTCAGTCATCCATATAATGGCTTCTGAACGGGTGACGGTTAGAAACTCTGACCGCCAAGGTCCCGACAGGCGTTCTGTATCTGATCGCCTGTATGACCTCCTTGTAGTCCCAGAATGGCTCCGTCGTAGGGATTACAATATCCCTTTCTGCTGGTTGTTCTGTGGCGGTCAACACGCTGGAAAGCGGCAGGCGGAAACAGATTTGGGGGCCCGTAACGTGCCTCCCTAAAGCCCTGGGCCATGGAAATAGGCAGGTGCTCCCCTACATATCCCTACACCATGTGGTAGGCACCGCATGGTGCCTGCCATGTAGTCCATGGATATGTATGGGGTGTCTGTTTTGTTTTGCGGGGGTGCAGCAGAGCGCAGCACCCGTTGCAATACAAAACATGTGCAATGTGACCGCCAGGGTGGCAGTAGCATCGTAATTTGCCCTGTGGGACCACTGCCTTGAAGGCAGGCGGTCCCAAATACGATACGATGGCAGACGACCCCCTCAGTCTTTGCTCTACCCTCTTCACAACAACCGCCAGTCAAGCCCTCAATTCGAGTATTGAGCATTACAAATTTACATGTCAGGAAAAATATGTCCGAACGTTGGTGGGACAATTGGATATCCATTTATAACTTTTTGTTGTTCCCATCAATGGCGAACACAGTGGAGTGCTGAAGATCTCAAAGAAACGCTGATTCCTACATGCTATATTACCCACCAGGCTCCTCAACTATCTCCCTGTTTCTCTTTTCCTCTTTCGCTAGCTCTCTCTTTTCTGTCGAACTGTAGCCTGTTAACAAAGATAACTCTAAGTCTACTTGCTCAAGGTGTGTACTAGGGTGCCCAGCATGTGTGTTTGTTATGAGTCACTATAACACAGAGTCTTAAACATGTGCCAAGATGTGAGTCAATCACTATTCTGCATGACACAACTACCTCTGACCCTCAAGATAGATTATCATGATAATCCTTGCCCATTGTCATCTGCATTCTAAGAAAGTCATGGGTTTATTCCCATCATGGCAACCTCAGTCTTCCATTCTTCAGTAAATTCAGTACTATTACAGTGGATTATTGTAACACCTATTATTCACAGCACTTCGAAATTAGCATAAGTGCTACATGGCGTGCTAAATAAAAATATATTAGATGAAAACAGTTAATACTGTCTTCTTTCGAGATGTTAGTCAACTGATATGCTCTACAACACAACTACTCAATGAAATAATTCTCATCAAATGTGCCTTTTTGCCTGTTTTTAGTGTTGTAGTTAATACGACCAAATAGCAAACGGATGTGCGTTCGACCGCGGTCATTGAGACAGTCACCCAAAGTGTAATTTCGTCCTTTTGGATTATTGTTCTGGATGATTTTAACAGTTGGCTGAAGTTCCTTCTCTTAATACCTATCGGTCTCTGCTTGGTAACCTTGACTTTCCAGGGCTCTTCTTGATTGACTGACAGTCCAGCTAGTCACAGACTGGATTTTTTATATGTTCATCTAACCAGTTGAGGTTAGTCACCACGGTCGGTTGCAACTATTCAAGTCACAAAAATATGATCACACAACCTCTGACACTGCCATCTTTGCTGTAATTCATTTAACAAGACCCTCATTATGAGTGGCCATGCCAGAAACAACGGCATCCTACTTGACACCTCCCTCTCCATGAATCGACAGGTCAACTTCGTCGCCTCCAGCTGATTCAACACCCTCTGCATCCTCCTTAAGACCTTCAAATGGATCCCCCTGGAGTCAAGGAAGACAGTCACCCAAGCACTCATCACCAGTAGGGTGGACAACGGAAACAACCTCTATACCGGCATAAACAAGTCTCTACTCCACAAGCTCCAGACGAAACAGAACACCGCCACCAGACTAGTCCTTGGTATCCCTTGACACGAGCACATCAGTCAACACCTACAGAAGCTCCACTGGCTCCACGTTGAGAAGAGAGTCACTTTCAAGATACTCATCCACGCCTACAAATGCCTACACAACACCAGACCCCAATACCTCAGCGACAGAATGACCCTACACGTACCCAAAAGTAACCTTTGATCCGCCCACCTCGTCCTCGCTGAAACCCCACGCTTCCACAGAGCCAAAGCACGGGGAAGATCCTTCTCCCATATCGCGGCCAAGACCTGGAACAAGCTCCCGATCAACATTAGATGCGCCCCGTCCCTGAACACCTTCAGGACCTGGCTCTTCGGCTGTATGGAAATGATGATCCCTCCCCCCCTTGAGAGCCTCACGGGTGAGTAGTGCGCTTACAATTCCCTGATTGATTGATTGATAGTGCTATGGGAAAGACCCAATGCATCCAGTGTTTGTGATACTGGGCTCTGCCAACAACAGGTGAGTCCAGATAATAGCAGGGATAACAAGGTGATCCTCTGCAGTCTCATGTACAGTAGCGTACAACTTGTAGGAATCAGTGTTTCAGCACAGATTCCTACGTGTGAAACTGTAATGTCAAGCAAAAACTGGAGGATGTATCCCTGCTAACAACTATGGAATAGCCTCACCTGAGAGCACATAATGTCCTGTTATTCAGTGTTTACCCACTAAGGTCAAAATATTATTATTAGACCACTTGCACAACCACGTAAAAGACCTGGCCAGCCACCACACAAAGCTTCCGGCTGAACATTTTCTTACACAGGTCAATTAGGCAGACAACTCAGAGCACAACATCTAAGGCATGGATGCATGTACACTGGCAGTGCAGCTCTGTGCAATCTTTTAACCATCTAAAAAATACACCCAGAGCCTCAGTTTCAATGCTTAGACGGGTCTCCTTGAAAGCCACGGAAAGAAAGGCCAACCTCACTGTAGTCCAGTCCACCTCTTCAAACCTGAATGTCCAGGCTGATATGCAATTACTCATTTAACCTGAATACAAATCAAGAGGACAGTGATATTCTCAGCAGAGGCAATATCTTAAAACGTTCTGCAGGCCACACTGACCGAAGACATCTCAATTCAGCCAATATAAAATCGATAGGCTCATCTCCCGCAATCATGTCATATGAATGAATCAACCAGAGTCACTAGGAACTCCATAGAGCTGGCATCATACGTGCTATCTAAAAAAGGGAATTTTCCAGACTTGGGGCATTAAAATCAGTTGTCCCCTTCTTCATTTTTAGCCAACACTTTTAATAATCAATCAATCAGAAGCGCGCGCTACTTACCCGTGAGGGTCTCAAGGCGCCGAGGGGGGGGGGGGGGTGTGACTCTACTGCTCGAAGAGCCAGGTCTTGAGGAGCGTTCTGAAGGTGAGTTGGTCTTGGGTCTGCCGTAGCTGTGTAGGGAGGGTGTTCCAGATCTTGGCGGCAAGGTAGGAGAAGGATTTGCCGCCGGAGGTCGTTCGTTAGATGCGTAGTTGGGGTGCAATGGCTGCGTCTGCTTTGTTGAATACGTGGTGTGGGCACGGGTTTGACGGGGATCCTGGGTGGATGGAGTTCATGACCTTGCGTGTTTCGTCGTCGTTGACGTTGGACCAGGAGGTCAGGCGGTTGGCGCTGGTGGTGTTCCCAGGGGTGGTGGAGTCTGGCATAGACGGGGCGGTCGTGGTGTTGAAGCTGTCACACCTCTCAACACTGAAAATCATTAATCATATCCAGCTGGTGGGAAACACAGCTCACAAGGCTCTCATTTCTCATCGGTTCTAAAAAAGCCCATTCAGACCAGCCTCTATTAATAAAACGTAAATGGGAAACTGGCGATCAGAATCTTGTACTTACAAGACCAGCTAAAGAGTCAGGTGGACCTGCCACTAAAGAATGGGCAACAAGCAGAATGGTGGGGTTGTGTCCCAATGGCTTTGAAGCCTTGAAACCAGGCATGGTGGTACGATTGTCTTTCCCCTTCTTCTTCAGTGAAGTTCTGCTCTTGGAACATAGCCTGTCTTGCCAGAGGTATCCGCCTATTAACTATCTTTTCATTTTTTGCCTCCAAGTAACATGGAGTGAATCTGAAGTTGGGTTGTCAGGGTTTCAAGGATACTTACACATGTACAGTACGGGAACCAAAATAAGTGCATGTAAAGGAAGTTTCAGCTATTTTTTTAAACCTTGACCTTAATTTGAAATCATCACACATACTCACAGAAAACAAACTCATTCAAGTGGTGCAGTTAGAAAACTGTCAATCAATTAGCAGGCAACCAGTCACCTACATTGTCATGTGGTCACATTAGAATCGAGCAAGAACGCCACCATTTTGCATTTTAACATTTAAATTTGACATCTTCACTTCAACACTGAACATTGACATTTGACACACATTTTATTGCATGCCTGTGCAGGAAAATATTCTCTGAAATGGCTTTTGTTTACATTTCCACTTTGTAGGCATACTATTCAATACCTTGAGTATTCAGTACAAGGGATAAGTTCATTCCACAGAATGTTATCATTTAGTTTTAGCACACCGGAAGGACATTGACGCAAGCCACGGGCAATACTTCCGCGCAACTCTAGAAGTTGCATGGTCCCGACACACACCTGTGTCTTTATTTATTTAAATTTATATATCAGCGCAATAGCTACTCAAAAAGGGTTTCCGGGCGCTCTCAAGGAAACAGCAGAGCATAGAGAGACACCTACTGGTTAAAAAGCCAGGTTTTAAGTGACTTACGGAACAGTAAGAGGTTAGATGGAGTGCAGAGGGAGATCATTTCCTCGTCATTCTAATTTACATGGTTTGGATGCGAGCATTATTAACCAGTTGTGCTACTCGTGAATATATCATTGACTACTAGACACACACCTGTGTCCCCATCCGTGGCTATCTTTGTGTTTTTAAACAACACTGAACAAGACTATAGACACACTTGGTTGCGTTCCCACCTACTGTGCGGTACAGATCTGCCGGGTCGGAATTATCACCGGCATCTCGAATACACTGCTCCGTTTGCAAAATCACAGATTCCATTTACTGATTTCACGGCGAAGAGTAATCTTTACTAGACTCTCCAGCCGGTTTGGAATTTTCACCGGCTACAGGTCCCGAAGAAGTTGTGGGAGTATTCTCCTAGATGAAACACGTGTTGGCCGTTGTTTTGCTGGTTGATTTTCCATGTGATTGAAATTAATGAAACAAGAAACAACTCTTCTGGGAACTTTATTGATATTGATTTTTTTTCATGGATGTACACTACAGTGATCTTATATGTATACATTAATCTATGTGTGCCCAGGATCTGGCTATATTATCATTTAGTATTGTCCGCTTGGTAACAGAGCTATCACAACAGAACCAACAATACCAGCCTGACTGGGACTGCAGCATGGCAACATGAGTTCTGTTTATTATATAAACGTGTCACTTCCTTGTTTAGTTAGAGGAGCATTTTGCTGTCACTGAAAGGTCGCCTTATGCCGGAAATATAGCTCAGCGTATTCCTGATTACGTCTTGCGAGGGATGAAGCCCAGTTCTCCAGAAAGACGGGATTCCTGACGACACTTACCCACAGGTAACAGAAAGTTAGATCACTCTACAGTGATTCGGCAGATCAATCCACCCTATACACACTAGGATAGGTAGCGCTAGGTAGGAGTACAATATATATCAGTACCCATATGCAAACATATATACTCTTTTGTAAAAAGATGGTTGAACTATTATTTATTCTACCCCATTGTCATTATGCCAATTTACGTTAATCTGTTTCCTTCTATTGATTATTGCAGTGAACATATTTTACTCAACAATCACAATGCTTCAATAAATGTTGAAAAGCCTTGCTGTGTATTTTTAGCGTATCTCTTTGGGTATGCCTGAGTAACGAAACAAAAGAGTTCTAGATCTGGTACCATAATTTCCTTGAGGAGTCAGGGTTGTCATGTTCTGAGGTTGCATAATCCAATTGTTAAATGATCAGGTAAGTGTCCAGATGGTGCACTCTGAGTGGGATAGCAGGCCTAAGGTCAACATAGAAAAACCAAAGGTGGTGATGGACGGAGCGTTGACAATACAAACACTCACCCCCAGTCAACTGATCTGGGTTTAATCCATCACCGTTCTTTAGCTCACTCCGCCACCCCAGTTCAGACATGGCCATATGCAAATCAGTCTGACCCTGTGCCTCATGGGAACAGTCCAGCCCGAACTGCCAAGCCATGTCTTCCCTGGACCGGAATCAAGCTTCCCAGGACCGGTTTCTGGCATTACAGCCGTCTTCAGCCGGGCTTGCTTGACTCCAGTGGCAAAGTGAGCAAGGGACTCACGTCTGAGCATACCCTGCCAACTTAGGGGGAACAAAGAAAAACCAAAGGTGGTGATGGACGGAGCGTTGACAATACAAACACTCACCCCCAGTCAACTGATCTGGGTTTAATCCATCACCGTTCTTTAGCTCACTCCGCCACCCCAGTTCAGACATGGCCATATGCAAATCAGTCTGACCCTGTGCCTCATGGGAACAGTCCAGCCCGAACTGCCAAGCCATGTCTTCCCTGGACCGGAATCAAGCTTCCCAGGACCGGTTTCTGGCATTACAGCCGTCTTCAGCCGGGCTTGCTTGACTCCAGTGGCAAAGTGAGCAAGGGACTCACGTCTGAGCATACCCTGCCAACTTAGGGCGAACAAAGAAAAACCAAAGGTGGTGATGGACGGAGCGTTGACAATACAAACACTCACCCCCAGTCAACTGATCTGGGTTTAATCCATCACCGTTCTTTAGCTCACTCCGCCACCCCAGTTCAGACATGGCCATATGCAAATCAGTCTGACCCTGTGCCTCATGGGAACAGTCCAGCCCGAACTGCCAAGCCATGTCTTCCCTGGACCGGAATCAAGCTTCCCAGGACCGGTTTCTGGCATTACAGCCGTCTTCAGCCGGGCTTGCTTGACTCCAGTGGCAAAGTGAGCAAGGGACTCACGTCTGAGCATACCCTGCCAACTTAGGGGGAACAAAGAAAAACCAAAGGTGGTGATGGACGGAGCGTTGACAATACAAACACTCACCCCCAGTCAACTGATCTGGGTTTAATCCATCACCGTTCTTTAGCTCACTCCGCCACCCCAGTTCAGACATGGCCATATGCAAATCAGTCTGACCCTGTGCCTCATGGGAACAGTCCAGCCCGAACTGCCAAGCCATGTCTTCCCTGGACCGGAATCAAGCTTCCCAGGACCGGTTTCTGGCATTACAGCCGTCTTCAGCCGGGCTTGCTTGACTCCAGTGGCAAAGTGAGCAAGGGACTCACGTCTGAGCATACCCTGCCAACTTAGGGCGAACAAAGAAAAACCAAAGGTGGTGATGGACGGAGCGTTGACAATACAAACACTCACCCCCAGTCAACTGATCTGGGTTTAATCCATCACCGTTCTTTAGCTCACTCCGCCACCCCAGTTCAGACATGGCCATATGCAAATCAGTCTGACCCTGTGCCTCATGGGAACAGTCCAGCCCGAACTGCCAAGCCATGTCTTCCCTGGACCGGAATCAAGCTTCCCAGGACCGGTTTCTGGCATTACAGCCGTCTTCAGCCGGGCTTGCTTGACTCCAGTGGCAAAGTGAGCAAGGGACTCACGTCTGAGCATACCCTGCCAACTTAGGGCGAACAAAGAAAAACCAAAGGTGGTGATGGACGGAGCGTTGACAATACAAACACTCACCCCCAGTCAACTGATCTGGGTTTAATCCATCAC
This sequence comes from Lissotriton helveticus, assembly GCF_964261635.1. Taxonomy (NCBI): domain Eukaryota; kingdom Metazoa; phylum Chordata; class Amphibia; order Caudata; family Salamandridae; genus Lissotriton; species Lissotriton helveticus. Next base: position 1,028,144,820 of record NC_136068.1, on the reverse strand, counting down.
CGTTCTTTAGCTCACTCCGCCACCCCAGTTCAGACATGGCCATATGCAAATCAGTCTGACCCTGTGCCTCATGGGAACAGTCCAGCCCGAACTGCCAAGCCATGTCTTCCCTGGACCGGAATCAAGCTTCCCAGGACCGGTTTCTGGCATTACAGCCGTCTTCAGCCGGGCTTGCTTGACTCCAGTGGCAAAGTGAGCAAGGGACTCACGTCTGAGCATACCCTGCCAACTTAGGGCGAACAAAGAAAAACCAAAGGTGGTGATGGACGGAGCGTTGACAATACAAACACTCACCCCCAGTCAACTGATCTGGGTTTAATCCATCACCGTTCTTTAGCTCACTCCGCCACCCCAGTTCAGACATGGCCATATGCAAATCAGTCTGACCCTGTGCCTCATGGGAACAGTCCAGCCCGAACTCCCAAGCCATGTCTTCCCTGGACCGGAATCAAGCTTCCCAGGACCGGTTTCTGGCATTACAGCCGTCTTCAGCCGGGCTTGCTTGACTCCAGTGGCAAAGTGAGCAAGGGACTCACGTCTGAGCATACCCTGCCAACTTAGGGCGAACAAAGAAAAACCAAAGGTGGTGATGGACGGAGCGTTGACAATACAAACACTCACCCCCAGTCAACTGATCTGGGTTTAATCCATCACCGTTCTTTAGCTCACTCCGCCACCCCAGTTCAGACATGGCCATATGCAAATCAGTCTGACCCTGTGCCTCATGGGAACAGTCCAGCCCGAACTGCCAAGCCATGTCCTCCCTGGACCGGAATCAAGCTTCCCAGGACCGGTTTCTGGCATTACAGCCGTCTTCAGCCGGGCTTGCTTGACTCCAGTGGCAAAGTGAGCAAGGGACTCACGTCTGAGCATACCCTGCCAACTTAGGGCGAACAAAGAAAAACCAAAGGTGGTGATGGACGGAGCGTTGACAATACAAACACTCACCCCCAGTCAACTGATCTGGGTTTAATCCATCACCGTTCTTTAGCTCACTCCGCCACCCCAGTTCAGACATGGCCATATGCAAATCAGTCTGACCCTGTGCCTCATGGGAACAGTCCAGCCCGAACTCCCAAGCCATGTCTTCCCTGGACCGGAATCAAGCTTCCCAGGACCGGTTTCTGGCATTACAGCCGTCTTCAGCCGGGCTTGCTTGACTCCAGTGGCAAAGTGAGCAAGGGACTCACGTCTGAGCATACCCTGCCAACTTAGGGCGAACAAAGAAAAACCAAAGGTGGTGATGGACGGAGCGTTGACAATACAAACACTCACCCCCAGTCAACTGATCTGGGTTTAATCCATCACCGTTCTTTAGCTCACTCCGCCACCCCAGTTCAGACATGGCCATATGCAAATCAGTCTGACCCTGTGCCTCATGGGAACAGTCCAGCCCGAACTGCCAAGCCATGTCTTCCCTGGACCGGAATCAAGCTTCCCAGGACCGGTTTCTGGCATTACAGCCGTCTTCAGCCGGGCTTGCTTGACTCCAGTGGCAAAGTGAGCAAGGGACTCACGTCTGAGCATACCCTGCCAACTTAGGGCGAACAAAGAAAAACCAAAGGTGGTGATGGACGGAGCGTTGACAATACAAACACTCACCCCCAGTCAACTGATCTGGGTTTAATCCATCACCGTTCTTTAGCTCACTCCGCCACCCCAGTTCAGACATGGCCATATGCAAATCAGTCTGACCCTGTGCCTCATGGGAACAGTCCAGCCCGAACTGCCAAGCCATGTCTTCCCTGGACCGGAATCAAGCTTCCCAGGACCGGTTTCTGGCATTACAGCCGTCTTCAGCCGGGCTTGCTTGACTCCAGTGGCAAAGTGAGCAAGGGACTCACGTCTGAGCATACCCTGCCAACTTAGGGCGAACAAAGAAAAACCAAAGGTGGTGATGGACGGAGCGTTGACAATACAAACACTCACCCCCAGTCAACTGATCTGGGTTTAATCCATCACCGTTCTTTAGCTCACTCCGCCACCCCAGTTCAGACATGGCCATATGCAAATCAGTCTGACCCTGTGCCTCATGGGAACAGTCCAGCCCGAACTGCCAAGCCATGTCTTCCCTGGACCGGAATCAAGCTTCCCAGGACCGGTTTCTGGCATTACAGCCGTCTTCAGCCGGGCTTGCTTGACTCCAGTGGCAAAGTGAGCAAGGGACTCACGTCTGAGCATACCCTGCCAACTTAGGGGGAACAAAGAAAAACCAAAGGTGGTGATGGACGGAGCGTTGACAATACAAACACTCACCCCCAGTCAACTGATCTGGGTTTAATCCATCACCGTTCTTTAGCTCACTCCGCCACCCCAGTTCAGACATGGCCATATGCAAATCAGTCTGACCCTGTGCCTCATGGGAACAGTCCAGCCCGAACTGCCAAGCCATGTCTTCCCTGGACCGGAATCAAGCTTCCCAGGACCGGTTTCTGGCATTACAGCCGTCTTCAGCCGGGCTTGCTTGACTCCAGTGGCAAAGTGAGCAAGGGACTCACGTCTGAGCATACCCTGCCAACTTAGGGCGAACAAAGAAAAACCAAAGGTGGTGATGGACGGAGCGTTGACAATACAAACACTCACCCCCAGTCAACTGATCTGGGTTTAATCCATCACCGTTCTTTAGCTCACTCCGCCACCCCAGTTCAGACATGGCCATATGCAAATCAGTCTGACCCTGTGCCTCATGGGAACAGTCCAGCCCGAACTGCCAAGCCATGTCTTCCCTGGACCGGAATCAAGCTTCCCAGGACCGGTTTCTGGCATTACAGCCGTCTTCAGCCGGGCTTGCTTGACTCCAGTGGCAAAGTGAGCAAGGGACTCACGTCTGAGCATACCCTGCCAACTTAGGGCGAACAAAGAAAAACCAAAGGTGGTGACGGACGGAGCGTTGACAATACAAACACTCACCCCCAGTCAACTGATCTGGGTTTAATCCATCACCGTTCTTTAGCTCACTCCGCCACCCCAGTTCAGACATGGCCATATGCAAATCAGTCTGACCCTGTGCCTCATGGGAACAGTCCAGCCCGAACTGCCAAGCCATGTCTTCCCTGGACCGGAATCAAGCTTCCCAGGACCGGTTTCTGGCATTACAGCCGTCTTCAGCCGGGCTTGCTTGACTCCAGTGGCAAAGTGAGCAAGGGACTCACGTCTGAGCATACCCTGCCAACTTAGGGTGAACAAAGAAAAACCAAAGGTGGTGATGGACGGAGCGTTGACAATACAAACACTCACCCCCAGTCAACTGATCTGGGTTTAATCCATCACCGTTCTTTAGCTCACTCCGCCACCCCAGTTCAGACATGGCCATATGCAAATCAGTCTGACCCTGTGCCTCATGGGAACAGTCCAGCCCGAACTGCCAAGCCATGTCTTCCCTGGACCGGGCTTCCCAGGACCGGTTTCTGGCATTACAGCCGTCTTCAGCCGGGCTTGCTTGACTCCAGTGGCAAAGTGAGCAAGGGACTCACGTCTGAGCATACCCTGCCAACTTAGGGCGAACAAAGAAAAACCAAAGGTGGTGATGGACGGAGCGTTGACAATACAAACACTCACCCCCAGTCAACTGATCTGGGTTTAATCCATCACCGTTCTTTAGCTCACTCCGCCACCCCAGTTCAGACATGGCCATATGCAAATCAGTCTGACCCTGTGCCTCATGGGAACAGTCCAGCCCGAACTGCCAAGCCATGTCTTCCCTGGACCGGAATCAAGCTTCCCAGGACCGGTTTCTGGCATTACAGCCGTCTTCAGCCGGGCTTGCTTGACTCCAGTGGCAAAGTGAGCAAGGGACTCACGTCTGAGCATACCCTGCCAACTTAGGGCGAACAAAGAAAAACCAAAGGTGGTGATGGACGGAGCGTTGACAATACAAACACTCACCCCCAGTCAACTGATCTGGGTTTAATCCATCACCGTTCTTTAGCTCACTCCGCCACCCCAGTTCAGACATGGCCATATGCAAATCAGTCTGACCCTGTGCCTCATGGGAACAGTCCAGCCCGAACTGCCAAGCCATGTCTTCCCTGGACCGGAATCAAGCTTCCCAGGACCGGTTTCTGGCATTACAGCCGTCTTCAGCCGGGCTTGCTTGACTCCAGGGTATGCTCAGACGTGAGTCCCTTGCTCACTTTGCCACTGGAGTCAAGCAAGCCTGGCTGAAGACGGCTGTAATGCCAGAAACCGGTCCTGGGAAGCTTGATTCCGGTCCAGGGAAGACATGGCTTGGCAGTTCGGGCTGGACTGTTCCCATGAGGCACAGGGTCAGACTGATTTGCATATGGCCATGTCTGAACTGGGGTGGCGGAGTGAGCTAAAGAACGGTGATGGATTAAACCCAGATCAGTTGACTGGGGGTGAGTGTTTGTATTGTCAACGCTCCGTCCATCACCACCTTTGGTTTTTCTTTGTTCGCCCTAAGTTGGCAGGGTATGCTCAGACGTGAATCCCTTGCTCACTTTGCCACTGGAGTCAAGCAAGCCTGGCTGAAGACGGCTGCAATGCCAGAAACCGGTCCTGGGAAGCTTGATTCCGGTCCAGGGAAGACATGGCTTGGCAGTTCGGGCTGGACTGTTCCCATGAGGCACAGGGTCAGACTGATTTGCATATGGCCATGTCTGAACTGGGGTGGCGGAGTGAGCTAAAGAACGGTGATGGATTAAACCCAGATCAGTTGACTGGGGGTGAGTGTTTGTATTGTCAACGCTCCGTCCATCACCACCTTTGGTTTTTCTTTGTTCGCCCTAAGTTGGCAGGGTATGCTCAGACGTGAGTCCCTTGCTCACTTTGCCACTGGAGTCAAGCAAGCCTGGCTGAAGACGGCTGTAATGCCAGAAACCGGTCCTGGGAAGCTTGATTCCGGTCCAGGGAAGACATGGCTTGGCAGTTCGGGCTGGACTGTTCCCATGAGGCACAGGGTCAGACTGATTTGCATATGGCCATGTCTGAACTGGGGTGGCGGAGTGAGCTAAAGAACGGTGATGGATTAAACCCAGATCAGTTGACTGGGGGTGAGTGTTTGTATTGTCAACGCTCCGTCCATCACCACCTTTGGTTTTTCTTTGTTCGCCCTAAGTTGGCAGGGTATGCTCAGACGTGAGTCCCTTGCTCACTTTGCCACTGGAGTCAAGCAAGCCTGGCTGAAGACGGCTGTAATCCGGTCCAGGGAAGACATGGCTTGGCAGTTCGGGCTGGACTGTTCCCATGAGGCACAGGGTCAGACTGATTTGCATATGGCCATGTCTGAACTGGGGTGGCGGAGTGAGCTAAAGAACGGTGATGGATTAAACCCAGATCAGTTGACTGGGGGTGAGTGTTTGTATTGTCAACGCTCCGTCCATCACCACCTTTGGTTTTTCTAAGGTCAACATATCCTGATGGTGTGCATGGAATCAGAAATTGTCAAACCTTACTTTTATGTTCGCCAACAAACGCACAGTTTCTACTCCAAAAGTATAATCCGTACAACATTATTGACCAACATTTATAGTGTCCCTGCTCAAAAAGTAAAAAGAAAGCAATAACAGAAATTAAGAATGCTATGGCATCATTAAAACAGCTTTTCTGATGGCAATTGCATAGGGATACGTGATTCCAACCTTAATCTTACTGAGAGAATTCCTGAGGACGAGAACACCACTACTAGATGAATTGGATAGAATCCCAGAAATTGTGCCAGGATGTGGAAAAAGAGACCTGTCGGGAGTAGGTTTTAAGAACACTCTACACTCAACATCCCTAAGAATTTGCAATGGAAAATTTTAAATGACAAGCCAACCAACTCAACCAGCTTTTTATCTGGCAAGATTCAGTGCTTGGCTGTACACTGGTAGACCTGACAGTCTTTGTATTCATAAAAAACTTCAAATTGAAAAAAAGAGTTGAAAGTGATGAGGTCACAGGCTTTCACAATGTCTACTTCCATCACTCCATTAATGCCTACCGCAAGCACATACACTCATGTTGGAGGTGAGAAGTCAAAAAGGTTAAAATGGCTGGGAAACTGGCAGAGTATCTTGAAAGATGTCCAATGTACAATTTCCCAGTTGATCGTCTCACAAACAGAGCTGCTATCTAATGCAATAAACTAGATAAAATACTCCAAAATTAATGATTGTTCCCATAAAAGGTCCCAGCATCCACCCAAACCATTAGTTCACTAAGGAACTAATTGAACAAAAATGTCCATGCTGAAAGCAATTAAGTTATACAAAAAAAGTCAAGATAGCAACCCATTATCAAAAATAAAACAAATGCAAACACTTTATACAAAAAACAATCTGCAAATCTGTGTGTGTTAACTTGGTTATTTGGTACTGCGTACATTGTGTATATATCTACTGTTGTTGGTCCATCCGTGTGCCTCGAGGGCACGGAAAAAAGGGCAGAACTGATGTCATCACGCTGACGGAGTCCTATTATTGGAGTGAGTGACGTCAGCGGAGCCGCGCGCGATGTTGTGCTTCTGTGACGTCGTCCACGTCGGCGTGAAGAGCTACAAAAGAATTTCCAAATGTTGCTGACGCAAGGGGATAATCACAAGGTGAGGAATCAACTGGCAGATGTATCCATCAGAAACCAACCTTGTCCTTCAGTATGCCTGATTCAATAGCACGATCAACTCAATGATCTGTAAGACATATAGGAGTGTTTTTCGCCTTCCCTTAAATGCTTCCCAAGTGCAAATGAGACTGGAGTTTGGCTTGTGCAACCAATCTATGGAATGGCTAGCATCTTATGTAAAGACCAAGCATAAAGCAAAATCATGCGTAGAAAACTCTCTAAGTTATCATCTATGGACTGAAATCAACCGTAAGGACTCACTATCAAAGAAAAATGGGCTGTCCCCTTAGTAAAGGCAAAACAATAATTCGATCTAAAAGATTCACGATGTTGGACCTGGCTCTTTTTGTAGGGTTAATTTCAAACTGTTTGCCTTCTTCCCCCAAATTTGGTGACCCTCTTTTTGCTGGCTATAGGACTCTGGGCACTTTTCCACTGCTAATCAGTGCTTAAGTGCATGTGCTCTCCCCCCTAAAACATGGTGTGATTGGTTTGCATCAGGGGCCGTATTACATAAAGTGCCCTTGGGGTGCCAAAGGCGTTTGTGCCTGCTTTGCGTGCCCCTGGGGCACTTTGGTATTACAGACGGGGCCGCAGACGCTTGTGCGGCCCCTTCAGTAATACCAATAGCTCAGGCGCACATAAAGCGTCAGTGCTATCTTCAAGGGGCGTTCCTTTATTTGCATGGGGGCATGCCCCATGAAAATAAGGGAATCTCTTTGCCTCTGCGCCCGCGCCGTATTACCAACGTGGGTGCACAGGCAAAGAAGCCCTCAGGAGGCGCGTTGACAGTGCACCACCTAAAAGGTGGCTCACTTTCAGTGCACCTCCTGAGAGCAGCCCTCTGCAAGGGGCAAGAGGGCCCTATGGACTCTCCAGACATCCCCTTGCAGGCGGGTGCAGTCACTGACAGCACATGCCTGCAAGGGGATCTCACGGTGCGGCTTTAAAGCTGCTGCTCCGTATTTGACGTGACTGCGCTGCCCCAGAGCAATGAAGGAAAATGCACCGCGTGTGTAATGCAGCCTGTTTGACATTTTTTCTTTACATGTAAGTCTCTTGTACAGTGGTATTTAACATACCCAGGGCCTGTAACTTAAATGCTATTGGTGTCAGATTACGCCACTCACAGAAGAAGCCTTTCAAACCTGCCACTGCAGTGCCTGCATGTGTGCGCAGTTTACTGGCACTTTCACTTGGCATTTAAAACTACTTGCCAAGTCTTAAACTCCTCTTTCACTAAATCATCCTGTCCTCACACAAAGGGCTTGTTTACCCCCAACTGATGTCTGGAGCAAAGGCAGGAGAGAAGGGAAACTTGTGGAACTTCACAGACCTTGCAGGAAACGTCTACCACCCTCTAGAACAGAGGTCTTCAAACTTTTTACTCTGAACCGCCCCCTAAGCAAAATGTTTTGAGGTCGGGCCCCCTCCAAAACTTTATGGGAAGTATTGGGGGAGCGGGAGCTACATGGCTGGTGCAGGACGCGGGGCTTATGAGATGATTTCAGGAATACCTTTTCTATAGCTTCTGAACCTCACTTAATATGAGAATTATAAAAAAGCAAGCATTAAACAAAAACAGATATTATCCCAAACAAACTGCTCTCCAAAATCGGGGTGTTGTGAGCCCCTCACGCTCTTTGACCCCAATGCAACTACACCTGCTGTCCTAATGATAACTGCAGTCCTGAGTATCAGGCTATCTCCCCTGCATCTTCTACCTCTTACCCACCATGATGGATCATCACCTCGGTCCTAATGCTTGAAAGGAAAATAAGCTCTGATGCCCCTTTTTTAAAGGTAGACAGTCATAACTGTGATGCATTGGGCCCCTCAAATCCCTGGGCCCCAGTCCAGCTGCAGCTGCTCCTTTAATGATAACCAGCAGTGGCCACTTACACACTTTGCAGCAGTACCAGCTTCCCTAATGAATGTCCCTTTAAAAAAAAGAAAACACTTATATTGTCCCCTTCTTTGGCCATTTGTAAACACAAAAGTGAGTCCCCATACAGTGCTCCCTATTCTAGGCCAGGCCTTCTCTTTGTCAATATCTATGAATCTCGCTCCTTTCCTCTGTCACCTAGACCATTACCTTGAGGACCAGGTGATCGAGAAAATAAGAGCTCTGGATATGAACGCAACCCTGCTGGCCTTCTACCTGCCACCCCATGGACTCAGCTTTCACAATGCCCCTGAATGGTTAATACTGACTTTGAGATGCCTCTGCCTGAAATCGTAAGGTGTGGTGATAGTGCAGAAAGTTAAAAAAAGAAACCAGCCTTCTTACCAGACATTAACTGATTGAGTCACTTAAAGCCAGGGCCACTGGAAATATGAGTTTCTGCAGCAGCAGTGTTTTCCACATAATTATCAATTTACTACATTTGTACATATTCTGGAAATTTCAACAAAAAAAACTTGATTCTTGCTCAAACGGTTTAAAAGCGTGACAAAGTGTTCCGGAGCAGTGGAAGGCCCTTTGCAAAGATTGACTGGTAATCTTGTAGTTGCTTACTGCTATATTTGGGTATTAAACTGGTACTAATGAGGTGAAATATTCCCCTGACAGCGTTACCTTGAGTTAAAATGACAAAATAATGAAGTCAAAAGGTGTATGTCATAAACAAGTCTGCATGTACGCACCAAATGTAACGTGTGTGCCCCCAGTGCACGTTGGACCATGCCTTAGGAGGGCACCTGTGCAGACTTCCATGTCAGATCCACAACGGGGGCCCCAATTGCCCCTAGAGGCATGCTTTATTTCCGGTGGTGTTGTGTAATAAAAGCAATCCGGGCACTTTGCGACCACTCTGTCTTGCTTTAATTAATTGGTGATTTTTAGTATTCTGAACTTTTTTTTCTTTCTGTCCAGAAGCTGCACTTCCAAATAGAAAAATGTCAGACGACATTACACAAACCTAAAATAGGAAAATGTGCAACAGAAAAGTGAAAAGGCAGGAGCAGCAGACGATTAAGAAACAAGCGATTGGCTTTTCTGATCCTCTTGGTGTGGACAAGAGGAGGGGAGAAAGGGAGGGTGAGTGCTGGTCCGCTGCATACATTTTCACCTCCTTCACTTGAAAAGAACAACTAGAGGGGTTTGGCTGCGACGAGTGTGGAGGTGGTGCATTATGTGTGGCAGGTGCAGGCTGGAGTCCCTTGAGTGATTGGAATGGAGGGGCAGGGTGAGAGCAGAGAGAGTGGGGTAGAGGAGAGAGTTGAAAAAATAGGCTAGTGAAAGCAAACCAGCATGGCGCTCGTGAAAGGGTACCACGCTGATAAAAAACGAATACCTGAATGTTTCCTGGAGACCAGGGCCAATCCATGGCTGGGGGAGCTGCAAAGAGCAGGCACAGACTAGTGCCCCCTGCTCTGAGGCTGGCTGCAGCATAACCGGCCTTCTTCGTCCGCCTGGCTCCTTTGCTCTGTTGGAGCCTGATGACTGAATGAGAGGGGGAGAGGGGAGGGAGACGGAGAGTGTTGAAAGCAAATACCTCACAGGAGTCCAGGTAGTTGTTCCAAGTGAGTATCTTTATTGAAGTTGTAGTACAGAGGTGGTAGGTAGGTAGGTAAGGGTAGTAGGTAGTAGGTAGGCCAAGATGAAGATGGTATGAAGGCCCCAGCAGGAGCTGTTTCCTTGAGCTCAGCCAGGAGTCAACTGTCACACATCAGTCACACCACATTCTGTGACATCAATGAACATTCTAAGTGTTCCCAGACTGAACAAGAAAGGAAGATAGGGTGGACAAGAGAAAGACAAGGAAAGACCTTATAACATATCATCTTTCTTTACAAATAGAAAGAAAAGAAGAAAAAACAAGATTGGGATATATGGTAAGACAACTTTACACGTAACACTAAAGTTACGTAAAATTAAGAAATGCAAAGATGTAACAACATTTCAAAAGGAAAATGCACGTAACACTAACATTATGTAGTAAAGAGAAATGCAAAGATGTAACAACATTTCACAAAGAAAATACAACTGCGAACAAAGGCATGAACACCATCCCCCTTTTTCACAAGGGAACAGCAAAATCCAACGAAGATGTGCCGAAAACCAGAAGTAACAAAACACACACCAACTTGAACGCCTGACGTCAAGGCAATGACAATGTAAAGTGAAATGGTTAAAAACAGCGAGCCAGTGCTGCAAACCAAAGTAACCATAACACAAAACGAGAAAGAATGAAGGTACGTGAAATGTAGAACATAGGCAAAGTGGAAAGAAAAGCAAAAAGCTGAAAGAAAGCCTACACCGCAGGAGAATATCATGTCAATATAAAGAATAAATATAAGAAACACATAAAGAATGTATGACCAGAATATCAGAATATAAAAAAAACTAAAATTAACACCTACTCCGCAGGAGAATATTATTTGAATGTAAAGAAGAAAAATAAATAAAGATACGCAGAATGTACACCTAACGTCTCAGGTAAACCAAGAAAATGCAATCAGAATATCAGTATATCAAAAACTAGGTCTTGTACAGAAGGAATAACCAGAAGAAAGAACGTACGTATGAATTCAGACCCCCAGAAAACACAAATAAAAGAATAAAAGTGGGGTATGCATATGAGAAAAGGAGGTGGAAATACTAAAACACAGAATCGGTAAAATGTAAGTTACCTCCCTCTAAGAATTGAATAAAGCTAAACATCAGAATAAAAATCCAATAGACCTGCAGAATAAATCAGACGTCTCACAAATGAGTAACAAAATATTGCAAGATAAAAATTAAATGAATGCAGAGTCACTTATGCGAATGCAGGCAATAATATTTCACCCAAAAAAATGACAATTAAATCAAGCAATAAAACCGGTGCTCAACTTAGTACCCGAGAGTGGATTAGAAAAGAAACTTGTTAGAAATAAAACAGCGAACAATTCCAGAAAAGAACAGAAGATGGCGCACTGAGCCCAGTTACAAGAATGTGATAACTCATACAGTATTCGGTCCTTCTGAAATGTAAAAATAAAACGACTTGAAAATGCTGATAAGAAAATTGTCACGAACAATGAAACATAGGCAGTGTGGGATTGTTGCAAGCTGACATCATTGCTGAATAACATGTCCAAAAGAAGAAATCCCACATAGTTTTGACACATCCAAGGAAAATGAACTGCACTCACACGGACTGCTTAAGAAGCTGATGAATGTACCTTCAAAACCTCGGTGCTCCATGGAAGCTGACAAAAGTACTTTCAAAACCTCGGTGATCCATGAAGGCGATGTTCCAAATATATTATTAATTCACGATGCCTCAACACCGATGAAGGATGTAGTTGGGAATGCAGTAAAAACGTGGTTGGCAGAAATGAATAGAAAAACCTCTGGGAAACTGCAAGCACACGATGAAGGCACGTTTCCTGCGTCGTTGTATCGGGTGGCTCCGGGCACGCAGAGGCATGCAGGCATGAATAGGCAACTGAAGAGAAATCGGCGTCATGAAGAATTGAAGAGAGGAGGACGTAACACAGGAATTCTGCTTGCACGAGACTCTGAAGCAGGTGAGGTGCGCGCGATTGTATTTGAAATTCAAATAAAGCGCTGCCGTTAGTTTTCCTCAAGGGGCAATAAGAAGAAAAACGTGACAAATTATAAAAACGAAGTACAGTCAACGCTTGCCCAAAAACACGGAGAAATTCGCCACAAGGTGTTGCTCCTTTTGAATAGAGAAACATGGTAAAACTCTCAAAAATGGATGTGGAGAGCCAATGAAAGTAGACCAAATCAGAATGCAGACACAGTTACAAATAACTTTCTCTTAGGTGAAGACTGCTCTTGCATAAAAGAGTATAAACTCTGCCCTTGGTAAAAATGTTCATCAAAAGTGCCACATAACTTAGACAGATTGTGAAGCAAGATTCTTTAAGTTTTTGAAAGTCACTGACTCTGTTATAAACAACACAGAAAAATGCAGAAGGGTGATCAGGCCAACTGCAACTCTGTGATGAGTAAATCTGAAGAGACAGGATATGGTATGGCAGGCACACTTGATGAGTAGGTAATCTGATAACACACAGCAGGCGTTCGGTGAATAGCGAAGGGAAGGCACAGAAAGACAATAATAGCAGAAGAAGACTCACCAAGCTTGAGTAGAGAACTGGCATGCCCGAGTTGATGCTGAGTGGTGTCCTCTGGTCACTGGTGGGCTAGGGTTGCCAGGTGGTGAAACATAGATGATACAAGCTTGGGTTCTTAGATGAAGTCGCAAAATTTGAATCCTTAGTTGCTGTAAAAACAGGTATTTGAACAGTAGGTCCAAAGGATTTGAATTCACGCAGGGAAGACCAGATTATCGCCAAAATGTTGAAAGTAAATACCTCACAGGAGTCCAGGTAGTTGTTCCAAGTAAGTATCTTTATTGAAGTTGTAGTACAGAGGTGGTTGGTAGGTAGGTCAGGGCAGTAGGTAGGCCAAGATGAAGATGGTATGAAGGCCCCACCAGGAGCTGTTTTCTTGAGCTGAGCCAGGAGTCAACTGTCACACATCAGTCACACCACATTCTGTGACATCAATGAACATTCTAAGTGTTCCCAGACTGAACAAGTAAGGAAGACAGGGTGGACAGGAGAAAGACAAGGAAAGACCTTATAACAGAGAGCAAAGAAAGGGAAACCAGCGCAGTGCATGTGAAACGAGCACAGCTCGGATAAATGATGCTTTATTCACCACTAAGTGAAATGATAAAAACCATTTCACTAACGTGATGGGTGAAAAGCATAGTTGCCCCAGCTGAAGTCATGGTGCACCATAAACAAGAAAAAGAGTACTCCGGAACAAGAGATGAAAATTGGAAGTGGAAGGTAACTATAGTTGGTCGGTGATGCTCTTAGGAAAGCGGAAGTGAGGTATCGCCGCTTGAACCATTTAGCAAGCAGCAAAGACTACCGAAAATGGATTGAACCAATGGGAAGGCAGTAGCCGGGACATGAGTGTTTTTCCACTACAACAGGCCTTCCAGACAGCGCATGCTCTGTCTAGGCTCGACCTAAAAACACACCTCGACACAAGTGATCATTTGAGGCACTGAGTGCTGAAACATGTGGATAGATGGAATCAAAAGAATGCATTTTTGGATTATCATGGTTTTTAATCATGTGATGGGGATGACAATAAATAAAGTATTCATGGTTAACGCATACAGATCTTTAATTTTCAGTGAAGTCCTATAGTGCTACACTTGACATCAGAAAAAATAAATTCAGACCTTAGGTAAACCAAGACCTAAGATTGCTGGATGTCTGACGTAGGAGGTCACGGAAGACCTAAAGTTGTTTCCCCAGAAAGACCCATAATGAAGCATGCCTCACTGTTGGCTGAATGCTCAGTTGCCTGAGTGCCTTCGAATCCATTGGCTGTTGCTCATAACCTTAATATAGGATTCCACACGTTAAAAGATCTGTTAGAGATAGGGGGTAACAAAATATTGGTTTCTTGGTAGGCTGGATAGAACTTGTTAATCTGGGACAGTAGTTTCACGCACAGTGTCAATCTGGGTAGACCCAAAGGTTCCTCTGGTTTTAGTTCAAAACAGACAACAATAAGTTGTCAAAAGCAATTAAGGCAGTGCACATCCCAAATAAATTGAATGTATGTTTCAGAGATTGTTTCTGATCATTTAGTTACACAAACTTACACCATTTTGATGGCGAATGTGCCCCCTACAAGTGACAATATGCTGGCGCATTTCAGCAATATGTTTTAAATATGTGCTCCAAAATTCACCGCTTGGCCGCTCTGCTAGACTACCCCATCCTCGACCTGAATGGATTTGGCTTATCTGTCACACTTGCACGTTAAGTAACACTTAGTTATTTTACAGCCCAAGTGACTTTAGTAAAATGAAGCAGCACCCACCCCTAAACATTGCCACAGCACAACGGCCTACACTTGTCTTTTTTCTGACAAGACTGCCAGGAGGATTCTTCCCAACAAAACTGTCAGTTGGCTTCTCTACATGCGTCTTTCAGGGCTCCTTTGGTTCTTCCAACAGCCTTTTTTGTTTGCCACACCCCACCTTTATTACCCCAATTTATGTAATCTGAGTCTTTCTCACTGTAGGGATCATTCAACATTCGGTTATTCATACTCAAGGGGCCTATCAGTTGAGTCACTGCTGGGGAAGGCAGGCTGCTCAGCTGCATCACCTGATTCGTTTGTCACTTCAGGAGTAAGGAAAGGCATTTACAGTGTCCCTACAGGGAGAGGGGAGTACTCTAAATGGCACCAGTGAGGGCAAGATCTGTTAGGTGACTGTGGGAGTAAGGAGATGATACATTTCCACTGATGTCTCTGCAGAAGGTACAGTATGTCTCAAAGCTGATAATTCCCTGGATGCACTGGGCTAAGAAGCAGTATTAGAGGTGTGTTACAACACATGAGGACAGTGGAATCTGATATGATTTTGCAAAAGCTTGTTCGATTTATTTTAAATGGATTGTCTGCGAATAACTAGCTTTGTCTGCATGCTTTATATCTGGTGCCCAAAGCAGTATAATGGTTATAATGGTTAAGTAAGTTCTCAAATAGTAAACAAAGTGGATTTTTACCATGAAGGACATCGAGCATACACATTACTGGAAAAGGATAATTGTATTTTGGGAACTCACCACTGTGCTGCTATTGTCCATTATGGCAAAACAGGGCTATCAGCACTTCTCAGCAGAGTTGTTATGTTAGTAATGGACAGTACTAGCCCTTTTCAGCGTAGCTGCTACACCGGTAATGGACAGTACCAGCACTTCTTAGTGTGGTTGCTATAGCAGAAATTGACAGCCCAGCACTTTTTAGCTGAACAGTTACAATAGTAAAGGATTGCTCTAACACTTCTCAGTACGGTTCCTATAGCAGGAATGGACAGTATCACCACTTTTCAGGAGGACTTTTATAGTAAAATTAGATAGCTCAAGAACTTCTTAGCGGGGTTGCTATAGTAGTAATGGACAGTATAATATATAATATTAGACAATATCAACACTTCTCAGCAGGACTCTTAGAATACTAATGGGCAGTACCAGTACTTTATACCAGGGTTGCTCTAGTAGTCGTGGAGAGTATCCACATTTATCTTATTCAGAGAACCAATGCTAACCACATTGTCCATTATCACCCCAGAAGAAACTGCAGCCACGATAAAGTCCATCCAATCAAGGGACCCATTGGACCCCATCTCCCACCACACCTACTCCAGAGGACTGCAACCCATCAACGCCATGCTCACACCCACTCTGAATGCCTCCACCTCTTCCATGACCTTCCAGGATGCTTAGAGACATACAACTGTACTCCCATTGCTGAAGAAACCCTCTGCGGACCCTACCACACTCACCAAATACAGGCTAATCTCCCTGCTACATTCCCAGCCAATGTCTTAGAGAGAATCATTATTAAACACCTCACTGTATACCTCAACGACTACCAACTTCTCAACACCACTCAGTCAGGTTCCAGATCCAACCACAGCATGGAAACTGCCCTCACTACTGCCACTTATGATATTGCATACCTCTGGATAGAGACACAGCTGTCCTCATCCTCCTCGACCACTCTGCAGCATTTGATGCAGTCTCCCACCCACCCTCATCCAACACCTACACAACACTAAAATCCAAGGACATGCGCTCAGATGGATCTTCTCCTTCATGACTAAAAGGACGCAATTAGTCAGTCGGGCACTGTACCTCTTGGATACCCGCAACCTCATCTGTTGAGATATGCAAGGATGCTCCCTGAGCCCGACCCTCTTCAACGCATACATGATCCCTGTCATGCATGCCCAGCTCAAAAGCAATTATCAAGCAAGAATCACACTCAACCTGCCACGCGTCATTCACATTTCATCACAACTGAAGGAGTTTTATTGGCTCCCATGCACAAACTAGCACAATTCACACTCCTCAGCCACACCCGCACTACCTAACACTGGCCAAGCATATCTCAACAATCACATCTGCTTTCACAAAGCTTCCAGACACCTCTGCTCGTCCAGCCTCCGACTTTCACTAATCCAGCACAAACAGAAAAACAGATCCGGATGTTGAGCCTTCTGCTACATCGTTTCTAAAGCGTGAAATTTCCTGCTGCTACACATAAGAGCCTCCTCCTCAATTTTTTAATTCCACAAGAAGCTGAAGGAATGCCTTTTTGAGTAGTCCCACCAGGCCCTAGGTGTGGCTAGTCTCAAACCTGCTCAGCGCCAGGATACCCTCCCAGGTGATAGTGCACTCTACAAATCTGCATAACATAACAAAACAACATAATCCTTTTTAGCAGGGCTGCTATAGTAATAATGGACAGTACCAGCACTTCTGAACTGGGGTTATGTAGCAGTAAATGACAGTACCAGCACTTCTCAGCATGGCTCATTTAAGAGTATTTCACAGCACCAACACTTCTCACTAGGTATCCTTAACTAGTAATGGACAGTACCAGAACTTCTCAGCGTATCTCCTGTATAGCAGTAATGGGCAGTGCCAGCTTTTCTCAGCATTGCTCCCATAGTAGTAATGGACAGCAACAGCACTTCTTGACATGGCTGACACTGTAGTAATGGACACAATCAACACTTTGTAGTAGGGCTTTTGTCATAGTAACAGACAGATCCTCCACTCTTAGCAGAGATGGCATAGTAGCAGGAGTAACAGACAGCAACAGCCCTATTGTTGAATGAGTACATAATCGAGGGACACCGGGGAGGCATTCAATCTTTCACGTTGTAGTTTCGAATTTTCCGGCTGCTTGGGGAGCTCTTGGTCCTGGTAGCAGAGTTGGGAAAAGACTTTGGCTTGTTTTGGATCTCAGACCTTCTCCCAGTCACAGTAAAGGGCGATTGGTTGGTTTTCTTAGGTGAACTGGAGTTGTCTTCTATCCTCTTCACATCACTGGCCTGCTCCAGATCTCCTGCAGAAACAGAGAATTGAGAAGGACATAGGTTGAGGTCTGCTTTAAATGTGGGAATATTACAAACAATCAAGTAAAAGTTAGACAGTGAGGGCAACTATACAGATCAGGCTGGGCACTCAACACATTTTGATATAGACCTTGAAATCAGATCTTTATCTTTAGTCCCATTTAACTGGAGACATCACTGATGAGTCACCTCTGCACTTCCTCTGGCCCCAGACTCGCACTGAGGGTGGGATCCACAGAATCTGCTAATCAGTAGCGTAGCATGGATGCCATGGGCCCTGGTGCAAGCAAAGATAGTGGCCCCTTTCGCTGCTGTTGGGTTAGTAAAATGCAGCTGGTGTAGTGGGATGCAGTGAGGCCCTCAGGGCTCTGGGCCTTGGTGCACTGCACCTGCTGCACCAATGGTAGTTACACCCCTGCAGCTAGTGACACCACTTACCGTCCACTGCCAAGCCAGCACCCTCACAATCGTTGCTTCCAGTAGGGGCAATCAGATGCTCCTCTGCTGTTGGCGTCTAAGGTGGCTGACGGTGACATCAGGCCATGGACTCGGGGAAATGCCCTTTCTGTGAGAAAAGAAATCGGGTCCTTTGCCTCTACCCACTCCCCAATCCGGGTGGTAAAATACAGTTGTGAATGCGATGCAGCAGGCCATGTGCATGAAACCATGCATACAATATAGTCATGCATGTATTTTATTACCCATGCTTCTATGCAAGGAACCATTAACTACCCATACAACACACCCAGGAACGGAATCGTCTGGCAACACATTTATGCACAGAAACTCCTGCATGATGCACTATGCATTGAACCACTTATATATGATCTCATTACACAGAGCTGGTTGCAACACCAAGCTGTACAATGCGTGAAAACAGCTATTTAATAGGCCTGGGCGGTAAATTCCGTTCTGCTTGCGGAATTTGAGTAATTTCACGTTCTGTGGAGAATGCAGAATTGCCAAAAATTCTGCGATCAGCGGAAGTTTTTGCTTGTTCTTGCTTTCAAAATGCGTGTTTGCGAGATATTTTTCCCCGAGCACACAAAAAACGTTCGCAAACAGGAAAAAGCATCGCGAATGGGCGTAACAAGTAATTCCGCGTGTTCGCGGAACTCTGCGTGCTCGCTGAGATTTTTTACCGTTTCGCAAAGCTTTGCGTAGTGCGACTACGCAAATTCTGCCCACCCCTACTATTTAACAATACCAGGCGCATAAACGACTGCACAATACAGTCTTACCAGAACTAGTTGTTAATTGAACATGCACAGAATGAGCTGTACAAAAAAGCTGTGCCCCTAAACAGCTGGACAACATAGCTGTACAAGGAATATATGACACATGGTTGTGCATGGATCGGACTGTGCAACACTGCGCCGTGCACAGAACTAGCTGTAAAACTCAGCAGCTCATACAACAAGCTGTACAGCACAGGTGTACAGAGAATCAACTGCACCAAATAAGCTGTACAACAAAATTACACACACACACACAACCAGGTTTACAACACAGATATGCATTGAACACAATGAATAACAGCAGTCCACAACGCTCTTTCTGAGAGATTCTCTATCTAAGCGCAGATTCATCACCTTTAGAATTACCCCTGGCCCCAAACTGATATGGGAACTTCTCCCCGGCAACTGCTCTTGCACTGCCACAAACTCTACCATGGTCTTGTCCCAACTCCAGAAGTGACCCCACAGGGCGGTATAAAGGTGCCACACTTTCATGCAGATGTCAATTCACAGAGAAAAATTCCCTGCCCTTGGACGCTAAAGGTCAGTACCAGATTGAGAACCGGTACAGTTGCAAAAGCGACCATAACAATACCTAGAGGGTCACGCCACACAAGTGAAAGGATGGTTAGTCGGTGAGTAATCTATGGTTAGAGTATTTACCAGAAAGGGTGTTACTAAAGCGAAGTAACTTATCCTTCTAATAAATATTTCTACCTGGAGAATCCCCACTTCTGAATAGATACCAAAGCAGTAGCAACCAAAAGGTGGAGGTTCGAGGAGTGGACTTCACACTAGTAAATGTAAAGCCTAGTGGGCAAAATGGCTCTCCTTGCGGATCTGAAAGTCAAGGTAGTAGTGCCTGATGAAGGTGTGCGCAGACACCTATTGCAAACATCCAGCACTGAAAAGGCACTGGCCAAGGTTGTAGTGAAGTGGCGGCTGTAGCTCTGGTAGAATAAGCCATAGGCACTCAGGAGGCTCCTTCTTGGCCAAAGCATAGCACATCTTTATGTAAAGGACAATTCATCTGGATAAGGTCTGCAGCTGGACTGAGCTTCCCTTCATAGCACCAGAGAACCCCACAGAAAGTTGGTCATCTACTCAGTGGGCCTGCTTTCGATCAAAATAAAAACGATGGGGTCTTGGAATCCAAATAACTAAGTAATCGTAGTGAGAAAGACAGTTTAAAGGTTTTTAAAAATATATTTCTTTAATACTTTTTATCACAGAGCAACATAACTAAAGACTGTCCAAACAGACATAGAATTTGCACCGCCACCATTGCGACATTCCTTGTTTCCATATAAAACATTGTTTTGCACATACTTAACCATACAACTAAAGAGATATTTTAGTTTGCACTGTCCCATATCGTATCAGTGACAAAAACACCTGTCAGAGTCTCCCGCCTCCACACATTCAATATCTCCATATCAAACAACAGTCACCATTTAGTCTTCATATAGCAGAGGAGTAGGACTTCTCCATCCGTTTGCACATAAACAACTCTCCTGATTCCAGAGGGGCAGTCATCAGATCAAGTCGTCCAGATTTCAGGACATTCATCAGTTTCTGGTCTGTACAAAGGCCAGGACTCTGCACCTGTTCATTCCACCATGCCTTTCACTCGTGATGCCATATGCGGGGCACAATGGAGACAGTCAGTGTATTGCTACTGCTTACCCAGCATTAGGACCAGACACAAACCTGCTTTGGGTTTCGAGTGTTAGGGACTAGGGATAACTCTAATAGACTCCTCTATTCTGATTGTCGTCAGTCGCCTCACTGCTTGCACCACGTCTCGCCAACAATCAATAAGGTTTCGGAAAGTCCATGCCATATGTATGAAATGTGCGTCCTCTACTCCACAGCTGGGCCAGGCACAGAATCTAGTAATGGACATTTTATATAAACGTGATGGGATGTAGTACACAAGGTGTAAAAAAAATGGAAGTGCGTCAGCTCGAACTGGCGTTAATCGAAATGTTTTGAACCAAGAAATAGGCTCTCTTCCATTTCTGTCTGAGACTAGCTCCAGGACCTCTCTGTCCTACTTGCTGTGGGTTCGTAGCGCGATTTGCTTCCTACCAGTTTTCAAGGCCCTCTATAGACAGGACACCGCGTGTCAACCAGGGGACGGGCTCCTCTAACGGCATCTCTAGAGTAATGGATGAAATAGGTGCGTCCGGAAGTCCACACATATCTCCCGGGATGGGTTTAGGATATTGGCTCACATCCAAGCCACAGTACTCACAGGCTATTTCAAATGTAAGACACGAGTCAGAGGGTAACAAGTGCCCCACAGTGTGAAATCCCACCTTCTCTCCACTTGGTCAATGGCTTTACTTTCTCTGTTAGTGAATGGTTTCAACCACCAAAATCGCAATGCTCTAGCAGACGTTTCAAGATCGTTATAATTGGCCTTTCCCAAGACTGCTCCACCTGCTGCACTGTCTATGGTGCCGTTTCGGATAGAGGCCTACTCATCATAAGATATGGAGGTAGAGGTGTAGTGTCAAAGTTATTATTGAGAAGACGTTGCTCATAATTGTCAGTATCAGATCACCACTGCACCACATGCTCTAGCTGGGCTACAGTATAATATGCTTCAAGGTCCGGAAGCCGAGGCCTCCTTCCTCATTATCTCTCTTAAGGGTCTTGAAGGCCACCCTACTTCTTTTACCTGCCCTCACCCGGGAGATTAGGAGGCTGTCCATGAGTGTGAAAGCAGTTGTAGACACATAGACCCCTGAAGTACATACAAACAGTGAGGGAGAGGGATCATATTAGCCAGGCCACCCTGCCTATCGTGTAGACCAGGGGAGTGTTCCAAAATTGTTTAGGCGACTGAAGTTTATGAATTACTCTACCCAGCTTATATTACTGATTTTCCGCACTGCATCACTTAGATACTGAAGCATCTTAATTTATCCTGTTCCCAATTTAAGCCTGCTTGGCCGAGTTCCTCACAGGGTGCTGCGGCCTGCTGGGCCAGGGGGGGGGGGGACACTTGGCTTGGTCTTATTAACCTGTAGTCCAGAGATTCCTTCAAAGGATTTCAAATCCTCCATTAGGTTAGTAATTGACAACTGGGGTTGTGTCAAATAAGCACTGACATGGGATACCCTGGGCAAGTTCATTAAGAGTACTCCTGCCTGGCACAAAACCACATAGGTCTTTGTGTGCCAGGGGGTTCACCACATGCATCATTCTGGTTTCAAGAATCTTTGATCAGATTTTAATGAAGTTTGTCATTGAGAGAAGCTTATAGGACCCCAGTTCGATTGGACTCTGTCCAGTTTTAACATCATTATAATGACGGCCTCTCTCATAGAGGCAGGTTAATGCCCAACGTTTTTGCTTCACTGTACACCTCTAGTGATTACTCAGGAAGATGAGGTAAGAATTTGCGATAAAATGTAAATGGGATGCCATCAGCACCAGAGCTTTACCACCTTGCATATCCTTAACTCGTGGTCTAACTCCATCCTCAGGTCTTTCGATAGGGATTTGATGGTTTTCTACATAACTTGCACCTGTGAAACATCTGGAGAAGCAGGGCTTGCCTACTATGCCTCCAAATGCCTGGCAAGGGTAGTATTGATCTGTACTTGTGTTAGCGCCACCTGAGCTTCTCTAGTGTTCAACAGAGTGATAAGGATGAAGAGATTCTCTCGCCGAAGTAGCCAGGCAAGTAGTCTGTCTGTTTTATTCCTTATGTAGGAAGTCTATAATTATACAGTGTAAATTTATCTTGTCTGTTCAATAACTCGTTGATGTCACTATGAATCCTGGATTGGGTTTTCAAACTATTTGGAGGTGTCAGGCATCTGAGCCTCAGCTTCTTGAAGCTTAGCTTCTGCTTACTGGATTTGTGTTTGTAATTTACTATGAATGCCATAAAGCTTACTTAGTGAAAAAACAACACTGGGTGTGGGCTCCCCACAGTAAGGTCAAGCCTCAATATCACTAAACAACTATACAAAAGCCAATACTGCAACTGCTATTTGAAAGGGAAAATGAATTGCTACACACGGAGAATCAAACTGAGTGCGAGTTTAGACAGTTTGTCTGAATGAATCACATTTATTATTTATGAAGGATTTCAAAATATTCGTTGGTTTTAAAGTTCACCGAGATAGTTCAAAACAATTGACAACACGGACAATACAAAATACAATTTTCATAAAAATGACATTTGCATAAAAAGTGCACATTAGTGGGAAAACAACATACAGACGTGGTTGGTCAACATTTACATTTGAATCTCACTCTCTCATACATACCAAACATACACGGATCAATATTTACAATTTTAAATGTCACAAATTAAGTTTAACTAAAGAACACCAAAAGCATTTATTTGGTACAGTTGCAACCACTTTATCAAGTCGAGATAGGCTATTTCAAGAATAGCATTCTTTATGGTGTAGAACAGCGGTCTACGCGTTTCGAACCCTTAATGAGTGAAGGGGTTCTCATCAGTACCTCATAACTCTAGGGAAAAAAGGTAGAAGAGTGTCACTGAATGTGGAACAAACTGGGGGGGAAAGGGGACTAGCTGCCATCCTAAAACTGCACCTCTTACCTTTGGTATGAGTGTGCACTACTGGAAAACAAACCGGGCGAGGACACACTATAAAACAAATTAACAGAGACATCTAGTCCCTCGACCTGTATGCACTCCGAAACAAATTCACAACATGCCTGTCAGAGTAGCTCATCTGGTCAACATTCATGCACTTACATGATTGATTTCGGTGTGTTGGTTTGAGATCTGAAATGGAGAAGAGGGGGATTCTGTGAGTGGATCTATTAATGGGGACTTCCTCAAAGGGTCATTGTGGAAATGGGAGGCTCGAAGTTAGCTTACTTGATACATCCAAGGTGGAGACGGAAATAGGAATTCAGGGTGGTCTGGAATTAATCAGAGACCTGTTGGAAAAGGAAACGTGTTTAAACCCTTTGCGCTCGGGTTCTCAGCAGAATTGGTTATACGGTCTGGTCGTTCGAGCGGCTGCGCTTACCTTTCGCCATCTGGCGTCTTTCCTCCGGGTAATGTCCGATCTGTGCCTGCAAATGACACGGGTGTCGGGCTGGCGTGCGGAAAGCGCGTATGAACCTTTTTGCACTTCCGGATTGGGATGCCTCTGGGAATTGTAGTTCCAAGCTGGATCTTCATCATCGATGTACATTCAAAAACTACAGGCCACTGGGCAGGTCCGCCAATGCATTCATGTATGCCTCAATGTTGTGGTGGGGATTAATTAAGTCTGTACAATTCTGACATTTCATTCAGGCCTTCCACCGCGGTATTACATTTCAAAATTAGCATTGCTTCTCACTGTAGTAGTATTTTATCCAGATCGCCACCTCTTTGATCCTTTTCAACCTTCAGTATCACTGTCCATTTTCATTCTGATTCTGTATGTGCCATACTTTGCCAATGTTTACTAGTGGCGCTGTAAGGGCCTTCATCCTTATTCGGGACTTGTGCTGTGTTATAGGTGTTCTGACTTCCTGATTGGTTTTGCCTATATACAATAGGCCACATGGGCACTTAATTCCATAGATCACATTCCGTGATTTACAGTTGGTGAAGGAATTGTGTCTCCAGTAAATGTTTTTATGTTGAAAGACTGACCCCTCTTCCGTGGATGCGCAGCATATACACGTGCCGCACTTCTTGTGTCCCACAACAGGCGGGAGGCCGGCGAAAGTTCTAACTGACATCACTTCTTTTTGTGGCATGGCGGCTCTGACCAAATGATTGACAATCGTCTGATTTTTTCGGAACGCAAATAATGGCTTTACATTCAGAGTTGTATGCAAATTTTTATTAGATGCCAATTTCTGGCTACCACCTTTTTAAGCAGATTAGAGTTCGGGCAATATGTCGAGACGAAGACTATCCTGTCAGTTTCCTTTTTTGTTTTTCTTTCGAGTAAACTTTCGCGTGGTGTCCACCACGCATGTTTCATCGATCTCTTCAGCAGTTTTTTCGGGTAGCCACGTTCCAAGAGATTATCCGTCAATTTGGTGGCATTAGCTATAAATTCATCTTTAAAATGACAGTTGCGGCGAATCCGTAAATATTGCCCATAAGGTAAATTATCTTTCATGCTCCTTGGGTGATTACTTTTGAAATGTAAGGATTTATTGCGATCAGTCTCTTTCTTGTATAGAGTCGTCACAAGTCCTCCTTCGGCAGGGTGAACTTCAACATCCAAAAAGGGAATCCGGTATTCTTAATAATTCTTTTAGTTGGTCTTCCTGTCCTGTCCACACAAAGAAGACGTTGTCTATATATCTGCTCCAATGTTCAATATATTGGAGGTAGGGGTTGTTCTTATAGTTAAAGGTTTCCTCATATGTAGCCATGAACAACACAGCCAGCTCTGGCGCGAATGGGCAGCCCATTGCTACTCCGCTTATTTGGTCATAAAAATCACCATCAAAATTAAAATAATTCTTCCTTAAAGCGAAACTGGCCAGTTTGAGAATAAACTCAGTTGGTACTCGGTGGGGTCGTGCTCTTGTGTCCAGGAAATGTTCAAGCACATGCAGTCCATCCTCTTGAGGTATTTGAGTGTATAAGGACACAACGTCCATGGATACCAGAAAATTACTATGTTCCTCGAATTTTATCTCACTGATTTTATTTATGAAGTCGGTGGTGTCTTTCAGGAAGGATTTGACATCAGCCATAAAGGGCTTCAAGAAATAATCCACAAACTTTGATGCTGGTTCCATAAGAGATTCGCAACCTGAGACGATTGGTCTCCCTGGAGGTTGTGTCTCGCTTTTGTGTACTTTCGGCAGTACATAAAAAAGCGGAATTCTGGGATTTTTTATTTATTTATTTATTTATTTTGGAATTTTATAAAGCGCTAGCTACGCTCACCGGCGTGTCCCTGCGCTGAATTGCTAAAAATGAGAAGAGTGAGGGGGTGGAACTAGGGTATTGCTAGGCGGAACAGGTATGTTTTGAGGGCTCTGCGGAACATAGTCTCGGAGGGTTCGAGACGAAGTTCAATCGGCAGTGAGTTCCAATGCTTGGCTGCATTTTCAAGTATTCTGTCTCTTTTTTGCCCAGGAAACCCTCTTCAAATCCTTCATTAACAATTGAATACAGAATGTTTTTTAATTCATTAGTTGGATCTTTATTTATTTTTCTATAACATCGTTGATCGTCTAACTGACGTTTGACTTCAGTAACATAGAGGGACCTGTCCCAAAGGACAACAGCTCCTCCCTTATCGGCTTGTTTGTAAATGACCGACGTGTCATTCCCTAAATCTTTCAGAGTAAGAGACTCATTTTTTGTTGTGTTGAATTTGGTAAATTTTTTTCTTTTTTCCATGTCTGTAATTGCTGAAAGAAGTGTCCTTTCAAAAGTGATAACTTCCTTGGGGATTTTGTTATTCGGAGGAAAGAATGAAGATTTCTTTTTTAGACCTGTATTTTCGAATGATGATTCAAACATATTGTCCGTGAAAAACGTTTTTAGACGGACTTTTCTACAAAACTCTAAGGTTTCCATTTCGAGTTTGACAAAGTCTGTGAATTGGGAAGGCACAAAAGATAGACCCTTTTCCAGTATACTTGTTTCGTTTTTAGTTAACATTTTTCCAGAAAGGTCGAAGATGGAAGACTTTTTCAGTTCTTGTAATTCTGTCTTCTGGTTGACATTTCCCATGGTTGATGGTTGAAGCGGACTTTGCCCCTTGGTTTTGTCTGGCCTCTCCCTAAAAAAGACGTTTGATGGTTTTGTTGAGAACCTCTCCTATTGTTGAATCTCCTGGGTTCCGGGGTTTCGTTTTCACTACTACTGCCTGAGGATGATGTTTTGGAAAACGTTATAAAATTATTAGATGATCTGCCTTGGTATTCTTGCAGATGTCTGCGTGCCTCCGGTCTGAAATGTCAGAATTGCACAGACTTAATTAATCCCCACCACAACATTGTGGCATACATGAATGCATTGGCGGACCTGCCCAGTGGCCTGTAGTTTTTGAATGTACATCGATGATGAAGATCCAGCTTGGAACTACAGATCCCAGAAGGCATCCCAACCCGGAAGTGCAAAAGCGTTCATACGCGCTTTCCGCACGCCAGCCCGACACCCGTGTCATTTGCAGGCACAGATCGGACATTACCTGGAGGAAAGACGCCAGATGGCGAAAGGTAAGCGCAGCCGCTCGAACGACCAGCCCGTATAACCAATTCTGCTGAGAACCTGAGTGCAAAGGGTTTAAACACGTTTCCTTTTCCAACAGGTCTCTGATTAATTCCAGACCGCCCTGAATTCCTATTTCCGTCTCCACCTTGGAATCTATCAAGTAAGCTAACTTCGAGCCTTCCCATTTCCACAATGACCCTTTGAGGAAGTCCCCATTAATAGATCCACTCACAGAATCCCCCTCTTCTCCATTTCAGATCTCGAACCAACACACCGAAATGAATCATGTAAGTGCATGAATGTTGACCAGATGAGCTACTCTGACAGGCATGTTGTGAATTTGTTTTGGAGTGCATACAGGTCGAGTGACTAGATGTCTCTGTTAATTTGTTTTATAGTGTGTCCTCGCCCGGTTTGTTTCCCAGTAGTGCACACTCATACCAAAGGTAAGAGGTGCAGTTTTAGGATGGCAGCTAGTCCCCTTTCCCCCCCAGTTTGTTCCACATTCAGTGACACTCTTCTCCCTTCTTTCCCTAGAGTTATGAGGTCCTGATGAGAACCCCTTCACTCATTAAGGGTTCGAAACGCGTAGACCGCTGTTCTACACCATAAAGAATGCTATTCTCGAAATAGCCTATCTCGACTTGATAAAGTGGTTGCAACTGTACCAAATAAATGCTTTTGGTGTTCTTTGGATAAACTTAATTTGTGACATTTAAAATTGTAAATATTGATCCGTGTATGTTTGGTATGTATGAGAGAGTGAGATTCAAATGTAAATGTTGACCAACCACGTATGTATGTTGCTTTCCCACTAATGTGCACTTTTTATGCAAATGTCATTTTTATGAAAATTGTATTTTGTATTGTCCGTGTTGTCAATTGTTTTGAACTATCTTGGTGAACTTTAAAACCAACGAATATTTTGAAATCCTTCATAAATAATAAATGTGATTCATTCAGACAAACTGTCTAAACTCGCACTCAGTTTGATTCTCCGTGTGTAGCAATTCATTTTCCCTTTCAAATAGCAGTTGCAGTATTGGCTTTTGTATAGTTGTTTAATAAAGCTTACTTAGGCATTCCCTGCTCAATACCAGCCTCCCATTTATTGGCCCAGGCATCCATATTTCCCCAATTTAATCAAAATAGTTGTGATTGAATGTGGAGATCTCAGTCTGGAATTCCATATCTTGTAGGACTGCAAACGGCATCCTCTATGTGGGGATAACACTCCTAGATCTTTCTATCTGGAAGTGCATCCTGAGGGGGAGTGATCTGAGAAGAATCTAACCAGATATTTTTAAGACAGTATTTTCGCCAGGAGTGTGCGTGATATTAATATTCTGCCAAGTTAGCTATATGTGTTATGAGTGGTGGAGTAGAAGAAAAACTCTTTATCCTGAGGATATTGTACCCTCCAGACATCTCATCACTGAATATGCATATCCTCAGAGTGAGGATGTCATATCCGGTTTTGTGTGCTGATTGGGGCGGGTGAAGGGGGGACCTGTTGATGTCGTCATGAAGGATACAATTAAAGTCCATAGCATAACAAGTGGTTCATCTTTCTAGGTCACCAGAGCCTCATTAGGGTTCTGTAAAACAACTTATCGTCTGTACTTGGGACATATACATTAATCATGCGAATTTCAGCACCGTCCAGGAGTCCATATACAATTACATATCACCCCTTGACATCTGCTGTGAACCATAACGCTAAATAGGACCACCGAAGTCAGTCATATCGAAACCCCCTAGGAAAATAAATGGAGGAGTATAGCTGCACTCTCCATTTATTTACAAATCTTCATTTCCTCCACATCTATAGGGTGTTTTCCATGGCAGAAAGTAATTTGTGTTGCATGTCAGCTAAGATACAAGTTAACAGAGTATATTTTGACATACCCATTAAGTCCACGGATGTTCAACATCAACATCTTAATATTTTGATAAGGTCCTGACAGATCTGTCTATATAGCGACACTGGGACTCTCAATCTCCTACCACCTCTAACACCGGGATATGCAACATCAGTATAGTCTGTCACGTTAGTCACAGCACAAGCTAAGTTCGGACTTGGTGGTAAAGTATGGTTATTTACTTGAGGATGCACTGTGGTTCTATAACCCCCTATCGCTCTCCCTGAGTAAACACAAAAATAAGATATGAACTGAAGCTGGGTCTGCTCACTATCTCCATTACTCTCCCCTCAGTAAACTGAATTAGGTAATGTAAATCAAAACCTAAGAACTAAAGTAAAAGCTAATAGAGTGGGGACGTCAACGGCCCAGGCAGTTCCATTTCCCCCAGTGCGGGGGTCGGTTGGGTCTCAACTAGAGGAGGACACTTCGCCTTCGATGTACCAACCACATGAAAACATCTTCAAGGGGGGCCTGCAGTTCGCAAGCCCTGTAATTATGTCCTACTAACGATGAGCAACAAACCCCAAAAAAGTAAAAAATAAAAAAAAATATATATACAAATCACTCTTTCCCTCTCACTTATAGAGCCATCCTGCTGGCTCACCACTCTTGTATCATCTAGGGTATCTTATGAGGAGTCCCTGTGGGTAGATGGGGCTGTGGTTTGCCTGTGTTTATTTCCTATGACTCTCCGTCTTTCAGGGGGTCTAGTGTTGGACTGGTCCCACATCTCCAGCCAGTCCCACATTTCTTCCTGGGTTGTGAAAAAAGGGCATTTGACCCTCACGACACACCTTGAGTTTTGATGGCAAAAGTAGCATACATTTAACATTCATAACTCATAATTTCTGCTTAGCTGCTGTCCATTGTCTACATAGTTTTTCTTGTTGTATAATCTTTATTCGGTAAGATTCTCACCATAAAACATAGTTTTTGTACTCTAAAGATATAATCTGGGAATATACCGATCCGGAGGTTCTCATATTTTGGCTCTTCATGTCACCGGGCCCATTGAAGTACAGCATCTCTGTCCCCATAGTTCAGGAAATGTGCTATAAGGGTGCAGAAGCATTGAAAGGTGGGGTGTGGGGGGGGGGGGAGGGGCAGCGGTAGCAGTAGCGCTAGGGTTCTGTGTGACATCTCTATCATCATAGAGAAGCACAGATAGCGCCAGAAAGCGGAATACGCTGATGGCTCCCGCGTTCGTGCATTTTTAAAAAAAGCTAAATTTTAAAAGTGTGTGTGTTTCATCTTATGGTGACTCTAAAATTGTTGGGGGTATTGCAAACTCGCTTTTCTAAAACTGTTGGGGAATTTCAAACTTGCTTTTCTAAGACTGTTGGGGGCATTTCAAACTCGCTCACCGCCGCTTGCCGATCACCTCTCCCCGGTCCAGCGCAGCTCTAGAGTGCTGATTGTGTGGGGGGAGTTTAGGGTGACGGTTACGGCTGTATCACTCACTTCCGGCAGCACAGTTGACAACACCATTTTCAGACGTGCTCTAGCTCTCACTACTGGTTCGCCCACCGCAGCTTTAAAATCAGCTGATCGGGCCGAACCGTAGCGGGCACGCCAAAGGCAAGCATGTCTCGCCCGTCCGGTACCAGGGGCCAGAACCCCTGCTCCCCCGCTGATTTATGCGGCGGAAACCTTACGGTCCCTCAGTATGGGCATCACATATTGGAGGATAATGTGCAGGCAAGGTTGGTGGCTGAAAACCTACTGAGAACTAACAGTATGGAGATGGCGGCTAGGCCTTCTCATTTGGGGACTCAGGAAAAGACCTATACCCCCAAAGCATGGGGTTTGAAGGTAGCGGTGCTTAATACTCGTTCTCTACAGAAGCACCATCTTGAGGTCTTCTCCCTGCTGCAAGATGGGGACAGATGGGGCTCACAGAAACCTGATTAGGGGGCATGTCAGCCCCAGATATCGTCGCAGCCCTTCCAACAGAATTTGATGCCTTTTGTCAAAATAGATCAGGGGATACCAGAGGGGGGAGGGGTGGGGGGTGGCATTACTTTTTTAAAAGAATCTTATGGTCACTAAAATAATGGCAGAAAATTGCGACAACGCAGACATCTTGGGGGTAAAAATATCATTTAAGTCTTCCTGCATATAACTCATGGTAGTCTATCGGCCCCAAGGACCACCCCTAGTTTTAATGAGCTTTTTTTTTAACTCATTGATTTATGTTCCATATATAAACGCCTTCTAATAGTGGGGGATTTTAACTACCATTGGTAAAAGACACAGAGCGAGTCAGCAGCGGGTCTATTTGAGACCGCTATGCTCTTGATGGACCTGCAGCAAGTGGTTAACAGTCCTACCCATGTAAAGGGCCATACTCTTGACCTTATTTGGACCTCACAGCCCTGAGCACAGATAACTGACATCAGCCCCTGTGCCTCGTCTGATCACTCACTGTTGAGATGTTGGGTCTCAAGTGATAGCCAATTACCACAGCCCCCACCTCTGTGGAGGAAGGTAAGAATCTGGGAAAAATATTGAGGCAGATCATCTAATAGCTACCCTGTACTCAATTACGTCCTTTAGTACGGAAAGGGCCAATTTGGACTACGAAAGTGAAGCCTTATTTACCCATTTACAGCAGGCTATTGACATAGTGGCACCTAAAAGAAAAGGTCAGAGATAAAGGGAAGGGGGCCGCATGGTTCAATGAGCCATTAAGGGAAAAGAAATAACTCCTCTGACAAGCTGAGAGGCGGTGGTGACGAAGCTACGAGTCAGTAGAGCTAAATGCCTATAAAGCCCTTCTTGCTACTTACAAATTAGCTATCTTAGCTAGGAAAGCAGAATACTATGAGGGAAGAATTGTCTTGGCAGAGAATAAACAGAAAGAGACTTTTGCCATTCCGAAGGAACTGAGTCAAAAAGCCGAAAAGAAATTCACAATCGCATCTTTAGATTGTGATGCTTTTCAGGAGTTTTTTCTTCAGAAAGTTAAGGACATCATCTCGGAAATTGCTAGAACGCCCACTGATCCCAGTTCCCTCTGCCAGTCTAGCCCTCCTCCCTGTTTTAGTAGTCAGCTGTGTAAATGCCCTAATCTTGACTCAGCCACTTTGGTATCTTTAGCAAATCATACCAAATCAGGCTCTCGAGCAGACCCTTGCCCTAAGAGGATTTTTCAAATGGCCCTGCTAGGGCTGGAGAAGCAGGTCTTGGGACTACTCAATAATTCTCTGGATTTGAGTTATCTACCAATAAATCTCAAAGAAGTCAGGGTCACCCCCCCTGCTGAAAGAATCTGGTGCGGATACCCTGACCTTAAAGAACTATAGGCCCATCTCTCAGCTCCCCTTTCTAGCTAAGATCTTGGAACAGCACGTACTAAAGATACTCTCAAGGTATCTGGAGGACCATCAGCTGCTCCATGCTAGACAGTCGGGCTTTAGAGCTCATCATAGCACAGAGCTAGTGATGGTGTCCGTCTTGGACGAGCTCAGAGTTAAGGCCGATAGTAAACAGCTGAGTGCCCTGATTTTATTAGATCTGTCAGCGGCATTCGACACAGTCAGCCATAACATACTGCTGAACCGTCTCACGAATATGGGTATTAATGGACAAGCACATCAATGGCTAAAGTCATTTTTGTCAGACTGCACTCAGAGACTTTAGCTGGGTGAGCAGTTATCGGATCTAGACTCCCTGACTGGCAGAGTACCCCAGGGCTCTGCATTATCCCCTCTCCTTTTTAACATCTATTTGCAACCCTTGGTGGAGACCCTGACTCACATGGATTGTCAGGTCTTTAATTATGCCAATGCCACCCAACTTTTGGTCCGGCTAAACAACTCTTGCCAGGCCCAGGAGTCGGCAAAATACCTGCTCAGGTTCACTGTAAATTGGATGACAGCCAATTCATTAAAAACAAATCCGGATAAAACCGAAGTGCTTGTCATTCCAACGAGTAATAGCCCATGGTGTGATCTCTTTTGGCCCCCGGAACTAGGAGTGGTTCAGGCACCAGTCCCGGTCGTAAAAAGCCTGGGGCTGAAAATTGATTCTGAAATGTCTTGTCAGGTTACCACTGTAGTAGGAACCTGTCCAGGTCTACTTAGTCAGCTACGTAAACTTTCTCCTCTTTGATCAACATCCTCACTGCAGTCAATCGTCTCCGCCACTGTCATCTCTAGGCTGGATTACGGGAATGCCCTTTACATTAGCCTCCCCCAGCAGATCCTCAGGAGACTGCAGGTAGTACAGAACAATGCGGCTAGGATCATCTTTAGACTCCCTAGAAAGACACAAGCCACCACTCTGTTAGATAAATTGCACTGGCTGCCTATTAAACAGAAAGCGCAGTTTAAGGGCCTTTGTATCGCCCACAAGGCAATTTATGGTGAGGCACCCAAGTATATAAAAGATAGCTTGATGAAATATGTTCCCGGCCGGGTCTTATGATCATCTGAGGCTTGCAGGTTAGCTCCCCCAGGTACATCTCTAATTCTAAAGGGGGGACAGCGTTTTCTGCTTTACTCCCGCAAGTCTGGAATGATCTGCTGGTGTACCTGCGCAAGGAACCGGCTTTGCTCATCCTTAGGAAGCTCTTAAAAACGTATATATTTAAAGAGGCGCTAACAACTGCGTAACTCCTGCCTCTGCTGCTGCCTTGACATTTCTGCCCTAGTGACTTGCTCACTCTTCTCTAGAAGCGGTTAGAGACCTGACTGTGATTTGCGCTATGTAAAAGTAATAGAACATAGAACATCAAAAAGGCAGGTAGGCTGTTGGGATTCCATATAGTACGGAGCCAGTGTTCCAAACTCAAGCTCCCTCTCCGCATGCTCCAGGATGCCCACAAATCGAAATTTGTTACATCGCAATCGTCCCCAGCACCTTCATCGTGTGTGTCAAAGATATGCAATTGTGCAGAGAGGATACAAACCTTTGATTTCAGTAAAATTATTTTGGTGGTCAGAGTCTCTACAGATATCTCAGTTTGAAGGGGCATATAGTTAGCTTTACATAGATCAGCGTGCAGGAGGTTGACCTTGATTGACATGGCATTGATGTTATTTTCCAGTAGTAGCCAGAATCTATCAATTGAAGCTAGGATCTGGGCACTGGAGGAGACCTCTACGCCACAAACCCCGTCCCTCCCCCCGGATTTCCCCGGGGCCCAGCAGTGAGTCCAAGCCCCTGGATCCATCTACATACTGCTCTGGGCAAGTTTGTTGAGATGTCTTCGCAGGACTATCTCTTCCCATAGCTGTTGTTGTGGTGGTTGAAGCAGTGAAGTTATGTTGTGTGGGGTCATTGTAGCCCAATGACTATGCCAGCTAGGTTAACAGCAATATATGTGGTGGCACCTTGTGCCTCAGAGATTCGACCGATGGAGGGTCGCAGATTCAACAGCAAAGTAAGCTTTACGACCCTTCCCCCATGACCTTCTCACCTCCAAATTAGGTAGGGGAGGTCTCTCTCGCACAGTGTGGGGCATGGAACTGCCTCTGCAGAACAGAGAACATGGAAGTAGCTACAAAGTTGGAGGAGACCGCATCACAAATATACTACACAAGAATGTGTCTCGGTAGCAAGGAGAAAGCAAGAAGTCTATCCAGTTCAGCTTCGCAGCCTTCCCCTCCAGCTGCGGCTGCCTGCAGGGCCCCAAGCATGCATGAAGGCCAAGCTGTCTCCTAGCGTAACCCACAGGCAGTAACTCCTCCCCTTCACTCTGAGGGAGTCCTTCAATTAGCCGGCCGAGTAAACCCCGGCGGGGCTGGGGCATCATTCTCTGTCCGCGTCACATCCATTCCCCAGCTGACTAAATGTACTGAGATCTCGATGCACGGCTGTGGGTGCTTCTCCGTGTCTGCTCCAGTACAGAGCCGAGCTCACCTTATTCAGTTAGGATGACCAGAGGCCTCTTCCCTCACGTCGCTCAGGTGATGCGGTCAACCTCCTGCACCCCAGAGGAACTGGTCCTCTGCTTTCCCTGTGGTGCAGACATTGGTTGTAATCCTGTTTGAGGTGTGTCTCTTGGGGCTACCCTGGTCGACTACGGACGCCAGGCTCCACCACGTTATGTCCGCACAAGGAAAGGTCCCTTGAACACAACCTTCGTCCTCTATGGCTCCGGGCAAGTAAGACTCTCTCTGCCACCTCTATTAGCGCAGTCCCTCCAGGGCTCAGCACAGTCCAGCTCCTGGACTTTCCTCGGGCTCCAGGTAGGCTGTTTTCTTGGATCCACCCATGGCGGCCTAAAATCTGCACTGTCATTCCTTGACTTTCTCCCCACAATCAATGCTGCTGGGCTCAGTTTATAATGGGAAAGGTCGTTCAGGTGTAAGGGGAAGCCATTCTCCGGAGTTCAGTCTGGCTGCAGGATCATTATGGATTCAATGGGGCAAACGTGAGTCGTCTAGATTTACTGTGTGTGCTCGGCCACGCAGCCTGGCCATGCTCCTGTTTTAAGGGTCAGTTACCTTAAAGGACGGCTATGCAGGGGCTTGAAAGTCATGCACATTTATAAAGCAAGAACAAAATTAAGGTCCACCCGAGGCACATCAAAAAGTGCAGGAGGTAACATATATGTGAGCCTTTTCAAGAAATGCGTCAGAACTGTGACTTAATTATGCTTGTCGCACTGGTAGATACAGAAAGGCATAATGACAAATAATCTTTAATGTTGCCCACATCAAGGCGTTGCTGGGTGAAAGAGAACAAACAGCAGAAACTTTATCCTGCATCACATTGACTCAACAGTCCTAACGCCAAGCCACAAACTTTGTCCAACTTCCAAAGTAGATCGACTTCATGGATGGATTGTGAGCAGCCAGGAAGACATTCACTACTTCATCAGGAAGATCAAATCGCTCAGCTGGCTCTGATGAATATTTAAGTATGGAGGTGTAGGCTATGGAAGATTGAGTGCAGGACTTCCCTGGTGTCGGGAGGGCTGGTCCTTCGGCAGATGGAGCAGGGGCGAGATACTCAGATTCAGCACTTCAGACCTGTCCCAGACCCTTGAAGCCGAATCATGGGCTC
Organism: Lissotriton helveticus; assembly: GCF_964261635.1. NCBI lineage: Eukaryota > Metazoa > Chordata > Amphibia > Caudata > Salamandridae > Lissotriton > Lissotriton helveticus. The sequence continues at coordinate 1,028,108,972 of NC_136068.1, read as the reverse complement.
TCACGATGAGCGGAGCCTGGTGTATCCTGACATTCTTAAGAACCTGGGAAAGCAGTACCAGAGGTGAAAATGTGTAAAGTAGATCAAAGTCACACTATTGGAAACGCACACCTTCCAGGAAACCTTGTGGCAGAAACTCTAGTGTGCAAAAAGTTAGACAATGTGCATTCTGAGACAGCAAAAACGATCTATCCAAAGTGTACTCCTGGGTAAAAGCACCATGTACCACCATCAGGTGCAAATGCCACTACTAGTTAGCTAGATAGCGATTGCTGAGCTCATTTGCCAGGGCATTCAGGCACCCTGTCAGATGGTGGACACTTAAGGAAACCTCCTAAATGTCTGTCCAGCGTTGCATTCCCTGTGCTTAGTGACATTGCACACATGACCCCTAACGGCCCGTTTGTTGAAGTACCATATGGTAGTAATGTAGTTTGTTAGAACTTGCACACGACTTCCCCTAGTTAAGGGCAGAAAGGCCCTGAGAGCCAGCCGGATAGATTGCCAGACTAGAAAATTGATTTGATACCCAGCTCCAGCAGAGGCCAGAGGCACCTAATCTCAACCTTGTCCAGACTCCATCACAAGCAGAGGGTCTCTTTATCTTGTTTAGGTGCTCTAACCACTCCCCAAAACCCTCCCAAGCCCAAAGTAGAAACATCTGTCACGACTGTGAGCTCTGGATGGGATACAAACTTTCTAATGCAGCTGTGCAGACAATGAAGCATCACTAAAACACAAACGTGAGCTAGCTGTACAGCACAGTTGTGCTTGGACCCTTCGCTCTAGCACAGCTTAGCATGTACACATTGAGAGCCAGGAAAGAACTGTGCTATATTCAGAAGGGCAGGGGTACAACATCGCTCTGCATGAAACAGCGCGTAGCAAGTAACTGCAATGGATAGATGTTCAACACAGTCAGGCCCAGAACCATTTGCACAACATCACTATGGAAGGAATGATTTGTAAAACACAGCTATGTATAGACCCAACTATATAGCACAACAGTTCACAGAACAAACAAAGCAATACTGCGATTGCCTCTTTGTGCCACAAAACACAGCGATGACATGTAAACTACAAAGCAAAGAGCTCACATTACAATCAGGGCGATCCTGGGCTACACAGGAGATGACCAGCGCTTGTCAAATTAGAGAAAGGTTCTGGAGACCTCCAGTAATGCATCATTCACCAAGTTAGGTAAGCACAGAGTACTCCCAGAAAAGCTATGGTACTGCGCTCAGAGCTAGCCAATAAACTAAGACATGCTGAAAAGTTCCTGGAAGCAGAGCTTTTGTCATCCACAATCAGCAGTGAAACACAGAGTAGATGTTTTTATCTATCTTGTTGTAAAAGCGACACAAACAACAGAACTTTGGCACAAAGTGAGATGGGGTCTCAAATAAAAAAAACACTCTCCTTTACCTTAGTTCCAGCCCCACATGCACTAATCACCTGGAACTGATATGAACACATAATGGAAGCCTTAAATCATTGGAAGAGTCTGTACTGACCACATCTCAGAGCTGCAAGGTTGCAGTAAATTAGGATAGAACACCACTAAACACACTCACTCACTGAGGTTCGTCCTTATCTAGCTGTCCCTGCAAGAGCCATAGGGCAACATTTTTGCAGATTCAGGAAGTATTAGTGTGACTTTCACAAAAGATTCCTTTAAGCCCCAGGGTTCCATACGGTCTACTGTCACCTTCAACATATACATGGAGCAGTGTGATGCTCTACTCACAGGTAACAGCATCAAGATTCACCAATATGCAGATGATTCACAACTCTACTTGAACATCTCCTCTGCTTTAATCGGCCACTGCCTTACATACTTCTCACCCTGGATGTCAATCTCACCCTCAAAGATCACATTGCCAAACAACAAAGATAATCTGTTACCAGCTCTCTCTCTTCTAAAGAAAGTCAAACCATTTTTCCAGAAAGCATCTTCAGAACTGCTGTTCAAGCCCTTGAGCACTTGCATCTGTTTGGTGGTAATACCCTACTCCATGGCCTCCCAGACACTGCAGGAAGTCTCCTCATGAGCTGGAAAAAACATGATCCTGATGGAACTTCATTGATTCCTCTTGCTAACCTGTATCATCTTCAAAACCAGCAGACACATTTTTACAAAGCTATCATGGTGGATCTTAGCATGCCAACAGTTTAAGACTGCAGACTAAGAAGTGTAGAAAAGACTGCAGACCAAGATGTGTAAATAAGAAAAAAATAAGACAGGAATCCTTTTCCATATATGTACAAAGGATCTGGAATTACATCCCCATATCCATTAGGACTGCCCAAAAGCTGCTTCAATTAAGGAAAAAGTTGACGGCTCAACTCTTTAAAAACACTAGATCACAATGCATTAACCATCCACAACTCAGCTTTCTCTCCTCTTATTCATTGATTTTAAACTTGTCCTTGACCGTGTACAGTGCTCCAATTATTTTTGGCTAGGTATGCACCATAGAAATACTATATGCATACACTTTCAAAGAGACTGCGAGGGGTCACTGCACCTCAAAACAAGGATGTTTCTACAACAGAAGTGGGTTATTGGAGGGCCAATATGAGCCAGTTTACCTTGCTTTGATTAGGATACATAATGCCTTGCCTACACTACTACTCAAGTCTGGCCATACACACTATTTTTGCTTTGTGTTCTGTAGTAATACCACTCTACATGGTTCTAGTGTTACTGTATGTGGCATTACTATAAGATGTAATACTAGTATTAACTCATGCTTTTCCAGTTACAAATGGAACCTGTTCAGAGCCCGGGGAATTTGTGAGCAGAAATGGCAAGGAATTCAGCAAAAATCAACCAGTTAAAGGTCTGATAGTAGTGGGTCTCGCATGTTATCCCCCTTCGATGCTTGGCTGTTAAATGGGGCGGTAATACTACCCAGTCATGGTAACATGGCCTGGTATTACTACCCCATTTTACCAAGTACTGGTAATGAGGGTCATAGTGTTTCGCCATACAATAGTTGTGCTAGTCCTAAGTGTCCCTTGCCTTGCCAGGAGGGATGTCGTAGTGAGCACAGACGTACCTGTGAGGGGCAACTGAAAGGTCAGAGCAACAGCAATGATGTCCTCCTCAATGGCACTTTAGAAACATTTTTACCTTTATGATGCTACAAAACCTTCAGCGTATTACATTGAATCAGGAGGGAGCTACTCTAAACCAGATGGGGGACTCGCCGCTCCCCAAAGTCATTACTGCCGGCGGCCATATTGAGTGAATGGCTTTTCTGCCTCTGGCGTAGTCCTAAACTTCTACTGGAATTAAACCTGTCCCTAGAGAGATTACTTTTTAGCTCTGGCTTGAAAGGACAGCTGAGAGAAATAGAGTGGAGAAACATGTCAGACTGGGACACCCAATAGATTGACTACATGAGGACAAGAGGGAGAGGCACAGAAGACGCAGGGAGATAAATAACACAAGAACAAAATACGAATGGGAATTTATGAGGGAGGGTAGCTGCTGAGGAGGAACACATCAGGGACAGGAACATAAGAGAGGTAAATGAGACAGGATGCAGTGATAATGCGGTAAAGAGACACATGATACAGGTGGCACCATGATCTACCACAGAATTCTGCCTGCATAAATGAGACACATTCCATGAATGGTGGATGTTTCGTCTTTGAACTTAAAGCAGTGCCTGCAACAGATCAGTTTCCTCATAACCCTGGCTGAAACCTACCTTGCTCAGTAGTTTCTCGGCTACTGAGAATGGAAGGACTTGAGCCCATTTCTAATATCTGCCAGATATCCTGGAGTGATTCCTCTTCTCCAGACCATGACTTCATAGGTGGATTGGTTGGCACTTGTTCCATCTTTCTGGGAGGTGGGGAGTGCCTCAAGTCGGGTGCTGTGTTCTCCTTAATCGCCGTAGATCTATTTTTCTGAGATGAAGTCTGCAGATGACGCTGCTGTGAACAGGAACATCAGAAGAGTTTTTAAGTAATTAAGAGCAAACAGAGATGATATAGTAGTCTCTTTATTCATTCTTTCATTCATTTGCTTGTTTAGAGGATGGTTGGCAGATGTTAATGTTAGTTTAGGGGAACTGTAACTGGCACAGATCAATGTTCCAAGAGAACTTACATTGACATAGAATACCACAATAATATTCATAAGTAAGCCCCAGTCAGTGAAATAACCTTTGCAGAAATCGAGGAAAACCACAGTTAATAAATGACAAATTATGGAAGAACCCCCCCCCCCACTCACTGAATTACATCTAGATAACGGTCTGAATGTTTGTGCTACATAATAAATACCAAAACAGTTCCCATACCTCAGACTTTAAAAGAATCAGTCAAAACTGTGGATATAAAAGCAAAAAGGTGGCAAATACTCGTGTGGTAATTTCGAAATAAGAGAAAAAGATTGCAACAAACACAAAAAAACAAATTTAGTAAGGTTTTTTTTTTCCACAAAAACTCTTGCCAGAAGCCTAGGCTTAAATGAACCAGTTATCTACCTTTGGTAATGCATTATCTGGCAGAAACTATTTAGCCCCATATTCTTTCCCTTAGAGTTATCACTGTGCATCAGACTGGATCTAAAACATTCGTGAGCAGCACCATTGAGTGCCGGTGGTGCAGTTGTTTGGCTTCACATCGGTTGTGACAGAAAAATATGTGCTGTGCCTATCTATATACAAAAACAACAAAGTGATGGATGGAATGCTTAAATCAAACTCAGCCGCTGACAATCACTTGATGCTGCTCCTCATGGGAATAGTTCAGCCCAAACTGCCAGGTCAGGCAGGTCCTCCCTGACCTGGAACACAAGCAACGAAGGACTGGCTTCACACTATTTAGGGCTCTACACCCAGTTATAGCTTGGCTCCAGTGGCACAGTAAGCCAGAGACTCACGTTTGGGCATACCTGGCGCCCTTAAGGCGTCAAATGCATAAACAAAAAGGTGATAGATGGAATGCTTGAATTAATCTCAGCCACTGGCAATCGCTCAGGGTCGCATCACAATCCATCATATTTTGCCCACCATGCCACCTCAGTTTGGACACAGCCATATGCAAATCAGTTTTGAATCTGTTTGTCATGGGAACAGTCCAGCCTGAATAGACAGGCCAGGTCCCTGAACCGGAACAAAACAACCTAGGTCCGGTTTCACCCTAGTTAGTGCTCTTCAGCAACATATAGCGTGTTTCCAGTGCCACAGTGACCCCGGACGTACATCTGGGCATACCTGGTGCACTTAGGGCATCAAATGCAAAAACAAGGTGATGGATGGAAAGCTTGAATTAATCTCAGTCACTGGCAAGCACTTGGGCCACATCCCAATCCATTGTTTTTATTTTTTTTATTTTATTTTTATACTTTCTTTCTTGGCATTTCCAAAAACAAGAAACCAACAACACAAACAGCTTAGCCAGTTGCACAAAGTACGAACACATTCCATACATTTCGAGATACAGTACAGGAGGATGGCTGAATCAGGTACAACATCCGGTAATACATAGCAAGCACTTCCCAGCAGTGAGGCAGGGAATGGCAAATTGCATGCTAGACCATAACACAGGTGAGCAATCCCAGCAGGGCTTATACGTGTAGGCTGGCATTGACATTTATCCTAGCATCATTACAACTCCTAATCCAGGATGTTACCTGTAATGAAGCTTGAGAGCACCCGCACACTACTCCCTGATGCCAGTGGAGAACCCCCTCCCTCATGTTGGCATGTGCGCGCTTACTCCAGAAATGGACTCCATATCTCCTTACCCGGGATGCCGACTGCATCAACTCCCAGAAGGTGGATAGTTGTGTATGGCTGAAGGTTACGTCTTTTACCCAAGCCTCCACGGAGGGGACACCCCTCCTCCCCCAATGTATGGCTATTCTGCGTTTAGCGAAAAGTAATAACCTAGAGTGTAGTTTGCTGGTCCCAACCGATGTGTCTCTGACATACCCCAATAATCCAAGTATGGGGTCTGGGTCAACTGCCGTGCCAATTATATAATGTACTGTGATGAAAATCTTAGACCAAAAGGATGTCAAATCGGGGAACGCTCCATGCTATATGTAGGAATGTTGCTGAAGCATAGCCACATCTCCAGCTGCGGTCATCTGCCCTGACCCCCATGCGATGTAGCTGGGATGGGGTCCTATAAAATCTGTGGAGATATTAAAAATAAATTAAACATAGTTTATATATAGCGGATAGAGCTGTGAAATGGCTGTACCTAAAGGCCCCCTGCTCTTACGTTATCTGGTTGTGCAATTCAGTATTCCAGTTCTGAAAGGCATTGGGCTTTACCAGGGGGCTGAATACTGCATGTTATTGTAAATGTCTGCTATGAGCCTGCGAGGGGAGTCCATTTTCAGCATGTTTTTGAGGGGGACTTTCGAACGTATCATGCATAGCCCTGCATGTAGCCCTGAGTTTATAATACAAGAACAATTCCAAGAATGGCACTGTGCGACCTTCCACGGGTTCTGGGGGGGACCTGAACACATCCTCTGGGTATAAATCAGCAAATGTACGCAAACCCACCTTTTTCGCTGATGCTCTGCTCGCGCCCTTATATGCCAGTGGGATGGACAGAGCATACAGAATTCTGCAACGGGCACTGTCCCAGAGTCTATCCCACGCCCACCTCAAAGTTTCAACTGTGTCAATGCCGTCACGTGGCCGATGGTAGGCTTGATATAGGGCCACCTGGAGGGGAACCGTCACTGCGACATCCAACTCCACAGCTGTGTGTGACTGGAAAGGAGTGGGGTGCACCCAGAAATGCAGAAACTGGGCCTGCGCGCAAAAAGCATACAGTTGGATGGCTGGGGCTCCCAAGCCAACCTGGGACAGCAGTAGGGTAAAGAGTTCCCACAAGACCCAAGCTTGTCGACCCGCCCAAATCATGGTTATTAGTAAGGAGTGTGAGGGGATAGGGATGTTAACAAATAGATACAGCAGTTTAGGCAAAATTACAATGCATTGTTTTTAGCCCACCTTGCCACCTCAGTTTAGACCGAGTCATTTACAAATCAGTCTTGAACCTGCTCCTTTTAGAACCAAGCTATACCAGGCCGAAGAGCCCATAACAGGGGTAAAACCAGTCTTGGGTTGCTTCTGTTCAGGAAGGACATGGCCTAGCAGTTTGGGCTGGATTGTTCCCATGAGGAATGGGGTCAAGACTGACTTGCACATGGCTGTGCCCAAACTGACGTGGCATAGTTGGCAAAAAATGATGGATTGGAATGTAGCCCTGGGCGACTGCAAGTAGGTAAGATTCATTCAAGCATTCCATCCATAACCTTGTTGTTTTTGCATTTGATGCACTAAGTGCACTGGGTATGCCCAGATGTGGGTCCTAGGCTCATTGTTCCACTGGAACCAAGTTCTACCTACCTGAAGAGCCGTAACTAGCGTGACACTGGTCTTAGGTTTCTTGTGCTCTGTTTCATGGAGGACCTGGTCTGGCCATTTGGGCTGGACTGTTCCCATGAAGAGCAGGGTGGAGACTGATTTGCATATGGCTGGGTCCAACTGGAGGTGGTACAGTGAGTGAAAAACCATGGATTGGGATGCGGCCAGAGCCATTGCCAGTGGCTGGGATGAATTCAAACGGTCTATCCATCGACTTGTTGTTTTTGCATATAAAGCCCAAAGTGCACCGGGTATGGCCAGACGTGAGTCCGGGGTTCAATGTGCCACTGGAACCGAACTATACCTTGCTGAAAAGCCCATATTAAGGGCAAAACCGGTCCTGGGTTGCTTGTGTTCCAGTTCAGGGAGGACCTGGCCTGGTAGTTCAGGCTGGACTGCTCTCATGAGGAACAGGGTCCGGACTGATTTGCATAAGGCTGTGTGCAAAGTTAGGTGACATGGGGGGTGAGAAATTATGGATTCAGATGTGACCAGAGCGATTAGCAGTCGCTGAGATTATTTCAAGCATTTCATCCATCACCTTGTTGTTTTTGCATTTGATGGCTATATAGGCGCCACCACAGCATGCTTACATCAACGCGGAGCCATGAAGAATGCTGATGCACTGACGTGCAGTGCTAAGGGCCTCAGAAGGGTTACCCTAAATAGAAATCAGTTCACAAAATGAGGATGGGAGGGGCGGGAGGAATTTGCGGCTAGATAGAGTCTCTACCAGATAGGGTATTACCAAAGCTAAATAACTTGTTCATCTAATAGAGACTTCTAGTTGCAAATTACTTACCTTAAAATAGATACCAAAGCAATACCTCCCAAGAGATGGGTCTGCAAGCAGATTGGACCAAAAATCCTTGTAGGACAGATTGGGCAAAAGGCCCATCACGAAGGACCGGACTGTCCTGACAGTAATATTTGGTGAATGTGTGCAGTGACGCCCACATTGCTGCCTGACAGATGTCCAGGACAGGAACTTCATGAGCTAAGGCAGTGGTTGCAGCCTTGGCTTTGGTGAAATAAGCATGCAAGCCCTCAGTGGGTTCGTTTTTGATCAATGCATAGTGGATTTTTATACAGGGCATTATCCAACATGAGACAGTTAATCTCTGCACAACCTCTCCCTTCTTTGCCCGACATACCCAAACAACAGTCAATCACACACCAGGAACTCTTTGGTACAATAAAGGTAGAACAACAAGGCGCTTTTTAGGTCCAGGCGATGGAGTCTCTCTTCTTGTTTAGAAGGTGGAGCAAAGAAGGTAGTCAAGGTGATATTCTGGCTTAAGTGAAAAGGTGTTACAACCTTCGGAAGGAAGGAAGCACAGGTCCTTCAAACCAGTTTGTCTGGATAGAAAGTTGTGCAAAGAGAATGCTTGCAGTTTGCTGGCCTTCCTGGCAGATGACATGGCCACTAGAAAAGCCATTTTGATGGTGAGTAGGAGAATTAGACAGTTGTGCAGGAGTTCGATGGGCGTGCACATGTGAAATGTTTAGATCAGGTTAATATCCCATTGAAGCATGATGAATGTTCTTGGAGGTAACACATGTAGGAGTCCCTTTAAGAACTGAGTCACAACATGCGACTTAAACAAAGCGGGTTGGTTTAGCAACTGCAAGAAAGCAGAGATGGTCAACAAATAACCTTTAGCAGTGCCCAAAGTACTGCCCTGCTTTGCTACAAAAATAAACAATAGAACTTGGGAGGGGGCTGCAAAAGAGGGTAAATGTTCTTGAATACCATTTCACAATTTTGTCCCAAAGGCAGGTGTATACTGTCTTGGTGGTGGGACGTCTTGCTGCTGGAATAACATCACAAACTTCTGGAGGAAGGTTGAAAACTGTCAACTGATGCAGCTCATTTCCACACATGAAAGCGGAATGTGTGCAGGACCCTGCCCTGTTCCTGCGACATAAGATCCTCTCAACGTGGCAGATTGATCAGAGAACATATGCTCATTATCCAGCATTTGGGATACTATACAGATCCACAAAAATGACTTGGGCCAGTCATTCCTGATCTTCTTGAGAACTCTGTACAGGAGTGGTATCAGCGGAAAGGCGTCCTTGAGGCCTGAGCCTCACTTGAGACAAAAAAGCATCTTGAAGCAAAAGCCACCTTGGAACCTCCAGTGTGCAGAACTGCTGACATTGCACATTCTTGTGGGATACGGGGGGGCCGAACAGATCAAAATAAGGCTCTACGCAATCTTGAAAGAGACCGAGCATCCCTTAATTTGGAGACGCCATTCGTGATCCACTAGGCATTGAACATTGAGTAGCCTTCCCAGGCGTTCAGATAGCTTGTCAGGTGTTGAACCACCAGGGAAATTACCTCAAGTTCCAGCGCAGGGAATCTTGACATAAGGTCGATGACCTAACTCCACCCTGATTGTTGCAGTACTAAATGGAGGTTGTGTTGTCCGTGAACACCTGCACCAGCCTTTCTTTGAAAGGAGGTAAAAAGATTTAGTGTCAACAGGATAACCCAAAGATCCAACAAGTTTATGTGGAGCCTAGATTCCATCGGAGACCTGAGTTCTCAGACCTCCACCTCTCCCAACTGGCCGCTCAGCCCAGGAGTGGCACATCTGTCACTACAGTCAGTTCAGGTTGGGGAAGGGAGAGAGGTCTGCCGCTGATCCAATTACGTTTTGTCAACCACCATTACTCTCTTTAATTTGTCTTTAAGGCATATATCCACAGAAAAGGTTACTTACCTTTGGTAACAATATTTTCTGGTGGATACATAATCTTCTTGCAGATTCCTCATCTTATGAATATCTACCAGGCACCACATTGGATACAGAAACTTTTTTCCAAACAATAGCTCTCCAGCTTGGTCAAGCTGTGTGGATGTAGCTTCAGCTGCAACTCCGCCTATTGAATGTGATGTAATTGGAATATATTAATCACCAACCAGCGCGGTAACCATGTCCAACTGTGGCGTGCTGAATCCCAGAAAGCAATAATAGTAGCAAGAATGCAACATTCAACAAGGACCTTATTAAGCACTGTACTAACTCACAATGGAGTATGCATGAATTCCTTTGGGAGAGTTTTTCATGGCTAAAGCAAAGTGATTTTGATACAGGGGATGAAGAAATGTGAAATCATATGCTTGGAATCGCCTTGCAATTCTTGCCTCCAGTGAAGACCCCAAAGAGATGTTTATCACTCTTTCTTATCAAGAGATGTTGATGTAACATAATACCACAAGACTGGTGTCTACTTTACACAGTCACTTCTCTGCTTTGGTAGAAAAATTAGGATGCCATTATCCAATCGTAGCTATGTGACGGAACATTTTGCCCAAAAGAAGTCTCTAAGAGTTGTAAATGTGACTTAATCACATTTGTGTATAATCATCATTATGGACATCTCTTCTATCCACCAATCATCTGGGGGTATATATGGTAAAATTCCATAATGAGACCTTAAAAACAAGACGTGACCAATAGCATATAGTGGTCTACTTGGAATATTTCTAATGGGAAACACAGTTGAACTATACGCCAGAACCATGATAGACATGACTCCTGTATATTTATAACCAAGATAAACTCACCACCGACACAACTAAGGTTAAGGGAATAACCATAGGGCCCCCTCCAAATTGGTAAGGGGACTTCAAGTTATAATCATGTACAATACTCTGTACCCCACCATCCTTTTCCTTCCTCACTTATGCACCTTTTTATTCTTACAGGTTTCTGTCCTTGACTGAAGATCAAGTCAGGTGAGAGCATTAAGCCTCCTGTATGTGCATAGGATGCATGTGAAATACAGATGCAAAACATTTAACCGAGACCAAGGCCCTAGACCTGGTAGGGGCTCATAGCGTGGGCCAAAACATGTTGGCATATACATACACGGGTTGACTGAACAATTTGAATCTAGAAGAGCCCTAAATAAACAAATTCTTTGACCTATAGCCTACTTAAGGAATTCTTTGGGTATACCTTGAGGTATTTTAAAACGTTCTATTCCCTATCTGGATCTCTGCGTATCCAGCAAGAACCTATCTAGGAACTCCCATCCTTTTAGTTGAGTCTGCCCTGGTGGTACCACCCTCAAGCATGTTACGATAATGTGAGTGAAGCGTCTATTTGAATATCTTTTGTTACGTTGGCATACCTATGGAGTTGCATCTTAGTCGGACCTTGTCCGTTTTCCTACTTCTTCTACTTTGCCCAGTCGCTCTTGTGTGATAATAGTGATTTGGGGAGAATGCAACCAGGTTATGTGGCCATTGCCAGAAACTCCATCTTCACCACCCAGTCTTCCAAATATGGAAGTACATTGACTTCTGACCTACACAGTGAATCTGCCACAACAGCGATCACTTTTGCAAAAATGCATGGGTGTTATTAGTTCATGCAGAAGGACAGTGAACTGATACTGCTGGGATTTCCAACAGTGAACCTCAGGTAACATCTATCAGTGGGGAGGACTGGAAGATAAAAGTAGGCATTGCTGAGATCCAGGGGAGAAAGGCCATCCCCCTGCTGAGGACCAGCAGATTTGGCTTATGGACAACATGCTGAACTTGTACTGCCAAATGTACTGCCAAATAAAAAATCTCAAGCCACAGAGATATAGATTGACCTGAAATTATATCTTGTGCGGCTTTCTTCCAGAAGCACCAACTCTATTGCCTTTTTCTTTGGCAGTACATCCATCTCAAGATTGAGGCTTGAGATGGAAAGCATGTCCTGAAGGAATGAGGGAGGTCAAGAGGGAAGGCCAGTAAGGGAAGGGTGTTCGGTCCTGATGGATTAGCTGGATGATGCAGTGATCTGTCATTATTGTATCCTAGTTGGTGGAACACTGTATGACTGCCCCCCCACCAGAAGGTGGTGGCTTAAAGGGGTGATGGAATAGAGGGGATTTGAGGCTGCATAGTCAGTGAAGGATCTAGGGGACTGAATCTGCTGCTGCTGTTGGTGGTGATGAAGTATACAAAAAAGAGATGGATTAAATGCTTGAATTAATCTTAGTCACTGGTAAATACTCAGGGCTGCATCTAAGCCCATCGTTATTTTACATACCATGCCAACTCAGGTATGATCCAGCCATATGCAGTCAGTCAAAATCTTTATTTCAGATAAAAGCCATAAAAGTGCAAGTAAAACAAATATAAAATGGAATATTAATATTTGAGCCAGCATACATCAACAAGAGCAATAAAAACATGTTTAAAACAAACGAGAGTCATGATCAAAAAGTTATTAAATAAAATAAATACAGCCAGTGCATTTCAAAAACTCAGTTAATTAGGCCATAAAATAGACAGATGCAGTCTTGAATAACAGTTGTATCAAAGTGCTGGTGCATGAGAGCGGACAGAGTCAATGTTATGGTATGTTAATCGCACTTATAGAGCGCACGGTTAACCTGGAGAGTCCTGGCGCTAAGCACTGCCTACTAGGAAGCATGAAGGAGTGTGCTACTGGGTAAAGAGCCATGCTTTTAGCCCCTTCCTGAAGGAGAGGTGATCCGGGGCGTTCCTGAGATAAAAGGGGAGATCGTTCCAAGCCTTTGAGGCGCAGGTAGTAAAGCTCATGCCTCCCCAACTGACTTTTTTAAATGAGAGAACCAGAACTTGTTTAGCTTCTGCTGATCGTAGCATTCTTCCTGGGAAGTACCACTGGCACTTACTCCTCAGGAAATCAGGCCCAACTCCATTGATGGCCTTAAAGACAGTACCACGTGCTTTAAAGCCTACCCTTTGTTTGACTGGGAGCCAGTGTAGTTGCTTGAGTTCCTCCTTTACAGAAACAAATTTAGGAGTCCCTGACAGCAGTCTAGCCACTGCATTTTGAGCAAAGTAAAGCCTGTTAATATGTTGCTTTTGGGATTAAGATATAAACCATTACAGTAATCTAAGTGTGACATTATGAGGACTGTGACCACTGTCTTGAGGCTGTTTTCAGTAAGGAAAAACATGATTTTCCTTATGATTCTGAGTGCCAAAAAGCATGCAGAGACCACCATACTTATTTGGTCACCCATGGTGAGCTTGTTGTCCACCAACACCCCGGGGTTCTTAGCTTTCTTTGTGGGTGAGGGGCAGGATCCCAGGTCTTCTGGCCACCAGTCAGGTGTCTTTATGAACTCGGTTTTATTGGAGTTTAGTTTTAAACAGTTAGAGGACATGCATCCAGAGATGGCAACCAAACAGTCGTGGAAACGTGCCTGTTTCCTTTTCAGCCCCTTCTGCCAATGACAACACAATTTGAGTGTCGTCAGCATAGATGGTGAGTTGGAAACCAAAGGATCTTATGACTTCAGCCAGGGGTGTCACATAAACATTAAAAAGCGTCAGGCTAAGAGACGAGTCCTGTGGCACCCTGCATGGGAGGGAAAATGGCTTTGAGGTATTGCTGTCCACATCCACAGTTTGCATTCTGTCAGATAAAAATGATTGCAGGAGTTTCCAAGCTAATCCTTTAATTCTTGCGTCAGACGACCGGTCCATCAGAACCTCGTGATGAACCGTGTCGAAGGCCGAGGATAGAAACAGCTGGGTCAGTTTTGCATTGCCTCCCTTATTCAGGGCCTCCCTAATTTCTTTAGTGGATTTGATTAGGGTCAACTCAGTGCTGTGATCCACTCTAAACCCGTATTGGGACGGGTCAAGTATCTTGTTAGCTTGAAGAAACGCACTGAGTTAGATGTTCATAGCTTTTTCCAGGACTTTGGCGGGGAGCGGAAGCCGTCTGATTGGCCTATAATTATTAGGGTCCTTTGGGTCCAGGGTCTGTTTCTTCAACAAAGGAAGAATAGAGGCCTTCTTCCACCTCCTGGGAAACATGCCCAAGCTAAATAATGAGGACACCCTCTGCTTTTGTTATGTCCGGACCTGCATTAAGCCGGCACATCATTTTTTTTTAAAAACAATTTTTATTGCGGAATCAGAAAAATTAAGCCGGCACATCATGCGCCTTGCTCTCTCCATCGTTAGCAAGTATCAGGAGACAGCAAAGACGATACTTTGACTCGTGTCAAATCTCAAAATACAAAGAACCTCTGCATGTTTCTTGCCCCTAGGTAAAGGCATACTGGGAGTAGCCATTTTTCATAGGCAGGACAGAAGAACAGTGCGTGCTCCACTGTATGCAAATCAGTCTTGACCCTTCTCCAATAGGAACAATCCAAACCAAACTGCCAGGCCCTCCCTGAACCAGATAACAAGCAACCCAAGACCAGTTTCACCCTGATTGGACCGGTTGGTGTTGGTGACAGCATGCTCTAGATCCTCTCCTACCATTAAAGGAGAGGCATGGATCTGCTGAGAAGGTTGGCACTGCAGGGATGGCCAAGTCCTAGTATAGCCTCAAAATTCTCTACACATATAATGGAACTGCCCCACTTAGGAGGCTAGACCCAGCAAGTGAGCCACAGACCTGCTCTTCTTGAAGAACTCAAGAGAGTAGTTGGACTTCACATAAAATAGCTTCTTGCCATTTAGGGGCTTGTCTATGAGTATGGTTTGGATCTCTCCAGAAAAGCCTATGTAATGCATTCAGCCATGACAACCAAACCCATGGATTGAACCACCGTTTCTGTAGAATCTAGACCACACTTCAACATCTGATTTTTGACTTGGCTGTTGTCAAAAACTGAGGAATTTCTTCACTGAAAGATAATTCTTCTGAATTTCTTTTTCAATCAAGAAACAAGGAGTTCATTTGATGGATGGGTGCTTGGAGCACAGCTCCCATTGTTTCAATTGTATAAATATATTTAGAAAGGTTTCTTGGATAGGAAGGGACTCTAAAAACCAAGAAAGTGACTGTATTGTTGTGAACGTTAGCAATGCTTTGACAGCTGTCAATTTTTATCAGTTATTCTCTAGGCAGGGAGTCTATTCTGGTGTCCAGCCCATTCCCTTGGGCTTCTTTTAGAAGCTTTGACTACCCTGTGGTTCTGAACAGCACCAGGCACATGGAAATACAACAATCTGTAGTTTTGCACATGGTATTCTCCATTGAAATACCCCCCTCAAATCGAATGGCACCTATAAGCCTTCTGAGTAATAACGACTGACTGACTCAATCTTCTAACTTTAACCTAGGCAGCAGCCAAAATGCAGTTTTGTTGATTTCATTGAACTTCTTGAGTTGGAGGTCTGATAGGCAAAATGATGATGTAAAATTTTCTTTTCCTGAAGAGATTTAAAATGTTATGTTGCCAAGAAACGTGGACTGTTTGTAACAACTTTTCCTTAAATGGTTATATTTCCTTCTCAGTCCCTGCAGTTTCCTCTAATTTTGGAAGTGCAAAAGACGGCCTTCTTATTCTAATTGCTTGATCCTAAATTGTAAAGTTCAGATGTTAGATACAGGCTCAACAAGTTTGAGCGCAGTTTTATTATTATTTTCTAATTTGTGCAGATTGTTAATCATTAATTCTTATAATTCAAACTGTTCACAGTGCGATCATGTATGCTTGCTTAGAGTTCGTTGGGAAAAATGTAATCACCCGTGGTAAAGTTAATACTCAACTAAAGCTAATGGGTGATCTTCAATTGCACCTTGCCACTAAATGTTGTCTCATTGATAAAGGCTCCCCTGATTCTGCAATATTTAATTAACTTCAGTGTATTCACTCATTGCAGGGCGAAATATTAAATGATACTATTAATGATTTTAAGTTTTCGCTTTTGAACAAATAGTGTCTAGAGGCCAGGACAATCCAGAATATTCCAGCTTTTACGGGTAGACGATACTCAACGGTGACAGATTTTATTTTTGTTTCACCTACTATGATTCATTTTATTAAAATGTTTTGGTTTTATGGGGCACCCTGAGTGACCATAACCTTTAAACTGCTTCCTATTTGTGATGTTTGAAGTCAAACACTTTCATTATTTTAGTGGGGTGGAGACCACCCAAGATCAGAGTGAAAGGCTTAAAATGGGGCAGATGATTTTGATTCTGAACTTCCTAAAGACTGTTTTTTTTTTCATTGTAATATCTGTTTAGATGTTAGTCATTCTTATAAATTAATTATCAATTAATTCATTTTGATTTGTGGTAAAGTAAAGTCAATTGTGACGCAAGAGGAAATCCGCTTGAGTTGTCCGCACACATGGTTTAATCATGTGTTCCAGGGCCCATCGTGATCTGACTGGCGCCTTATAAGAAAAACCATGGACACCTCAAGTGGCCTACTGCCACTTGAGTTGTTAAAGATTAGAAAATTGCCCCGCAAAAGGAGTTATAGGATCAACGTATTTGTGATAGGCTATAACAGGGACAGCTCTATGTTTTGGGAGATAATCGCCCATTGTTTAAACAATAAGCTGGACCCTCGTGATTCAAATACATTTAACATAGTTATCGTCAAAAACTGAGGAATTTCGTCACTGGAAGATAATTCTTCTGAATTTCTTTTTCAATCAAGAAACAAGTTGGTCATTTGATGGATGGATGGTTGGAGCGCAGCTCCCATTGTTTCAATTGTATCAATATATTTAAAAAGGTTTCCTGGATAGGTAGGGACCCAAAAACCCTAGAAAGTGACTGTATTGTTGTGAACGTTAACAATGCTTTAACAACCGTCAATTGTTATGAGAGTTATCCTCTAGGCAGGGAGTCAATTCTGGTTTCCAGCCAATATAAAAAAGTTGTTAAAGATCAGAAAATTGCCCCCGTGAAAGGAGGTATGGGATCAACCTATGTGTGCTAGCAATAATAGCGACAGCTCTATGTTTTGGGAGATAGTTAATCGCCCAATGTTTAAACAATAACCCGGGCCCTCCTGCTTCAAACACATTTCCCCTGATAATTGGGTTAGGCCGTTTCAGTTTCATTTATTATGATACAGAATTCCTAAGGAGGTCCACATAACATGAAACAATTCATAAAACAGTGGTACATGATACATACTAATACTAACAATTGAAAAGTGTAAAACCTCCAATCTATCACATAAATCATTTAGGAGCATAATTTATTGTCCTTTATAACGTAACGACGGGCATAGCACCGCAATAGATATTCAACTATTGCATACTATAGCCATATAAACTTATTACCAAGCTCAGGAAGGAGATGATACTCCCCATAAGGAATAAGGAAAGCAAATGCTGCATATAAAAAACATGATCAATGCATTTATTATGAAGCCTTTGTAAAGTGACAAAGAGCATAGTGCAACATACAAAGTGAAAATATTGCATAATACATTCTTATAAATGCAACCTTAAGAGTAACAACATACAAACACAGAAATATAATATACCAATATTACATGGCTAAAAAACATGACCAGAGATTGCACTTTTTAAGCAAAATCTGTCAAAACATTTGAAACATACATTGATATTAGTTTTGAACATCCACCAATGATGTGCAAAGGCCCTAACAGATGTACAAAGAGAATCTAAAGAATTTAATAGAGCTTGTTGCAGATCATTTCATTCAGGGGAAACATTACATTCATTTTAAACACCCACCAATAACTCATCAAAATCCTAACAGATGTTCAAAAAGGGTCTAAAAAATTGGTAGATCTTGTTACATATCATTTCATTCATTGGAAACAATACACATTTATGAGCTTCCAAGGCGGAATATACGTTGTATTAAAAAAACAAAGACCTAAAAAAATGTTGACGAACTTTCTGTAACATGGGACACACAAACAGTAAGTGGTTGAGATCTTGGATATGTAGTTAGCACAACTCACATCTATCTTTTTTAGGGATTTTGTCACAGATGCTGGTAATCACACATAAAGGGAGCAGATCCAATCTCAGCAATAGTATCAGCCTTCTGATCCCATGAGGCAGATTCCAAATTAAATAAAGCTGAGGTTTGGTCTCCAAATTACTCTCCTGAACTATTTGATTAGGCAATATCTCTGACAAGACTTATTTTAAATACAGAGCCCTTTATTAAGCTCCTCAGAGCGAACGTGGGCATAAAAGAGTTTATATTCAGGTCGAGCCCAAAAGTTTCTTTGGCCCCCTCAAAAGACCTAAAAAAAGTGCTCTCTTCTTTCTGAAGGGAGAAAACTTCAAGCTTCAGTGCTGCCCTCAATGTTCCTTCCTCTACGCCAAGAAGTGAGTTTCACCACTTTAGAACAGCAGCCATGGAGAAAAAGTAAAATAATAATAAACCAAACTCCTGGTGCAAAGCATGAGGGGCTGCAAGTGTATTCTAATGACATATCTGACAAAAACTTTGTTTGACCTTGAATCCTGTCAAAAGTGTGCCAGTTACACATATATACCACTTCGCACGCATAGCACAAAGAAGATAGGAGTTTAGCCCAAAGACAGACAGGGCATGCCCCGAATGACACCTCCCACAAATGTAATGAAATCTCTACAGGGCATTAACCTGAGTGAGGGTCCTGCTTGAACAGAGCTTCACGTGATCAACATCCCGCACATTCTTAGTAAAGACCTTCCCTAGATAAAGATAGGAGTCCACAATTTCAAATTTATCAGTGCCTAAATACCAATTAAGATTCCTCTCAGTCTTGACCCATTCTTATGAAAGATCAAGACTTTGCTTTTAGAAATATTAATCTTCAAAAGTGGGCTTCTGCATACTTAGACAACACTACAAGACAACGCTGCAAGCCAATAGGAGTTAAGTCCATAATGGCTACATCATCAGTATATAGCAGTGAGCCAATGGACATTGCACCAATTCTGAGAGGGCCGCCCTTCACTTTATTTTAAGGCATCTGGTAGATCGTAAATATATAGGGAAAAGAGAAGGGAAGCAAACAAGCAGCCCTGCTTAAGACCGTTTTGTGTTTTAACCTTACGGGATAAACTCGCGTCCCTCCCATCAGGATTTGGCACCAGATATTCGTATGTAGTTTCAGAATAAGGCCCAAAAGGTGGTGCGGACAATCAAAAGAAGAAGCTTTCTCGACAGTGTTTGACAAATAACTCTATAGAGAAATCAATAAACGCTGTGTATACTGGCATACCTCGACAAAAGGAGTATTTTTTCAACTACCGTCTGAAGTTCCGCAATGTTATCAAGTGTACTATGATTCCTCCTAAAACCAGCTTGTTCTAGGGGGATAATGATCTTGAGCCCACTGTTGTAAATGGCAGAGTATACCATTGGAAAAAAGTTGAGCAGAAGCATCCAGCAATTCTATCTGTCTAAAACTTGCAGGGGAGGGTTTAGGACGCTTCTTATACAGTGGTACAATAACACTAACCTTCCAGGATTGGGGGATTTTCGCGAAACAATAACAATATTTCAATAATGGGCCAAGGAAGGATCACCAAGCTGCAGCCTCCTTTTTATTGACCATGATGGGAACCTCATCAGGCCCCAGAGTGCTGGAAGTTATGGCATTCTTTATAAATTCCACAATCTAATCAAAGGAGGGAGCACCCTACACAGAATACAATGCCTCATCCACACAGAAAGTCACAGGGATATCTAGCATGGTGTTACTCATGTACAACCGGGAAATATATTCCACCCAAACATTTTTGAGGATAGGGATTGTCTGTGTATTCACCTTAGAGTCACAATAATAGGTAATCAAACGTCAGTATATTCTAGAGTCTTTGGCACTTGCAGCCTGTCTTGGATTAATCCATTTTAGATCACGTTCCAGCCTACCTTGTTGGAGCTTGCGTCGGGTTCTTAATCATTTAAGGTGGTCGATGTCATGCTGTCTAACCAAGGAAAAACACCAAATACTGTTTTCTCATTAGTAAATGTATTTCCTGATTTATTGCCTTAAATGGGAAGTAGCACTTTTTCGGTAACCGAGGGCCATCGAGCCTAGTGATAAATTTACAGAACTCTTTCATATGAGACTTGAAAAAGAGAATAGGATCATCACAAGCGAGTCCCACAAGAGTGGCACAAACTCCCTTGATCTTAAGCACTTACGGCAGCCGTATTCTTAGCTGTCCAAAAAGAACAACCATTTGACTTATTAAAGCTAATCTTACTCAAACGAGTGTCCCCAAAATCGAACTCCTGAAAGTTAAAGGCCACACCCATGAAACTCTCCTGCCGCCAGCCTCTACCCTCGCCGAGCTGGCTGCGGCTGCAGGCTGCTACAGATGGAGTTCCCCTCCAGCAAAGCTAAACAATTGCTGAAGAGCTTGCTCAGAGCCCTGTTCACCTGCTCGGCTGATCACGTCCTCTTTTTGAACGCAGATTCTGGCATCTGACGTCAGTAGGCGTGCCAACTCTTTCCCATGGTAGGCAGTATTCTCCCCGCAAAAGACACTGAACTCCAATTGTGCAATTTGGGTTAGGCACTTTGAAGGCATCTACGATCCACCTAACTTTGCAATTAGGATTTGTGATGTGATCGCCTTCCTTCCCCTGGTGCTAGGAAGAATTATTTTGTGTCGGAGGAGAATAGGGATGCCATAAATGGCAGCTTAAGAATAAAGCCCTGAAGATGTTCCTTTGTACCTGTTTAAAGTCTAAGGTACACATTTGGGCTTCAATAATAACTATATATTAATGCAGCAGTTGGGCACAAACTTCCTTCAGCATGGCCACATCAGTGATTGTGACAGTATTTAAAAAGGGGAAGTAAATCTGGAGGCCCCGAGTGTTTGGAAACCCCCACACCCATAGACCACGCACAAAACCTCAGCATCATCCTGGACTTCTCGCTCTCAATGAACCGCCAAATTAATGCCGTTTCGTCCTCCTGCTTCTACACGTGCCGCCTGGTTCATAAGATCTTCACGTGGATCCCCACCAAGTCTAGGAAAACAGTCATCCATGCGCTCGTCAGCGGCAGGCTCTACTACAGCAACACACTCTATGCCGGCACCACCCAGAAAAAAAACAAAAAAAACTGCAGAACATCCAGGCACATCACCGGCCACCTGAGAGACCTTCACTGGCTAACTATCAACCACATAATTACCTTCAAGCTCCTCACGCATGCCTACAAAATCCTCCAGAACGCCAGACCTGCATACCTCAACCACCGCCTCTCCTTCTACACTCACACCAGACATCTCAGCTCCGCTCCACTGGCCCTGGCCACCATTCCACGAATTTGAAAGACCACGGCAGGATGAAGATCCTTCACCTACCTCTCTCCAGAGACCTGGAAGGCCCTGCCTCTGCACCTCAGGCAATAACCATTGCTGCTGCAATTTAGGAAGGACCTCAACATCTGGCTCTTTGACTGAACTGCAGATCCAAACTCCCCTCCACCACTCAGTGCCTTGAGACTCTCATGGGTGAGTAGTCGCGCTTTATAAGAAACCTGATTGATTGATTGATTCTGCTTGTTATCAACCAATATCCCTAATGCACAAGTTACTTACCTTCGGTAACGATATATCTGTAAGAAACAGTAGTTAGTTTTAGATTCCTTACCTTAGAATATCCCCAGGCGTCAGGCTGGATCCGGAAAGTTTTCGTCAGTAGTACCCTTGTGCGTTGGTAGGCGTCATCTGCGGCTCCGCGTCCGTTCTTGTGATCGCCAGGATGACGTCGCCGGAGTACTTAGACGCCACTCTCGCGCGCTGACGTCAGTTCTGTACATAGCTTTCCGCGCCAGGAACGCAGAGCCATGATAGAAACCGACACTGGTGCCATGAAACTAGGGCCCTCAAGGGGAGATACCTTAACCCTAGATATCGGTTCACGGAACGGGTGTGGCGGTAAAGAATCTAACACTAACTATACAGATATATCATTACCGAAGGCAAGTAACTTGTGCATCTGAAAGAAACAGGTTAGTGTTAGATTCCTTACCTTAGAATAGATACCCCAGCAATACCAACCCTGTGGTGGGTCTGTGAACCAAGATCACACCAGAAAGTCCTGTAGAACGGAACGGCCGAAAAAGCCATATCTCCGGACTTGGCTGTCCAGACAGTAGTGCCTAGCAAACGTGTGCAGCGAGGCCCACGTAGCTGCCTGACAGATGTCCTGCAAGGGGACTCCCCGACCCAGGGCTGTAGTAGCCGCAATGGCCGGAGTGGAATGGGCGCGCAGCCATACAGGAGGCTCCTTTTTTGCCAAGGAATAACAGACCTTGATGCACAACGCGACCCACCAAGAGATGGTCCACTTGTGCACCGCCCATCCCTTCTTAGCGCCCACGTAACCAGTAAAGAGCTGGTCATCCACCTGGTACTGGCGTGTGCGGTCTAGATAGAAGGAGAGTGCACGTTTTGGGTCCAGACGGTAGAGCCTCTCTACCTCTTTCGAGGGATGCGGAGGCGGAAAGAAGGTGGGCAAGGTGATGGACTGCCCGATATGAAGGGCTGTGACCACCTTGGGCAGGAAAGAAGGACGAGTCTTCAGAACAACTTTGTCTGGATGGACAGAGAGGAAAGGAGTTTTGGAAGATAGAGCCTGGAGCTCACTCACTCTCCTGGCAGAGGTGTTGGAAACCAGGAATGCAGTCTTAAGAGTCAAAAGACGAAGAGGACAGTTATGAAGTGGCTCAAAGGGAGCACACATCAGATAAGTCAGTACAAGGTTCAAGTCCCACTGAGGCATCACGAAGGGAACAGGAGGAAACATGTGCGTGATGCCTTTCAAGAATCTATTTACAACAGGGGACTTGAAAAGAGAAGGCTGATCAGGAAGCCTTAAGAAGGCTGAAATCGCCGAGAGGTAGCCTTTGATAGTGCCCAGAGCAGAGCCCTGCTGGGCAAGAGAAAGAAGGAAGAGGAGAACCTCTGAAAGAGGGGCAGAGAGTGGATCCACAGCCTTTGCTGTGCACCATGCCACAAATTTGTTCCACCTGCAGGCGTATACCGATTTTGTGGAGGGACGCCTTCGCAGCCAGAATCACATCACAGACTTCAGGAGGCATGTCAAATGGTCTCAACTGTTGCCGCTCAATCTCCGCGCATGTAGGTGGAGACTGGACAGGTTCGGGTGGAGGGCCGTTCCCTGCTGCTGCGACAGAAGGTCCTCCTGAAGAGGCAGACGAATCGGGGAATCGACTGACATGCTGAGTAGCTCAGGATACCAGTATCTACATGCCCAGTCTGGAGCCACAAGGATGACTTGGGTCCGGTCTCGCCTGATCTTCTTCAGCACTCTGGGCAGAAGTGGTATAGGCGGAAAGGCGTACAACAGACCGCAGCTCCACTCGCGACGAAAAGCGTATCTGAGCGAGTGCTGCCTTGGAAATTCCAACGCGCAGAACTGATGACATTGTGCGTTCTCTTAGGTGGTGAATAGATCTAACCCCAAAACAACAGTAGAGGAAGTATAGAGGTAATGATAGAATCACCCTCCTAACTGATCTATGTAAACAACAGGATTCTATCAATGTGTAATAGTGACTAATTTTAAATGTTTGTGATGATTATCTATTTTATAGGTGTGGAACTAGGCTCTCTCTTAGGATGACAAGACGAGGGCACTATGTGCTTTTAAAATACCCCTCACACACTAAGAATCCCTCAGTGTCATGCTTCATCATGGGGGTCTTCCCGTCCCTCTACGGGGCGGGGCGTACTACGACCTACGAACTACGGGGGAGCACTAATTTCGTGGTGACAATAGGCTATGTGTAGTGCAGTGTAGGTGATATCAGTGAAGTGTAGGGACCTATATATGTGAGTGCAAGAATAAAACTTAAAAGTTCCCTGGCTAGTAGAAAAAATATATTTTATTAACTTCTCTGGCTGGGATCGTTAAAAAGGGGGTTTTTGTAGTAGAGCTATTAGCTGACCAGGTAGCAAGCTAATACTTTGTGTACGCCCGGGCTGTGTACTGGCACCTTTTCTGTGCACACTATACATATATCAGTTGAAATGGGCTTTGGTCAAAGAAAAGCAATACCTGCCAACTGTTGGCAGGCGACCACTACCGC